>NC_141699.1:880135180-881522680 GCF_964263255.1 Lissotriton vulgaris | reverse complement strand
GGGGCGCCCCTTTACTGTTTCAGTTGCCATTCCGCCCGCTTTTGCTACACTGTGCCTCTTCCGCCATTCAGCTGTTTACCGCCCGCTCTTGCGACTACAGCGTCTCGCTCACCATGTAGTTGAGTTGCTCCCGCTCTTGCGATTTAACAGAACTTTTTGGACTGCTGAAAGCGGTTGTATTCCGACCGTTGGTTGGTGGAGACATTTTGACTATATTCTGGACCTGCGTTGTCGCGTAATGCGTCATATGACGCGCCGCGTTAGCGCACCCGGAAGTGCTCCGGTGCGCAAGGTGCAGCTTCCCGGAAACGATCCAGAGCGCGCCGCGCAGCGCGTAACGTAAGCATAACAGGTCATGTGACTTGTTAATAAAACTTTTCATTGGTTCATTTTACTTTTGTTTTCCTAATGATGTAAGACTAGGTCATGTGACCTAAAAATAACACTTTTCATTGGATTAAAACATTTTTTTTCCCCAAACGATGAAAGCCCCACCTTGTTTCTGGATGTTTCAGACTGAAGCTGGCGTCACCATGAGAGCACCACCATCTCGTAGCTCCGTCGTGGCCATTCCGCAAGCAATCATGGCAGCCGCTCCCCACCGGAAGCCTGCGGGAGTCGAGGGCCCCCAAGACTTTTGTAGAATCTTCAAGGCTGAGGGGACGCTTTCGAGAATGGGACCCAAGCCCTGGCAGACAAGCGTCCGAGTTCCAAGGTGTCCCAGGGCCATTTTACTGGACCAGGCCCAAATCCGAAGAGCCGGCCGCCATTTTAAGAGTCCTGTGGCAGCCGCCTATCGCTGCACCGCAAGAGTGGGAGCAACTCAACTACATGGTGAGCGAGACGCTGTAGCCGTAAGAGCGGGCGGTAAACAGCTGAATGGCGGAAAAGGCACAGTGTAGCAAAAGCGGGCGGAATGGCAACTAAAACGATAAAGGGGCGCCCCACTACAGCAGACGAGCCTCCGCCATGTGCTTCAAAACTACATGCGTATCTCGTGATATCAAGGTTGGGCAACCAGTACACAACAAGCAGTTACGAGTCCCATTTACACCGGCGCCATTTTGGCCGCGGCCGGGCAGGTCCAGGATCTAGTCAAACATAACAAATGAGGCTGACGTCTCTGAAGCAGTTGACGCACAGCAGGACATAGCAAATAAACATGAAGTCTCTAAAGCTGTTAACTCACTGCAGGACAAAACAAGTGAACCTGAAACCTCTGGAATAATTGTCGCTCAAAAGAACAACACACAAAACTCTGTAGAGCCTGAAGAAAGAAAAACAGAAGGGCACTGTAGTTTCAGACACACTTAACACTAATGACTTAACAAAGATATTGTCTGTTTATGAAGCAGTTATCATGTTCACAGAATTAACAAAGAAGTGTGCAGACACCAATGCTATTAAGAAACACAAGGAAATCCCTAACGCATCAGCATTCTCGGAAGAGGTTGACACAGATAACATCTTAAGGAACAAAGAAAGACAAAATAAGGATGAGGAAGTTATCACTTTAGTTTTTTCATCAGCTAGCGACAGCAAGAAACATATTGTAATGGAGATTAGAGAGGCTACGGATGGATGAATAAATTATCAAAAGAAATGGTGACTCCCCCCTTTAGCAGATTAGCTAAATCTTTGCGTAATTTGGACATTAAAGTTATATTATTGTTGTTGTTGTTGTTATGGTTATAGTTCTGGTTAATTTCAGCAAGAAACACATTGTAATGGAGATTAGAGAGGCTACGGATGGGTGAATAAATTATCAAAAGAAATGGCGACTCCCCCCTTTAGCAGATTAGCTAAATGTTTGCGTAATTTGGGCATAAAAGTTATATTATTGTTGTTGTTATCGTTATAGTTCTGGTTAATTTCCATTCAGAGTGTCCTACACAGCACCACTCTAGGTAAACACTACTTTATGTAAAACCTGGGACATAGCACTCATTGAAACTATAGTTGGTCACCATGGGGTTTAAAGAAGGGATGGTTCTTCACCTGGGTGCCTTCCACAACTCGGCACGTTGTGCTGCCTTGGGACTATTCGCACAAAAGACAGCTTCTGACCATTGTTGTTTTTTTTAATCAAAAAATGTTTAAATATATTTACAGTTTTTGTTGCGTTCGTTATATTTAAAAGTTAATAAAGTTTTATAATCCTACTTTCTTGGAGTACTATATTTTTTTTAAAAATCGGGTGAATGGGGCCTTGAATCGGCTTATTGTCATGTGTGGGCTTTGCAAGTGTACTGCTACAGGATCGGACATTTCAAACTCAAATGCACGTTCTTTTTCTTACCTTTCCGAAGCATGGAGCGCAATAGCAGGCAGAGAAAGGGTGATGCACGTGTTGAACACTGCCTGGCCTGGCAAGTTGCTGGCAGTGCGCCCCCACCTCCCCCCCCCCCCGCCCGCTCCTGAAAGAGGGCACACACACACCGCCGCCCCGAGTACTTCACAAATCTTTAAAGACCATGCGCTTGTTCATGAGGCTTAAATGGTTTATCACCCCTTCTAGAACCCCTGCATCGACCCTCTGACGTTTCCTGGAAGAATTAGCACGTAACACAATACCAAGCCCTGTCAGCTGAAACCCCTGAGGAATCGTGGGGCATATTATCAAGGGGGTTTATTTCCGCTTTTTTGGCTTTAAAAGCCAAAAAAAAGGAGATAAAAGTATCTCCCTATTACCAAGCTGTCGCTAACACCAGTTAGTGACAGCTAAAAGGAGATAGCGACCATCTTGGGCCCCGCTTTGCATGTCAGTGATATTTATCACTAATGACATGCAACGTGGGCGTGCCAAGATGTTAGCGACTGGAAACAGTCCCTAACATCGCTATCTCCTATTACCAACTTTTGGAGATATTTGCGCTAAGCGCGAATATCTCCAAAAGCTAACACCTGCCCTGAGCAGTTTTTAGCCATGTTATCCAATGGAAGGTGGATAACATGGCTAAGAGCATTTGCTGGATAATGCATGAATATCGCTGACTTTTCAGCGATATTCATGCATTGCGGCCGTTTTTTATCGCATTTGCGATAAACCTTGCTAATAGCAAGGTTTATCTGCGATAAAATTCGCCGATGTGCGGCGATAATTTTTGTCTCTAAACAAGTTAGAGACAAAAATTATCGCTAGTTGTTGGTAATATGCCCCCGGGTTTTTGCTTGCAGGAATCGGGAGGCGGAAGACTAGCACTGAAATCAGTAGTCTCACGCCTGAATCGGGAGGATTGGTATGTCTGGATTCTCTACAGCTGGGGCTATAAACTACATCCGCAGGGCTAGGTGATAGCCTGGGTCCGGCCTGGACAATCGGACACAGAGGAAGAGGAGTGTCAGAGGGTGCGGTAGTGAATAGGGTGAAAGGGAGGTGTCGGGCGGGCACAGGGTGTGATTCTCAGGGAAGAGCAGCACAGATAGGGGGAAGTATATGGCCCATGCATGAGAGAGAGAGCGGGAGTGACCAGTGCGTGGGGGAGATGCTTGCGAGGGTGGGGAGCCGTGCTGAGAATCGACGGCGTGCAGAGAGTGGGTCTGGTCAAGGCATCTAAAATGGCTGCCGTGCACGACAAAATTGTGGCATTGGACAAAAAGGCAAGATGGCGCAGACAATGTTTATCAATAAGGATTCATTTATAACAAAATATTTACTCGCAGTGACAAAATGGTGGTCAACACTTCCTGATTTCCATCGAATCGAACGTTAACAGACGTCACGCAGCAAAAAAAAAAAAAGCTCACGCACAGTCGCTGGAAGACATGTATCAACATATATGAGCCTCCTCAGCCACCCTCAGAAAACATAAGGGGTCAGGATACGTCTCCCGCACCCCCTTATACCTAGTAATTTAATTAAAACGAAACACAAAATGGCGAATTCCCGTTTCGCTACCAGTTTGCGGCCCAGTTCGCGGCCCGGGAAGCGCTTCTACCGTGAAAAATAAAATTTTTTTTATTTTCCCCACGGGACCCTTTAATAACCCCAACATCATTCCTAGGGGGTCAAGAGGGGTATACCTTGCCCCCTTTCATTAAATTCCCCCTTCGTTTTTCACCTCTTCTTCTCTCTCGATCCTACCGAGAGATAAGATGGCGGCCGCTCCGGACTGTTTAGAATGTTGACAGACACCGGAGAGCCAATCAGCTTTCTGCGCGCAAAGTTCCGTTTCGCGAAAAGTAAGCGGACCGGAGCGCTGTTACAGATATATATCTTGTTTTGAACGGTAATTTCTCAAAAACCACTGGAGCACATATATTGAGACCTAGCAAAGGCACATCGGGCTAACAGTCCCTACAATTTTGCCAAGTTTCGTGCAAATCCATTCAGCCGTTCGAGCTAAAAGTGAGGCCAAAGGCCCTATGGAAAAATGAATGGGAAAAACGTGTTTTGGGACCCCCCTTTTTTCTCGGCCCCCCCCTTGATGAAACCCCCCAGAATTTTCAGGGGCTGCTCAGAACCAAAATGTGCCATTTTCCTGAAAATTTCAGCCGATTCCGTCCACAAACGCCAAAGTTATTAGACATAGAATTTTCAAAAGTTCCATAGACAAATAATCCTAACTATATATACCTACTGGCGACACGCCAGTAGGTAATATATATATATGTATATGTATATATATATATATATATTTGTGTGTGTATATGTATATATGTGTGTGTATATGTATATATGTGTGTGTATATGTATATATATACTGAATTTAAGACTTTGAATAGAACTGTTTTAGGAAGGAAAAAACAAATGGACTTTAATAATGTACAATATACAATGCTTATCAAGAAAATTCAAGACAATACCAATGTGATAGTTAAGAATGTGGATAAGGGGGGCAATACTGTGTTGTGGGCTAAAACTGATTACCTGCAAGAGGCAGCTCGCCAGTTAGGAGATCCCCTTTGTTGCACTAAAACTACTAAGTTTGTCATGTTAAAAACTTATGATAACACCAGAAAACACATCAGCCAGTGGTATAGACAGGGTCTTCCTACTAAAGAAAAAACTAAATTCTTAAGTGTAGCACATCCCATCACCCCTCTTTTCTTTCTTTTACCCAAAATTCACAAATGTACCTTCCCAGGTCGTCCTATCATTTCTGCACAAGGTAGTATAAATGAAAATATTTCTAAATACGTGGATTTTTTCCAGCAACCCCACATGACTTCACTTCCCTCTTACCTCAAAGACACCACTGATTTTTTAGTTAAAGTGAGTCAAGTCACTTGGTGTTCTGATTTTTGTTTCCTGGTTATGGATATTGAGGGACTTTACACCAGCATTAATCATCTGCAAGTTTTAGAAGCTGTCCAGTATTTCCTTGACTCAAGAGAAGTAACCCTGAGGAAACACAATTCCATGTTGTTGGATATGATACGTATTTGTCTATACAACAACTATTTCCAATTCGATAAAGACATCTATCACCAAGAGCGTGGTGTGGCCATGGGTTCGTGCTTCTCCCCCAGCTATTCATGTCTTCATGTTGGCTGGTGGGAGGAGCACGTTCTCTGTTGTACCCATAGGCATTGGCTGCCACATCTTGCCCACTATTGGAGGTTTATAGATGATATTTTTATCATCTGGAATGGAACACATGAGCAGGCAGCACTCTTTGTCAAGGATATCAACATTAACAGGAACCTCAAATTTACTGCAAACATAACATCAAGCTCTGCCCGCCCGCAGTGCCCACCCTTCACATACAATCAACAGCATACCGTTAGGCGAATTTATTTGCATCAAAAGAATATACAGCAGTTCTGATACAACTAACCAATGTTTGGCTGACTCTATGCAAAGATTCTTGAGGCGCGGCTATAAACAAGATATTTTAGACAGCGCCCTCTCAAAAGCCTTAGCACGCCCGAGGGAGGAACTTTTGACCCCGAGATCTAACACCACCTTAGATTCAGCTACTGATGGGTCTGTTAGTTTCATCACCACTTTCTGTTCCCAGGTGCGCAAATTAAGAAAAATCATCAAGTCAGAGTGGCCGATTGTGTTAACGGATGTTATCCTAGGCCCTATTTTATCCAAGTCAGCGGCCATTACTTTCAGGAGGGCTCCATCCATGAAAGATCTTTTGGATAAAACACAACCTGAGCTCCCACCTAAAACTTCCTGGCTCACCAAACCAGGTTTTTTTAGGTGCACATCGTGCCGGGCTTGCACTTTTGCTGTTAATGGTACCCAATATACTTCAGCTTTTAGTGAGAAACCTATACCAATAAAAGAACATCTTACTTGTCGCAGCGATTTTGTGGTTTACCAACTCACCTGCACATGCTCCCTTTCGTATATTGGTAGCACAAAGCTGCAAGCAAACCAACGTATCTTGCAGCATATACGGGCAATAGTGAACTCTGACATGAATTATCCGGTGGCTCGTCACTTCAAGGCAGTGCATGATAAAAAACTTAAAGATCTAAAATACACCTTATTGTGCTCAGTTGCTAATCCTGGCCGTGGTGGTGACCGTGAAAAACTTCTGAGGCAAAGGGAAGCATATTTCATTCTGTTGCTTGATACGAGATCTCCTAATGGGTTGAATGCTTTTGACAAATTACATAATTTTTTATAAATTTGTTGATTTTTTGAATTATCTTTCTTTTGAGGTTAACATTGTCTGTTTGAAAATGAATTGAAGAGTAAATTAACAATTATGATGACACTTTATACTACTACCATGCTACAGGTTCTAGAACGTTTTTCAACCGTCTGAATTTTAACATATCATTTATTGAAAATATGATTTTTCTTTCACGTTTTTTGGCACTTGCACTTTATATAACCAAGCATTGAGAAATAGATATGTCATAGATGCAATAGTAAGACTTAAAATTGAAGGGGAGTGTTGCATTGAATTATAATCGTATCTTGCACTTGCAATTGATTTGTTCACATCATTAATATGTGCAATAGTATATGCCGTAGAGATTGAGCATTTCAACACTTTATTGCTAATTTTGTTTCAATGCTTCAGCAAGCATTTTTTCAATATGAATAGATTTAACTATATCATTATGATTGTACATGTTTGTTCATCCAGTATTATGGGTGTCTTGCATAGATTCACATTCCTGAATCATTCCCCGTCGTCGAGATGGGAGTCCCGGTAAATAGAAAAGTAATGTCCTATAGACATACATAGAGAAAAGTAGGCCTAAGGGCCTTGCCTTAGTAGCCTATCTATGTCCTTTTGTAAAAAGGACCAAACTCTAGAAGGTAGCCAATCAGCTACCACTTCCCTCTAGAACCTTCCTGCCAGGAGCCTCAGTCTCTCAGATTTTCTACCGCACGTTGTGCTAGGGAGTCTCCACCTGAGTTCTCAGGATTTCAAGATTTATTTATTTTCCTCACAGAAATTAAATATATTCTCTTCCACAAACAACAATGTCTACTCAGTAGAAGAAAGGACTTTTCAGAGCCTGTTCATCCTGCGGTAAGAAAAGATTGCATGTTGATGACAAGCATGAAACTTGCCTCTACTGTCTTTACCCTGACCATTCGGTGAAAGAATGTAGAATATGTAGAACATTTTCTACAAAGACTCTTAAAGACAGGGAAGGAAGACTGCTACTCTGGTTAAGTAGACTTAAAAACAGAGATGAAGCAGTATCTTCAGAGGAAGGAGAAATGGCTTCAGTGTCATCCAAGCTGTCCTTGAAAAGGCCAAGGGTGAGTTCCCCTGGCCCTACGGACGTTCCTCCTAAAAAGACTGCCACTAAGTCTTCTGAGGTTAAATCTATCACGTCTGAAAAGGAAGTTACCACCTTCAGAAAGCCATCTCAATCATTGACGACGAGTTCGTCGACGCATTCATCACTAAAGACAACCTATGTTTCCACATCGACGACCACGGTCTCAACGACGATGGCATCATCAGCCTCCTCATCGACATCTATAGCTCAATCGTCGACGGCGGGTAAGCCTCTGTAATCGTTTATACTTATAAAGAAGCAATCGACGTTACTTGAAGTTCCGTCGACGGCATCGTCGGCGACGACAACGTCTAAGACGAAACATAAACCGTCGACGCCTGCACCGACGACGAAGGCGCCATTAACACCAGGCGCTTCATCGACGAAGACATCGACGGTAAGCGCAACATCATCGACGAAGGTATCGGCGTCGAGCACACTGTCAGCAAAGGCACCGTCGACAACTACCACGTCGTCGAGGACACTGTCGACGACGAAGGTACCGTCGACGACCACACAATCGACGACGAAGATTCCGTCGACGAAAGAACCGTCGACGAAGGAACCGTCGACGACCTCATCGTCGACACATGAAAAACAATCGACGTCTACACCGTCGTCGGCAAAATCGACGACGACATCGTCGACGCCGTGGAAAAAAGCTGATTTAATTCCCCCAAAACGGAATGAAAAGATTCAAATTACACCAGAAATAACATCACCAAGTAGAGTACAAGGATTACTCCCATCTTGCCTCCTACAGAGTGATGAATCTGAAGACGACCACTATGAGCAAGCTACTAGTCCTTCAGATCTTATTGTGAAGTGCCAGAGCACAGATGAAGATGATGTAGTTATTACAGAAGAGACCGTTCATACACAACAGGTCACTCCTATGGTTTGCCTTCCAGTTTCAATTGTCTCAGATCTCCAATTCTTGATCGCAGACTACAAGAAACGTTTTCCTGAATCACCAGAAACGTTTTCCTGAATCACCTGCGACACCTTCAAAAGAGAAATCTCCATTATCATCCAAAAAGCATTCATCTCCAAAAACAAGGCCACCACCTCTGGATCTTACTCAAGAAAGAGAACCAGTTCATAATGTTCAGTCATCGGATGACGACGGAGAAGAACCAGAAGAAGGGGAGGTACGGGATGACCTCTCTTCTCACAGGGATGATGATTATATAGCTCACTCTCCAGCCACACCTGAACCTCAGACTTCAGAATCCCCCCCAGTGGACATCGGAGGTTTCCACAACTTGGTGGAAGAGCAGCCACAAGATTCCACATGGCTATAGAGTCACAAGAAACAGACTGTTTTCTTTATGATTTTAAAGATCCGATCAGGAAGACAACTAGATCTATTCCCATAATAGATCACATATGGGAGCAAGGTCAGCAATTGATGCAAACGCCAGCATCGGTCTCTATAGTAGTGCCCATACTGGACAAAGTACAAAGCGCCATCAACAGCAGCTACCTGCCTTAATGCACACCCCAAACCAGATTCTGTAGTTACACAAGCGGCTCAGAAGAATTCTAGAAATCCATCCTCGCCACTGTCGGCACCACCAGACAAGGAGGGCAGGAAATTGGACAGCATAGGCAAACGCTTCTCAACTACGTCCACCATGACTGTCAAAATAGCGAACGCCATAGCGTTAATAGGCAGATACAACAGACAATTGTGGGAAGATATCGTCCCATACCTGAAAGAAATACCAGAAGAATTGAAGGAGGAAGTCCAATCCCTCCTAAAGGAAGGACAAATGTCAGCATCAGAGATAATCGATTGCGCAGTAGATGTCGCAATGACAGGATTCAGGCAACTGGCAGGGGCAGAAGTATTAAGGAGACAGGGATGGCTCAAGGCAACATCCTTCAGACAAGAAATCCAAACTAAAGTACTGGATATGCCCTATAACGGACAGCATCTATTTGGGGACAATATAGACGAAGCCCTACAGGCAATCAAAAAAGAAACAGATACTGCACATGCTCTAGGCACCTTACAGTTCAGAAACCAGTCCTTTCGAGGACATAGAGGTAGAGGTCAGCCCTCTTACAGAGGATCATACCAGGGAAAATCCTCTTACGCATATAATCAAGGCAGATCGCAATACCAGCAGCGACAGCAGCAACAAGGTCGCCAGACCTCCTACGGGAAAACAAATTTCAGAGGGAGAAACCAGAGGAAACCAACAGGCGGACGCCAATGACAGTTTCCAGCAGCTAGTCCCTCAACCATCTCATTCTTTCAAAATTGGAGGCAAAATATCACACTTCCTCCACAATTGGAAAGCAATAACAGATCGATGGGTGATACAATTAATCCAATACGGACACTGATTGGAATTCAGTTCAATCCCTCCAACAACTCCTCCTCGCAAGATCCAACACACACATTTGCGATTACTCCTCCAGGAGATTTCCTTTTTTTTTTTTTTTTTTTTTAGCACTTGATCTCATTTTAATTGTGGTCACATGGAGGCGTCTTAGGTACTTACGATCTCAATTGTTCACCCAACCCCACCCCCGGTTTAACAGGCTTCTTCGCATGTGAGGTTCAATCGTGACACCATGATTCACAAGTGACTGCTTTCTCAGCTCCTACTACCACACCATACAGGACAGACGCTCTGAAACAGTGAGATTTCCTCAATGTTGAAGAAAGGGGCACTAGAACGAGTCCCATCAGCTCAAAAAGGAAAAGGATTTTATTCCCGATTCTTTTTGATTCAACAGAAAAGAAAAGAGTGGAGGCCCATACTAGATCTCAGGGCACTCAATTCATTCCTAAAGAGGCAATCGTTGATGGTAACTGTGAGAAGTTGGCCTGATATATAGTGCTCACTATTCTAGTGATCACTGTGTATCATACCAAACGACCCTTATTGATGATTGGTTGTAAGTCAACCTTATAGACCAGCTATCCTAGTAGCGTGGACAAAAGCAGTCTTTAGGCTAAACTCTAGAGGGCGTGTTAAGCCAGCTGTTTTACCATCACATATACCCCTTGAACACCAAGTGAAAGGACACCACACAAGTTGTTATGAAAATAAAGGATATTTATTTATAACAAGTCTACCCTGAACTCTTTATGAGTCAGGGAGCTAAACAAAACTCTTAAGAAAATACTTTAAGTTGCACAATTTACACAAATGCACGAGGGGCACGAAAAACCATATACACTAAAAGTGGAATGCGAAATACTAGCATGTAAGTAACAAGATCCAGAGGCTTCAGGATCGCTAGGACTACACTACTGAACCCTAAGGTTAGGAGCAGGAGGCCTAGGGAGATCAGGTGCAGATTGTGCACTCTCACGCGGGACAAAGTCTATGGATGCTAGTATTCGTAAAGTTACTGTTATCGGACGAATTCGGCTGGATAGACTAAAAACGACAAAGGATCTGGACACTTGGATAGTGAACCTACGTTGGAGCACCGAAAGGCTCGGGTTACCTAGCCCAGGGGCTGCGGCTGCATAGGGTTCAAAAGACGTCGGGAATCCTCGTTGTAGTCTATGGAGCCTGAAAAGTTGTTGCTGGCAGGCGACCAGTGAAGATGTTCGGAGTGATCCAAGCCTGGATCGATGATGGAGACGACCTGAAAGCTGAGGGGACTCAGTTCTTAATCACTAGCCAGTGATTAGGTGGGCACCAGGATGGCACCGGATGAAGTCACCTCGACCAGGTGAGTGGGCGACGCTGGACTCTGCAGTCACACGGGCTAGGAGGCGTTGTCGGCGACCAGGCTGGAGGTTCGAGCTGTCCCACGAAGGTATCTGCTGTTGGTGCTGCCTGACCCAGGATTGGGGCAACAAACCTTGGCAAAGTCAAGCCCACGCGGTCTTGTCGAGATGGCGTCTGGAGTGGACCAGGAGGGTCCGGGGTGCTCCTCTGTTGGAGGGGGAGCAAGGGCCAGTCTGGAGCAACCAGACCAGCGTTGAAATCGTCGTGGTGCGTCGTCAGGAGGGCCTCTAGCCAGTTGGCAAGTGACCGGACTACGCGGTGAGCAGCAAAGAGCAGAAGGGCCCCACGCAGATCTCGTGGATGCTGGGGGGCTGGACTTCGGTGCTGGAGCTGCTCAGGGTTAGGGCTTCTCGAACCCCAAAGCACTCACTCGAGGATCCCTCGGCGGTCGTGCTGGTTAAGCGTCGTGCAGTTTTGAAGATGGCCGGTCCCTTCAGGTCTCGTCACACCCACGAATCTCAGCTGGGATGATGATGCAGGTAGAGGTCAGAGATGCCAGGGAATCCGGGTCTCGTCGAGCTGGGCAGTCTTGATCCGGAGGATGGACGTTCAGCAAACCGCGATGCTTAGATGGTGCCTGCGGGTGCAGGGTGGCTACTCCTTAGCCACAAGGGAGAGTCTTCAGAAGGTATCAGAAGTTCCTTTCGTGGAAAGTAGTCAAGATTCAGAATTATCTAATTTGGGAAGGGGGCCCGCTCCTACCTTTATTCTAACAAAAAAAAAGGGGGCTGGCACGCGACTAGGTCCTGCCCATGGGTGGGACCAGGAGGGGGGTGGTTACACCCCTCTCCCTTGTCCGGACTTTCCCCTGCTCAGGGGCTGGTGTGCCCCTGGAACTGGTTCAAGCCGGCATATGCACAGTGAGCACCGGGGTGCCACTTGCAGTCACCTTCCTCTCAGCCCTGCCTACCTGGGATACACAAAACCTTGTCTGGGATGGTGCTAGCACCGCCCCTGACAGGAAACCCTTTGTCCAAGCTCTCCTCGCTGGAAGGACTCCCAGCAGCAGGAGGTCAGACTTGTGTCTGTGGTGGCAGCATCCATTTTGTGATGCTGAGGCTCGAGTTAGCTTTAACCGGGGTTCTCAGTTACATACATGTCGTGTCCCTCTAGAAGGGTGAAATGCTAACCCCGTCGCCAGAATTGGCGAGGGGTTAGTATTCCAATTCGTATGACACCTTACTCGACATGTTTTGATAAAGCGATACCAAAGTTGGTTAATAACCGCGGGGATTATAATGCACTTAAGAGTATATGGTACGCGTTATCATGGAACAGCTATTAGGACTTGGTTCCGCATTCTGCAAACGGGCTCAGCTCATGCCAGAGCACCATCTCACATAATTCCAAGCACTCTGCCTTCAGGATTGTTAAGGCCTGCCATAGGAGTGACTGATAGGAATACATGTGCCCATTTTAGTGTTAGATATAGGAATACTATATCTAAAGCAAAGGGTGTTTACACCACCTTGCCCCAGCTGTCGTACAACCAGTTGTGTAAGTTTTGGATGGCCAGCCAGTGGTGGCATAATACATGCTGCAGCCCCTGGTAGGCCCTGGGTACGCCTATGCCCTGGATACAGGGGCTGATAAGGTGGCCCAGTACCAATTGGTAAATGCACCTAAGGTACACGTGTCAATTTAGAGAGAGAACAGCTAGGCTGTGGGTCTGATTAGCAGGCCCACAGCCAGGGAAAGTCGTAAACCAGTGAAGCAAAAAGCAAAAATCTGGGGTGATCATAGGATTGCAGACCCTACTCTCCTACAGTAACCCTTCAGGAAATATTAGGATCTCTAGAGGAAGGAGACTTTATGACGTCCTTGGACCTCCAAGACGCATATTACCACATCCCAATACACAGGCGCCACAGGAAATACCTACGATTTGCTGTAGCAGGTCATCACTAACAGTTCTGTGTCCTACCATTCGGCCTAAAATCGGCACCTCGCGTTTTCACAAAGTGCCTCTCTCCAGTGTCAGCTTACCTAAGACAGCAAGGCCACCAGGTCTTCCCCTACCTGGACGACTGGCTGGTGAAAGCACCTTCTATGAAAGGCGCACAAATATCTTCCAACGCCTGTCTCAATATTTTCGTCAAACTGGGCCCGACACTCAATCGCGAGAAGTCAACCTTACAACCCTCCAAAGTTATAACTTTTCTAGGGGCAACTCTAAATATGACATCTTCAACAGCATTCCCATCATAGGAAAGAAAACAGAAACTAATTGCTACGGCCAATGCAGTGACCTCAAAGAACACCATCCGAGTCCGTACTTTCAAGTACCTTCTAGGGATGATGTCCTCATGTATACTACTCATTCCTTACTGTCGGCTCAGGATGCGCCCATTCCAGGAGGCACTGACCAAGCAGTGTACTCAGTGTACAGACTCTTTCGAAGACCACATAGTGATTACTCCACAAATCACCAAGGCATTATGCTGGTGGAAGACTTCCGCCAACCTATCACAAGGACTAACGTTCCTTCTGCCTCCAACTCCACATGTCATAACTACAGACGCCTCTCTAGAAGGATGGGGAGCAGTCCTTCAAGAGTTGCAAATCAGTGGTAAGTGGACGGACCAAGAGAAAAAACTCCAATCTCCTAGAACTGAGGGCAGTGTTCCTGTCTCTCCAAGCCTTCCTTCCCCGCATCAAAAACTCAGCAGTGCTTGTGAGAACGGACAACACAACCACAATGCACTACCTAAACAAGCAGGGAGGAACACGTTCTCTGACACTATCTCTAGAATCACAAAACATTTGGAACTGGCTAGTACTCCACAACATCAACCTCACGGCAGAGTATGTAGCCCAAGGACAACGTCATAGCGGATGCTTTGAGCAGACAGAGGTCTCTGTCCCACAAATGAGAACTCAACCAAAATGTTCTAAACGACATTTTCACAACATGGGGGAGACCACAAATAGATCTATTTGCCAACAGGGAGAACGCCAAATGCCGCAACTTCGCAAGTTGGCATCCCTAATCGCAGTCACTAGGAAATGCATTTTCCATCGCATGGCGCAATGTGTTTGCATACGCATTTCCGCCATTTCCCCTACTAACAAGAGTCATTCGGAAAATGAAGACTGAGCACTGCACACTGATTCTCATTGCCCCGTTCTGGCCGAGGCAACATTGGTTCGCAGACCTGCGTCGCCTCTCAGTCCAACCTTCAATCCATCTGGGACATCATCCATCCCTACTCACAATGTCCAAAGGCCAAGTACTCCACCCAAATCTTCAGGGCGGGAGGGTTCGGGTACCAGCTCTCTAGACCAGCTGTAATGAAGGGGATCAGGCCACAGGCCAGCATTACTTAGCGGACAAGAAGGAGGGTGGGGAGAGGGATTTGGGAGGCAGTTTGGGCGTGTTGGGGGTTTATCGTATTGCATAGATTATTACAGCATCCGACTCATGCCATACTTATTTGACGCGGCCGGTCCGGCTGGGTTGTAGGCGGCTTGCTGTGTTTAAATATACCGAATGATGCTTAGGCCCGCCGAGAGTTTTCTTAACCACTGTAAATGTGTGACCGGTGCCTTCGCATGCATGAGTCGGAGTGTTCTGTTGCTCTGAATAAAAACATTTAATACTAAAATGGAAACGCTTTTGTGTTTGGTGTAGGGATAATGACCTCCATCCCTTTCAAATCACTCCGGAACAGCTCCTACCATATTTATTACAGTTGGCACAATCTGGTCTTGCCCATGCATCTATTGTATTGTATTGTAAGGGGTGCTTGTAGAGCACACTGACACCATGGGTTTCCTGGCGCTGGTTGGAAGTAGAGGGGACAGAAAGACTAACCAGATTGGGGAAAAAGCCAAGTTTTTAAAGATTTACGAAAAAGGGTCAAAGAGTTAGAGGTTTTAAGAGAAAGGGGAAAGGAGTTCCAGAGCTTGGGGGCCAGGTATGCAAATCTCCGGCCTCCAGATCTGCAGAGATTGTAAGAGGGGACAGTCAAGAAATGGAGATGAGAGGATCTCAAGTTACTGGATGGGCAGTAGGGTCTGATGAGGGATTTCACGAAGGCGGGACAGGGCCCAGCTAATGACTTGAAGATGAGGCAGCCGGTCTTGAAGGCTGCCCTTGAGATGACAGGGAGCCAGTGGAGTTTGGCAAGGAGGGGCCTGGCGGATTGCCACTTCGGGATCCCTAAGGCCAGTCTCGCCGCCTGATTTTGGACCACTTGCAGTCTAGCCATCGATGTTTTAGGCAGACCATGATAGATCGCATTGGAAAAATCTAAGCGGGAGAGGACGAGGGCCATGATGACCTGCAGGAGGGCATCAGGTTTAAGAAGGTATGCCACTTTCCTGATCCTGCGCAGCTGGTTGATACAGGACGAGACCACAGTCCCCACCTGCGGCCCAAGGGATAGAGCGGAGTCAATTGTGACCCCCAGGCTCTTCACCGAAGCCACAGGAGTGGGAGAGGGGCCCAGTTCCGCCGGCCAGAAATGTGGCCCCCAGAAGGTGGCGCTCCTACCGGGAAGGAGGAGCTCCGTCTTACCGGGGTTCAACTTTAGCTGGTTGTGGCCCATCCACTGGAGAATGTGGGACATGACTGCCTGAAAGTTGGGAATAGCAGAGGGGGAATTGAGAGAAAAGATGAGTTGCAGGTCGTCCGCGTAGTTAAACACGGTAACGTCCCACTGCCTCAAGGAGAAAAGAAGGGGGCGAAGATAAAGATTGAAAAGAAGAGGGGATAGAGAGGAACCCTGGGGGACTCCGCAAAGCGAGTGCTCCCTAGGAGCCCTGAAGGTGCCCAGGCTAAGGGTCTGAGACCTGCCGGTCAGGAAGGATTTGACCCAGGCCAACGCCAGGCCCTGGATGCCAGCCTGCTCGACACTGTGGAGAAGGATGTTATGATCCACCGTGTCGAAGGCGGCTGACAGATCTAATAATACCAAGGCCTGGGGGGCACCCTTGTCGACACCGTCTCTCAGGGCGTCCAGCACGGCCAAGATCACTGTCTCCGTAGAGTGGCCGGGTCTGAAGCCTGCCTGGTTGGCCTCGAGAAAGTTGGAGCTCTCGATAAACTGTGAGAGACAGGTGTTGACGTGGGCTTCCAGGATTTTTGAAAAGAAAGGCAAGAGAGAGATAGGGCGGTAGTTCGCCGGAACGGCGGGGTCAGCCCCCGGCTTCTTTAAAAGGGGCACCAACACGGCCTCCTTAAAGGAGCCCGGCACCGTACCGGTGGAAAGAGAAGAGTTTAGCAGGGGGAGAATGCAGTCAGGTAGAGAGTGGCAGATGTCCCGGAGTATAGAGGGGGGGCAGCAGTCATCTGGGGATCCCGACTTGATGCGGGTAGCAAGAGTGGCCAGAGAAGTGGAGTCTAGAAGAGGAAGTTGTGTGAATCAGGAGGTGTTGTGAGGGGGGGAAACAGATCCAGCGCCAGGAGACGTGACAGGGATGGTGTCCTTAATCAATACAATTTTTTCGATGAAAAAAGTGCTGAGGGTATTACATGCTTCCTGTGTGGGGGCCTGAGTAGGGAGCGTCCTGGGGTCGGAGGTAAATTCATTAAGGACTTTGAAAATTTCCTTAGACTGGCAGGGGGCAGATAAGATTTTACCTGAGGCATAAGTTTTTTTTGCAGCAAGAATGGCGAGTTTGTACCTATTGCGGGCAGCCACATAGGCATCTCTGCTTGGAGGGCAGTAGTCTCTCCTCCACTTACGCTCAAGTTGGCGAAGTTCCAAGTGGAGGGCTTTAAGATGGGGGGTAAACCATTTATGGGAATTGCTGTGCCGAGATTGGGGGGAACTTAGTGGGGGGAGCAAAAATGTCACTGGCTGTAGTGAGCCAGTCTGCCACAAGCCTATAGAGCTCATCGGTACCAATGTCGTTGAGTGGCAAGGGACAGGTTTGGGACAGATGAGCCAACAGTTTGGGGGAGTCGACGGCCTTCCACTTGCGAGCAGTGCCACCCTCCCGTGGGGGGACCTTGATCTGGCCAACCGCCGAGAATGTGGTGTCGATCAGACAGTGGTCCGACCACACACAAGGTGTTATTAGTGGGCGAGAGGACTTGACTCCATGGGTCCAAATATGATCGAGGATGTGGCCACCCTTATGGGTGGCAGACCTGACTAGTTGGATAAAATTCAGGCTCGAGAGACCCTCGAACAGTTCGGAAGCATGTGGGCCAGCGTCCTCGTGCTGAAACCAGTAATTAAAGTCGCCAATGATGACGATACGGGGGGAGCAAGTAGCAATGTTGGTCAGCTGATCGATAAAGGATGAGGGGAAGGACGGCATGGAGTGGGGGGGACGATAAAGTAGCACAAAAGTGACTGCACCTACCTCGGTCCCAAGGCTGAGGACCAGGGTGTCCACTTCCGGTAGGGTCATGGCCGCGGAGGCGATAATCTTAAGATCCTTGCGTATTACCGCCGCCACCCCTCCCCCGGTGCGACCCCCTGATCGGTTGGTGTTCAGCAGAAAGTAGTCTGGGGGTAGCGCAGCCAGGATGTCTGGGAGTGAATCGTCAGTAAGCCAAGTCTCTGATAACAATAAGACATCAGGACTTTCAGCCATAAGTAAGTGCAGGATGTCAACTTGGTGCTTGACCATTGAGCGGGTGTTTAGATATAGAACCCGAATCTGCGACTCGGTAGGAGCCGGAGCGGTAAGTGGTGGCGTTGGCGCGAGATGAGGGAGTGGGATGCCTGCAATGCCGAGTGATGTAATACGAGTCCAGGTGTCGGGGGAGAGAGGGCTGGCAGAGGCATGTAGGCACTTCAGGGCGGAGGAAGAATAAAATGTAGGAGTGGCAGCATTACTGGCCCCTGGGCCCGTCCGGCCGCGGACGGGCGCAGACGGGCTGGACTTAGGCGCGACTTCGGCGCGCTGACGGCGTGCCCGCTGCGCCCGTCCACTGCGCTCCCTGTAAAGGGGCGCCACTTTATGGGCTGAGGTCGTGAGTGGCCGAGCGCTGCACCGCTCGCCTGCTCAGCGTCCTCACCCAATATGGCGGCCAAACAGCGCGACCCGGCGGGAATTAATCTCCTGCGAGGGCGGCTGTCCAGGATGAAAGGTAGCGGCAACCTGCACAACAAAAGAAGGTTAGTTGTATGCCAGCGCGATTAAAATTAGGTTTTTTAAAAGAGAATTAAATGTGCGCGAGTAGCGCGGAAGGCAGCACGAGCAGCGCGAGTCCAGCGCGAGTCAGGCAAGTGGCTAGGTCCCACTGACCGGCTCGTGACTTCCAACCAGTCGTGAGGGCAACACAATGGTTTTTATGGGCTGAGGTCGTGAGTGGCCGAGCGCTGCACCGCTCGCCTGCTCAGCGTCCTCACCCAATATGGCGGCCAAACAGCGCGACCCGGCGGGAATTAATCTCCTGCGAGGGCGGCTGTCCAGGATGAAAGGTAGCGGCAACCTGCACAACAAAAGAAGGTTAGTTGTATGCCAGCGCGATTAAAATTAGGTTTTTTAAAAGAGAATTAAATGTGCGCGAGTAGCGCGGAAGGCAGCGCGAGCAGCGCGAGTCCAGCGCGAGTCAGGCAAGTGGCTAGGTCCCACTGACCGGCTCGTTACTTCCAACCACTATCAGAGTTCATCTGGCAGCCATCTCCCGCTTCACGAGAACATCAAAAGGAACATCGCTATGGTCCCACAGATTAATTAAACAATTCCTGAAAGGACTCTACAGATCCTTTCCTCGACCACGCAAAGTTCCACCAACATGGCACCTTAATGTGGTACTCAACCAATTAATGAAACATCCGTTTGAGCCCATCCATAGAGCTGAAATCAAATACATCTCATGGAAAACAGCACTACTATTAGCCTTGACTTCAGCAAGAAGGGTCAGCGAGCTGCAAGCTCTTACCATTCAAGATCCCTTCATGCAGTTTAGGGAAGATAGAGTGATTTTAAGGACTAATCCTCGCTTCATTCCCAAGGTCCCTTCGGATTTCCACCTAAATGAGCCACTAGTCCTCCGATCATTCTTACCTAATCCCAGTTCTCCAGCGGAACGATCATTTTACTCTTTAGACCTAAAAAGATGTCTTAAATTCTACTTAAACAAAACAAAACATATCAGGAAAACGGAACAGCTTTTCATTGCCTTCAGCAGACCAAGAAAAGGCATGCCACTTTCTAAACAAAGCATTTCAAGATGGATATCCTCTGCAATTGCATTTTGCCATGATAAAGCTGGACGACCACTACAGTCCACAGTTCGAGCTCACTCCACAAGAGCTGTATCCACATCGGCGGCACTATTTGCTGGAGTGCCCATTCTGGACATTTGCAGGGCAGCGACCTGGAAGTCGCTGCATACATTCACCAGGCACTACTGCCTGGATACAGAACTGATGCAGGATGCAGCTGTAGGCCAGGCTGTACTTCGCCATCTATTCCAGTGAGATGAGCCTTCCTTCTTCCCTCCATCCTTTATTGGTATGCACATTTTCTTCTTTTTATATTCACTTGTTGATGATTGCAAGTCGTATGATATGTATTATCTCAGACTGCTTATACTGACTCATCACAAATGTGCATAATGTATTACTCGCTTCTCTGATTCAGGCATGTGAATCTATGAAAGACACCCATAATACTGGATAAGAAATGCGTTAC
Source organism: Lissotriton vulgaris (assembly GCF_964263255.1). NCBI lineage: Eukaryota > Metazoa > Chordata > Amphibia > Caudata > Salamandridae > Lissotriton > Lissotriton vulgaris. Next base: position 881,502,611 of record NC_141699.1, on the reverse strand, counting down.
TTACCTGTAACTGCAGTTATCCAGTATTGGTGTCTTTCATAGATTCACATGCAACCCTCCCGCCTCCCCAGGAAAGTTTCCTCTCTCTCTTTCTATATATATTACGCCTACCTAGCTTGGTGCCTACGAAAATCTGAGAGACTGAGGCTCCTGGCAGGAAGGTTCTGGAGGGAGGTGGTAGCTGATTGGCTACCTTCTAGAGTTTGGCCCTTTTTACAAAAGGACATAGATAGGCTACTAAGGCAAGGCCCTTAGGCCTACTTTTTTCTATGTATGTCTATAGGACATTACTTTTCTATTTACCCGGACTCCCATCTCGACGACGGGGAATGATTAAGGCATGTGAATCTATGAAAGACACCAATACTGGATAACTGCAGTTACAGGTAAGTAACGCATTTCTTCACTCATATATTCGTGAGCACTATGCTTTAATTGTCTTTCTGGTTTTATCTCGCCATTGGATTTGTTCGTAACTTTTGATTCTATGCTTGTTTTATATCACTGTCCACCCGTGCGTCCCGTTTCTTTAGGCTCATGGGCTTTTATCTTCCATAAAATGCTCTGCCTACTCCTGAAGCGTCATGTGACCAAGCTCCGTCCGCGGAGCGAAAAGCGTCAGGGAGGGCACTTGCTCTGACACTTTTAAAATACATTTTTGCACTGCTGACACTTTCACCGGTGTAATGGCGTTCATGATTTAAAATTGAATTGATTGTGGAGAGGTCTGCGCCCGTTCAGGACCGCAGCGAGAAGCGTTCGGGAGTCCTTTGATATATATATATATATATATATATATATATATATATATATATATATATATATATATATATATATATATATATATATATATATATATATATATATATATATATATATATATATATATATTTGGACTTTCTTGAGGATTAACAGGACTCTGTGGGCTAATGTCTTTATTGTGAGTTCAGACACCATTAGATTACAGTTGCCATTTGACTTGTTTGTGTCTATTTTGCATGTGGATACTTTGAGGCATTATGGGACTTGCAGTTCCGCTTGCTTTGACTTGCTGCTCACGTTTCGACATCAGTTTCACACCGCACATTAGGTGCTTTATTTTATTCCTCAGTCTGATGGTGTTTGACCTTTGGCCCCATTTTTGCCTTCATGTGTAAATGGAATTCAGCATTGACCAGCTTTGCCATCCACGTTAACCATGTGGTGTTTTACGGGCCCCAGCCGCTAGTGGTTTAAAGGTCATTAAAGCGATTAAGTGTATTCTTTTACTTTTATCTCATTGGCGCTTCATTTTCACACATCATACTTTCTGTTTTTAAGTATGACCAGGAGGTTTGCGCAATTCCTTTTATGAGAGACAACTATAGTTGATGTTCTATTACATTGAAATAAGGATACGTTTCCAATATAATTGCCAATTGTCTTATTGTGTATGCATATTTTAGAGGTCGGACAATGTATTATGCATGTAATTGAATTGTATAAATGCACATGGCGTTTTTATATTATATTTTTATTATATTTTTTTCAGTTAAATTTGTGACCACCAGGTATACCCAAGATATTAAATGTTAATACATTAGTGTACTCTTTGGGAAGTATGTACCTTTTTTTGAAATTATAAACATGATATGTCTTCTAGGTCTATGATGATGACATGGTATTTAAGGTTAAAGAAAAACTGCGCTTACTAGAGTGATAAAGCCTGCTGTGAGAGCCGAAACGCGTCCCTTTCACTTGCCGGGTCGGAGGAGTCCCTATGGAATAAAGATGCCGCCTTCAACTTAGCTTTTCTCATGTGCGTGCTCTGTTCCTTAAGGAGCAGGGTTTATATATAGCAGGGTTTATATATATATATATATATATTATATATATATATATATATATATATATATATATATATATAAAAAACATAGGTTAAGGGTGTTATAGTTAGCTGGAAATTTCACTCATACAAAACCATTGAAATTCCTCCGTTCTAGTTAGTTGTACTAAGTATAATTTGCGCGCCCGCAATCCACTGATGATGATGATGATGTCACTTATTACATCATTCATGACATGGTCAGTGACAACACTGATGACATCTCAAATGACATCACTGATGACATCATCCAGTGAATGTGGTTTGGTTCGATATTTAAATGTATTATATATATATAGCATTCTGCATTGAAGGATGAGGGGATGTATAAGTGTCTGGATGGAGGATTTAGTCGCAGTATGATTGACTGTTTAAGTGACTCATTTAAGGTGTCTCACTAAATATATGGGTTAGTGACTAAACTGTGTGAATGTCTATCACTCTGTCTGTTGTGTAAACGGCTGGATCAGTTGGTTACTAGCTATGTGAAAGTCTATATTATAGCCTTATAGCCCGCCGTAGAGGGCTATACCGGCTATTAAAGGCCCTCTCCAGCGTTAAAGGCCTGAGCCGAAGGCGAGGGCCTTTAACAAGGGAGAGGGACTTTAATAGCGGTATAGCCCATCTGCGAAGGGCTATAAGGCTATTAGAACATTATGTCACTAGAGGACAGAATGTTCTAACAAAACAAACAAAGCCTTTTGGAAGCGTGAGGGGATTGGAATCCCCTCAGGCTCCCTGAAGCCTTTGTTCACAGCCAGAGCTGTGAAAAATTAAACCTTGGAATTTGGAGCTCCAGGCTTACACCAGCCATTATAAGCCCAGAGCACTCCATTGTTTTCAATGGAGCTCCCAACATTCCAATGTTCTAATAGTTATTAATTAGTTAAGTGAGTATTTGTATGGGATAGTGTGGTTGGGTGGGAGGTGTGTGACTGTCCAAAGATGTGTAAATAGTTGATTTAATAGGTATAGGAGGATAAGACTGTATGTGGAAACAGTTGTGTGGGTGAGTGAGTGTGGTGATGAGTAAATATATTTCTCAATGATACATGTCCAACAAACTAGAAATATAAAAGGCAGTGTACGTGACAGTTGTTGTATATAAATAAGTATACATAAGACTCTGTGATTGTATGAGTGACTGTATCGAAAACTGTATACTTGTAATAGTGATTTTATAACACTAAGTATGAGTTACTATCTATATGAATAAATAAAGTAGTGTTTGTATAAGTGTGTAGCTTAGTAAATGTAAGTATGATCAATTGTTTGCATAAGTGAGTAGGATGACTGCATGAGTGAATGGGATGTGTGCTGGTGTCTAATGTTGATGTAGTGTATACGTATATTAAATAGTGTTCTATTGATCTTTGTTAGCATGTATGAGTGAATCTATAGGCAAGTGTTTAGATAGTGTGTTGATATAGGAATCACTGAGTGTTTTTTTAGAAACTTGTATTGGTGTGTGAATGGTTTCAAATATGGTACTCCATATTTTATAATGAGTGTTAAAAGGTTATACTAGTGTATGATTAGATGTATCAGATTGTCATGTGGATGATGTCATCAGTGATATCACTGACCATGTCATGAATGATGTAATATGTGACATCAGCAGTGGATTGCGGGCGCGCAAGTTATACTTAGTACAACTAACTATAACGGAGGAATGTCAATGGTTTTGTACGGGTGAAATGTCGGGCTAACTAGAACACCCCTAAAACCTATGTGTTTTTCAGTGAATTTCTAAGGTTTTTTAAATGCTAATTCCTAACTATAACAGAACATGTCTGAAACCTATGTTTTTTCAGTAAATTTCTAAGTTTTTTTAAATGCTAATTCCTAACTATAACAGAACATGTCTGAAACCTATGTTTTTTCAGTAAATTTCTAAGTTTTTTTAAATGCTAATTCCTAACTATAACATGTCTGAAACCTATGGTTTTTTCAGTGAATTTCGAAGGTTTTTTAAATGCTAATTCCTAACCATAACATGTCTGAAACCTATGTTTTTTTCAGTGAGTTTCAAAGGTTTTGTAAATGCCAATTTTTAAATGTTTTAATTGTTACATTTATTTTTTGATACTGATTTACTATTTATTTTGAGATATTTTATTTTTTTAATTACATTATAATTACATTATAAATTACAAAATATACTTTCTCCGAATGAATTACTATAGTTTAAATACTTTACAAATAGGTACTAGACTTTTAAGTACAGTAGTTACAGTTGTTGCAATGGGCAACACAATTTCAAACACAATGCCACATTGAGCTCAATGGGAATTTCTAGTTAAATGCAATTAGTTACTTTATGGGTTACTTTTCTAACAACAGGACTGGATCCTAGATTCAGTCCTGGGACATCTCCTGTAAACAGTTGAGTAAAAGCGTTTTGGTTACAGTAGATATTTTTAGGTTTAAATCTTTTTATTTGAAATATGCACCTGGAAAACAAGTTATTCAATGCAAATATTACATAGCCATCATCAATCATAAACGTGGGAAGGGTTATGAGAATTCTTAAGAGTGAACATAGTAGTCCAGGATAATCCTAACCCACAGCAATATGGAAAGACATGAGGTGTTACATAATGCCAACCAGGCAAAAGGCCCCCCCCCCCAAACTCCCCTTGCCCTTCCCTCCCCTCACCCCCCTGTCCAGTGCTAGAAACTGTCCCTCTCAGCTTCCTCTTGCCAAATCCTGTTGTATACTTCCTCTGTCCCTCCCTCATGAGGCCTCCCTTTCCGGACCAGTGAGTCTCAACAAGCGGAGATATCTTGGGCAGGTAAATTCTCTGAATTCAGTAACCAATAGTGAGCGGAACGGCTGCCAAAGCTCTTCATATTGATCTATATCCCCGGCAAGAGTAAGCGACATCCTCTCCATCCCCAGTACACACCACAGTCGATGAAGCCAACCTGTAGTGGAGGGGACCGTGGTGGTGCGCCAGTGTATTAGGATATTTTGTATAGCGGAACTTAGTGCGATACCCTCTGCGCTCACGTTGGGGACGCCAGATGGCTATGTCGGGGGGTTAGTAAGTCCAAGTATAATGTAGGCAGGAAAGCGTGGAAGATCAGTGTGAAAGTGTTTGTCAATGTCGTCTATCACTTGTGTCCAGTATGGCTGTACCAGGGGACAGTCCCACAGAATATGCAGTAGTGTGCCTATGTGTCCACAGCCCCTCCAGCAGTTTTTATCCTTGCTACGGTCCAGCTCACTTATTCGTTCCGGGGTGTAGTACCAGTATGTGGTGATCTTAGTGTCTCTGTAAGTCCGGTGTGGTATGCTGAATGGCGTGCCCTGTATGAAATCTGGTCCCATTCTTTGTGGCTCAGGGTCCTGCCTAGCTCACGCTCCCGACGTTCCCTGCCCGGGTTATAAAGGTGGGCTGATTGCGGTTGAAGGAATTTGTAAAGATCCGATATTAATTTAGTATCTGTGGTGCGGGATAGAAGCCATCTCTCAAATGGCTGAAGGCGCCTGTCTGCCATCTCCCTCACCTGTGGTTGGAGTGCCCGGTGGCTGACCTGGAGGTAGCGCATCCGCTCTGTCTCGGGGAGATTGTATTCCTGTCGAAAGAGTGGGAAGGAGAGCACACCCTCCGGGCTATAGATGTGACAGAGGCAACGACCTCCCGCCGATCGCCAATGGGCGTAAGCTCCCTTGGCCATGCCCGGAGTGAAGTCCGGGTTATCGACCAGGGGCGTGAGCGGCGAGGGAAAGGTGGTGAGTTCATGTGTAGTGTTAGTGGCATCCCCCACTTGTAGTGGAACCCTTGTGATGAATGAAGCGTAAAGGTTAGCCGGTCGGGCGGCTTTGCAGAGGAAGGGGATTTCCTGAAGTGGGCGCCCTGCCACAGCTTGGTCCTGGAATAGCCAGTGTTTTTCGGACTCCCACTTGCTCCATTCCACCAGATAGCGTAGCTGCGCTGCCTGGAAGTAATTGTGCAGATCCGGTATTCCCAATCCCCCTGCTTCAGGAGCCAAAGTGGTCAGTGCCCTTTTCATTCTCGGCTTCCGACCCTTCCAGATAAAGCAGGCGAGGTCAGTCTGTGTTTGCCGAATCCATCCCGTGGGCGGCCGGAGCGGTAGTGCTCGGAAGAGGTACAGAATTTGGGGTAAGATGGTCATTTTGACCGCTGCTCTCCTGCCCAACCAGGAGAGGGGGAGGTTTCCCCAACTGCCCAGTTCTTTGCGAATTTTCTTTTGAAGCATATTATAGTTGACTGCTGTCATTGTGGGGAGTGTGGGGGTCAGCTGGATCCCCGAATAAGGCACCGCGTCCGTCGCCCACTGGATGGGAAAGAGGGTCTGCAGGTATTTCTTGGTAGGAGGTCTCCGAGATAGGTCGAGGGCCATTGATTTGTCAGTGTTCATTTTAAATCAGGCTACCGCCGCAAAAGCATCTATTTCCGCCATGCATGCCGGCTGGGCTGTCTGTGGGCTGCGAAGTGTAAGTAAGACGTCGTCTGCATAGAGGCTAATGGTGTGTGTATGGCCACCAAACTGTATCCCTGTCGCTGTTTCGTTTTGGTGTATCCTCTGAGAAAATGGCTCCATATATAAAGCAAAGAGCAGAGGCGACAGTGGGCATCCCTGCCTCGTGCCTCTCTCGATGTCAAAGCTCTGTGAGCTATAGCCGTTTACTCGGACCACTGCTGTAGGGGATTTATAACAGTTAAAAATGAGAGTGCAGAATTTCTCTCTGATGCCAATTTTCTACAGGACCATCTCTAGGTATGGCCAGTGGACTCGGTCGAACGCTTTCTCTGCATCCACCGCTAGCATCATATACTCCCCGGGAATTCGGGAAGTCTTTTCTACCAGGTGTGTAACTCTCTTGGTATGATCTACTGTTTGGCGGACCGGAATGAATCCCGCCTGATCCGGGTCTATAAGTCCTGGTAGGTGGGGGCCCAATCGTGCCACCAGGATGCTCGTGTATAATTTGAGGTCTACGTTTAGTAGCGAGATGGGCCTATATGATCCACACTTGGTTCTGTCTTTCCCAGGTTTTGGGATGACTGAGACAGATGCACGCAGAAGGTCATTAGGTAATGGCACCGGGTTCCGAGAAAGTATTAAAAAGATGGGTGAGGATCGGGGCTAGTGTTGTGCAGAGGTGACCTCTGTGCCTCTGGGCCGGTCACTCTTCCACGCACTGCGCACACTCCCCGTGGGTGTGCCCTTGCTGCCCCGTTCCCGCCGCTGCTCGCAGCTGTGCCCCTGACCACGAGGCGTGGTCTCTGCTTCTGGAGCGCAGCGCCGCTTCTGCTGCCTGCGTGACCTTTTGTTCCTGCCTCTGCACTTTCGTCTGTCCCCCCTGTGTTGGGACTGCTTTCCCCCGCTTTGCCCAGCCTTTTTCTTCCTCCCAGTCTCTTGCCCAGTCCGCCGTTTTTCCCGCCGTTTTTTTCCCGCTGTGCCCCCGCCACCTCCCCGCTCCCCGCCGCTGATCCCCTGCGGCTCCACCAGGAGCCTTCCCATTCGCCGCCCCGCTCCCGCCTCCCAGCTGCCCCTCCCTCGCTCCTCCCCCTCCACTCTCCTCTTATGGCAGAGTGGCCAACGCGCAGCGTGCACGCGCAGCGGGCGCGCCGAAGGTGCGCCAAAGGTAAGCCCGTCTGCGCCCGGACCACGCCCAGTGCCAGGACCCCTTGGCCCCGCAGACACCAGCCCACCCGCTGGACCTACGACGCCGCCACCCTCAACGCACTCAACACCGGCCGAATCCCGGGTTGCTACCGAGCCACCCCGAGACGAACCCACGGACCCTTCAGCTGCCACGCCTGCAAGTTCACCTGCATCCGGGCCTGTCCCGCGCCAACACCCGCCAAGCCGAACACCAGCAGCAACCACCTGAAGTGCATCCTCCTCAACACCCGCTCCGTCCATAGACACGCCATCGAACTCTGGAACCTCCTCGACACCACAGCACCTGACGTCGCCTTCCTCACGGAAACCTGGATGAACGACTCCTCAGCGCCCGACATCGCCATCCCAGAGGGCTACAAGATCACCCGAAGAGACCGCGACAACCAGACTGGAGGAGGCATCGCCATCATCTACAGGGACACCATCCGCATCAAGACCAACACCGACGACACCCTGACAACCGCCGAACACCTGCACTTCCAGATCCACATCAACCCCAAGACCACCCTCAGAGGCACCCTGATCTACCGACCCCCGGGGCCACGCACACAATTCAGCGAGGACATCGCCGACTTCATCAGCCCGCATGCCCTCCCCTCCGCTGACTACATCCTCCTGGGGGACATCAACTTCCACCTGGAGAACAACAACGACCGCAACACCATCACCCTGCTCGCCAACCTCGCCAACCTCGCCAACCTCGGTCTCAAGCAGCTGGTGTCCACCCCCACCCACCTCGCCGGACACACACTCAACGCCGTCTTCTCATCCAGCAAAGACATCGCCTTCAGCCACGCCACCGGACTCCACTGGACGGACCACAGCTGCGTCCACTTCACCTTCAAAAGAACGACGATCCACCACCACCAGCAACAGGTTGCTCGAAGAAGCTGGAACAAGATCACAGCCGACCAGCTCGCCGCTTCCCTGAGCCAGCACCCTCCCGCCAGCTCAGCGAACCCCAGCCAGGCCGCCGACAACCTCACGAAGTGGATCAGCAACTGCGCGGACGAACTCGCCCCACTGAGGACCCCGCCCAGCAGACCCGGCAGCAAGAAGGCCCCATGGTTCACCAACGAACTCAAGAGCTCCAAGAAGAACTGCCGAGCCCTCGAGAAAGCCTGGAGAAGGGAACCAACACCGGACAACATGACCACCCTCAAGCTTGCCACCCGGAAGCACCACCAACTGATCCGCGGGGGTCTCACCGGACAGCAGCAGGGCGACACTCATAGGTAGGGGGGATGTTTCTGCTGATATGTAGGGGCTAACGGGGTTCAGGGCCGGGGAGCCTCCGATCGGACGTCTGGTCAGTCCGCCATCTTGGCCTCGCCCCCACAGTAGAGATTTTAAAGGAATATTATTGTATTTTAAAAGTTGACTTTTTCACATAGAATCACCAATGTTATCCTATGGGAGGAAAATCACTTAGTAGGTGAGTAGTGTTGTCGTTGCTTTTTCTTACTTAGTGGTGGATCCTGTATCCAGCACTGGTGCATCTCCTGTAAACAGTTGAAAGAATGCGTTTAAGTCACACATGCGTTTTTTAAGGAATATTTGTAGTTTGTGAAAATCAACACTTAAAAATGTTTCTGGTGAAAACCAGACAATGGATTCCTATGGAAGGAAATACAACTTACTGGTAAGTACGGTTAGAATTACTTTTCAGGGTCAGTGCTGGACTAAAAGATGCAGCACTGGGTTCTCTCCTGAGAAAAGGTAATTAAGTCGGAATTCGTAGTTCGGATGATTTTCGGTGAACATTTTAAAGTTCCAAAACTCCACACTTAGAAGTATTTCCAAGTGAAACGAGTCCATGTTAGCCGATGGAAGAAAATTCTAGTTGCTGGTAAGTACGTTTAGAATTACTTTTCAGGATCAATACTAGGCTCAAAGTTGCAGCACTGACGTTTCTCCTGATAATAGGTGAGTAAATCGGAATTTGTTGTTCGGCTGATTTTACTTCGGTCCCGTATACATAGAGCCACTTTCCTACACCATCCCCTCCCTTCACCACTGTGCAAACACGCCCTGTGGCGCATTTTAAGTTGGGGAAATAATTCCCCTTTAATCCTGAGGGTCCCTGGAGTCCAACTAGCCCACTAGGTACATCCAGTTAGCGCCACTGAGCTGCGTAGCAGAGAGATGTTAAAAGGGGCACGGCCTGCACCGCCTCTCTGCAACGCAGCGCAGTGGCGCTTCATGGAAGCACCTGGTGGGCTACTTGGCCCCCAGGGTCCCTCCGGATTGAAGGGGAATTTTTTCCCCAACTTAAAACGCACCTCAGGCCCCGTCCCCTCCCTTCACCACTGTTTAAACGCTCCCTGTGGCCGTTCTAAGTTGAGAGATTAAGTCCCCTTCAATCCTAAAGGTCCCTAGGATCAAACTAGCCCACTAGGTACCTCCAATAAGCGCCACAGAGCTGCGTTGCAGAGGTGTGTAAAAAGGGGCGTGGCCTCTAAACACCTGTCTGCAACACAGCTCCCTGGCGCATACTGGAGATACCTGTTGGGCTATTTGGCCCTCAGGGACCCTCAGGATTGAAAGAGTATTAATTCCCCAACTTAAAACGCACCACAGGGCGCATTTTCACAGTGGTGAAGGAAAGGGGCGTGGCCTGAGGTGGCGTCTGCAAACCGGCCCTGTGGCGCGTTTTTAAGTTAGAGAATTAATTCCTCCTCAATCCTGTGGGTCCCTAGGGGCCAACTAGCACACCAGGTACCTCCAGTATGCCCCAGGGGGCTGCATTGCAAAGAAGTGTTGAGAGGCCTCGCCCCTTTTTACAACACTCTGCAACGCAGCTCCGTGGCGCTTACTTGAGGTACCTGGTGGGCTAGTTGGCCCCCAGGGACCCTCAGGATTGACAAGGAATTAAGTCCCCAACTTAAACCGCGCCACAGGGTGTGTTTGCACACATGTGAACTCAGGCCCCACCCCCTCCCTTCACAACTGTGCAAACGCGCCCCATCGATCTTTTTAAGTTGGGGGATTAACTCCCCTTGAATACTGACGGTCCCTGGGGTGCAACTAGCCCACAAGCTACCTCCAGTAAGCACCACAGAGCTGCGTTGCAGAGAGGTGTAAAAAAGGGGCATGGCCTTAAAACACCCCTCTGCATCGCAGCCCCATGGTGCATCCTGGTGGGCTGATTGGCCCCCGGGGACCCCCAATATTCAAGGGGAATTCGTTCCCCCTCTGCAAACGCGCCAGGGGGCGCGTTTGCAGAATGATAAAAGGAGAGGGCGTGGCTTTAGTTGTTTTTTTTTTAAGAAGGGGGGCTGTGTAGCTTTAGTATTTGGAAGAGAGAGCAGGTTTCCTGCTCTTTCTACCAAATAGCAAAGCAGTTTGCTATGGCAGGGTGAGAGCCGCGAGGCTCCCGCCCTGGCATAGCAAACCACAGTGTCCCAGGGGTTGGCACCCCGGGACACTGCAGGAACTGGCCCTGGGTGGTGGCGGTCCCCAGGGCCCTCGGGGGCTCCAGTAGGGGTTCCGCGTTGCCCCCTCTCACCTTTTTTAAAGCCCCGGGGGGGTAGTGGTCCCCGGGGCGAATGTGGGGGGGGGTTCAAGCCCCCCCTTCACACAGGTTTTAAAATAAATAAATAAATAAGCCCCGGGGTTGGCGGGCTGCAGGGGATCAGTGTGCCCCCCGCAATGTCAATGTTGTCGAGCCCTGGGGGGTGGCGGTCCCCTGGGCTGCGAAGGGCCGTGTGTCCCCCCCGCAATTACACATGCTTTTGCCCCGGGGGGGCGGTCCCCGGGCGCAGTGTGGGGGGTATTGAGCCCCCACACTTTATTTTTTATAAACATGCCCCCGGGATTTGCCCCCCCCCCCCCCACTTCCCCCGGGGGCTAATTATCATAGTTCGTTTTTTAATTTTTTTATCGGCTGGATCTGCGCATCCTGCGTGAATTTTGCCCATTTAAAAAAAAAAAAAAAGTTTTGGGGTTGCTTGTGGGACCCCCTGAACAGGCCTAGGGAGTCAGGGTGTTTCTACCCTGCCCCCTTTTCACGTTGTGAGTTTGTTTTATAGGTTTCTTGTGCCTCGGTTCTATCGAGGCACAAGATGGCTGCCAACACTTCCTGATTTGGAGTGTTGACAGGCAATTAGAATACAGCTCGTGCACGGCAGGGTGCGTGGATCTTGCGCGGCCACAGACCTATATGTACTTTTAAATGTAATTTTCTCAGGAACTACTAAATGGATTCACACCATTTAAGCAAAAGGAACACGTCTGAACCAAGGACTACCTCTTTGCCAAAGTTGGTGTAATTCCGTTCAGCAGTTCGAGCTGTAGCCACGATGAACGGTTCCTATGGAAAATTGCATGGGGAAAACACGTTTTGCGACTCCCCTTTTTTCTCTGCCCCGCTTGACGAATCACCCCGAGACTTTCAGGATAGGACCGTAACGGAGCTGGCCATTAGTTTGGAAAATTTCGTGAAGATTCGTCAACAGGGGCTTAAGTTATTGGGAATAGAACGTTGCGGATTTCCTATGGAAAATAGGTCCTAACTATAACTACCTACTGGCAACCGCCAGTAGGTAAAATATATATATGAAGCCTTGAGACCTAATAGGACATGTAGTCCTATTTCCATGTGTGTGCCTGTCCCCGTTTTTCATTCTGTAAATTTGGTCACCCTATCTTCCGAGCTGCTTGGTCTGGTGATTGGCTGCTCCGCAACAACTTTCCCCATAGTCAGTCACCCTGTTTCTGGCTCAGTGCTCTCAGGCACTTTCTGTTGTTCTGTGCAGACCCACCTCCCCCTTGGGGTATGGCTGTGGTATCTATTCTAAGTTAAGGAATCTGCGGCTAGATGTCTCTATCAGATGTACGAGTTACTTACCTTCGGTAATGATGTATCTGGTAGAGACGTCTGCCCGCAGATTCCTTAACACCATCCATCCTTCCCGTTCTGCGAGGACCTTTCCAGATGCCGTTCTCCACCTTGCCTCCTTTCAGTTGGCACTAGTCTTCATTCAGGGGGCTCAAGTTGGTGCGACCCTTTCAGACTTTGCCTTCTGCAGCCGTCTCCCTCTAAGTGGGTTATCTTACTGTGGAATGGTGCTTTTCGCTTTCGCCTTCAACAGGAGATTAATTTTTTCCCTTACTCTGCATTCCTCCACTATGGTCCTTCCAGTGTGGGTTCTTCTTTTGTTCTTTTCCCTCCATCCCGCCTCCTCCATCGGTTTAGGGTTTCTTGTCTCCTCTGCAGTCACTTCTTTTGGGGGTTTTTGGGCTGTGCCTCGGCCCTTAGATCTCTACCGGGGGGTGCGTTGTTCCTTGTAATGTCACCTCGCAGTGGATAGTTCTTCCTGTGCTCCGCCTTTGTTCTGCGTTGTAGTGGCAGCCTTCCTGTTGTCTGTCAAGACATTCTTCCCTTGTTACTCAGCCTCTGGGGAGGGTCTTCACTTTGCTTTGCGGGGTTGTTTCTCAGAGCGGTGCTCTGCCTTACTTCTTGGTTTTTTGGTATACGGTGTCTAACACTGTCCTTTATGATGGTGTTCTGCATCATCCGATTTCTTTGCTTTACAGATTTTTCCTCCTTCGGTCACTGTTCCCATACTTTCACAGTTTTGTTGGTGACTCCGTGGTCGAGGCATGTGGGCTGCTGAATTCATATCTGTGCATAGATCGCCGCCTAGTGTTGGGTCCGGATGATTGCCTATTGTTGTCCTGGAAGAGTCTTCGAAGTATCACGAGATAGGTGGCTCCTCCCCTGGACTACAGTGCGCATGGGCATCCTCTCCATCCTGAGAATGTTTTTTTCCGCCATTGGGTTCGGATGTATTTTCCTTACTCAAAGTTCGGAATCGAAAATTACTTTTCTTAAAGGCCAAAAGGCCTTCGGAATCATCGGTATTGTTTCAATCGGTGCCGACATCCTACTTACACTTTATCCAACTCAGGACGTCGAATCGGGCCGTAGGCCTTCTCGACGCAAAGAAGATCGGTCGTCGATGGAACGAAGTCCATTCAAAAGATGCCCTCTCTGTAAAACTCTGTAATTGGTTCAACGATGATCTTAAGAAATCCAAGAAACTTTGTCGCTCTCTCGAGAAGGCCTGGAAAAAAGACCCAACCACCAGCACCAAGGACGCCTTCAAAAACGCCACCCGCATACACCACCAACTAATCCAAAATGCCAAGAAAGCCGCTTTCAAGGACCGTCTAGATAACAACGCCCACAACAGCAAGGAACTATTCAACATCGTCAAGGAATTTACCAACCCCTCAGCCAACTCCAACGACATCACCCCCTCTCAAGCCCTCTGCGACTCCCTAGCCTCATTCTTCCACAACATAATTGCGGACATCCACAACAGCTTCGACAACCAACCCGGAGACCAACCCACCCAGTCCCCTGCAGGACCCCCACCCCCCCTGAACATCCTCAATGACTGGAAGCCAATCTCCACTGAGGACACCATCCGTCTGATGAACTCTATCCACTCAGGATCCCCCACAGTCCCTTGCCCTCACCACATCTTTAACAAAGCAGACTCCATCATTGCACCGCACCTCCGAGACGTCATCAACTGCTCCCTCAACTCCGCAACCTTCCCGGAAAGCTGGAAACATGCCGAACTCAGCGCCCTCCTGAAGAAACCCACAGCTGACCCCACCGAACTCAAAAACGACCGCCCTATCTCACTCCTTCCATTCCCGGCCAAAGTCATCGAGAAAGCGGTCAACAACCAGCTCGCCGCTTTCCTCGAAACCAACAAATCCCTCGACTCCTCACAATCCGGCTTCCGAGCCAAACACAGCACTGAAACCGCCCTCATCGCAGCAACAGACGACATTCGAACTCTACTGGACAATGGAGACACAGTCGCCCTCATCCTCCTCGACCTCTCCGCAGCCTTCGACACGGTCTGTCATAGCACCCTTCTACAACGCCTCAGAAACGTCGGAATCCAAGGAAAAGCACTGGAATGGATCACCTCGTTCCTCTCCGGAAGAACCCAGAGAGTCCTCCTTCCACCATTCAAGTCAGAGGCCACTGAAGTCATCTGCGGCGTACCACAAGGATCCTCACTCAGCCCCACCCTCTTCAACGTATACATGAGCCCCCTTGCGGCCATCGCTCATCAACACAATCTCAACATCATCTCCTACGCGGATGACACTCAACTGATCCTATCACTCACCAGAGACCCTAACACGGCCAAAACCAACCTGCACAAAGGAATGAAAGAAGTAGCCGAATGGATGAAGCACAGCCGTCTTAAACTGAACTCAGACAAAACAGAAGTCCTCATCCTAGGCACCTCCCCCTCCGCCTGGGATGACTCTTGGTGGCCAGAGGCCCTTGGAAAAGCACCCATCCCGACGGACCACGCACGGAACCTGGGCGTCATCCTGGATTCCTCACTCTCGATGAACAGACAAGTCAACGCTGTTTCTTCATCTTGCTTCAACATTCTTCGCATGCTCAAAAAAACATTTCGTTGGATCCCCACCGAAACTAGAAAAACGGTCACCCACGCTCTGGTCACGAGCCGACTGGACTACGGAAACACCCTCTACGCCGGTACCACCGCAAAACTCCAGAAAAAAACTCCAACGCATCCAGAACGCTTCAGCCAGACTCATACTAGACATCCCGCGTAAAGAACACATCTCTGGTCACCTGAAAAACCTCCACTGGCTCCCCGTCAATAAGAGGATTACTTTCCGGCTCCTAACCCACGCACACAAAGCACTCTACGAAATCGGACCCGAATGCCTCAACACACGACTATCCTTCTACACCCCCTCCCGCCAGCTACGATCCTCCAACCAAGCCCTTGCCACTGTACCTCGCATCAACAAAACCACCATGGGAGGTAGATCCTTCTCCTACCTAGCAGCTAAAACTTGGAACTAACTCAAAACGTGGATATTTGACAAGTAATTCCCCACCCTTCTTCAAGCGCCTTGAGACCCTCTGGGTATGTAGCGCGCTATATAAATCTATTGACTTGACTTGACTTATGTAGCAAGTGTTTATCTCCGGAACATAATGAAACCGACTGTATAGCCTGTGCACAATTTCGATCAAAAAAGACACTTCGGGTTTGACGAGCCGCAAGGCAAATCATGCAGAAACCAGCGCCGGAGCCCGAAAATATCTTCGACGATGAACAAGATCTCATCGAGACCAAAGATTCGGATCAACAGTCGGATCAAGACTCAGAGCATGACTTCAACTACTATGACGACAACGATGAAGACATCGTCGAGGTAGGAGACGACGAACAAGGGATCGGGGCCGTCGAGGACGACTCCAGTGATGAAACGGGGCCTACTACATCGGGGCCAACCGTGAGTACAACGCACCAGACATACACCTCTATGGTTCCACAGGCTCAGGTCAAGGCATCGCCGGAAGGCCTTAGCCAAGATCTGCTAAGAATACTACAAAAGAGCAATCGGTTCAACGTGACCCAACGTTGTTGATATCGAAAGCAAAAGTTATGGAACCAAAAACGAAACCGAAACTGATAGACTACACAGTCTTCGGACCGAACTATATCGATCCAGCAGAATCGATCCCAAAGAAAATCGTCAACAACACGGTCTTCGGACCAAACTATGTTGATTCATCAGAGTCAAACACAAAGGTCGTCGAGCCAAGAACCGGCGCACCGACATCCGCTCCAAAACAAAAGGCAGTCGAACCGAAGAAATCGGCATCGACAGTCGACAACACAAATAAGGGACTCGAAACGAAGAAGGTTGTCGAACCGAAGCAAGGTATCGACAAACCAATGGCTGTGCAACAAAAACGGATCGAGCCAAAGAAAATCGACCCGAAGAAAAACATCGAGCCGAGACAACAAAGCATCGGTCCAAAAACACCGGTTCCAAATATGCAACAAAGTCAAAAGGGGACTATCGAGTCGACAAAAATGTCGAAACCATAGATACATCGGCTTCAAGGAAACAGGCACAACCTAAAAAGAGTGTTCAAATAACAAAAACTCTCGGACCGATCAAATTTGGTCTACCAATTTCATCAAAACATAAGGCAGTCGACCCAAAAACCTGTATTGACCCTAAACAAACTAAACCAAAGACATTGGCCAAACAACCAAGAGCTACTGAACAGGAGATCTTCTATCCAGACCCCTCATCAGAAGAACAGTCAAAACTTTACATTGACCCTAATTCTGGAAAGGTCACTCTCTACAAAAGGAAAGTCAGACCAGAAACAGAAAAGGAGACTTATGTCATCCCACTCAAAAAGAAAAGGGACTGTGCAACTTCACCTATTCTATTTGAGCCTATAAAACCAAACACATACTCATATATACCCACACACTCAGATGAAGAGGTGGATTATGAGGACAATGAGGAATACAATTACACAGTGGACCCTGACCAAGACAGTCAACCTCAACCATGGGCGGACCCAGTGCATCCTGGTGATTCTCAGCCCATTCCAGATACACCTGCATACCCTGCATATCCTACGGAGGATACAGCTGCTTTTAATGCACTTATAGATAGGGCAGCCCTACATCACAATGTAGAAATGCATGCAGATCCCATTGAGGAGGATTTCCTCTTTGACACTTTTGCCACATCAGAAAGATCTGTCAAAACGCTACCTATACTAAAAGGGGTACTTAAACATGCAGGTGACATTTTTAAAGAAACAACTAGGGCACGGGTCATTAACCCCAGAATTGAAAGAAAGTACAGGCCATCTCCACTAGACCCCACATATATTAAAGGTCAACTGCCATTAGATTCCTTAGTGGTATCCAACGCACGTAAACGTGCTAATTCACAGACCACTGGAGAAGCGCCACCTCCTGACAAAGAATCTAAGATCTTGGAGGCCTCAGGGAAAAGGGTAGCTGCTCAAGCAGCTAATATATGGAGAATATCTAATACACAGGCCCTGCTAGCTAGGTACGACAGGGCACATTATGACACCCTAGAGACACTTCTCCAACATTTACCTGAACCTTACAAACAACAGGCTGAAGACCTAGTACAGGAGGGAAAGCTAATAACTAACGCCTCCATTAAATGTGCCCTAGACGTGGCAGATACAGCAGCCAAATCTATTAACACCAGTGTTATGCTCAAGAAACATGCTTGGCTTCGCATCTCAGGCTTTAAAAACGAAGTCCAGGGGAGGAGCCAAGCTCGCGACCGTGATGGCCGCACTGTAGCTTGGCTCCGCCAACCTTCCTGCCTAAACGCATATCCTGATCTTCATCCTGCTCCGAGGCGACACACTCGGCAAGAAATGGAAAGGTGAAACAATGCTCGCACTCACCGTTTGTCCCGGGGGCTCCTGCGTGCTGCGGATCTGGAGTTATGCCCTTGCTTGGTCCGGGGCCTCCGCGGCGTGTAGACCGGGGACTCGCCTGTGACGGTCGGCCGGAGTGAGGGTGTCGGCGGCGGCCCCTGGTGGAGGAGAGGGGTCGGCTGAAGAGGCCGTTGTGCGGTTGTGCCGGTGGCGACTGACCGGGCCTGGTCTGGCGGCCTGGGGGCCCTGTGTTAGGGCACGGCCCGCCGCGGATGGGGGTAGACCGCGCAGGAGGCATGCCCCCCCTTTGTTGCCCTGTCTGGCCATCTTGAAGCCCTTCGCCCGGACTCGGCGGGCGGTGCCCGTGGGACGGTGGCGCCGGCGGTCCCCGTTTTTGGTGGCCCTCCTTTCTGCACCAGGGTTGCCATTTCCGGGGCTCAAGGGGACTCCAGCGGTGGGCCTTGCTTAAGAACCCACTCCAGAAGTTGAGGCGCGGAGAGTCGCGGCTGAACTTACAAGATGGCGACCGGTGCCCTGAGTCACAGATCAACTCGGAGCGGCGAACCTGGGTCGCTGAAGTGCACGAGAGCCGAGTCCTGTGAGCGTGAGCCCACGATTGGTGATGTCCTTCGGGCCCTACATTCTTTACGCGAGGCCATGGTCTTCGGCACCGTTGTGCAAGATAATAGGTCTGCCGCCATATTTGTTGGGCCGTCCCTCATGGACGCGGCTCGACTCCGAGTGTGTGCTGCTTCGCCCCCCTCGGCTGCCGCGAGGAGTGCTGCCGCCGTGCATCTGCAGGACTGTACGCCTGCGGCCCCGAATCTCCAGGTAGCTTTGATGGTGGCGTGTGCGGGCGTGGGGCCCACGTAGGGGCCCGTTCATGCCCGAATGACTGGGGAGCGAGGTGGCTGTTCGATTCGTACTGCTTTGGTGTGGTCCCGCTGTTACCTTGCGGGGGAGACCTCGCTTTCTTGGGCGGCGAGACTGCACCCATACTGTTTGCTGCTCCTGATGTTGGTATTGGAAAGTTTAGACTGCTGCAGCCATTGCTTGCTCTGGCGTTTGATACTGGGGTCCTCTGGTTTACACCCTTGGCCTGATTTGTTCCGATCCTGTGCTCATCTCACCTCGAACTATTTGCTACCCACTATTCTATTGCGCATGATAGCTATGGTCAGGAGAGGACAAGGGTGAGCCAGACTGGACCCGGCGGACTACTGGTTAACGGATGTAGATGAGAACTGCCCGCAGCCATGACAATATGGCCGATTCTTTCGAATGTTTCTGATACTTGAGGCTGTGTCGAGCTCGCTTTGATGTGGTTTCATGTGTGTGAAGGCGGGGGGTAAGGGCCGAATGACTCGATTGTAGATCTCCTCTCCCACTGGTTCGTTCTACCCCCTTTCTCTGTTTTGTTTCTTCTCACTTTCTAATTTCCTATATTTCGGGTTTCTATTTAGGGCAACAGGCACGCTGCTGGAGGGGTAGGCCGTAGCCTTCTGCAAGGGTGCAGGGTGGGGCGGGTGGGATGGGGTTTCTTTACTGTTCGTTTTTCTTTTAGTTCTATGGCTCTTTTGTATCCCTTTATCAGGACGCTGTGTCTATGCGTGTCTCCCATGGTGTGATAGCTGGTGGGGATGGGGGATGACTTGCTTGATTCTACGGTATTGATTGCACATATATCATGACTTGCACGCCCTGACCCCGATAGCGGATCTCTCAGTCTTGCGCGCTTTTATCGCTGTGGGGCGCGTGCAGCAGCGCAGCGTTCTTTCTCTCCCTCTTCTAATATTCTTTCCTCCCTCCTTCCCTTCTTTTTCTATTCACTTGGGTTAGTATAGAGGATGAATATAACTAAGCTGTTGCTCTGGTTCCTCTGTTATGTACTAGCGCATATATAGGTGGTCGACGGGTGCATGATGGGCCACGGTGGGGACTGTTCTGAACTGGGGTGTCTATGTTGATTCCTGTTAACTGCGGCTGATACCTGTTTTTATCGATGCCCTTCTGTTTTGATGTTGGACATGTGGCCCGCCAAGGGAACTTAGATGGCTAAAAGTTGCAATTGATCCTGCTATGCTTCCTATTATATTATCAAATTAACCTTCTTTAATCCTGCTTCCAGCGGTCATATTCAGCCCTTTTAATATTAGATCGCTTGCTTGTACAACCCTGGGCGACTGCCGGGAAATCTTATTATTGTCTCATGTGCTTTCATAATGTGTCGTGGCCGGCCTGATTGGTTGTAGGCCCGTATATGTATGCTTCCATCTGCACAATAAAGGTTTTCACAACAAAAAAAAAACGAAGTCCAGTCTACTTTATTAAATCAGCCAATAAACCCGGACTATCTGTTTGGTCCTGCTGTAGACACAATCCTAGACAAAATGAAAAAGGACAATGAAACAGCTAAGTCGATGGGGGCCTTACAATCCCAACAACATAAAGGCTTCCTTTTGTCGCTCCAATTATAGAGGGACTGCAAGAGGTAGCTCATCACAGCAGGCCTCACTTTACAAAGAAAATTGGCAAACCACCTACAATAAAAACAATAGAGGTGGATACCGCGGCATTAACAACAAAGGCAGAGGACGAGGGAATAATACCACCAGGTCCTCTACCAACACTAAACAGTGACTTCTTAGCGCTACCCCCAGACCATACAACACCTGTCGGGGGACGATTACAGCACTTCCTACCAGTCTGGCAAAACATCACAACAGACAAGTGGGTGAGGCAAATTATCCAAGCTGGCTATTGCCTAGAGCTAACTGCCACACCACCCAATATACCACCAAAACACATCCTATGTCTGCAGAACACCTAGACTTATTGCAGCAAGACGTCATCAGCATGCTGCAAAAAGGGGCCATCGAGCCAGTACCATTACAACATCAAGGTACAGGGGTATACTCACTATATTTCCTCATTCACAAAAAGGACGGGTCTCTCAGACCCATTTTGGACCTCAGGCCCCTAAATCAATACATCTTATCAGAGCATTTCCATATGCTCACTCTACAACAGGTCTGACCACTGCTGCAACAAGGAGACTTCTTTGCAACTTTAGACCTCAAAGATGCATACTTCCATATACCAATACATCCTGCTCACAGGAAGTATCTACGGTTCACGTTACAAAATCGACATTACCAGTTCAAAGTCCTTCCATTTGGTGCAACAACAGCCCGGGGTTGTTCGCAAAATGCCTAGCGACAGTAGCTGTACGTTTACGGAGACGACAGATTCACGTCTATCCGTACCTGGACAACTGGCTAATACAAGCAAAGTCGGCCCAGCAATGTGCTAGCCACATGCCCCGCACCATTCACCCTCCTGCACAGTCTAGTCTTCACGTTGAACTACCCAAAATCACATCTTCAGCCGTCCCATGTACAACAGTACCTAGGAGCTACAATAGATACTCTGGCAGCAAAAGCATACCCAAACGCTGCAAGAATCAACAGTATGCAACTGCTAATCCAAAAATTCAAGCCCCAACACTCGCTCTCTGCCCGAGTCTTTATGCAACTCATAGGCATGATGGCTTCCTGCATCTTCATAGTCCCTCACGCAAAACTACACATGCGTCCGCTGCAAGAGTGCTTAGCACGGCAGTGGAACCAGGCTCAAGGACAATTGAAAGACCTAGTGTTGGTGACCAGTCGTGCATACAACTCTCTGCATTGGTGGAATTCACTAAACCTTTGCAAGGGAAGACTGTTCCAAGAGCCTGTACCACAGATAGTATTGACCACGGACGCATCCCTGATAGGATGGGGAGCCCATGTCCTTCAGTATAGTGGAGAAGTGTGGCTCACTGGTTATAGGAGGCATACCCTGAAGCAGAGGTCAGACCCGGGACCAGGGTTCAATTCCCAACGCGGCAGGGTCTTGAGCCCAATTGTCCACTGACTCGATAATTCTCGCTTCGGTGCCCACTCTAATCACAGGTTCATACTCTGCAACTCTGGGCATTAAGCTTGCTTAATCTCCACAACGCCCCCCCCCGCGGCGGGATGCCTGGCTTTCTCCTTGGGGATGCCCAGTACGGGTTATCTCACAGGGATAAGCCAGGACGGGTTCCCAATGCAAGCGCCGAGATGCCCTAGGGTAAGTCGAGCGCTATATAAGAACATACATACATACACAGTGCAGGGCCTATGGACGACGCAACAAAAGAAAATGCACATCAACTTGCTAGAGCTAATGGCAATTTTTCTGGCAATGAAAGCGTTCAAAGTACATTTATGCAACAGGCCTGTGTTGATCCGGACGGGCAACATGACTGCAATGTACTACATACAGAAACAGGGAGGAACACACTCTCCACAGCTATCACATCTAGCCCAAAGCATGTGGAAGTGGTCCATTCAAAGAAACATTATTCTCATGGCTGAACACCTCCCAGGCAAAAACAACCAAATAGCGGATCTTCTCAGCAGACAACAGATGCACGAGTGGGAGATTCATCCCACAGTGCTACAACCATACTTTCAACAGTGGGGGCAACCAGAGATAGACCTGTTCGCCACAAGGGAAAACACAAAATGCCAGTACTTTGCCGCCAGGTTTCCACATCCGCAGTCACAGGGCAATGCGATATGGATGAACTGGTCAGGCAAATTTGCGTGCGCTTTTCCCCCAGCGCCGTTACTACCGCTAGTGGCACGCAAACTACGCCAACATTCACTAACACTGATCCTGGTTGCTCCAACATGGGCAAGGCAACCATGGTACACAACCTTTCTAGAACTTTCTGTGGTGCCTCATCAAAGACTGCGGCTAACACCCACTCTTCTCACTCAGAGCCATGGAGACATACAGCACCCAGATCTGCAACAACTGAATCTTGCAATCTGGCTCCTGAAGTCTTCGAGTTTGGGTACCTAAACTTACCTCCTGACTGTATGAACATTATCAAAGAGGCAAGAAAACCTACTACAAGGGCATGTTACACTGCAAAGTGGAAGCGTTTTTTTCATTTACTGTCATAACAATGACATCAAACCACTTGATGCTTCAACGCAAATTATCATTTGCTATCTTTTGCAACTCCATTGTTGCAATCTAGCTTATTCATCTATAAGAATACGCTTGGCTGCCATTGCAGCTTATCTTCAGAACAGGCAGCATCTTTAGTTCTTTCGAGTGCCTGCAATTAAGGCATTCATGGAGGGACTCAAAAGAATAATCCCCCCAAAACACCCACCTTCACCTGTCTGGAACCTAAACGTTGTCTTAACTAGACTAATGGGTCCACCTTTTGAACCGTTGCATTCATGTGAATTACAATTTCTAACATGGAAGGTGGCTTTTCTTGTAGCGATTACTTGGCTTAGGAGAGTTAGCGAGCTGCAAGCCGTAACTATTCAAGAACCATTCATCCAAATACATGCAAATAGGGGAGTCCTTAGAACAAACCCTAAGTTTATGCCAAAAGTGGTATCCCATTTTCATATCAGTCAGACAATAGAACTGCCAGTGTTCTTTCCAAATCCACAGTCAGTACCTGAAAGGGCTCTACATACACTAGATGTCAAGAGAGCTCTTCTATACTACATTGATAGAACTAAGGATTTCAGGAAAACTAAACAGTTGTTTGTTGCCTTTTCACCACAACACAAAGGCAACCCCATCTCAAAATCTGGGTTAGCCAGATGGATAGTCAAGTGCATTCAAATCTGTTATCTAAAAGCAAAACGCACCTTAACAGTTTCCCCAAGAGCACATTCTACACGCAAACTAGGGGCATCCATGGCTTTCCTAGGAAACATTCCTCTAGAGGAAATATGTAGAGCAGCCACATGGTCTACCATACATACATTCACAAAACACTATTGTGTAGATGTACATTCCAAACAGCAAGCTGCTGTAGGACAGGCTGTTCTAAAAACACCTTTTCAAACTGCTGCAGCTGGCACAGGTAGCCACCGCTAAGGGAGACACTGCTATATATTCTATGAACAGATATGAAATCAGCAGCCCACATGCCTCGAACGGAATATGCTACTTACCAGTATGCATCTGTTCTTGGCATGTAGGGCTGCTGTCATTCATAAGTTCAAAGCTTCCCCAATGTGCAAATGCAAGACACTTTCCTTGCTATCTGATTTGCTAATGGAGGGGCTATTTATGTTTTGGTGCCCAGACCAAATTTGTGTCCCAGTCCCTTCCTGTTAGTCATAAATGCCAAGTGTCTCGCTGTCATGCGTGACATTTCTGCCAGTGCTAGCTTCTTAGCAAACAAAACTTTACATTCTCTGACCTGTAGCTTAATTTTTCACATCCTAAACAGTTTTAAAAATTGCAGTATGCAAAGAGTTTGCGGCATTCAACAGCTTACGTTCAGCCCAAGATGGTTGCAGCGCTGCATGGTAAGGCGAGGTACATCGTGGCACACTACAGGATCAGCACTTTAAAAAAACAAATAGACACACACTATGCGGCAAGCGCAGACACAAATAAAAGATCTGTGACAGCATCTAATGGCCATGTGAAAAAAACATAACCATGGACACATGAAGGTATACTGCCCTGTGTTATACAACTGTATGGTCACAAGACCTTAATCAGGAGACACATGTACCACTGGCCAACGTCAGAAGCAGGCAACGAGACGTAGCACACCGTCTTCACCAGGAAAGGAGAGACCGCAGTATCTGTGTCGACGTAGTGGGGCGAGATTCTGGTTAATTCACTATTGAGCGAGGGACAGCAATGTGATGAGAGATAAATACACAGCGTAAACATCAAACCCTTCCACACTAACCTAGCTACGGTGTCTCCGTTACTAGTTCACCTCTTACAGAAGGTGATAACAGCCCGCTATCCTTTTTGCTCGACATTGAGCACATGTACACTCTTGTACCATGGAGCACTGTCACCAATGTGCTGGAGGGAAAATCTATTAATAAAGTAAGACAAAACAATTTTACACAATATGGTATTAATCAGTTAGGAAAATCAAGAGACCAAAGTCTGAAGTTCAAAGTTCTGGATTATAGGCAGTAGTATATGTACTGAAAAAGCCACACCAAAAATACAGGTTTCAAATTCTTCGGTGACGCAAATAGCAAGCTGGACAGATAAGATACTGCCAAAACACGAAATTGTGTACGTGTCTTTGTTTAGCAGAAGCCTCCTCTGGTGGGTTTTTCTTTTAGTTCTTAGAATAAGGGTGTGATAATCATAGAAACACATTATTGTTCTTCTGCATAGCGAGTGATTATCTCTTGTTTGACCTCATTGTGCCCAACCCAGCATATCTGATTTTAACATATTCTCAACAGGCTTGCGTTTAGGCAGAATCCACACTTGTTAACACGCTGTGCTTGATGCTCAATGATAGTGCAAAAAAAATGTTTCTACTATCGGTCTCTCGTTGTTTAACAGATAGAAATGAGGTGGCCATTTCGGTAATGTCTGTACTAATTGTCTGAATCTGCAAAGGAATATCCATTTATGTTTCAGCGCAGCTAAATTGACCATGCTAATTCTTTTGTGTATTTCCTAAAACTAATGTGCACTGTGGCCTGTGTATTTCTGTGCAACCCACAATTATATTTTTCAGCATGTCCATGTATTAGCCTAGGCCAGTTCACTACTTGCATAGATTAGAAACTATCCCTTACTTGAAATGTTTGTATTGGGGTTTGGAATTATTATACTTGTGTTTGTGTGTCTATAAAGTGTATTTCTATTATTCCCCTACATCATTACCCACTCTAGTTGATTCTTCAACTATCTTCTCCACCTTCCCATCTTCTAGGGGGATCACCTTATGCTCGCTACTCTAACCCTTAATGTTTTTCCTAACCCAAAAAACTTTTGCCCATTGTAGCTATTATCCTTTTTAGGTCTCGTGGCGTTAACCGCGCGAAAGAGCGGTCTCGCCAGAGACCTATTGTGAGCGACTCAGCTTTCCAGGAGACCAGAGCTGGCCACGCGCATGGGATTGGAGCGGGCCGCGCGCGAACGCGCTCGCTGTGGCCATCTCCTGTCTCCTGGGAAGCGCAAACATGCACAGTTACACCCCCGCCGTCGCACACACACACACACACACACACACACACACAAGCGCACCAAGACCCACCACCACCACCACCACCACCACAGCCGCGCCCCCCCCCCTACAACTAAGGCCCACTTACCGCCACTCTGGACATCTGCAGCCTCCGCGGGGCTCTCCCTCTGGCATGGGAGCCCTGCGTCACCACTGCTCCTCTGGCCAGGCACTCCGTGGGCGCGGGCTTCACAAGACGGAAGTCCCGCCCCACAATAGGTTTCTTTTTTGTCAGTGCACGCGCACGTCTTGTTTTGTTTAGCTAGCGGGCAGCAGCTAAATGTGATGTAGGATCAATGGAATGAAAATGCACTAGGGCTAAGAATAGCAGTATTAGTGCACCGATAAGAAAAACAAACAGGCAATACACAACTTGGAAGAAGTATTGTCTATTGTTGGAATGAAAGAGGGAGGCTTTACTCCTACTGCTTCTACGCCCCCCCCCTTTTTCCTGCTCGTGTCTGGAGCAATGGATGGTACAGCTGGGCACAGGCAAATTGTGCTGAGGTGAATCCGTGGTTTGAGGCCGTGCCTTTCACTGCAGTAGTGGTGCTGCCTGGAAAGGGTCCTTGGATCTTAGGGGCCTTTAACTTACAAAAGTTTCTCAGTGTTAATTGTAATTTCCAGTGGCTGGCAAGGGTGCTTGTGCGTTAGCGTGCGTCAGCTACACTTGTAACCTGAACTTTGCAGCTTTATTAGATTTGACACGCAGACCGACATTTCAGTTTGTACTACTTCAGGCGCACCCTCAATCTACAACTTATGTCTACTTAGTGGCACATATATATTCATTACTCTCCCTTTCACAGTCTGATGTGAAGTCATTTGATAATCTGGTTTTGGTGTTTCTTAAGGTGAACCGCGCTAGAAAGATTGTTTTTTTAGGAGGCTGTCCTTGGAAATGATAGGTTGATAAAGTTTGTGCTTTATTCCTAACAAGGTGGTGAGGTGGGAGGATATATTGAGAATGCGGGTGCCAAAGTCAGATTTGATCTTCCTCAGGAAAATCCCACTGGGGTATTTACCTCGCAGACCAGAAAATTTGCAGCAGACTTGACATCACAATAGACACAATGTTCGTCTTCTCAAGAATGGGCAGACTACAACTTTCAGATAGCGATAATGGTTGCATTTGTCAATCATATCAATGTAGTCAATGTGCAGTTCCTTAAAGGGTCCTTGTAGTAGAGGCATTATGGAAGCTATTATCTTAAAGGTGGGTCTTGATGAATGCTGCTGGCACATGGTAGAGGTGTGTATGTACATAACTTAATTTAATCTTGGCATATTTAGATGAGCATGTCTCTGGCAGTGTGTAAAAGATGATGTAGCTGGTTTACGGCTATCAGTAGCAATGCTTAGGGCATGACCGGTTTCCCTGTAGCTATCTATATATTACATCTGTCCTATCTATGTGCGCCCTCTGACTTCCCACAACTGTTTCTCCTGCTCTGGGGCTCTTTC
The DNA here is from genome assembly GCF_964263255.1 of Lissotriton vulgaris. Classification (NCBI taxonomy): domain Eukaryota; kingdom Metazoa; phylum Chordata; class Amphibia; order Caudata; family Salamandridae; genus Lissotriton; species Lissotriton vulgaris. The sequence goes on along the minus strand of NC_141699.1, from coordinate 881,475,299 downwards.
TTGTATCTTTCCAACTTTCAGGTACGCTGTCTCATTGTGATGTCTTGATGCATCCAAAAGGGTTTGATGGTGTCGATGTCGCAGATATACTACCTATGAACAATTGTGGTGTCTGTGTGTCACAGGGGTGTTTTGCTGCATCTTTGCCTTCCCAATCAGCCAAGGCGTTTCCACAGGATACCAAATCCTGAGCACTATTGTTGGCTGTGCACTTCACCAGTGCAACTGTTGAGGCTTTTAACAAGTCCTCAAGAGGGGACGGTGCATGATAGGACTTCCATCAGACTTAAGGAGTCAATGTCTGCTCCACCTCCTGATGCTAAAGTGCACTGTTGTAGTAAAAAAGGTTGAATCAGAGTATACTGTTATTGTTTCTCATGCCTTCGTTTGAGGGCTGCCACTAAAGTTACTAGTTCAGTAGCCTGGACTAAGTAGTGAAGTGGCAAAGTTATTTCCTCTGTTATTTACAATACATCTGTTATCTACAATACATCTGAAGAGTCCTGTTACATGGCTTTGACAACTGCTGCACCTGCGTGCCTAAATCCCATGTCCTAATCAATTATAGAAAACCCATCTACAAAGATCTGCAACACTACCTGGAATGGGATATGCAAAGAAGGTTGCAAGGTGGACTATATGGCACTTAACTATTATGAGGGATGGTGATGATAATATTTCATAGCCTGATACTCGGTGTTAGTTTTGTTTTGGCTTTCTGAATAATCACAAATACTGCATTTTGAGCTTACAGTGTCAGAGGGGCACCTATAACAATGGTAGCACTCTTCTTCACTGCAAAGGCTACCATTGCTAGTGATTGTTCACACAGGTAATGTCCTTTCATGACACTCAAGTACGCCACTAAAATACGCAATTGGCGTGTGGCCTGAAGTACACTTTTTGAGTGGCAAAAAAAGAAAATACTCTTTGTCATCTGGTGTTCTTAACCCTGGTGCATTTAATTCTGTTTTTAACTTGCTAAATGTTTGTTTCATCTCTTTAGTTCATGGTGTCCTGTCTTTCTTCGTTTTATCATGTTTCATAGATGCAAGCAGTGGGGATATTAAACTACTGTTATGAAAAAAAACATTTTTAATGTAATTACATTAGTCCCGATCTTATGCATTACTTTCACAGTCTGGGGCTGTATCATCTGTCTAATGGATGCTGCTCAGTTAATTGTTGGCATCATTCGTTTTAGACCTGCATTCTCGATTACAATGTCCTGGCTTTCTGCAATAATAGCATGTTTGTCTGCTCTGGAATATATTTTCTCTAATTCCCCAAAAAAGTCCCTGCCATCCTCTTCTATAGATCCTAGGAATGTTGCGCCATAGTTGTTCCTTTTGTTCCAGGGAGATGTCCTCTGGGAAGTCTGCATGCCATTGTTAGGTCGAAGCCTGCATTGCAGGGCATGCCCTGCTGCAGGCAGAGAAATATTGTGAGGAGGGGAATTCAGTAATGCGTGAAGCCACGCCCCTTTTTTCCATTGGCAGGCCTCTGGAAACGGAGGTCTGCCATTGGAAAAAGCTCCTGTTTAGCAGATTTGTCTGCTCTGGATCCCGCCTCTCGAAGACCTGCCTTACGGTAGCACGACAATATTTCTTGAAATATTGCCTTGGCAACAATGGGGCAGGTCAGGGAGTCCAGGAGGGGCGGGATTCACTTTGTTCTCAAAGCTATGTATTTTTTTTACATTATTTCCCTGCTGCAATGTGCTGTGTGAACTGGCCATGAACAATGTAACATTCGAACATTTGAAGCTGAGTCCTTGGACTCACCACATCCAGCCTGTGTACTTAGTTTGTTCCCTGCGCAGAGGAGGCGCCATCGGTTTCAGTTTCCTGGCTGTGGTTACCAACCTTGATAGGGCGGAAAGGTTGAGTTGGCCTCGGCAAGATTCAGAGTTCAGACTTGAGACCTGCAGCTGCATGTCACCATAGATTCCGTCAGCTTTTAGCGGGTGACGCTGTCAGCGAGAGAAGGGGGCGAGTCACTCCGAAAGAGCTTATTCTCAAGTCTCAAATCAGTACTAGTGCAGAAGCAGCATCCCAGGAACCAGCGTCCTGCATCCCGCACCGAGCACTGCGTCATTCCCGCCTGAGCTTCCCAGCCGGCCCCTGCCTGCACTGCTCGCCGCAGGTGCATGCGTGGCCTCCTTACAAGCGGCATCGCATCAGGTGAGTGCCTCCTGTCGATTAATTACGTTAACTCTATTACTGATAACAATCACGATCGCCATCCTCGTTACAATCCATAAAAATAATTCTAATAGTACTTAAAAAACGGACGGTAACTCTCACTTAAACAGTACTCATTTTATCGACCTGGGAATGGTGAAAGGCAGAGTAGACCCTGTCCGGCACCGATAGATGGGCCTCTTAGGAAATATGCTGATCTAACCATAGATTTCTTTCTGTGAAAGATTGCCACATGGTCACATTTTGTATACTGATTGCATCCACGCAATTTTCCAGCACAAGTGTTAGAAATGCGGCACGTGTAGTCAGACAGTAATTGGCATGTGACTGACTCTGTCACAACTGCCGGGTTTTTAGAGGAAGTGGCCTATCTCAAAAACTCCAGAATTCCACATTGGCCAGTCTTCCTCTGCTAGCGGGATTGGCTGTGTCCGCGCCCATTCCTATGCAGGAGGTGCATGCACCCGCTGAGCCATCGCACCGGCCACACATGCTGGCACTGCGTAAGAACTCTCCTCCAGGCCCCTGGAATTACCGATGGGCTTCTTGACTGCTCGTTCGTTTCCATAATGATAGGACCTCGAAGGTAGCATCCCTAACCCCACAGTCTCCTGGAACAAAACAGTCTTCCCTAAACCCGGCTCCCCCTCCGATATGAGAACCCAGAGAGCCGCACAACGGCTTCAGATCTCACCGAACGTAATGACCACGAAACTCCATGAGCATACCTGAAAATCTAGAGTAATATGAAAACACTCTTGGTTAAATATATTATATAAGTGTGAGAATGCCCTTACCTCGCATTTTCTCTCCAAACTATGTTGCTAATCTTAGGCATGCAATGAGGCAGATGCCCAAGGCCAGGAATGCGACAATAGCATCAGCTTTTCAGAGGGCATTATCGAGAGATAATAGCCCTTCTCCCACATTATGCACACAAAAAACCAAAGAAGAGGGTGCGTGATGATTAAGTAGGTCAATTACTGCCTGGTAATGCGTTCTAGAACATTCATTCATGTTTTAACCACATCGCTGCTGTGCATTTTCCCCTCCTGTGCTGGCCCATGGTGAACTCCATTGTTCATGACGAGCTCAGCTCGTCATCAGCACAGCTCCACTGTCCCTCATGACGAGCTGAGCTCGTCATGAGCATGGAAGGGGTTAAGGAGCTAATTGCTAGGAGCAGCAAGATATTACAAATCTTCTCAGACCTAGGTTTTAAAATTAAAGTATGTGGAGTTGCCCAAAGTACCTGCTAAACTGTGGGTTAATAGTGAGGGTTGTTTTCAATGGGGTATTTATGTGTTGCAGATATTTTGATAGTCGGTGTTTTTGAAATCACGTTTTCGCATTGGGCATTGCATTTGTTTGGGTGTATGTAGGCCCTGCCACCAGTTGAGGCCCTCCTTCTGGGCGAGCTGATTAGCCAGCACAGTCTGAACATTGGATTGCATGTTCTAATGTTGAGTAGTGGATCGCCTCTCAAACTACTGCATACTTGCGGTTTCTTAGATTTTGGAGAAATTGTGTTTTTTGGTACTTGCTAGAATATTCTCCATGAAAAGATTACCTAATAGTTCTGCCAGATCCCCCTCCCCGTAAGCAGGCATACGCATGCGCACACACGCAGCATTCCTTGCTAAGTGCGCACATGTAACTGTACTGACAGAAAAAAAGCAAGCATTGGCATAGCCAATAGGTCTCGGCTTTGGGACCTTATAAGTGTTTAGCCATGCAACAGTTGGTGTTGTTGCACCAAGGATATTGTGCTGCATAAATAAATACTTATAAGGTCCCAAAAGCGAGACCTATTGGCTATGCCAATGCTTGTGTTTGATAGGAGTGAGTGGGTATGGGGGTGGAATGCTGTAGAACCATACATGTGCTGGAAATCTGTCCCTGCCATAGAAGGAGCGCACCAGCGTCTCGAAGGGGGTGAGTGGTCGCATTGCCCCTTGCATGGTAGTTGACGTAAGTAACCAGTGTCAGAGCTGATAGTATTGCAGTCTTGATGTGCCAGGGAGGTGAAAGTCCTTTTTGCATTAGTCAAAGGTCTTGAATACCTCAACTTTGAAGAGGTCCTGGATCGTGCAACACTCCCCCTCGCCCCAGGCTAGAAAGGAGTGGGGTTGTAATGCCGGGAGGAAGCTAGGCTTACGGGGCAGTGAGGTATTGGGCGAGAGAAAGGGTGTGAGGGCCTTGGGGATTGCAATTTTGTCGCAGGTGTCTAGGACCGTTTTTGTTGGGGTGGCTATTTGGCGCTGCTCTGTCGAGTCTGTTTTGGGAGCCAGACTAAGTCCCAGAGGGATCTACATGCCATTGCCCGGTCCATATAAAACCAATGTTTTTTGTTTTCGGGAACCACCAACTCCGAAATATAGTGGAGGTGTGACACCCATAGTGTACTAATAGGTTAGCGCAGGCGAGTCCCCTCGCCCCTCTGATCCCTGGGCATCATAAGTAGCTTATTTGAGAATCTCGGACGGCCCTTTCCCCAAACGAAGGAAATCACTTCCCTCTGGAGGCGTGTAATAACTGCTTGGGGAATGGGTGTGGGGTGAGTTTGGATTAGATTTTCAGCAGTATGGACATCTTGACTGCATTAAGACGACCAAGCCTCGCCCATCCCATTTTTGAGGCAGAGCATGAGAGGGGAGGGGGGGGCGCAAGCGAACCAACAATGAGGGTGTTGTGCAAAGGGGATTAGCAGTATATGTCATCTTCTGCCGAAGCTTGATGAGGCATCGGGCACCTCACTCTTGTATTACAGGTACTGGTATGGATTTCAGTATATAGTGTACACAACTGTGAGCTGCTTGATGCTTCTATGTAAATATGCTTGCTAGAGTCCACAGTGAACATTATGCCATCACTGCACTCTCATGACATCCAGGTCAGTGTTCACAGCATTCACCCCAGCCGGCATGGTAGTGGCCAGTCATGTGCAAGAAATGGCTGCAGGTGCCATGAGGCACCCAGCAACAGGTGATGGAAAGAAGGCCCCAAATTTTGTAGTCGACTCAATGGTGGCAAGCAGGAGGTCCACAAGCTAGGCATAGGGAGGAGGCCCTCTGACTCCTAGCCCACCTGCAGAACATGTGAGAAACAACAGTGTGCCTGACCGTTGCTAGCCCACCCAAAGCCACAAATGCTGCAAGACCTCCAAGGTGCAACTAGATTACCTCGTGGGTCCGCTTACGTGGGCCCCAGTTCAATCAGGTACCGCGCTCCAAGCCTGTCGGCTGGGAGCAGTCCATGCCCCTGGGTGGCCCCTGTCACCAGAACAGAGCAATGTGTGGTGCAGGCACGCAGCCCAGCCAGGCTTAGTAGCCGCGGCCTCAGGCTTTCCCTGTTGTTGTGGGCTCTCCAAGGCATGTGGTAGGCCGTGCTGAGCTGACCGCCTCTGCCACCTTTCTTTGGAGTCGCAGCTCAACGGCTGAAACCACACATCCGGGGCTACCATGTCCTGTGGTCTCAATATTAGCCGCACTGACCATCTTGAGCTATCTGATGGGGGTGGATCCCAGCCATTAAGGGCAGCTGGTGCCGTAGCTGCACAGCTAGGCAGCCATCTTGGTCGCTGCGTAGCCATGCCTCAGGTATCCACCCTTAAGATCTTTAGCTTTAAGGTTTTAAAGTAGGTTGGTCACACCAGGGGACACTCAGTCAGCATTTCCCATACAGGGTGAAGTTTAAAATAAGGCAGCCAGTGGCTGGATCAGAGGCATTCAGTTGCCTTCTTCCCTGCAAGAGGTACAGCAGGCTGTAACATTGGCTTCAGCGGTGCATATACATGTTTCTCCAGAAATGACACAGGCAGTTTTGGCAGGAGTCTCTACTTTATTTTTCTGAGTAAAGGTAGAGTAAGTGGCTGATTCAGTTCAGGTGCCAGTCGTGCATCTAGCCCTAGGGATCCCTGGGTGCTGCAGAGGGTGACAGGAGTTCATATAGAACATTGTGGGACTCTGGTGCCAGACCCAAAAACCAAACCATTAGTTTATTCAGTGGTATAAATGCCATAGTGAAGTAAAGGAGTTGGAAATGCACACTAATTTGCACCAACACAGAAATGATTGCCATTTACTAGGAGGCCAAGTGAAAGATCCCCTGGTGGCTAGACCACATGGAGGCTTGGAACTGCTGGGTAATCTTTGAGATAGCCCTGAGCCTGCTGATTGAATGACATGCCAACAAACTAGATTAGGGTGAGCGATATGGTGATATTTGTATTTACATAAGGTGACCAGAAGAGAGACTGAACCTTCAAATGAATAGCTTAGACTTTGTATTGGACTCATTCGTTGTGCCAAGTGAAATGTAGCCTTCCTTGAACAAAGGTAACATGTCAATGATGCGTTACATCAACCACTTTGGTTGACCAGACTCCAGACCTCTGATAGAGATCACCAAGGAGTTAAGGCATAATTTCTCAGACAAGGGAGTAACTTCAGTTCAACCCGAATTGATGGAACACTGGAATTTCAATGCCTTTGGAATTCCATATACTAGTCAAAGATGTTGCAGAAGCAGATGCTCGAGTGCGGGCCCGTATGCAGTGTATCTTTTTGCTACAACGGAGCAACAGCGGCCCTCATCCTCCTAGACCTCTCCGCGGCCTTCGACACTGTCTGCCACCGTACCCTAGTACAGCGCCTCAGCAACGTCGGAATCCAGGAGAAGACACAGGAGTGGATCATCTCCTTCCTCGCCGGAAGGACACAGAGAGTTCGCCTCCCCCGTTCAGATCAGAAGCCACCGAAGTCATCTGCGGCGTTCCTCAAGGCTCCTCGCTCAGCCCAACCCTCTTCAACGTCTACATGAGCCCCCTCGCAGCCATCGCACGTCAGCACAACCTCAACATCATCTCCTACGCCGACGACACCCAGCTGATCCTCTCCCTCACCAACGACACCGCCAGAGCCAACCTACACGAAGGGATGAAAGAGGTAGCTGAATGGATGAAGAACAGCCGCCTGAAACTGAACTCGGACAAGACGGAAGTCCTCATCCTGGGATCTTCACCCTCCGCCTGGGACGACTCCTGGTGGCCCCCCGCCCCAGGCCGCGCACTCAAACCAACAGACTACGCACGCAACCTGGGTGTCATCCTGGACTCCTCCCTCTCCATGACCAGACAAATCAACGGCGTCTCCTCGATGTGCTTCAACATCCTGCGCATGCTACGAAAGAGCTTCCGGTGGATCCCCACCGTGACCAGGAAGACGGTCACCCAGGCCCTCGTCACCAGCCGTCTGGACTATGGCAACTCCCTCTACGCCAGAACCACCGCCAAACTCCAGAAGAGGCTCCAGCGGATCCAGAACGCCTCAGCACGACTCATCCTGGACATCCCCCGTCGCAACCACATCTCTGGACACCTGAGAGACCTGCACTGGCTCCCGGTCAACAAGAGAATCACCTTCCGTCTCCTCACCCACGCACACAAAGCCCTACACAACCAAGGCCCAGGATACCTCAGCAGCCGCCTCAACTTCTACGCTCCCAAACGCCAGCTTCGATCGACCGGCCATGCCCTCGCCGCCGTCCCCCGCCTCAGAAGAGCCACCACAGGGGGAAGGTCCTTCTCCTACCTCGCCGCCAAGACTTGGAACTCCCTCCCGACCCACCTCCGCCTGACCCAGGACCACCTCGCCTTCAGGAAGCAGCTCAAGACCTGGCTGTTCGAGCAGTAGAGGACCCCCCTCCCCTAGCGCCTTGAGACCCTCCGGGTGAGTAGTGCGCTATATAAATGCCTTGATTGATTGATTGATTGATTGATTGATTGATTGATTAAAACACACCGTCTGAAATTCTTCATTTGGAGATCGGGCCCAGAAGCAGAGGTGGTAAACGCTTTCCCACTTGAGTTTCGGAACATTGTGAACTAGGCATTAGCCATGTTTATCATAAGCTCAAGTGCTTTAACAAGGAGTGCTTTTGATCACACTGTTGTGGAAATCCAGGTGTGGTTTCAGGTCTTGTTGAAGCTGTCTTGACACTTTATTTTGGTGCCACCGTTTCTAGTGTCTCTGTTGGATCCCTCTGGCTGTCCTACTCTGTACCTCTTGTATGGTTCTCTACTCCTAGTGTAGTGTAGAATTACTAAAAACAACTGCAAATCCCAGGCCTTTTACAAGATGTTTCCCTTATCTGACAGACCTGATCAGCTAGATTAGCTAAGAACTAATGGGCATCTTATGTCCACAATTCAGTTTGTGCTGAGAATTCGGTCTTGTCCTGTGGGGTCAAACTTGGTATATGTATTGAATTTTCTGCCTGAGCTAACTTAAAAAGGTTCAGTCAAGTTAGTTAGGTAAGCTTTATTCGAGTTGCATACTCATAAAAGCACAACATATATTTTAAAACTTCACAATTGATAATAAAACATTTAGTCAGATACATATTTATAAAACAGTTGTGCAAGTTTGATCAATATAAAAATTAGCACAGATTTAAAACAATAATCAAAACACATTTGAAGAGAGGGATCTCCGCCTAATGGACCAGGCCCACCCCAAATACTTAGCTATTCCCATGACAATAGGCTCCTCCGTGGTGGTACAAATAATTCTCTGAGCCTCAACAGCACTGGATGTCCCAAGGTTCTTACAAACTGGGGCTAACCATACCCTTCTTGGGGTGGCAGAGGCGTTACAAGCAAATATGAAGTGACCCACACTTTCATTAATTGCGCCACATGCTGGGCAGCACAGGGTATTCAGACTCTTCCACCTGCCTGTTAAATGTCTCAGGGGGAGGGAGCCAGATCTTAGCTGGAAAAACAACTTCCTGTCCATAGGGACAGTTATGCTGTCCCAATACTGTTCTAATACTGGACACATTTTTCTTTCCAAGAAACGACCACCCATCAAATCAGATTTTACCCTCCTCCAAAGCCTACCATCTATCCACTCCCAGTATAGAGTTTTGAGTGTGTTTTTGCTTGGGAAAACTTCCCCCGCGGGATTATCATAGAGGTTGGAAAGACCCAGTTCACCTAACATTACCCTTAAGTTTTTCAACCATGGTATTTTATGGAAGGTGTCCATTTTAATTATTGCCAGAAACCCATCTGCATAGTGCTTGATCTCGGGAGTGGACCAAAGTCGTCTCCAATATAAAATAGGACGCAATCTAGCTCGATCACTGACAGATCTTCTCCCCAGGTCAAGACTAAGAGGGATTAGTGGGGTGCTCTGGGGGAGTCCCGTAATTCCCCTAAGGAACCTAGGGAAGTAAACTTTTCAAAACTCCACAGCTCGGCCCCATATAGGGCCGACCCTATTGCCCTTGCATCATAAACAGCAAGGACAGGTTTTATGGGCTTTGTTTTTGATCTTTTGTGCTCCACCCGTAGTGCCCCCGAAATTTGCTGTTTTTCAAAACAGCTTTTTCTATATGGTGGGACCAGCCGTGGTTATCTGCTATTTGTACCCCCAGGTAGGTAAACTCCCTTACTACCTCAAGCCCGATGTTATTCATGTGTATCCTAGGGCGAGGTTTACATCCTCGGGAGAAAGCCATCAACTTGGTCTTGCCTATGTTTACTTCAAGGCCATGCTCTATACAGAACTCATCAAAAATATTCAAGGCACGCTGTAGCCCAGCCGGGGTCTTGGACATTATTAACGTATCGTCGGCGAACATCAGGATTGGAACCCTGATGCCTGCTAACGAAGGTGCATCCACACTAGCGTCCAGCATCCTGCCAACTATCCCATTAATATATAATGTAAAAAGCGAGGGTGCCATGGCACAGCCTTGACGAACCCCTCTTTCCACTGGAAAGTCGATGGAGGTTTGACCATTCAACCCCCACTGGACTTTAGCAAAATTGCTCTTGTGCAGCCTCATAATTAGAGTGAGCAATTCCGCTGGAATGCCTATCCTATTTAAAACTGTCCAGAGCTTACTTCTTGGAACTAAGTCAAAGGCAGCCCGCAAGTCGACAAAGCGACATACAGGCTGCCCTTGCCAAGAAGTACCTTCCCCCACCGCAGCATAGTAAAACGAAACACCTGGTCAATGGTGCTAGTGGCCCTCCGGAAGCCTGCCTGGAAGGGGGAAAGGGAGTCATTTTCATCCACCCATTCCATAAGTTTGTTTACCACCATCTTCCCAATTACTTTTTGGATAGTGGCAATCAAACTTATTGGCCTATAATTAGCCGGAAGGGATCGATCTCCTTTTTTATGGGTCGGTATAATAATAGCTCCCTTCCATTGGTCTGGGACTAGCGCACCTTTTGCGATGGCATTCCCCAATAAAAACACATACCTAACCCACCTGTTTTTGTCATTTTTAAAAACATCCGAGGGTATCGCATCTAAACCGGGGGCCCTACCCCCTTGTGTGGAACTTATTGCAAGTTCAACTTCTTTGGCGGAAAACAAATTGTCTTTGGGAAATACAGCTAAAATTGCATCCCCTCCCACCATCTCCTTTGTCTCTGCATATTGGGGCCGGAAATAGTTCACCCAAGCGGACTCTGCAACATTATTATCTGGTTTGTTTGGGGTACCGCCTCTGCCCCACTTCACTATCTTCCAGAAAAGCCTGGAATCCTTGGCTCTAGAGGCCTCTTTTAGTTCATCCCAATACTTCTCATCCCACGTTTTCTTTGCCATGGAAATGCTTGTATTGTATTGCTTCCTTGCTGCTATAATTGCTGCCCTGTCCCCATTTCTAATAGCATTTCCCAAGGTTAATCTGGCTGCCCTACACTCTCGATTGAACCACCTAGCTGGTTTGGTGGGTACTGTACGATTTCCCTTACATGCTCTCACAAAATGGGGTTTTAAAAGGGAGAAGAGATTGTTATGTATATCAGTAATTGTACTAGATCCTGGGACTGTAGAGCTTGCTAGTTCCATGGAGACAATTGCATTATCCACCTCGGAAGCGATAGAGTCCATAGATGCTGCATTCGCCAACACACATAGCCATTTAAGTCTACGCATATCATTTGCCATATCTGGGAGTAACCCATCACTTGCTTAGAGATTGGACTGTGGTAACTTCCACCAGATATTGGTCACACAAAGGGGGTTGTGATCACTTTCTATCCTGCCCTTGATTTCCATGTCACAAACCCCCTGCCAGAGGTTAAGACTACATATAACGTAGTCTATCCTACTTCTGTTGTGACCATTATCATATGTACACACACCCTCCTTGTCTCCCTTTGTTCTTCCATTGAGGGATCTCATCCCATGTTCCAAGCACATAGTTTTTAGGAGAAGTATATCCTTTGTTCAGCGTTTAACAGGAGCTAGATTCAGATGAGGGACTCCCCATAGATTGTCCTCCTCCTGCCCCAATGGATCTTCAGTACTATCTAAGGGTTCGAAGGTCCTATTTAGGTCCCCAGCCACTATTATTCGATTTCCAAGGGACTTGGTTTGCAGAGAATTAGATAAGGCCTCTAAAGTGGGGGAACCCCCAGTATTGGAGCCTCTGGCATAGACATTATACAGATCTATCACACCCCACTTTGCTGATGTAATTTGCAACATTAAAATGTCTCTACAACCCAGATCCCACATTTTCACAGTGGTATCAAAGTTCTGCCTAATCCAGACTGTGAGGCCTCCCATAGGTCTACCCCTGACACCTCTACTTGCTGGAATCGAAAAATTTAAATAACCTGGGAGAAAAATAGGATCACAAGCCCATGTTTCCTGTACAAGGCATATTTCAACCCATTAATAAAATCAATCCATGATTGCGACATCAACTTACTCCCCAGTCCTGCCATATTCCAAGATATAAAACTCCCTGGAGCAGATCCATCCCTGCATACTGTTCTTGTAATGGGCAATCTTGGGGAGTTCATTGGACTACCACCCTGCTCTCCCCAGTTTTGGTCGTTACCCGTGGTGTTTTGTTCAACTCCTTGAGAAACAGTAGTGCTTAAAACAAATGGTTCCCCACTCCCCGAGTTTTGCATTAACCCCCCCGACAGCTTCCTCCTCAAATACAGTCCTTTCACCATCATTCAGTCAAGTATCCAAATGCCTTTTGAAACCGATTTGGACATTCCAAAAGATTTCCGAGCATCGTAATCAGTCGGTTGATAATGTGTACGATTCAGTCGGAAACAGTTTTAAAGCTCGGTAAGGAAGTAACGCTCTCTCTGTTCCTCAGGTGATATATATATTATTAAATGGGGTACACAAGAGCAACACTGGTTTTAAAATAGAATGATGTAATGCTAGATGGTCCTTCTGGATAGCAAAAGTGGGAAACAGCAGACAAGTGCCATGATTTGTTTTCTTGTGGGAAACATCCCCTCAAGCAATCCGTTTCATAGTCTGGCCGGAAGGCCTTTGATCAAAATCTGCTCTATCTTTTATTAATCTGGGAGCAGGAGCCCCAAACTAAACATTGCCTGATTTTCACAACATGCTGTCACACTAAACATTTCCCTCACAAATCCCAGACACTGGTCTACATTCTTTGTGCTTCCTCAACCGCATTTTAAATATATTTACTTTATTCTTCATGCTGACGTCTGATGCTGCTTGGGGTCTTGCTTCAACTTCACATACTTTTATGCTTCCCCGAATATAATGCAATTATGTCCAGCTACAAACTTCCTCGACTGTCTAAGGTAATTTTTCAACAGCTGTGGGTTTTAATTGCACTGGGCTACGTCACGCGCTACATAACATTGTTTAAATAAGTTACAGTGCTTTCTAGCTTTTTAATGTTTTCACTTTTGGAGTTCCATTTTAATACACCTTAATGCTTCCCTTACTATAATGCATTTTATTAACAGTTGCAAGTTTTTACACTATTAAACCTAATGTTGTTTTGTGTATTTTAAAGGCACATTACCTTACCAAAATGTGGCTATTCATGTTAACTAGGTCTGTTTGCTCCAGCTTGGTTTGTATTTATCCGAGCCGTGGGCTCAAAGCTACACTGGCCTTGCCCACAAATCAGCGCCAAGGTCGTCGGTTACAAGCATAAGTTGGCATTAAGTGAAAGGCCCGCTGATCCCTCTGCCCCATGGTCCATTCTCAACAAGCCAGTAACGTGTTACCGATCACACTTAGGGGCGTGTTCCTTTTTTAGAGTGTACAGCCTACCTTCTGGGACCGCCTCCAAAATGTGTTTGATCGAATATCTCACAGCCAAAAATCTGCAGGTTTTGAGCAGCTGCTGTCATCAGGTGTGATTGTATGGTTATGGCACTTAATTCTGAGACCAACTCACCCTGCTATCCTTATGCAGTCGGTACATGGTGAGCCCTTTGTTGGGAAACTGGTAAGGCGAGAGGTTACAACAGTAATACAGCCTGAACCCCGGCGTCATTTACAGCCACCAAAAGCACCCTGACCACACCCACTCCTGCCCAGTCTCCCTATGAACAGGCTATGTGGCAATTACTCCTCAGAGGGAGCACACAACTGCCTGCAGCATCTAGATGCTGTGCAAGCTGCTCACTTTTCTCTTGGAAAAAAGAGTTGACCTCTTAAAACATTAACCAGTGTACAGTGAAAGTGGAACCTGTCAGAGTTCCTCGCGAAAATCAACGGTGTGCAGACCAGTAGGGGACACCTGTATGATAACTATTGGTTCTGGTGGTGATTCAAAATCTCTTCCATCTCATACCTCATTGCGAAGACAGATCAGAGAGTTTTGTGCTCTCTGCTAACATCAGGTGTGATGGCATGGTTGCTGAGTTCCTCCCAAAGAACAAAAGTGTGCAGACCAGTAGCGCACTCCTGTATGATAAGTCTTGGTTCTGGTGCTGGTCCAAAATTTGTTCCGTAGCATATCTCACTGCCAACACAGATCAGCTGGTTTTGCGCTAGCTGCTGACATCAGGTGTGATATTATGGTTACGTCTTTTAAATCGGAGACCAGCTAGCCCCTCTAAACTTCTGAGGTCACTGCATGGTGTGCCCTTCATTGGGTATTTGTAACATCAGTGGTTACAACAGTAAAACAGCCTGAAACGTAGCATCACTCACAGCTCCCAACACCATCCTTACCACATCAACTCAAGTCCAATGACCCTAGGAACAGGCCATGCAGCAATTACTCCTCAAACAGATGGCTCATCCAGCTGCCTGCAGCACCTAGATGCTGCACAGGTTGCTCACTTTACACTTGAAAAAAGAGATGACCTCTTAAGACATTAACCAGAGTGCAGTGAAAGCGAAACCTGTCAGAGTTCCTTGTGAAAAATCAACGGTGTGCAGACTAGTTGTGGACTCCTGTATGATAAGTCTTGGTTCTGGTCCAAAATTTGATCCGTAGCATATCTCAACGCCAAGACCGATCAGCAAGTTTTGCGCTCGCTGATATCAGGTGTGATGGCATGGTTGCTGTCAGTTCCTCTCTAAGAACAATGGTGTGCAGACTACTGGAGGATTAGTCTTGGTTCTGGTGCTGTGCGTGAACACAGATGCAGTGCTTCATTTGGTAGCATGTACAAGTGTGTAAGAAGAGGGCTGACTGGACATTCTCCACTGCAGTCTGTGGTGCAGAATAGACGATGCGGCTTGGTACTTACAGCCATCTCTTCACCTTTTGTACCCAGTTACCTATAACTGATGCATGTTGAGTACATTAAAGCTAATTGTGTGTCCATTATCTTGATTTAGGAACCTTGCTCTTGGTCCTAGCCCTCTCATCGCAGGGCCCTTATACACCTGTGGAAGGGGTTCTTGTCCCTTCTCGGTTGGAGACATTCAAACCTATTAACTTTCATGCGGGCCGTTAAAGTGAAGTTAATGTTAGTGATATTTGTAATTAAAAGGAAAATTGGTTCTGTCGGGTAGTGAAACAACTAATTTGTAAATTCTATTTGCATATGATATTACCTCCTCCCTCTGACAGGAATTCACAACAGGTTCTTACAGTAAATGAAGAGAAAAGCCTGTATAGAACTTTTTACATCTTTATATTTTTTCAAGATGCGTTCAAAGTGATTAATAAATGACTGTCAATATCATAGTAAAAAAGTGCAACATGTGACAATAGTGAATAGTGCTCATGTGACATATACAATCTATACAATAGTGACTTCCAGTATAGACAATTTATACAGATACATACAAATTTGACTTTCAAAAGAGGCTGTCCATTAACACAAATTGACTAACTGCAGCGTTCCCGAGAACAGCCGTGAATCGTATGGACAATTTCCTTCACGTCTTCGGATTTAAGGACTTCATTTTAATCCAGTCCAGGTGACTCATCTGCACTTGAACTCCAGGACTGTTGTGCTTGTTACATCTGTCTTGAGAAAGACCCGCTGCGACCTCATTCATCTTGGCATGCGAAGGGTCGAAACGTCGACATTTTTTCAGTTGGCCCTAATACTCCAGAAACCCAACAGAATTGACAAGCAACAAATGGGATTCTGTAAATTTATATTAATGGACGGCCTCTTTTGAAAGTCAAATTTGTATATATCTGTATAATTTGTCTATATTGGAAATCACTATTGTATAGATTGTATATGTCACATGAGCACTATTCACTATTGTCACATGTTGCACTTTTTTACTATGATATTGACAGTCATTTATGAATCACTTTGAACGCATCTTGAAAAAATATAAAGATGTAAATAGTTCTATACAGGCTTTTCTCTTCATTTACTGTAGGAACCTGTTTTTTTTTTTTTTTTTTTTTAAATAATTTTTATTGTAGACATACCTGTACAGGCCAATATACGGATAGCAGTAGCAACTTAAGTGTCAGCAGATATACATTACATTTCTTCAATCATTACACAGCCTTCCGGCCCACAACCCGGGGGTTGGGCGGCGTTGAAGTCTCTGCACTTCCATGCCTGACGGTCCGTAGAGAGGAGTAGTTATTGTCCGGATTAAGTGTATGTCTACTTTTATTGTCCTACCAAACTACGCGCTGAACCCCAACTCCCCTTCCCCGCGCTAGCCCCTAAACACCCCCCCCCATCCCACCCCCACCCGCACACCATCACCCGCCTAAGGCTACGTTAGTACTAACCCTGGGATGCTAGCCTCATGCTCCCCGTATTCCTGCTGTTCCTGGGGCCTCAACTCGCTTCCTCTGTGCCCTCCCCTCCGGGAGTCTCCTCCTGTGCGTCAGCCTCGCTATCCCTGAGCGCCTGCACCATTACTTCCCATGCGGTCGCGGTGTCAGCCGCTGTCTGGTTAGGGGCCCTGCGCGCTATTTGGTATCTATGTGTGCTGTCAGCCGAGGCCCATTTCAGAAACTCCTGCCGCCACCTCCGTGGAGTAGGCCCTAGCCTCGCTTTCCAATTCCTGGTAATCTCTCTCTTAGCTATCATCAGCCCCATGTCGATAAACTTACTCGTGAGCTTATTTTTGGGGGTGTGGGGAAACCAGTGTAAAAGGCATTCGGCCGGTCCATACTCTAACGATCGTTCAGTCACCTCATTCAGTACCTCCCCCACTTCTTGCCAAAAGTCCTGCAGGATCGGGCACGCCCATAGCATGTGTACTAACTCAGCTCCCTCTTCCGGGCACCGGGGGCAGGCTGCTGTGTCATCGCCAAAATACCGCCGTATTCTACCTGGTGTCATATACGCCCTGTGCAGCACATAGTAGTGTATCAGCTGGAACCTGGCGTTCCTCGTGCTGTTACGAGCTCTGCGGACAAGTTGTGCCCAGGTCGTGTCCGGAATGTCCCTGTGCAGATCCGCCTCCCATTTGGCTTTCAGGGATGTGAGAGGAGGGATATTCTCCCTAACCATTCGGTTATACAGGCATGTAACTGCCTTAACCGTGCCCGCCGCCATCATGGTGTATTGGCACGCCGCTGCCGTCTCGGGCTCCCCAAGCCCCGTGCCCCAGTGGGCATGCATCGCCCTGGTCACCGCTGCGTGCAGCAGGAATCCCCCTCTCGGGATACCGAAGCGGTCTGTTAACTCCCGGAACGGGAGCAGTGTTCCACTCTCAAAGAGGTCCCCAACCACCTGAATTCCCGCTTCCTCCCACTCCTGCAGGCTCGACCAATCGCCGCCATGTGGTAGTGCCGTCAGCATGGCCAGTGGTATCTCAGGCGCGTAAGGGCGTTGGGTACCCGCTCTCTTCTGGGTCCGATTCCAGCATTGTCGGTACGTGCGCTGTTCCAGCGATAAGTCCCGACTGTCCAACCGCTGCTGGAGGGTTATGTACGCCAGGACGTGCCTGGGCGTTCCCCGCAAATTTTCATCCTCCGGGCCCCGGAATACCCTCGCTACCTCCTGCGTGAAGATCTGTAATTGGGCCGCTAGGTAATAG
This sequence comes from Lissotriton vulgaris, assembly GCF_964263255.1. Taxonomy (NCBI): domain Eukaryota; kingdom Metazoa; phylum Chordata; class Amphibia; order Caudata; family Salamandridae; genus Lissotriton; species Lissotriton vulgaris. The sequence continues at coordinate 881,457,844 of NC_141699.1, read as the reverse complement.
AGCTCGAAGTCCGGCACCGCCAGCCCCCCCTCATCCTTCGGGCGAGAGAGCGTGGCTAGCGCTACTCTGCACCGTCCCGCTCCCCAAATGAACGATGTGATCTGAGATTTGAGGAGCTTAAAAAAGGAGCCAGGTATCCAGATTGGGAGCGTCCGGAAATAGTACAGTAATCTCGGCAGGGCTACCATCTTTAGTAGGGAAATCCGGCCCGCCACTGATAGCGGTAATGTGGACCAGAAGGACATACAGCCCTTCAGTCCGCGCACGCATCGTCCCAGGTTGCCCTAGAGTAGGTCTTCCGGCTTATGGTAGATGTGAACCCCCAGGTATTTCATGCAGGTAGGGTTCCAGGTCGCCTCAGACCGATGTTGCGGTTGGGCAGTGCCCTCCAGTAGCGGGTATAAGCCCGTCTTGGGCCAATTGACTCGTAGGCCCGACACCTCTCCGAAGCTCTCAAGCAGGGCTTCCGCCCTCCTCAGGTCCTCACCCCCGTCGCGGAGGAATAGAAGTAAGTCGTCAGCATACAGCGAAATGAAATGATGCCCGTCACGGGTCCGCACTCCGTGGGTGTGCCGCCCCGTTCGGGCCGCGGCCGCCAGCGGCTCAATGGCCAGTGCAAAAAGGAGCGGTGATAGGGAGCAGCCCTGTCGAGTGCCCCGCTCCACCGGGTATCGGAGGGACACCGCCGGACCTACCCTCACTCTCGCAATCGCTTCCGCGTAAAGGACCTTAGTCCAGTGGATATAGCCAGCTCCCAGGCCGAAGCGCTCCATGACAGCGTAGAGGTAGTCCCACTCGAGGCTGTCAAAGGCCTTTTCAATATCAACCGACAGGACCAGCTCCGTCCCTGTCCTCTCGGTGAGCCCGTCCATGATGCGGATGAGCCGTCTGATATTAGCCGTGGTGTTGCGGTTCGGTATAAAACCGTTTTGGTCGTCATGCACCAGCCCCGCCATGTGTGGTAGGAGTCTCGCCGCTAAAATGGAGCTCAGGATTTTATAATCTGCGGTGAGCATAGATAGCGGCCTATATGACGTGGGGTCATCACTCTCCCTGCCGGGCTTCAGCAGTGGGATCACTAACGCCTCCCTCATCGATTGCGGTAGTCGACCCGTCGCCTTGGCCTCCTTGTAAACAGTCTGGAGACGGGGGGCCAGTACGTCCAGGTATTTGTCGTAAAACTCTATGGGTAGTCCGTCTAACCCCGGCGATTTGTTCCTCGCCATACGCCTCACCGCTAGTCGTATCTCGCCCACATCAATGTCCGTTCCCAAGTCCTTCGCCTGCTCCGCCTCTATCTGACCTAGGGGCAGGTCAGCCAGGAAGGGACCCACCAGTCCTGCCCTGCCGCCCGGGTCACTCTTGTACAGGCCCTCATAATATTGCTGGAACACGTTGACTATGCCTAGTTGAGTGTGTTGTACCACTCCCGTCGCATCCCGCAGCTGGAGTATGGGAGCGCATCTCCTGGAGGGGTTCGATAGCCACGCCAGGAGGGTGCCCACCTCATCGCCTTCTACATGGGAGCGTAGCACGTACCGCTTGTGGTCAAAAGCTCGAGGCCTTTCCACCTCAACGGCTACCGCCTCCTTGGCCGAGCATAGAGAGTCCTGGAGTTCCGGCCGTCCAGGCCGCTTCCTCTCCGCCTCTCTCAGGTCCGCGTCCGCCTTCGCCAAATCGCCCAGCAGTACCTTCCGTACGCCCACATAGTCTCGAATGCAGATGCCCCTTACCACTACTTTAAAGGCATCCCACTCCATCGCCCTTGAAGTGGCTGTCCCTGCGTTCTCCGCGAAATACGAGGTCACGCCTTCCGCAAGGGCCTCCCCGAAGAGGGGGTCCTCCAGTGTCTCAGGCCTCAGTTTCCAGAGCGGAACCCTGGGCTTCCCCGTAACCCACGCCAGCCGGATCAAGAGCGGGTTATGGTCTGAGATTGTCCTCGTTAGGTATTCTGAGCTGGTGACGCACGGTAGCACCTCCCGGGAGCAAAGTATGGCGTCCAATCGGACGTGCAGGTCATGGAGCCCTGAGAAAAACGAGTAATCCCGATCAGTCGGGTGTTGCCCTCTCCAGACGTCTACAAGTCCCCAGTTCTCCTGCCAATCCCTCCTTCCCCTAGAGAGTCTGTGTACCGGGGAGTCACGAAGGGGGGGGTGAGATCTGTCCAGCAGGGGGTCGGCAATGGAGTTAAAGTCACCCCCCAGCAGGACCGGGCCCGCAAGGGGATGGGCCAGCGTCCCCGACAGTGCAGCTAGGAAAGCTAATTGGTCCGTGTTTGGGGCATAGATGCTAGCTAATACTATATCTCTACCTTCGAGCTTCCCCTCCACCACCACATATCTCCCTTCCTGGTCAATCCAGTGACGTGAAAGTTGGAAAGGCGTGCCTGCCCTAATCCATATGAGCACCCCTCGCGCATAAGCCGAATAGTTGGTGTGAAAAACCTGGCCCCGCCATCTCCTTTGTAGGGCCTCCCCCTCCCGTTGTGTGAGGTGCGTCTCCTGCAGCAGCGCGATGTGTACTCCCCTCCGTACTAAGTAGGCATGCACTTTGTGTCTGCGTTGCATAGTGTGTAGGCCCCGGACATTCCAGGTCATACAAGTCAAAACATTTGCATTAGCCATTATCCCAGTGATCTGGTCGAAACCCTCCTCCCAGGTCCAGCCCGTTGGCGGTGATGGTGCCCCCTCTGTAAAAAACAAAACTCCCCAACAGCCCTGCCCATGGCGTACCCAGGGTCAACAGCATCAAAGAAAAAAACAAACAATCCCCAACTGTGGAGCCCCCCCCCCTCCCCCAGAACAGGCCCCAATATCGAAATACCAGTCCCCATCCAAACTCCCGTACCTGATGACCCAGGTCTCAACTACACAGCCGCAGCTGTGGGTGCCTTAAGGGCCTACGGAGTGTGGCCTTGTCCAAAGGGAGGCCGCGCCGCCCATCTCCGCCCTCCCTCCCCAGTTCCTCATGGATCTTCTGCCCTGAGTCCCGCCGTGTGCCCCGGCCCCCACTGTGTGCGAGGGCAGCAACCCCCCCTCCCGTACACCCCAAGCATTACCCGTTCAGCATCGACAGTAGTTCATATGTTGAGGACCTCATCCGCCGTCTGCGGTGTCACCGGCGGCCCCTCCATGCGATGTAGTCCCGACAAGTCCGATTCCGATCCAGAGGCTGAAACATGAGTGTCCGAGTCTGAGGCCCCTCTGGACCCGGAACCTTCCGCTCGGCCGAGCTTCCCCACCTCCAACAGCGCCGCCTTCCTTTCCGCCTCCGTTTGTGAGGCCGATGGGCCCAGCTGCCCCTGTCCCCTTTTCCAGAGTCTTTTCGATTTCCGCAGCCGCCTGGGCGAGCGCTCCCGCTCCTTCTCCCGCTCCTCTCTCACTCTGGCTCCGTCAGTCCCGGCCTTGTACGTCTCCCACCAGTCCCAAGCGTCCGCCGATGTCGTGAAGAAGATCGCCTTGTCGTCCACTACCACTCGTAGTCTGGTTGGGAAAAGCAAGGAGTAGGGGATGCCCTCAGTCCGCAATTCCCTCTTGATCGTGAGGAAGGAGGCACGTTGTTTCTGCGTCTCAAAGGTGAAATCCGGAAAGAGCGTGACTCTACTGTTTGCAATCTGGAAGGGGCCATCCTCACGGGCCCTCCGCAGGAGCAGATCTCTGTCCTTGTGGTGTAGCAACTTGGCTATGATCGGTCTGGGTGGGAGTCCGGGTTTGGGTGGTCCTGAGGGGACTCTGTGGGCCCGCTCCAGAGTGAAGAATGGCGAAAGTCCTTCTGGCGCCACCACCGTCTTCAGCCATTCCTCCATGTAGGCAATCATGTCTCCCGTCCCCTCCGTCTCCGGCACACCTACGACCCGTATGTTGCTGCGTCGGTTTCTATTTTCGGCGTCCTCCGCCCGTCTCTCTAGGGTGCTTATGCGGTCCAAGGCCTCCGTCAGCTTACTCTCCATCGCCTTGTGAGCCGGCGCCATGTCCCCGATCACCACCTCAGCCTCCTTAACTCTGTCTTTCAGTTTATCGTGGTCTGCCCGGAGTAGGCCCAGCCCCGACGCCACCTGCGCTATGTCGTTGTGGAGCGCATCTCTGGTGGCCGTTATGGCGTCCAGTATTCGGTCCTCACCGTGCGCACAGCTGATTTCTAGCTGGTCGCGCCCCTCTCTGCTCTCTGCCAGCAGCCGCCATCGCCAGCGGCGTGCGCGCTGACTCTGCCCCCTTTTTAGGCCACGCCCCATTCCTTTCTCCACAAATGTGCATGCATAGGACGCGCAGCGGACGAGCGCAGCGGGAGCGCCGTTTGCGCGCCGAAGGCGCACCTAAGGCAAGCCCGTCTGCGCCCGTCCGCGCCAAGACCGCGCCAGGCGCAGGAACCCCTGCCCAAATTACTCCAACCATCAGGTACGCTCCCAACGTCCTCCTCAAACTCCAAGGTAGATCTGACTGCCCCTGCAAGCTTGATCTTGCTAATGTATTCGGCTCCACCAGCTGTAACAATTGTCGCTGGACTCTCAACTTCGCCTCCAAACAGCCAACCTCCCCCAACAGTCCGCACTTTACAGGCGGTTTGGTAAATGCTAGGTCATTGTGTAAACATAGTCAGGATATCCACGACCTTATCATTGACCATGACCTAGATTGTCTCTTTATCACCGAGACCTGGCTTACTGAAGACAGTAACCCAGACATAGCCATCGCCCTCCCCCCTGGCTACTCCTTTCACAGACAAGACAGACAGAAAGGTAGAGGAGGTGGTGTTGCATTCATCCTGAGGAACTCCTTCAGCTGCCACACCTTCTGCCTCGACCCTCTCACGGATACAGAGGGGCTAGGTTTCTCCATTAAACTTAGTCAAACCCTTTCCTTCTCCGGGGGTTTGATCTACCGCCCACCCGGCAATGCCGCGAAGTTCCTTGACTCCCTTCACGAAGCCCTCGGACACTTCTTACTCCGCTACCCCCATTTCACCCTCTTAGGCGACTTTAATCTACATCTCGAAAAATCTTTCGACCCCCTTACTAGAAATTTTCTGCAGACACTAGACATCTTTAAGCTGCAACAAACTGTTAAATTGCCTACTCATTCCCTTGGTCACACTTTGGATGGTGTCTGTTCCAATTTCCCGTCCATCACCACCTTGTCCCCCACCCCCCAAATATGGACTGACCACTGTTTGATCCCCTTTCACATTTCATGCGATCCTCTGCCTACCTGCATAAAACGCACTCGCCAACCCATTCACTCTATTAATTGGAAAACTGTTGAGAAAAGTTTCAGTTCCTATCCCTTCTCTCCTACCACTACCCCCTCCTCCTCTGGTAACATCGATACTGATGCAGTATGTCTCAACAACTGGCTCTCTCACGAAATCTCAAAACGATGCCCTCCGAATAACAAAGGCAATACCCTAAAGAAATCGAAAATTAAAGCCCCCTGGTACACGCCTGATCTAACAGCCGCTCACCTACTCTGCAGGAAAGCTGAACGCAAATGGCGTAGATCTTACGACAGTGTCGATCGTAACTACTACATCCTACAGAGGAAAAATTATCTTTCAACAATCAAATCAGCAAAAAGAACATACTATGTAAACGCCATTAAAGAGGCCAGTCAAAAACAAAAAACCCTCTTTTCCATAGTAAAATCTTTCACCAAACCTAAAGCTCTTCAACCAGAAATCCCCCCTTCCCAAGAGCTGTGTGATAAGATTTCTGACTACTTTGATGAAAAAATCTCCTCCATCCATAAAACCTTTCCCCCTCCCCCCCCTGTGCACTCAATCTTGGATCTAAACCAAACTCGCCCAATTGCTAACAGTCTCCACCACTTTACCCCGGTGACCTTGACTCAGACCAGAGAAGCGATCCTGTCATGCAAATCGGGCTCCCCCTCTGACCCTTGTCCCCCCAAGATCCTCCATATCATCATTGATGAAGTCAATCCTATCATTAATGAAATAGTCAACCTCTCCCTCAAAACTGGTTCTGTTCCCCTCTCTTGGAAAAAAGGGGTGGTTAAACCTCTCATGAAAAAGGCAAACAAACCCCCCTCCGATCTAACCAACCTCCGGCCCATCACCTTATTACCTGCACTAGGCAAAATAACTGAACAGTTAGTCCACAAGGAGCTCAAGTCCTTTCTTGACACTCATAACCTCCTTCACCCCCAACAATCCGGTTTCCGGTCTAAACATTCTACCGAAACCGCCTTGATCGAGCTGACCGATACCATTAAAACCCTCCAAGACCAAAGGAAGAAGGCCATCCTAATCCTTCTTGACCTCACGGCAGCATTCGATACCATTTCTCACTCCATTCTGCTTAACAGACTCAAGGACATCGGCGTTACAAACTCGGCCCTAGCCTGGATTAGTTCTTTCCTCTGCAACAGGTCTCAAACTGTCACACTGGGCCCCTTCCATTCAAAAGAAAAAATGGTATCCTGTGGAGTTCCTCAGGGCTCCATTCTGAGTCCCCTCCTTTTTAATATATATCTCATCCCTCTGCTTACCCTCATAGAATCGTTCGGCATAACCGTCACGTCTTATGCCGACGATACCCAGCTTGTCATCCCTATCGACGACAATTCAAACACGGCCGAACTCAATCTTAAGCACTGTCTCACAGCGGTCTTTCAATGGATGGACGCCAACCACCTCCGCTGCAACTCGAATAAAACCGAGATCCTGCCCATTGGTAAGAACGCTTCTTTTTGCCCCGCCCTGTGGTGGCCTGAAAATTCCGCTGCCCCACCTCAGACAGTTTCATCAGCCAGAAACCTCGGAGTTATTTTTGATTCCGATCTCTCTTTCGATACCCACGCCACGACCGTAGCAGGTAAATGCTTCGGCATCATAAAGTCCCTGAGAAAGTTCTTTGACTTCCTCCCGCTCGACTCCAGAAAGACCATCGCGGTAGCCCTCATACTTTCTCGAGTGGACTACTGTAACGGCCTCCTGGCAGGGACCAAAAAGTCCACCCGACTGAAACTTCAAGGCGTCCTACACACTGCTGCGCGCCTTGTCCTTAAACTCCCACGCAAATCCTCAATCTCCTCTGCTCTTAAATCCTTACATTGGCTCCCCTTGCATAAGAGAATACTCTTTAAAATTCTCATTGTAGCTTTCCGAGCCTTCAACAAATCCGGTCCAGCATATTTGTCAAGCCGTTTCCCCCACTACACACCGGGCCGCTCTCTCAGATCCTCGCAAGAAAACCTCATGACCCCCTCCAAATTCAATCTGAAGTCTAAAGGCGGTAAAACATTTAGCTCCCTGGCTATCAGAGCCTGGAACAGCATGCCAAGGCATCTCAGACTTCAGACGCTTGAAAAGCCGTTTAGGAAACATCTCAAAACGTGGATTTTTAATCTTTCTGATGACTGGACTAAAGCAGCCATCTAGCCCCCCACTATCTTCTTTGTGATTCGGTCATTGGTTTGTCAGCGCCATGATGCTCCTTCCGGAGCGATCGTTTGCGCTCTATAAATACCTATCCAATATCCAATATCCAATATCCTGCAGCCGCTGCAGGTCTGTCTGTTCCGCAGGGCCCCCTTCCCCTGCGTTTGATGCTGCCGCCTCCTCCGCCTTGGTCTTCGGCTTTCCCATCGTGGCCGGCCCGCCGCTCTCGTTCACCCCGCCTGCCCACTGGCTCCGGCTTCGTTGACCACCCCTGTGCTCTTCGGGGCTTCGTAGGACGGCTACTGCGCCCTGGGATGGGCGTCCCAGTGTGAGCGTTTGTCGCTGTGTCCAGCCCCCGGGTGCTGAGGGGTAACGTACACTTCTTCGCCGAGGCGGTGTGGTGGGCCGGATGTCAAAGGCCCTTTTCCGCCCGTTTCTGCCTCCGTGGGATCTCCCAACGTCCCCACAAGACGTGTGTGTCACTGCCACGGGGGAGGGGGGGGCCCAGGATGCGCTGCCGCGCCCGCCGTCTCCCTCTGTTCCCCTCTCCCCAGGAGGTCCTCGCACACTTACTGGGCCGGCCGATGCCTGAATCCGGGTCGGTCCGCCGGTTTACTGCCGTACGGGGCCACCAGGAGGCCACGCCCACTCCGTCCTCCACCGATGGCGCCGCTCACCGCTGCCGGCCGCCGAGGAGCATTTCTCGCCGTGTGGGGTCCGACACTTCCAGCGATCGCGCCCTCACCCTGCACGCCGGCAGTGCGTCTCTCGGCGATCCGCCGCTTTCTAGGGCTTCGCTGCGGCCGCCATCTTGCTCGGCGCCAGTCCCTCAGCCGCTCCAGAGGCCGCCGCGATCGGCGGTCGTTCCCAGGTCCGCAGGGGTCGCCGGCTGCCCAAATCTCGCCCAGGCGGTCGCCGCCGGGCTATCGTCCGGCGCCGGGGCCCACACGGGCTCTACGGCCCCTGTAACAGGATTCTTGCGGGGGAAGAGGCGCGGAGCTCCGGGCTCAAGCCGCCATTCCCTCGGCGCTCAAGCCACGCCCCCTACTGTAGGAACCTGTTGTGAATTCCTGTCAGAGGCAGAAGGTAATATCATATGCAAATAGAATTTACAAATTAGTTGTTTCACTACCCGACAGAACCAATTTTCCTTTTAATCATAATTCACACAGGTTCTGAGGGACACAGGGTTAACCCCAGTTTTTTCTTGAAAAAGTGATATTTGTAAAGCGCACTGTTGCCCAAGGGCATCCTGGCACTATAAGCGATGGTCCCCTAAAGGTGAAGATGGAAATGCCTAGGGCTTTATGCGTTGAACAACCAGGTTTTTAGGGATTTTCTAAAGACAAGCAGATCCGTTGTGCCTCTAAGAGAGAGTGGAAGGTCATTCCATGCCTTGGCCGCGCCCCGAAAGAAGCTTCTGACACCCCAATTGGCTTTCTTTGCCAATGGAATGCGGATCACTCAAATGTTATGCTTTATCGAAGATTTTCAGTTACCGTCTCATTGGGTTGTACATTTTTGCTGACAGCACTCTGTAATTCAACGCAGTGAAAGGTGGCAGTCCATGAACCCATTATTCATGAAATGCTCAAGCAATTGGGTTTTTGTAAAATAAGTGCATAGTTTTTAGCAAGAGGTGTGTTAAATCTATCACCATATTGTTTTAACTATAACTTGCCCCTGATTCTTCAAGGTCGCACCTAACATGTTATTGTGCTGTTAACTTGTTTTTCTAAATGATCACTCCACTGCAAGCAAAACAAGCATTTGCAATGCTATAGGTTTCGCAATTACGCAAGTTTGAGCTATTGACATTGGAAAGCACATACCAGCGGCACGGAGCGGAAGCAATTAGGTTTTAGGTTGATTGGAGTGGTGAACCTTTTAATGCAATTTTCTACGAGAATCCTTTAAAAAGAACCAGGTGGGACTCGTGTGAGTGGGGAGTCAGCGTCTTGTGAACGTCCGCGAGAGTGGGAGTGAGCAGCAGCGGGTTGTGAGCTACAGAAGCTGGAGCGGGTGTTTTGTTGGACCCCAGCTGAAACCAGTCACTGCGCTAACCACAGCCTCACCCCACGCTAGCTCGACCCCCCCCCCGCCCCCCCACCCCCCCCTTAAGCATTGAGGACAATCGGAGATTGGAGGTCGAATTTCGTAGCGGAGAGACGGAATGTTGAAAGTGGACTGAGGGAAGAACGAAGGCACAACCTTGGAGGACGAGGTACGAGGCGGCAAGGAGGGGGTAGCAGGGAGTTCTTTTGTTAGAGTCCGAATGCAGCAGAGAGTGGGCCAGGTGTTTCTGCAGAAGCGGCAGGGTCAGGTGCAGCTCGCTCCTGAGAGCACCTGCTCACCGTCCTCTGCCCTCACTATTGCCCTTATTGTTGCCTCTGCAGTCCCCCAGCGCGCCCCCTCCCTACACTGGGAGGTTCGGATCTGGACTCTGATTCAGCCTCTTGCAGCACGAGATAGAGGTGGTCTATAATTTGTCACTATCTATTGAACTTCTGTTGTTTATTATGCCACATTCTGTAAATAAGCATGATCATATTTCAAGTACTATTCTATTATTGCAGTGAATAATGGACTCTATACTATTACTCCTAGAAAAGAACTTGGAAAACACAGACCAGATATTGGAAACTCAAACAGGAATTCTACAATACCTTATTGGATAAAAAAAGGAAAAAACAATCTACACAATCTACTCAACCTTTTCAAATGGCTCAATCGCAGTCGTCCAATTCATAGCCTGACCAGGAAAGAGAATATACGTGTCGCCCAAAATCCCCAGTTACTAGCAACTCTTCAACGCAAAAAAAACAGAAGGCGTCTCAGACGGAGGGATCCCAAGCCAAACGTAATCAAAAACGTAATCACGCCGCTGGCGATAACTTATTCTCTCCGAAAATTGTTCAAAGACCCTTGTCCAGAAAATTTGAAGGAAAATGTCATTCAAAATTCTATCCCTTCATTTCCAATTTTTCAACTAAAAGCTCAACAAGAAGGTCCTTTGACCCTTAGAACAAAGGTTGGAAGAGAGACTGAGGGAGTTTCCACCTCGAAACTGGTAAACAATCTGAGTCTACGACTATACCATATAAAAAGGGGAAACATAATTATAGGCTATTTAGCAAAAAGAAAAGAACTAAACGAAGGATAACGAAAAGATCTTCTTGAAAAGTAAAGTTTCTTCAAACGAGCTCTACAGAGCAAGAAGCGGAAGAAATTAACCATGACAAGGAAAGTAGCAATGGGTCTTTTAACGCATGCCAGCAGTCTGCTTTAATGGGTTTTCAAGTCGACACAAAAGGTACAAATGATTTCAACACCCATGCATAAAATTTCACACCAAAATTCTTAAAATGTAATCTACGTAATTCAGAATTTCAACTCGTCAATTAGGATATCCTGGGCAGTAACGATGACTTAGTCTCAAGTATCTTAGAATTAACAGATCTATTTCCCAGCGGACATGTCCATTAAACCGCAGGAGAATAGTTGAACTATTATGTAAAATTCGACCACTTCGATTACTAACCACGGAAGAGATAAAATCAGTTTCTTTTCCAAACAAATCACTTTGCTCGGTGCCTCACCCGGAGTTCTGGTCAAATGTAGTTCCAGCTTTTTGTAATGAAAGAGCGCAACGTTCTCCATAAAAATGGCTTAGATATCGTTATAGTAATCCGGTTATTGTATCTCCGTCACTATGTATAGCCAAATAAATCAGTCCTGCATTTAAAATATGTTGAAGAGTTATGGCCTCTACTAAAAATTACAACCAGCAGTTTGCGGACTGTAAAACAAGGAAGTGTGGGCAAGACTGCACTTTGTTGCTCTCCATTAGGGATGGTGTACGTCTAATTGAGAATTGTTCTGACTCATAAGTAGCGCCGCAATTGATTAAAAATTCTTGGGTGTGGATTGTGGGATCACTAAACTGGAATAAGTCGGGCAAGGACCTAAAACTGCCTTTTCAGCGCTAATCAAAAATTAGTGTCTAGGAATGTCCCAGGAAAGACTCCAGAAAAGATGACGCTCATATTGGAAAATTCACAGTCTATTGTGTTCTTGTAAGAAATGTGGTCCTTGGCGACTTTTTCTCAAAATGATTGTTTTCTGTTTATCATCGCAGCAAAGGCCTCTAGAAGAGGCCATTTAAAAGGAGGCCTAGCAATTCTTTCTAAGAGAGGTAATTGATTGGGACCCGGAATAAATGAAGCTCTCGCTCCCAAATGTGCAATGCATCAGTATCAAGTGCCGGAAAGAAAGAACCGAGCCCATTTCAAGTTTTTTTTACTCTTTAATACTTACTTTCTGCCTGGAACCTCAAATGACCTTCTCTTGATGAAAGCATTTGAGAAAATTGAATGAATCCTAGAAGCTAGAGGGCATAGCCTGGTGATAATAGTGGCAGATTTCAATGGGAAAATCTCCAATGCTCTATTCAATAATAGGGAGAAATCTCCTCCAGAAATAGCATGCTCAATTCCAACTCCTATTTTCCCCTATACAATAAAGGCAGATAAATGGGGGAAAATGCTTCTATCATACATTGGCGCAATTAATGGTATTATCTTAAACGGGAGAATTGATGGAGATTTCCGGCGGTATATACAAGATTGGGTACCTTTAAGTCCTCAATTTTAAATTATTTATCTGTAGTTTAGACTTGTTTGCGAAGGTCCAATCACTGTCAATTCAGTACACACGAGTGACCACGCATATCCAACTACTGTAATAGATATTTTCACACAGTCTACACCTTCGTGGTCCTTATGCACCCTAGAAGGCTGGGAGTTATAAATAAAAAAAACAGGAAGGATCCACTCGAATTCTAAAGAAATAAGCAAAATAAACTATACAATCTCCCAGTCACTGCTAGCTACTGTAAATAGAGAAGGCAATCCCATAAGCAGATTTGAAGAGACTACACAGTCTGTAGTTGCCTCTCTTCAGGTAAATATATTAAGGCGAGAAAATGTCAACATTTTTCAAACCGAAATACAAGCTCATAATTATTCTTGACAATTAAATACATTGATCAGGACTCAATTTCGATCTTTTACTGCTGCAAGACAAGGAGAAATAAAGAAATTGAAAAAACTCCAACGGATAAAAGAGACCAGCAAGCGCAAAGAGAGAATCTGGCTTGACATCCAAATTGCAGTATAACACAGAAATAATAAAACATTCTTGAATATAATATCCATCTCCATTTCTTTAACTTTATTTCGGCCACTATGGCCATAAAAGTACAAACAATAAAACAGATGATATACACTTATAATTAACAGTTGGGGCAACAAACAAACATCTTCTTATACAATGATCGTCCCACAAATGAGGGGAAAAACACACAATTCATGGGAGTATGTAAGGGATGTAAAAATTATACATAGTGATATCAAATACTAATTTAAAAACAGAATAAAAGCAGCCATCCTCTTATGGAATGCAATCTAAAATTTTTACAAAGATAAAAATATAGGACTACGATAAAATGCCCAGAGCATGGGTACAAAATTGTTCGTTCTTCTCCAATTCCTGGATTTTGATCTTCCCCCTGGAATCTACTTTAAATAGGGCCGGCGGTTGTGCCACATACAGTTTAACAATCGTGATACAGCAAAGACAATTGGTGGGTGAGTGTCATACTTTAAAACTCTATAAGCCTCTATGCAGTGCACTAAGCCCAAGTTCTTGCATAGTTGGATTAAAAAACGCTTGCGCGGCAGCCGATAGGCAGGACAGAGGAGCAGGACGTGTAGTTAAGACTCCTCCTTGTATTTACATCCAGGACATTCACCCGTTTGTTCTCTCGCCCATTTACTAGTGTGCACTGATGATGGGAGAGTCTCTAGTCTAAATTGCACATACAATTTCCTGGCCAATGGAGGTCGGATAAGGTCCAGAAATTTTTCCTTGCTGTATACATCTTTTACTAGGAGAAATTCTGCTGTTAAATGACCACACGAGGCACTTTCTCGGATAGACGTTAGATTGGCTATTCTATAGCAGTTGACTAGATCGAGCCTAGAGATCGTGGCACATGATGCATCTGAAAGAGACACGTTAGTGATAGATTCCTTACCGTAGAATATCCCCAGGCGTCGGACTGGATCCGGAAATTTTTGCGTAGCAGTACCCTTGCGCGTCGTCTGCCGCTCCGCGTCCGTCGTTGGCTTTGTGGGCGCCATGATGACGTCATCGAAGTACTTAGACGCTGCCTCCGCGTGCTGAAGTCAGTCCTTCTTTTTTCCGCGCCAGCAAGCGCAGAACTGGAAAAAGCAGTACTTCTAGTCACTTTTTGACTAACTTTTTGATTCATTTTGATCATCTTTTCGAATTCGAACAACTCTGATCAGTGCCATAGGGATGCCTGGATTTAAGCACTGCGAGGATTGCGAACTCACGATGTCGGTCACGGATCCTCACCGTCGGTGTCTACTCTGTCTCGGCGTCGACCATGACGACAAGACCTGCCCCGACTGCCGGGCCCCGTCTTCGAAAGCCAGGCGGGAGCGGTGCCCGCAGGCGACTCTAACTCCGGCAGTCGGCCCCGCGCTGTGAGAGGTCCCGGTTCCACGGGAGGTCGAGGGACAGGTCGCGGGGTCGGAGCCACCAGGGGTCCGAGAGTCGGCACCACTCCTCCGGGTGGAAGACGTCAGGTAAGAAACACTAGAAGTCGAAGAGGCGTCATCGCTCTTCTTACTCCTCCCGACGCTCTCGCGACGCAGCCGGCGGTTTGGGTGGCACCGCCCACGCGGCTCCGTCGGAGTCGCTGGCGCCGCGTCCAGCTCCACACCCTCCAGTCCCTGGGCGAGACGCGACGCCGGAGGAGATCGAGCGCTTCCTCATGGCCATGAGGTCCCACTCTTCTCCAACGGGCTTCGCGGCGCCTTCGGGCCCAGCGGAACCGTCTGTGGCCCCTAGCGGGTCAGGGCTTCGGCCCCGACGCTGCCGGCGCCGCAGGGCCCCACGGTCCCGACTCCGGCACCTTCGGGCCCGGCGCCGCAGGAACCGACGGGTTCCGCTTCGGGATCCAGGTCGTCGCCTGTGAACCTTACGAACACCCCCGGCGTCGGTCCGTCAGGTGTCACCCCCGGCGCCGTCCTCGGGCGGCGCCGTCCTCGATGCCTTCCTCGCTCCGGTTCCGGCGTCGGAACGGCGCCGCTTTAGACGCCTCTTGGGGAGTTTAGCTTCTATGAATCGGCCTCATCGTTTAACGACCCTGACTATCAGGGGATGGGTGACGAGGAGTATTGGGAGGGGTCTGAGGACCCTCTGACCCGAGAGTGTCAGTCTCAAGAGGACTGGACAGGTGGACTTGGGGATGCCAGTGGTCTGGACACCTCACCAGACACTGGTTTTGTCTCCCCTCCTACCGTGGCTTCGGAGGAGGGGGCAACCTACAGTGTGGTGTTGATGAGGGCAGCCAAGGCCTTGAGCTCCCCATCGCGGCCGTGAGGACTAACCTCCCCACTGAGGTCCTCAAACCGCAGTCATGCTCAGCCGAGCCTCTGCTGCCGTTTAATGAGGCCTTGACCGACGTTCTTTTGGGCACTTGGTCCAGGCCCGCTACGTGTTCGCCCGTAGATAGGAACGTGGCCAGATGCCACCGCCGGGCGACCCATGTTTCCTGTCCACCCACCCCACCCCCGAGAGCCTGGTCATCCAGGCCTCCAACTCCCAGACCGCATTCCTGTCTGCTCCGCCGGACAGGGAATCCAAGAGGTACGAGCAGTACGGTTAAAAGATCCTCTCCTTCCTTAGTCTGGGACTGCGGTCTTCCAACACCGCATGCCTCTTGGGCCGCTACACCCACTCTCTGTGGGATACGGTTGCGGAAATGCTGCCAGAGTGTCCGTTGGAGGTACGGGCCAAACTCGGCCAAGCCCTTGTGGAGGGCCGGGATGCAGCCAAATATTCTATCCGGTGTGGGCTGGATACCACCGACTCACTAGGTAGAGCGTTGGCAACGACGGTGGCGATTAGACGCCACGCCTGGTTGAAGTCTGCCAACTTTTCGGCCGTTTGATGGCTGTCGCCTTTTTGGCGACAAGGCAGACCATGCGCTTGAGCGCTTTAAGGACTCCAGGGCTACGGCCAAGTCCTTGGGCCTCTCGGCCCCGCGCCAGCAAGTGGGTGTCTTTCGCTCCTTTCTTGGCCAAGATAGGGTCGCCCCCACACGTGCTGCCAGCCACACGCCGCAGACTACCATCCAACGCGGTGGCGGCCGTGGAGGCGGTCGGGGACAACGGCTAGGCCAGTCCACACCCTCCCCCGCAGCATCCGCCTCTAAACCCTCCTAGTCTGTGCTTCTCGGCCCATGTGACGCCAGTGGGGGGCAGGGTTCGCCATCACCACTCTCACTGGCGCACTGTCACTTCGGACACGTGAGTGCTGGAGATCGTCCGAAGGGGCTACTCCCTCCCCTTCGAGACGACCCCTCAAACCATGCCACCGCAACACCACCGCGTATCGGGGGATCATTTGCGGCTTCTGCGGGATGAAGTTTCGGTCCTCTTGGCCAAGGGGGCCATCGAGCGCGTTCCTGGGCCAGAAGTAGGACTTGGTTGCTACTCCCACTACTTTCTGGTACCCAAGAGGGGCAAAGGGGCCCTACGCCCTATCTTGGACCTACGGAACGTCACCGGCTTCCTCCGGAAGGAGAAGTTCAAGATGCTGACTCTGGTCTTAGCTGCCCTGGACCCAGGAGACTGGATGGTAGCGTTGGACTTTCAGGACGCTGATTTCCACATCCCCGTCCTGCCGGCCCACCGGCGCTACCTGCGGTTCACGGTAGGCCACGAGCACTTTCATTTTACCGTGCTCCCCTTCGGCCTTACCAGCGCCCCACGTGTGTTCACGAAGGTGATGGCGGTGGTCGCAGCTCATCTGCGCAGGTTAGGGGTTTCAGTCTTCCCCTACCCAGACGACTGGTTGTTGAAGGCGGGCTCGCCCCAGACAGTCGTCAGCCACCTCCAGACTACGGCAGACCTCCTGCACCAGCTGGGGTTTTCCATCAATGTGCCGAAGTCACACCTGTGCCCCTCTCAGAAGCTCCTTTTCCTCGGAGCGGTTCTCGACTCGGCGCAGTTTCGGGTTTACCCACCCGAACAGCGGGTTCGGGATATACAGGCTCGGATTCCAATCTTTCAGCCATTATCCAGAGTTTCGGTCAGGTTGACGCTGCAGCTTCTGGGGCTGATGGCTTCCTGCATCCTTCTGGTTCATCACGTCCATTGGCGGATGCTGGCTCTGCAGTGGGACCTGAAGTTTCAGTGGGCCCAGCATCAGGGCAACTTGTCCGACCATATCCTGATCTCGGAGGGCACTGCGAGACAGCTGCAGTGGTGGCTCTCGGACCGCGATTGGGTCAGCGGCAGATCCTTCTCCCTTCCCCAACCGGAGCACGTAGGACGCGTCCCTCCAGGGCTGGGGAGGCCACATGGTACAGGCGGAGATCAGAGGCTTCTGGTCTCCGGCGGAGTCCCGGCTCCATATCAACCTTTTGGAGCTGCGGGCGATTCGTCTAGCACTGAAGGCATTCCTCCCCTCTGTCCGAGGGAGTGTAGTGCAGGTGTTCACGGACAACACCACCGCCATGTGGTACTGCAACAAACAGGGCGGGGTGGTGTCATGGACCCTCTGCCAGGAGGCTCTGCGCCTTTGGCTGTGGCTGGATCGTCAGGGTGTGACCCTGGTGGTTCAACACCTGGCAGGTTCTCTGAACGCCAGGGCGGATGAACTCAGCCGCCGGGGCATGATGGATCACGAATGGCGTCTGAACTCGGACGTGGCGCAAGGCCTCTTTCAGCAGTGGGGAGAGCCTTGGTTAGATCTATTCGCCACCGAAGAGAACGTGCAATGTCATCAGTTCTGCGCGTTGGAATTTCCAAGGCGGCACTCGCTCAAACGCTTTTCGTCGCGAGTGGAGTTGCGGTCTGTTGTACGCCTTTCCGCCTATACCACTTTTGCCCAGAGTGCTGAAGAAGATCAAGTGCGACCGGGCACAAGTCATCCTTGTGGCTCCTGACTGGGCACGAAGGTACTGGTATCCCGAGCTACTCAGTATGTCAGTCGATCCCTCGGTTCGTCTACCTCTTCAGGAGGACATTCTGTCGCAGCAGCAGGGGACAGTCCTCCACCCGAACCTGTGCAGTCTCCACCTCCATGCTTGGAGATTGAGCGGCGACAGTTGAGGCCATTTGACTTGCCTCCTGAAGTCTGTAACATCATTCTGGCAGCCAGGCGTCCCTCCAAAAAGTCGGTATACACCTGCAGGTGGAACAGATTTGTGGCATGGTGCACAGCGAAGGCTGTGGATCCTCTTTCTTACCCTCTTTCTGAGGTTCTTCTCTTTCTTCTTTCTCTTGCCCAGCAGGGCTCTGCTCTGGGCACTATCAAGTGCTACCTTTCTGCTCTTTCAGCCTTTTTGAGGCTGCCTGATCAACCTTCTTTGTTCAAGTCCCCTATTGTTAATCGATTTCTGAAAGGCATCACTCAAACGTTCCCTCCTGTTCCCTTTGTGATGCCTCAGTGGGACTTGAACTTGGTTCTTACTTTTCTGATGTGTGCTCCCTTTGAGCCGCTTCATAACTGTCCTCTACGTCTTCTTACACTTAAGACTGCTTTCCTGGTTGCCATCACCTCTGCCAGGAGAGTGAGTGAGCTCCAGGCTCTTTCCTCTAAACCTCCCTTCCTTTCTGTCCATCCGGACGAGGTTGTGTTGCGTACAAAACCCTCTTTCCTGCCCAAGGTAGTCACAGCCTTCCACATCGGGCAGTCCATCACCTTGCCCACCTTCTTTCCGCCTCTGCATCCCTCGAAAGAGGAAGAGAGGCTCCACCGTCTGGACCCAAAACGTGCGCTCTCTTACTATCTGGATCGCACACGCCAGTTCCGGGTGGATGACCAACTCTTTGTTGGTTACGTGGGTGCTAAGAAAGGATGGGCAGTGCACAAGCGGACCATTTCTCGGTGGATCGTGTTGTGCATCCAAGCGTGTTACTCCTTGGCTAAGAAGGAACCTCCTGTTGGGCTCCGGGCCCACTCCACTCGGGCCACGGCTACTACTACTGCCCTGGGCCGAGGAGTCCCCTTGCAGGACATTTGTCAGGCAGCTACGTGGGCCTCGCTGCACACGTTCGCGAGGCACTACTTACTGGACAGCCAAGTCCGGAGGGATGGCTTCTTTGGCCGTTCTGTCCTCCAGGATTTTCTGGTGTGATTATTGGTTCGTAGACCCACCACCGGGGTTGGTTTTGCTGGGGTATCTATTTTAAGGTAAGGAATCTATCACTAACGTGTCTCTTTCAGATTCACAAGTTACTACTTGTGTAACAATATATCTGTAATAGACATTAGTTAGTGATAGATTCCTTACCGACCCACCCATCCTCCCGGTTCTGCGAACCGATATCTAGGGTTAAGGTCATCCCCTTTCAGGGCCCTAGTTTCAATGGCACCAGTGTTTGTTTTTAACATGGCTCTGCGTTTCTGGCGCGGAAAAGCTGTGTCTAAGAACTGACGGAAGCATGCGGAGGCGGCGTCTAAGTACTCCGACGATGTCATCACGACGCTGACGACGGACGCGGAGCCGCAGACGACGCCTACCGACGCGCAAGGGTACTGCTACGCAAACATTTGCGGGTCCAGTCTTACGTCTGGGGATATTCTACGGTAAGGAATCTATCACTAACTAATGTCTCTTACAGATATATCGTTACACAAGGAGTAACTTGTGCTCCAGGTGATCTCCAGAGGTCTGCCTTGCCTAGCTTAAAGGCAAGATCCCCTATGTGACGCAGCCATCAAATTTTCTTGATGGTGCAGATGGATAAGAGCTCGATGGACTTGCCCCTATAGACAGACAACTCTGGGATCACCCGCATCCTCCGCCAGAAAGTTAGAGGCCTCAGGGCGATTACTTTGTGTAGGGGCCTCATACCCAGGTCCATGCGTAGGGGTGTAAGGGGGGTGCTACGAAGTAGGCCTATAAGCTGAAGCATGAAGTTGTTCTCCACCTTCATCAGGTTAGTGGTAGGACAGTGCCCCCACAGCTCCACCCCAAATAGTGTGGCGCCCCTTGCTTGTGCTTTGTAAGTAAGTAAAAGATTATTTGTTGATTAATTAAAATCATTACAACCAAAAAAAATAGTACATATCGATAGCAAAATCGGATTAAACATATACATATACATTGTATTTTAAAAACCACGGAAAGATCCACCTATCATAAATTGATCAATGGCGATTTTAGCAATATTGCAATAACCTTTAGCAGCAGAAAAGAAAGTGCATTGTGCTTGCAGCATCAAATCTAAAGTGCCTTATGCTAGCAGCAAATATTAACAATTTCAACATTTTGCCAATAACAATTAGCAGCAAAGGATAAAGTGCATTGAGCTTTCAGTACCAAATATAAAGTGCTAATAGCAAAAATTACAAATGTGCTTTGTAGATTTCCACCACAGGTGTGGTTAGTTCAAAAACTGAAGTTGTGTGCAATTTCATTATACCGCCCACTGTCTGAATTAGCCAGAGTCTTGCCTTGTCAACTGTGGACCCCATTCAAAATGCTCTGACAGTATAACTCCCAGATAGTGAAATATCTTCACTCTTTCCAGAGGAATGCCGTGTAGGGAAGGGTTTGGACGGGTCGTGTGAGGAATGTTGATCATATATTTGGTTATTGTTAGGTTAATCTCCAGCCCTCGTAGCTTGCTGAAATTTGCAAAACCATCTTGAGTGCGTTGGTTACCCATGGTAATTTTGAAAGTAGCAGGGTATCGTCTGCAAACATCAGCGCAGGGACCTTCCCTGAAGCTAGCTTGGGGGCATCGTTGGCCTCTATTAATTTAAGATGGTCGATAAGACCATTGATAAAAAGGCAAAATAAAGTAGGGGCTAAAACACATCCCTGATGTACCCCCTTTTGGACAGGAAAACTGGAAGCTAGTTACCCATGTTTTCTGCATCACACTTGTGCAAAATTCTCCTAGTGGAGCCTCTCTATAACATTTAAGAGATAGGGAGGGATCCCGAGGTCACTCAGCACCTTCCAGAGTTTCTCCCTGGGTATGAGGTCGAAAGCCGACTTCAGATCAACAAATATTAAATAGAGACTGCCACACTCTATAGTCACCGTTTTAAAGAAAAGTAGTTGTATTCTGAATAGCTGGTGTACGGTTGACATGTTTGATCTGAAGCCGGCCTTAAAGGAGCTTAATATTTATTCTTCTTCCAGCAAACCCTGAAGGCGATCCAGGAGTAACCGGCTGAAGAGTTTTTGGGAAATATCAATTAAACTGATCGGCCTGTAGTTAGAGGGTGAGAGGGGACAGTCTTTTTTTAATGTGGGCACAATCTCAGCCCGGCGCCAAGTGTCGGGGGATCCATACCCTTCAGTACGACATTGATGAATAGGGCACACAAGTATGGGACCCATATTGTAGATTCTTCACGGAAGAGGTCCTCTGGTAGATTGTCTAGACCTGGGGCTTTGTTACAGTGAAGCTTGTAATAATAATAATCTTAATAGCGTTTCCCACTTTGGTCATTGTGATCTCCATTTCACCCACCGGGTGGAACTCTGATACCATGCTTGAACTAGCTAGATTAACAAGACTGCCGTCCCTGGAGGCGTACAGTGACCCATAGTGTGTCTCCCATGCATCAGGCGCTATGTTGGGGTCGATGGCCGGTCTCCCTTCCCTATCGGCCAAGCTCACAATTGCCCAGAAGGTTTTCAGATCTTTATCATTCAGGGCAATCCTAAGCGTTTCCCACCTCTCTAGTTCCCAGCTTTTTTTTTCCTGCTGGGTAGTCCGTTTGTACCTAGCCCTAGCAAGTTTAATTTGCGGCCTATCCTTGGCCTTAACTACATCCAGGAGGTCCCGCTTGGTCTTACGACACTTGTCGTTGAACCAGGGGCATTTATTTCGACTATTTTCTCTAATAAGCATCACCGGGAAAAATAAGTCTGCCAGTTTCGAGGTAAGCTCTATGTGTATTTTCCCTGCCTTGTCTGGATCCGAGGTGGGACCCTCCACCTTTGCTGCCTCCCACATTTTAGTTATAAATGGAATAGCTAGCTGATAGACTTTAGCCAGCTTAGAGGGGGACTGTTGTATATGGCACTATCTGACATTTCTTCTATTGTTTCTCACTGCTAGTGCACTAATCAAAATTGAGGAGACAGAGGAAGATTTGGAAATGCCAAGGTCCCTTGGTTTTAGCATTAAAATCAGAGCATTATAATCACTATCCTTTTTTTGCGTGATATAAAAGTCAAGAACTTTTTCCCAAAGTCTTGTTTCCACCATGATGTAGTCGATTAGGGAAGCTTGGCCTGCTCTATTAAATGTGGTCTGCCCTGGCTGGTCAGATTTGGTCTGACCATTGCATGCCCTTAGTGATAAAGCTAGGGTAAGTGAGTTTAGCTTCATAGCCAGTGGGAACCGCACTTTGATGGGGGTGGTGAGGGGATCGGGTATAGACCAATAAAGATTTTCTTCCGTTGCGACAGAGTGAGATGGGTCGGTAAGGGGTTCAAAGTGGCATTTAAAATCGCCCCCTACAATCAGCGTATCCCTGAGTCCAAGGTGGGAATAAAATGTCCCAAGTGGGCAATGGTGGCAGATTCTTGGCTGTTATTAACAGGGCGGGAATACACATTGATTAAGGCGATATCGTCTTTGTGGGAAAGGAGAGCAGGACACACTGGATGTCAATTTTGGGTGTGGTCATCTGCTCCACTCTACAGCCAAGGTGGGTGCCCACCCTGATAGATAAGCCACCAGAGGGTCTCCCCCACCCCCGTGGTTGCTAAGTTGTTGAACGAAGCATAACCCACCCTCTGAAGGTCTTCCCTCGCCCAAGTCTCCTGAAAGATACAGATGTCATGAGTATTTACAAAATCGCCCCATTCGGAGCGGGGCAGTTTATTTTTAAGGCCTACCACATTCCATGAAAGTATCCTCATCCCGTTGGCATGCCCACTTTCCCCGCTCACCACCTCTAGCGCTCTGCACTAATGGGGCACCTGGGTCGTCTCCAGAACACACATCTAGTTCCCTCCTCAATACACTTTCACTGTTTGTGTCACCCAGTAAGGCAGGGGATAGGACATCAGGGACCCCCGATAATTTAGTTCTGCCTCCTTCCTCGACAGTCTACTGGGAGGGGCTAGAACTGCTACCGACGATAGTTTGTTTCCGACTACACCCGGCTGTACCCGTGGGGTCGTTTCTTCCGTTTGAAGTTCCCAACCTTGGGTGGTCCCTCCACCAGTCAGTCTGCCTCCTCTAGAGCATCATATCTATTTGCCACCGGGATGTTGAATGGGGGAAGCCTTTTGTGGACAACCCAGCTTCCCTCAAGTAAGGGCCCTGGGCCTGCTGCTGGAATTAAGGCGGGCTCACAGCTTCTTGGGAATGTTTGTTGATGTGGATGGAAAAAGTCCAGGGGGCGCAGACTCATAACTGTCTGATTGTTATGACAGTTAGAGGGAGTTTTGAATAAGTTAGTCACAGTGTTGGGGGTTTTGAAGTTGATGACGCTCTTAACATAGATTTGCTTACAAGTGAACCTTTGTGTCATCTTGAAAACAGTCATATGCTTTATGAAATTCTGTGATGTATGGTATATTGTCTGTCCATGCAAACAAAGCAAAAGATGTTATATACTACTCACAATATGATTTGAAATGTTAGTAGTATTGTTGTTGCCATACTGAATCTTGTTCTGAATAAATAAGAATTGAGATTTATCCCATGTTTTGTTTAAGATATGCTCACTTAGTGTGTGTTTATAAATAGTAAATAATTGAGAAATAATTCCTATGGGGACATTCGTGTAGATTGGTCATTACACATTTCCCCAGGTCGCTTTTTCTACGGTTTCCCACCCACCCTTCTCTTCGAACTGTTATAACCCCCTCTGCTCTGGCATAGTCAAAATACTTATGCCTTACAAGCCAGAACAGGCATTTGTTTCTCAGCTCTAGTTGAGTTTCCTTTGTATTGGGTTCTGTGGGCGGGACACCTGTCAGGATCGCTACATACAGGGTGCAAGCAGGAGGGAGGTTTATATTGGACAGGTTAGAGCTTCGACAAACATTCCTCCCCTCGCTGTGTTCGTGTACTGATTGTCTGCCCGCTTTTCGATTCGTGTCTAGGGCTTTGGGGCTGAGTGTGTCTTGGTCGGGGAGACCTGTTTATAGCTCTATTCTCGAGGCCAACACTCCTGTCTCTCTGATGCCTGTGTTCACTCTGGTTCCCTATCTCACGGCTAGTCGAGGGACCCTTGTGTGCAAGCCCCTCCAACCCACGCAGAGGTATTAGACCCACACTGTCCGCCTGGTAGCCTATGTCAATCCCTCTTGCAGGTGGGGTGGTTAGATGGGTTGGTTGAAGTAGCCTCCCCTGCTGCCAGTGCTTTCTCGAGGTTATCTAGACGGCAGACCAGGAGTTCTACAATGGTAGCCCTCAGGTTGTTCTGCAAATCTACCATTAGGTTCTGAGCCCACAGCGGATTGGTTTTGTCTTTGCTGGCTGGTGGCAATATACCCACACCGTGTTCTCGCTCTCCATCCCCCTCTGCGCTGACTGTATTGCCCTCGCAAAATTTCATTTTTTTAGGTCCAACCTTCAGATGTTAGTTTGCGCTTTCCGTTCTTGGGGATGCTCTTGATATTTCTGCTTTTACACTGTGCTTTTTTTAGGTTTCGCCTTGTCGAAAGCTGCGCACTGCGCAGCTTTTCGGCACAGGCGAAATCTAATGTTAGAACAGTGTGGCCTTCGTTCCGCCTCTCTCTTCCATTGGCTAGTTCCATAAATGGAGGCTAGCCATTGGAAGAGTCCGTCATTTCCCGAGGCGATTGGTGGGCGTTCCGCCGATTCTTTCCCTCTCCGCAACGTCATGAAGACGTGGCCACTGTGGGTGTTTACTACTTTTTTTTTTTGCCTCATGTTTGCGGCCACTACCACTTCAGCACACATGCGCATTGGAGAACTCCACACCCATGCGTGACAAGCGACGTATGACTCAGCGAAAGTGCAAGCATGCACCCTCCTCTATCTCTACTACAATACAGGTACAACCAATCCGGTCAAACCACAAACTATATAACCACCGTCCAAGGCCCATTACCTCTGTACCGGGCACCGCAGAAGGACGTAGGTTCCAAGGAGGATCCAGACCGGCATTACCGTGAGTAAGACCACATCCAATCAAGCTCCAAAACCGGGGTAAGCCACACCGACCTTCTTCCCTTGCAGGTTGTTTTGTAACTGTACATTTTCTCTAGGGTCTCTATCTCTACCAGGTGACCCAAGAAGGCTTCAACAGAAAAAGCCTATGTGAGGATAAAATGTTTCACCAACTTGTGCCTCACTTGGTAATCATATCGCTGTTTTAGCCCACCACCACTTCCGAACAATTTCGGCGTAAAATTGTCACGCCCCTTTTGGCATATTTTCCTGCCACATCGCTGCTGTCTACATTTCGGACACCCACCTAATAAGTCGGCATGATTGCATTGAATGCTCTAAACATTTGTCTTAAAGACTAAATATGACTCTCCCCTGTACGTTTGTCCTTGTCCTTCATGTTTTGTGTAGCAATACCAGAGGGAATCCCCCTCTAACACATATACGCACTTTAGGGCGTACGACACATTGTTATCATTTAACACAATCACTATAATTTAGTTTCATAATTTAAATTGCACTTCTTCACATATCATTTGGTCCTGAGGAAAGCCAGTTTTAATAAAAAGGCCTGGCTGAAACATGTCGACCACACAGGATGCAGGAGTTCATAATTTAACTCCACCGCATCCGCTTGCCTTTTAACCGCTAACAGGGGCCCAGAAATTAAATTTGATTGATCCCTCGGGTACTGGGACTTCCTGTATGGCATTTTAACTTTCACTTCCTTCACCTTTTCACTGCACACTCAGCAAGAATACCAGCTCCGCAGTAACATCTGGCGTCGCAGCACACCCGGGACACATTCTGTGTCACTGTGGTGGGCCCGATGATGAAGCATGCCACCGACTAGGTCGGTGGGTGAGGGCTTCATGAAAAACCCAAGCGGTTCCTTTTCTTCGGAAAACGTACAACTCTGAGTCTTTCTGGGTCCTTCTTGATAGAACATATAAACCTGGGGATTCGGACCAGCTTACCTGGTCCTCTCTCTCATCTTGATCTTTTGATATCATGTTTGCAGCTGCCATTTTTTCATGGAGCTGGGGCTGAGCGGATGCTCGAGATGTTCTGTTCTCCCCAGGAAACTGTCTTCGGCGGCATCCTTACGGCTCCCTTCTTCCTGCTGAGATGCACAAACCACACTGCCGCGGAACACCAGAGTCTCCACAGCATCAAAATCGGCCGTCGGGACATTGCTGGTCAGAGCTGCTATCGCGGTAAGTCTGCACCCCCCCCCCCCCCCCCCCTCTCCTACCGGCACCCCACGGCCGTATTTGGGCTGGTGTCCGCCGGAGGGGAAGGGGGGTCATGCAGCTCCTCCGGCGGCTGTGCGGGCCTCTGGGCCGGAGTGGTGGGAGGTCGCCAACAGAGTGGAGTTGCCACATCAGAGCGTCGGCAGAGCACGGCAGTGACCGGGGACTTCTGTGGTGAGTGGAGCAGTGCTGAGCTCGCTTGCACCCGATCCTCTGTCACCCCCCCCCCCCCTCGGTTTCATGGATAAGAAGCGAGCCTGGTTAGGACTGGTGGCGGTGCCCAGGCGATGTGCAATTTCCACCTAGCAAAAGATCAGACTATATGTCTGGACATCCTCAACGTACACACTGCTGACCTGCCTCTTGAGCGAGAAATATTTTATGCCTGCCATTTTTTAATTAACTGTAACCGGTCCTCCTGAATGCAGCTCTGAATTAATGTAATGTAATGATGCTGTAATGATTAAATACCTAAACTGTTCTTACGTATGGCGGCTGTTCGTATATAAAGTTCTCTGTCACACACACATATGGATCTTGTTAATATTGTAAAAAACTGCAAAAACAAATAAACATAAATAAATAAATGATGTAAGGGTGACAGGGGCAGCACCGTTGGTCGCCTTGACGTCTTCAAAGTGCCTTCGTACCATCATTATCGACGAGCTACGCCTCCATAAAGCTTATAATGTATATCTCCCCTAAGCAGGACTAGATTGAAAACAGTGAAGGTGTGTTTGTGTAAACACCAGGGCCTTATTTATGAAGGCCTTGCGCCACCGGTGGGTCACTTTTAACAAGGGAAAAAGTGACGCACCGGTGGCGCAAGGCCTTCATAAATAAGGCCCCAGGCTAGTAATTGAGGGTCTGGCTATCCGCCTTTTGAGTAATTTCAAAACGCAACCAACTCTCCAAGCATCTTTAATCCTCACGATTAGCAAGTCGCTAGGTGTGTTTTACCCTAGGCATGCACTGCACTGTTATTTTGATTTTATTTGCTTTATTCTTTCAGGCTTGTAAATCCTATTGAACCTCGGCAATGCTAATTACCGCAGCAATTGTTTGATGTGAAGAGATAAAAGTGCGCACCGCGTGCCAATTCCGCTCTGGAATATCAGGGAATGCTTAATTTGTCTCCGCGTAGCTTGAAACGTCCATTTCTTGTCAGAGCTGTGGAAATGTACCTCCTGCTACCCATACCGGGGACCACTCCACCAAGACAGGTGGAATACGGCTGTTATAGCCAAGAAAAAGACAAAATTGTACTATTTTCCTCCCTTACGGGATCTCGCCAGTCCCAATTCTAGTAGTGCGTTGGATACTCAGGTCCTGCATTCTGTGCGCATTTACGCAGTATCGAATTCGGAAAGCAGGCCGCCTATGAACGCCCGTCCCCCTTCTGGAGAGCAAATGGAAGCGTCCTAATTGTCCTTGGAAACTGGGGAGTCTTGAAACACGCCTGAGTGTTGCGGTTTTGTATTATGTTTCTACAAAATTCATGGTTCCCTTGTAAAAGGTGGGTGACGAGGAATGCTTCAAGGACTGTACTTTCCCAATAGGACATTGAGGTTGCGTTTATTCATTAATTCATCTGCCGTTTGTTGAAGACTCAGGTTTCTGCGCCTGTCATTCACACTCAGAGCTGCAGGGATGGTGCAGTTCTGAGACTGTTCTCTATGTGATCAAAGAATGCCAACAAGACATCAAAAATCTCCTTTTCATACAGTGTACAAAACCACAAAAAAGTTTAACAAGACAATTTAAAGGAAAGCAAAGGGCAGCCAAGCAGGCACCAAAGCAAAATTTACAAGCCTGTAATAAATATTGCATGAACTAAAATGTCATCACATCCAGTCCAGGAGAAAAGACTGCACATGACTGAGCATGAGCACAGCTGGGCAGATGGCTCCCACAATTCGGGAGCACGTCTTTCAAATGCTATATGATGTCACTGTACTATTTCATTCTTAACAGTAGTAGTACACATAGCTGCCAAGATTGAATTTTATTGGTGTGATGGAGTAGTCTCAGTGTGTGTGTGTGGGGTTCTGTGTGTGTGGGGTGCTCTCTGTGCGTGTGTGTGGGGGGGCTCTGTGTGTGTAGGGGGGATCTGTGTGTGTGGGGGGCGCTGTGTGTGTGTGTGGGGGGGGGGCGCTGTGTGTGTGTGGCTCTGTGTGGGGGGGGCTTTCTGTGTGTGAGTCTATGTGTGTGTGAGACTGTGTGTGTGGGTGCAAATGCAATATGTCTCGCATTTGCAAGAGATTAAGCTATTGGCATTGTAAATGACAATGCCATTTATTTATCTGTTTTCAAAACCAACACATAAATAAAAATGTTGTAATTTACAATGCCAATAGCTCTAACTTTGGCAAAAGCGAAACCGTTGCATTGTAAATGCTTGTTATGAGTTACTACCACAGGAGAGGGCAGAGAATTAGCATCTAACTGGGTGTGAGACGTGTTAGGCTGCGAAATCAGGTTAGATGGCGGAATAAACATATCGAGTGTAAGTGATACCCGCCTTTCTGTTGGCTCGATTTCGGAGTCCACCACCCTTATTGCCCTGTGCAACATTTTGTCTATTGATGTTGGGGGGAGTGAGGGAGTACTTGCAGTTTTGGCTCGAGCTTGACCTGCCCTCCTCCCCATTTTGTTATCCAGTGGCACACTTTAGCTCCCCGTCTCACTCCACACTAGATTACAACGTCGCTCGTCTATCGTGTTGCACCTAAGATCTGCTAGCAACTGGGAAGAAAGCCAGGTATTATAAACTAAGACACTGTACTAGCCACCTCTTGGTTACCCCCACTATAACACAGCCAACTCTTTTTCTGATTCATGAGGGTGTCACTTCAGTCTGCAATTTCTTAGAGCTCCAAAGGTTACGGGGCGGGGGCAGTCTGGTGGCAAAAACGTCTTGGTGGGATGAGCTGGGTACTGTAATAATGGAAAAGGGGCACATAAGATGTTGAAAGTCTTACCCGCTGGTACCTCTGGGACACAGACAAGGAGGGTGGCCCAGCCCTGCCTCTTCCTGGCAATGACGTGCCCGCCATTTGCACCTGCGCTTCCTGCGCTGCGGAGGAGAGGCAGTGCTAAAAGCCGCATTCACCAGCGCCTCCCCCTAATACGCAGTACCTGTGGCAAAAAACAGGGGATGCTGGGACTCGTAGTCCCCTGTCGCGATGTGCACCACTTCTGGGGGCTGCTGGCGAGGAGGCTGGTAGCACTGTGCTGAGGGTGCCTGGGACTCCTGTCCCACCAGGGCGAGGTTGTAGTTGCGGCCAAGACTGTTTCCCGCGCCGTTGGGGGAGAGGCAGCCCTATAAGAGCATTCACCAGCGCCTCCCCCTCACGAGCAGCACCTGTGGCAAAAGCAGGGGATGCTGGGACTAGTTGTCCCCTGTCGCGATGTGCACCTCTTCTGGGGGTGCTGGCGAGGTCCTTATGGTGTCTGGTTGTAAGTAAACCTTATCCATCTTTCGCCGCAAACTAAAGACTTGGTTGTTCTCCTCTTAATTCCCTGCTCTCCCTCTTGTCTTTGAGCTCATTGGTTGTTAGCGCCGGGACACCCCTTCGGGGGTAGCCGTGCGCTCTATAAATTCCATAAATAAATAAATAAATAAATAGACAAGCTATCCTAAGGGTAGCATGGACTAAGCAGCCTTAAAGGCTTAACTCGAGAGGTCGTGTTAAGCAAGCTGTTTTACCAATCACAATCCAGTAATATCAAATGAAAGGACACCACACAAGTATATATTATAAAAATATATGTATTTATTACTAGAATACTCCTCTGTACTCTGAGTGCAGAGGCACAAGCGTTAAAACAAAAGCACAGTTAAACATATGAAAGTTGCACAATTATGGATGAGGCCGAGGGGCCACGCAAACCATATATTAAGAAAGTGGTATAAGAGATGCCAATCGAACAGTGGTTAGGCCTAGGGCCTAGGGAAATGCTGGGAGCAGTCGGGACTAGCAATGCTGAAGTCGGGAAAAGCTCGCGGAATTAGAGTGCAGTGCTTAAAGCACACACATGCACCAATGCAATGTCAATGGTGCGTAAAAGTTATAAAGTTACTGTTTAAGGAGACTTCCGCTAAACCTAGAAGGATGAAACTTTAGACACATACACTAGAGGTGTGTACCAGTGTGGGAACACCGGCGTTGCTGAGTTACCTCACCCACAGGAAGCGGGTGCACAGGTTGCGAAGTAGTGTCGGGTTTCGTCATGCAGGTTGAAGGTGCCTGAAGATGAAGATGCTGCAGGCGTCGTGAAGAGAAGTGTCCGGTGTGATCCAAGGGTGGATCGAAGATAAAGATGATCTGAAAGCAGAGGGGACAGAGTCTGGGTCACTCAGCGGTGACCAGGGTGGAACCAGGAAGGAACCAGGCAATGTCAGGCGCAATCAGGTCGATGTTGAGAAGCTTCTCTCTGCTGCCACGTGGACTCTGGGGCACCGAGGAGGTCCAGGAGTGGATCACAAGCTGTCCCACGCAGGCTCTCGCTGTCGGCGGTGTCGGCTTCCGGATCGGAGCAAACAACCCTTGGCAAGCGCGACCCACGCAGGATTCGAAGTTGGCTTAATACTCTGACCAGGAGGGTCAAAGCGGGTGCTCCTTTTCAGGGGATCGAGTGCAAGTCTGGAGCAACCAGACTCACGAGTCAGATTTCAAAGTTCGTCGGCACAGGGGCCACAAGCCAACGGGCAAGTGACCGGGCCAACGCGTTGAGCCAAAAGATACAGAAGGGCCCCACGCAGCACTCGGTGAGTGTAGAGGGGTGAGCTTCGGTGCAGGAGAGGCTCAGGGCTGGGGCTTCTCAAACACCAATGCACAGCTTCGAGGGTCACTCGTGGGCTGCACGGTCAGCGTCTCGTGGTCTTTCCAAGATGGCGGGCCCCAAGCTTTAGGTCGCCTCCACGGGTCTCAGCTCTGCAGGGACTGTGGATCGGGCTGTTAGAAGGCAGGCACGCTGGGTCTTGTCGAACTCTGTCGCTCGAGTTCCGGCGGGAACTGCAACAAAGCAAACGTCGAGGTGCTGGATGGTGCCTGTTTGCACAGGGTGGTCACTCCTTGACCACAAGGGAGTTTCTTCAGTCTTCTACGTCGAGTAGGATGTCGAAGGGTCCAGAGTTTCATTTAATAAGTTTCAGTCAGGATAATCTGAATGCTTGGGTATTGCTCCCACTCTTATACCAATCTGGTGGGTTGGATCTCCTGCTAGGTCCCTCCTATGGGTGGGACCCAGGAAGGGGGTGGATACACCCCTTTCCCTTTGTCCAGGGTCGCTCTCGGACTGGGGCTGGTGAGCCCCAGAACCGGTTTGACCGGATTATGCAAGGGGAAGCCTTGTGCTCCCCAGGCAGTGTCTGGTTTCTTTCAAACCTCCCTGCTACAATCCACTATCTCCTGTCTGGGGAGGTGTGACACCTCCCCGCGACAGGAAACCCTTTGTCCAGGCCTCCTCTGCTGAGTTCCGGTCTGCAGCAGGAGGTCAGACTTGTGTCTGTGGCAGAAGCGTCCATTTTATTATGCTGAGGCTCTTTTAAAATCAACCGCGTTTTAGCAAAGTAACATGTCTTCTCCCTCTAGAGGGGTGGAATGCTATCCCCGTCGACAGGACTGTCGAGGGGATAGTATTCCAAATCCTATGACACCTTACACTACATGCTTTGATAAAGCCAAACCAAAATTAACATATAACCGCGATGGATTATAATGCACTCAATAGTATATGGTATGGCATTATCCCGGAAGGCTAAGGGAATTGGTCCCGACAGCTGCAGACAGGCTCAGCTCATGCTAGAGCACCATCTCACATAAAACCAAGCACTCTGCCTCCAGGATTGTTAAAGCCTGCCATAGGAGTGACTTATAGGTACATATGTGTCCAGATGTAGGTTTAGATATAGGTATACTATATCTAAGCAAGGGGTGATTACACCACCTTGCCCCAGCTGAGTGATCAGCCAGTTGTGTCAATTTAAGGTCCAGCCAGGGGTGGCAAAAGATATGCTGCAGCCCCTGGTAGGCCTTGGATGCACCTATGCCCTGGGCACCTATAGTGCACTTGTACAGGGGCTGATAAGGTGTTCAGTATCAGATTGGGTATGCACCTAGGGTGCATGGAGTTCATTTTAAAGAGAGAGCAGATAGCCTGGGGTCCTGATTAGCAGGGAACCAGGCCAACTAAGTCGAAAACCAGCTAAACACAAGGCAAAAAATCTGGGGTAACCATAGTCAGGTATCCACCTTCCTACAGGGTCCATACTTTTGTGTATTTGGGGGTAACTAAAGATTCTAAACTTTCATGGTACAAACACACAAAAAAATCCAGAACCATTTTAATGCAAAACTCAGTACCCGTTTTGAAAAAACTCCATGCTACTGGAACTAATGCTATTACACCTGCACTGGAGGTGTAAAAATCCAGGGCCCAAACTGCTGCTCTGTACGGCTCTGAGTTGTGGAGTGGGGAACAACTTTCTGCCCTAATTGTGGGAGAAAATAAGGCTTTAAAGGTGATGGCCCCCCTCTCCCAAAATACACCGGTGATTCCTTACATGTATGATTTGGGGTTAAAACGCACTGAGCATAGGGCAGTTTGGATGACATTGTCATATTGGATAAGGATATGG
The DNA here is from genome assembly GCF_964263255.1 of Lissotriton vulgaris. Taxonomy (NCBI): domain Eukaryota; kingdom Metazoa; phylum Chordata; class Amphibia; order Caudata; family Salamandridae; genus Lissotriton; species Lissotriton vulgaris. Next base: position 881,425,331 of record NC_141699.1, on the reverse strand, counting down.
TTTACTGAGGAACTTTCCACCTACAGACAGGCATTGGGCAAACTAATTGTACTAGACACTCTTGCCACATTTCCCTGGTTGGCAAATATTCGCAAATGGCTTTTAGAACTGGGCCTAAGCAAATTTTTGAACCACCCTAAAATGCTGACCTTTGAATCAAAAAGGGAAATTAAAAAAGTCTATTGGAATTTTATTATGCATAAAGTTACCCTAAATTGTGGATCTGCTAAACTTACAACCGAATTTCTAATGTTAAAGCCAACTCCCTGTTTTGAATTATTTTTAGATCAAATAGAACCCCAACTCATGAAGATACTCTACCTGAAATTCAGATACGGTATTCTCAGAGAGTTAAAGCTTTCACAACTTTGCTTTGCGTTTTATATTCACTTACTTGATGAAAGGAGATTCTTATTTGTTTAACTGATTTTATGGCCAATGTAAAAGGGGATTAAGCATTTCTGTGAAATTATAACATAGCACCCTAGCACTTTATCATCCTAATTGCGTACTGTATGCTGAATTTGATGAATAAGTCCTGCGCACTCTGCACTTTAGTCAAGAACTACATACTTGTGCAATTGTAACGATTTGTAAATCTACTCCGGGCATTTTAACAATTTTAGAGGATTAACATATTAGTTTGATATGATGCAACTAAAGTGTTGTTTTGTTTGTTCTTTTATGAGTCTATGAATCGAATAAAGATGTTTTTGAAGTTTCCCTGCACATATGCACACATGGGAATTCGAAAGTCAGTTCAAGCTACACCAGTATCATCATCTGACTGGGAAAAGCATATTCTTAGGCTTTATAAATCAAACCCTCAAAATCAGTTTTTTTCTAAACTGTCACACGCCGAAGAGTACATTTTTGTGGTACCTGATGAAAATCTCAGCTTCACAAATCCCATCTTTTATAATCGCTGCTAGGTCATCTGCAGCGATGGACCTGGACAAAATCCCAATTTAAGCTTTACGAAAAAATGCAGACGATTGGAGTCAATTTCTAGCCCCACTCTTCCAATATTGTTTGGAGAGTGGGGAAATACCAACATCTTGGCGGGGGAGCGTAGTGGTCCCTCTCCTCAAAAAGGGTTTAAGAACGAAGGCAGCTAATTATAGACAAAAAGCCCTCCTTGACACCTCCAGGAAGATTTCTGTAGCCTGCTTTCTGGAGCATCTAAAAGACTGGGCTTTTTCGACTAATGTGATCCCCATGGCACAGGCCGGATTTCGCCCAAAACATTCAACGTTGGATAACATCGCAGTTCTTAATAAATGTTACGCTAATGCTCAAATTCTATATTGTGCTTTTATTGACTTTTCAACCGCTTTTGATAGCCTAGATAGACCCACTTTATGGAGAAAATTGGAGGGAATGGGGATTCTTATAGATCTTCTTATAACATATAGTAGACTCCAAATGGAGGGAGAAATGGGTTTAAATAAACAAATGCCCACGGAGAACGGTCTGAAAGAGGGATGCTCCCTTACTTTTTTCTATCTATATTAGTGATTTACTGAGGTGCTTTTCCCAAATTAAGAATTACCCTCCGAAATTAGCTCAAATCTACATACACTGTTTAATGTACGTTGATGATATTGTAATACTCGACTGTACTCCAATTGGCACGCAAAAAAATTTAAATAAACTAAATCAGTATGCAATAGAACATTTTTGGGTTCCAAATAGATCTAAAAGTAAAGCTCTTCCTTTTAGCGGGGATACAGCCCATCTCTAACATCTAGGGTGGAAGGTAGAATCCCAATTCTGGGCTTAACAGAGATTTTACAGCTCTACAGGAAATAGACATATTAAATCTCTATTGGAGGTTTTTGGTATGATAATCCCACCAATGTTATCTTATGCCATCGAATGTACACAAATTAAAACATGGCAACAAATAAAAATAAAGGAAGGAATTATCCTTCGAAAATTGGTAAAAAAAAATCTCATTCTGTCCCAGTTAAAGCTCTTCGTCTTGAGTTATCTCTTATGGGAATATTCGCCTGAGTAATTTCCAACATTATAAGGTGGGTGTATAACCTTTTACTCGTAGCTCCAGATACTTTAAGACATATGCTAAAACTGGATACTTTAAGAGCGGAAGCGCCTCGTTATACTTTTAATAGGAATCTGCTAAAAGCCATTGAGGTATCACAATGCACTGTAGCACTTTTACAGGTTTGGTCTCCAGCGCATCTAAAGCTCTTTCTAAAACATATGGCCCAGCGAATCAGCTACGAAAGGGATAAAGAATACTGTATCCAACTAAAGCACTATAAAACTTTAGCAGAAAACATAGCATTTAAAACCCCTGCTCCTTACTTACGGTTTCAGTTAGAGCATGGGGTAAGGTGTTGTATCCTTCTATTACGCCTGGGTATTCTCCCATTAACAACATTCACATCTAGATGGGATGGCACAAATAACTCTAAAGGCATATGTGATCTGTGCAAAGGTGGACAACAAGATTTGCATCATGTTTTATTATTTTGTCCTAACCAGAGATTTGCAGAGGCCCGACGACAATATATATTACCAATTCACTTAAGACATAATGCTATTTTAGCTCAAGATTTATTCATGTTGTGTATCTCTCCCGCTAATGAATTTGTTTGTCATAACTTGTATAGGTTTTTAAAAAGGTTCTTGAAGTTATTTTAAAGGAAAAGTGTACAATCTTAAAATTTTTATTAAGTGTATGTTGTACATGTGGATCAGACAAAATTACTACTTATTCATCTTATAAAGCATTTCAAAAGTTTTATTATTATAGTCTAACTATACTAATTTTATGTATCTGTATTTGTTGACCTCAGGCGAGGTCTGAATCAAATAAATAGTTGAGTAAAGGACATTGCCTTTTATTTATGTTTTGAATCTTAAAACATAAATAAAAGGCATTGTCATTTACAATGCCATTAGCTTAAACTCTCCTATATGCTAGACCTATTGCATTGCAAATGCTCGCTTTAGGCTTGTGCCCTGAGGAAAAGGTACCCTTCGGGCCCCTGCCCATCAGCGGGTACAAGAGTGCCAAAAAGCAGTTTTCATGCTTTCTACTTTGTTTAGCTCTTTGAAATGTCACACTCTTTTGCTCCTTCATAAGAGCTTCACCTACTCAGTAAATTTGTAGCTGGTACAATCTACAAAGTCTGGATAGCCTGGAAATCTGATATAAGAGAAAACGCAATTGCCCTTCAGGCTGTTGTCATAAATTGTGATTCTCTGAAAGGAAGCGTATTCAGATCTGCACAGAAAATAGTGTTGATAATTCTCAAATGATAAAAAAGGGCAGCACTTTCTCTTCCTCTCGTTTGATGTCTGACTATTTTGGGTTTGGGTCATTTTAAGACATACCATTCACATTCAAGAATACTCACTTTGGAGATGGAGAAGCAGGGTAATGTTTAAGAGGAATTCTTGGTGCTCCTAGTATTGCTCATTGTGGAGGAAGAGGTTCGGTCTCTCTAATAAATACGACCCTACAGCTGGTTAAGAAATAACGTTTTATCAAAGCTACAAAGTCATGAGCGAACACACACAGGAGAAACACTATTCAAGTGCTGTTAATGTGCAAAGTGCTTTAGTCAGTTATCACACCTTCAAAGTCATAAGCGAACACACGGGGAAAAACCATTCAAGTGCACTGAATGTGCAAAGTGCTTTAGTGAGTTATCAAGCCTTCATAGACATAAGCGAACACACACAGGAGAAAAGCCATTCAAGTGCAGTGAATGTGCAGAGTGCTTTAGTCAGTTATCACACCTTCAAAGTCATCAGCGAACGCACACGGGGAAAAACAATTCAAGTGCAGTGAATGTGCAAAGTGCTTGAGACATTTATCAAGCCTTCAGAGACATCAGCAAACACACACAGGGTAAAAGCCATTTAAATGCAGTGAATGTGTGAAGAGCTTTAGTCAATTATCAGACCTACAAAGTCATCAGCGAAAACACACGGGGGAAAAACCCTATCATTGTAGTGAATGTGACAGTAGTTTTCATGGCTCTTCAGCATTAAGGTATCAAGTGGAGGAGCCGGGAGCCGAGCGGACGTGGATTTTCTCGGCTCCCGGGTCACGAGCTACTCAACCCCGGCTCTGGGCTGCTACAGCCCTTCTTCTGTGCGCACCTTTTTTCCCCACGTGAAGCGGAGCGAGTGGGGCTTCTGTAGAGCATCGGCGATTCCCCCTAGATAGGCGGACAGGTCCGATCTCCGGATGAGTGTGAGGAGAGGACGGTGGCGCTCAAGATGGCGGGCGGCACCTCGCCTTCGACTCCGCCGACTGCGGCCGCCGCTGGGAGGTAGGATTGAGACCTGCGCTCCCCCGGCCTGGCCAGACTCTCGCTGACGGTAGCGGCGGCTGCTGATGGGAGATGGCACCATCTAGCCCTACCGGGACGGCGACACACACCGGGGGAATCATCCCAGCGCCTGCCTGACTCCAAGATGGCGGCCGGCGGCGACTTTAGAATGTCGATCGCCGCTTCCACTGGCTCACCCCTGCCTCTCCCCGGCCTCTGGTCTAGCCCCGATCTCACCGCCTGATTCCAGGCTGTCCCCCAGGGTGGGTCCTTGCTCCATCAACTTTGCCGACTGGGCCCAGCAATACCCGCCTCCAGCCCCGAACAGCGTTCGGTAAAGCAACTTCCGAGGGGGGCCTGCTCGAGGGGACCCTGGCCCTCGCGCCCCGCAGCGCCAGCGACTGCTTCTGCTGGGCACAGGTCTCCCGAACCGATCCACCACCTTCTGCTGCCTGTGGCTGTGTCCGGTACGCTGTGAGGACAGTGCCTCTGGTGAACTCTGATGATCGCAAGCTCTCCAAGATGGCGATGCGCCTCCTGGGCTCCCACCTTCTCTCCTGGACTTCTCGACTTGCGTGCTATCCTGAATGACACTTTGCTGCTGTTTTCGGACAGTTTTCGCTGGACTCTAGCCCTTCCCTCCATACCTTGCATCCCACCCACCCTTCCTCTTTGCTGTGACTGCATCTTTGACCTATTGCAATAATGCTAAGCTTTGTTATTCGCTGAAGTCCTTACACCATATACCACCCCTATGTGTCTCTTAGAGTTTAACCAGTCATTTCCCTTCCAATGTGTATGTAGTTGACTCTTATCACTTGTGTTTGCAGTGGACCTTTGTACTCTCTACCACTCCTATGTGACCCTTAGAGTATTTCCAGTCATATCCCTCCTGTGTAGATAGAAGATAACTCTATTGACTAGTATCCTATGTGATTTTTAGATTGTATCCATGTGTATCCCCTCCCTGTGTTTAGAGATATAGCTTTAACGACTAGTCGCCTGTGTGACTGTTGGAGTATAGCCAGGTGTATCCCTTCCCCCGTGTGAAGAGATAACCCTATTCACTAGAACAAAAAGAAATGTGTTCCTTATGTAACGTAACAGATTCTATGTAAAGTGCTTTGATAACATGTAACGGAACTGGTGCTATGTAAAGCGCTCTGATAACCTAATCGGTTCAAGTTCGCGCTATATAAAACTCTAAAAATAAAATAAATAAATAAATTATGTGCTTCCTTTAGTTCTAGTGATTCACAAAACACAAAAAAATTGACAAGGTTTCCCCATGCATCGATAATTCTGATTGCTTTAGTATTACTTTAATCAAACCAGTTCTCAGACCTTCTCTTGGTGAACACATTCCTGGATCATTTTCCGCGATCCTTATCAGCTTTCTCAGGAAGAAAGTAGAGTTTCATATTTTTCTTTAATGATATTGAGAGAATGGAGCTCAGATAAACCAGACTACTTCCATGTCACTGTAGAGAAAACTCCTTTGCACTGCCTCGAGGGACTCGACTTGAAAACAGTGAAAACGGCTAAGGGTCTGCATTTGTGGCTTACATAAGAGAGAGCCCTTAGACTTTTGTGTTAAATTATATCCTTTTCTTAATCTTTTATGTAGTTTGCGATGGCCTTTGTTATTTTTCCGCTATTGCTGCATGTGATAATAGACTTGATTTAGAAAATAAAAACACTTTAATCTTTAAAATAACATTAATACACACCACTTCGACGGTTTGTTGCACATGATACCCAGTTGGGAGACCTGCACCCAGAAGGACTTTCTTAGTTTTCACGTTTTATCATACATTAACCCTTTCAAGTTGAGACACTCTTTTCTGTTATACGTTTTATGTTGCCTTCCTAGTGACAGTTGCAAAGGTCAAGAATTTCAGTGGACTTCAAGCTTTATTTAAAGAATCGTTCATGTTTTTATATGCAGACTGCAGTATTCGTATTGCCACGCTGTAATTGACACCTGAATCAACTAATGTATTTAATTTTTGAGACTAGGTTCTACTGATAGTTTTTGCATAATCATGAAGTAGCAAGAGCTGGTTCCTCTTTGGAAGGGCTAACATTTTTCAGAAGTTGGAGACCTTAGTTACTCATGGTGATTGGAAATATTTCAGGGAAGTTTCTGTTAGATGGATAGGTTTCTGTGTTTCTCAGTGTCACAAACGTAAAGCTAAGGCATTCACTGAAGTCTTCCAAATGCATACATGTGTCTCAGAAATTTGTAGGAAAAGTGAGTGAGTTAACCATATGTTCTGCAGTTATGACCCTGATTGCGCTAAATTATATTCCTTGTCTTCCCTAGTAAATTCAAATCAGATGGGCTTTTTATAGCCGCTAAAAGTGTTTGAGGGGAGCAAAACAATGTAAGGTTATACTTTCAATTGACTCATGCTTTTAAAGGACCACAGACTCCAAATTTCAGTTTTGTGGATTTATTATAAGGCCAAAAATAATTGAATATAAACACACCTCAATATCAGAGTATACAGATATATAAAAATCGGGACAGAGCTGAATCTACAACTATAATTCATTCGGCACAAAAGGCATAATATGATGAACTTCAAAATCAAAATGCAACAAAGAATAGAAGCGGAGTCCAATTCTCTTTTCATTAAAGAAGAAAAGAAAACTATTTTCCCTACACTGCTCTACATGGGAATCCTACCTATTTCCACGATTCTATCCTAACGGTGTCAGCACGTGTTGACTTCCTAAGAAGTACTCACGTCAAATGGGTTTGATAGCTCATTCTAAGATGCTCCTTCTCCTCCGAAAATAAGCAGAAGTCTCTAGAATCTGTCCCTGTGCATCGTACAAAAAGGCAATGTTCAACCTACAATACGTCATAGGATAAACTTTTCCATTTGCAACATTTTTCAGTAAGTTTCCACAGAAGCTCCAATTAAATTTGTTGAATCGCCTTGCTTCTCAGATATGCCAGACACAAAAGGCGTCCTCCCTTTTTCGCCTTCCAGCCTTCTTCAAAGACATTCCGGGTAATTCCTTAAATCTAAGAATAACTAGGTTGAATTCCTGCAACTGCAGTAGAATGAGAACATACTGTCTTCGAACACAAAGATGGATTCAATTAATTATAATTCTTGAGCAACCAAGGAGAAAAGAAACAAAAAACAACCAGCAGTTTGGGCTTACAATTCAGGCAACTTAAACTAGACACAAATTAACTTGTATGAATAATATTTCATCCTGCAACTTGTACATACAGGAATTATAGGTTTCTTTAATACATACAAGCCCTACTTAAATGTGCACACTACATTTCAATGATAATATAACTGAATAAATGCATCTTAATAATCGTGAAACACTGCAAACGATAAAAATACAAGTGTGTGTTTAAACCATGAGTATAGTGCACCTATACAATTTAGAGTGCTGTAAGCGCTATATCAACCCCTTAGACATATCTTCCAGACTGATGCTAATGTTGTCCAAATAATTCTTTCCAATATCGTTACCTATCTCCAGGTTTCATGTTTTGTTTCTGATGTGAACTCTGTCCAAAGCAGTTGGGGAGAGAGGGAGTGATGGACGACAGAGTACTTCTTCACTCACAATCTGTCCAACTAGCCAGAGTTTACATTTTGCCATTTGTACCCAGCAGTGGGTCCTGGCTTTATTTTTAGGTCGAGCCTAGAGCACCGCAAGCGCGGTGCTCTGGCGAGACTTTTAGTAAGGGCTTCAGAAAATGCTACCACTGTGGCCTAGAGCTTGCGTGCATGTGCGCAGGCACGCGCTTACGAGCAGAGGCGCCATATGGCTTTTCTCTCTTGCCATGAGTCACAGGCCCTGGCTGTTCTCTCCTCCTTCTGCATTCCATTCTCCTTATCGCCAAAGTTGAAAACAACCCATCGCGGACCTTCTCCAGCCTGCTCTTCCCCTCTCGAGCCCTCCGTTTGGACAGGGAGGAGGGAAACTGCTCCTGTTTACAAGCCTTACCACTATTCACGCCATGAACAGAGCATTTCATTTCTTGAAAACAAGTGTCCCTGTCTCCCGTTCTACTGTGGGCTGCTCGCTTCTCCGGCCCCCACCTCTAGGCTTCAAGGTCAGTCTGCCAGCAGCTTCACTCTGCAGCTCTTCCCTCCTCCTTCCCCCCCCCCCACCTTTTTCAGAGGGGAAGGGAGGCTGGGTCCATTGCAAGCTTCCCAACCAGCAGCTTTAGGTATGTCATAGAAGCGGCCACATTACCCTTAATACATAGTGCTTACCCCCTCTGCCCCCTCCGCTCTGTCCTAACATTTATCCTCGGGTTTAAAGCTCGCCCCTGCTCTGTCCTAACACTTATCATCAGGTTCAAAGCTCGCTGTGCTTGCCCCCGCTCTCTCCTAACACTTATCATCCGGTTCAAAGCTTGCCGTGATTATCCCCTCTGTCCTAACACTTATCATCAGGTTCAAAGCTCGCGTGCTTATCCCCCTGCCCCCCGCTCTGTCCTAACACTTTTCATCAGGTTCATAGCTCGCCTTGCTTACCCCCTATGCCCCCGTTCTGTCCTAACGCTTATCAGGTTCAAAGCTCGCCTTGCTTATACCCTCTGCCCCCGCTCTGTCCTAAAACTGATCCTCCGGTTTAAAGCTCGCCCCTGCTCTGCCCTAGCACTCATCAGGTTAAAAGCTCGCCTTGCTTACCCCCTCCGCCCCTGCTCTGTCCTAACACTTATCATCAGGTTCAAAGCTCACCGTGCCTACCCCCTGCCCCCCGCTCTGTCCTAAAACTGATCCTCCGGTTTAAAGCTCGCCCCTGCTCTGCCCTAGCACTCATCAGGTTCAAAGCTCGCCTTGCTTACCCCCTCCGCCCCTGCTCTGTCCTAACACTTATCATCAGGTTCAAAGCTCGCCTTGCTTACCCCCTCCGCCCCTGCTCTGTCCTAACACTTATCATCAGGTTCAAAGCTCGCTGTGCTTGCCCCGCTCTCTCCTAACACTTATCATCCGGTTCAAAGCTTGCCGTGATTATCCCCTCTGTCCTAGCACTTATCATCAGGATCAAAGCTCGCCGTGCTTACCCCCCTGCCCCCCGCTCTGTCCTAACACTGATCATCCGGTTCAAAGCTTGCTGTGCCTGACCCCCACTCTGTCCTAACACTGATCATCCGGTTCAAAGCTCGTCGTGCTTACCCCCCCTCTTTGTCCTAACACTTATCATCAGGTTCATAGCTCGCCTTGCTTACCCCCTCTGCCCCCGCTCTGTCCTAAAACGGATCCTCCGGTTTAAAGCTCGCCCCTGCTCTGCCCTAGCACTCATCAGGTTCAAAGCTCGCCTTGCTTACCCCCTCCGCCCCGCTCTGTCCTAACAATTTATCATCAGGTTCAAAGCTCGCTGGGCTCGCCCCTGCTCTGTCCTAACACTTCATCAGGTTCATAGCTCGCCTTGCTTACCCCCTATGCCCCCGTTCTGTCCTAACACTTAACAGGTTCAAAGCTCGCCTTGCTTATACCCTCTGCCCCCGCTCTGTCCTAACACTTATCATCAGGTTCAAAGCTCACCGTGCTTACCCCCCTGCCCCGCTCTGTCCTAGCACTTATCATCAGGTTCAAAGCTCGCCTTGCTTACCCCCCTGCCCCCGCTCTGTCCTAACACTTATCATCAGGTTCAAAGCTCACCGTGCCTACCCCCTGCCCCCCGCTCTGTCCTAAAACTGATCCTCCGGTTTAAAGCTCGCCCCTGCTCTGCCCTAGCACTCATCAGGTTCAAAGCTCGCCTTGCTTACCCCCTCCGCCCCTGCTCTGTCCTAACACTTATCATCAGGTTCATAGCTCGCTGTGCTTGCCCCGCTCTCTCCTAACACTTATCATCCGGTTCAAAGCGTGCCGTGATTATCCCCTCTGTCCTAGCACTTATCATCAGGATCAAAGCTCCCTGCGGTTACCCACCTGCCCCCCCCCCCCGACTCTGTCCTAACACTGATCATCAAGTTCAAAGCTCGCCATGCTTACCCCCCTACCCCCGCCCTGTCCTAACACTGATCATCAGGTTCAAAGCTCGCCGTGCCAGCCCCCCACTCTGTCCTAACACTGATTATCCGGTTCAAAGCTCGTCGTGCTTACCCCCCTCTTTGTCCTAACACTTATCATCAGGTTCATAGCTCGCCTTGCTTACCCCCTCTGCCCACGTTCTGTCCTAACACTTATCAGGTTCAAATCTCGCCGTGCCTACCCCCTCCCCCCCGCTCTGTCCTAAAACTGATCCTCCGGTTTAAAGCTCGCCCCTGCTCTGCCCTAGCACTCATCAGGTTCAAAGCTCGCCGGGCTCGCCCCTGCTCTGTCCTAACACTTATCATCAGGTTCAAAGCTCGCTGTGCTTGCCCCCGCTCTCTCCGAACACTGATCATCCAGTTCAAAGCTTGCCGTGATTATCCCCTCTGTCCTAACACTTATCATCAGGTTCAAAGCTCGCCGTGCTTATCCCCCTGCCCCCGCTCTGTCCTAACACTTATCATCAGGATCAAAGCTCCCTGCGGTTACCCACCTGCCCCCCGACTCTGTCCTAACACTGATCATCAAGTTCAAAGCTCGCCGTGCTTACCCCCCTACCCCCGCCCTGTCCTAACACTGATCATCAGGTTCAAAGCTCGCCGTGCCAGCCCCCCACTCTGTCCTAACACTGATTATCCGGTTCAAAGCTAGTCGTGCTTACCCCCCCTCTTTGTCCTAACACTTACCATCAGGTTCAAAGCTCGCCGTGTTACGCCCCTGCCCCCCGCTCTGTCCTAAAACTGATCATCCAGTTCAAAGCTCGCCGTGCTTACCCCCCTGCTCCCGCTCTGTCCTACATTTATCAGGCTCAAAGCTTGCTGTGCTTACCCCCTCCCTGTCCTAACACTTATCAGGTTCAAAGCTCGTCGTGCTTACCCCTGCCCCCGCTCTGTCCAAAAACTGATCATCCGGTTCAAAGCTCACCATGCTTACCGCCCCCGCTCTGTCCTAACACTGATCATCAGGTTCAAAGCTCGCCGTGCTTAACCACCTGCCCCCTGCTCTGTCCTAATAGTTCTCATCAGGTTCAATGCTTGCCATGCTTACCCCCCTGCCCCAGCTCTGGTCTAACACTTCTCATTAGGTTCAAAGCTTGCAGTGCTTACCCCACTGCCCCTGCTCTGTCCTAACACTGATCATCCGGTTCAAAGCTCACCGTGCTTACCCCCCTCTCTGTCCTAACACTGACCATCAGGTTCAAAGCTCGCCGTGCTTATCCCCTTGCCCCCGCTCTGTCAATCTAATCAGGTTCAAAGCTCGCCATGCTTACCCCCCTGCCCCTGCCCTGTCCTAACACTGATCATCAGGTTCAAAGCTCGCCTTGTTTACCCCCCGCTCTGTCCTAAAACTGAACCTCATTTTCAAAGCTCGCTGTCCTCCTCCCCTCCCCCCCCGCCCCCGCTCTGTCCTAACACTCACCAGGTTCAAAGCTCGCTGTGCTTATGCCCCCCCCCCTTCCCCCACCCGCCCCCGTTCTGTCCTAACACTTATCAGGTTGAAAGCTTGCCGTGCTTACCCCCCTGCCCCTCGCTCTGTCCTGGCACTTATCATCAGGTTCAAAGCTGGCCGAGCTTACCCCGTTGCCCCACGCACTGTCCCAACACTTTTCAGGTTCACAGCTTACCGTTATGCAGCACAATATACTTGGTGCAACATCAACTGTTGCACGGCTAAACACTTATAAGGTCCCAAAAGTGAGACCTATTGGCTATGCCAATGTTTGTTGGGGACTGGAACTTAGTTTTCATCATCGAGATTTACGAATAGGAAAACAGAAAACACACAAAGTGGGAAACCAAATGTACACAGTAGGAGAAAGGGATGAAAGATAACTGGCTAGAGTGAGTTCACAAGGTAGGTATTCTGCAGTGGTGGGAAAAAAAAGTCATGAACTGTAGTCAAAACCTGGCGACCTTGGCATTCAGATACCTCAACATGTGTTGGTGCAGGTGACTGGCTCCTAAACAAACATCACCATTGCTCCTGAAATGTATTTACTGATTAGGCATTTCTCACCAGCCTTAGTGTTGCGTAAAATCTAGGGGAACCCAAGTGAAAGTTAAGTAGACAGGCCATGGCCAGAGCTGTTTCAAGTCTGGACTGTTGACAGTGAGATTCCCATCCAAGTTGTGAAGAAGAAACGGCATAGATTAAGCTTATGTGAACGGTCAAGATGTTAATATGTACAATCCTTTTTCTGAGTGTGAGCTTGTGTTGCACTTATATTTATTCTATTTCCAGCCACATAAATATGATCGGTATATTTCCATTATAGCCAGACCATTTGGCTATTTGTTTCATGTTTAAAAATCTAGTGGAACGAGGGCGTGGCTAGCAGCCAAGCAAGATGGCCGCAGCATAAAGGGGCTCCGAGGGTGAGACTGTCTCCCCTGTAATCCATCCAATTATCTGCATTTAAAATTTTATCGAGAGGCCGAATTTGGATGGCTGAGGAGGAGCGGAGCGGATTTATCCGGGGCCCGTGACTATCTGTGGTCGGCAGCGCAACTTACTGGGGGCGAAAGATAGAGGCCTGGCAGAAGCCGGGGACTAAATTTTGAAGCCCGGCTCACGCAACTGCCGCCCAACCGGCTTAGAGGGTCGGAGAGGAGGCGGCACATACCTGCGGAAAGCACAACGGCATGCGGAGGCAGTGACGGCGCAGACTGCTACTTCCAGACATGGGGCAGACGGGCGGCGAAGTCCCCCTGAGTAGTCGGGGGCTGTGGCCCTGATCGGGCGCGGAGGCCTCTTCGGGCAAGGAGAGGAGGAGCCACCACCGTGAATTTGAGCAGGTACTGCAGCGAGGGCCTGAGCTGCAGTATCAGGGAACGTGCCGGGACACACTTGGTGCACCGGTGGGGGTGCCTAAGAAAACCGCTATAATTAGCCTGGCTGGGCTGGAGGCCCTATTGCTGGAGGTTCCCACCTGTGGGTTAGGAGGCAGTGTCTGGGAGCAGTGAGGGGCAAACGGGTGCCAGGCACTGCAGTCTGCGGCAGACTTGAGGAGCACATAAAGCCAGCCCCAAATTTTGTAGACACTGTCTGGAGGCGGAAAGCTGCAGGACGGCTGCGAGCTGCAGCCCTACGTGGCGTACATGAGGCATGGATCCAATTGGGGGCGAAATAGCAGCGCCAGAGCACTACCGAGGGTACATTACGGTCCCCCCCAAGGCAGTGCTGGAGTGACGCAGAACAAGGGTATACACAATAGCGAGGCAGTGTGTCCGGTGTGGGGCCTCCCAGTCGGTACCTATTGATTGCCCCCAACACAACAGTCACACAATCCGTGCAGGAGAGCAGCAGCGGAAGGCTGCTGCTGCGAAGCGGACAATGAGTGGCAAGGTGCCCCGTGCGAACCAGCATGGTAAGCTAGATAAGTTTGCTTACACTAAAGACTTACCTCCATTACCGGAACGTAAAGGGCAAGTTGAAAAAGACCAGGAAGAGGAGGGTGGCCCCAAGGTGACACTGGAAGATATCATGGCTGATCTCCACAAAGTGCAAACCACGGCGGGCTCCATTTCGACAGATGTCTTGTTCCTACGAGCGGACTTTCAGAAAATGTCCACCAGAGTCACAGAGGTAGAACAGGTGACGACTGCTCACTAAAGACACTACGCTCCTGATCAAGAAGGTAACGCCATTGGAGGCTGATAACAAGCATATGGCGGCAAAGCTGGATGACCAGGAAGGGCACTCCCGCCGTAATAATGTTCGAATTATGGGGCTTTCGGACACTGACGGGGGCACCGCCATGGACCTCTACATTAAAGACCTCATAAAAACACGACTACAGCCTAAAGGACTCTCTGCCTTCTTTTCAATGGAACGGGCGCATAGGGTACCAGGTGGCAGACCAAAACCCGGAGCCCCCTCCAAGACCGGTGCTGGCCCGCATCTTCAACTTCCGAGACAGAGAAGCCATTCTTCAAACGGCCTGGGTGGCACCGCCCATCCGAGTGCATAACTCTGTAATCTCTTTCTTCCCGGACTATACGTCGGCGGTCTCCGCACGCCGCAGGAGTTTCTTGAAGGTCAAAAAGGCGCTGAGGGCCCGTGAGCTACCATATTCCATGCTCTTCCCGGCAAAGCTCTGTGTAGTGGCAGAAGGCAAAACGTGGTTTTTTGAAATGCCGGAGGAGGCCCACGACTGGCTTGAAGGGTGGCGAACGGCGGAGAGGTCCCTAAAAGCGCAAACGAGACGACGACGTCTTGGGAGAGAAGGAGATCCTGAGGACATTGAAGGAGGTGAAGAGGCAGAACAACTACATAAGGACTCTGGAGAGTGAGACCCTCGGGGCTACCAACCTCCACATAAGGAGGGTACAGACTGGTGTATGTTCCAGCCCACCTCTGTACTATGACTAGTACGAATAAACTGATGGATAAGTACTCTGGGGCAAGGGGACGATGCAGTCTTCCTTGGACTACCCGCTCCCGTACATGCAAGTAAAGTTTCAGGGATTGGGTTCCAAGCACTCTGCTGAGTTGGGGTGGCGGGTAGTTTTGGATCCGCATGTCAGGGAGGCAGGGAGGGGAGTAGGGGGGGGGGTCGGGACAGTTTCTGGGTTCTTGGTATAATGGTTCTTTCACAGTTATGTACAAAGTTAGTTAGCAGTAATAGCGCACACAGTGAAGCACTCAAGTTCAATCCCGGGAAAAGTCACTAGCATTAATGGGCCCGTAGAGTATGGTAATGGGTGACGCAGCACAGGTTAAATCAGCTGAAGGCCCCATCCACACGGTGCTGACTCTTTCCCTACTCACGTGGAATGTACGTGGCCTCGGAGATAAAATAAAACGTGGCCTGGTACTACAATGCATCAAAAGGGGTGGCCCGGCAGTGGTACTATTGCAAGAGACACATCTTAGGGGCACGTCCAGCAAAGCAATGGACAGATGGGGATACAAAATGGTGGTGCATTCAGAATTCACGTCTGGATCCAGGGGGGTGGGTATATTGGTTAGGAAGCAATTCCCATTGATAATAAAAGATGTTAAATTGATGGATCAGGGAGATTCGCCGCCATTGTTACACAGTAGGAGGGGCGGCTCCTAAACATAGTGACGGTTTGCATCCTCTTAGTGCTGCACGCAGTGACCCGCCCGGATTTCAGTGTGTTCTTACTTGGGTTGCTGGAGGGGGAGCTACTTATTGGCGCCCTGATTGCTTCGGAAGCGGACGCTCCCCACGACCCCTGGTCCACCTGGGTATTGTTACTATACTATCATACCGCCCACTGTATTGCTGTGCATCTTAAAGTAATTGTGCTGCTCGCATTGCCTCCCCAGCTGCTTCCGCCATCATAGCTCTCACTATTCAGCCGTTTTTGTTGTAGTAGGCTGCTCGCTTTATTTGGCCATATTTATATTTATATCGCATTGCCTCCGCTGTGATTACCTAGGGCTGTAGAGTTTGCCCGCTTTGCCTACAAAAGTGTGTAGCCTGTTTGTCCCAGTGCCCCCTCCGACAGCATAACCCTGTGTGTGTGCCCCGGCCTGTTCCGGTTTCGTTTCACCAGCCATCTTGTTGTTGTGCATCGGAGCCCGTCCCCTCCACCACGATCCCGCCTCCCAGCTGACCCTCCCGCGCCCCTCCCCCCTCCACCATCCACATATGACAGATGCATTTGCGCGCAGCGGTTACGCGCAGCGGTCGCCCAAACCAAGCGGCCACCAGACTCAAACAATGGATCACTCACAGCGTTGACGAACTAGCACCCTTGAAAAACCACCAAATCAAACAGGGAAGCAAAAAGGCCCCCTGGTTCAACGAGGACCTTAAGAAATCCAAGAAACTATGCCGTACTCTCGAGAAAACATGGAGAAAAAACCCAACCACTGACAACCTGACCACCTTCAAGATAGCCACCCGCAAACACCACCAATTGATCCGATCCACTAAGAAATCAGCATTCAAGGATTGACTCGACAGCAACGCCCAAAACAGCAAGGAACTATTCAACATCGTCAAAGAATTTACCAACCCCACCGTAGCCTCAAACGACATTACTCCCTCCCAAGACCTCTGCGATTCAAAATCGCCGACATACATAACAGCTTTGAGAACATTTCCAAAGAACAGTCCACCCCACCCACCTCCGAACCTAAACCTCCATCTACCATCCTTAACGCCTGGAACCCAATCACCACTGAAGACACCATCCGCCTAATGAACTCCATCCATTCAGGCTCGCCAACCGACCCCTGTCCCAACCACATCTTCAACAAAGCAGACTCCATTATCGCACTCCATCTCCGTGATGTCATCAACTGCTCCTTCAACTCCGCTACCTTCCCAGAAAGCTGGAAACACACCGAACTCAGCGCCCTCCTGAAGAAACCCACAGCAGACCCCTCCGAACTTAAGAACTACCGCCCCATCTCCCTCCTCCCATTCCCTGCCAAAGTCATTGAGAAAGCCGTCAATAGCCAGCTCGCCGCCTTCCTTGAATCCAACAACTCCCTCGACTCCTCTCAGTCTGGCTTTCGAGCCAAACACAGCACCGAAACCGCACTCATTGCAGCGACAGACGTCATCCGAACACTACTGGACAACGGAGAAACAGCTGCCCTCATCCTACTCGACCTCTCCGCCGCCTTCGACACAGTCTGTCATAGCACCCTCATACAACGCCTCAGCAACATCGGCATACAAGGAAAAGCCTTAGACTGGATCATCTTTTTCCTCGCCGGGAGAACCCAAAGAGTCCGTTTCCCCCCCCATTCAAATCAGAGGCCACCTAAGTCATCTGCGGAGTACCACAAGGATCATCACTCAGTCCCACCCTCTTCAACGTTTATATGAGTCCCCTCGCCTCCATCGTGCGACAACACAACCTTAACATCATCTCTTACGCTGACGACACCCAGCTGATCCTTTCCCTCACCAAAGACCCTAACACCCCCAAAACCAATCTTCATGAAGGCATGAAAGAATTAGCCAAATGGATGAAAAGCAGCCGCCTAAAACTTAACTCAGACAAAACGGAAGTCCTCATCCTAGGATCATCCCCCTCTGCCTGGGACGACTCATGGTGGCCATCGGCCCTGGGCACGGCACCCATACCCACAGACCGCGCACGTAACCTAGGCTTCATCCTAGACTCCTCCCTCTCAATGACCAGACAAGTCAACGCTGTCTCATCCTCTTGCTTCAACGTACTTCGTATGCTCAAAAAAATCTTTCGTTGGATCCCCACCGAAACAAGAAAGACTCACCCACGCACTGGTCACTAGCCGACTGGACTATGGAAACACCCTCTACACCGGAACCACAACCAAACTAAAGAGAAAACTCCAACGCATCCAAAACGCATCAGCCAGACTCATATTGGACATCCCGCGCCAAGCTCACATTACCGGTCACCTGAAAGACCTCCACTGGCTTCCCGTCAACAAGAGAATAACGTTCCGCCTCCTCAACACGCACACAAGGCCCTCTACAAACTAGGACCCGAATGCCTCAACACACTACTATCCTTCTACACACCTACCCGCCAACTAAGATCCTCCAATCAAGCCCTCGCCGCAGTTCCGCGCATCCATAAATCCACCATGGGAGGAAGATCCTTCTCCTACCTGGCGGCCAAAACCTGGAACTCTCTCCCCACTCACCTACGACTTACTCAGAACCACATTTCCTTTAGGAAGGAACTCAAAACCTGGCTATTCGATAATTAATGCACCCCCTCCCCCAAGCGCCTTGAGACCCTCTGGGTGAGTAGTGCGCTATAAAAATTCCTGAACTTGAACTTGAACTTTAACGCTATTTTGAATTAGGTTTCCTTTGAGAGCGGGAACCCCCGGAGTATCGCGCCTGGGGAGCTTCATGGATGCAATAGGTCTTACAGATATATGGAGAAGGCACCACCCAACAGAACGCCACTTCACATATCACTCAAGTGTCCATAATAGCCTAACAAGAATAGACTATTTCCTAGGTTCTCTGTGAAGCCTTAAAAATATAGATGCTATGTAGATTAAGCCCCGGGGCATCTCTGATCATTCCCCACTGCTGCTCAGATACACTTATTATCACCAGAAGAGACGCCGTATCTACCCGATACGCCCTGGCTATCTACAAGTTCCCAAGATCAGGGGGGCGCTCACAAAGGTAACGAGCCACTACTTTCAAGACAATGCAGGGTCCGTTGCTTCTTCAACCACCCTCTGGGAGGCTTTCAAAAACAGTCATCAGGGGACAGGCCATAGCTTCCATCATAGCACATAAACGGGAGGGGCAACTGGAACTGCGGAATCTAGAGTCCGAATTACACACTGCAGAGATCCAACATTCTAATGACCCAGCTCCAGACACATCGCACATCTTGCGCCTTAAACAGCAACAACGTAGAGAACGCTAACAGAATTGACTGGACAGCAGCTGGAAGCCACACAACACAAAGTGTATGACATCGGCAATAATGCCGGGAAGTTACTGGCGTGGCTAGATAGACGGGAGAAAAGTGATAGATGGATTGCCCAGCTTTGCCCGGAGGAAGGATAGGCAACAGCTGACCCGCATACAATAGTGCGAACGCTGGCGCGCCACTTTCAGGCAATCTATTTGTCGGACTCTGAGATGTCCCTAGAGAAAGCGCTGACATACGTAAAAGACCTCGCAATGCCCAAACTAACCCCAGAGGAGGCACGAGAGTTGGAGGATGATCTTACGGTAGCCATTGGGACGCTGCAATCGGGTAAAGCTGTAGGGCCAAATGGCATACCTGTCGAGCTCTATAAGAGGATGGCAGACTCCATTACACCTTATTTGCTGAATATGTTCACTGATAGTCTGAGGGTGGGCGAACTCCAGCCGGACCAACATACGTCCACCATAGTGGCTGTTCTGAAACCAGGGAAACCTGCAGATAAATGTACCTCATACCAGCCTATCTCCTTAATAAATGCAGAGGCTAAAATCCTTGCAAAGCTGCTGGCAAATCGGCTCGCACCGCATCTATCGAAACTCGTACACCCAGATTAATCGGGCTTTATGTCAGGCAGGAACAAAGCTCTTAACCTGAGGAGACTACATGGTGTTTTAGCACGCGCAATATACGTGCAGGAAATGGCAGTGGTGCTCACGCTGGACGCAAATATGGCATTTGACATGGTCAAATGGTCCTTTCTCTTCGCAGTGTTACATCATTTGGGGTTTGGTCCAAAATTCTGTTCCTGGGATAAACTCTTGTACACCAAGCCAATGGCCCATGTTACAGCCAATGGTCCCATTTCCGATGACTTTCCCTTAGCAAGAGGCACGCGTCGGGCCTGCCCATTGTCACCGCTACCTTTTGCTCTGGTGGTAGAGCCACTGGCGGCGTGGATACGATGGGACCCAATGATAGGGGGCCTTAAATGGACAGATAGTTGGAAAGGTCGAGTGTCCCTATACGCCGACGATATTTTGTTATATCTGGCCTCGCCGAGGCACTCTATAATGGCCATCCTAGATGTTTGTACGGCTTACTGCAAGGCGTCCGGGTACACCATAAATTGGTCTAAGTCAATACTGTATGTGCTGCACGGCCCACCGCCACATCTTCCTGAAAGTTGCCTGCTCAAGATTGCGGGAAGTACGTTTAAAGATTTAGGTGTCTATGTCACTGCCGAATCTGGGGAATTTTTCCATAAGAATTTGCAACCACCGCTGGAACGTCTCAAAAGAGACTTACGTCACTGGGGGACACTGCCACTGACCTTATTAGGGAAGGCAGCACTTTTTAAAATGATGGCCCTACCCCCGATTCCTATATGTTTTGGAGAATACGTCATACCCAGTGCCTCCAACTTATTTTAAGGCTATTTCGGCACAGGTCTCTAACCTTCTGTGGGGTAATAAACCTGCACGTATTGCGCAAGCCAAGTTAGTGCGCGGATGGTACAACGGTGGAATAGCACTTTATTACTGGGCAGTGCAACTGAAAGTGATTAATCAATAGGTGCATGTCTCACAGTCGGATCCGGCATTTAAAGCAGACAGGGCACAGCTTGGCATGAGGGACATGCATTATCCAGTATTATCGGTGTCTTTCATAGATTCACATGCCTGAATCATTCCCCATCGTCGAGACGGGAGTCTCCGGTACATAGAAAAGTAATGTCCTATAGACATACATAGAGAATAGTAGGCCTAGAGGCCTCACCTTAGTAACATATCCATGTCCTTTTGTAAAAAGGACCAAACTATAGAGAAGAGCCAATCAGCTGCCACCTCCCTCTAGAACCTTCCTGTCAGGAGCCTCAGTCCCTCAGATTTTCTACTGCGCGTTGTGCTAGGGAGTCTCCTCTGAGCTCTGCTAAGATTCTGTATTTTTGCACTTTCATAAATAACTTTGTTGTCAAAGATTCTTTTCTATTATGGATTATCTTCAAATACATTCTTTGAAAGTCTGGTAAGGAAAGACTGCAAGATATGTCGCACTTTCTCAAGTACGTTTTTTGAGAGGTCGTGAAGGGCGACTTTTAATATGGTGTCATACACTAAGACCACAAAGGAGGTGAAAGTGATGAGGCGTTGACCTCAACATCTAGGAGATCTCAATAGAGAAGAAAATCTCCTCAAACTCATTCCTCAGGGGAACGTCCTGAAAAGGCCTCAAAAAGACCACTCATGGGTCTTCTGGGCGCAGTTCTTCAAAATCTCCTCACTCTGTGAAAAAGGAGAGTAAAGGACTTGCTTTTGGAGAAAACTCATGTAAAAAGACTTCTTCGGAGCTGTCAAAATCACCTCCTCTGGTCATGAACCCTTCAGGAAGGCGTCTTCTTACCTCCTGAGGTAAAGACTAACAAGCCAACATCGTCAACAGGATCGTCGACGAAGAAACCATCATCATTGCCTATTACAGCCTCTTCGTCTACGATGGCCTCGTCTGCGATGGCCTCGTCTGCGATGGCCTCGTCTGCGATGACCTCGTCTGCGATGGCCTCGTCTGCGATGGCCTCGTCTACGATGGCCTCGTCTACGATGGCCTTGTCTACGACTGCTCGTCGGCGACGACGGCCTAGTCTATGGCTGCTCGTCTACGACGGCCTGTTTACGGCGTCGACGATGGCCTCATCAACGATGGCCTCATCAACGATGGCCTCATCAACGATGGCCTCATCAACGATGGCCTCATCAACGATGGCCTCATCAACGATGGCCTCATCAACGATGGCCTCATCAACGATGGCCTCATCAACGATGGCCTCGTCAATGATGGCCTCATCAACAATGGCCTCATCAATGATGGCCTCATCAACGATAGCCTCGTCAACGATGGCGTCGTCAACGATGGCCTCGTCAACGATGGCGTGGTCAACGATGACCTCGTCAACGATGGCCTCGTCAACGATGGTTTGTCTATGATGGTTTGTCTAGGTTTGTCCATGATGGTTTGTCTATGATGGTTTGTCTATGATGGTTCGTCTATGATGGTTCGTCTACGATGGCTCGTCTACGATGGCTCGTCTACGATGGCTCGTCTACGATGGCTCGTCTACGATGGCTCATCTACGATGGCTCATCTACAATGGCTCATCTACAATGGCTTGATGACGACAGTGTCGTCTACGACGGCCCGGTCTATGACTGCTCGTCTACGACTGCCTGTTTAAGGCGTCTACGATGGCCTAGTCTACGATGGATTGTCTACGATGGCTCGTCTACGACTGCGTCGTCGACGACGGTCTCGTCTATGACTGCTTGACTACGACGGCCTGTCTACGGCGTCGACGATTGCCTCGTTTACGATGGCCTTGTCTACGATGGCCTCGTCTACGATGGCTCGTCTACGACGGCGTCGTCGACGACGGCCTAGTCTATGATGGATCATCTATGGCGTTGCCTACGACGGCCTCGTCTATGACTGCTTGTCTATGACGGCATAGTGTATGACTGCGATCTCGTCGATGGGCTCGTTGACGAGGGAAATTCCGACAATTCTGGAATCTCTTATAATGTGGTAGAAAAGGCTACTCAATGTTTTAAGATCTCAATGATCTCTCAAGAACAGGTCTGCTTCTTGTATGAATTCAAAGAACCTCTCAAGAAGGCAGTAAGGTCAATACCGATTATAGATTACCTATAGTCAGAAGGGGTAACGGTCATGCAGAACCCCTCCTTTGTATCACCAGTGATCCCTCAGTTGGATAAGAAGTATAGGGCGCCAGATACAGCACCGGCGTGTTTAACAGGAATCCTAATCCGGACTCCGTGGTGACACAGGCGGCCCAGAACACCTCCAGGAATCCTTCGACCCCTTTGTCGCTTCCTCCTGATAAGGAGGGAAGAAGAGTGGACAACATTGGGAACAGGGTTTCCTCAATGTCGGCAATGACGGTAAAGGCCGCGAACGCCCTAGCGCTCTTGGGACGCTATTGTCAAGGCAGTGTGAATCCGGTTCCTCAGCGTTGTGCGATGCTCTATGGGGACCCACCTCTGAATCGACCCAAGTCCGGTTTGCAGTAAGCACAGACTTTCGGGAGCGATTGAGCGGGGGGGGGAAAAGAAGGGAGGGGACTGCGGGGGATGGAGACCTGCAAGGGCGACAAAAGCAGACAACAAAGATCAAAACCTGCACACTCCCTGTCCTGACTATTGCCACTCCCTGATATGTCTAGGCTAGGCTCATACCTGTAAAAGGAAATAACATCTCTGAACAAAAGGGAGAAGAGAGAGACTGTATTGTCAGTTGATTTTATCGTCTCTTTACTTCTCCTAGATCAAAAGGAGCTTCACAACAGATAGTTGTGACTGTTCCAGAATTGTGATTACTGTCATCCCAGTTAGTTTTGTCCCACTACTTTAGACAGAAGAACCACAAGATATGATGTGTATAAGTTCCATCAAACATGAAGGACTTGAAAACAAGGGGGTCTCTCCCCAGCAGAAGCAACTCCAAATAAGTATGTTATGCTTAATGCGCTCTTAGGCATACGTTCAAACAACACAAATAGTCTCGAAAAAAGCGGAAGTAACAAGGGGACAGCGTTTCGCGAGTGTATACACCTCCCTGCAAGAGACCAGCCGGTCTCAGCCAACAGAGAGATCGCACTACCCAAGCGCCACAAGGTGCGCACTCCTCCTCTGCACGAGTACGCAGGAAAGTAGCGTCTCTGCCAACAGAGGAGAGTAAAGCTGCCCCTTACGATACCTGAAATCCAGAAGCATGGAAAAGTTGAAGGTCCGTAAAGGTCCTGAATTCTCGGCGAACCCAGAACAGAAGTCTCTGCAGAGCAGACCACAAGGAAGGCTTAGAAGACGAAAATTGGAGGTCCGAAACCAGGAGTCTCGTTAACAGCGTCCTGCGTGTTAGCTAAGAATTATCGGCAGCGTTTCCACTGGCTTGCCATCTTTTGTGCTTCCGTGTACGTCATAATGACGCATCACGTGGTACGCCGCCTACGCCCTACGTGTCGAACCCGAGGAACATAATAATACAGATGCTTGTA
Source organism: Lissotriton vulgaris (assembly GCF_964263255.1). Taxonomy (NCBI): domain Eukaryota; kingdom Metazoa; phylum Chordata; class Amphibia; order Caudata; family Salamandridae; genus Lissotriton; species Lissotriton vulgaris. Next base: position 881,401,549 of record NC_141699.1, on the reverse strand, counting down.
AAGCGCGAACAGCTACCTCTGGGTGAGGTGTCCCGGCGCTAACGAGTATTTCAGCAGCGAGCGAAGAGCCAAGAAGAAATTCAAGTTTTATTGCATGAAAAGCCAAGTTTTTAGGAGCTTCCTAAAGCTAGCTTCAGTCGTGGCAGATTGGATGGCAGAGGGCAAGGTGTTCCAGAGTTTCGCCGTGCCGGCCGAGAAGGACCTGCCTCCAAGTCTAGCTTTCCTCACGCGTGGGATAATTAGCTTAAGCATAGAGTTAGATCGCAGATGTCGCTCTTGGTGGTATCGGGGAAGTCTAAGTTTTAAATAGTTGGGACAGGTACCTTTAAGCGCTCTGAACGTCAAGGTTAAAACTTTGAATTTTATTCTACTTGCCACTGGGAGCCAATGTAGCTCGTGCAGATGCGGAGAGACATGATGCCTAAAGGGAATGCGTTTTATCAGTCTCGCAGCCGCATTCTGCACGATCTGTAGGTATTGCACCAGATATTTGGGCAGCCCAAGGAAGAGGCTATTTGAGTAGTCCAGTCGGGACGTAACTGTCGCGTGAACTACCATTTTGCGACACTCGACTGGTAGAAGAGACAGGAATTTTCGAAGATTTCTAAGTTTGTGCAGGCAGCCGGCGGTGAGCTGCTGTATGTGAGGCAAGAAGGAGAGATTCTCATCCCATCTTACTCCCAGATTTTTTGCATGGGTTCCGGGAGATGGAGCTGGGCCCATTTCAGGAGGCCACCACAAGTCTGGGGGGGGGTCTTTGTGTTTTTCCAAAAAATAACACCTCCGTTTTGCTAGCATTCATTTTTAGTTTATTTGCATTCATCCAGCTAGCCACATCTCGAAGACAGCCCCTAATTTTACTAAAAGCTGCCTCCGACGTATCTTTATAAGGGAAGACTAATTGCGTATCATCTGCGTACGAAATTGCCTTGACTCCCCATTTAGCAATCAGAGTAAAAAGTGGGGCCAAATAGACATTAAACAGCAGTGGGCTGAGTGCCGACCCCTGCGGGACACCGCACCAGAGGCGTTTAGGCTTAGAGGAGAAGGTGCCCAGCGCCACTTTCTGGAACCGATCTGTGAGGTAGGAGTGGAGCCAACTCAATGCCTTGTCCTCTAGGCCTATGTCTTTCAGCCGCAGCAGCAATCTGCCGTGATCCACCGTATCAAATGCAGCTGATAGATCCAGGAGCACCAACATAGCTGATGCTCCTGAATCTAAGGACCACCTAATCGACTCAGCAACCTCAATGAGGGCCGTCTCGGTGCTAAAACCGGCTCTAAAGCCTGACTGTGTTTCATGTAAGGCGCCTTTTTCTTCAATGAAGCTGTTTAGCTGACGTTGGATCAGCTTTTCGAGCATTTTTCCTGGGGCTGCTAGAAGGGAAATGGGTCGGAGATTGCTCAGGTCATCCGGCGCACCGTTGGGTTTTTTTTTTCAAAGGGAGGAGGGTGGCCTGTTTCCAGCAATCAGGGAACATACCAATTTCAATGGACGTGTTCCATATATGTAGATGGGGGACTACAATTGCGTCCGACATCATTTTCCAGAGCTTAGGTGGACATGGGTCATCAGGGGCCCCTGATTTGCATTTTTTTATTTCTTTCAGTGCCTCAGTGAGGGTGATAGGATGGAATTGATTTAAAAAGGTGGCGGGTGGCTCAGTATCTCCCAAGTCAGCCATAACTGTAGGCTCAGGGTCCGTAAAGGTATCATAAACTTTTATTATTTTTGTATCAAAGAAATTTGAGATAGTTTCACAAAGTCTTACCGATGGGATGCTTTCTGTCTCAATGGCTTTGGGTTTAAAAAAGGATTGAACAATCTGAAAAACTTCTTTACTTGATTGCTCCGCCTGCTGAATGGAAGTCGCAAAGAAGAATTTTTGGGCTTTTTTTTATGGATAGGTGGAGGCCATGAAGGGCTTTTTATAGCAGGTTTTAGCTGATTCACAGTAGTTTGCTCGCCAAAGGCGCTCCAGCTTTTTGCACTTGCTTTTTTCGGCCATCAGCTCAGGGGAGAACCAAGGTGCAGAGGGCGATTCTCTGTGCGACGTTGCAATTCTAGCCGGGGCGATGGAATCCACTAGGTTGCCAATCCAGCAATTCATCGACACTGCATCAGAGTTTACATCAGAGGTTAGAAGTAGGGGATTTGCTATAAGAGCAGGGCATAGGGTATCTGCTGATATGTTGTCCCATTTTCTCCGCACATAAGAGCGTTTCCCTGTAATCTGAGATTGAGAAGAAAGTGAAATTAAAAGAGTAATTAAAAAATGATCCATCCATAACAATGGTATCGGAGGTTGTGCTTTAGTATTCAGTATGTTGGAGAATAAGAGGTCCAGCATGTGACCCGTCCGGTGCGTGGGACCGGAAATAACTTGAGTTAGATTAGCAGCTTGTAGCGTTGTAATAAGGTGAGTAGCCTGTAGCCTGTGGACAGTCTGGGTTGTCGGTGTGGATGTTAAAATCACCAGCTACGATATAGTATGGGTGGGCTAGAGAGCTTAGGACTATGAAGGATGACACCGGGCAGTCCGGGGGTCTATAGATGATTAGACCTGTTAGAGACAGTTGGGGGGTGATTTGAAGGCAGAAGTGCAGCCCCTCTATACCCGGAAAGGTGGAAGGAGTAGAGGACGCCGATGTGTATTTATCATTGTAGATAATAGCCACGCCGCCACCCCTTCTGTCTTCCTTTCTATTAGAGAAGCTAAGTTTAAAGCCAGGCGGGACTGCTAGAGAAATGGACGCCATGTTATCTTCGTTAAGCCATGTCTATGTAAGAAATAAGGCGTCCCATTCAGAGTCCGCTATCAGCAGGCATAGATCATCAGCATGCTTGGGGCGGGATCTACAATTGAGTAGCCCGGCCCTAAAGTGGGTTGTGGAGGTGTTGGATGTCAGTCGGCTTGCTGTTTTGGAAAGTGCGATTTTTTGGGGTGACACGTCGCCAAGTGATTTTTGGCAGAGTAAGCAGAAAGGAGGTAGATCGAGATCCTGCTGATGGGAAATGTAGTCTTTTCCATGTTTCCCAGCTGTTTCTCAGGCAGCTAGCGTGGCAATCGGCGCAGTGCTAGCGCGGTTTGCGACAGCTATAATAGACAATTGTGGGCATACATAGCCCCATACCTGTCGGATTTGCCAGATTCATCCAAAGAGGAAGTAAAGAGGATTCTGCTAAATGGTGAAGCATCGGCATCAGAAACTATAGACTGCGCGATGGATATCGCTATGACAGGGTTCCGCCAGTTGACTGGAGCAGCAGTCTTACGGCTCCAAGGATGGCTAAAAGCAACCTCTTTCCGTCCTGAGGTGTAAACAAAGATTTTGGACATGCCATATGATAGCCAGTTACTATTTGGCACAAAAAATTGACGAAGCAGACACTGCGAGAGCTTTGGGCACTCTTCAGTATAAGAACCAGTCCTTTAGTAGAAATAGAGGAAGGGGACAGTCTTCCTACAGAGGAAATTATCAATACAAGTCTTCCTGCTCTTCAGGCCAGAGTAGACCGCAATACCAACAGCGCCAACAACAGCAAAACAAGCAATCCTCTTTTGGGAAGTCTTCCTTTCAAGTTAAAGGACAGCGGAAATAACAAAAATCTACGGCTGCTTCTACGAGAGATCTCGATTATGCTGCAAAAAGGAGCAATAGAGAGAACACCTCCATCTCAGAAGGGAAAAGGGTTTTATTGCCGCTTCTTTTTGATCCAAAAAAAAAGAAGACAAAAAGTGGAAACCAATCTTGGACCACAGGGCCCTCAACAAATTCCTAAGAAGTATTTGTTTCGCATGGTAACAATCCAGGAGGTCTTGCAACTACTGTAAGAGCAGGATTTTAGGGCGTCCCTAGACCTACAGGATGCTTACTTCATATCCCAAGTCACAGGAATCACAAAAGGTACTTGCGATTTGCAGTAGCAGGCAGACACTTGCAATTTTGCATTCTGCCCTTCGGGCTCAAGTCTGCAACGCGCATATTCATGAAATGTCGTAGCCCGGTGGCGACATATCTCAGACAGTGCCATCACCAAGTCTTTCCGTATCTGAATGACTGGCTTATCAAGGCTCCATCCTTAGAAGACGCATCCAGGTCTTCCAACGCCTGTTTAAAGCTTTTCGATTGCTTGGGTCTCACCCTCAATCAGGAAAAATCGGTCATACAACCTTCTCAGTGCATCAGTTTCCTAGGTGCAACCCTGGACACACGGTCAGCAAAAGCTTTACCATCCAGAGAGAGGATGAACAAGCTCCTTGCACTAGCTGCTATAGTAGCCTCGAAGAAAGTCTTGACAGTCCGCCTCTTCAAATCCCTCCTGGGGAGGATGTCATCGGGTATCCTCCTGATTCCTCACTGTCGACTACGAATGAGACCTCTACAGGAGGCGCTCTCGAAGCAGTGGGTCTAATGCACAGGGTCATTCGACGACCACATGAAAGTGAATCCTCAGATGGTCGGAGCCCTGCAATGGTGGATGTCATCTCAAAACCTGTCTCAAGGCTTGTCATTCCTGCATCCGGCTGCTCCTCAAGTTGTAACAGGCGCCTCCTTGGAAGTCTGGGGAGCTTTTCTGCAAGAGCTACAGATAAGCGGGAAGTAAGTGGTCTCCTATGGAGAAGAAACTACATATCAATCTGCTCGAACTGCGGGCAGTCTTCCTGGCCCTTCAAGCTTTCCTGCCAAGAATCAAACATTCCCTGGTGCTCGTCCAGACAGACAACACCACGACTATGCCCTACCTCAACAAACAGGCAGGGACACGCTCGCTGACGCTCTCTCGCGAGTCGCAAAAAATCTGGAATTGACTCATACTCCACAATGTAACCCTAAGGGCGGAATATGTCCCAGACACGGACAATGTGCTCGCCGACGCGTTGGGCAGGCTGAAGACATCGTCACACGAGTGGAAGCTAGATCAACAAATTATCGACCAGATTTTCTCCAGATGGGGCACGCCGCAAATCCATCTATTTGCGGCGAGAATGAACGCCAAATGCCCACACTTCGCAAGTTGGCATCCCCAGTCAGGGTCTCTAGGGAATGCATTTTCCATCGCATGGCGCAACGTCTTTTCGTACACCTTTCCACCTATCCCGATGCTTCCCAGAGTCCTCAGGAAAATTTATGTCGAGCCTTGTTCTCTAATTTTTATAGCCCCAACTTGGCCGGGGCAACATTGGTTCACAGAGCTCCACCGTCTGTCCCTGGAACCGCTGATCCACCTGCGGCAGTATCCATCCCTGCTCACAATGAACAACAATCAAGTTCAACATCCGGATCTGAAGTCTCTCAGGATAGCTGCCGGGCTCCTGAGTTCCGAGAGTTCCACAATCTGAATATTCCACAAGACTGTAGAGACATTCTTGCCAGAGCAAGGGCGGGTAGCACAACCAAAACGTATTCCCTGAAATGGAAGCGCTTTTGTGTTTGGTGTGCTGATCAAGGCATTCGGCCTTTCTCCTCCTCACCGGAGCAAATCTTACCTTATCTATTACATCTGGCCTAGCCCACTCCTCCATTAAAGTACACTTAGCAGCAATATCTTGTTATAAAAGAACTTCAACGAGTCAATCTCTGGTCAAGCAGGTTGATTAAGCAATTTCTAAAAGGATTATACAGATCTTTCCCACCAGTAAGGATGTTGCCACCGACCTGGCATCTCAATGTGGTTCTTAACCAGCTCATGAAGCATCCGTTCGAACCAGTACACAGAGCTGACCTAAAGTATGTCTAGTGGAAAACAGAACTCCTCCTGGTGCTCACATCTGCAAAGAGGGTCAGTGAGCTACATGCGTTTTCAATCCAGGATTCTTTTTTCTCCAATTTTAAAAACGACAGAGTAATCCTGAGAACCAATCCTAGGTTTATCCCAAAAGTCCTGTCGGACTTCCACCTAAATGAACCTGTGGTTCAGCGTTCCTTCTTTCCAAACCCAAGCACGGCAGCTGAGAGATCTCTGCATTCTTTGGATCTCAAACGATGCTTGAAGTTTTACATTGACAAAACAAAAACATTCAGGAAATCTAACCAGCTATCCGTAGCTTGCAGCAGACCTAGGAAAGGTCTACCACTTACCAAGCAGAGCATCTCCAGATGGATTTCTGCAACCATTGCTTTCTGTCATGACCAAGCTGGATAGCCATTGCATTCCAAAGTGAGAGCGCACTCCACGAGAGCTATGTCCACTTTTATGGCTCTCTTTGCAGGGGCGCTAGTCATTTACATTGGCAGGGCGGCAGCATGGAAGTCGCATACCTTCACTAGGCACTACTGCCGGGATACGGAGCTGATGAATGATGCAGCAGTGGGACAAACAGTGTTACGCCATCTATTTCAGTAAGGTGAGCCTTCCTCCGTCCCTCCATCCTACTCTGGTATGCACATTTCTTTACTAATACTTATTGTGAATCTCTAATGATGGTTCATGCTCACATGTGTATTATCTAAGGACCTGTATATGCTGTTCCATCAGAAATGTGCACTCTGCATTGCTTGCTACTCTGATTCAGGCATGTTAATCTATGAAAGACATCCATAATACTGGATAAGAAATGCGTTTCTTACCTGTAACTGCAGTTATCCAGTATTGGTGTCTTTCATAGATTCACATGCAACCCCTCCCGCCTTCCCTGGAAGGACTCACCTAATTCTCTCAGTACCACGCCTGCTTAGCTTAGTGCGTTCGAAAATCTGAGGGACTGAGGCTCCTGACAGGAAGTTTCTAGAGGGAGGTGGCAACTGATTAGCTCTTCTCTATAGTTTGGTCCTTTTTACAAAAGGACATGGATATGTTACTAAGGTGAGGCCTCTAGGCCTACTATTCTCTATGTATGTCTATAGGTCATTACTTTTCTATGTACCGGAGACTCCCGTCTCGACGACGGGGAATGATTCAGGCATGTGAATCTATGAAAGACACCAATACTGGATAACTGCAGTTACAGGTAATTAACGCATTTCGATTCCCCTATATGACAAAAAAAGAACGTTAGCAATGTTCGGTCCACTGCGTCATACACTTGCGTTGTGGCATACGGCACAGGCCAAACTAGGATGGCGAAGGGTACTGACCCAGCTAACTCCACTATGGGACACGAAACGGCTAGGCAGACTTAGGAACAGTAAGGGATTTGATAGATTGGATAATATTGGAATATTCACAGTGGGAGATATGTGGCAGGGAGCGGCGATAGCCTCCTTTGAGCATCTTAAGCAGTAATACGAATTGGCCCCCTCAGAATTGTTCAGATGCACACAGATAAGACACGCCCTAATGACAGCGCTACCTCCCGGCATAGAAGTTCCGGAGGCATCCCCTATGGATGATAGGTTATTGACTTATTACATGCTGAAGAAGGCCACCTCTGTTACGTACCGTAAATTAGTGAATAACATGCCCGACCCGCCGGGACCCTTGAGAGAAAAATGGTCTCAAGACATTGGTGATATTGATGATTCAGAGTGGCAGGAAGCATTGGCATTCCCAAGGGAGGTGGGCATACCCTCACGCCTCAGACTAGTGCAGCTCCGCATCCTACACAGGTCATACTACACTAGACACACCTTACACAGGATGGGAAGGGTTTCTGCATGCGTGTTTGCGGGGAAGAGGGAACCTTTTTTCATACCATATGGGATTGTCCTAGAATAACGGAATACTGGGCCCGGTAATAAGAACTATATCACAATCGGAGGGGGTATCGCTTATACCGTTATAATGTATATATGTTTATTGAATATATAGGAGCCGAATTACCTCACGCGATCTGGGCAGATTTGGGGAACACTAGGAATTATGGTTTCCAAAAGGAACATAGCACAAAAGTGGGGAGGGGAGGAGGTGCCATCTCTTGCAGCGTGGGGAAGGGACATGAATGTGGCCATGATAGCCGAGAGGGTGGTGTTCAGTAGTAGAGGATGCCCTAAAAAGTGGAGTAAATATAGGGGTGATATTTGTGATCCCCCTCCGGACCGAGATGATGGTGACTCAGACTCAGATGAGATATGAAGGCCCGTGGGTGGATGGACGGGGCCTGGTTTCAGATGCTGAGCAAAAGCAAAATTGTGGCTTTATAATAATAGTCGGTAATTATGGTGATGAAGTGATGTGCTACACTGCTTTTTTTATGTACAATAATGTTTTCCTGCTTTGTTGGAATGCAAATAAATAAAGATCTTTAAAAAATATATATCTACTGGAACAAAAAACAAGGGGTGTACTGATGTCTCAATATTTTTGGGGCATGTCCGAAGTCATTGTATAAGGATCAAACTCTGCACATCATTTGATATGCTCCATTGAGAATCGGGGAAAAGAATGATCCAATGTTCTTATGGATGTGACATTGCAAATTTGTAAGGCTGATACAGGGTCAGTGACAAGCACCTATCCTACATCAACGAAGCTTACTGCAAATATTGACACTGATGGCATTAGACTTTGCTTTTTGATGTAAATGTGTAAAATGGTACACGCACTCCAATGGTTGAGTAATTAATGATACCTGCATGTCATTGCTGTTATGATTATTTCCACAGTGTGCAGTCTAAGCAAAAATATTTCACGTTTCTATCTAGGCCACGGAGCAGATGTTAAATGTGTGGACTGGCATCCAACAAAGGGTTTAATTGTGTCTGGAAGCAAAGACAGTCAACAACCAATCAAGTTTTGGGATCCGAAGACTGGGCTCAGCCTTGCTACATTGTAAGTTATGGTTCTTGCACTGTTTTTTGGGGGATGAGGATCGGGAAAGCTTATTTAATAGTATTACCCATCATGTTTCTGAGCGCTTTACAAAGGATTTTGTTAAAAAATGAGTGGGAGTTCGTAAAAATTGGAGAGTGGTACTGATATGCATATGTAGTATAAATGCACATAGGGCAAGCCAAAGTGAAGGCGAAGTACCGAAACAAAAGTAAAGACATAGTTCAAAGTATTTCGTTTTGTATTTTTTTTTTTAAACATTTGAGGCACATATTTGAATCACTTAATATGAATATAGTTATATGGGAGCTTGTGTTTTTATATTTTTTCTGTCTAACCACATTACTATTTACAACGTATTGCTATATTAGGAAGTCAATTAAGTTACATTTTGTGCATTTTTTTATATTTAAAAATCTTTCTTCACCCTGAAATAAAAATGGTCCTGCTTGTGTCCCAGTGTTTGTTGGGCGTTACGATATGCACATCGCAGTTTATTACAGCGCACCTGTGGAAAAAATAAACAGATCAAAAGCCATCAAATCCCCCTGTGTGATCATTTACTTTTTGTATTTTAGTTTGATGTCTTTGTAGGTAACAAATTCACTGCTACATATCTCCACTTGAGTACACATGTTATCATACTGCTACGTGATTTTAAAATACACCTGTCTCCAGCCTCTTTAGCACTTGTAGACGTGGTCTTTTTATATCTGTTTCCATATTGACATGGTAATGCCACAAAGTAAATGCTTACTTCTTTAATTTAAACACTCGCTAACGCAACCGAAATTCAGTTCGCCTGTACATATTGAACACATTACCTTATTATTTGTAGATTTCTTGGTGCGTTTTACATAAGGTTTCACAAAATTAGAGTACATTGAAAAAAACTAACCTATGGGGGAAGTAGGATTCAACTAAAGTTCGCCGTAATCACTTTACTAGAAAACAATACTCTTTTTCTAGAGACCCCTCACCCAGCAGGGTTTCCCTTAGGTGGCATGCTTCATCTGTCTTTTTCAATCTAGATTCAGTCTCTTTTCTAGTAAGGTGATTACAACGAACCTTCGTTGAATCCTAGTTCCCCCATAGTTTCGTTATTTTTTCGATATACTCGAATTTTGTGAAACTATATACAGTAAGGAGGGTAAACCTAGCCTTAACCTCTACCTCCCCCGTTTTTAGGTCTCGCGCCTAGTGTTGCAGTGCGCGGCTTCATGTAGGGGCTTCTGAAAGCTGACCACACGCTTGTGCGTGTGCTTTTGTTTTCGTCGGCTGCAATTGGCTTTTGCCTGCGTCTTTTTAAAAAAGACAGCACACAATTGGTGAAAGGCGAGTGCATGTCACAGCTTCCTTTAGAAATGTAACCACTCATGGCCTATTGGTGTCTGTTACGCGCAGCAGCGGCATCTGGTTTTAATTATAAACATGTGTTTATAATTGGCGCACGTTTGATTTGCTGCCGCGCGCCCCTGCTCCTCTGTGGTGCACGCGCACCACTGGTTTCGATTCTGTTATTGTTGTTTTGGAGGCCTTGTTGCTGACCCCGCCCCCACAGGACACAAACACAGTTGCCCTAGTGATTTTTTTATGCTTTTTGATCGCTGCTGTGTTAGAAGAACCTACCCCAGGAAGCTATCAAAGCAATGTGTCTCTTCAGGCCTCTGAGACAGGACTAACAATTCTATTGCATTTAAGGGAGCCTGACAAAATGGCTGAAATCTAAACCATTTAGATTGGACCTTGGAGCTTCTCTTGTAGTTAACAGGGAGACTTTTGCGATAACCTCCTATGTCTGTAACACGCTTGGACGCTCACCATCCTGTGATTCTGGGCAAATCATTTAATGTCCCCGTCTGCGCCTGACAAAATTAATGTGTTTGTAGCGTAACTGGTGCTGATGTAAAGCGCTCTGATACCTTCGGGTCGAGTTTGTGCTATATAATACTCCTGAATCACTGTCCGTCAGTCATCGAATCAGGTTCTTAGAAAGGTTTGGGCAAGTGTCACGTCAGCAACAATAAAAGTATACAAACACTTGTACGTGCAAAGTGGGCAATTGTCCAAGATCAGCGACTTCCGAGGGGCGCCACTGTAAAAATGTTCAGAGTAGTGCTAAGAGTTGCATTGTAGCGGCAAGAATGCCAGCTGCGATGTGGGGTTTATTTCTGAGTTCTACGGCCTGACTGCACACACAAAAAGATGCCGGCCGCGCTTTTTTTTCTCTTCAGTGCTAGGAGCGTATGGGAGGGGCGAGGAACAAAGCTTCAAGGCAGCTGACTGGGTGGATTGTACAGCATCCACACTAACTGCAGGGTCTGCAGAAACTGAGCCTTGTTTTGGTTGTGTTTTACATAAGCACATCCTGCTCAGTTGATTTAAGACGTGAAAAATTAAATGTTTCTGACCAAAATTTCTCTCTTTTTAGATACTTCAGAAACCTATGTGTAATGGTTTATGTGCATAGAATGATAAAACTACAGTGTTGTGGCATTATTTATTAAACTGTAAAACTACTGATGTTGTTGGGGTGGTGTTAAACAATCATTAGCCTTCCCTAAACCCACTCCTCATGATGCACTAGTCTCATCACAATATGAAATGTGGCTTGGAAAATGGTCTTCCAAAAAAAGGCTGCAGTTCTACTGATAACAAAAAGATGACCTCATAGAGGCCATTCAAATGAGGTATTGTTTGGCAGTTCATGGAAATAACATGCTTAATTTTTGCTACTATCCAGCTGAGATACTAGATACTGTCTGGGCATATTATTTAGCCCTGCCCAGTAGGTAACCGTATAAACACAACACTAGCTTATATCTTCTGGAGATGGCAGGCCCTGTAAAGATGGGGTTTTTCTCCCACAGAGCACTGCAGATGCCTGTTGGTGCTGTTCTGATTCTGCTACCAACTCCAGTTTGCAGATTACAGATCTTCCCCTGTATTTTTATCAGGATGCTCTCATTCGAATATTCCCAAGATGATTCTGTAGATTTTTTTCGGTAGTATACTATAAGTATATAAGCGCCAGCCCTGTGAACTGATGTCAGTTGCCTTCTTTACCCACCCTTCAACATGGATCCGCTCTCAACGTTGTGGTTTTCCAACAACTCCAAATTAGTCACATACGTGTGTCTCATTATATGTATCTATGGTGCTTGGGCTCCAGTAATGACTCAGTCATGAAGTAAGTGCGCCCACATGCACCTGAAGTCATTCGTGGAGCGGGAGGCAAAGCTTTGTCACCAAGCATAAGAAGTCGTCCTGTTCAAAACAGGGGTTCTGCGCCCGTTCCAAATCACAGAACTGTTCTGGGTTGCAGTCACACAGTAGTTCCCGCCTGAATTCCCTGCACCTCTTGAAGTCTTCCAGTAAGTCGAAAATTCGTCATAAGTGGAAGAAACCCATGGGGCATTCACCCATTCCCTCCGCTCAATGGTGAGATTGAGAAGTTGCGAAGGCAACACTTGACTGGTTCAGTATCTTCTGATTACGAGCCAGTCCTGGCACCCCTGAATTTCCTGGACCTTTAGTGACCTTGGAAGAAATAGCCGCTTTCAAGAAGGCCATGCTGCAAATGTCCAGCTCTCTCTGGTGCGCCTCAAACTCCATGAAGCTGCAGGAGCTACCAGTTGGTTTTTCACTGGCAGGCTCTTTCTTGGTACAATTTGCTCCTCTTGACTTCCTTTCCCAGAAAATTTATTGAACTGTTCTAGACTTTCAGGTTCAGGTTTTAATGTCTTTATTTCGATAATAAAATCATAAAAGACAATTTTAACAAACATTTAAAACAAGTTCATTATCACTACATATTACAAGATTTTATAAAAGTAGTTGTATCTATATATAATCGACAGTATAAAATCAATCTAGAATCCACAGTTAAAAAGTTATTAAACCATTATTGAGAGGAAACAAGACATTAATTTTAACAAATCTTAAGAATATCTTCCGCATTTGCTGAAAAACACTACAGAATTTACACACTTTATTTAATCATGAGGCGATTAAGTTCCTTCTTGCTCTGATTGCCCATGCCCAACCTAGATATTTGGCCAGACATATTACAGTAAAATCATTTGTATTTGTTTTTAAAGCCCATATTGCATCCGAGGATTTTTTACATCTCGTGCGTTTAAAAATGGGTTTTAGCCATTTTAAACGGGGTTCTCTGTATTGGGGACAGGCGAACAAAAAATGGCCCTCTGTTTCCTTACACCCGGGGCAGCGACTACAAAGATTAGTGGTGTTGTTGTTCCAAGAGGAGGTGAAGGATTTAAGGGGTAATGAGCCCACCCGAAATTGGTGGAACAGTTTTCTGTCTAATGGCCTGGTGATAAGATCCCAATATGTCTCACGATCCGGATCCAATTTAAATCTTAAACGCCCCGTCAGATCTTCAGAGCTAGATGCATGTGCCAAAGAATGGCGAATTGAGGCCCAGAATAAGCTCTTAAATTCCTTTTTCGGGGGGAAATTATTAGTACCTGGCGAAACCCACAAATGCATAAGACCCATGTCACACAGGCTCGTTTTTACAGAGTGGAGCCAGGGGATTCGCTCGGAACCCCCAATTGCCTTCACTTCGGTTATCTCCTTTGCGAAGAGAGCCAACTCCTCCGTGGACCACAATCTTCTCCAGGTAGACACTACTCTAAACCTTGCCATGTCTGTTATTGGAAGGCAACCCATGTCATGGCAAAGAGGGATCAGTGGGGTTGATTGGGGAAGCCCCACCAGGTTACGAAGAAACCTACACTGAATTTTGTACAAACTCGAGAGATCCATGTAGCCCCATAACTCTGCCCCATAGAGTGTCGCAGCATTAATTTTGACATCATAAATTTGTAACGCGGGGGCAACCCTTTTGGTGATAGATTTCTTTTGCTCTCGCAGGAGGCAGCCAGTCAATTGGGCCAGTTTTAACTGCTGGGTCTCAATTTGTGGTTTCCAGGACAGGCGGCAATCCAGAGTGACCCCCAGATACGTCATCGTGTCAACTTGTTCCAGGTTAACCCCGTTAAGTTGTACACTACTACGTATAGGTTTTTTCCTGGAGAAAACCATGAATTTAGTTTTCCCCACATTTATCTGGAGGTCATTTTGGTTGCAGTATTCCTCAAAGTGATTTAGAGCCCTCTGCAGACCCCCCCCCTCGTTTTTGATAAGAGGAGGGTGTCGTCCGCAAAGATCAACATTGGGAATTTAGTCCCCGCCAGGGATGGTGCATCCGTGTTAGTAGACCCGAAGAATTTCACCACCTGATCTATGAAGAGTAAGAATAGGGTGGGTGCGAGAACGCACCCCTGACGGACTCCTCGTGACACTGGGAATGAGTCCGTAACTTGCCCTTGTGCCCCCCATCTGACCCTGGCGAAGTTATCTTCGTGTAGTCTGATAATAATTTCCACTAGTTCCCCCGGCATTCCTAGGTCCCTCAATACCTGCCATAGTTTTCCCCTCGGCACCAAATCAAAAGCTGATTTCAAATCTATGAAAGCAGCGAAGATGGTACCACCGCCCCATTCCATGTTTTTGGGATGCGGGCACCTCTCGCTATAATATTAGCTATGTTTGTCAAGTAAGGTACCCAAAGGCCTGTATTTGCTTTGAATAGGTCTGTCGGAATTTGATCCAACCCGGGTGCCTTCCCCCTCTTTGATAACCCTAATGCATACTCTGTTTCTGCTTCAGTAAAGGACAGGGTCGTGTTAGCAGGAATGGCTACCGACAACATAGGCGATCCGGACAAGGAGTCTACAGCTACTGAGCAAAATTGAGTAGAGTAATGTTTAATCCAATCTTCTGGGCATACGTGGTTAGACGGGGTACGAAACTCACCATCCTTTCCACATTTGACAATATCCCAGAATTTGGTCTGGTCATTTGATTTACTGGCGTCCAGCAGGTCAGCCCAAAAATCGTCTTCCCATTCCTTCTTTGCCACCCATTGAACTTTTTTATATCTTTTCCTAGCCTCTTTAACTGCATCAGAGTCTCTAGATTTAACTTTCTCAATTAGATAGCTATGGGCCTCTCTACATTCTCTATTGTACCATTTTGCTCTAGGTGGATTCAGGTGCCCAGTGTTAGGCTTACACGGCTTTGATAAAATAATTTTAAGTTCAGAGAAACATTTGTCATGTAAGCCCATCATCTTATGTAGTTCACCCTGGCCCCGCTCGACAGCAACAGCCCTCATATTATTTAAAGCATTTGTCACCACATTTTCAATATTGGCCTGTATCGTTACATCATTTGAAATTAATGACCACTTCACTCTCCTCCTATCGTTTGATATGGTTACAATCCCTTGCCCCCTCGGATCAGGTTCCCCTAATCTCTGATCGCACATTTTAAGTTTCAGGGACAGGGGGTTATGGTCACTTTCTGGGCGTACTATGATTTCCATATCATCAATTACACTCCAATATTCCATTTTTATAAAGATGTAATCAATTCGACTTTTCCTCACACCATTGTCAAAAGTAGGGTTGGCTCCAAAATCTGATTTGGTGCGACCATTCACAGCCCTTAAACCCCATGTAAGGCAAAAGGCTGTCCAGTTCAGAGCGGCCTCCGTTGCTTTGACTAGAGTTTTATTGGAAAGTTCAGGGATTTTCCACGTGGCATCTTCTTCAAACCCCAGTTGTCCTCCGGCAAATACAATGGCTCAATCGTACAGTTGATATCCCCTGCTAGCATGATTAGTGAGGCTTTGTTCCAGCCCGTTAATAGTGTGTCTAAGGCACCTATCAACTTGGGGCATCTGCCGCCAGGGAGGCCTCTAGAGTATATGTTGATAATAAGCATATCCTGCCCCCCTGCTTTGCTCAACCTTATGGCCAGTATATCAGGGTTATCTACATACAATTCAGCAGCCGAAAAACACCAGGCCTGCTTTACCCATGTGGTTAATCCCCCGGACGCCCGCCCCTTTGTACCTTTTATTGCCGGTTTAGAAAAGATTATATATCCAGCCATGTAGAACGGAGCTGTAGCCCACGTTTCCTGCAGAAGTACAACCTCGTAATTGCCTATAAACCCCGACCAATCCTCAGATCCCAGGCGTGACTTGACTCCAGCAACATTCCAAGACACCATGTGTGAAGTTAGTGGGTCTATCTCTGCATGGATGTTGCTGACAGAGAGAGTGGATTGGGGACTCAGTGGGCAGGTGTCTGTTGGTACAATTTCTTCTGAGTTAGAAGAGGTTGCATTGATCCCCACAGGCCCCCTCTGCGTCCTGAGATTATGTGGCGTGAACAATCGCTCCTTTGCTAGTTTTGAGGTCGGGGTAAATGGGGTATACACGCCTTCGACTTCCACTGATATTAGGTTAGATAACTGGGTCGGTGCACATAGTCAGTCAACCCATTCTAAGTCTGACAGTGCTTCAAAATGGTTATAGAGGGGAGGGTAATATTGGGGGTAGTGTATTGCAGGCTCTCGAGGTCTTCCCCCTTTAAGTTTCCATGGGTTGTGGCCCATATAATTAGTTTGGTGTGTATGGGGGTAGAAGTAGCCAAGGTGTAGGGTCTGGACATCACCCATGCGGGCGAATCTGGCTTTCCTTTGGATGCTATCCACTACCCAAGGGTCTCTGAATGAAACTAAAATACAGTCCCCTTCTAGGTCTTTTTCACCCTTTCCTACCCATTCTACTCTCCTTACATAGAGGATTTCGGTAGGGGACGACGGGGAAAGAGGGCGATATTTATTCAACCAAAATGTGACCTTGTTCCGCAATTCCCTTTGGGATTCTTTAATACCCTCTCTGAGGGGGGCCACTCCTGTTAATACAATGGTGTATTGTGATGCTTCTGGAGGTAGGTTAACCCTCGGTGGAATTCGTGTAGTTCTATTATCTGTCCTCTTGTTCCTATCTGGGTGTGGGGTTTTGTTGTCCCTACCCAATGCAGGTGTATGTGCTGGGGTATTATTTAGTTGATTTGATACACCATTCGCTTGTTGTTTTTTCCCCTGAGCGATGTTGGCTGCCAATGGAAGTTTGGCCTTAGGTGTTCCTTTAATAGGGACTCTACTAGCAGATGGTGTTTTTGCCCCAGTTTGAGATTTCTTATTTGGGTTAATAGTTGATGCCACTGCGGGAATAGTTGTAGTTGTCCCCGTGTTTAAGATTGTTCCCCCTGTTGGATTTGGGCCCCTCGGCTTTGTACCGGTAGATGTTAAATTTTGTAGGAGGTCCATATTAATATTAATAGCTGCTTCTAAAACATCTATTTTGGCGGACATTATCCTGGTACTCTCTAATACCGGGAGCAATAGGGTTTTAACCATTGCTTCCATTTTTGCCAACAAGACGTCATCGCTACTGAGACAGGTTGGACAGGGGTTAGAAGACCCAGAATGGGCCAAAGATGGGCAGTACACTATTGGGGGTACTTGTATGGTCTGAGAGTGGGAAGAGCTATTTGCAAGATCTATTTTAGGTTGTTTCTGTGTCATGACTCCCTGTGGGCTTGAAGCATGTTTTCTTTTTCGTGATATCCGATTGGTATTTACTAGTGGCGGAACAGGGGTACTGAGTGGGGTGGGGACATTTAATTGTGGGGTTCCTGGCGAACTATGCTTATCATTCTCGATAGCTAGGCTATCCACTTCTGTACTAGACAAATTATTGTCAGAGTTCAGATCTATATTTTCTTGTGACCTAGATGTTATAGCTTCGACCCCATCCGCATGGACTATTATATCGGCGTCTGATGTAGAGATACAGTTGAACGCTGCGTTGGTTAGTGGGCTTTTAGCACGAGCCAATGCACCTATTGAGGAGCGTTTCCCAGTGACTAAGTCCAGGGACAATCTGTGCTCAACCAGTTCAATTTCTTTTTCTAGTATTCCTGTGGCTCTGGTTATAAAAGCATCTAGGGGGCCGGAAACCACACCCTTAGAAGTTTGAATATGCACTAGTCGTTGTTTACCAGATCTCAGGGCCATATTTAGGAGCAGGTATTAGAGCCTCTGGGTACAGTTTTAACAAAGTATCTAGATATTAGAACCAGGACTCTAGGCCCAACCCAACCTCGTCCGACCCCGGACGGCCACAGACGGTCCCGCCCTTGTCCCGGGCTTCTCCCGGCGCCCTCCCGTGCGCTCCCGCGCAGCGGGGTTGTTACCTTAGCTTTATAGGAGAGCTAATTCCGGCGTTGGGGGCGGGGCCGGCAGGGAGAGGGGCCCAGCTGGTACCGGGCGCGCGGGGACTCCTGGTCTATGGAGTCCTCCGCTCTACCCTCGCAGCCCTGCCGGTGAAGACAAGCCCCTTAAAAGATGACAGTCGCTGTGTTTCCGCGAAGCGGGACCCGCGAAGCGGGTCCGGCGAGCAGGGGCGGCACACAGCGGTCGGGAGCAGCGTTAGCGGTAACAAAGTGCCCAGTGTTCTCCAGCGATGAAGGAAGGAATCCGATGAGGTAAGGCTCAGCTGCCTTTTCTGGTATCCCGGCGTTGGGGGCGGGGCCGGCAGGGAGAGGAGCCCAGCTGGTAACGGGCGCGCGGGGACTCCTGGTCTATGGAGTCCTCCGCTCTACCCTCGCAGCCCTGCCGGTGAAGACAAGCCCCTTAAAAGATGACCGCCGCTGTGTTTCCGCGAAGCGGGAGCCGCGAAGCGGGTCCGGCGAGCAGGGGCGGCACACAGCGGTCGGGAGCAGCGTTAGCGGTAACAAAGTGCCCAGTGTTCTCCAGCGATGAAGGAAGGAATCCGATGAGGTAAGGCTCAGCTGCCTTTTCTGGTATCCCGGCGTTGGGGGCGGGGCCGGCAGGGAGAGGAGCCCAGCTGGTAACGGGCGCGCGGGGACTCCTGGTCTATGGAGTCCTCCGCTCTACCCTCGCAGCCCTGCCGGTGAAGACAAGCCCCTTAAAAGATGACCGCCGCTGTGTTTCCGCGAAGCGGGACCTGCGAAGCGGGTCCGGCGAGCAGGGGCGGCACACAGCGGTCGGGAGCAGCGTTAGCGGTAACAAAGTGCCCAGTGTTCTCCAGCGATGAAGGAAGGAATCTAGACTTTCACTCTGGCACCAGGGTCCACACGAATTCCTATTGTGCTGGTGTCCAGGTTGCCGGTTTTGGATCCAGTCGCAACTATTTTCTTACAAAGACCTATGGCAGGCCTGTGTCATGCTACAACATAAGGTGCAACCAGTTACTGTACAGCAAGACCTTGATCACTCTCGACACCAGTACTATCAGAAGATAGAGTCCCTCTTCGAGTCTGACTCTGATGCAGTTCATGACATACTTAATGCCTCCTAGTACACTGATTATGAGGAGGCAAACAGTCTGCTTACCACCCCTGACCCCCCTGACCCCCCCACCCACACAATGTTGTACGTAGACTTGCAAAATGCCTTTGGGCTAAATCCTCACCAGGGATAAGGCTGTATTGGTGTGACAACTGGAAAAAGTGCCTCTTTCGCTGTAGTAGTGCCAAAAACAGGAAAATCCTATTCTTGCAATTGCTCACTCTGGAATCCAAATCCAATTTATTTACTGAAATTCTACAATCCGGTGCGTTTAGCAAGGCATTTACCATTTAACAAGGCTCTCACAGACACTCTAATGGATACTTATTCTGATAGAGACTTCGAGCTGCAGATTCCTCACCTTTTGAATGTTCCCCAAGCATCGGACTTGATCCAGAATCTTTTCCAGCAGTGCTTCTGCATGCCATAAGATGGCGCTTTGCAGCTCTGCACGGACGCCGTTCCGCTCTGGAAATGACGTAAGGACCACTCCCATGTACCATCAGTTTCTTTCTTTCTGCGCCACCAGACGTAGGTCAGGAGCGTTATCTAGTCTTTCAGAGACACTTTACCATGAGTTTGTTTCTCCAAATTCCCTGTGTGCACGGAGTTTTACCCCCTAAAACAACAGGTTTCAAGCCCTGTAGCAAAAAGAGGTCTGTGATAGATCCCCACCAGGTTTGCCTATGGTGTCTGGGGTGAGGCCACATCTCGAAAACTTGCAGAAACTGTGTGCCATTCAACCCGGAGGCCATCAGTGAATACAATGTGGAACTTTATCACCAAACATAAGAACACTCAGCACCGGTACCTCTCAGCGTCCCATTCAGTGTTTATAACCTGATACTGCTCCTGGAGTTGGTGGAGCCCGTCTACGTCATGCTCCAAGTCTTCAGGTAAGCACAAAAATATAATCGAAGGAGAGTCCAGCTCCTTTGCACTGCTTGCACTCCCCTAAGCAAGCACATAGGCGCCGCAAGTAGTCTCATCTCAATCATGCTCTCGAAGTTGGCTGACTTCTGAGATGATTCTGCAGATGGTTCTGGCACAACCCGAATTTCCAGGGCCTTCACCCACACTGCACTGAATTGAAGAGTTCAGCGCAGCCATGCTTCGGTTCTTCAGTTCCTTACCTACTCGTGGCATTCCTTCTGGCCCAAAGGAGCCACGGGATGCTCTCCACCTAGAATACCGCTGGTGGCTTCGCCCTCAACGCCATCTAGTTGTTTTGTGCCAATCTTGCCTTTGGCTCCTGTTCAGAAGCTGCTTCTGGCACCCACAGCTATGCCGCTTCTGGATAGGTCAAGTCAAGTCAGAGAATTTATATAGCGCACTACATACCCAGAGGGTCTCAAGGCGCTTGAGGAGGGGTGGGGAGTTACTTGTCAAATATCCACGTTTTAAGTTGCTTTCTGAATGCTAGGTGGTTCTGGGTGAGGCGAAGGTAAGTGGGAAGTGAGTTCCAGGTTTTAGCTGCCAGGTAGGAGAAGGATCTACCTCCCATGGTGGTTTTGTTGATGCGAGGTACAGTGGCAAGAGCTTGGTTGGAAGATCGAAGCTGGCGGGAGGGGGTGTAGAAGGATAGTCGTGTGTTGAGGCATTCTGGTCCGATTTCGTAGAGTGCTTTGTGTGCGTGGGTTAGGAGCCGGAAAGTGATCCTCTTATTGACGGGAAGCCAGTGGAGGTTTTTCAGGTGACCAGAGATATGTTCTTTACGCGGGATGTCTAATATGAGCCTGGCTGAGGCGTTTTGGATTCGTTGGAGTTTTTTCTGGAGTTTAGTGGTAGTACCGGCGTTGAGGGTGTTTCCATAGTCCAGTCGGCTCGTGACCAGAGCGTGGGTGACCGTTTTCCTAGTTTCGGTGGGAATCCAACGAAATGTTTTTTTGAGCATGCGAAGAACGTTGAAGCAGGATGAGGAGACGGCGTTGACTTGTCTGTTCATTGAAAGTGAGGAATCCAGGATGACGCCCAGGTTCCGTGCGTGGTCTGTCGGGAAGGGTGCTTTTCCAAGGGCTTCTGGCCACCAAGAGTCGTCCCATGCGGAGGGGGAGGTACCTAAGATGAGGACTTCTGTTTTATCTGAGTTCAGTTTCAAACGGCTGTGCTTCATCCATTCAGCTACTTCTTTCATTCCTTCGTGTAGGTTAGTTTTGGCGGTGCTAGGGTCATTGGTGAGTGATAGGATCAGTTGAGTGTCGTCGGCGTAGGAGACGATGTTGAGGTTGTGTTGGCGGGCGATGGCTTCGAGGGGGCTCATGTATACGTTGAAAAGGGTGGGGCTGAGTGAAGATCCTTGTGGTACGCCGCAGATGACTTCAGTGGCCTCTGACTTGAATGGTGGAAGGCGGACTCTCTGGGTTCTTCCTGTGAGGAACGAGGTGATCCATTCTAGTGCTTTACCTTGGATTCCGATGTTTTTGAGGCGCTGTAGAAGGGTGCTATGGCAGACTGTGTCGAAGGCTGCGGAGAGGTCGAGGAGGATGAGGGCGACTGTGTCTCCATTGTCCAGTAGAGTTCGAATGTCGTCTGTTGCTGCGATGAGGGCGGTCTCAGTGCTGTGTTTTGCTCGGAAGCCGGACTGTGAGGAGTCGAGGGATTTGTTGGCTTCGAGGAAGGCGGCGAGCTGGTTGTTGACCGCTTTCTCGATGACTTTGGCCGGGAATGGAAGGAGCGAGATGGGGCGGTAATTTTTGAGTTCGGTGGGGTCCGCTGTGGGTTTTTTCAGAAGGGCGCTGAGTTCAGCGTGTTTCCAGCTTTCCGGGAAGGTGGCGGAGTTGAAGGAGCAGTTGATGACGTCTCGGAGGTGTGGTGCTATAATGGAGTCTGCTTTGTTGAAGATGTGGTGAGGGCATGGGTCTGTGGGGGATCCTGAGTGGATGGAGTTCATCAGGCGGATGGTGTCCTCAGTGGAGATTGGGTTCCAGTCATTAAGGATGTTCGAGGGGGGAGAAGGTCCCGCAGATGGTTGGGTGGGTTGGTCTACGGGTTGGTTGTCGAAGCTGTTGTGGATGTCTGCAAATTTGTTGTGGAAGAATGAAGCTAGGGAGTCGCAGAGGGCTTGAGAGGGGGTGATGTCGTTGGAGTTGGCCGAGGGATTGGTAAATTCCTTGACGATGTTGAAAAGTTCCTTGCTGTTGTGGGCGTTATCTAGTCGGTCCTTGAAGGCGGTTTTCTTGGCCTTTCGGATCAGTTGGTGGTGTGTGCGGGTGGCGTTTTTGAAGGCGTCCTTGGTGCTGGTGGTTGGGTCTTTTTTCCAGGTCTTCTCAAGGGAGCGGCAGAGTTTCTTGGATTTCTTAAGATCGTCGTTGAACCATGAGGCCTTCTTGCTGCCAAGTTTGCTTTGTCGTTTTTTCAGTGGTGCTAGGATGTCGGCGCTGTTGGATAACCATAGGGTGAGGTTGGTGGCGGCTTGGTTGGGGTTTGAGGAGTGGGCTGGGGGGTTTTGAAGAAGCGATGAGGAGATCTGGTCGATGGTGATTTTGTTCCAGTTTCTTTGCAGAGTTGGTTGGGGGTGGTTGTTGGGTTTGGGCTTGTTGTAGGTAAAGTGAACGCAGCTGTGGTCAGTCCAAAGGAGAGCCGTGGTGTGGCTGAAGGAGACATGATTGCTGGAGGTGAAGATAGGGTCGAGAGTGTGACCTGCGATGTGGGTGGGGGAAGTGACCAGTTGTTTAAGTCTGAGGTTGGCGAGGTTGTCCAAAAGGGTGGTGGAGTTGCGGTCGTTGTTCTTTTCAAGGTGAAAATTGAGGTCTCCCAGAAGGATGTAATCTTTGGAGGGGAGCGCGTATGGAGTGATGAAGTCCGTGATGTCCTCACTAAATTGTGCGCGGGGTCCTGGTGGCCTGTAAAGGAGGGTGCCTCTGAGTGTGGTCTTGGGGTCGATGTGGATCTGGAAGTGAAGGTGTTCAGAGTTGGCGAGATTGACGTCTGAGCTGGTTGAGATGTGGATGGATTTCTTATGGACGATAGCGATTCCTCCTCCTGTGTGGCCGGTACGGTCCTTGCGTATGATCTTATAATCTTCTGGGATGGCAATGGTGATGTCTGGGGCGGAGGAGGCGTTCATCCATGTTTCTGTTAGGAAGGCGACGTCCGGAGAGATGGTGCCTAGTAGATTCCATAGGTCAATGGCGTGCCTGTGGACCGATCGGGTGTTGAGCAAGATGCATTGTAGGTGGTTGGGGTCGGGAATCTGTGGTGTGACCGTAGCGGAGTTGTTGACGGTGCCGATGAATCTGCAGGCGTAGCATGAGAAAGGTCCATGGGTGTGTCCAGGAGCGGCTTGGACGCAGTTGGGGGAGCGGCCGGGGTTAAGGGCTAGGAGGGTGGTGGCATCGTAGGAAATGCGGGAGGGCTGGGCAGTGCGAGGGCCAGGGGGTCTGGCGCTGGGCGCGGTCCAGGCGCGGACGGGCGTAGACGGGCTTACCTTTGGCGCACCTTCGGCGCGACTGGGGCGCGAACGCTGCGCGTGGACGCTGCGCGTTAGGTCATTGGTCATAAATGGATGGTGGAGGGGGCGGAGCGTGGGAGGGGCAGCAGCTGGGAGGTGGTGTCGGGAGGAGGGTCGTAACAGGGGAAAACAAAAACACAAAATGGAGGGTCAAAGGCGAGCACAGCCAGGGGCAGTAAAAGCACAGCGTGTGATGTGAAGGAGCCTAAAGCGCACAAGTCTGCATCGGATTATCGGTAATCACAGTTACAGGTCGCGCTACGAATTAAATAAATAAATTAAGCCACAGTGCAGCGCTAGTAAATCAGGCAATAGAGTGACAGTGCAGCGCTATATTTAAATAAATGGAAGCGTGAAGCGCTGGGCGAGCAGAGAGCTGCAGAGCAGGAGATCACAAACGATACCAGCGTAATTGAGATCAGGAGCGTGGAGGAGCAACCGGGCTGAAGGAGGGTCCAGGCGGTCACTGATGCTGAACTCTCTGCCCGGAAAGTGGCTTTGATTGGCCTCTCCTATGCCGGTTCGACTCCAACCGACGTCATACACTATTTCGCCTGAGGGCCCATTTCTGCACTTGAATTACCACAAGCAGGCAACATTTTCTGCATTCTCTTTTTAAATCAGACTCGGAGCACGATTATGACACAGGGGGGATACGTTTGCTCAGCTATACCAGAATCACAACTGGTAGGAGTTCTTGCCGGAGTCCAGTGGGCTAGACACAACCCCAGAGAAAGCTCTTTTCTCTGGCGTCACAGATCCTGTGCCACGAAGCCTTGCACCTCTGGAAATGGCTGGATTTCCAGGGAATTTTCCTATTGGAGAACCACCTTGAATGTCAGGGTGGGTGAGTTCCGTAGTTAGCGCCCAGCTGATGAGTGGTAGTTACATCCAGAGATGGTGCAAGGTCTCTTCCACAAATGGGGATATCCTTGGCTAGATCGAACACCAGTGCAGAGAACACGCAATGTCAGCACTTCTGCTTGTTGGAGATTCCAAGGTGTCTCTCATTCGACGACACATTTCACCTCGCGTGGAACTCTGGACTCCTGTATGTCTTTCCACCAATACCGCTGCTTACTTGACTTCTCAAGAAGATCAGAAGAGATCAGGCCCAAGTTATCTTAGTGGCTCTGGATTAGGCATGAAAGGTATGGTACTCAGAACTCCTGGGCTTGAGAATATGTCCTCCAATCTAGCTGCTTCAACGGGAGGACCTGCTGTTGCAGCAACAGGGCATGGTTCTGCACCTAGCTTTCTCAATCTCCACCTTCATGCAAGGAGATTGAGCACTGACTACTCAACACTTCTGCCGGAGGTGGTTGACATCATCTTGACAGCCAGGCATCGCTTGACAAAAACTGTATACTCCTGTTGATGGGACAAGCTTGTGGCTTGGTACGGAACTCGCCATATTGATCCTCTCCAGGCCAAGCTACATGACATTTAATTTATTTCTCTTGCCTGGCAAGTCTTTTCTTTGGGCATGAACTAACTGGTTCTGCGGACATGGACATCCTTCCTGTCAAAAATTGTGATACCATTCAATGCTAGTCGAACCATTGCCCTGCCAGCACTACGCCTCGCCCGCCACTCCTCACCCCTCTGAGGAGAAAGAGAAACTTAATTGCTTAGACCCCCTTTTACATAGATTACACACAAAAACACTAAGTAGATGATCATCTGTTTGTGGGGTTCTCTGGAGCGTAAGAAGGCAAGGCAGTGCAAATGAGAGCCGTCTCCCGCTAGATCTGCTGCGCATTGCCTAA
Source organism: Lissotriton vulgaris (assembly GCF_964263255.1). Lineage (NCBI taxonomy): Eukaryota > Metazoa > Chordata > Amphibia > Caudata > Salamandridae > Lissotriton > Lissotriton vulgaris. Next base: position 881,376,357 of record NC_141699.1, on the reverse strand, counting down.
AAAGCAGATTGCATAGGACTTAATGTTCATTCTGCCTGGGCCAAAGCTGCTACCACTGCATTGGTACAGAGTCCCTGTCCTAGTCATTTGCCGTGGATATCCCTCCTCACTTTCACAAAGCATTATTGCCTGGACAGTCAGATTAGCTGGGAGTGGCATTTTCTTCGCTTGGTCATGGAGGAGTTTCTGCTTTGAGTCCTTTTAAAGACCCACCTCCAAATAGATATTGCTTTTGTATCTATTCAAAAGGTGAGGAATCTGGGGCTAGAAATTTCTATCGGAATAACAAGTTATTTCCCTTCCGTAATGCTTTTTCTGGTAGAGACTCTATCTAGCAACAGATTACTCACCGATCCTCCACATTCTGTGATTCGACTCCATCCATTAATAAGATCCCAAGTCTAGGAATCTGCGCACACTAATTTGCTTTTGGAGCTGTGACTCTTAGGATGCGGACAGTCTCAAATCAGCTAACATCAGTGCCTCGCATATGTAGCCTCGCACATCCTTTCCAGAGCGGAGTGTTGCCAATGAGGAGCCACAGGGCACCACCTGCTGGCGTGAAGTACTGTTTAAAGCATTTCCGGATCCAGTCCGATGCCTGGGGAATATTCAAAAGTGAGGAATCTGTGGCTAGAGAAAGTCTCTGCCAGAAAGAGCATTACTGAAGGTATTTAACTTGTTTATTTAATCCATGCTTGGTCCCTCTGGTCAGTTGATCTGTGGCCAGCACATAGTGACTGACTTTTCTGACGAGATACCCATAACCTGGGAGCCTGGGGAGGCAACCCCCCTCCCCCAATTAGGCAGACAAAACCACTTTCAGGCTTTGACAAGAAAATATTTTCCTCAGATAGCTTGGCTTTGTTATTTGAATGTGGTGTGCTTTCTAGGAATGTACACCCATTCATTATCAGACATGGCCAGTGACATTTTGCCGGCCCAAACATTCCAAAACGGGCAGCACACAGTAAAAATGTTTTCTGGCCAGATACCACCAAAATACATAGTCTTAGCTATGGGCAACAGTGCATGCTTTGAAGACATATCTAGAGGCAACCAAATGGTGTTTTGGGGGGATGGCCAAGCCTTTGGACAGAAGGCTGACTGCACTCGAGCAGTTCAAAGATTGTCTTATACCAGGTTTATTTATTTATTTTTAAAGTTTTATATAGCGCGAACAAGATCTTTGCAGATATCAGAGCGCTTTACAGAAGCAGTAGGTAGGATAAACAAGACTCTTAAATCAATATGAGATTCCGTAGACAGTGAGTTGCAAAAATAGGGTATCAATCATACAAGGGTATACAGAGTAATAACAATCAAGAAACAATAATATGGAAGCAGTACAATGTCTAAACGGATAAGATTATAGCACCCCAGAGGGTGAGTAAACACAATGTTGAAAGCAAAGCATTAGTCAGTAGTGGGTGCGTTGCAGGTTATTGAGGCCGATAATGTGGGAGCCAAATACTGTCATTGTTCCAGTATCAGTAGTGTTTAGGTGTATTTAGCCATAAGGATGGCCTTCACCTCTTTCTTGAAGAGTATAGTGGACGGGATAAGCCTGGTTTCTGGCGGGAGTGCATTCCAGATCCTAGGTGCCATTCCAGAGAAGGAGCGTTTGTATGTTTTTTCCTTCCGGAATCTCCGTGGTTTCAGGAGGAGAGTGTTTGTGCTTCTGTTATTATTATTTTATTATTATTAATCGGGTTTTGTAGAGCGCAAACAACCCGGAGGCCTCGTAGCGCTGTTGGATCTTGAGCCTCCTGATATGGTCCGCTTATGAGAGAGGTAGTTGGGTGCCTTGTGGTGTACGGCCGAGTGTGTCATACAGGCAATTTTCAATTGAATTCTGGCTTCAATAGGCAGCCAGTTCAGGGCTTTTAAGTCGGGGGATATATGCGAGTGTTTTCTTGAGCCAGTGATGAGTCTCGCGGCCGCGTTCAGGGAGGCTCTTAGGGGAGCCGTTGTTGTCAGGGGGAGCCCGCTGAGAGCCACAATTCCGTAGTCTATGCGAGGAATGACTAAGGCTTGTACCACAGTTTGGAAGTCCTTGGGTGGTAGGAAGGGTTTGAGTTTTCTCAACGTGTTGATTTGGAAGTTGGCTCCTTTAGTTGCTATGCTAATATGCTGCTGCATGTCGAGATTGCAGTCCAGTGTGATGCCAAGGGATTTCGCTGAGTCCACGATGGTGGGTTGTACATTGAGTGCGGTTAGATGATTGAGCCAGGTTTGGGTGATGGCCTTTTTCGCAGGAGGAGAGATCAGAAGGAACTCAGTTTTCAGAGCATTTAGTTTGAGGTGATTGTCGGCCAGCCAAGCTTGGGTGTTTCTTAGTGTGGCATTCAACAGTTTGATGTCTTCAGGGGATTGAAGCTTGAGGTAGAGCTGAGTGTCATCGGCGTACATATGGAAATGTACCTTAGAAGATTGAAGCAAGGTGGTGAGTGGTTCCATGACGAGGTTGAACAATGTGGGGGATAGGGAGGAACCTTGCGGGACGCCCAGTGTTACTGGCACAGGCGAGGACAGTGCATTGTTGATCTTGAACCTCTGAGAACGGTTGTGCAGAAAGGACGTGAACCATTTGAGAACCGTCCCGGATATGCCCATTCTGGTATTTTGGAGCTCCAGTAGATTCTCGTGTTTGACCGTATTAAATGCTGAAGAAAGGTCAAGAAGGATGAGGAGGCAGGACTCATTGTGATCAAGGATTTGGAGGGCATCATCTATTATGTGTGTCATGGCCGTTTCCGTGCTATGCTTTGCTCTGAATCCGGATTGGTGAGAGTTGAGGAGGTCAAACTGCTCAATGTGTTTTGTCAGTTGGAGTTGCACGCATTTTTCTAACAGTTTTGCTAGAGTGGTGATATTGGTGATAGGACGATAGTTGTTTAGGTCGGCCGGGTCAGCTGTGGGTTTCTTGAGTATAGGCGTGACTTGCCCAATCTTGAGGGAGTCTGGGATGAGCCCTTGTTGCAGGGAACAGTTGATGATTTTAGTACAGAGTGGGAGGAACAGGGGGGTGAGGACTTTAACAGCATTGGCAGGTAGGGGGTCTGTGTGATGATTGGCGGGTTTCAAGGTGACCAGCAGCTTGTGAATTGATTCTTCGGAATAGGTGTCGAAGGATGTCCATGAAGCGTTGTTTTTAGCATGAGTGTTAGTTATGCATATGGAGCCGGCGAATCGACGTGCATCCTTGATGAGATCGCTTCTTATAGTGTCGTTCTTTTGCTTGAAGAAAGCAGAGAAGTCTTCGCAACTTGGGATAGCCATTGTTAAGTTGTTGAGTTGTGGAGGTTGCATTTTGGTTTGGGTTTTGACTAACTCGAACAGTTTTTTTGGTCGGTTTTTAGCTTGATCCAGCTGTTGGCTAAAGAATATTGTTTTAGAGCGTTTGATTTTTCTGAAGTAAGCGTTTCTCTTACTCTTAAGCGTTCTGAGGTTCAGTGCTGAGGGGTCCGATCTCCACGCGCGCTCAGCTAAGCGCATCACACGTCTGTCTTCATTGAGTCTGCCATCGTACCATGGGTTCTAGTTCTTGGTGGAGACTCTCTTCAATTGCAAGGGTGCGGCTTCATTGATTATTGTAGACATGGAGTCTAGGTAGAGGTTGGTCAATGAATGCACATCAGAGACGTCCGTCGGGGGAAGAAGGAGACTGCCTGTGTGGGTAGGCAAGGACTTTGGGTTAAGGTTCTTCAGGTCCCTCTTCCAAATCTTGGTTTTGGCAGGTTGCGCCAGGTTAAGTTTGACTTTTTCGTTGATGAAGAAGGTGATGATGTGGTGGTCTGACCAGTCACATGGTTCGATTGCGACTAGTTGGGTAGAGTCTTCTTTGGCGATGATAAGGTCAATGATAGAGCCTTTTTCATGTGTCGGACCGTTGCAGATTTGGGTGAGGTCAAGCGCGTCGAGGAACGTCTTAAGGCTCTTCACCACAGTGTCTTTCTGGTCATTCCAGTGGAGGTTGAAGTCTCCCAGGTAAATTTGATTGAGCTGTCGACCGGCGTTGGTGGATATCGTGTCCATTAGTTGTTGGGAGAAGATGAAGTTGTCACCGGGCGGGTGGTAAATAACATGAAGGGAGCACACAGGTTTGCCCTCACTAGTAATCTCAAGGCAGATGAGTTCGCAGGAGGAGAGGGAGGGGGAGGGGCCTTCAGTGACAACTAGGTTGCTCCTGTAGATGCATGCGATTCCCCCGCCCGTCTTGCCATTCCTGTCGAGTCTAATAATGCGATAGTTGGGGGGGACTAGTATGTCCATTATAGGTGTGAATGTTTCAGTTAACCACCTTGCGGTTATTGTTCCCAGCTAGACAATTCCACTAGCAGTGGAGGAAGTTCAGGGACCTTGCTTACCAGCAATGTTAACCTTCCCAGCAGGAGCAACTTCAGACCTATGCCCTTTTGGGGCAGAGGGCATGGCGGAGGCTGAAGTTGTTCACTCCAGGAGGAACAGCAATCCTCCTGCTCTTCCTCCTCTGCTGAAGCAGCCAGCAAGCCATGTTGACTTGCCCTATTGGGCCCTTGGTTAGTCAGTGAGAGGCAATGATTGTTTCCCCAGCTAGAAATCCAACACGCCAGACCAACCAGGTTTACAAATTGTCCAAAGGGATAGCTTCTGCCTTTCATTTGTCCCTTCTTACTCCGCCCAATACCAGAGCAATTTTCTGCAGACACCACTTCTATCTTGATTCTAGAAGTCAATCTCCTTTTTGCCAAAGGTGACATTGAGCCATTAAATGCTTTTACATGAGGACAATTTCAACATGCTCACGTTGACTCCGATCCTCTGTGCTCTGGATCATGGGGAGTTGATGGTGTCCTTGGACTTGCAAAACACATGTTACTTGTCTGACCTTCAGTCCAACAGGCACCACTACGGTTCACAGTGGTATTGGAACACTTCCAATTTGTATGCTGCTTTCCCTGGACCCCTTCGGATCCATTCTGATGTCTGGGAATATTTTAAAGGCAACTATTGTAAAATGATTCTGCAATTATCGACCAATAAGAAGACATAAGCCAAAATATATTTGCATGTGTCATATTAATCTGATCAGATTGTGTGAAGCGGCACCTCTACCTACAATTACACGTTAGACCTGTCTGTTAATATTGTGTGTTTGCACAATAGGAGCTGTGTTTCATGCTCTGTGTGGGTGGCAATTTTTAACAGAATTTAAACTGGGATTTTAATACTGTGACTTTTAAACATAATTTATGCTGCTAGTTTTACCTTTGTACTGAAAGAGCTGTTTAATTCTCCGGTGGCCTGGGCTTAACGAACAGCAGAACCTTAGGTCAGCGCTCTAGATTTCCAATGCTAACACGCTCCCCTAGCCTTCAAAAGCAGCCGATGACGCGATTATCAACCAATAAGAAGACATAAGCCAAAATATATTTGCATGTGTCATATTAATCTGATCAGATTGTGTGAAGCGGCGCCTCTACCTACAATTAAACGTTAGACCTGTCTGTTAATATTGTGTGTTTGCACAATAGGAGCTGCGTTTAATGCTCTGTGTGGGTGGCAATTTTTAACTGAATTTAAACTGGGATTGTAATACTGTGACTTTTAAACATAATTTTATACTGCTAATTTTACCTTGCACTGAAGAAGCTGTGTTTAATACTCCGGTGGCCTGGGCTTGACGAACAGCAGAACCTTAGGTCAGCGCTCTAGATTTCCAACGCTAACGCGCTCCCCTAGCCTTCAAAAGCAGCCGGGCGCCGCCTAAGGCAAGCCAGTCTGCGCCCGACCGGGCCCAGGGGCGACAACCCCTGTCGGTTTTACCAGCAAAGTCAAGGTTTATACCAAAGACCAACTCACCTCCTTCAGAGGAATGCCAAAAAGTAAGTGCCTTAACACAATGCCCCCAAACACTCTCAATAGGCACGTCACACCTGTGGATTTAAATGTCGCCTGTCGCTCGAAACACCTTTAGTCCACCCAACTACAGAAGCTGTTAAAATGTTTTTAGTAAACTGCTGCTCATTATCTAAACATTCATTGGAAATCTACCTCCTACTTGAAGAGGAAAGCCCGGATGTGCTTTTTTTTTTACAGAAACCTGGTTGAATAAGGAGGCTGACCCCATGATTGTCCAAGCACTCCCCTCCTGGCTACGCAATACTGAGATTGGATCGAGTCACAGGTAGAGGAGGTGGATTACCCATCATTTATAAAAATTAATTTACCTGTCACTCTACTAACAATTCTCTACCATATTGCTAAAGTATTTTACCTTAAGTATCTCTCACACCAGGACCTTCTTGGGGATTTTATTATACCGACCTCCAGGTGCCCTAGGCAATTTTTGCAAAGATCTCCCCGATACTGTAGCTAATTTAGCCAGCTTCCTCCCCAACCTAACCCACTTAGGGAACTTTAATCTCCACTTCGATGACACTTTATCCTCACCTAGAGTGGAATTTACCCAACTAGTCAATGGCCCCACTCATTCTAAAGGCCATCTACTGGACCCTACTTTTTCAAAGAGTTCTGATCTCCTCGTTAAAGACCCTATCTCAGAACCTTGGACTGGTCATATTTGAATACCGTTTTCCAGGATAATACAGGATGGAGGCATTCTGACCAAAAAAAACAGCAAGTTGGTCAAAACTGCCCATAAAACCCTGGGTGACAATCTTGGAAGATTTTGTTCCCAATTTGGAAACTGATCCAGTCACAGCGAATGAAAACGTAGTGAATTGGCTTGAGTCATCACTTGACAAGATTTTACCATAAAATTGACTCATAACAAACCCGAATCTAATCAAAATGCCTGGTATACGCCCAAACCTAGGGAGCTTAGACAATCCAGCAAAAAGCTGGAAAGAATGTGGAGGAAACATCCCTCTGCAGTCAATAAAAACAAGTATTGAGAGGCTATAAAGATTTACAAAATTGAAATAAAGGCCGCCAAAGTGCTCTATTATGATGAAAAAATCACGTTGTCGACAAACCAGCCATATGACATTTTCTGCATTGTAAAATCTCTCCTTATCCCCCCCGCGCCTCTCTTCACCTTTGCAAACGCCTCCAACTGGTGTAATGATATGGCAGAATTCTTTTTTAATAAAATACAAATGATCTAAAACTCTTTCCCCCAAGTGATGGCTCCACAGACATCACTGGCACTTGACGAGACAGTCCAAGATGGAGACCAGCTGCTGGAGATCATTCATCCTTTAAACCTGTCCTCCCTCCAAGGACTTCTCAGCCAACTTAAGTCTGGAGCACCATCAGACTTTGCTGCCCCAAATATTTTAAGTCTAATCACTGATACGGTATCCCAGGTTGTTCTTAATGTGATAATCGCTTACCCCAGTATTGGAACTTTCATAGATTCCCATGCTTTGTATCATTCCCTGTCGTCGGAATGGGAGTCTCGGTAACAAAAATACCATAGCTGTAGGTACAAAAGACAAAGGAAAAAGGCCTAGGCCTCATTCCCTTTTGTAGCATATCACCCTCTTTGTGTAAAAGAGACCAAACTTTGGCATCAGCCAATCAGAAGTGCCTCACCCCTTAGAACTTTCCTGAAGGAACCTCAGAGCCTCAGATTTTCTACCGCACGAGTCTCCTGTGAGCTCTGCTCAACTGCTACTTTTCTAAGGAATTACTGTGGATATTTTCGTCAGAATCTTTTAGATTCTCTTCAGGATTACTGACTACCTTCCAGGATTAGCGAAATGGATTAGAAAAAGGCCCTTTTCAAGCCTTGTTCCACCTGTGGTAAGAAAAGGCTTTTTGTGGAGCATAGGCACAAAGACTGCATCTATTGCCTCTATCCTGACCACCAGGCTGCTGACTGCAAGATCTGTCGCACCTTCTCAACCAAGACCCTCCGGGACAGTGCGAGTAGACTCTTGACATGGCTCCAGAAGCTGAAGTCCAGGAAGGATACTGTCTCTAGTGACAGTGAGGATGCAGCGTCGATGTCTTCATCAAGAAGGTCAGTGAAGAGGGGTAGGGGTTCTCCTTCCCCTTCTGTGGAAAGACCTTCTAAGGCCTCTAAAAAGACCCCCAGTGAGTCTGAGAGCCTAGGTCCCAGCAAATCTTCTCACAGAAGTGAAAAGGAGAAAGTAGGACCTGTTACGCCTTCAAAAGGTGAGAAGACTGCCTCAGCCTTCAAAAAACCTTCTTCTCAATCTTCTGAGAGGAGCTATAAGTCCTCGAAGACGTCGACAGCAGGTACGTCAGCGTCGACGGAGAAGGCGCCGATGACTAAGATGACGTCGACAACGAAGATTTCGTCGACCACGAAGACTCTGCCGACAAAGGCACCGTCGACGAAGGTTACAGTGTCACCGACGACGATGGTGATGACGTCGACGGTGGTGTCTACGATGACGTAGACGGCAGTCTCGTCGACGAGGGCATTGACGACTCTGACGATGACGGCTGGTGTGCCCACAGTTTACTCGTCGACTACTTCGACCCTGATCTCGTCGACGCAGGTACAGCCGTCGACGACGGAACCGTCGACGATATTATCCTCTGAGAAAAGGATTACCATTTCTGTGACGAGAATCACGCCGGAGATGACTTCTCAGAGGAGTGTTTCCCCCCCCCCCTTCCACCAACTATGATTTTTCAAGAAGGGGAGTCAGAGGATGAGGACCAGGACGCTTACAGTTATGCCAATAGTCCCTCCCAACTTCTGGTCAAGTGCCAGGAGACGGACTCTGAGGGTGAAAACGTCCAGGAGGAGAGTGGTCATCATCAAACGGCCCAGTCGCAACATCATTCGGGCCAAGATATGGAGACGGTGCCATCTTCTTTTCTCCAAGATTTGCATAACATGCTGCAAGACTATAAATCTAGGGCGAATAGGCCACTTCATGTCCTGGCAGCATTTTTGCCCTCACCAGTGACGCCATCTTTACAGGCTCAAGTTTCACCTCAGCCTCAGACATCCTTCCAACAAGATTCCTCCGGGCTGCAAGAGGTCCATGATGATTCCTCGGATGGGGACCAGCAGTCGGATCATGACTCTTTTCCGAATACTGAATATGACTAATATATCATTGCGAATCCTGCTTCACCAGTCCCAGATCCGGCGGATTCCCCGCCAGCGGACATCAAGGGTTTTCATCAGTTGATGGAGAGAGCGGCGGGCAGATTCAAATTGGCCATGCCTAAGGTTACTACTGATTGTTTTAAATACGATTTCAAAGAGCCTTTTAGGAAATCGACAAGGTCCATCCCTATTGTGGCTCATTTGTGGAAGGAGTGCCTTAAGGCCATGAGGAACCCGGCGACGGTGGTCCGTGTGCCACAGCGTCTGGACAAGAAGTACAAGGCACCCAATGAGGGTCCCGCAGCCTTGACGGGTCATCCAAGACCAGATTCCGTTATCTCGCAGGCAGCGCAGAGAAAATCCTGTAACCCCTCTGCTCCCTTAACAGCTCCACCGGACAAAGAAGGGCGGAGATTGGACAATGCAGGGAAGAGGTTCTCTTCCATGGCGAGTTTACTAGTACGGGCCGCTAATGCCCTGGCGATCTTGGGGAGATATGACCGCCAGCTTTGGTGCGATATCGCCCCGTACATTGACCAGCTGCCTCCAGAGTCTACATCTGAAGATCCTGTAGGAGGGAGAAGCGACTTCAATGGAAATCATTGACTGTGCAATGGATATTGCAACCACAGCGTTTCGATCCCTGGCTGGGGCGGCAGTCCTCTACCGCCAAGGATGGCTCAAAGCGACTTGGTTCTGGCCTGAGATCCAGAACAAGGTCCTTGATCTTTCTTTTGATAGTGAGGCATTGTTTAGGAAACTCATCGATGATACCCTTCAAGAAATAAAGAAGGATACGGAGACTGCCAGGTCTTTAGGGACCCTTCAATACTGCAAGTCTCCCTTTAAAGGAGCCAGAGGCAGAGGTGGTACCTATAGAGGGTCCTTCACACAACAGCGCTACTCCTCCACAGGCTCAGGTTCCCAGCAATACCGGCAACCCTATCAACAGCACCAGGGCCAGTCGACAAACTACTCCAGGCCTTACAACAAGGGAAAACAGGCTGGACGAGGACGGGACTCGTCCAAGCGCCAATAGCGGCCTCCTGGCTCTTCCTACTGGACCCTACTTCAAGAAATCATCAGTTGGAGGCAGGGTCACCAAATACCTTCAAAACTGGTGCAAAATAACAATGGACCGTTGGGTGCTCAACATCATTCGGAAAGGGCATACTTTGGAATTCACGCAAGTCCCTCCACCCAAGCCCCGGGCAGCCATTCCGTCGAAACACCAGCGTCTCCTGCGGCTCGAAGTCCAACAGATGCTCCGGAAGGGAGCGATAGAGCTGGTTCCCTCAAACCAAAGGGGACAAGGATTTTATTCCTGGTTCTTCCTGGTGAGGAAAACGCTAGAAAAATGGCGCCCCATTTTAGACCTCAGGGAGCTAAACACCTATCTCATCTCCCTATCTTTCCGGACGGTCTCTCTCCAGGACATATTGAAGCTCATCAATCCGGGAGATTTCATGGCCCCGCTCGATCTCGAGGATGCGTATTTCCATGTTCCGATCAACCCAGCACACAGAAGGTTTCTGCGATTCACAGTAGCCAAGAGCCATTTTCAATTCAGGGTTTTACCCTTTGGACTCCGCTCAGCCCTGAGAATTTATACAAAGGTGCTGGCGCCAGTAGCAGCTTTCCTGCGAAGGAACCATTTCCAAGTCTTCCCCTACCTGGACGACTGGTTGCTGAAAGCTCCGTCCAGGGAGGCAGCGCTAGAGGCTGTTCAAGCTTGTACGAATCTGTTCCAGAATCTAGGCCTCACTCTAAACAATGAGAAGTCCTCTCTGGTCCCGTCAAAAAAGGCTCGCTTCCTGGGGGCCCTCTTGGATTCAAACCTCTCCAGAGCCTTCCCTACTCTGGAAAGGAGGGAAAAAATACAGACCTTGGCTCTGGACTTACGGGCAAGAAGGTGTCTTTCTGTACGCCGATACAAATCCCTACTGGGGGTGATTTCATCGTGCATTCCACTGATTCCCCATTGCAGACTCCGAATGTGTCCTCTGCAGGAAGAACTGGACAACCAGTGGCAACAGGTCCACGGTTCATTCGAGGACATAGTGACTGTCACTCCGAGGATGAAAGACGCGACCTTATGGTGGACAGATCAAAACAACTTGTCCCAAGGTCTATCCTTCGTAAGCGACCCATCCCCACATGTAGTCACAACGGACACGTCGTTGGAGGGTTGGGGAGCAGTGATGCAAGACCTACATGTCAGCAGGCATTGGTCGCTCCAGGAGAAAAATCTCCACATCAACCTTTTAGAACTAAGGGCGATAAGACTGGCTCTGCAAGCTTTTCTTCCTTGCCTAGAAGGTTCGCAAGTGCTTATCAGGACGGACAACGCCACGGTCATGCACTATGTGAACAAGGAAGGAGGAACCAGATCTCGTCCTTTGTCGCAAGAAGCTCAACAGATCTGGGAATGGGCGATCCTTCAGAGGATATCACTGAAGGCAGAACACTTACCAGGGATCCTAAACGAAAACGCTGACAGGCTGAGCAGGTCATCCTCAGCCAGCTACGAGTGGGAATTGAATCAGACAGTTTTGGAAGAGATCTTCAGCCAGTGGGGCAGACCGGAGGTCGATCTCTTTGCCACTCCGACCAACAAAAAATGCTGGTCTTACGCAAGCAGGCTTCACCATCAAGGTTCACTGGGGAGTGCGCTTTCAACAGCATTGTTGTGGACATTTGTCTACGCTTTTCCTCCTATTCCTCTGATACCACGACTTATCAGGAAAGTCAAGGTGGAGCCGTGCAGGATGATCCTGATAGCCTCGGCTTGGCCGAGGCAGTTCTGGTACACGGAGCTCCATCTGTTGTCGATAGCTCCTCCCTTTCCTTTGAGAATTCTGCCGGATCTTCTAACAATGTCTGACTGACAAATTTGGCACCCAGATCCACAGTCGTTACACCTGACTGCATGGCTCCTGAGCAGCGAGAGTTTATGAACCTGCCCTTATCAAGAGAGATTAAGGAGGTTCTTTCCCAGGCAAGGGCTCCTTCAACGAACAGGACTTACCGCCTTAAGTGGAAAAGATTTTGTTGCTGGTGTAAGAAAGAAAGCATTGATCCTTTCAATTCCAAGCCTAATCAGATCCTACCTTATCTGCTGTCCTTGGCTAAGTCGGGACTAGCCCATTCATCAATTAAGGTCCATTTGGCTGCTTTGTCAAGGTTCAGAAGGACAGGATCCGGTCCTTCCTTGTGGTCTTCCAGGATTATCAAGCAATTTCTTAAGGGTTTGTTCAGGGTCTATCCACCGGTGAGACCGCCCCCTCCTACATGGCATTTAAATCTAGTCCTTTCTCAACTCATGAAAGGTCCATTTGAACCAATCCATCGTTCTGACATGAAATATCTTTTGTGGAAATTGGCTCTCCTCCTTGCTCTCACGTCGGCTAGGCGTGTTGGAGAATTACAGGCTTTGACCATCCAAGAACCTTTCCTTCAATTCAAGAGAAACACCGTGATCATGAGAACTAATCCTAGTTTAATGCCCAAGGTTCCCTCGAATTTCCACTTGAATTAACCGGTCATTCTGAAGGCGTTCTTCCCTCAACCTTCTACGCCAGCAGAAAGAGCATTGCATTCGTTGAATGTGCAACGATGCTTGAAATTCTATTTACAACGTACTAAAGGTTTTCGAAAATCTTCACAACTATTTGTCGCCTTCGGAGGTCCTGGTAAGGGCCTTCCGCTATCCAAACAGGGTGTTTCGAGATGGATCACAAGTGCCATTCTACATTGTCACAAGGCTGCAGGAAAACAATTCACTGGAAAGATCCAAGCACATTCCACAAGATCTGTGGCTTCTTCAACATCCCTCTTAGCGGGGGTGCAGATTAAAGACATTTGCAGAGCTGCTACCTGGTTCAGCGTTCACACCTTTACCAAGCATAACTGCTTGGAATCTCTGCAACAAGATGATGCGGCAGTAGAACTTGCTGTCCTGAGGAACCTCTTCCACTGATGGTGAGCTTTCCTTTCTTTCCCACCTTCCATCTTTCACATTTTGTATCTTATGTCATGTTGCCTATTGCTATAATTTATGATGCAAAATGTGATTATCTTGCCAACTGCTTGCTACTCTGATACAAAGCACGGGAATCTATGAAAGTTCCAATACTGGGGTAAGAAAACAAGTTACTTACCTGTAACTTTAGTTCCCCAGTATTGGTAACTTTCATAGATTCCCATGCGCCCACCCGCCTTCCCGAGGAAAGCTCAGCCTACAACAGATATGGTGTCTAAGTACACAACGGCTACGAAAATCTGAGGCTCTGAGGTTCCTTCAGGAAGGTTCTAAGGGGTGAGGCACTTCTGATTGGCTGATGCCAAAGTTTGGTCTCTTTTACACAAAGAGGGTGATATGCTACAAAAGGGAATGAGGCCTAGGCCTTTTTCCTTTGTCTTTTGTACCTACAGCTATGGTATTTTTGTTACTGAGACTCCCATTCCGACGACGGGGAATGATACAAAGCATGGGAATCTATGAAATTTACCAATACTGGGGAACTAAAGTTACAGGTAAGTAACTTGTTTTCTTCCCTAGCAACGGGAATTGTGCTGTTTCAATGGAAACAGGCAGTGGTTAGAGTACTTCTAAAAAAAAAAAAATAATAATAACTTTGACTCTGATATATTGGCCAACTATCATCCTACCTCTTTACTACCAGGAATTGGTAAACTAGCGGAAAAGCATGTAAATTTGACTCTATCCTCCTTTCTTGAAGACAACTCTCGTCTCCATCTGTCACAGAATGGATTTAGACCACAATATGGTACAGAAGCTGCACTCCTGATAGCAGTGGAAGAACTAAGGAAAATTCTAGACAGAGGGGGCTGCCTAGCACTTATTTTGTTAGACTTCGGCGCAGCCTTCGACGCGGTGAACCACCAGTTGCTGGTTCAAAGACTGAGGAGGATAGGAGTGGCTGGTACGGCACTAAAATGGCTGCAATCATTCCTGGAGAATAGATCTTGTGCCGTCCTCGAAGAAGGAATCACTTCCAAGCGAATGCCTCTTAGGTGTGGAGTCCCCCAGGGTTCTTCCCTGAGCCCCACCCTATTTAATGTCTACATGAGCTCGCTAGCAGACAGTCACGCCTTTTTGTATTCAGATTATTACCCTACGCTGATGACACCCAATTGGTGGTTACACTTAATCAGAAAGAGAACACAGGCTTGAAACTAGCTTTATGCCTCAAAAAGGTGTCCAGCTGGATGGACGACTCTTATCTCAAGTTAAATGGAGCTAAGACTGAGCTCATTTTCCTGGGTAACTTCACCTCGCTGACTATAGGATCCTTTTGGCCTAGTTGTTTGGGGACACCTCTCTCCCCAAAGGACTGCACTAAGAGTCTAGGTGTATGGTTAGACCATAAGCTAGATTAAAAAAAAAAAACAAGCAGGTAAGGTGGCAGCTTGTTGTTTTGGGATCTTAAGAATGTTAAGGAAGATCCTTCCCCTGCTACCTTTCTCAGCCAGAAGGCTATTGGTTCAAGCTTTAATTTTATCACGCCTGAACTACGCTAATGCCCTATATCTAGGAGTACCACTACTGACAACCATAAAGATTATACCGATAGAGCAAAACTGTGCTGCACGTCTGCTCCTAAACACTCCCAAATGCTTTTCAGCAAAACCTACACTGTCAACACTACACTGGCTACCCATCCAAGAAAGAGTCCAATTTAGGACTCTGTGATTCATGCACAAGGCACTCTCGGGTATAGGCTATTCACTATCAAGAGACATTATTCACCCTTATCGTCCCACGAGATCTCTCCGGTCAGACAATAAACAACTGGCTGTAGTCCCAAAAATAAAAGAACACAAAGCGGGGGATGTCGCTTTTCATTCAACGCTGCAAAGCTGTGGAATCACCTACCCACTAATATTCGCCTGGAAACCAACCACTTGACCTTCTGAATACAACTTAAAACTCATCTGTTTCCTTAAACTGATTGTAGTTGGAACGGTTACGTTACCAGCGCAGGTATTCTCTCGAGTAGCCATGCGCTTTAGAAATGCCATTCCATTCCATTAATAATATTTCTCTCAGGCAGCGTTTAGGAACAGAATTAGCACAGTGGGTAATGTGTTCAGACTGAGAAATATGTAACACTCACAAAAGTCACCCTGTTTGTTTTGTTTGTAAACCTGCTGCCGCTTATCTTTCATAATATTCCAGGACATCATCTTTGGAGCTTATTGTGGGACCTTGAAATTCCACCTGCCCTGCATAGCATCCTCGTAGGATTACATCATGGAAACTGCGCCACTGTGCACTAGGGTCCATATCAGGAAAAATAAGTAAATTCCCTGTCATCAAGGATGTTCGCTTCCCCCCTTGTATATAAACCTAGTGGTAGTGTTAAGAAGCACTAGTACCAATAACAACTCCTAGGTGGTTCAAAAATCTTTTTTCAGATAATGCACTACTGATATTGAAGATGCACAGACGCCTCCAGAACCTTTCAAAGTAAATCAATGAGTTATGTTTATTTAAAGGGCTGGCCAACATCACTTCCAAAACCAAACTGATGACCTTCAGTCCACATAAGGGATTGAGGAATATCTTCATTGTGGATAATTCACCTCCACGGCAATTGGCGCGCCATCAAAGGTTTTCTCAGCGACTGCTACTACCCCTACAGTCAAGAGGATGGTAGTGGTTGTGTCACCGTCATTGGCTGCTTTCAGACCGTCTCTATCAACGAGAGCTTATCTGTCAACCACTGAGCAGGTTCGGTCACCGTCAAGTACTCTTCAACCGCCGAAATTGGTTCGGCCATAGACTATCCCATCAACGACCCCCTCGATGAGTGAAAAAGTGAGTCTGCTGCTGAAGCCGATGCCTTCCCTTCTGCAGGACTTTAAAAAAATATCTCCAGTGCCACCTACTAGTCTTCTGAATTTCCAGGAGCCTGCTGATGATCGTCCTTCTGGTCGGGCCTTCTCAACTCTGAGTTTAGTTCCAGGACTTAGAGGAAGAAGGGACAATAGATGATCCGTCTACTTATTTGGAGGGGGACTGGTCTTTCTCAGATATGGGGCGTCCCAGTTCTGAGCGATTGGACACATTTTAAGAGCACTACCCATATGAGGAACAAGAAGAACAAGCTCACGAAGCCTCTATTAATATCCCTATGTCATTGGTTACTGATCTTCAGTTAATGCTGAACGATTATTATGAAAGATTCCCTGAAACAATTTCTGCGCCACAGCCTCCTCCCCTTCAGGAGGCTTCTGCTCCTGTGTCGCTTACTATACCCCCGTTGCAGAAGAGCAAGACTGTTCCACCACCTGTGGAAATTCCTGGACAATAGCAGGACGGCGACGACCAGCAACTAGAGGAACGGGAACTGCAGTTTGACCTGATGTCCATGATGAGTGGGACGAGTATGTGGCTCCAATTCCACCTTCTCCTACTCTGCCTCTTGCTGACTCTCCGCCTGCTGATAACGATTTGCTGGAACACGCTTCTAGGCGCTTTGACCTTCCTATGCCTGCCAAACAGACAGTGTTTTTAATACGATATTAAGCCCACAATGCAGCACTCCTCTCAATCCATTCCTATTATAGACATTTTATGGCAAGAGGGCCTGAAGTTGATGAAGACGCCAGCTTCTATTCCTGCAGTGGTGCCAAATTGGACAAAAAGTGCAGGGCATCCGAGGACTCTCCTGCGTGCCTGATTGGTCACCCCGGACCTGATTCGGTCATTATGCAGGCGGCCTACAGAAAAAAACAGGTCTTGACCCACTAGACCTCTCCAACCTCCGCCCAATCTCCCTATTGCCAGGGATAAGTAAGATCACGGAGAAGGTTGTCAATCAGCAACTATCGGCTCTCCTAGAAGCCAACAACGTTCTTCGCCCCTCTCAAACTGGGTTCCGTCCTGGGCAGGGGACCGAGACCGCCCTTCTTCAAGTGGTGGAGGAAGCCAGATGCATCTTGGATTCAGGGGGATCGGTGCTACTGATCCTCCTGGATCTAAGCGCTGCATTTGATACGGTTGACCACGAGATCATGATACAGCGACTGTCTAACTTAGGAATAAGTAACACAGCACTTCGCTGGCTCACATCCTTCCTTAAAGACAGAACCTTTCAGGTCTGTGAAGGTAATGAGCGATCTGACTTCTTCCCCTTCCAGTGTGGGGTCCCTCAGGGCTCTTCATTGAGCCCCACACTATTTAATACCTACATGGCCCCCCTGGAGGAAGTGGTTACCCCATTCGGGATAAAACCCATCACATACGCTGATGACACCCAAATGGTGGTTTCATTTTTGCTAGAAAGTGCCCAAATCAAAAACCTTCATGACTGCCTTGAAGGGATCTATCAGTGGATGTGTGATTCAAGGCTGAAACTGAACGGCTCTAAAACCGAGCTTATGCTACTAGGACCTAAAACATCACCCCTCCCCAGCACAATGTGGCCATCCTGCCTAGGTACCTCAACCTAAGATGGAGCTCAAAAGTCTGGGTTTCTGGCTAGAACAGGACCTTTCACTTAAAACCCAGGCCAAAAAAACAGCAGGTACCTGCGTAGGCCTACTCCGCTCAGCCAGGAAAATTCTCCCTCTGTTCCCTGCACCTTCTCAAAAACTCCTAATACAAGGGCTGATATCATCTAGGCTAGATTATGGCAATGCCCTCTGCCTGGCAGCTCCTGAAACAACCATGAACATCCTGCAGAGAACTCAAAATGCCGCTGCTAGGCTCCTGACAGGCACCCCCCGTAGAACATCTGCCAAACCTGCATTGAAGGCACTTCACTGGCTGCCAATCCGTGAAAGGGTCAAATTTAAGGCCCTATGCATAACGCACAAAGCTCTACAAGGCCAAGGTCCCCCGTTGCATAAAATCAGGCTCTTCCCATACAAACCCAACAGGTCTCTGCGTTCCTCCCATGGCAACTTGGCCACAGTACACAAAATTAAGAAAGCCCGTACTGGAGGACGCCGTTTCTCAGTTGCAGCCGCAATATTGTGGAACACCCTACCAATCCATCTACGCGCGGAAACGAATCACAACAAATTTCGCAAGCTACTCAAAACCCACCTTTTCCCACAATAATCTGCACATACCCTTCCCGTTTCTGCTTCCCCCCCTCAGTTGCTAGTACAATCCCAGCGCTGGGACGCCCCCGGGCAGCCATGCGCTCTAGAAATCCCGTTTTCATTTCATTCATTTCATTTTCAAAGGAGATCTAAGAACCCCTATTATCAGTGTGCGGCTCCACCTAACAAAGGGCGTACATTTTACAACATCGGAAAAAGGTTCTCTGCTTTGTCAGCCATTGCCATCAGGGCCTCCAATGCCAAGGCTATCCTCGGGAGGTAAGACAGCCAGATATGGTCCGACATCGCAGTCTTGCCCAGAGTTCCTTCCTGAGGATAAGAGGAAAGAAACCAAGGAGATGCTGTCGAAAGGAGAGGGAGCCTCTTCCGAAACGATTGATGTGGCTCTGGACATTTCATCAACAGCCTTCAGATAAATGTTGATAGCGGCGGTACTGAGACGGCAGTGGTGGCTGAAAGCTACAACGTTCCTATCCGGCGGTCCAGGTCAAAGTATTAGACATGCCATTCGATGGCAAATTTCGCCTTGGTAAGCATGTGGATGAAGCTCTGGAGTCTATCAATTCAGATACTGAGATAGCTAAGTCTTTAACTAATCTGCCGCCGAAAAAGTTTGCTTCCTTCCGGGACAGAGGAAGAGGTCAATCCCTCTCTTACCCCCAACTTCAGCAGCATTTCCAGCCATTCTATCAGCAAGGGTTTTGGTCTCAGTATGCTTCGCTGCCCTTTCGGCAAACTTCAACACCAGCCTACTCTAGAGCTGTAGCACGTCGACGCCCACCATCTGGTGGAAGGGCTCACAACTCTAATAAGAGACAATGACAATTCCCAAGCCCCTGCTTGCCTCCTTGACGAACTTCCCATCTTATAGTCCGCAAGTGGGAAATTGAAGTGCTTCTCACCAAGCAGACAATCGAAGAGGTGCCATCCGATCAGTGCAATCTGAGGTTCTATTCATCCTTCTTATTGATAAAGAAAAAGATAGGAAATTTGAAGCAGATAATGGATCTCAGGTCGTTGAACAAGTTCATTAAATCTTAACCCTTCAGAATGTTGTTGCTCCAGGAAATTCTGCTTCTCATGAATGCGGGGGACTATAGGTCCTCTCTGGATCTTCTGGACGTGTATTTTCATTTTCTCATTCACCCAAAACATTGTTCTTTTCACAGGTTCGAGTTGGCAGGGTGCCATTATCAATTCAGAGTGCTACCCTTCGGGTTAAAGTCTGCTCCAAGAGCCTTCACCAAGTGCTTGGCTCCAGTGGCAGCCTTTCTATGGCGAGCCGGTCATCAGGTTTTCCCTTATCTAGATGTCTGGGTAGTCCAGGCCCCTTTCCTCCAGGCCACCAGAAGTGCGACAAACGCCAGTGTTTGGCTATTTCTCTCCCTGGGGCTCCGAAACAACCGGGAAAGTCCTCTATGGCTCCTTCCAGGTCGATCGTATTTCTAGGAGCAGCTCTGGACACCACGCTACCAAAAGCTTTCCCCACAAAGCAAAATATCTTGTGACTCCACAAAACAGTCCGGGTCAGTCAGATAAAAAGTGCTTTTCAGTAAGGGCATACAAATCACTGCTAGGAATGATGTCATCCTGTATCCCGCTGATTCCACACTGTCGCCTAAGGATGAGACCTCTTCAAGAGAAGCTCGACGCTCAATGGAATCAATCTCGAGCCTCATTCGAGGACATAATTTCAATCACTCAGGTGATAGTTTTGGCAATGTCTTGGTGGACACTCACGCACAATCTCTCTCAAGGTCTTTCTTTCCTCACGACAAAGCCAAAGTTGGTTATGACATCAGATGCTTCCGTGGACTGTTGGGGTGCCCATCTGCAAGAACTACAGATCCATGGAAGGTGGTCAGCTCAGGAAGCACATGGTCACATAAACATCTTGGAACTAATAGCAGTTTTTCTGGGCCTTCAAGCATTCCTGCCAAGAGTCAGGAAGTCATTGATCCTGATTCGCACGGACAACACTACCACCATGTTCTATCTGTTGAAGCAAGGTGGGACAAGATCTCAGGCTCTCTCAATCCTAGTTCAGCAGATCTGGGAATACCTGATAGTCCACGGCATCTCAATACAGGTTCAACATTTGCCAGGTGTCCAAAACGATTGGGCCGATACACTCAGCAGGGACACAAAGCAGTGTCACAAGTGGGAGTTAAACAAGGAACAGCTGTAAACGGTCTTTGGCTGCTTGTGGTTTCCAACCTTAGATCTGTTCGCTAAGTCGCAACAAAAAATGCAGATTCTACGCCCACAGATTTCCTTAGCCAGGCTCTCTAGGAAATGCCTTACACTTCTCATGGGAGGGAACGTTTGCCTACGCATTCCCTCCGTTTTGCAGCCTAGATGTTTTCTAGATTCACATACTGTGCATATTCCGCCATCTAGTGGTTGGAGACGGAAAGTGCTTTGTCTTTTTATTTTTTAGGTCTCGCCTGAGCCAGAAAATGCGCTGGTCTGGCGAGACATTTAGTGAGTGGGCTTTAGAAATCCGACCACAAGCTTTTGCTTGTGGCCTAAAGCTTGCGGTTACGCTTCGGGCACAGCCGCCATCTGCCTTTCCTATCTCTTCCTCATCAAGCGTCATGTGCCATCTGGCTTTCCTCGTCATGGCCCATTAACTCTCTCGTCATGGCTAATTAAACTTTCAGTGCGCCTGAAGTGCATATGCAATTAACTTAAACAATTATACTTTCAGAACTCCCTGAAGACATTTTGGCCCACCATGCGAGGTCTCTTGGGGAATGCCCTGAGCGCGTAACTCATGCCAGAGACCCTGTTGCCCATACCTCTGTGTTTTATGCCAGCACCCTGCCCCCCTTAATGCCAGTAGGTATGCATGTTGTACCCGCAACCGTCAATGTCCTTAAAGCTGATACACACGTACGTAACGTCAGTACCCCACATGCCAGGACATGTCATACCTGTATCCCTTGGGTGAGTCCCATGTGCCAGGTCCTTTGCTCATAGTGCCCATGTTCCCTGTGCCATCAGTCTTAATGCCAGTCTTGTAAAACAAACTTGGAAAAGAAATGTAATGAACAACCAAACGTATGTTTCCAGGACCCTAATGCCAGTGCCCGTGTACCCTGTGCAAATTCCATCAATGCCCTTACCTTATGCCGGACCCTGAAATGCCACTACCCATGTATTTTGTTCAGTACCCCAATGCCAGCACCCTAATGCGACTATCCCTGTACCATGTGCAGTTAAAGTTAGCGCCAGGGAGTATGCCTCGACCCTAACGTCAGTACCCGTTTACCTTGTGCAATTACCCATAATGCCAGTACCTGGAAAATAAGACTAATGAAAATATATATAATACATTATAAAAATATATTCTGCCAGGACCCTTAATCTCAGTACCGTGTTCCTTGACCAGGCACCCATAATAATGCAAGTTCTTTGTTCCAAGACCTTCAATGTCATTGGCAGTGTACTTTGTTCAGTTACCCTTAGTTCCAGTACCTTGTACGATGCGACTGCCTCTCGACCTTGTGCGGTTTAGTAAATTATAATATATCTTATACCAGGGCCTTTAAAGTCAGTACCCGTGTTCCTTGTGCAGTTACACTGAATGCCAGTACGTTGTAAAATGGAAAGAGTTAAAATGTAATAAATTGTTATTTCTTATGTCAGGGCCTTTAACGTCAATACCCGCGCACCTTGTGCAGCTACACTTTATCTCAGTACCTTGCAATATACAAATAATTTAAATTATTTCTTATGTCGGGGGCTTTTATCTTGTAATATAAAAATAATTAAAATATAATTCCATTATTTCTTGCCAGGACCTTTAAAGGAAGTAGCCGCATACCTTGTGCAGTTAGACTTCATGTCTGTACCTTGTAATATAAAAATAATTAAAATAAGACAACCTTGCCTGTTAATTTTCTCGCATCACTTCTTCCCTCTATCTCTCACTCTTTCCCCCCCTCTCAATGTCTCTCTCTGTCTGTCCACCCTCTAATTGTCACTCTCCTTAACTCTGTTATCTCTCTCTCCCCCCCTTTATTCTCTCTATCAACCTTTCACTCTCTCTTTCTCTCCCCTTTATTCACTTTCTCTCCCCTTTTACTTTGTGGTTTGCGCACTCTGTCCATTGTTTTCTTAAAAGTAAAGAGCCCACAGGGCAAGGGAACATTAGCTGTTACTTTTTGTTCTTTCACTTCATTTAACGAAGAGTTACAGTCCCCTCCTTATTCCCCCGAAGTGGCTCACAAATTAGTTTTGGTTAATATTTGGGGCTTATTACAACACAGGACAAGGCAACACTAGCTGTTGCTTTTTTCGCGTCACTTCTCTTTCTCTCCCCCCACTTTTTTTCTCTCTCTCTCCCCCTCTCCCCACCCTCTCTATTTCTCTCTCTCTCTCTCCTTTAAACTGTCTCCTCTCTCGCTCTCTCGATCCCCTTCATTCTCTCGCTCTCTCACTCTCTCCCTTTATTTCTCTCTCCTTCATTCTCTCTTCTTGATCTCTCTTCTCTCGCACTCATTCTCCCACTTGAGCATCATCTGCCATCCCTTCTTCCATTCTATATCTTTTGATTTTGCTCCTCCACTTTGCTCATTTTGGGCCTGCGGAATGTACAAATCAACACAGCAGCCAAGGACGCTTTCCAGCGGTACAATTACAGTGCAGTGTAGGCCTAATATGTAACACATAATTTGTGTCTTTGGCTCAAATCACAAAACTATTTATAAAGGATTTCCATACCTATCTATTGACGCACAATATTTGTTACATGGGTGCTTTAGAAAACAAGCATTGGCATATTTCTTTTATTTATTTGCTGGTTTATATAGCGCTTGAATCAACTCCAACTGGAGTATCTCTGCGCTTTTGGAACCGGTAAACAGAAGGCGTGTTATGGAGATGGAAACTAGATATCATTTTTGAACAGAGTGGTTTTTAGAAGTTTTCGAAATGTAAGATGTTCTTTACATTGTCTCAGGGACAGAGGGAGTTTGTTCCACAGCTTGGGACCAGCAATGGACAGAGCTTTACATCCGTGTCTTGATTTTTTGGCACGGGGGACCACTAGGAGGAGATTGTTCCTAGATCTGAGAGATCGTGTTGGAACATAGGGGATAAATTTCCGCTCAAGATAGACGGGCCCCTGTCCATTCAAACGTTTATGAATCAGGCAGCATATTTTAAATTTGGCTCTTTGTCGGATTGAGAGCCAATGTAGCTGCTCAAGGAGGGGCTTAGAGGCAGTTCTCGGGGGGGGGGCATTCAGAACAAGGCGAGCTGCTGTGTTCTGAATGACTTGTAACTTAGCCAACACTCCTTTGTTTGCTGAAAGCAGCAGACCATTACAGTAGTCGATCCGACTAAGGATCAATGCCTGGACAAGGGTTTTCCTAGCAGAGTCGGGTAGCAGTGGAAAAACTTTGCGAAGCAGGCTGATGGTATAGAAGAATATTCCTGAAATGTAGTTCGTGTGTTGTTTCAGTGACAGATCTTGGTCAAACCGAATTCCCAGATTCTTCACGACCTGTTTAGGTTCAGGAACTGCTCCTAGGTCTGATGGCCACCACTCCGGAGTCCATAGTATTTTAGCCTCCCCAAACAACATGACCTCCGTTTTGCTGACATTACATTGGAAGTAGTTGGAGGACATCCATTTTGCCACTGCCTTCATACCCGAAGAAAAAGAGTTCCTGACCTCAGCGGAGAGAGTTTTAAAAGGGAAGAGGAGCTGCGTATCATCTGCGTATGATACGGGGATAAAGCCGTACCTACGCAATACTCCTGCCAGGGGTGCCATGTAGATGTTAAAAAGGGTAGGGCTCAAACAAGAGCCCTGTGGCACCCCCTTAGAAATCTCTGTTTCCGCTCAGCCATATTCACCCATGGTGACTCTCTGGGTGCGGTCAGATAGGAAACTCTTCAACCAGTCAAGGGCTTTGTTCTTAATGCCAGCGTTCGTCAACCGTTCAGTCAAGATGGTGTGAGACACGGTGTCGAACGCTGCCGACAGATCTAATAGAACCAAGATGACTGAGAAGCCCTTGTCCTGGTACATGTGAAGGTCATCAGTGACAGACAGGAGGGTGGACTCTGTGCTATATTTGGGGTGGAACCCTGACTGGGAGTAGTCCAGAGCACCAGCAAGTTCAATATGTCCGGACAGGTGGCGATTCACATGTTTTTCAATTAATTTCCCCAGGAATGGTAATAAGGAAATAGGTCTTAGATTGGTTAAGTCGGACCATGGAGTGGCAGTGTTTTTCCTTATAGGTCTGACAAGGGCTTGTTTCCATTCCTTAGGGACGATGCATAGCCAATAGTTCTCTTACAGCGGATTCTCATCAATAGTCATAAGCACTGAATATTCCCGCCCATGTGCGGGACCCCGGAAACAATATAAAAATATATTTGTAAAAACACATATATCTCACTCCACATATGTGTACGTACATAATTATTTTTCTCACACCAATGCAGCTCCAAAACTGAGACTAAAACAATGTAAACACATATACATGTACTGCAATTAGTAAGGAAGCAAAAAAACACAATAGGTCAAATATCCCTTGAACTTTGTGTTTTAATGAGTAAAACCACTCATAAATCCTGAAAATTGCTTATAAATAGACATTGTTAGCCCTCAGGCTGCATTGTACAACAATAGCATAGAAAATGAAACCATTTTCAATAAAAATGGCACAGTGCCTTTAAGGCAGCCATGACCCCAGGCTTCCAATCATGCCTCAGGGGTGACAGTTAGGTCAGTTGTTCTTTCCGGCTCCTTCAGTCAAGACCCTGGTGAAACAGCTCTTTCTTTTTGACTTTCTGTCAAAAAATATTCCTATTAATCTACAAATTTTGCTTTCACTCAACGTCTTTTAGACTTGGGGTGTTACTACTACCTTTTTTAGGCTTAAAGGTAATTTTTCTGTCAAAATGCCTTCCCTCTTTGACAAATGCCCTTCATGTGGAAGGAAGATGGCCAAGACTGACACTCATTCAGTGTGTATCCTGTGCCTACCAGACTCTAATTCTTCAAAAAACCTGTGAACACTGCCAGGTTTTATCATCCAGAACTCTCAAAGACCGAGAGAGAATTCGCATTTATGGACTTTCCGAGAGAGGAAGATCTCCCAAAAAGCAGAAAAGTCGCAGGGCGTGGTCGACGTCGCGAGAATTCCCGACTTGTTCCCCTTCGGCGTCTGGATCGCCGTCGAAGAAGCAGTCGGCGGCGACGAAGAAGACTTCTTCAGCGTCGAAAGGCAAGGTACCTCCGGTACAGACAGCGTCGAGGGGTAGGTCGCTGTTGAAGCAGAGTAGCTCGACGGCGAGCCAACCTGCGTCAAATCAGTATCGTCCTGCTGTGACGTCGAGGCATTCTCGGTCGACGCCTGGCCACCGGCGTTCGACGTAGAGACAACCTCCGTCGATGACTAGTCGTGGTCGTTCGGCGTCGAGGGAGTCTCTGTCGACACCTCGTCGATCGACGTCGAAGCAGCCCACGTCGACGCCTAGTCAACGGCGTTCGACGTCGAGGCAGCCTCCGTCGCAGTCAGTCCAGCGGCATTTGACGTCGAGGCACCCTCCGTCACCGCCAGAGCATCGGCGTTCGGCGTCGAAACAGCCTCCGTCGTCATCGAGCAGGAATCCTTCAACGGCGAGACGCTCTGTCGAAGGACAGTCATCGACACTCGAGGTTGAGAGAACATTCGACATCAGAGCAGTGGCGCTCAATATCGGAGCATCCTCCGCCGTCACACAGGAGATCGGCGTCGAGGAGATCACGGTCGACGTCGAGAGAGCGTCCAACTGCTCGGCGTTCGACGTCGAAGCAGCCACCGTCGACCGGTCAGCGGAGATCCAGGGAGCGGGGCAACTCGAATTCAGCAAATGTCTCTCCTACAAGAACACAGGAGAGGTCACCTTTGAGGCCGGTGGTGCAAGAGATGGAGAGTGAATCATTGGACCAGCCTCATGCCTTGAGGTCTCAACAGGGTTCCCCAAGATCAGCATCAGCTCTAGACGGTCTCTGGTGAGTCTGTCCTCATCCTCCTCAGCATCTCGAAGTGACAGATCTTCGGATGGAGAAGTCAGCTCTTCGGATAGGGAGAGGTCCAAGTCCCCTGCAAGGTCACAGCAGGAACAAGCGGATCAACCTCCTCCTACACGTTCGCCAGTGAGGGATCGCACCCAGAAATCTCCTCCTGTTCGTCTTTCCCCAAGGTGGTATAGACCTCTTCACCACTGGGCCAAGGACAAGGAGACGGCGGATCGGTTGAGGGCGTATCGAGATCAAGCCTCCCGCCGCAAAGAGCAGTCTCGTTCTAAAGTGCACTCAAGTAAGAGAAGATCTAGCCACAGGGAGCGATCTTGTACTAGAGCGCGCTCAAGTAGGAGATGTGAGAAGTTGGCCTGGTATATGATGCTCACTAGTTCTAGTGATCACCTTGTACCATGCCAAGCAACCCTTATGATGATTGGTTGTAAGTCAACCTTATAGACCAGCTATCCTAGAGGTAGCGTGGACAAAGCAGTCTTAGGCTAAACTCTGTAAAGGCATGTGAAGCAAGCTGTTTTACCATACACAATCCCCTTGAAAGCCAAATGAAAGGACACCACACAGATATATATTGAAAATATATATATATTTCTTTACTACAAATCCCCTATACTCTTTATGAGCACAGAAACAAATGCGTTAAAACAAAACACAGTTTAAATACACAAACGTTGCACAATATTGATGAGCCCTAGGGACCACCTAAACCATATACTAAAATAGTGGTATAAGAACCACCTAGCTGAAAGGAAGTAGGCCTAGGGCCTTGGGAATCGCTGGAGCTGTTCGGGACTAACAGTGAAGAAGTCGGGAAAGGCCCGCGGGACTCGGGTGCAGCGCTTAAAGTGCACGCATACACCAATGCAATGTCAATGGTGCGTCAAAGTTAGTGTTTAAGGAACCTTCAGAATGACCTATAAGGATGAAACTTAAGACCTAGACACTAGAAGTGTATACCAGTGTAGGAACACCGGCGTTGCTGAGTTACCTCACCCACAGGAAGCGGGTGCACAGGTGCGAAGTAGTGTCGGGTTTCATCACGCAGGTCGATGGTGCCTGAAGATGAAGATGCTGCAGGCGGGTCGTCGAGGAGAGTTCCGGTGGATCCAAGGGTGGATCTGAAGTGGTGAAGACCTGAAAGCAGAGGGGACAATGTTCAAAGTCACTAGCCAGTGACTACCGTGGAACCAGGATGGAACCAGGCGATGTCGGGTGCAAACAGGCGATGAGGTGTAGCTTGTCTCCTCAGCCACGTGGACACGAAGAGGTCGAGGATGTCCAGGAGTCGATCACGAGCTGTCCCACGAAGGCTCTAGCTGATGGCGGTGTCGGCAACTTGATTGGAGCAAACAGGCCTTGGCTAATGCAAGCCACGCAGGAAGTGAAGAAAGCTTATCACTCGGACCAGAAAGGTCAGAGTGGGTGCACCTTTTTACAGGAGCGAGGGCAAGTCTGGAGCAACCAGACCCGCAGTGTTGATTTCGGATTTCGTCGCCAAGATGGCCGCTAGCCACGTGGCAAGTGACCGGGATGGCGCGTCGAGTGGCAAGATGCAAAAGGGCCCCAAGCAGATCGTGGAGATGCTGGGGGGCTGATCTTCGGGGCAAATGCTGCTCGGTGGTGGGGCTTCTAAAACTCCAAAGCACAGTGTCGAGGGTGCTTCGGGTGCTGCGCAGTCAGCTTCTATGGGGTCTTTCGAGATGGCCGGTCCCACGTCTCTCGGTGCCTCCACGGGTCTCTCCTTTTCAGGGACTGTGGATCGGGCTCTGAGATGTCTGGGAGTCTGGGTCTCGTCTGGCTCTGGGCTCGGGCTCCGGCAGGAGGCGGCGGCAAAGCAGACGTCGAGTTGCTGGATGGTGCCTGTGTTCACAGGGTGGCCACTCCTAGGCCACAAGGGAGAAGCTCTTCAGCCTTCTGTGCAGCAGAATGTCGAAGTCCAGTCTTCTTCTTTGTTTCAAGTTGATTTCAGGATGATCTGAGGTGCTATGGGACTGCTCCCACTCTTATTCCCAATCTGAGGGGTGGATCACCTGCTAGGTCCCTCCTCTGGGTGGGACCAGGAAGGGGGGCGGTTACACCCCCTTTCCTTTGTCCAGCTCCACGCCAGGACTGGGGCTGGAAAGCCCCAGCACCGGTTTGGACTGGCTTATACACGGGGACACCTTGTGTGCCCCAGGCATGTCTCAATCTATTCAGCCCTGTCCTACCCAATACACAAAATCCTGTCTGGGGTGGTGCTCGCACCTCCCAAGGCAGGAAACCCTTTGTCCAAGCCTCCCTCGCTGGAAGGACTCCCAGCAGCAGGAGGTCAGACTTGTGTCTGTGGTGGCAGCATCCATTTTGTGATGCTGAGGCTCTGGTTAACTTTAACCGGGGTTCAGGTTATGTACATGTCGTGTCCCTCTAGAAGGGTGGAATGCTATCCCCGTCGACAGGACTGTCGAGGGGATAGTATTCCAAATCTTATCCAGTATTTGGGTGTCTTTCATAGATTCACATGCCTGAATCATTCCCCGTCGTCGAGACGGGAGCCTCCGGTACATAAAAAAGTAATGTCCTAAGACATACATAAAGAGGATAGGTACAAGGGTCTAACCTTAGTGACCTATCTAGGTCCTTATGCAGGAAGGACCAAACAGAGCAGGCTCCAGGGTCCCACCTTGGTAGCCTATCTGTGTCCTTTTGTAAAAAAGGACCAAAACAAAAGGAACAACCAATCAGCTACTACCTCCCTCTAGAACCTTCCTGTGAGGAGCCTCAGTCTCTCAGATTTTCTACCGCACGTTGTGCTAGGGAGTCTCCACCTGAGTTCTCCTCAGGAATATCGAATTTTCTCCAAACTTCACAGCTTTTTCGACTTTCTACTATGGCTGACGTCAAGAAAAGAGCACTTTTCCGTCCCTGTGCCTCCTGTGGTAAACTAAGGCTCCACGTGGACGACGAACATGAGGAATGCCTGTATTGCCTCTACCCTCACCACAAGACCATAGACTGCAAGATTTGCCGTAAGTTCTCCGTCAAAACCCAGAAAGACCGGGAAGGGAGACTTCTTATCTGGCTGAACAGGCTCAAAGACAAACCGACCGACCTCATTTCCGAGGGTGGGAGCATGTCGGTCGCCTCACAACTTTCCCTGAAGAGGCCTAGGGCTTCCTCGCCTGGCCACTCAGCGACCCCTCCTAAGAAGTCTAAAAAGTCTTCAGAGGGCAAGCCTGCCGTATCTAGCAAGGACCTTCCTGTCCCCAGGAAGCAACCACTGCTTACGGTGACGACGGCGCAATCGGCGACCACCTCATCGCCTAAAACCGTCTCAACATCGACGACGACAGTATCGACGACGATGGCGTCGGCGTCCTCCTCATCGACGACTCTAACTTACTCGTCGTCAGCAGGACGACCGATTTCATCCTCCGCACCGTCGACGACAAGACCGTCGACGAGGACATCGACGACGGCACCGTCGACGAGGGCGTCGACGACAGCACCGTCGACGAAGACGTCGACGACGACACCGTCGACGAAAGTCACACCGTCGACGAAGCCGTCGACGAGGGACACTCCGTCGACGAAGGGCGCTCCGTCGACGACGGCGCCGACGACGAAGCAGTCGACGAAGGAAACGCTGCATAAGGCATCGTCGACGAGAGGGTCGTCGACGGATGCACCGTCGACGAAGACTATACCGACGGCTGCTGGTACCTGGAAAGAATCCGAGCTCCTGTCACACGCAATGGACGCTCAGACTTCCCACGTCTCCATTAGGATCACCAAAAGACAGATCACTCCGCACTCTCCAGCCTCTCCGGAGCCGCAATCCTCTGAGTCTCCACCTGCTGATATTGGAGGTTTCCATAACCTCATGGAAAGGGCTGCCAAAAGGTTCCATATGTCAATGGAATCTCAGGAAACTGAATGTTTCCTCTATGACTTTAAAGAACCAACTAAGAAAACTACTAGATCGATTCCGATCATTGATTATCTACTCAAACAGGGCAAGCAGCTCATGCAATCTCCAGCTTCCCTACAGGTAATCGTACCCAAACTGGATAAAAAGTACAGAGCTACGTCGTCAGCTCCAGCATGCCTCACGGGTCATCCCAAGGCGGACTCTGTGGTCACCCAGGCGGCGCAGAAGAACTCGCGTAACCCTGCATCACCTTTATCGACACCACCAGATAAAGAAGGCAGGAAGCTAGATGCAGTTGGGAAACGCTTTTCCACTACCTCTGCGACAACGGTGAAAATTGCCAATTCCATCGCCCTTCTTGGGCGTTACAACCGCCAACTCTGGGCGGATATCGCGCCCTACATTGCCGACCTGCCAGAAGATGCTAAAGCGGAGGCACACTCGCTCCTCCTTGAGGGCCAAACATCGGCCTCAGAACTGATAGACTGCGCCATCGACGTGGCCATGACTGGATTCAGACAGCTGGCGGGAGCCGCTGTCCTACGACGCCAAGGCTGGCTTAAGGCCACCTCCTTCAGACAGGAGGTCCAGACCAAAATCTTAGATATGCCCTATGATGGCGATCATCTATTCGGCGAGAAGATTGATGAAGCCCTCACTGCAATTAAAAAGGACACTGACACAGCCAGAGCCCTGGGCACTCTGCAATCTCGCACTCAGTCCTTTCGTGCCAACAGGGGGAGGGGACAATCCTCCTATAGAGGATCTTATCAAAACAAGTCCTCTTACTCTTACTCTCAGGGTAAGACGCAATTTCAACAGCGCCAAAACCAGTCGGGACGTCAGTCCTCCTTCAATAAATCGTCCTACAGAGGAAAAGGACAGAAGAGACCAGCAGGCAATCGCCAATGACTTTTCCAATTGGCCAGCCCCTCCACCATCGCTTCCCTTGCGACTTGGAGGGAAGCTTTCCTTTTACCTTCAGAACTGGCGGCAAATAACGACAGACCGGTGGGTTCTACAACTCCTTCAATTCGGCCACTCTCTAGAATTCCTCTCAAACCCTCCTCAGACACCACCTGTCAAGCGTCCTCACAGACACCTACGGCTGCTTCGGCAAGAACTAACATCCATGCTCCAGAAAGGCGCAATAGAAAAAGTTCCACACGCCCAGATGGGGAAGGGCTTCTATTCCCACTTCTTCCTCATCCACAAGAAGGGGAAGAAATGGCGTCCAATTCTCGACTTAAGAGCCCTCAACGTGTTTCTAAAGAAGCAGTCGTTTCGAATGGTCACGCTACAGGAGATCCTGGGACTCCTGGAAAAAGGCGATTACATGACATCACTCGACCTACAGGACGCCTATTATCACATCCCTATCCTCAAGGGACACAGAAAGTTCCTAAGGTTTGCAGTCGCAGGGATACACTACCAATTCCGCGTACTCCCCTTCGGCCTCAAATCTGCTCCAAGGATCTTTACGAAATGCCTTTCTCCCGTCGCAGCCTATCTCCGCCAGCAGGGACACCAGGTCTTCCCTTACCTGGACGACTGGCTGGTAAAAGCTCCGTCGAGAGCAGCCGCAGCTGCATCTTCCAGCGCCTGTCTGCATCTTTTCCGCCGCCTCGGCCTGACCCTCAACAGGGAAAAGTCATCCCTGACACCATCCCGAGTCATCACCTTCCTAGGAGCGACCCTGGACACGGATTGCACGAAGGCCTTTCCATCACAGGAGAGAAAGTCGAAACTCATCTCCTTAGCCAAGTCAGTGGCATCCAAGAAGACTCTGACCGTCCGCCTCTTCAAATCGCTCCTTGGCATGATGTCGTCATGTATCCTACTCATCCCTCACTGCCGCCTAAAAATGCGCCCCCTTCAGGAAGAACTGTCAAAACAGTGGACACAAGCGAAGGGATCCTTCGAGGACCGCTTACGAGTCACTCAACCTCTAATCAACAGTCTACAATGGTGGACATCAGACAAACACCTGTCGCAAGGACTACCGTTCCTGCTTCCGGCGCAACCACATATCATCACCACGGATGCATCCTTGGAGGGCTGGGGTGCAGTCCTACAAGAACTGCAGACCAACGGAAAATGGTCGCCACAGGAGTCCAAGCTCCACATCAACATTCTAGAGCTACGGGCGGTCTTCCTGGCGCTCCAATCGTTCCTCCCGCGCATCAGAAACTCCCCAGTGCTAGTCAGGACGGACAACACCACGACTATGCACTACCTGAACAAACAGGGTGGGACGCGCTCGCTATCTCTCTCTCGAGAATCTCAGAGGGTTTGGAACTGGCTTCTACAACATGGCATCACCCTCAAAGCCGAATACGTTCCAGGCAAGGACAACGTCCTGGCGGACGCCCTCAGCAGAGAACAGTCCCTATCCCACGAATGGGAGTTAGACGAGAGTGCATTGAACCACATCTTCACGAAGTGGGGGACACCACAGATAGACCTCTTCGCCACCAGGGAGAACG
The DNA here is from genome assembly GCF_964263255.1 of Lissotriton vulgaris. Classification (NCBI taxonomy): domain Eukaryota; kingdom Metazoa; phylum Chordata; class Amphibia; order Caudata; family Salamandridae; genus Lissotriton; species Lissotriton vulgaris. The sequence goes on along the minus strand of NC_141699.1, from coordinate 881,343,778 downwards.
CCAGATGCCCAAGCTTCGCAAGCAGGCTTCCCCAACCAGGAACTCTAGGGAATGCATTTTCAATAGCTTGGCAGAACGTGTTTGCTTACGCCTTTCCGCCATTCCCACTGATACCCAGGGTAATCAGGAAAATGAAATCGGAGCCCTGCACTCTAATCCTCATCGCCCCATCCTGGCCGAGGCAGCACTGGTACACGGAGCTCCACCGTCTATCCGTCCACCCACCTCTTCGTCTTCACAGTCACCCAACCCTACTCACGATGTCTCACGGGCAGGTTCTCCACCCGAACCTGGGCCCTCTGAAATTGTCAGCCTGGCTCCTGACTACCGTGAGTTCAGCCATCTAAACATCCCACAAGAGTGCAAAGATGTCCTGTCAAACGCCAGAGCTAACAGCACAAAAAAGACTTATAGTCTCAAGTGGAAACGCTTCTGCATCTGGTGCGAAAAGGAGGGTCTACACCCCTTCCGGGTCACTCCCCAACAACTCCTGCCATACCTTCTACACCTGGCGCACTCAGGCCTGGCCCATGCGTCCATCAAGGTCCACTTGGCAGCGATTTCTAGGTTCACTCGAACTTCTAGGGGCCCCTCTCTGTGGGCGGACAGACTCATTAAGCAATTTCTGAAAGGCCTCTTTAGGTCCTTCCCTAGACCAAAACCTGTCCCTCCAACGTGGCAGCTCAACATAGTTCTTCACCAGCTGATGAAACATCCCTTCGAGCCTATCCACAAGTCTGACATAAAATTCCTGTCGTGGAAGACAGCCCTCCTACTCGCTCTGACCTCGGCCAGAAGAGTAGGCGAGCTACAGGCCCTTTCCATCCAGGACCCATTCCTTCAATTCAAGGAGGACAGAGTCATCCTGCGTACCAACCCACGATTCATACCCAAAGTCCCTTCGGACTTCCATCTTAATGAGCCCGTGGTTCTTAAATCATTCTTTCCGAACCCATCTACCCCGGCTGAGAGATCACTGCACTCTTTAGACCTTCAAAGATGCCTAAAATTCTATCTTGATAGAACGAGACAATTCAGAAAGTCATCCCAACTCTTTGTCGCATTCAGCAGGCCTAGGAAAGGCATGCCCTTAACTAAACAGAGCATATCAAGATGGATCTCCTCAGCCATAACTCTCTGCCACGAGAAGGCAGGACGACCTCTGGACTCACGGGCCAAAGCCCACTCCACCAGAGCCATGTCTACGTCTGCGGCACTATTTGCTGGAGTGCCACTCCTAGACATCTGTAGAGCGGCGACCTGGAAGTCCCCTCATACCTTCACCAGGCACTACTGCTTGGACGCTGAGCTGACGAAAGACGCAGCAGTGGGCAGAGCAGTGCTTCGCCATCTATTCCAGTGAGGTGAGCCCTCCTGCTTCCCACCATCCTTGACTGGTATGCACATTTCTTTGTTTCTAGATTCTGCATGACATTGTATGCTGTTGTTTTTTGCCTACAGTCACAAATGTTCATTTCTTGCAGTTGTATACTTTCTGTATCCCCACAGAATGTGCATATTGTATTGCTTGCTACTCTGATTCAGGCATGTGAATCTATGAAAGACACCCAAATACTGGATAAGAAATGCGTTACTTACCTGTAACTGCAGTTATCCAGTATTAGTGTCTTTCATAGATTCACATGCACCCTCCCGCCTCCCCTGGAAGGACTCACCTCTCTCTACAGGTTACACCTATCCAACTTGGTGCGTACGAAAATCTGAGAGACTGAGGCTCCTCACAGGAAGGTTCTAGAGGGAGGTAGTAGCTGATTGGTTGTTCCTTTTGTTTTGGTCCTTTTTTACAAAAGGACACAGATAGGCTACCAAGGTGGGACCCTGGAGCCTGCTCTGTTTGGTCCTTCCTGCATAAGGACCTAGATAGGTCACTAAGGTTAGACCCTTGGACCTATCCTCTTTATGTATGTCTTAGGGCATTACTTTTTTATGTACCGGAGGCTCCCGTCTCGACGACGGGGAATGATTCAGGCATGTGAATCTATGAAAGACACTAATACTGGATAACTGCAGTTACAGGTAAGTAACGCATTTCGTATGACACCTTACTCGACATGTTTTGATAAAGCCAAACCAAAGTTAGCATATAACCGCGAGGATTATAATGCATTTAAGGTATGGCAATATCCCGGAACAGCTAAGGGAGTGGTTCCCGACAGCTGCAGACAGGCTCAGCTCATGCTAGAGCACCATCTCACATTAAACCACGCACTCTGTCTCCAGGATTGTTAAGGCCTGCCATAGGAGTGACTTATAGGTGACCATGTGTCCAGTTAGGTTAGGTATAGGTATACTATATCTAAGTAAGAGGTGATTACACCAACTTACCCCAGCTGAGTGTTCAGCCAGTTGTGTCAAATATGGAGGCCAGGCCAGGGGTGGCATAATACATGCAGCAGCCCCTGGTAGGTCTTGGATACACCTATGCCCTGGGTACCTGTAGTATACTGTTACAGGGGCCTATAAGGTGAACCAGTTCCAATTGTCTATGCACCTAAGGTACATGGAGTCCATTTTAAGGAGAGAGCAATTAGCCTGGGGCCCTGAATAGCAGGATCCCAGGCCAACTATGTCAAAAACCAGCTAAACACCAGGCAAAAAGTTTGGGGGATAACCATAGTCCGATATTCACCTTCCTACAGGAGAAAATCTAGGTCCAGGAGCAGAGGGCGGACTCATAGTTCTTCAAGTTCATCGAGGACCCGCTCTCACAGGAATTACTCTCCGACTCTAACAGACAGCCCACACTCGAGAATATCTCCAACTGAGGATATTTTCTCGTTCCAAGACATCTTGGGCAGGGGAGCCCTGAAGCTAGGAGTGCCTATGACAGCTCCGCAGATCAAGACGACGGTCATCTTCGAAACCCTGCAGCACAGATCGGCACCCAAACCTTTATTGCCGTTGGTCCCGGGTATCATGGATCCGGTGAATGAAGACTTCCTGACTCCGGCTACGGTGAAGTCAGTCCCAGCGAGGATTCTCAAGAAATATTGCTCTCCTGAAGAGGATCCTCTGTTCCTCAAGTCCGACCCACCGCCAGATTTAGTAATCATTGCGGCGGCTTAAAAAAAATCCAATGCAATGGCCTCCTCATCCACGGTACCACCGGATAAGGACAGTAAGTTACAAGACTCCTGGGGGAGAAGAGTCTGTAACACCTCAGCCTCTTTCCTCAAGGTCTCCAATGCGGAAGCTCTACTGGGCAGATATGATAGATCTCTGTGGGATTCGCTTCAGAGGTTTTCTGCAAAACTTCCTCAGGAAGATAGAAAGGACTTTGAGGAGATTCTGACGGAGGGCAGTCAAGTCTCCAATCAGATTATAGGGGCGGCGGCAGATGGAGCTACTCTGGCTGCGCATGGGTTCGAGGCATGTGGGCTGCTGAATTCATATTTGTGCATAGATCGCCGCCTAGTGTTGGGTTCGGATGATCGCACATTGTATTCCTGGAAGAGTCTTCGAAGTATCACGAGATAGGTGGCTCCTCCCCTGGACTACAGTGCGCATGGGCATCGACTCCATCCCCAGATTGTTTTTTTCCGCCATTGGGTTCGGATGCATATTGGTTCACTCAAGTTCGGAATCGATATAAAACTTTCTTTTGGCCAAAAGGCCTTTAGTTTATCGTCGGGATTGTCTTGCGATCGGTGCCCAGTTCTGTTCCAGCTCAGTTCCCGAGCCGGACATCCAGAGGAGCTGCGTGCTTTTCGGCACTGAAGGCCCGGTCGACGCCAGAGGCCTTATCGACGATTCATCATGGAACGGAGCCCGTTCAAAAGATGTCCTGTGTGCAACTCTAAATATACTCACATTGATGTCCACCCGGTGTGCAACAAGTGCCTGTCGCCGGATCACGATGAAGCCAGCTTGTATGGCTTGTTCCCGATCCAAGAAGACAATTCGACTTCGGCGCGCTGCGCGCAAGGAAGCCCAGCAGACGGCACCTGAACCGGTGAACATCTTCGATGCAGAGGATGATGAAGGAGCAGAGCGGGAGGTTCGAGAGAACCTGTTGGATCCGCATTGGAGGTCGACTCCAGCTACGACGCTGATGTTGAGATGCTCGATGCAGAAGACGTCGTCGACGAGGTAGGAGACGACGATGGGGCCTTTGGGGCCATGGAAGATAGCTCACGTGAGAAGCTAGGCCCACAAACTGATACTGGGGCCAAGACACTTCATAAGGCTCAGGTCGAGGGATCGCCACTTGGCCTTACCCAAGATCTTCCACTAAGTTCTACAGCCCCGCCTTCGGGCTCGGCTTCGGACATTTCTAAGGAGCCGCAAGTTGCAAAATCGAAACCGAAAGAGAAAGCTTCGGTGTCAACGCAACCCAAAGCACTTGAGGCGAAATCGAAACCGAAAGTGCATATTGCTTTGGTCGGCTCGAAGTCCTCGGAACTGTCGGCACCGACGAAGCATAAAAGTGTTATCGACCCGAAGAGGCCGCTAAAGGGTGTCGAGCCAAAGTCTGGCACGCCGAAGGCACAGGTCAAGGACGTTGACCCGAAAAAATCGGCGCCCAGGACAGTGGACACCGACAAAGGACTTGGTGATCAGAAGGTTATCGAGCCTACGCGTCGAACGGACAAGGCTAAAAGTGGTACAACCCTCGAGTCCACGCCTGGCGGTGCCTCGAAGGATTCCGTCGAGTCAACGCAGCCGTCCGCCTCCTTCTCGAAGCAGGTGGCGGAATCACTAAAGCGCATTAAGGACAAGGCTTCGGCTGTCGGACCAAAGGATCCTCCACCATCGAAGCCTGCTGATAAGCCTCAAAAGAAGTCTGCGCCCATCCACTTCACGCTGCCACCAAAAGTGGTGCCGAAGGCCTTCGTCCCTAAAATGGCTGTTGAAGCGCCCAAGAAAGTGTCCACGGGGCCGAAGCCCACAACTGTGGATCCGGCCACAAAGCATCGACAACCCTCGCCTGAAGAGCAACAGGAACAGTTTATCGATGCAGATACAGGCAGACTTTCTATTTATAAACGAAAGATCGCCCCGGAACAGCCAATGGAGTCGTATAGAATCCCACTGAAAAAGAAGAAAGATTCTACTACAACACCTGTTCTTGTAGAACCTGTATCTCCACGTGGCCAAGATGTCTCGCCCACTTATTCGGATGTAGAAACAGGGGAAGGTGACAATGAGGAGTACAACTATCCTGTGGACACTGATCCATAAGATAATAATGGACCCTGGGCAGATGCTGCTGACCCAGGAGATCCACACACTGCCCCAGACGCTCATGTGTATACTGTAAAAACATCGCCTACTGAGGATTCGGCGGCGTTTAATGCACTTATTGAAAGGGCAGCCAAGAATCATGACATCCAGCTCCATGCTGACCCTATTGAAGTGGACTTTCTGTTCGACACCTTTTCCACCTCAGAGAGGACTGTCAAGACTCTGCCTATGCTGAAGGGTGTCTTTAAACATGCTGGGGAGATATTTAAGGAGCCTACAAGGGCCAGGGTGATAAACCCCAGGATTGAGAAAAAGTACAAACCGGCGCCTGGGGACCCTACCTACATTAAGGGACAGTTGCCGTTGGACTCTCTTGTTGTTTCTAATGCCCGGAAGAGGGCTAATTCACAAACAACGGGTGATGCTCCTCCCCCTGATAAAGAATCTAAGGTGCTAGAGGCATCAGGGAAAAGGGTGGCAGCTCAAGCGGCCAATATCTGGCGCATTTCAAACACTCAGGCACTCTTAGCCAGGTATGACAGGGCCCATTACGACACACTGGAGACCCTGTTACAGCACCTGCCAGATGAATATAAGTAGGCAGCTGAGATGCTCATTCAGGAAGGGAAGCTCATATCAAACGCTTCTATCAAATGTGCACTGGACGCAGCAGACACCGCGGCCAGAGCCGTTAACACTAGTGTCATGTTGAGGCGACATGCCTGGCTCAGAATCTTCGGGTTCAAGCCAGAGATACAGACCACCATTCTCAATCAGCCAGTAAACCCTGATCATTTATTTGGCCCAGAGGTGGACACCACCTTGAAGAAAATCAAAAAAGACACTTAGACTGCAAAGTTTATGGGGGCTCTACAGTCGCAGCAGTTCAGGGGTGGTTCTTTTCATCGCTCATGCAATAGAGGTGTTTCCGGAGGCCAGCTGTCCCAGCAAATACAGTACAATAAAGTGGCGCGCAAACCACCTATACAGAGTAGAGGTGGCTATCGTGGAAACAGCGCCATGGGCAGAGGTCGTGGAAACAACAGCTCCAGGTCCTCCACCACTAACAAACAGTGACGCCTTGTCACTGCCCTCTGACCATACAACACCGGTCGGGGGGAGACTCCAACAGTTCCTGCCAGTCTGGAAGTCCATCACCACAGACAGGTGGGTCACAAAGCTTATCCAGTATGGTTATTGTCTGGAGTTAACATCCACTCCACCCAACATACCCCCAAGACACCGTCCTATGTCCACAGAGCATTAGCACTTATTGCAGCAGGAGGTACTCGTCATGCTGCAAAAAGGAGCAATTGAGCTCGTGCCTGTGGAAGAAAGAGGCACAGGAGTTTACTCTCTGTACTTCTTGATCCCAAAAAAGGACGGGTCCCTCAGACCCATACTGGACCTCAGACCCCTCAATCATTACATTCTATCAGAACACTTTCATATGCTAACACTGCAGCAGGTTCTACCGTTGCTCAGTCAGGGAGATTTCCTCGCAACATTAGATCTGAAGGATGCGTATTTTCATATTCCACTACACCTGTCGCACAGAAAATACCTCAGATTCACCATTCAAAATCAGCATTACCAATTCAAGGTCCTCCCTTTCGGAGTAACGACGGCACCCAGGGTGTTTACAAAGTGCCTGGCGACGGTGGCGGCACACTTACGGAGACAAAACATTCACGTCTACCCTTATCTAGACGACTGGCTTATCCAGGCAAAGTCGGCCCAGCAGTGTGCCGCCCACATGCCCCACACCATTCACCTTCTTCACGATCTGGGATTCTCGCTGAATTACCCGAAGTCCCACCTCCAACCCGCCCACATACGGCAGTATCTGGGTGCGACGATAGACCCTCTGGCAGCCAAAGCAAAGCCAAATTCAGTGAGGACCAGCAGCATTCAATAGCTGATACAGAAATTCAGACCTCAACACTCGCTTCAGGCACGAGTGTTCATGCAGTTGATAGGCATGATGGCCTCCTGCATCTTCATAGTCCCGCACGCGAGACTACATATGCTTCCGCTTCAGGAGTGCTTAGCAAGTCAGTGGAATCAGGCTCACGGACAGTTGAAAGACCTAGTGTTGGTAACCGGTCGTGCATGCAACTCTCTGCATTGGTGGAATCCACAAAACCTTTGCAAGGGACGACCGTTCCAGGAGCCTGTGCCACAGATCATTCTGACGACGGACGCCTCTCTCCAGGGTTGGGGAGCTCATGTTCTCCACTACACAGTGCAGGGACTATGGACAACGCAGCCTAAGAAGATGCACATCAACGTTCTAGAACTGATGGCTATCTTCATGGCGATGAAAGCATTCAAAGTACATCTGTGCAACAAGGTCGCGTTGATCCGGACGGACAACATAACGGCCATGTACTACATTCAGAAGCAGGGAGGTACACACTCTCCACAGTTGTCTCATCTGGCTCAGAGCATGTGGAAGTGGGCCATTCAGAGGAACATCTTCCTCATGGCGGAACACCTCCCAGGCATGGACAATCAGATGGCGGACCTGCTCAGCAGGTACAGCCACCAGATACACGAGTGGGAGATACATCCATCAGTACTCCACCCGTACTTCCAGCAGTGGGGTCATCCAGAGATAGACCTGTTTGCCACAAAGGAAAACGCCAAATGCCGAAGCTTTGCCGCCAGGTTTCCACACCCACAGTCGCAGGGCAATGCGATATGGATGAACTGGTCCGGCATATTTGCGTACGCTTTTCCCCCAGCACCTCTAATACAGTTGGTGGCACGCAAGCAGAAGCAACACTCGATGACACTCATCCTGGTTGCTCCAACGTGGGCACGCCAACCATGGTACACCACGTTTCTGGAACTATCCGTGGTACCGCATCAAAGGCTGCACCTCACACCTATTCTTTTGACGCAGAGCCATGGCGACATTCAGCATCCAGATCCGCAACAGCTCAACCTGGCGATCTGGCTCCTGAGGTCTTAGAATTTGGCTACCTCAACTTGCCTCCCGACTGTATGGACATCATCAGAGAGGCAAGGAAGCCCACCACCAGAGCATGCTATGCGGCAAAATGGAAGCGGTTTGTCATTTATTGTGCAAACCACAACATCAACCCGCTAGACGCATCTACTCAATCATCATTTGTTATCTGTTACATCTATACAAATGCAATCTGGCCTATGCTTCCATTCGTATAAATTTATCCGCAATAGCTGCTTATCTCCAAAACAGGCAGCATCTCTCACTTTTCAGAGTGCCTGCCATCAAAGCCTTTCTGGAAGGACTCAAATGAGTCATTCCTCCCTGGACCCCACCAGCTCCCGAATGGAACCTGAATGTGGTCCTCACCAGACTGATGGGTCCACCTTTTGAGCCTCTGCATTCACCGAGATTCAGTTCTTAACATGGAAAGTGGCTTTCCTGATAGCGATTACATCGCTACGATGCGTTAGTGAACTCCAGGCACTAACTAGCCAAGAGCCATTCATACAGATTCACTCCAACAGGGTAGTGCTTCGCACTAACCCTAAATCTCTTCCTAAGGTGGTTTCACAGTTCCATATCAATCAGACTATAGAACTGCCTGTGTTCTTCCAAAATCCTGAGTCAGTAGCAGAGAGAATGCTCCACACACTAGACGTCAAGAGAGTCTTGATGCACTACATTGATAGGACCTTAGATTTTCGGAAGACGAAACAACTATTTGTTGCCTTTTCGCCACAACACAAAGGCAACCCCATTTCCAAAGCAGGGATAGCCAGGTGGATCGTTAAGTGTATTCAGATCTGCTATCAGAAAGCCAAGCGCACTCTAACGGTCCCCCCACGGGCCCACTCCACCCGGAAGTTGGGGGCCTCCATGGCTTTCCTTGGAAATATTCCTTTAGAAGACATATGTAGAGCAGCCACATGGTCTACCACTCACACATTTACAAAACACTACTGTGTAGATGTGCACTCCAAACAGCAGGCAGCTGTAGGGCAGGCTGTTCTAAAAACACTTTTTCAAACTGCTGCAGCTCGCACAGGCGGCCACCGCTAATGGAGGGACTGCTATGTATTCTATGCACAAATATGAATTCAGCAGCCCACATGCCTCGAACCGAATATGCTACTTACCAGTATGCATCTGTTCTTGGCATGTAGGGCTGCTGACATTCATATCGCCCGCCCTCCTCCCCGGCGCCTTTAGCGGCTGCAGCACTCAGAAATACTCTTAGCATGGTCATCACTCACAGTGTTACACTCCATCTTTGCCACAATGGCTAAAAACAATCTGGGGATGGAGTTGATGCCCATGCGCACTGTAGTCCAGGGGAAGAGCCACCTATCTTGTGATACTTCGAAGACTCTTCCAGGACAACAAAGTGCGATCATCCGGACTCAACACTAGGCGGCGATCTATGCACAGATATGAATGTCAGCAGCCCTACATGCCAAGAACAGATGCATACTGGTAAGTAGCATATTCGTTATGCGCATGGAATCACAGCGAGGAGATCCTCGTGGTTGCACCTAACAGCATTGAAAACCAAGGCTCAAGCCAGAATACTAAACCTTCCTTTTTTCGGGCACATCTCTCTTTGGGGCGAATGCTGATGAGGAGATGCAACGGATGAAAAAGAGTTAGACACCCTTAAAGCCGTGGGGCTTGAAAAGAAAAAGGAATTCCGGAAGAAGTTCCGTTCTGACAACAAGGGCTCTTCGAAGCAGAGGGTTCAAACCCCTCACTGGAAGAAGGGCCAGAACCAGCAAGGCCAACAAAAATCGCAAAATAAAGGCAAGCGCAATTCCAAAGGAAACGGGAATCAGCGCCAAGGCAACGGCTTCAACAAGCCTCAGCAGGAGCAATGAGTCTTCACTTCCCCTAGCGCCGTTGTCCACTCCAGTGGGGGGAAGCATTGCACATCATAGGACAGAGTGGCAGGCCATTACAAAAGATCAATGGGTGTAGTCTACGCTGCAGAATGGGTACTGTCTTCGTTTTCATCGTCTACTTCCACTCGTTCCTCCGATACCAACGTCAAGCCACCATCTAAAAATGCTAAAGAAAGAAGTAGCGACACTCCTCGAGAAATCAGCCATCGAGAGGGTGCCAGTGGCTCAAAGGGGGAAGGAGTCTATTCGAGGTATATTCTGGTAAAAAAAAAAGGGCCAAAAGGCGGAATACAGGCCCATTCTGGACTTGAGAACACTCAATCTACATGTCAGAAAAGAAAAGTTTCGCATGTTGGCGCTTCACCAAATATATCCACATCTCAGGAAGGGGGGTTGGATGTGTTCGCTGGACCTTCAAGATGCATACTTTCATGTCCCAATACGGCCCGATCACAGGAGATTCCTTCGATTCCGGGTGGGGACCTCCCACTACTAGTTCAAGGTCCTACTGTTTGGGTTGAAGTCGGCCCCCAGGGTGTTTACGAAGTGTGGTGCAGTGGTGGCGGGAGCTCTACGCCGCAGGGGCGTCTTCGTATACCCATACCTAGACGATTGGCTGTTGAAAGGTCCTTCTCCAGACTACTTAAGGAATCAATTCCAGACCTGCATAGAACTCTGTCAGCGTCTAGGCCTGCATGTCAACTACAGCAAGTCTGTCTCCCAACCCACTCAGAAGATTCACTTCCTAGGAGCTCTGCTAGACTCCGAGGTAGGAAAAGTGTTTCCTTCGGAGGAGAGACAGTTTTCGATAATGCTCAAGTGCCAGCAAGTTCTTCGCAACAGGTCTCAGAAAGTGCGAAAGATAGTCTCCCTCTTAGGGTCGATGGCTTCATGCATCTTCTTAGTACCGAACGCCAGACTTCAGATGCGTCCTCTTCAGCAGGATCTGGAGGACAAATGGGACCAGCAAGCAGATTGCTGGGACGATCAGATCACTTTGTCAGAGGTAGCTCGAGCTTCCATCCCGTGGTGGACAAAGAAGCAGAACATGCAGGTGGGAGTTCTCTTCGATCAAACTCCTCCTGCACAAACGATCATCACAGACGCGTATTTACAAGGCTGGGGGGCGCACATGGGGCCTCTCCAAGTGCAGGGTCTGTGGTCGTCCAAAGAAAGCACCTACCGCATCAACTTGCTGGAATTGAGAGCAGTCCAAATGACCCTAAAAGCGTTCCTTCCCTCGCTTCAGGAGGAAATGGTTCTAGTACAAACAGACAACACCACCACGATGTACTATTTGAACAAGCAGGGAGGAACACGCTCAAGGACTCTATCACTGGAAGCTCAGCGCATCTGGCATTGGCTTCTGGCTCGCAAGTTGTCTGTTCAAGCAGTCAACCTCCCAGGAGAGCAGAACGTGAGGGCGGACGCGCTAAGTCGGCACTTCGAAGACAGAGAGGACTGGGTTCTCAACGACGAAGTGCTAGAAGACATTTTCCAGTCTTGGGGTCGTCCTTCCATAGACCTCTTTGCGGACAACGTAAACAGCAAATGCCCAAGCTTCGCCTCAAGGTTCTACCGACCAGGAACGAGAGGGAATGCTCTTTTGATCGACTGGTCAGGGGAATTTGTGTACGCCTTTCCACCCCTTCCGCTGATCCCGAAGGTAGTGAGCAAGCTGAACCACTCGTGCACAACAATGATCCCGATTGCCCCTGACTGGCCGAGACAATGGTGGTACACGGACCTACTTCACCTGTCAGTGTCTCCTCACAAGAGGCTTCCATGCAGGCCGGACCTGTTATCGAAGATGAACGGGAGGATTCACCATCCCAACCTTCCTTCACTGAACTTGGCAGCATGGCTCCTGAGGTCATTCAGTACGGCCATCTAGGACTGCCACAAGACTGCATGTCCATTCTGAGAGAAGCACAACGTCCTTCCACAAGACACTCTTACACATGCAAGTGGAAGAGGTTCTATATGTGGTGCATGCAGAATGGTCATAATCCAGTGAAGGGTCAGGAAGAAGCAGTTCTTCCCTACTTGTTGTACCTGGCTAAAGCAGGGTTGAAGTTTAATTCCATTAAGGTGCATTTAGCCGCTATTACTGCTTATAGGCGATCACCTTCACAAACCTCTTTTTTCCAGTTGCCAGCGGTAAGTGATTTCCTGCAGGGTCTGAAAAAGGTGTACCCTCCTGTACGTCCTCCTTCTCCTCCCTGGGAGCTGAAGCTAATACTATGAAAGTTGATGGGCCCTCCTTTTGAGCCCATTCATAAAGCTTCTTTACAGCATATTTCCTGGAAAGCGGCTTTTTTGGTAGTGATTACATCACCCCGTAGGGTGAGCGAGATTCAGGCTCTCTGTACCAAGGAACCATCAAACTCTCCCCTCAATTTGCTCATAAGGACATGGACATAACACTTAATCAAATGATACTGTCCACGTTCTGCTAGACCTTTAACAGGGAAAGGTGAAAGCTGATTCCAACACTTCAGTAGCATGTGCCGTTACCAAAAGCGAGCCTCAAACAAGGAATGCATTCACACATAAAGCAACCAGGGACCTAGGAAAACCCCTTAAGCCATATCTACACAAGGCATTAAGGCCTGACCATTGAAAGGAAAAAACAACTATTTCTAGCAATATACAAACAAGAGCTAGTGGTTGGTAAAGACCATATTAAAAATAGCACTCACAAAATAAAAGAAGCAAATCGGGCTTTAGCCTACAAAAAGATAAATGGGCCTATAAAATATAACAATTTCTTTATTTAACCAAGGGTTTTTTTCAAGGTCACATCTATAAATATTGAACATACTCGCAAATATGCATAACGGTGTGTACATATATGCATATACTTTCCTAAAAATACAGCTACATGGATACCTACTATCTAAACACAACAGGAGAACACAGATTATTTAAAAAACAAGTGGTACTCTACATCATTTTGTTTATTATCCTGTGGAGATTAACTACACTTCACTCCCTCCTCCACAATCGCTAAATGCCGCTACACAATCTATGCACAATATGGGAAACTAGAAGATGTCTAAGCTGCAAAACGAAACTAGTTACTTACCTGTAAAAATAGTTTTGCAGCCTAGACTCTTCTAGATTCACTTACGACCCTCCCTCCTCCCCTGTGAAGGAGTAAAGATAAAAGATTAAAAGATTAATAAAAAAGGAGACTCAAGACAGCCCCTAAATAAACATAGTACATAGGTTCTTACAAGGCTAACAAATAGCAAAAAAGGATTTACATCTCCTCTTTCAATGTTACATAAGTAATATATAACAACCAAACATAGCAAATATGCTACATCTGTCCTATTATAACAGCAGATGACCCTTTTTTACAAAAGGTAACAGCGAGCTACCAACATAGCTAATAAACAAACAATTAAATAACCAATTGTAAAAAGCATAACACATAATTTATTATGCTTTCCAGACTCCGCCATGTACAGCAAAGGTTTATAAAAAAAAGATGTGTGTGTATATATATATATATATATATATATATATATATATATATAGTAACCAACTCTCCTTCGAAGAAGGAGAAATGAACACGCACTCACGGTGTCAGTGTAGTTTCCTTCCGATTTTATTTCCCAAATGGCATTTCAGTCTTTCAGCAAAAGCACCGACGCGTTTCGCTGTGTACACACAGCTTTCTCACGGTCAATACCAACAAACACTAGTGAGCCCCTCCTATATCAATAGGGTGTCGCCAGAAAACATTTACAAAACGTCACTTCCTTTGTTAGTGATGGAGGTGATGTGGGAGTTGTAGTTCATGTTGTGATTTTAGACTTATTATGTTTTAATTGCTGTACATTAAGCACATGGATGTGGGTTTTGTTGTCACACTTTTTAACATCAAGTAACCAATTATTTCAAAAGCGCATGGTCATTTGTTTCTAACCACCCTTAAGCATTTCACATGGTGCTTAAAACGTGAGCCTTGATAAGCTATCAAACATTCCTGCCCTCTAGTGGGCAATTCAAATTTTGTGGTTTTTACTTTTTATGCCCTCCAGTGGGCATACCTGCATTTTGTGCAATTATTCCTAGTCCCATTTAAATCTGTGACACACATGATAACCATTACGTAAACACATTTACTCTTGGTCTCGTGAATCACAATCCCACTTATGTTTTACAACCTGCTGAATACCACTGTACGTTCTGTCTATATTTGAAACAAAGGATCATAGTTCATAGTAAAGACACAAATTTCATAGATGCACATAAAGTTCTTCACTTTGGTTAAGACCTGTCGGAGCCATTGTCCTGAAATTAAAAATTTGTCGTGACTCGCGGCATCTTAAAGTTTTTTCTCGATCCCCCCCTCTGTCATGTGGGAGGACTGTTTCCAAGGCATAGAACTTAAGAAGTGTCCAATCTGCATTATGTAATTGTTCCATGTGTTTGGCTACAGCGTTATTGCGGTCTTTATTTACTGTCGCTCTCACATGTTCCAGAATTCTTTTTTTTAATTCCTTTTTAGTGCTCCCAATATATTTGAGTGCACACAGGCATTCTATCACGTATACCACGTGAGTACTTACACAGTTTATTAGTTCTTTTATTCTCCATATTTTATTATTCGGCATTGTCACTTCCTTTTTGTTCACCGCTATTTGACACACCTTGCAGTGTTGACATTTAATGAAACCTTTTGTTTTCATCCACTGAATGCCTTTCTTTTTTTTGGTGTTGTCTATGTGATGGCTTTGTATCAGTCTGTCTTTGAGGTTTCTTGCTCTCCTGTATGATATTTCTGGGTGCTTGCCCACTATTTTACTTGTAACAGGATCTAATTGTAACAATTTCCAATTCTTCCTGATGATTGTCACAATTTGTTTCGATTCCCTCGTATAGTCCAGAATCAATCGTATTTTTCTGTCATCAGTTTGATCGTTCTGTTCAGTGTTTTTCTTTTTGGATGTGAGTGTTTCCCTTCTGATTTTGTTGTTTGCTCTACTCCAGCATCTTTCAATGATTTTCTTGTTATATCCTCTGTTTTTAAACCTGTGTGCCATTTCGAAGCTTGTCCTTTTCCATTCTTTGTCTTCCGAACAGATCCTTCGCAGTCTTAGAAATTCCCCATATGGAATATTTTGTACTACCGACGGTGTATGAAAACTGCTTGCATGCAGTGTGGAGTTTGTTGCAGTCTCCTTTCTATGTAGAGTAGTTTCTACTCGTTCATTGTGGATGTAGATTTCCGTATCCAGGAATATGGCTTTTCTTTTGTCGATGTTGTAAGTGAATCTTAGATTGGTACTTGTGGAATTTAGAATTTGGAAATATGCTTCGAATTCTTGCTCTGTGCCTTCCCAAACAATGAGAAGGTCATCAATATATCTGACCCATTTTGCAATTTTGTTGACATAGAAATCATTGTCAGGGTGCCAGGCAATTTGTTGTTCAAACCACCCCATTGTGAGGCATGCATATGCCGGACTGAAAGCAAAGCCCATAGCACATCCCTTAACTTGCTGAAATAACTCATCACCGAACAGAAATGTATTTTGAGTCAAGCACAGTTCGATCATTTCCATTAACATTTGGTTGTGTCTTTTGAATTGTATATCTCGGTCTCTTAGGAAGTGAGCACATGCATTTAGTCCAATGTCATTTTCAATGTTCGTATACAATGATACTACGTCCATTGTAACAAGCATGTAATTAGATTGCCATGGTAGTTCTTCCAGTTGTTTTAGCAAGTCTGTGGTATCGCGTAGGTAGGAACTTAAATTGGTTACGAGGGGCATTAGAAAAAAATCAATGTAACTAGCTATCGGTTCCATAAGTGACCCTTTGGAAGAGACGATAGGACGCCCTGGTGGTTTTCGTGGGTTTTTATGGACCTTCGGAAGAAAGTATATTGTAGCGAGTATTGGGTGGTCCGTTGTCAGAAACTTCTCCTCGTCCAGGTCTAATAGGTTTTGTTCTCTCCAGGATTTCAATTTCAAATCTAGTTTCTTTTTTAATAGTTCAGCAGGGTTGTTTTCCAATTTTCTATAGTAGTTCTTGTCACATAGTTGATGTTGTGCCTCTGCCACATAATCCTTTGTGTCTTGGATGACCACATTGCCACCTTTGTCCGCCATTTTTATGGTTATACTTTTATCCTCTGTCAGGTCCTTTAATGCCATTCTCTCTTCCTTTTTGAGATTGTCTTTATATCTTATACCCTTTATCTTGTATAGTTCTTTAGTGATCGCCTCCTGAAATAGATCAATTGTATTACCTGGCGGTAGTTGTGGATAGAACTTTGAAGGTCTTTTCATGCCACTTAGTCCTGCTCCTTTTTGTGGACATGTGGTACTCTACATCATTTTGTTTATTATCCTGTGGAGATTAACTACACTTCACTCCCTCCTCCACAATCGCTAAATGCCGCTACACAATCTATGCACAATATGGGAATCTAGAAGATGTCTAAGCTGCAAAACGAAACTAGTTACTTACCTGTAAAAATAGTTTTGCAGCCTAGACTCTTCTAGATTCACTTACGACCCTCCCTCCTCCCCTGTGAAGGAGTAAAGATAAAAGATTAAAAGATTAATAAAAAAGGAGACTCAAGACAGCCCCTAAATAAACATAGTACATAGGTTCTTACAAGGCTAACAAATAGCAAAAAAGGATTTACATCTCCTCTTTCAATGTTACATAAGTAATATATAACAACCAAACATAGCAAATATGCTACATCTGTCCTATTATAACAGCAGATGACCCTTTTTTACAAAAGGTAACAGCGAGCTACCAACATAGCTAATAAACAAACAATTAAATAACCAATTGTAAAAAGCATAACACATAATTTATTATGCTTTCCAGACTCCGCCATGTACAGCAAAGGTTTATAAAAAAAGATATATGTGTGTGTGTGTGTATATATATATATATATATATGTAAATTCGCCACATCAGCTGAAGCAGCCGCCTCAGCTCTCGAAAGAACAGACCCAGATTTTGTGCTTAATTGAGGTGTTTATTCTTCTCCAGCAAGCCTGCCGCCGCCATTACGCGTTTCGCCTCTTACAAAGCTTGATCACATGGCGAGTTGCTGAGAGCAAATGCCGAGATTTAAAGTGCCAGTGCGCGCGCCATTTTTTCAAATTGGGTAAACAACATGGAAAAAATACTAGATTCACATGTGTTAAATCAATGTGTGACATCACAATACAAAGTTCGATGTGCAACCGACCAATGCATAAAATATATAAATAAATATGTATTTAAATATTTTAAAAACAGAAGTTCTTTTTGTTTAACATTGTATCTGTATAAATACAGTGATGTTATTAAGTGGGAATATGTGCAACCTTCCACCTAATTCATTTAATTGCAGGTCTCCCTGCTATATCTCCAATGCGATATGCACAACATACTCTGTAACAATTAGAGCCCAAGTGGGCTGAAACCCCATTAAAAAATGTCAACATTCTAGCTGTTTGTCATACTCTCGGCACATAATATAGTGAGTGCATAATTTCTTTTTTCAATATTACTAAAGTGCAAGTGCTTGTTAAAAACAATCAATCATTCAAAAATGGAATTGATGGTAAATCCCCTGGATAGCCATCCAGGGTTGCCCTCATTAAATTAGTGAAGCTCTCTAAATACACATAATAAGAGGAAAGTGCGGCATATAATTCTGAATCACATACTCTTTTCAATTGCAATACCACAGACGAAAAAGATATACATATAGCAAATATGAGCCCCTGCTACCTGCTAACAGTAATTCGATGTTGATCACCTCTGAGGAGAATACGCTATATATCCTTCACCAAAATAGAAAATAATGTCTGCACTCGTCCAATTGTTTTAGCATGGGTTTTATTCAAGAGACTCTAGGACTCTAGGAGCCCCATTCACCTACGCGTTTCGACCGCAGGTCTTGATCACAGTGTTGCCACTTGTCTTTTTTCTATGTTCATTATTTATACATTTACTACCCATCAGCATATAATGAAGCATCCTGGGAGATGTAGTTTAACAAATACATTTGGAATTAAGAAACGTTTTGAGCATTACATTTAAACGTATAAGCCACTTATACTTTATATTCGTCACATTTGACTTGTTATCAAAGGTTTTAAAGGAAAGAGGGCAATCTTATAAGGAGATTGTGAATGTCGGTTTTTGCACGTGGAAAGATTCCATCTAATTAATGTATTAGTTGTACCGACACATAGTTCATCATTTACCAAATCGTTTGGATATAACATCTATGTTGTAATAGTTCATTCTTAGGCATAGTGCCTTTTTACTCCTCATCGAGAGTCCAGTCCTTAAATACATATCTTACAGGGCTCAGTGCCCAAAGTGATTTTCATAATAGTCTACATATAAATGGAAGTCAAGATATCTCATATCTGTTTAAGTCCCCAATTGTCATTAAAGATGTACATGCATCTCATCCATATTCAATCCTCTCGGCGTCTTAGTTTGAAATCGTATGATTAGACGTGACTCTAATCTCCTCAATTGTAATTTTCGGTTGCCTCCTCTTTCATTGGGAAGTATTGTTGCTATACCACTATAGCGTATGTCCTTCCAAGTTTTACCAGTGTGTAATGACATATGCTTAGCAATGGCGTAGGACATGTCCCCATTTTGAATTGCTCGGATGTGCTCCAGAATTCTTTTGTGAAGTGGACAGGTGGTCATGCCAATATAGTTCTTCCCACATGCACATGTTAAGATGTAAACTACATGTGTGGTTTTACAAGTTTTAGTTTCCTCTATGTTAAAGATCTTTCCTTGTGGATCTTTAAAGGATTTCAGAGATGATCCTACTGTACAGGCTTTACAGTTGAAGCATTTGGTAAAGCATTTCTGTCTAGAGGTTAACCAGTCCTTTTTCCTGTCCATTTTAAAATGACTGTTCACAAGTTTGTCTTGCAATGAGGGAGGTTTTCTGAACGTGACAAGAGGATGTTCACTCAGTAGGTCACCAATATCTGGATCTTTTTTAATGATGTTCCAATATTTATTAAGGATCCTTCTTACGTTCTGACTCTCTTTGCTATAGGTCATGATCATTCTGATCGGTTCAGGTTTGGATGCTGGTTCCGCTTGTTTTTTATCGATCAGAGTTTGTGTTCTAGTAAGTTTTCTGGCTTTCAGTTCTCCTTTTTTGACATCTTTGTAGTTATAACCTCATTTTAGGAATCTCTTAGTTGTCTCCTTGTATTTTAGATTCATTTGAACAGTTTCTTTTCATACGGATAAATTCACCGTAGGGTATACTTTTTTTTAGAGTTGTAGGATGGAAACTATCTCCATGTAGAATACTGTTTGTTGCAGTATTCTTTCTGTGAACAGTGGTCTCCAATTGTCCATTGTCTATGTATACCTTTGTATCCAAAAATACAATCTCCTTTTCACTGATGGCTGATGTGAATCTCAGCCCCAGGTCGTTGTTATTGAGTATGTTCAGATAGTCGGAGAATTCAAGTTCAGTACCGTTCCAAATCGGGAACAAATCGTCGATAAAACGGAGCCAGATTACAACTTTTGATGCGTAATGGTCATTCTCTTCATCCCAGGCTATAGTTCTTTCCCAGAAGCCCATTGCTAAATTGGCGTAGCTCGGTGAAAAAGCCACGCCCATAGCAGTTCCGCATCTTTGGGCATAGTATGTTTTGTTGAAGAGAAAGACATTGTTGTTGAGGCATAGTTCCGTCATTTCTTTAATCATTTGCCAATGCTGGTATTCTTCCAGCGGTTTCTGTTTAAGGAAGAAATCCATGGCAGTGAGTCCCATTTCATGAGTAATGGACGTATATAAGGAGACTACGTCAATGGTAGCCAGTTTGTATCCATCTACCCAAGCAATGTTCATCAGGTTCCGTAAGAAGTCTCCCGTATCTTTAAGATAAGATGTTAATGTGGGGACGATGGGTGCCAGAAACGAATCCACATAGATGGAAAGATTTTCATATAATGAACCACAGCTTGCTATAATGGGTCTTCCCGGTGGTTTCCTTAGTGTTTTATGCACTTTCGGCAGAAAGTACATAGTGGGCATGATAGGATCCTCATTCATCAGAAATTGTACTTCTTGATTAGTCAGTAGTCCTTGATTTTCCTATTTTGTCAGCTTAGTGTTTAATTCACTGAACAAGTCCTTGATCGGATTCTTCCTTAGCTTTTCATAGTTCTTCGTTTCGTTGTTGACTCATAGCTTCTTGTATATAGTCAGATTTATCCATAAGGACTATATTTCCACCCTTATCGGCTGGTTTAATTTCAAGTGATTCATTTTCCATTAAAGAACACAGTGCTTTTCTTTCCAAAATTGACATATTTTCCTTTTTCCCTTTATGTGTAATCTTTTGCATTTTTTCTAGTTCAGCGTTCACTAGATCAAAGAAGGTATCAATTTTGTTTCCTGGATGTAACATAGGGCAGAATCTGGTTTGTTTCTTGAAAGTTGTTTTCAGATGTTGGTTTGTGACCTGTCCCATGTTTGATAACATTTGGCTGTCTGTAATTGTTGAGTCATCCATTTCATTTGCTAGCTCAAAAGCAGTTCTCATGGCAGGGATTTCAGCTATTGTGATACCAGTTTCATTTTCAACATTGGCATTTAGCGTTAATTCCTTATTTGCTTGAATGTTTTTCCTTTTAAAGAATTTAGCCAGTTTAAGTTTTCGTGTGTACTTGTACAAGTCAATTTTTACTTCTACCGGGTCAAAATGCTTTTCCGGGCAGAATGTGAGGCCTTTATTCAGTAGATTTTCCTCAGCTCTCGTTAATACATGTTTTGATAGATTTATTATCAAATACGGATCTGGTTCTTTGTTAGCCATTATTATTTGTTCGTGACTCTGTTTCGTAGGGTGTATCCCTTGGTTTTTTCCGGAGCCTCTTCTGGTTTTCCTTAGTTTTTTTTCTGGCTTTGTTGGCCCCTTGCTTTTGGCTTTGTACCTTGTTGTTTCTGGCCTCTTCCTCTTCCTCTCCCTCGTCCTCTTCCCCTTGTCTGTTGTTGCTCTAGGTAGACCATTTCACCTCTTCTAAAAAAGGTGTCCTTGTTCCTGTAGTCTCCTGATCCTCATTTTCACTCCAGTCAGTATCCGATTCACTCAGAGTGGTATTGGGGGTTTCAGTTTGAGGTTGTGATTTCATTTGTAATTTTATTTGCTCAAATTTCTTTGCGAATGTTAATATTCTACCACATGAGTAGTCTTGTTTATCTCTTCTATACTTGCGTTCCTTTCGCTCTTCCACTTCACTCTCGTGCTTATCCAGTATAGTTTCCATATCGTTTCTTAATTTTTTAGTTTCTTCGTCTTTGCCATGAGATAGAATTAGAGATTCCAGTTCTGATATTTTTATATGTAATTCATCTACATCAATTTTTGCATATTTTACTATTTTTCTCAACATGTTGGTAGAACATTGCATATTGTTATTGCCCCAATCAATGAGCATCTCTGGGCGTGTGTCCGGGTGATTTGGGAGAGTATATATTCTCAGACCTCTTGGGATCATTTTACATTCCAAGTACTTTTCCAATGTTAAGATTTCCCAACTCTTGGTTATTTCTTTCTTCATATATATATATATATATATATATATATATATATATATATATATATATATATATATATATATATATATATATATATATATATATATATATAGATATATAGATATATAGATATATAGGAAGATATGTCGTAAAATCTTCAAAAGATGTTAAATTCAAATTAGGATGAACTTAGAGGATAACCTACGATCATATGGCTATTCCAGATACAAGATATGTTAATTGTATACCCTGTGACATTAAGACATATAGATTGTCTTTTTGTTCAACTTAAGATGGCTGCTGCTAAAATTCATGTGGATTGAGATAAAGCTGCAGAGCAGTCTTCTTTCTGTCTCAACTGAGAAAGAAACAGTGGGAAATGGCGTGTATTTAATTACGACAAAACATTGTGTACATTGACATTGACGAAGGCCAGCATGGGCGAAACACGTTTTTCTGCCGATGGGAGCAGAATAAAATAATTTGAATATATCCCGAGAGTATGCGCCACGCTTTGTTTTGCTTAGCGGTTGGAGGAATATATATATATATATATTCACTGAAAAAACCATAGGTTATAGACCATATATAGTTAGGAATTAGCATTTACAAAACCTTAATTTACTCGCACAAAACCATAGAAATTCGCATATATAGTTAGTTGCAATAACTATATATTGCGCACCCGCAATCCACTGCTGATGATGTCACATATTACATCATTCATGACATGGTCAGTGACATCACAATTATGGACGGATCTCATAAGATGGGGGCCTTGATCTACTGTAACTCCTTTGAAGAGGGGTGATTCTTTTACCGTTTCAGTTGCCATTCCGCCCGCTTTTGCTACACTGTGCCTCATCCGCCATTCAGCTGTTTACCGCCCGCTCTTGCGGCTACAGCGTCTCGCTCACCATGTAGTTGAGTTGCTCCCACTCTTGCGGTGCAGCGATAAACGGCTGCCACAGGACTCTTAAAATGGCGTCCGGCTCTTCGGATTTGGGCCTGGTCTACTAAAATGGCCCTGGGACACATTTGAACTCGGACATTTGCCTGCTAGGGCTTGGGCCCCATTCTCGAAAGCGTCCCCTCAGCCTTGAAGATTCTACAAAAGTCATCGGGGCCCCTGACTCCCGCAGGCTTCCGGTGGGGAGCGACTGCCATGATTGCTTGCGGAATGGCCACGACGGAGCTACGAGATGGCGGTGCTCTCATGCTGACGCCAGCTTCAGTCTAAAACATCCAGAAACACTGTAGACTATCAATTCGATGAGTTCCGGTGGAGCCCCAACTTGACCCGGTAGGGAAGAACTTGCCCTCCCCTTTTTTGAGTGATGGTTCTTGTTGCCTGTCCCCTCTGTTGTCATCTAACGGAACCTTTTTTGATTGCCGAGTGAGAAAAAAAAGGTGGGTCTTTCATCGTTTGGGGAAAAAAAAATCTTTTAATCCAATGAAAAGTGTTATTTTTAGGTCATATGATCAAGCCTTCCATCATTAGGAAACCAAAAGTAAAATGAACCAATGAAAAGTTTTATAAACAAGTCACATGACCTGTTATGCGGCTTTGGGCTATAAAAAGCGTACAAAATCAGTTGGCCCATGAGGAGGCGTCAGTAGCGGACCGATGTGCGAATAGGCCGAAGGCAGCACAACGCGTCGAGATCCGGATGGCACCGAGGTGGTGTCCAGCAAGTTGCCGCACTAGTGTGGCTATCCTACAATGCTGTGCCGAAAGACGGCGTGGGGTGCCGGGGGGGGGGGGGTCGGGGGGGGGGAGGCGGCGCAAATGGGCCTCTCCCCCCTCCCTAGGTGGAGGCACCTCATGTGCAGTGCGGCTCCCTTTGCCGTTTCACTCGCCGTTCAGCAGAGTTCCTCCCGCTCTTGCGGTACAGCGACTCCCCCGCCATCCAGCTGAGTTTCTCCAACTCTTGCGGTACAGCGACTCACCCGCCATCCAGCTGAGTTCCGCCGCTCTTGCGGTACAGCGACTCACCGGCCATCCAGCTGAGTTTCGGTTACTCTTGCGGTACAGTGACTCTAACGCGCCGAGATCCGGGTGGCACCGAGGTGGTTTCCAGCAAGTTGCCGCACTGGTGTGGCTATCCTACAATGCTGCGCCGAAAGACGGCGTGGGGTGCCCGGGGGGGGGGGGCGGGTGGCTTAAACGGCCCTCTCCCGCCTCCCCAGGTGGAGGCACCTCATGTGCAGTGCGGCGCCCTTTGCTGTTTCACTCGCCGTTCAGCAGAGTTGCGGCCGCACTTGCTGCTACAGTAGGCCGAAGGCAGCACAACGCATCGAGATCCGGATGGCACAGAGGTGGTGTCCAGCAAGTTTCACTGGTGTGGCCATCCTACAATGCTGCGCCGAAAGACGGCGTGGGGTGCCCGGGGGGGTGGGGGGGGGGCAGCTTGAACGGGCCTCTCCCGCCTCCCCAGGTGGAGGCACCTAATCTGCAGTGGGGCGCCTCTTAGCGTTTCACCCGCCATCCAGCTGAGTTCCGCCCGCTCTTCGGCACAGTGCCTCACCCCCCATCCAGCTGAGTTCCGCCCGCTCTTGCGGTACAGTGACTCACCCGCCATCTAGCTGAATTGCGGTTACTCTTGAGGTGCAGCGATAGCCGGCTGCAACAGGACTCTCAAAATGGTGGCCAGCTCTTTGGATTTGGGCCTGGTCCACTAAAATGGCCCTGGGACACCTTGGAACTCGGACGCTTGCCTGCTAGGGCATGGGCCCTATTCACGAAAGCGTCCCCTCTTTTGACTGATTGTTCTTGTTGCCTATTTCTTCTGTTGTCATTTAATGGAACCTTTTTGGACTGCCGAAAGGTGTTTGGTCCGACCGCTGGTTGGTGGAGACATTTTGACTATATCCTGGACCTGCCCGGCCTCGCACAAAATGGCGCCAGTATAAATGGGACTCGTAACTCCGTGTTGTGTACTGGTTGCCCAACCTTGATATCACGAGATACGTATGCAGTTTTGAAGCACATGGCGGGCGGGGATGAGAATTGATTGAACATTTGGACATCCCTATTGATATTAAGTTCTGATGTGTTATTGATTACTGTACTATTGAAAGTTCTAATTAACGTCACCTATGATACTTGCCCGCAAATGTATATCTAGATAATTTTATTGTAACTGACCCTGTCGTATTTTAATTATAAAATGTACGTCCACCGATTCCGCAACTGTTAGACACCTTAGTTCTTGCAACCTAATGGCCCTCTCGTTACGTTCTTCTACAGTGTAAATGTCCCCTCATCATATACGATTCCAGTTTGCTCCGTGGCCGGCCCACGTGGTTATAGGCCCGTATTTGTATACTGACATTTTCACAATAAAGGTTTTTCAAACAAAACATGGTAGTACTACCTTTTCCGGTATAGTTTTGAATAATAGCCACTGTTTTCGAATGAGTAAAAGGCAAGTGAAATAAAGCAGCCCGATTACATGACGATTAAAAGGTATAATACGCAGGAACGCAGTAAAGATAAATGGTCAAGGGCTGTTGTTTTTTCCACTCCTGCAACATAAAGTGATCGATAAGAATCCAATATTCATGCCTATCAGCGACTAAGACAGCAGGCCGAGTCTCTTTTGCTCAACGGCTCCCTCATGGGACGAAGAAACGCCCTTTTTCTCGAAAAAGGAATATTTTACTTGCAGGACAGTTGTAAATTTCCTGGGAAAATACATTAGCCTGGAACATTGTTAGTGATAAACTGTAAATGCATCTGGGTCCTTTGCTTTACAAGTCAGAGTGAGAAAAAAAAAGGTGGGGCTTTCATCATTTGGGAAAAAAAAATGTTCGAAAGCAATGAAAAGTGTTATTTTTAGGTCATATTACCAAGCTTTTCATCATTAGAATAACAAAAGTAAAATGAACCAATGAAAAGTTTTATTAACAAGTCACATGACCTGTTATGCTTACGTTACGCGCTGCGCGCCGCGCTCTGGATCGTTTCCGGGAAGCTGTGCCTCGCGCACCGGAGCACTTCCGGGTGCGCTAACGCGGCGCGTCATATGACTCATTACGCGACAACGCAGGTCCAGAATATAGTCAAAATGTCTCCACCAACCAGCGGTCGGAACACAACCCCTTTCAGCAGACCAAAAAGTTCTGTTAAATGACAAGAGAAGGGACAGGCAACCAGAACTATCAATCAAAGAGGGGAGGGCAAGTTCTTCTATACCGGGTCACGTTGAGGCTCCACCGGAACTGATCGAATTGGTAGTCTACAGTGTTTCTGGATGTTTCAGATTGAAGCTGGCGTCAGCATGAGAGCACCCCGTGGCTACGTCGTGGCCATTCCGCGAGCAATCATGGCAGTCGCTCGCCACCGGAAGTCTGCGGGAGTCGGGGGCCCCGGTGACTTTTGTAAAATCTTCAAGGCTGAAGGGACGCTTTCGAGAATGGGCCCCAAGCCCTAGCAGACAAGCGTCCGAGTTCCAAGGTGTCCCAGGGCCATTTTAGTGTACCAGGCCCAAATCCAAAGAACCGCCGCCATTTTGAGAGTCCTGTGGCAGCCGCCTATCGCTGCACCGCAAGAGTGGGCGCAACTCAGCTGGTTGCGTGAAGCGCTGGGGTGTACCTGAGAAACCTCCACCTGGGGAGGTGTGGGAGGCTCGTTCGCGCCGCCTCTCCCTTCTAGTGCATCCCACGCCGTCTCCTGGCGCAGGAATATGTGATGGTCGGACTAGGGCACCGCAGGACGTGTCTTCAGGTCAAACGGATTGTGGGACAATGTTCAGAATGGAAGAGTCACCAAAAGGCAAAAGGCAAAAAGGTCCGCTTGACCCCGGGAGCCGGCCGCCTATGTCGGGGGCGATCTCAGGCCACACCAGGGCAACAAGACTTGGGGAGGGGGTCGGCGCCATCACACCGCCCCTCGGGGGCCTCAATGCAGTCAGGTCATCAAACAGCCCCCACTTACTTTGAGAATAGTGAAGCTGCAGTAGGTGCAAATAAACTTCAGACAGTGTTACAAGCGCTGCTCGGAACACTCAACTATGGCACCCAACATCCAGGACTTATGCCATTTGTGCAAGGCAGTGACATCGAAGTAACTCAGGGACCAAGGAACATAACATATCCAGAGTCCTTCCCACAGCGTCTGCCTTCCTTGTTACCTAGTTATGGTTCTTTCACTCCCACTCCAGGCTTTTAGTCTGTGGATGGAAAACAATGAACCTACACTCACGTATGAAAATGTTACTATTGATGCTTGACTGAGGCCAAGGAGATCAGAGTGCATGAGTCTCATGCTCGATCGATTGAGCTAGCCGGATCAGGCAACAAAAAGGTGGTGGTGGGGGTGGCGGCATCAGCAAGGCATCCTCACACACAACTTGTCGGACCTCAGCTCTAGATGTACTGGGGACGAGTCTTGGCACATGGTGTTGTCCCCGGGCAATTTGCACAACAGTTCTCCACCCCTAGGCCGCCAGCTATGCTACCTCGACAGGAATAGTGATGGATGTTGCAGCAGGCTGCCATGTAAATAGTTATGTATTAAAACGTTTTACCCTGTTACTTTGCTGGTGTGTTGTATATATTTATAATATTTGCATAGGGTTTGTCGTTATTTTGGGCGGGGTGGGTGGCGGAGCCGAGCTGTCTTGCAGCCATCATGGTGTCGAGCTCAGTTCATGTCACTAGTTTCGTATTTTTCATGAGGGGTTGTTCCTAATGTTTCTATTTTAGCGAGGTCAAAAAGAGATCCCATTAGTGGCCTACTGATTTTGCTTGATTCCTTTTGTTTTTTTAAACGATTTTTCACTATCTGCAAAGCCTAAACAGTAAAAGTATTGCGACTCTGTGCTTGTTTGTAAATAGAAAATGAACCAAAGAGAACCAATTCTAAAACAGTAAATGCTTGGATAATAATCAATGAAATGGAGAGAGAAGCAGGCACGACGGATTACAACGGGGGCAAAGGCCTGCGTTACCTACCCTTCACTATCTGCAAAGAGAGAATACTCCTAAAAGAAAAGTGGAGGGGGGGGGGGGCAGCGTTCAAAGGACATCAGCGTGCATAAACACAAAAATGTTTTTATCTATCACGTACTTGACATTTTAAAGCTTTTCATATTTGCTATTAAAAAACCTTTGAAATTCACTGAAAAAACCATAGGTTATAAACCATATATAGTTAGGAATTAGCATTTACAAAACCTTGAAAATTCACTGAAAAAACCATTGGTTATAGACCATATATAGTTAGGGATTAGCATTTACAAAACCTTAATTTACTCGCACAAAACCATTGAAATTCGCTTATATAGTTAGTTGCACTAACTATATATCGCGCAACCGCAATCCACTGCTGATGATGTCACATATTACATCATTCATGACATGGTCAGTGACATCTCAAATGACATCACTGATGACATCACTGATGACATCACTGATAATATCATTCATGTGATAATACGATGAACCTCTTCAGACTCTAATATAAACTTAGATACAATCAGTGTAAACAGACACTCACAGATTGTCACTCATCCATGGAGTTACTCATACATCTAGTCAGTCATGAAAAGAATCAATCACTCCTCCATTTCCTCAACTATACAGTTATACACACCTTACTAATTCAAACATATTCTAACACATATTTACTCTCTTATACAATCCCTGATACAAGTTCACAATGATCCATACAGCCACTCACACATTCACTGGCTCTTATGCACAGTTATTTATATATTCAACTCTCACATGCACTGTGTTTTACATATGTACTTACTTTGACATGTAGCACTGAGATATCCATTCACTCACCAATACACTCTTGCACACAGTCAACTGCCCATGCAGCTGTTTCCACATGCAGTTTTGAACCCATACATATAGTGAATCAACTACTCACACATCTATGCACAGAGTCATACACCTCCCAGCCACCCACACACATACTCAGTCTCCCATACAAATACTTGGGCAACCAATCAATAACCCATATAGTTACTCATATAGCTACTGATTTAAACATGCAGCAGTTTACAGAACAACAGACATAATAATGCACAAATTAAGACAGTTTAGTCACTAACCCATGCACTCAGTGAGACACATTTAATCACTCACTCATACAGTCAATCATGCACCTACTAAATCCTTCATCCAGACACTTATACATCCACTCATTCTTCAATATGTAAGACAAATTTTAACTTTACAGAAACATACAGTCACTGGATGTTGTCATCAGTGATGTCATCAGTGATGTCACTGACCATGTCATGAATGATGTAATATGTGACATCATCAGCAGTGGATTGCGGTTAAGCGATATATAGTTAGTGCAACTAACTATATATGCGAATTTCAATGGTTTTGTGCGAGTAAATTAAGGTTTTGTAAATGCTAATCCCTAACCATATATGGTCTATAACCAATGTTTTTTTCAGTGAATTTTCAAGGTTTTGTAAATGCTAATTCCTAACTATATATGGTCTATAACCTCTGTTTTTTTCAGTGAATATATATATATATATATATATATATATATATATATATTCACTGAAAAAAACAGAGGTTTCACACCAGTTATAGTTAGGAATTAGCATTTAAAAAACCTAAGAAATTCACTGAAAAAACCATAGGTTTCACACCAGTTATAGTTAGCTGGAAATTTTACTGACATAAAACCAATGAAATTCCACGTTATAGTTAGTTGGACTCACTATAACTTGCGCGTGTAATGCACTGCTGATGACGTCACATATTACATCACTCATGACATCACTGATGACACCATCCTTGTGACAGTGACAGACCTCCTTTCACTGTAAAGTAACCCTTGAAACACATATTCAAAAATAGAAACTAACATTTTCAAAAAAGTGGATATACCATACCAGTTACAACACCCAATTCAGTAATTACACCATCTATGTACACATCCACTCACTCACCAACACTTCTATATAGTCACTCATACATATACTCACTCATCATATGTAGTGATACACCTATTCATCCTGTTACACACCGACAGTCATCCAAAAGTTACTCACACACATACTCACACATGCAAATAAACTATTGAGCATCCATTTATTTGCATATACAGCTATATAACCAATACCACCTTACTTCTAGGGCAACTTACACATACTTACTCTCTTAAAGAATCACTTATAGAAAACATACTTATTTAAACAAGAACTCTTTCAATCTCTCACTCTCACATATACTCACTTATATACATCAATACTCACATATACTAGATTAAAACATACGTAGATACTGCTAAAGACACTAGTGACAGTCATTCACTCACTAACACACACATATACACACTCATTCTCCCATACAGTCCTGCACATATGCTGTCTTCAAAACACATACAAACAGTGAGTCAGTCATGAATGCATCTATGTGCTAAGTAATACCCCCACCAAACCATACAGACACTCATACTGATACTAAAAAATACATCTAATAACCCATACACACACACAAGTTTCTACTTACCAACCCATGCAGCCACTTATACACAAAGTGAAAAACACTGATACATATATTTAAATATTTAAACATTACTCACTAATATATGTATTCACTAAGAAACATTTAATAAGCCAGTTAACCAGTCCATTTTCTTTTTAAAAAAACATCCATTTAGACACTTATTTAAACATTTATTCTTCCATCGAGCTTCACATATACATATATAAAACATATTTATTTTTCAGAAAGACACACATTCAATGGATGGTGTCATCAGTGATGTCATGAGTGATGTCACTGACCATGTCATGAGTGATGTAATATGTGACGTCATCAGCAGTGCATTACACGCGCAAGTTATAGTGAGTCCAACTAACTATAACGTGGAATTTCATTGGTTTTATGTCAGTAAAATTTCCAGCTAACTATAACTGGTGTGAAACCTCTGGTTTTTTCAGTGAATTTCATAGGTTTTTTTAATGCTAATTTTTAACTTTTTATAGGGCTTCATACCTATGTACTTTTTAGTAAATTTCTAAGCTCATTTTTTCAAAAATGTCTATAGCTGAGAAAGGTATGTTTTTATAAAAATGAGCACTATAATGTATATTAAGATAATATTTTTGTTCTAAAATAGTATTTTACTTTTTTTTTTATATTTGACTCTGGAGCGCTCCCGGTGCACGTACCGGTGCGCGTCCCGTCAGCGCACCGACAAAAAAAAAAGAATGAAGGAGTGACTATGAGGAATGGGGACAGAGAGAGTGGTGTTAAGATAAAGAGAGCTAGAGGGAGGAACACAGAGGGACTGTGTAATAGATAGTAAGACAGAGAAAAAGTGTAAGAGGAAGTAACTGAGAAAAAAAAACGAATAAGAGAGCAAAATAAGAGAAGAAATAGGAAGAAGACTAAAGCAGAGGTTCTGGGAGAATGTGAATGGATGATGAAAGTCAATGGAAGGAGAGTTAAGTATGGGGAATGACAGATAGTGACGGAACCAGAGAAAAGGAACAGCGGTGACGGAGGGAAAGAAAATAGCAGTGAGTGTAAGTAAAGAGGAGTGAAAGAGGGTACATATAAGTGAATAAGGGTAAGACATGGGGAGTGACAGAGAGAAAGAAGAGAGAGAGAAAAGGAAGGAGTGTCACAAAGGGACTAAGTGAACCAGTAAAAAAGGTAAGTGAAGGAGTGTGGATAAGCAGAGGTACTGAAAGAAGTTGAATGTGGTAGGAAGTAAACATGGAGGATAAGAATAAGTGAGGGAAGCAAAGTAAGGAAACAGGAGTGAGGTAGGGTGAGAGAAAAATAGTGAAAATAAAACAAAAGGTGATAACAAAGTATATTTTGTAAACACACTTACCATATAATTAATGATAACTTGTATCTGTGAAAGATAAAAGAAAAAACATGTTATAATTACTTAAAAATATATAATAAAATAGAAGAAACAGTTCATGAGGTTTAAAAATCTACAAAAGTTTACTAAGAAATGAAGCAATAGTGAAAGATACAAAAACAGAAAGAAAGTAATGTAAAAGAAAAAAGAAGGAAAAAGAAATAGAAAGAGAACAAATTACTAAAGATAAGTAAGATACTAAAAGAATGTAAGATATCAAAACAAAATCAGGAAAGATAAGAAAGTAAAAGGAAAATGAGTGAAAAGGAGAGGAGTCTGAATGAGAAACTATTAATAAAAAAAGAGGAATAGAAGATGACTGAGAGTGAGTGAAGGGGATTCACAGAATGAAGGGATGAAAGGAATAAGGTTATTATAGAACGATGGATAAAACAGGAGTGAGAGAGTAAGTACACAGAAAAACAAAAGGAAGAACTAAGTGAACTACAGTACAATGAGTGCGAAAGAAAAAAAAAGGAGAAAAAGAAAGCGAGGGTAAGAAAACTAAAGCAGTGGTACTGAGAGAATATGAAAAAGATAAAAAGTGGTGGAAGGAAGAGAGGAAATGCAGACAGTTCAAATTAGATTGAGAAGTTGTGAATGAAGTGCAGTAAAGAAACAGCGATGAAAAAAGAGTGTAAATTAGTAAAGAGAGGTAAATAAGGGTGAAAAAGGAAAATGAGTGTGAGCCAATGTGAACACAATATAAATTACACAATGCAAACTACACAATAACTTCTACAATATGTTACATTATTTATTTTTGCTGTTCTCAGAATATATTGAATTTCACTTAAATTAGTGAGTTCAAAGTCTTCATCATATAACAGCGGGGGAAAAAAACACAATCTAAAAGATTGTGTTTAAAAAAAACCATTCAAACATACATCTCATATGTACACTAATCTTTGATTCACTTACTTTTCCGTGAGGCCAAATAGAAGATAGTGAAGGTCCTTTTGGTGGAAAAAAAAGTCTGCTGTGCTCTATAACTTCCATTTCATCGACTTCCTATGAAAAAAGATCTAAGAACATCATACCTTACACTTTCCTCACGGCCAATTTGTGTCAGATATATCAGTATTTTTTACTTTGAGATCCACTTAAAGTATCTACATGAGATAAATAATGTAAAACATTAGATTAACTAACTAACTAACTAACTTTTAGTATCTATTCCCGACTTCAAAGGCCAATTCCCTTTACTAAAACTTGGGTTTTAAAAACACTAGATAAGAATTTGTAGAGTCATAAGGCAAACGTTGTTTATAAGTTAAATGAGAATCATTGCAGTAACTTCATCCTTTTTCAGATTTTAAGTAGCATGTATAATGTCCTGAGGTTGTCGAAGAACCGTCATGATAAATAATAGCTTCAGTTGTAAAGGTTCTTCCTGAAATTGATAACTGAGAAGCCACAAAATTTTTGATAGAAGTTGTCAATTTAGTTTCATCAGGTCTACATCGTTGGAAAACTAAAATGATATACTGCCCATAACTTTGTATAAATAATGTGGACAGCATTGTACAGTTACATTGGGTACACACCATAGTATGATCAGCTGCTTTAACTAGATTTTTAAATGACACTGATTTACAGTCAGGTAAAGTCAAATATATAAATCTTTCAGTATCTATTCTAGTAGTACTTGATGAACTACAATTGTGGCAGTCATGCTGCTATTGATAAGAAAGGCTGAAAAGATTATCTACACCTTCATCTTCCAAAACACCAAACATATACATTAAAAATTCCTGACAATCCTGCTGAATGTTCTGTGAAAATTTATCTTGACCAGAACACATATCTAAAATATTTCGAATTTCTGTTACACTTTCTGTTTCTGCTGTATCACTGCTACATTTCTCAAACACAGAATTCAATAAACCACACAATCTTTGATTCCGATTTTCAACAATCTGTTCTTGTAAACTTTTAAGAAAAAAAACAACATTAACCACTACATTAGCATAGCAGTTGACACCAGAACTATTTTCAAACTGAAATTCAACAACATTTTCTTCACAATTCTTTTTCTTCCTGTTCTGAATTACAGTTTTCTCTACTTTTTAGGTCTCGCCTGTCGATGCGCATGCGCATCGAGCAAGCGAGACTATAGGGGCTCATCGACTCTTTATCTAACTGCAAGGAATCGTGGCGATTCCTTGCAGTGCCCGTGACTTTTAAGGTCAATGCGCATGCGCATTAAGCTTATGCGCATGCGCATTGACCTTAAATGTCACGGGCGCGTGCACGTCCGTGTTTGTTTACCCGCTCCGCCCCCTCCCGCCGTGTCGCATTTCTCCTCCCCCCCGTCTTGTACTCACCTTCTCTCTCTCCCATCCTGGTATCTCTCTCTCACCCTTTCTCCTCCCACCCTGCCGTCTCCCTCACCCCCCTACCATCTTCCCGTCTCTCTCACCCTCTCTCCCAGCTCGTCAGCCAGGCTCCCTCTGACAGCCTCCCGCCTTCACTGCCCGCGTAGAAGATACCGTCCGTGTTTGTTTACCCGCTAGCTCCGGTTGCACGCGTCTGCCTCGTCTTTTTCCTCTCTCAGAGGTCTTCGGCAGGACGCGCTGTTTTTGCATCAAATTGGCTGTTAGATCTGGCAAACAAAAATAAACAAGTCCGCGCCTTCGTATTATGTATGTGTTCCCCGGCGTTTTGAACGCGCCATCTTGGAGGGGAGTAGTTCCTACCGAAATGCGTTTTGTAGTACTGGCCAAACATATTTTTTTTCAGTTTCTCAGCCTTGCTCTGCCAGCGCTGCTTCCTGTCAGGCTCGGACATGGCCCCTTCTGTACGGGCTCACCGCCCCCTCTTCCTTTTCAAACACACACTAAGCCGGGAGGCTGATCCTGTGCAGAAAATATCCCTGACATTTGAGGCGCTCCAGGGATACAGCGCGCATGCGCACTTCGCCCCACCCTCCCGAAAGGAAGCTGCCTCGCATAGGAGCCATACCTAGCATAGCCTGCATGTCAGAGCAGTTTAACTTGCAGCGGGCTGCGAGGACAACTACCCTCTTCTTTTGTTCTCTCATATCTTTGCTCGCTTTTTAAAAAAAAATATGAACAACCCGATTTAAGGCTTCTAGCAACCTCGTAACTTGTATCGACGACATAAACAGAATTTGTTTCGCAGCCCCCTTAACCTGAAACCCTTGAAGGGTGTTTCATCGCCGCCGTTGGCTGAAGTTTATTTTGCGCGTTACTTTTGGGCCTGCAGTCGGAGGCCGGGCCTCTCGCTGTTGGGGTGTCGGACCGAGCCTGGAGCTCGCCGCTTGCCGCCTTCCGCTCTCCGCCTCCGGGTGAAAAAGCACACGAGCTGGTCTTCTCTGCTCGCCCGATCAATGCTGTTTATGAAGATGGACCTGTTGAACTACCAGTACCTGGACAAGATGAACAACAACATCGGCATTCTGTGCTACGATGGTGAGTCTGGCCGGGCGTTTGAAAAGGGCAGGGGATGTCGGTTTATTTCTATTTTCCCTCAGTTGTAGATGATCTGTCCGAGTAACATTATTCCTTGTGAAACATTTATAATTTTAAACCGAGCGAACCGGCTGATGTTTATTGTAGTCGGTAGATTGTCACATGTCTCAAAACTGCCTTTTTAGAAAGCAAAGTTAGGGCCCGCGTATACAAAGTTAGATAGAAGTAACCGGATAGTTGACTGCGGGGCACTGAGAGCGCCTCTCAATACGTCTGCATTCAGTGTGTCTGAACACTCAACCCCTCACCCTCACTCACCCTCAACCCCTCACTCACACTCACTCACTCTCACTCACCCTCACTCACCCTCACTCACCCTCACTCACCCTCACTCACCCTCAACCCCTCACTCATCCTCACTCACCCTCAACCCCTCACCCTCACCCACCCTCAACCCCTCACCCTAACCCTCACTCACCCTCGCCCTCACTCACCCTCACTCACCCTCACTCACTCTCACTCACCCTCAACCCCTCACTCACCCTCAACCCCTCACTCACCCTCCACCCCTCACCCTAACTCACCCTCACTCACCCTCAACCCCTCACCCTCACTCACCCTCAACCCCTCACCCTCACTCACCCTCAACCCCTCACCCACACTCACCCTCACTCACCCTCAACCCCTCACTCACACTCACTCTCACTCACCCTCACTCACCCTCAACCCCTCACTCATCCTCACTCACCCTCAACCCCTCACCCACCCTCAACCCCTCACCCTAACCCTCACTCACCCTCGCCCTCACTCGCCCTCACTCGCCCTCACTCGCCCTCACTCGCCCTCACTCGCCCTCACTCACCCTCACTCACCCTCACTCACCCTCACTCTCACTCACCCTCAACCCCTCACTCACCCTCAACCCCTCACTCACCCTCAACCCCTCACTCACCCTCAACCCCTCACTCACCCTCAACCCCTCACTCACCCTCAACCCCTCACCCTCACTCACCCTCAACCCCTCACCCACCCTCACCCTCACTCACCCTCACCCTCAACACCTCAGCCTCACCCTCACTCACCCTCAACCCCTCACACTCACTCACTCACCCTCACCCTCACTCACCCTCACTCACCCTCACCCTCACTCACCCTCACCCTCACCCTCAACCCCTCACTCACCCTCACTCACCCTCACTCACCCTCACTCACCCTCACTCACCCTCAACCCCTCACCCTCACCCACCCTCAACCCCTCACCCACCCTCAACCCCTCACCCTCACTCACCCTCAACCCCTCACTCACCCTCACTCACCCTCAACCCCTCACTCACCCTCAACCCCTCACTCACCCTCAACCCCTCACTCACCCTCACTCACCCTCAACCCCTCACTCACCCTCACTCACCCTCACTCACCCTCACCCTCACTCACCCTCACCCTCACTCACCCTCACTCACCCTCAACCCCTCACCCTCACCCACCCTCAACCCCTCACCCACCCTCAACCCCTCACCCTCACCCACCCTCAACCCCTCACCCACCCTCAACCCCTCACCCTCACTCACCCTCAACCCCTCACTCACCCTCACCCACCCTCAACCCCTCACCCTCACTCACCCTCAACCCCTCACTCACCCTCACCCACCCTCAACCCCTCACCCTCACTCACCCTCAACCCCTCACCCTCACTCACCCTCAACCCCTCACTCACCCTCACTCACCCTCAACCCCTCACTCACCCTCACTCACCCTCAACCCCTCACTCACCCTCACTCACCCTCAACCCCTCACTCACCCTCACTCACCCTCACTCACCCTCACCCTCACTCACCCTCACCCTCAACCCCTCACTCACCCTCACTCACCCTCACCCTCACTCACCCTCAACCCCTCACCCTCACCCACCCTCAACCCCTCACCCTCACTCACCCTCAACCCCTCACCCTCACTCACCCTCAACCCCTCACTCACCCTCACTCACCCTCAACCCCTCACTCACCCTCACTCACCCTCAACCCCTCACTCACCCTCAACCCCTCACTCACCCTCAACCCCTCACTCACCCTCACTCACCCTCACTCACCCTCACCCTCACTCACCCTCAACCCCTCACCCTCACCCACCCTCAACCCCTCACCCACCCTCAACCCCTCACCCTCACTCACCCTCACTCACCCTCAACCCCTCACTCACCCTCAACTCCTCACTCACCCTCACTCACCCTCAACCCCTCACTCACCCTCAACGCCTCACTCACCCTCAACCCCTCAGCCTCACCCTCACTCACCCTCAACCCCTCACCCTCACTCACCCTCACTCACCCTCAACCTCATGCTAAAGATTTACAAAAAAACCCATAAACAATTCTAAAAGCACTAACTCTAATGCTGCGAGACCTATTGCATTTCTAATGCTTGTTGTCTTTTTGCAACTACCTCACTGCAATTATCCTCATTTCTTCTTTTTCGGCCTACTACGCGTTTTTCAAACCGAGGATATTGAGGCAAATGTGGAGCATATTCTCTTCTTAACCTATTGTATTCTTTAACACAATCTAGATCTGCACAAATTTTTGTCTCATCACACGCAATCAAGTACAATCCTGATAAAGTTCTGACTCGGGATAACGCCACATATGCCATACCCTCTTTAAACACAGATCTTCCAATGTTCACCAAAGCATTATCTACACTTAAACCTTGAGATTTATGAATTGTTACTGCATATGCCAAACAAACAGGAAACTGTTTTCGGCGAACATATAAGTCTTTTACAAGTAAAAATCTAGCAGAACGACTTATTTGTTGTACTTGTTCAATGCCATCAAATTTTATTTTTAAAAATTCAAGTCCATCTCTATTTCTATAATTCACAAAATCAACAACATAACCCATTGCTCCATTTACCAGACCTCTCAACATTTAAATTCCTTCTCAAAATGATACGACAATTTAAACACACATTCAGAGTCTTTTCAAAACCAGCTGTTTTAGAAATACTTTTCTCTAATGAATCCAATTTAGTTTTCAAATTTTCAGACAAAACAATTGTTGCGCCCATATGCTCTATTTTATCTATTGCTTCCAGTTTCACAATCTCTTCATTTTCTAACTCTAACATTTTGTTGTTGAAGATGGAACATTCTTGCAGAGTTGGCATCAAACATATCCCAGATTACTTCTCAGTCATTTTTTTAAAAATATTCTCTGGAAGAATGTTTTCATTTGGATACAAAGTTGAAATTAATCGACCATGTAAAGCTTTTTTCCCAAGCTCGCTTACTTTTCCAATTCTTACATCTTGTAAAATATTTTTATAATCTTCATCCTTTGCCTGTCGCATATTTTGAAGCAGTTCAGCATATTTAAAATTTAACCATATATTAACGTTTCCAATGCTTCCAAGGGACTTCCTGGTATCTTCATGCGTGAGCATTTTAAACACTGGTTGTCCTTTTACTGGAGTCAACTGCAATAGATCTCCAAAAACAATAATGTGTTTTCCTCCAAATAACACATCATACTCTGTTCTAAGAATTTCTTGCATTCTCAAATGCACAAAAGCAAGCATTAGATTTGAGACCATGCTTACTTCATCAATAATAAGAAGTTTCATTTTCTTCAAGACTCTTGAAACTTCAGATCACGCATCTCCAGATAACTTGTTGTAATGCAATTTATTATCATGCTCAACTGGCAGCATCAGTAAACGATGTAGAGTAATCCCTTTCATATTATGTGCTGCCAGACCAGTTGGAGCAGTTACAACACAAGACAGTGGTGAATCAGTCCTTTTCTGCAGATAACTTGCAATGGCTTTAATTAGAAAACTTTTTCCTGTCCCCGCTTCTCCACTTACGTACAGTTGGACAGGGTCAAATGATGTACATGAACACTCTTTTTTCTCATGTCTGAATCCATGTTCAATCTGCTCTGTGACTTCATCATATATCTTTTTCTGCTCAACGTTTAGTTGCTTTACTAAATCTTCTAAGTTAACTCCATCCTCTTGAGCTTGTTCCATAGCTCTTTCCACCTCATCCATGGCAGTGGCAGCTTCATTTTGGATAATAAGTCCTCCTAGTGGATCCTGACTCAATGAAGTAGAACTCTGACTATCTTGAGAACTGTCTCTAGCTATCTCTTCAGCAATTGTGGTTTCTTGCTCTATTTCTTCATTCAACATTTGTAGATAATTTAGAAAAATAGGACATTCTATGGTATCCTTAGTTGCATTAAAAGAGTCTTCATAACAGAGAAAATCTCCAAGTAGTTCCTCTTCTGTACGCCATGGCTTAAAGAGTTGCAAAAGAGCTAAATAGTAAAATTCTCTTTTGTCTGGAGCTTCACAACTCAATTTTCGATGATTAATCAAAGGGCCTTTTTTCTGCTTCACTAGACATCCTTCATAGCCAATGAGTGCATATTTTCCATTATTGATATCTTCTGTGATGTTCCTCTTATAACTGTAGTTTTGCAGAACTTCATACAAACAAGTGTTCTCAAGGTGAGTACTTCTATTTGGATAGTATGTATCCAACATATTTGTTTTCAAAATATCTGTACTGTTTGGTTCTTTCTCCGCCAAATATTCAATTTCTTGTACAGATTTCAAAACTCGGTTTCGTGTTGCAGCAAGACCTAGACTCACCCAAATGATTGTTCTTGATTTGGCATAGAGACTTGCTGATGATAACCGATCAGAACATTCATATGCTCCAATTTCTCGATGCGACAACATCTTCAGACTGAAACTATATAATTTTGTGCTTAGACTCTTTTTATGTGAAATGTCCTCCCACATTTCCTTCAGTTCTGTCTTTTCTTTTTTGGTGATGTAAGATGTCACATATCGAGCCACAGCAATAGAATTGTCAGCAACAAACTGAATATCCATGTTAGCATTCCACATGGACAAAATCACTGGGTTGTAATCGTTGATGTACTTAGATTCTTCATTTCTTTTCAAATTATATGTATTTTTGGGAGATTTCCTCGTCACAGTATGTCGTAGAGATGACATCAAATTATTTACTCTTCCCTTTGAAATCACTGGTCGTGGAAATGCAAAACGACATTTCGTGTAGTACTTTTCCTTGTTTTTAAATTTTCGACGACAGTACTTTCCACAACGATGAGATTGAAAACGTAAAACTTGTTGCCTTAAACTGTTTTCTTCAGTAGATTTTGGAACAGCACATGTTGAATGCTCTTCAATTAAACTCATCACTGTTTCATCTGAATCTTATCCAAATTTGGGTGCATCTTTAATCCACAACAACATATGTATATGAGGAGCATCTCTCGCTTGATATTCCTTCCTCCAAAAGAAATCCAAAACCTCTCCAAGGGGAGGATTTTTTTGTTGGTAATAAGACATCATAGCTTCAAATCTATGATTAAAATATCTGCAAACATTTACTGGATCCAAAGAACACAGTTCTCCAGGTGTTTTCTATTCTATATTTGGTATGTTTCCATTTGCCTCTCGTAGAAATTCAAGTAAGTCGTCCCATGCATACTCAGCACAGCTAAGAGTCAGGAACCATGTAGGAGTTCCTAAGTTTCTTAGCATACATTTCAATTCTCCATGACGACGGAACCAATACTCATTGGTTCCACGTTGACATGCCATGAGATTGATTAGCTGAGATTCCAAAATACTATCTTGCAAATTAACTTTCTCCATAAAGTCCCTTGCAGAAACATTTTGCAAATGAGCTCCACTTTTCAGTATATGATTAACTGCATAAGAAAGCCCAGACAAATCACTTTCAAACAGTAGATGAAATAAATATGGAATGCATTGACGAAACCTTGGATCTTCAGCTTATAATCTTAGAGTCCGGTATTCAGCTGCAGGAATTTGAACTGGTCGATCATCATATCGTCCACCACGACCTGTTGGAAATAATTGTGGAAAACAACGAGCTTCCAAACTTTCTTCCCATACACTAATAGGACTTCCTTTTGCTGCTTTGATTTGAAACAAGTCAATTGCATTTCCCATTACTTCTTTGGAATGCAAAGGATGAACAGTATAATGTTCATCTATTTCTTCACTTCTAGACACATCAACTTTTTCAATTTGACCAACTGAACAATCACTGTCTTCTTCTGTAGCTGTTTCCTCTGCTCCAACACTTACATCTTTGTAGTACTCATTGTTTTTAACCAAATACAACGTTGCCTTTTTGACTTTCCTAACATCCACTAAATCTTGCCAGATTTTCTTACTTTGTCGGAACCCCATTAACTAGAATAACTAGAGGATCCTCTTCTACTCTTTCTACACCAATTGTATCAATATTTTTCTTAACATCTAGAGGCAAATAAACAACTCTTCCCTTTAATCCTCTCTGTAAATCTGATGGAGGCAATTTCCCTGTCTTAGGCTCCATGCGAACAATAGCCTGAAAAGGATGGACACATTGAATCAAAATAGATTCATAAGTATTTAGATCCATCAATTCAGAAGGAATATCTATCAACTGAAGATTATTATGAACTGCTCTAGCAGGCATTCTATTTTCATTTAATTTTTTTAAACAATAATTACAAATACGCTGATCAAAACTCAAATCAAAAGAATTCTCCACCAACAAATAACTTACAAAATCCTTCCATTCACTATTATTTTCCAATTCACTTTTTGCATATAAATCAACTAACCTAGTCTGAATCTTATAATGAGTCCGTCGACAACACACACAAGTTAAATTAGGCCTTTCACTTGATTTCACCTTAAACTTGGTAATTTCCTCGTCAAACTTTTCTATACTTGAAATCTGTCCATCATCTTCCACATTACCATCCATTACTATATCTATTTCTACACTGTCCTCTTTATTCCCAAAATAACAAAACTCAATTTCTTCACAAATAGTCTTCACATCCACTTCAGATCCATGCAAAAGAGCACTGTTTAACTGTTTAAGCTTAAGTGCTGGACTTTTTGCATAATACAACTTTCTCACTAATTTCCTCACCTTATTATGATGCACTGCTAACATCCTAAAATGATGAAAAACACTCTGACATACTTTTCTAGAAAGACAAGCTAGTGAATGCCCATGCAAACCTGTGCTTTCTCTCACTCTGCAAGGATCTAACTCTTGCAAGATCTTCATTTTTTGTTTGAGACTTTTCTTACTATATGTACGTAAGAAATTTCGAAGCAAATCGATTGAATCCTGTCGCACACTACAAATACTACTGCACTTCCATGTGTACACTGGACCCTTAGTACGTCTCCCTAAAACTTCATCAGCTAACACCTCTTCTGCATCTCTAGATACAAGTTTCTCTTTTTCCATCACACAACCATCTTTCACCTCATATGCTCGACCACTGGTGTCAACTGCATGCACCAAATCATTTTCCTGAAAGTAACTCTCCTCATTGAAAAATGGCTCAGAACTTGAACTATGCATCCATTCACCAGAAAATACTTCACAAAAATTACTACGATTAATAATTCTTTTCCATCTACTGTTCGATTTGAAAACATCAATTGCCTTCAGTATCCTAATTTTATTGATTACTAAAATAAATAATTTTTTCTTAACTTCAAAAGCCTGATCAACAATCTTTTCTACACTTTTCTTTTTCTTGTAAAAAGCAGCTCTCAGTTTACTTTTCTTATCATTTTTTAGCAAATTTAAAACTACCCTATTGCGAAACATTCGCCTACGAATGTCCCTAAGTTGATTTACCCTTCTATTGCTATCCATTCTCTTCTCTCCTGCTCCAATCGAGACATTTTTTGTGGGCCTCTCCTTCCTTTTTAGATTTGCTGTCTTTTTCTGAATATTCACATTAGCAATATCATTTCTTTTTCTACGAAATATGTTGCGAAGAAAAGACTTAATTGGCTTACCAGAAGCTTTTCTGGTGTTTTTTAAAGTAGTTGTTGTAGAGGATTCCATAAATTCTGTTGTTGATGTTCTCCTTTTACGTATGGTATTTTTGATAATTCTTTGCCTTGAAGGCATTTTTGCTTGCTTTTCAGAAGTTGATTTGAATCTGTTGTTCTGAAAAAAAAACACATGAAAGACCACTATTAGCAAACAACAAAGTAATGTCAAAAAGCAAACAATATAAACAATAAATTGCAACATATTTAAGTTTATACAACAGCAACTCAGGGCCTTATTTATGAAGGCCTTGCACCACCAGTGCAACCCATATTAAAAGTGACATACCAGCGCCACAAGACAATCATAAATAAGACCCAAATAAAAATACCATTGATTGGCACCAAAAATCGTTTTTTGAATAACATTTAAAAAACACAGGGTAAAACCTATCTATAAGCAGTCAATATCACTTTTAAAACCTCACTGTTTCCTAAAATACAAATCCTTTACCTTGCAAATGTTAATATCAAGCATTAGCATTTAAAAAACCTATTAAATTCACAGAAAAAACCATAGGTTTCACACCAGTTATAGTTAGCTGGAAATTTTACTGACATAAAACAATTGAAATTCCCACGTTATAGTTAGTTGGACTCACTATAACTTGCGTGTGTAATGCACTGCTGATGACATCACATATTACATCACTCATGACATGGTCAGTGACATCGCTCATGACATCATATGTATATGTATTCACTAAGATACACTTAATAAGCTAGTTAACCAATCATTTTTTTTTAAACATCCATTTAGACACTTAAACATTTATTCTTCCATTGACCTTTACATATACATATATAAAACATGTCTATTTTTCAGAAAGACACACATTCACTGGATGGTGTCATCAGTGATGTCATGAGTGATGTCACTGACCATGTCATGAGTGATGTAATATGTGATGTCATCAGCAGTGCATTACACGCGCAATTTATAGTGAGTCCAACTAACTATAATGTGGGAATTTCAATGGTTTTATGTCAGTAAAATTTCCAGCTAACTATAACTGGTGTGAAACCTATGGTTTTTTCTGTGAATTTAATAGGTTTTTTAAATGCTAATTCCTAACTATAACTGGTGTGAAACCTATGTTTTTTTCAGTGAATATATATATATATATATATATATATATATATATATATATATGTGTGTGTGTGTGTGTGTGTGTTTGTTTTTTTAGACTACTAGCCTCTGATTCCTTAACTTGGAATTATCCCAAGACATCAGATTTGATTTCAAAAACTTTTCGTGAGCAGTACCCCTGCACACCAGTAAGTGGCGTCATTCAACTCTCTGTGGCATTGTAGTGTAGTAAAGTGTTCTTTTTTGCATGGTTACCCCCTATCTTTTTGCCAGATGCCAA
This sequence comes from Lissotriton vulgaris, assembly GCF_964263255.1. Taxonomy (NCBI): domain Eukaryota; kingdom Metazoa; phylum Chordata; class Amphibia; order Caudata; family Salamandridae; genus Lissotriton; species Lissotriton vulgaris. The sequence continues at coordinate 881,299,543 of NC_141699.1, read as the reverse complement.
TTTGATTGAGGGTGAGCTGGGATCCAGCTTACCAGGCCGCAGCACCTGTGGCTTGTAAAAGGTACCCCTGGTACCATGGGCCTTGTGACCAGAGAGGCACTCTGATGGCAGCAGCATTTATTATGCCACCCTTGGAGTACCCTCACCTTAACACCCCCACCCTGCCTAGGCAGACTGGGTGTTTAAGTGCAGATCAAACTAAAGAATCAACATGACTCATCCCTGTGTGCCATGTCCGCCAACACTGCCTATAGCATGGGTAAGTCACCCTTGTAGCAGGCCTTAAAGCCCTAAAGGCATGGTGCACCAGGTGAGGCCGTAGCTCCAAGAGCAATATGCGCTACAGTGCCTGTGCCATTTACAGACATTATAAGTGCAATATAGTCATTTTGAATGCAAGGGCTGGCAAACTCCACAGCTTCACCAAAGTCTGGGAAGGGTGGTATTAAACTTCCCAGTACATTAAACCCACACGGATGACAATATGGCATTTAATGGAAAATGCACTCAAAGAGCATCTTGGGGATGCCAGCTGAAAAACGACCAACCCTTGTGTGGTTCCCAGCCATCTGGCACCACCATACAGGTGTCTGGACCCCTGGGAAGAGAGCCTCCACTCTATGGGTCTGGAAACCAAGCCCAACCTGGGCTGGAGTGTCCGACCTCCTCCCCCAGGATAGGCAGGGTCCTCGAGAAGGGAGTTTCAAAGGCCTGCTGCCTTTGTTAGCTACCTGAGCCTTTTGCTGCTATTAGTAAATGGCTCATACCAGTTCTGACCACCATTGAGCTCGAGAACCCGTGGGAAAAACCTAGCCAGGAAGAGAGGTGAGCCTACCTTTGCCAACCCCACCCCTCAGGTGGGGAAGGCGAAGTGAAGGCCTCCTCTTAGTCCCCACCATCTTGGAGATGGGGGGACACCTAGAGGGTGGTACCCTCAGCGAGGGGTGTGGACTCTCCTGAAAGACCTATTAGTCCTAACCTGCACACCCCTGTAATGCCCCGAAGTTCAGTATTTAGGGGCACCCCTGAACCTTGCCTCTTCAGATTCAAAGTGACAAGAAGGACCAAAGAGCCATGCTGGAGAAGAGGAGGATGATCGCAACTGCTTTGGCCCCAGCTGTACCGGCCTGTCTCCTGCTCTGAACCCCTGCAAGCTGAAACCGGTGTGTCCTGCATCTAGCAGCTTCCAAGACCCCCAAGGGACCTGCCCCTCCTTCTTAAAGAACTCGTCTCTCCAGTGGAAACTGGATTTGTCCAATACCAACCCAACACAAGCCAGGACTCCAGATCCAGCTGTATCCGCACGTCCTCACCACTCTGCACCCGACGCCCTGGTTCAGGTGGGCCAACACCCCAGCAAGGTCCCCCCTCTCCTGTGATCCTGACCTGTGTTGCAGCATTGGAAGACCTCCACCGACCTTGTGGTCGACGCCTGCAGCCTCACCCTGAAGGATCACCCCAAACTCCACCGGAACCGGTGCGAAGAAACCAACATGAAAGGACACCCCTACACCTCCTGAGACGTTCAAACGCAGTGTCCTGGTGTCCAGCAACTCTTTCTCTTCATCATCCAGTCGTTGGTTTCCTTAATCCAATCTTCTGGTTCCAGCCTGCAGTCCTTTTCCGAGACAGACGTCCTCCATTGAATTTGGGCTACCTACACCTCCAGAGCACTCTACACCCTGCTGCCCCTGCAAAGGCTGCAGGCTCGGGACGGAGATTCTTCAGGTGCGAATACCACTTCAAAAGGTAAGTTGGGATCTTGGAGGATAGGTAGATACCGAAGAATTGGGCACAGGGGGCGGTGGGGCGCCGGGTGCAGGGGTGTCTTTGGATGTCAGGAAATCTTACCCTCAGCTGATCGCGGTTGGAGGGGTCCCTAGTTGTGAGGCTGCAGGCGTCGGCAGGATTGTCAAGGAGGGTCTTTGGGCACTTGATTCCGGGTCACACTCACCGGGGGGACGTCCTCGTGGTTATTGTCCACTCAGGCGCAGGCCGGTCTCGGCGGGTGCAGAGTGTGCTGGATTTGCGGTTCCTGGCTGGCACCAGGGGTTGTTGCTATTTGAGCAGAACCACTGCTCGTGGGAGTCCCAGTCTTTAGAGAAGCAAGGCAGGCAGGTCCTTTGGGGTTTTCAAGGTTTCTGTCCGCAGGAGACGCCAGGGTTAAGCAGGTTCTAGGATCAACAGGCCTGTAGGGTCCTGGGGCCAAGTCAATTGGTCTCATCCTCTTGTTAGCAGCTGCACGGCAGGTTTTCTTGTTTCTTGTTCTTCCTTTTTTCAAATCGGATCTGAGGAAGGAAGGTTCAGGGTGCCCCTAAATACTAAATTTATGGGTGTTACAGGTAGGGCAAGGGCAGGGACCAATGGGTCCCTGTCCTGGGGTGAATACACCCCCTATCCTGCTCCTCTCCTTTGGGAGGGGGGCAGGAGCCTATCTCTAATTGGGCAGGGCTCCCCATCCTCAAGATGGCCGGAGCCCGGAGTTGTGCTTCACCTCGCCTCTCCCACCTGAGGTGGAGTTGGCACAGGCTGGCACACCCCCTTTCCTCACCTAGGGTTTCCCGCCTGTCTTCCCACCAGAGTGGGGGGTCAGAACCGGTGGGGGCCAGTTGCTGAGTACAGCAATTGCCCTGGGGATGCTCACAAAAGGCGGCATGCCTTTGAAGCTTCCCCTGCCCAACCAGGGGGAGGAGGCTTGGCACCTCGTCCCAGGATGTGCATTGTTTCAGGCTCCCGAGAGCGGCAAACTCTCGACCAAGGGGTCCAGAAACATGTCTGGTGTTGGCAGCCCCGGTAGCCATGCAGTCAGGACACTGGGAGTTGGTTAGGTTTCAGTGGGCATCTCTAAGATGCCCTCTGTAGTGCATTTGGCATTACATCCCACACTGGCATCAGTGTGGGTTTAATGTGCTGAGAAGTATATCAACCTTCTCAGTCTTCAGTGTAGCCATCATGGTGCTGTGGAGTTCGTAATGACAACCTCCCAGCAATATATAATCTTAATGGCAGCACTGCACTTACAGTGCTCTTTGTTTAGTCCTGCACCAGGACACTCAGTCTGCAAAGGCAGTGTGTGTGTGTGTCAGGGCACAGGGCCCCTAAGGGTGGCACAATAAGTGTGCAGTCCTTAGGGGTCTTCTCTTGGCACAATGCCCTGGGTACCTAGGGTACCATTTACCAGGGACTGACGTGGCCAGAGATGCCAATTGGGTTTTAATTTCAACACAGTTTTAGGGGAGGAACACAGGCCCTGGGCTCCTGATTGGCAGGAGCCCAGGGCACACAGTCAAAGCACATCAGCAATTCAGCAAAAAGTGGGGGCATACCATGCAAGATAGATGGCACTTTCTCACAGTGTGGACTTGGTGCCAACCTGGGACCCCCTTTGCCCTGACCTAAACCCCAGGAGCTAGGCTCCAGAGACAGAGTAGCCTGCCTGTGAGCAGCCTCCAACCGAGGTGCCCCATTTGCTAACATTGGCAATTTGCACTTGGCTGCCCTAGTGCTGCTGGTGGTGTGCTTTCAGTACCAACCTGAACCTTGGATGTGCCCTCTAAAACCCCACTCTGTCGTTTTTCTCCATAAGACTGAAAGTTGGGTTTTCTCTAAACAAGTGTTGCACGGTCTTGTACTGCAACAAAAATAAACTTAGTGTCTTCACAAGAGTTAACATGTTTCCTAATGTCCTGTGTTGATTCAACTGTTAGGAGTCTGTTTCATACTAAACTAGGAAAGTAATCCAAAAGTAACCTGCGAGTAATTTCAAGGGCTTTTGAACTGTTTACAAATCGTTTTCTCAATGTAAAAGTAATCTGAATGTTCTACAAATCCAGTGTTCAATGTATTTGAAAAAGTAACATTGTATGAAGAGTTCAACTTATCTGCTACTAAGTAAATCTTGGTTCTAGAAATAAAACCACAAAATGACAGCTTCTTACATAAGCAATTGGTTTGGATTCAGTCTTTGAATGGGTGATCTAATTTCTTGCCGAAGTGTGTACAACAATTGCTTAACACTACCCTCTTTTGAGCCTGACTGCTCCACTTCATTACCACGAAAGAGAGTAAGGTATTTAGCCTCTGCTATACCTCTGGGTATCCACTGGACTCTGTGCACACTATCCCTCACTTTGGTGTGGTAAATACAGAGCCAGCTTCCTACTGAATGTGCCCGAAGTGATGTGTGTGGTGTCTGTATAGGCACCACCCGAGCAAAGTTCTTTTCTTACCCACCCCAGTCAGCACAGATCTGGAGAGAACTACCCCAGTCAACTTTTGGTTGACCTTCTCCAACTTTTTTTCGAAGTTTTTTGAGATTTTTCTGCTGGTGTGGCAGGATTTCGACTTAGAAGGCCTGCTTCGACCCAGCAGTGCCGGTCATCGGCACATGTCAGTGACTGCCCCGCACCTTGTTTGCCTCTGGTGCCTCGAGTGTGACTACAACGCAATGACCTGCATAGACTGCTGCGCCAAGCACCCCAAGGCCTTGAGGGAGTGCTCCCTTAAGCACTTTGCCACCGGACCTGCGATGCTGAGATGGTCTCGATCCTGGTCGAGAGGAAGGTCCCGGCATTGGTCACGGAGCTGAAGATCCTCCACGCACTCCGAGTAGTCTTATGTCTTAGGGTAAGTCCTACAAGCGCAAGAAGAGTAACAAGTAGAAGAGGTCTTCGACTTCGCCCTGTCTGTCAGTTATCTGACAAGAAGAGGGAACATAGTCATTCAAGGTCTGGCTCTACGGTTGAGGCTACATCTGGGCCGGCTCCGCACCTTCCTAAATTTCTGGGAGCCAGAGCGACCCGCCCAACTCGGAGTTCTATGAGGCCATGTACCTCATATTTGGGAGACGGTTTGTGTGCATTCAGGGACGGCGGCTTCAGGAGGGGCCACTGGTTCTCTGTGGCAGTTCCATCCCCAGCTCCAGTCGAGCCCCTTGGATCTATGGATGGATCCACAACAGCGCTGATCATACCACCCTGACTTTCCACAGTGCTGGTCCCAATGCAGATGCGCCTGGTTCCATCCCCATTCTCATCCCTGACAACAACATGGAGCCAGAGGGGCGTCCGGGCTAGGGCTCAGGTAGGATTGGGTGGGGTCACTGGACCCTGAAGAATACCAGCCCCCAGACCCCAACATGGACTGGTGTGAGGAAGTGGTGGACCCCAGTGGATTTGACACCTCTCCAGATACTGGTATGCTCTCTCCCCTACCATGGCTATGGAGGAGAGGGGGCTCCTTTTGCTATGTGGTAAGTTTGGCTGAGGTCCTGGACCTTAGCCTACACTTGGTGGAAGTCAAGACTGTTGTGTTGATAAAGGTGCTTTAGTCAGTAGTGACCCCTCTCAGAACCGCTTCTCCCATTTTATAAAGCCCTCATGGACGTCCTGCTGCGGAACCTGCGTCAGTCATGTATGCACAGCCCTTGGCATGACTTCACTCGAAAAGGGCATATTACACTAGAAGAACCTTCCTTCTAGTATTAGATAACTCCTTTTCTTTTGCTTTTATTTTATCCCCCTTTTTATATCATTTGGTTGTGATTTGAATGTTAAAAATGAAGATATCTTGCAATCAGTTGTGACATTCGCTTCCCATCGCCCATGCACTACTGTCTACTGTGATCCTAATGATGAAACTTTATATGGGCCTTGCATCTCTGTAACACATGTCATGTCCGCATATGGTTAATCACTGATGAAGAGTCACATGCGATAAAAATGCCCTGCTCCTCAATTAGAGGTAACAGTCTGCGTGGGTTGCGGATACTTATGCTAATATGCAATAGCACGTCAACTCCTGAGATGCAGATGCTACTTGTGTTGTAAATATGGGATGTTAATACCTAGAACCTTGGATATGGCGACATAGTAACGTTGATGTTGTAAAAAGTGCATGATGTACAAATGCTTAGTTTGTATCACGAAATGAATAAAAAATGTAATAAAGATATTCAACAAAAAAAAAATTGACGTCCTGCTGCGGACTTCATCCAAGCCCTGAACAGGGGCTCCTGTAAAGAGTAAGATTGCCTGCTGCCACCTCCTGCCCCAGTGGACCCCAACTTCACCACGCAGCACCCTACCCTAGAGAGCTTGGTGGTTTAAGTGTCCACCTCCGGTGTAATTCCTGGCACATTTCGTACCACTCCACCAGATAAGGAATCTAATAGGCTGGAATCCTTAGGAAAGAAAATGTTTTCTTCCATCAGTCTGGCACTGCGGTCCGTGAACACTGCGTGCCTTACGGGCCGTTACGTCCATGCAGTATGGGATTCTGTGCGCAGTTGCTGCCCATGGTCCCTGAGGAGGCCCGGGCATACTCTGCCAAGCTATGTCTGATGGGAGAGATGCAAAGTTCACATTTCAATGTGGACTGGAGACAACCGACTCGCTAGCCAGAGCAGTTTCTTTGTCGTTGGCCCTACTGTGCCACACCTGGCTGTGAACAGCTGGCTTTTCTGGGAATATCCAAGTGCTGCTTATTAACATGTCCTTTGATGGCTTGCATCTCTTCGAAACCAAGGCGGACTCACCGCTGGAGTGCCTGAAGGATAGCAGCACTACGGCTGGGTCCTTGGGCCTCTCCATGGCCCCTCGCCAACCCCAGTCCAGCTTTCACTCCTTGCTTAGCCACGGAAGGAACATCCAGCTGCGTCTTGCCCAGCCACCACGGCGTGCAAACATCCCAGCCACTGCGAGGCCAAGGACATAGTACCCTCAGACCGCGTGGGGTGGGCAGCCAAAGGTCAGGCCAGTCCACCACTCCCCCACAGATGTTTTAAGGCATGGGCAAAGGGGGCGCTGGCCCAGGACCCAATCCTTTCAGGGGCCCCCTGATAGAGCCAGCTATGTTCTGCAGAGAGTCTTGCCCTGATGCCCTTTAATAATTTTTAAACAGATTGTTGTCAACAGCATTTTTCTGTCTATTACAGACATTTTGCAGACAAAATGTTTGTTTCATGCAACATTCATATAGATCAATACAGGACCTCACATGATAAATGGGGCATGACAGATTATTTTAGAAATATTAGTAAGCTGCTGTGTTACAATAATGAAAACACACCACTATCCCTGAATATCAGATGCACTCATATTTAGAATGTTATTTGACCAAAGAGGGCAAGAAAGAGCCTATATCATAAAATCAAATCTGTTCCGATCAGGAGCGCCCAATATCCTTAAAATGTCCTTGCTTCCCTGGCAGCTGCAGCCTCCTAACCTGTTTGTTTTGCCCTCGCCTGCCCCATTGGTATTCTATAACATCAGACCACTGGGTTCTTCAGATTGTCAAAAGGGGCTACTCCCTCCTCTTCGTGGCTACCCCATCCCCTTTGTAACGACCCCTCCACACATGCCACCCATTCGGATAGGCTGACCGAGGACCATCTCTCCTTGCTCCACCAGGAAGTGACAGCTCTATTGGCCAAGGAAGCCATAGAGAGGGTGCTGACGCCGGAAGTAGAACTACTTTTGGTGGCCAAGAAGGCTCAAGACAGTCGTCCTATCCTAGACTTGCCCACATTAGATTTCTTCTCCAAGAAGTTCATAATGCTCACGCTCGCTCAAGTCCTCTTTGCTCTGGACCAAGGAGCCTGGATGGTAGCGTTGGACTTGCAGGACTTCTACTTCCGTATGCGTGTCCTGTCCGCCCACAGGCGTTGCCTATGATTAATGGGGGGCCACAAGCACTTTCAGTATGCCGTGCTTTCTTTTGGCCTTACCTGTACCCCTTAGGTGTTCGCTGAAGTGATGGCAGTGGTTGCAGAATACCTTTGGAGATCAGCGGACCCAGTCTTCCCCTATCTCGATGACTGACTGCTGATGGTGGGCTCGCCCCAGTCTGTTGTCTACCGCTTCCAGACTATGGCGGACCTCCTGCACTCGTTGGGGTTCATTATCAATGTGCCAAAGTCTCATCTGACTCCCTCTCAGATGCTCCCTTTCCTGGGGGCAGTTCTTGACACAGTGCAGCATCGGGCTTATCCTCCCAAACACGCTATGGTACAGATGTGTTAGCCTCGGTCCTGGATTTCATTGAAACTGACTCTAAAGCTGCTGGGCCTCTTGGCCTCCTGCATCCTGCTTGTGACATATGCAGGCTTCGTAGTGGTACCTGAAGATCCGGTGAGCGCAGCATCAGGGGAATCTCTCCACCATTGTCCAGATCTCAGAGGGGACTGCAAAAGATCTGCGGTGGTGGTAAATGAACAGAGATTGGGTCAGTGCAGACCCCTCTCCCTTCCTCAACCAAATCTGACAGTGGTGACTAACAGATGTCATTCCTGGGATGGGGCAGGCATCTGGAAGAAGTGGAGATTAGAGACCTCAGGTCTCCAGTGGAATCTGGATTCCACATGAACCTACTGGAGCTCTGGGCGATCCAAAGTGCATTTAAAATATTTCTGCCCTCCATCATGGGAGGGCCTAGTGCAAGTTTTTGCGGACAGCACTACCCTCTATATGGTATTACAACGAACAGGGTGGAGTGGGGCCGTGGACCCTCTGCCAATGAGGCCCTGCATCTCTGGACATCGCTAGAATGTCAGGGCATTTCCCTGGTGGCTCAACACTTGGCAATGCTAGAACAGACAAACTCAGCTGAAGATGCCTAGCGGATCACTAATGTCCTCTCCATCTAGAGGTTGTGCAAAAGGTCTCTTTCAGCTGTGGGGAGAGCTTTGGTTACATCTGCACGCTAATGCACAGAAGGCATAATGTCGGCAGTTCTGTGCACTTGAGTTTGCAATATGGCTTGCACTCAAAGGCGCTTTTTGTCTTCAGTGGAGCTCAGGCCTTCTGTACGCCTTTTTGCCCATACCAATCCTGCCCAGAGTTCTCAAGAATATCGGGAATCACTTGGCCCAAGTCATCCATTTGGCTCCGGACTGGGATCAGAGTTTGGTATACCGAGTTGTTGAGCATGGAAATCAATCCTCCGCTCAGGCTGCCTCTTCGGTAGGATCTTCTGTCGCCGCAGCTAGGGAGGGTTTTCAACTTGAACCTGTCAATGCTCTGTCTTCATGAGTGGAGATTGAGTTGTGACAGTTGACAGCTTTTGCCCTTCTGCCGAAGTCTGCACTGTTATCTTGGCAACCAGGCATCCTTCCACCAAAACTGCATACGCCTGCCTTTGTGTGGCCCGTGTGTGGCATGGTGGGTAGAGAAACAGAATTGCAGATAACATGCTCAGATGGTTTGCATCCTTTCTCACTGAAGCTCCAAGAGAGTCTGCCTCCCTCCCTTCACCCTGCAACCCAAGCACAGCATCTGCGGTGTACCACAAGGCTCATCCCTCAGTTAAACGCTCTTAAACATTTACTTGATAACACTCACAGACATCGTAAGATTGCTTGACAACATCTTCTATGCCGACGATACCCAACTCGTCCTCTCGCTCTCTGCGAACCCCACTTCGATGTAGACCAACATCCACAACTGCCTGAAGCTTCCCCCCCGCCCCCCTCCCCCAGCTGAAGGGCCACGCCTGCATCATCCTGGACAGCGAACTCTCCATGAAACATCTGGTTCAATGCCATTTCCCTAGCCCTGCTTCCGCACGCTCCGTCAAGTCTAGAGGTGGCTCCCCATCAACCCCACAAAAACAGTGAGGCAGTACCTCATCACCAGCCGACTGGACTGCGGCAATGCACTGTATGCAGGCACCATCACAGAATTCATGTAAAGACTCCAAATGATCCAGAACGCAGCTGCCAGACTGATCCTTAACCTGACGAAGAGGACACACATTACCCTGCACCTGAAAGACTTCCACTGGCTCCCTGCTAAAAAGAAATGGCATTTCAAGCTTTAGACAGACGCTTACAAAGCCCTCCACAATCAAGGACCCGCCTACTTGAACCACTGCCTGCATTTCCACCGGCCAACCGGGAATGTCCGTTCCGCACACATCGCCCTCGCACATATACCACGCACAGGCTGCTCCTGTGGACTCACCTTCTTCCACTTCACTGTCAAAGCTTGGAACGTCCTCCTCCTTCACCTCCGCACCGCACCCTCGCTGACCCACTTCAGGGAAGGACTCAAGACCTGGCTTTTCGACTGATACCTTCAGCACAGCACCTGAATTACCTCTAGGGCGATAGGCCGCGCTATACAAGTACTGATTGTTACTTTAAGTTTATAATTTACGCACCACCTTCACATTAGTGTAGCTTGTGCACTTCTCTACACACACTACTCAACTCTCTAGCCACACTACATGGCCTATAACTCCCCACTATACCAAGCACAGTGTGTTAGAATTGCTATGATTTAACATGCTATTAGTGATGTAATAAGAAAGGGTGTAAGCAGAGCATGGAGAAGGCGCACGTTATGGTTAATGTACTTTCTCTAGCAAGTTGACAATAATGTGAACTGAGGTGCACGAACTACAGTAATTTGAAGATGGTGCGTACATTATAAATGTATGGTACAACTGTATCTTTAGAATTTCTGATGTTTTTGTAGTTTGTTTGGTTTGTATGGAAAGAATAAATAAAGTTTCCCAAACTAATCTTTCATCTTTGTTTGTTTCATAAGAGACACACCACACATGCACTCAACACCACCCCTGACAGATGCCCCAGCTTTTTTTAAATCACTTAGGTAGCCACCTTGGAATAGTGCACACTTTAACAAAACCATGCTGTCTGGAATGGTGCAGATTTGGCTTTGCAGTTTTTCAAATAGGTTTCTCTGGACTCCAGTTTATACAATTTGCTGTGAGACTACCTTCAGAGAAGGACTGTGGACAAAATGTCCCTTATCTCTTTCTGAACATCCCTGAGTATGAGGAGTACACACTTTCAAACAATTTTTTCATCATGCACTCCCTGCTCTCTGCCAGCTGCACTCTTAGTTCTACCTATATGTTATTAAACAGTAAACAAGGACAGCTTAACTTGATGAATAAGGACTTCAGCTATAAATGTATTAAGACGCATTTTACATTGTTTGAGTTTCAGAGAATGGTGTGGTGGAATGGCTGACATTAAAAAATACAAGGCCCAAGTATATATTTTTAGATAACATATGTGCTCCAATTGCATATTGAAGTTTTTCTGCCATTTTAATGTAACATTTCTTTTTGACAGACATGCACATAAGAACACAGTTATGGAAGTGAAATGGAATCTAAATGGTAATTGGTTGCTCACTGCTTCACGAGATCACCTGTGCAAACTCTTTGACATTAGAAACCTGAAGGAGGAGCTCCAAGTTTTTAGAGGTCACAAGAAAGAAGCCACAGGTGAGAGAAAAGCTTGATCCACTGGTAAGATAGACTATTAAACTCAGTCATAGGTTTATAATTGTTAGCATAGTCAGGCGAACCACAAATAATTCCTTTCCTCTGGTTTGGTTGTTGAGATAAGTTATCAGTCTTGTCTGTAGGTGCTGTTGCCAACTGTGTATTAAAAAACTATGTTTTGATTTTGGAGTGTGTTATGGCATGCTAGTCGTGATCTAAAAAAACTAATTTGTTAGAGACCGGCCAGAGGTGAAATAGCGAAACTGTTGACATCATAATGGCATTTCCAGAGGTGGACAACTTTTGCGCCGTTTGACAAATCTTCGTGACATTTTCAAAACTAGTGGCCTGCTCCGGTCAGCTTCTGTCTTGAAAGTTTTGGGGTGATTCATCAAGCGGGGGCCGAGAAAAAAAGGGTGGTCCCAAAACACGTTTTCCCCATGTTAATTTTCATAGGAAACTTTGGACCAAGCTACAGCCTGAACTGCTGAACGGAATTACACCAAATTTGGCAGAAAAGTAAGTCTTGATTCAGCAAGAGCCCTTTTTGTTAAACGGTGTTAATCTGTTCAGTAGTTCGGAGAAATTAGAAAAAGAAAAAATATCAATATCTGAGCACCGAGGAGGAGTAGCGAACCCTCCCGAGCATGAGCTTCATTCTAATTTGCTGCCAACACTCCAAACCAGGAACTGTTGGCAGCCATTTAGTGATTTGGTTACTGAGTCAGAAGAAAGCTGTGCAAAAAAGGATGAAAAACATAAAAAGGGGACAGGGTAGGAACACCCTGACCACCTAGGCATGCTCAAGGGGGTCCCACAAGGACCACCAGGGTCCCCCAAATATAAATATTTTTTTTTTAAATCGAAGTTGCGATGTGTGAGGGGGAAAAAAATAAGATTTGTTCCCGAAACGATGTTGGCACTAGGAGTTGTTCGGGATCTTCAGGGCTACCTTGTCTAAAAAGCAAAGCTATTTTTATAAGAAAACTAGGAAAAACCTGGGTAGGGGCGTCCTGGGTCACGTGGGCTACTTCCCATGCATTAAAAAGGGTGGGGTCGTTGGATTGGGCAAACCTAAAGCTTTTAACTAGAACCAATGCCTCAGTGGTGGTCAAGTCAGAAGGGGTTTGGTTGCGTTCCCTCCCTTTGGTTGGTTTCTTAGATTCCCTTCTAATGATGTGGGTGTAGGAAGTCAGGATTGTCTGTTCCCAGGATGAGTTCTTCTGGAAGCGCCTCTAGTGCCCCAACCCGTTCTGTACAAGGAGGACCCTGGGGAGGAATGAGGGTAATGATAGCCAATGGATAAGGTTTTATATCCCCATGTACGCATTTAATATGGAACACAGCATCCGGGACATATTGTTGTGCTCTTACCAGGGACTTGTGTATTACAGATTGTTTACATCGTGAGTCTAACAATGCTTTAACCCTCTTTCCAATCATGTGTACACTTGCATGAAATGCCGGTCCCATCTCAGCAGTGTAAAGTATTGACCTTGGGACGTTGCCCACCTCCATAGGTTTGTCACTCATTTTCCGTTTAGGGCCCATCCGAGCTATGTGACCCCAGTCACCGCACTGAAAGCACAGGGGCCCGTGGAACGACGGGATCTCGGTTTTGGCGATCTTATGTCGAGGAGGTTCTATCACCGTGTAGGGTTTCTTCTCAGGTTTTGTGGAGACGGTCTTGCCCTGCTTGTCGCTCTCCCATGGCGAGGTGCGAGCCTGTGCCCTCAAAAAGGTCTTGGCAATCTCTACAGCTTCTTCGGGGGTGCAGTGGGGTTGCTGCCTTAGCCACCTTTGAGTGCCATATTGTAAGCCTCCACGAACTGTTCCAAGTATATTCTATTCATGATCTCTTCCTTAGTACTGGAGTGGGGCTTTAACCATTTATCGGCTGCCATTTTGAGGCGAAAATACAGAGTTTTGGGATTCTCACTGGGTTGTCCCTGTTCCTTCCTGAAGCGGACACGGTAGGCTTCCGCGTCTAACCCGAGGTGATCTAGGATCACATCCATGATTTCGCTGTAGGAGGTGTTGCCAGTGGCGTTGGCCACCTGGTATGCTGACTGTGCCTCCCCTGTTAATAGGGGAGCTAGGAAAAATGGCCACCTGTCCTCAGGCCATCCGCATGCACTCTCAGCACGCTCAAAATGTAACAAAAAGCGTCTAGGTCCTCGCCCGGGACATATTTTTGCAAGGCTACGCCGGCATGTCCATGTGGCATACTACGGGGCTCTCTCGGGGTTGGTATCTGAGGTGTTCCAAACATTTGTTGTAGTCCTTCCATCTGTGCAGCAAAAGAGTCCTTAAAGACGTCTCAATCCGCTTGCGCGGAAGTCATTTGCCTTTCTACGGCCCATTCCAGTTTCTCTTGCCCTTTTATCAGATGTTGTATGAGGGCGTCCATCATTGAGGTACTGATTGATTCAGTAGGTTATCCCACTTCTGACACCAGTTGTAGCGTGGGTAAAGGATCAAGACAGACACCAAGTTGGGGCAAAGAGGGTTTTATTCACCGTAACAGATGTTTTCTCCTCGTTGCCAGTCTTTCAGGGGAATATAGGGCACTATCGGCTTTGTAGATAGGGCTTCGTTCTCTCCCAGTCTCTCTTCTTAACTGCTTTCTCCTGGACTGGCAGCGGCTTCCCAAGGGCTCCGGGTCCATATGGCAGGAAAGATATGAAGGCTGGGGTAAGGCTTCCTTTCAGATATGCTCAAAGTGCAAGGGAGGGTTGTGTTGGGACACACGACCACGCGTGGTTCACTCCTAGTCAGATTGGCTTTATGAAGTGCTCAAGTGAACGTGCCCCATTAACCAAAAGAGAAGAGGACGCGGCTTCAAGAGCTACGGGAGTACGCTATCCCGCCTCCCCATCCAGCCCGTGAAGCGTTTGCGTACCTGTAGAAGCCACATTCCTCCAGGAGCGTGGCTGGGCGACTCGCTGGGACGTTGGCCTCCTGGCTCCACCGGAGTTCCTGGTGTCACGGCCTCTGCGTCTCCTTCCTTCCTGGCAGCTCAGAGTCCTCCCTACAGCACGGGCTTCTCTTTCTCTGTCTCATCTTCTTCCACGGTGTGGTTCCACACCCACTTCCTGGATTCCCTCTTGCTTAAGGCTCTATAGGAGGTGACGTCAAGGGGCGGAGTCACGTCTTTCGGGATTCCCCATTCGCCAATGCCTTCCGCCAGAGAATGCAGTAGGGGCTTCTAGGATCAGTAGTCCACGGGTCCTGTCGGGGAAAAAACAAGAGCTGCAGTGGGGAGTTAGCGACCCACCATTCGACATCGAGCCCGCACTTCTCTTTGGGCGGACCCACGATGTCACACACTCCTATAAAGAAAGTCTACCAGCATATTACAGAACCGTATTGTATGTGGATAGCTTAGTGAGTTGCTGCTTTTCTCATTAAAATCTATTTTTTACTTGTGGTTCAGCCGCACCTGGAGCTGAGATTGGGGTAGAGGGTGCTGATTATTTAGAAATTAAATAATAGCTTTAAAAGCACCAGCTGCAGAGTTTGACTTTCTTGTTGCACAGCCGGATATTTGTCTGTTTCCATGGACCTCATTGTATGATTTTGGTTGGAAGGAAGTGTTGGTTTAAGTGTCACTCAGTCGCTGAATGTCTATCATAAATCCACTGAATCTATTAAAATGTCACACATTAGCAATCTAAAACATTAGCAGCTATGCTCAAATGGGTGTCATTTCTGATATTTGTTTCCCTTGTCTTCATTACTTGATTTGCTTGCGAGAAAGCGTCACTCATATTTGTGGAAAGGTCACTCATAATTGCACTGAAATTATGAAAATGTCACACATAGCAATCTGAAACCTTGGCAGCTATGTTCTCCCCTTGTTCAAAAGCAATGCCAGCTCCCTTAAGAGGCGGGTAGCCAGCAGAACTGTGGGGGCATTGGGGCTCCCCCCACTATCCCCTATGAGAGGCCATGCCCCAGTGAATGGGGTCCCCGGGGCCAAAAATGGCCCTGGGGGAGGGCCACTCGGCCCCTCTCCGTATAAAAAAAAATAAACATTTGGGCATGCCCCAGGGGATGGGGTCCTTGGGGCAAAAAATGGCCCGGGAGGGGGGCTTCGTGGCCCTCCTCCCTTAAAAAATAAATAAATAAAAGAATTTGTAATATCCCGGGGGTGGGTTACCCGGGGCTAAAAATGGCCCGGGAGGGGGGCACTCTGCCCCTCTCCATTATTTAACATTTTAGCATGCCTGGGGGATGGGGTCCCTGGACCAAAAATGGCCTGGGGGAGGGGGGCTTGCAGCCAACCCCATTAAAAAAATAATAATAAAAGAATTGGGCATGTCCCGGCGGGTTGGGGTCCCCCTGGTGAATATAAATTAATAGAAGTGGACAGATTTTTTTTCGACAAAGTTTGAAGTCTCGACCCTACCCCGGTGCTCAGTGTGGCCTCCTAGTTTGAACGTGATGGGTGCGCGGCCACCTAGTGTGAATACGATGGGTGTGCGGCTCTCAGGTGGCCCCTTAGTGTGAACGCGATTGGTGCGTGGCTCTCAGCACGACCCCTAATGTGAACACGATGGGTGCTCGGCTCTAAATGCTGCCCCCTAGTGTGAACGCAATGGGTGCGCGGTTTCTTAAGTCGCGATGGGTGCGCGACTTCAATCAAAAACAGTTCATCTTTTTTTTCTAAAGCTTGGTTATATTAGAAATTAGCATTTAAAAAAACCTTTGAAATTCACTGAATAAGCCATAGGTTTCAGGGACGTTCTAGTTAGACCGTAGCATTTAAAAAACCTTTCAAATTTACTGAAAAAAACATAGGTTTCAGGCACGTTATAGTCATTTGGACATTTCACTCATATAAAACCAGTGAAATTTGGCCATTATAGTTAGTTCAGCTAACTTTAACTCGCGACCACACAATGCACTGCTGATGACTTCACATATTACATAATTATGACCTGGTCAGTGACATCACTGATGACATCTCAGATGACATCATCCAGTGACTGTGGGTTTCTATGAAGTTTAAATATGTGTGTGTGTATATATATATATATATATATATATATATATATATATATATATATATATATATATATATACTAAGGTGTATTGAAGAATGAGTGGGTGTATAAGTGTCTGGATGGAGGATTTAGTAGGTGTGTGACTGTATAAGTGAGTGATTAAATGTGTCTAAGTGAATGCATGGGTTAGTGACTAAACTGTGTGAATGTCTGTATCAGTGTGTCTAATGTGTAAGCTGAAGCATGGGTTGGTGAGTAGCTACATGAGTGTCTATATGGGTTATTGATTGGTTGCCTGAGTATCTATTTGTGTCCTGAGTGTTTGGGTTGGTGAGGGGTGGGTGACTTTGTGCATAGATGTGTGAGTGGGTGATACACTGGGTGTTAAGGTTCAAGAGTGTGTCTGTGAAGGGCTGTATGGGTGAGTGAGTATGCATATGACTATGTTGGTGAGTGAATAGATGTTTCAGGGGTATATGTGTGAGTAACTACATATGTGAGTGTTGGAGTATATAAATGACTGAGAGTGAGTGATAGTGAGAGTGGCTGTATGGATGAGTTTGTGCTTGTGTCAGTGATTGTATGAGAGTATGTGTGAGTATCTGTATGAATAGGTGAGGTGGTGTGTGTGTATAACTGTATAGGTGAGTAAATGGGAGTGTGATTCTTTTCATGACTGACTAGATGTGTAAGTAACTGGGTGAGTGGCGGTGTGTGACTGTATAGGTGTGTATGAGTGCATGTGATAGTGTGGATTGATGAGTGACTGCATGTATGAGTGACTGTATGGGTGAATGAGTGGATGTGTGTGTAGACCTAGGAATCAATGAGTGAGTATGTAGTAACTGGTGTTGGTGTGTCCATGGTTTCGAAAATGGTAGTCTGTGTTTGAGTGGGTGTATGGAAGGTTATATTAGGGTGTGAGGAGGTGCATCAGATTATCATGTGCATGATGTCATCAGTGATGTCATTTGAGATGTCATCAGTGATGTCACTGACCATGTCATGAATTATGTAATATGTGACGTCATCAGCAGTGCAATGCAGGGGCGCAAGTTATTGTTAGCTGAACTAACTATAACGGCCGAATTTCACTGGTTTTGTACGAGTGAAATGTCCAACTAACTATAACGTCCCTGAAACCTGTTTTTCAGTGAATATATATATATATTCCTGTGTTGTAGCATTAACATAAGTCCACTACCAGAAATAAATCAGTTTGCAACAAATTGCCTAAGTGAGCTTGCAGGTTATTAAACTTACATTATACACATAACATTTAGACTATGTGTACCTATTCCAGAGCTTGCCCATGTTAGGCTTGATACATCTCTTCACGCTACTAACAGTGTTAGTGTACAAAATATTATAGCTTCTGTCTTGGCAAATCTGTCATTTGGGGTCCCAAGTATCACAAATAGGGGACAGCCCTTAGTCCAGG
This sequence comes from Lissotriton vulgaris, assembly GCF_964263255.1. Taxonomy (NCBI): domain Eukaryota; kingdom Metazoa; phylum Chordata; class Amphibia; order Caudata; family Salamandridae; genus Lissotriton; species Lissotriton vulgaris. The sequence goes on along the minus strand of NC_141699.1, from coordinate 881,281,837 downwards.
ACTTTTCCCAACTCCTGTAATCTATTTTGCTAATAGTACTGCGTTTTACTGCAGATCTAGACAGTATGTATGATGTTTCCGATCAATGGATTTGCCAGGTCAACCCCCTTTCAATTGTAATGGTCAGCTTGGCATATCTGGTGTGGAAATGCCATGTATGAAAAGTGGACATTCTTAGGCATCAAACTCTGTGTACCATGGTGCTTGCCACCAGTCAACAACAAAGGCCAAATCAGAACATCTGGGCATTCCCCAGCAATAGTTATAAGCAATTGGCATGCACTTGAGATAGGCGACCTCTGCAATGTGAGGGCCTGACCGAATATATGGGGGCAGAAATTGACACCTGGCCTCTGGGGCCACTTAAGTCTCCCATATAGATAGAAATCTGCAATCCACTGCCTCAGGACAGACAAGACGGAGAATTTAGGAGGCACATCTGCGTTTCAAAGGAATACCCGTTAAACCTTTCACCCCAACTTCAAAGGCTTAACGGACATACCAACCCAGTGCCAACCTACTGCCCAGGGACATCCGCTAGTAGAGGAGCAGAACCAGAGAAATGGCACTGCGTGGTGCACATTGGCAGAGGACTCAGTTGTGCACATGGAGGAAAACTGCCCATGGAAAGGACTGCGTGCCTTCCTGAATAGTGACTCGACAGGGCCGACTACCTGCTGATATGTGGCACCCTAAAGTGGCTCCCGAGGACCAGTTGGCTGGTCTTCCATTCTATCGGAGGTCTCAGGGGCATCAACGATTTCCTACGAGGGGCCCACACCATCTACTGCTGTCATCTGGAGAGCGGTGCCATCTGAGTGCCCACATCGTCTGCTAAATGCTGGACAGTGCTGGTGTGAGCTTGGAACTACAGACTCGTGCCTGGATACAGGAGTGCTTAATGCAGAGCTCAGGGCGTTGCCAGGATCTAAGGCAAAGTGGTTCCTGCACTGCAGGGACCCAGGCAGGCATAAGCGTCTTGTTGGTGAGCAGATTCACCGGTTGCAGGATCCAAGGTGGTCCACTTCATCGAATGTGCCGCATTTCTCTTGTCGCCTGGCCACTGCATGCTCATTGCGTGCAGTGTCTAATTCACAAGTTGCGATCCTCAGAGGTGGTGGTCGCACCCATTGCAGAGTCTCATTATACCTCGTAAGGCACGGCTTACCATGTGCTATTTCCACATGGATTGTACAGGAGGGCAAAAGAAGGAATGCAGTATCTCCTCCTCAATTTTTCAAGCTGTACATTCAGTGCATCCTATGTTCCTTTATTATTATTATGTTTAGTGAACTTTATATTGTCAGTTTTGTGATAGAACAGCAATCCAGCAGTGACTTTACTAGAAATGTTTAACTATGGTAATGGTATTACTAAAGATGGGTGTTTTGAGTAGTCTGCCAGCTCAGCATTTGGAGGTTACTGTAGTTATTGATTGATAACTGAAATAGTAAAGCTTCTTAAGATGTGACTTTTACATTGAATGATGAGTACTATAGTCGTTCTGACTGACAGTATATTCTCTTTCAGCTGTTGCCTGGCACCCTGTGCACGAAGGCCTTTTTGCTAGTGGTGGTTCAGATGGCTCATTGCTTTTCTGGCATGTTGGGTATGTACTCTCCTTTTATTTATGCATGTTGCTTTCTATATCATTGTACTGCACATATGTTTTAGATCAGCTTTCTTACTGAACTGGGTGAGCTGTTTGAACAAATATCTTACCTTTTAAACACTTTCCTGTTATCAACTGCTTTTTTATAGCCTAAGTTCATAATTCACTATAGATAGTAAATCACTTGATTATTAATTGGTTTGATTTCCAGGTACAACTACACACACATCCTTCAAGAATATGGATTATTTCATCAAGACAGCTAATGTCTGCAGCTGTCAGGTTCTAGCATTAATAACATGTACCTCATTTACCTACTATGTGTGAGGCTTTTCATGGGTTTCCATGATTGCGAGGTAGTATGCTCTGCCAGCGCTTATTGCTGGTGCTGAGAGGGCCCTGATAATATTGCATAAGTTACTCCCTTGGGCACATATCTATCTTGTGATAGAAAAGTGTGTAGTTTAGAAATGAACAGGGAGGAAAACCCAAATACAGCATGTCACTTCACATAAACCTCAATAAACAAAATGTCCAGCAAGTGCTGTATAATTAAACAAGAACATGACTATTTACATGTACGGTCCCAGCGATTTCGACCGTAAATATTATTTATAGCATTTACCCTCTAGTCTAGGTATTATTTTTTTTTTCTTTCAACTGTTGCCTTGTGGCAGGGCCCCTGTGATTATTTCACATTAATTACTCTAAGATTTTTGATCCTCTTAGTTTTTTCTGTTTATATCATATTATTGATTTGTTGAATCCAATATTGATGTTTAATCTGTAGTAGCATTATTTTGTCTATTGAGGTGTAATGCTTAATACATTTTTAACTGTTACCAATAAGTTAGTGTGTGTATGTTTGTACATCTTCAGCCCTCAATCTCTGTAGAGGGGCTCCGAACTGAGAGGAGGACCCATTGTATACCCATGAATTTTATATTTGGGGGAACTCTGTACAGAGTCCACTAACTCCTAGCTGAATTTGGAGACCCAGTGCATCATACAAATTTGTATCTACTACTATTCTTTTTTTTAACTCTGAGGGACTCTTTAGGGCACACCCACCTAAGCCTGACGTCCACATGTGCCCACTTTGCCCTCATATGTAATATTTAGATTATTTTTTTTCGCAGAACACTGAGACGGTGCCCCACAATCTGTATTGGCGACTGTAACAGAAATTTCTCTTTTGAAGCCAGCATACAAAATTAATTGCATCCTTGGACCTGAATAATTTTAGGCACATGGAGGTTTGATTTTTCAGACCTGAAAACGACCACAGGAGAAAACCCTTCTTCATTCAATGGGAGTGCCTGTATTGTTTAAGTTTGTATTTGCAAACAGTCCACAATCACACGTTCGAGGACGGTCTACAAACTGCTTATCCAGCTATCGCTATAATTTATCTCTGTGTAGCCACAGATGTTACACGGTTCCCACTAGAAAATGTGACACTGTGAATTAAGATGACAGAACTTCAGAATGCAGGAACTAAGTCCATCTACTCCGTCAAACTGTCTGCCCCATTTCTGACTAGCTCACAGTGCCTCAACTGAATCCCTAGTCAAACAAGGGAATCAGATGATTTTGGCAACTTCAAACATGTCACACTGATCCCTTAGGGAACTGAGGAAACATATCCTACTGGAAGAAAAATACGAAGAGTGTTTTTAATGAATTCATTGAAACTATCAAAATTTTGCATAGAAAGAATGCACTGAGATTATTAGGCAGATAAAACAAAGCAAGGTAACCAGCATTATGAACATGGTCAATAAGCATGAACATTCCAACCACAGCACTATTAGTGCCATCTTGAATTACTATTTATCACTACCCTTACTCTGAGAGCATAGTGGGTGTACTATCTGCACGATCTCTGAAACTGGTCCGAGCCCCCATACCTGGATAACATCACCAGGGGATCGGGCTGAAGTGAATTGGCAATCCTACTCTGAAGGATGGCAGCTCAGTGTTTGCACAGCTGCATGCCAAACACAGCAATTTGTCCTCAGATGGTGTCGACGGGAATGCTCCTCTCTGACCTTCAATAGGACAGGGCACAGTATATACTAAACTGTTTTAGAGATAAAATTCTGATGTAATAAGTCTAGATATTTAAAGCTGTCACCGAGTGGACAACACAAGCACCTTGATGCAGTTTTTTGTTCTAGCCTTGTACTGATTGTACAGATTAAAACAAATAGAACAGCTTCCTAAAAACAAGCATGTACAGCGTATTCTCAGAATAATATTGTGCACGTAAGAACATGTAAAACATAACCTTGTAAAACGATGTCAGGCTAAAAAGACTAAAATGTAAAACGGAGTGGGGAACTAGAGTGAGTTCAGGAGTAAAATCACCACACCCTCCCCTTGGCCATTACACGACTCTGCTTCTACATAGTGAAGGAGCAAACTATTTGGTCATAAATGGTCCCGTTCACAAGCTAAGCAAACAGAAATCATTTTTAAAAAGCCAACTAAAATTTTAAACCTCTATACTTTAAAAACTATTTATAATAACAATGCCATAATTAAAATTCAAAGAAGGCTCCCAAGATGTCTTCCAAAATCAGTGTTAAAAGAATCCAAGATAGATTCAGCATCCGCAGACGATATTTTCACAGTGGCCTGATTGATCAGCTCCAAAGAATCAATTTGATCATCAGTCGATGCTGAAGGCGTGTTCTCCTTCAGTGCACCTGTCTTTAGAGCGCCCAGGTCCATGAACTCAGGAGCCTAAGCATCCATATCCAAGGAGAGAGATGGCTTATAGAATGCATCCTGAAGCGGTCATTCCCATGGGACCACCACAGAAATTGGTCCTTATCAGACTCCCTAGCAGATTTATATCCGTAGATGGCCCTGATTGCATTGCATGTTTAATTAACAACGGAAACCAATTGTAATGGTCAAGGACCTTGGGTAGTGGTACGTTACAATTACAAAATAGTCCCTGACAGTGGAGATTCACACAGAAAACAACAAATATAGGCCTGAAATCAGTGCTATATTAAAGCTGTCCAGCTGGACAGAAAATGTAATAATGTATCAAATCACATAAAACACAAGAATAAAGTGGGACACAATCCTGCGTCCAACGCAGCATATATAACAGAGACATAGATGAACTGAAATTCACAAATTCAGAAAAAGGCTCAGGCTGGACATAAAATGCTTGTAACTTGTATAAAGAAATGCAACAAGCAAACCATATGTAGGGACACCGTTAAACATCTGTAATTAATTAAATTGCATTTACGGTGCATATTGGCTCGATAATGTTTAAATACCGTAGATACAATATTGGGATCATCATCAGGAAGTAAAAATCACATGCCTGAGGGAATTTTAGCCAAGCGATGTAGCAGGGGGCAAGCAATGAGGCAATTGTGAAAATTCCGGGATGGGATTACTGCGGTCGCACAGAGGTACGTTAGATCACTTGAGCATTTAAGAGACATTCTTTACATCTCAATCATCAGAAACAAACTCGGGTGTAATTATATCATCCATTCCCACCTTAAATACATAAGGAATGAGCAGAGACTCTGTAGGACCAAATATATCATGTGGGACCTTATCCCTAACAATTCCATCGAGTTCCAGAAAAGCTGGTATGTTCATACGGGACAGGTCTTGTCGTGCTAATGAGGTTTGAGCACCTTGACCACCAGTTAAGCAGAAGAGGGTTCTTGATGGTAATATTCATTTATCAGAAATAAGAAAACAGTCACATATCCAATCCAAAAGACGCTGAAAAAACAATGAAATGGCATTCCACAGGTAAAGCCAAGGAGAGGCACCAGATAAGTGTGTTCCAGCCAAAGAAAAAGTTATGTCTGCGATGCATTTAAGTGTTGGAGGAATCAGAAGAAAGGTCACTGTGGGAGGGCGTGTTTGATATACAAGCGTGGAGGCTTAAGAAGTGGTTTCAAAGTAAGTGGTTTATTGAGAACAGGAGGGGTTGGGGATGGGTGGCTGGGTGGTTCCTTGGTTTCCTCCTCTTCGGATGACTCTGCTGATGAGCTGGAAGGGGATGACGCAGGCACATTGGTGGTCTTGCTTTCCATATCCTTGTTACCACAGTGGTCTTCCCGGAGGCTCATAGGAGGATAATAAAATAAAGAAGGGAACCGTAAGTAGGATGTTCTTTATAAGGTCAGGTTTTTCTCTTCTGTCACCACACCGTTGTGCTCTAGGCTGGGTTTGACTTGTGCGAGGGTGAAGTAGGAATAGAGTTCCTCGGAGCCCAATAGAGTTTAGAAGGGTAAGATAGGGAGTAGGGTGAAAGCGAGTTTTGGGTCTGATTTATAGTGCCTAGGAACAGATATAAATATATATATACGTGCCCGATAGAACAAGTAAAAAGAGTATGCAGTCAGGATGTTGAGGCTTTATCGAGAATATAACAGTTGATATGCAGCAACAATAGGCGGAACAAGAAGACGTTTAACTCCCTTCTCCTTTTCTTGTCCCACCCGGCACTACCTCCCGCCTCCCCACTCTTGTTAACCCTTTAAACAGGATTACTCACAGGCTCCGCCGCAACTCTCCAGAGTTGCGGCCGCTCCCCAGCCTCTCCGCTCCCCAGCCTCCTCTGGACACCACCAGTCCTCACACCAGCTCTCGTCTCAGTCCTCCTGGCTCCCTGGTACTCTGGCGTCCAGCCTATCGGGTCCTGTGTCTTCTCTCCGCTCCCCCTGGTCTTCGGGCGTTCGAAGTCTCGGGTCCCGCGTCTTCTCGGCATCTCTCCTCTCCTTCCGCGTCACCGAACTCCTCCACCCACTGACCTCCGCTGCTTTTCATTGGTCCTTTGCTGCTTTTTCCTGCTTGCGTAGGCTCCGCTTCCGGGTCACGCCGCCTGATGCGTTCCTGCAGGAAAATAGCAGAGGAGTATGGTGGAAGTCCCGTGTGCCGTTGCTGTATTTGTTCCCATGATCGGGTTTCTCCGCCCGGCGCTCCACTGGTAATCCCCGGGTCCTTCTCACAGTCACCAACAGCCAAAAGCATAAATAAAAAGCCTCTTCTTGAAATATACTGTGCCCACTTCATGCAGTGTTTTAAATTGAATCATCTTTTTCACTGGCAGCCAGTGAAGTGCATAAAGATGTGGGGACAGACGGGTTCTAGGGTCTGGCCTCCTCTTTTTGAACAATTTGTAACCTGTTAAAGAGATCTTATGGCAGACCCATGGTTGCTGTTTCAAATTTGTTCAGCCCGTTTTGATTCACAAGATGTTCAGCAAGTTTATTGTAATGGGCATAAGTATCACGTTGTTAATCATTTATGTTATAGAACATCAATAAGCTCACATGAAAAGACGCTTTTAAGAGAATAGTTAGCACTATTGTGGAATGTTCCTTGTTTATTATTATTTGGCTAGCGTGCACTAAGGCTTTTGATTTCGTTTATTGGTTCAGTGGGGATAAGGGTTTTTTTATGAAGAAACTGTTTCTTTGATACAGAAAAACTACCTTCTGAGTAACAGCAGTTAACAAGTAGTTTTCGTTTTGTAGAGTTCCCCTGACGAAGGGTAAGAAAAAGCCCCTCTGGAAGAGAAGGCAAAGAATAATGCACAGTTACGGCCAGGGTTGCCATTGTATTCCTGGAAGCCTTGGAAGAAAAAGCAGGGTCCTGATTCGAGTGGAATGCAGCTGCAGTACATGTCCCAATGAAGACTTGCATATCTTTAATAACAATACAAGTATCAGCTGATCGTTGTGACCACACCCAGAGGAAACTAGAGCAAGAAACTACAGAGAGTAGAATGCATTTAAACTCATAATCCGAATTTAGAGGATCGTAGTGATCTAGGTACACGCATTGGAGCATTTTTTAATTTTTTTTAATTAAGAGGGATGTGTCCGGTGGGTGAGCAATAGTGGATCCTTTAATTTGTTTGCAAATATCACAACTAAGGACACACTGCTCCGTCTGCTTATACAGGCCATGCCTCCAAGGGTGTTTCTGTAGTAATTAAATTGTTGCCGCCCCACAGCATAGGCAGATTCTGTACCCTCATGGGCAGCTATAACTTGTTCTAGCTTGCGGTCTTGGTTGGGAATCACACCAAGCCAGGGATAGTTGAAAAAGGAAAATTTGGGTCACTTAAGTGATTGATACCTTTTGCTTTATATTTTTTAGTTAAAGGGATGTCGTTCCAGGAGGCATTGATGGCCGCCATTATTTATTTACCCTCGTTAGAGAATGAGTAATCACAGCTACTGTTACAATCTTAACTGCAGATTTCCAGCATCATCTGCTAAAGAATTCCCAACTGGTATTCCAACACGCTGATGACTCAATGTATGTATTACATGAGTCTTTGACAAACAGTCTTTACGGTCTGCCACTGTTCCCCAAAGCAGTGAATGCATTATAGGATTTCCCTTCGAGTCTCTGAATCCATTTTGGCGGCAGTAGTGAAAGTAAGTGTTTACTTTAAGAATGGGCACAATAATACAAAATACACATTAGAAGTGTGGAGGATTCAGAATTTGTATCTAGTGTCAGTATTAAAGCTTTCAGTTCAACAACTTGTGCAGTGCAATCTCCTAAGGTTGGTGTGTGAGGGTTTTACTTAAATCCTTTGAAGGTGCTATTTTTATTCATTTTTCTTCTTTTTTTTGTCAGACAACTTGAGTTTCTGGCCGTTCCTTCTTGTTTATCATTATTGGTGTTTTGTGTCTGTGGCAGTCTAAGCTGAACTATCAGTATATATACATGTTTATACTGTTCAAGTGCCAATATCTTACTGGGCACAAGGTATTCATGTTCATATTGGGGACATTTTAAGTCCGTAAGTATGGGGCCAACGACATAATCTACATCAGTTGCCGTCAGGGAAGTGGCCCATTGTATCCTACAAGGGTGCAAGGCTTTCGCGTTAGGAACTCTGGCCTTGGTTACAGCCTCTAAGGCTGGGACAGGAGTAATGAAATTTGTGTTTCCCTAGAGCCAGGGGTCTTTCCTTTATGACCGACATCTGAACTGCAGTCAGTATTTTTGTGAGTGAACGCAAAACGTATTTCTAGATTAGAATATAAGTGAATGTTCGAGGCATGTGGGCTGCTGAATTCATATCTGTGCATAGATTGCCGCCTAGTGTTGGGTCCGGATGATTGCACATTGTTGTCCTGGAAGAGTCTTCGAAGTATCACGAGATAGGTGGCTCCTCCCCTGGACTACAGTGTGCTAAGGCATCCTCTCCATCTTCAGATTGGTTTTTTCCGCCATTGGGTTCGGATGTGCTTTCTTGACTCAAGTTCGGAATCGATATAAAAGACTTTTTTACGGCCAAAAGGCCTTCGGGCGTCGGTATTGTCTTTCGTTCGGTGCCTCGTACTTGGTCCAGTTCTTCGAAAAGGACGTCGAAGGCCGTTTGCCTTTTTTCGACACCAGAGGCCCCATCAACGATCGACGATGGAACGGAGCCCGTTTAAAAGATGCCCCATCTGCAACTCCAAATACCCTCACATTGATGTGCACCCAGTGTGCAATAAATGCCTATCCCCGGACCATGAGTAGGCCAGCTGCATGGCCTGTTCTAGGTTCAGGTCGAAGAAGAAACTTCGGCTGCGACGCGCCGCGAGACAGTCGGCGCAGAAGACGGCGCCCGACCCGGAGAACATCTTCGAGGCTGATGACGACAAGGGCGTCGATGAAGAGGACCCTGAACAACAGTCGGATCCTGCGTCGGAGCACGACTATCTATGACGAGGACGAAGAAGAAGACCACGTCCTTGAGGAAGACTTCGTCGAGGTAGAAGACGACGCAGAGGCCATCGGAGCCGTCGATGACGACTCAGGCGATGAGCAAGGCCCAACCGCAGTCGCGGGCCCAATACTGACATTGTACTTTCTACGGCTCAGGTCGAGGCATCGCCGGAAGGCCTTAGCCAAGATCTTAATCCACATTCTATAGCCCCGCGTCAAGGCCCGGCTAAGAATATTTCTAAGGAGCCATTGGTCGATCAACCACCATCAGCGGTGAAATTGAAACCGAAACTGCTGAAGACAGTCCTTGGATCGACGGCTTCGGAGTCATCGGTTTCAATCAAAACCAAAAGTGTCATCGACCCTTCGGGGTCACAAGGGGGCGTCGGCCCGAAGATCGGGGTGCCGAAGCCTGTCTCTACGGTCAAGCACGTCACGCTGACGCCGTCGACGTCCAAAGATGGCGACACTGGCAAAGGACTCAAGGCTAAGAAGACTCTCGATCCGAAGCTTCCAGCCTCCAAGCCAATAGTGGGCAAGACCCTCGAGTCGAAGAGCAAAATCAACCCGAAAGAGCATGTCCCGTCGAAGCAGAAGGGCGTGCCTGCTGCGCACCGGGAGCTCGAGTCGACGCAAGGCCGCAAGCAAACTGGTGATCAGACGAAGTCGGTCGGATCGAAGACGGCGCCACCCTCGAAGAAGGTCGGTTTTTCTCCAATGCTTACGCCACCAATCAAGTACGGACTGCCCCCGACCGGTCGACCCAAGGCGTTCGAGCCACAAAAAAGCACTGACACATCCAAAAAGGTGTCGGTAGTATCAAGAAATCAGCCCACTGAGGAGGATGTGGTGTTCCAAGCGCCCTCCTATGACAATCAGTCAAAACTATTAATCGACTCAAATTCTGGCAGACTCACTATTTACAAAAGGAAGATCATTCCAGAAAATCCTTTGGAGTCGTACAAGATCCCACTCAAAAAGAAAAGTGACTCTGCCACCTCACCTGTTCTTTTGGAACCTGTGGAGTCCTATGGACAACAATATGCCTTTTCTCCCACAGGTAGCAATGAGGATGTGGGGGAGGGATACGATGAGGAGGAATTTACTTATCCTATTGACACAGATCAAGAGGAACCTCAACCCTGGACTGACCCTGTTGACCCTGGTGAGCCACACACCACGCCTGACACTCAGTCCTATACCGTCAAAACTTAGCCTACTGAAGATACTGCTGCATTTAACGCATTGATTGAAAGGGCAGCCAATAACCATGACGTGGAAATGCACGCTGACCCAGTGGAGGAAGACTTTTTGTTTGATACTTTCTCGACTTCGGAAAGGTCGGTAAAGACATTGCCTATGCTAAATGGTGTCCTTTAACACGCTGGTGACATTTTCAAGGAGACGGCAAGGGTTTTAAACCCAAGGATTGAAAGGAAATACCGGCCTGCGCCTGTAGACCCTACTTACATCAAGGGCCAGCTCCCATTGGACTCCCTAGTGGTGGCTAATGCTCGTAAGAGAGCAAACTCTCAGACAAGTGGTGATGCTCCTCCTCCGGACAAAGAATCCAAAATCTTGGAAGCTTCTGGCAAACGAGTAGCGGCTCAAGCGGCATATATTTGGAGGATCTCAAATACACAGGCCCTATTAGCTATATATGATAGGGCTCATTACGACACGTTAGAGCAGCTACTACAACACCTGCCTGATGCTTATAAGGAGGGAGCAGAAATGCTGATACAGGAGGGGAAGCTGATTTCAAATGCATCCATTAAATGTGCACTGGATGCAGCAGACACAGCAGCTAGGGCCATCAACACAAGTGTGATGCTTAGAAGGCATGCCTGGCTGCGCATCTCTGGTTTTAAGCCGGAGATCCAAACAACTTTACTTAATCAGCCGGTTAACCCTGACTTTCTATTTGGTCCTGATGTAGACACGACCCTAGAAAAAATTAAGAAAGACACAGACAGCAAAATCCATGGGAGCTCTGCAGTCACAACAGTTCAGGGGTGGTTCCTTTCTTCGCTCCAGTAACAGGGGAGCCTCTAGAGGTCAAGCATCACAGCAAGCCCAATACAACAAAGGGAGCACACAGACCACCTATAACAAAAACGATAGGGGTGGATATCGTGGGAACAGCACCAAAGGCAGAGGACGAGGAAATATTAATGCCAGATCCTCCACCACCAATAAACAGTGACGTCTTGTCACTGCCCCCAGACCATGTAACACCGGTCGGGGGAAGACTTCAGCAGTTCCTGCCAGTCTGGGAAGGCATTACCACAGACAGGTGGGTGAGACAACTTATCCAATACGGCTATTGTCTAGAACTAACCTCCACTCCACCCAACATACCCCCAAGGCACCGTCCTATGTCCGCAGAGCGCATGCACTTATTGCAGCAAGGAGTCATCTGCATGCAGCAAAAAGGGGCCATAGAACTCCTGCCTTCAGAACAACAGGGTACAGGGGTGTACTCACTGTACTTCTTAATCCCAAAAAAGGACAGGTCTCTCCGGCCCATTCTAGACCTCAGACCCCTGAACCAGTACATCTTGTCAGAACATTTTCACATGCTGACCTTGCAGAAAGTCCTACCATTGCTCAGTCAGGGGGACTTCCTAGCAACCCTGGACCTAAAGGACGCATATTTCCACATTCCCATTCACCCAGGACACAGGAAATATCTCAGGTTCACAATAAACAACCAGTATTACCAGTTCAAGGTCCTGCCTTTTGGGGTCACTACAGCCCCCAGAGTGTTTACCAAATGCTTGGCGACAGTGGCTGCGCACCTTCGGAGACAACGCATCCATGTCTATCCTTATCTGGACGACTGGCTTGTTCAAGCAAGGTCACCTCCTACACAGTCTAGAATTTTCACTAAATTACCCAAAATCTCATCTTCAACCCGCACATGTACGACAGTACCTAGGAGCGACCATAAACACTCTGACAGCAACAGCGCAGCCAAACTCTGCAAGAGTCAACAGCATGCAAATGCTGATTCAGAAATTCAGGCCCCAACAATCACTCCCAGCGCAAGTATTCATGCAGCTGATAGGTATGATGGCCTCCTGCATCTTCATAGTCCCTCACGCGAGACTACACATGCGTCCACTTCAGGAGTGCTTGATGCGACAGTGGAACCGGGCTCGGGGACATCTCAGAGACCTAGTGTTGGTGACCGGTCGTGCAAACAACTCTCTGCATTGGTGGAACACACAAAACCTTTGCAGGGGACGACCGTTCCAAGAGCCTGTACCACAGATAGTGCTGACAACGGACGCGTCTCTCCAGGGCTGGGGAGCGCATATCCTCCATTATACAGTGCAGGGTCTATGGACGACACAGCAGCAGAAGATGCACATCAACCTGTTGGAGCTGATGGCAATCTTCATGGCGATGAAGGCGTTCAAATTGCATTTGTGCAACAAAGTTGTGTTGATCCGGACGGACAACATGACTGCCATGTATTACATCCAGAAGCAGGGAGGCATACACTCGCCACAATTATCACATCTAGCCCAGAGCATGTGGAAGTGGGCCATTCAAAGAAACATGTTCTTCATGGCGGAACATCTCCCAGGCAAGGACATCCAGATGGCGGACCTGCTCAGCAGGCACAGCCATCAGATGCACGAGTGGGAGATTCATCCCTCAGTGCTCCAACCGTATTTCCAGCAGTGGGGTCATCCAGAGATAGACCTCTTCGCCACAAAGGAAAACGCGAAATGCCAAAACTTCGCCGCCAGGATCCCACACCCGCAGTCTCAGGGCAATGCGATATGAATGAACTGGTCAGGCAGATTTGCGTACGCTTTTCCTCCAGCACCGCTCATACCGCTAGTGGCACGCAAACTGCGGCAGCACTCCATGACGCTCATCCTAGTTGCTCCGACATGGGCAAGGCAAGCATGGTACACCACGTTCCTGGAACTTTCAGTGGTGCCTCACCAACGACTGCGACTCACACCCAGTCTCCTCACTCAGAGCCCTGGAGACATTCAGCACCCAGATCCGCAACAGTTGAGCCTTGCAATATGGCTCCTGAGGTCATAGAGTTTGGCTACCTAAACCTGCCCCCTGACTGTACGAACATCATCAAGGAGGCAAGAAGACCTACAACCAGGGCGTGCTATACGGGAAAATGGAAGCGATTTGTCATTTATTGTTCCAATAATAACATAAATCCGCTAGATGCATCGACGCAAAACATTATATGTTATTTGTTACATCTATACAGATGCAATCTGGCATATAGTTCCATCAGGATACATTTAGCTGCAATGGCAGCTTATCTTCAGAACAGGCAGCACCTTTCCCTTTTCAGGGTGCCGGCCATTAAAGCATTTATGGAGGGACTCAAAAGAGTGATTCCTCCCAGACACCCACCTTCACCTGTCTGGAATCTGAACATAGTTCTCACCAGACTAATGGGACCACCTTTTGAACCTCTTCACTCTTGTGAAATACAGTTTCTGACATGGAAAGTGGCCTTTCTGGTAGCAATCACATCGCTAAGACGAGTTAGTGAGCTTCAAGGCCTAACTGTTAAAGAGCCTTTCATACAGATTCATGCTAATAGGGTAGTGCTGCGTACCAACCCTAAATTTATGCCTAAGGTGGTGTCACAGTTCCACATTAATCAGACCATAGAACTGCCCATTTTCTTCCCAAATCCAGATTCAGTAGCAGACCGAGCACTGCACACACTGGATGTTAAAAGAGCTCTCCTGTATTACATAGACAGGACAAAATATTTCAGGAAAAATAAGCAACTGTTTGTTGCCTTCTCTCCACAGCACAAAGGCAACCCCGTTTCCAAATCCGGTATAGCCAGATGGATTGTTAAGTGCATACAGATCTGTTATCAGAAGGCTAAACGCACATTAACAGTTCCCCCAAGAGCGCATTCCACGTGCAAGTTAGGGGCATCCATGGCTTTCCTAGGTAACATTCCTCTAGAAGATATATGTAGAGCAGCCACATGGACCGCCATACATACATTTACCAAACACTACTGCGTAGATGTACACTCCAAGCAGCAAGCTGCTGTAGGACAGGCTGTTCTCAGAACTCTTTTTCAGACTGCTGCAGCTGGCACGGGCAACCACCGCTAAGGAGGAAACTGCTATTTATTCTATGCACAGATATGAATTCAGCAGCCCACATGCCTCGAATGGAATATGCTACTTACCAGTATGCATCTTTTCTTGGCATGTAGGGCTGCTGACATTCATATCGCCCACCCTCCTCCCCGGTGCCTGTCGCAGCTGTAGCATTGAGAATCATTCTCAGGCATGGTCATCACTTACTGTACTATACTCCATCTCTGCCACAATGGCAAAGAACAATCTGAAGATGGAGAGGATGCCCATGCGCACTGTAGTCCAGGGGAGGAGCCACCTATCTTGTGATACTTCAAAGACTCTTCCAGGACAACAATGTGCAATCATGGTGACCAAACACTAGGCGGCGATCTATGCACAGATATGATTGTCAGCGGCCTTCATGCCAAGAACAGATGCATACTGGTAAGTAGCATATTCCTTATATGCTATCGGCACTGTCCCCTTCATTACATGTGACATATGTAAAGTCAATGTTACCCTCTAATATATGAATGACAATGTTTGTTTTGTTGACAAGCATGTAAGCGTCATGATGCAAGCATGTCAGTCTTTAATGATCCAAGTATTTGTGTATGTTCGGATGTCTATTATGTGTTGGAAACATAGGGGAAAATTGTGTAATCTCATATTTAAGGTCTGTCAAATTTTTCAGAACTACCTTTGCCAACCTGTTGCTTATTTGGTCTGGCTCCCAGATTATCTCGACCTATGGATGTAAAGGTGTACTCATTTGTTTTTGTTAGCTCGCGCTTTTGTCTTCGAATGCAGCTTGTGTGACCCATTGGCGTATAGCCAGTGCTGCTGCTTCTCCTTTAATATTGGCTAATATAATTGAGGAAACTGTGGCAAAGTTGTCAATTAATTTAATCCCCAAATCCAGGGGACGGGCAACCATGTACTCATTTGCGATTCGTTTTCGTACCTCAGTAAAATCTGCCAGAGATGGTGTATTATGGTATAAAGTGCAGCAAAAACTGTACCCTGTGTGGCACAGTTGCCAATTTGTGGTACCATCCCAAGTGACAAGCACATGGTGAGAATTCTATGTTTATCCTTGGGTCCCGTCTGGGACACTGCTTCAAGCTGATTGGTTTATTGTGCTATCCAGAACAGAATTTCCTCCCGTCTGTTGGAAATCTTATTCATAATTGCATTACAAGTTACAGGACTATTTGCTTGCACAGCTAACTGTGGCTGGACAGCTTACACAGCCCTTGCTGGGGCAGTAGTTATTTTTCTCATAACATACTAAGTTAGTCGTCTATAAAATATCATAAGACTTATGGAGGGTGCATAGCTCACCTGCATTTAGCAGGCCCAATGTTGGGTATGATGTGTATCCAGCTTAAGCTGGCCATGTGCCCCTTAATTGCTGAGAGAACCTATTTGTATTTTGTTTAGTACATCTAGTAGGGCGCCATGAAATCAGTTTTGATCCTGACATGTTAATGGTATTCCTAACAGTTGGTATGGTCTGTAAGCACCTGCTAGTGCTGCATCAGTGCATTTGTGATATGTACATGTGTTAGCACCATTTGCTAGAAAAGTGACCCATGAATAGACAGCTTCAGTTCTATAGGCTGTGTGGGCCTTCACCACGAAGGTGACATCTCTACCCATATTGTCTAACCCATGTAAATTTAAATGTGCTGTAACAGCAGGTCTGCAATTTGCAGGAATGTTAATTGCTAGTGCAATGTAAAAAATGGAATTCTCAGAGGGAATTACTAAAGTGGGGTATCCTTTGCAAGGTCAGGCTTGAACAGCCATCAGACAAAAAGGAGGTGCTTTCTAAAATGCTAGGTAGGATTTAATCCTAACACCACAGACCTCTCCGTATGAAGGTGAAATAGGGTACCTTGGGCACTAACAAGTACTACTCAGAGACCTGTTAAATAAGTACCTGACCTAAGAACGTTGGTGGCGTCATGTTATATAGTTCCCACTTTAAAATGTAGGGCTGCATATTTAAACAACAGAACGTCAGCATGCAGGGACTGAGTCCCTCTACACCATCAGAAACTGTCTACCCAATTCCTGACCAGCTCATAGTGCCTCACATGAACCCCTTAGCAAACCAGGGTATCAGATATCAGCAACCTCAAACATGATACTCTGATCCCCTAGGAAATTGTGGAATCAGATCATACCCCTTGTGTTGTTCACTTATGCATGTCTATGGTAAAACACAAAGATACAAAGGGTTTTCAAAACATTTATTGAAACTATCGTAATCTTGCATAGAAAGTATGTGCTGTGATTATTAGGCAGATAAACAAAGCAAAGTAACCAGCATAATGAACATGATAAAAAGAATGAACATTTCAACCATTGCACTATTAGTGCTAAAGCTGTATTTCTACCTATCTCTACCCGTACTCTGAGAGCATAGATGGTGTACCCCTTTGCATGATCTCTTAGGCTAGTCCGAGCCCCCATATCTGGATAACTTGGACAGGCGATTGGCTTGAAGTGATTTGGCAATTCCTCTCTGCAGGATGGAAGATCAGTGTTCACAGGGCTGAATGCCGAACACAGCACTTCGTCCCTGGACAGTGTAGACCAGAATGCTTCTACCTGACCTCCAATAGGACAGGGCACAGGTTATATAATATACCACTGTGTTAGAGATACAGCTCTGATGTAATGATATGTCTAGATGTTAGAAGCTGCCTATGAGAGGACAAAATAAGCACCATTAATCAATCAGTTTTTTTATAAAGTGAGACTACTCACCCGTAAGGGTCTCAATGCGCTGACCGTGATATCTTGTTCTGTCTTCTAGCCTTGTACTGATTATAACGGAAAGAAAAGCTTCTTAAAAACAAGCAGCATGAACAGTTATTCTGAGAATAATATCGTGCATTATAACCTTGCTAAACCAATGTCAGCCTAATATATCTAAAATGTCTGGCATTTTGTTCTGTAGTCTGAGTTAAACACTGAATAAGTCAGTGGGCTGAAGCAACAGCTGCTTCGTCTCAATTTAAAAGAAGCATTATCCTAGCTCCCAAAACTCTTAATCCATGGAAGATTCCTGACATTGTAGCCAATACTGGTGATTTCAGTGTGATAAGAGACTTGTAGTTCATTGTATTTGCTATTAGGGGCCACATAACCAGTGTCCTTAGTGGATTATTGTTCCAATTTATCTCTAGGTTTTGTGATGTATGAAAGATTTTGCAGCAGGTCAATACCTGTATGCCTTCCTCCAATGATACCTATCTTTGCTGGCTTGTATTCAGAAGCTAGTGGTCACCAACATAAACTTTCAGTAGATGGGGTCAATCGCAAGGGAATGGGAATCTAGTGGCACTAAAGTTTCACCGATCTCCATTGTGAACTGCACTTCAGGGCTAGGGACCAACTGCAAATTCAAATAGTATTTTGAGCACCATAAAGTGTTTCAGACATTTCCCGATTAAGGTTTGGAATACATCAAGGTAAAATAGCTCCATCAAAGGACTCCAGATGTCATTCCGGGGGTTTGAAGTTTCCAGACCTTCAGGTCTCAATAGGTAGAGGTGGCACTTTAATAGTGTGAGCTGGTGCTGTTGTGTTTTACATTCACCATTGAAGTCTGCAGTACTGTAACCGGGAAATGCTCAGCAGGGAGCACCAGAAATAGACTTGTATACAATTTGAGGGAGAAAAACAACCAGCAAATGCCTGTGTTCTGGCAATGTGTCTGTTCAGTGCTGATTTACTGTGTCTTCTCCATGTCTAAATTATTTGGAAGTTGATGGCTCTAGGGAGCTGTGGACAGAGCAAGAAAGCCAAGCCAACCAAAGCTTATTCTTTTTTTAAATTGAAAGTTTTTTTTCCATTCTGTGAGCAGTGCATCTACCCAATGTCTGGCTAGTTTAATCTCTCCCTGGTGTTGTATTGCACCAATCCAGTTAGAGCCCAAACAGAATGCCACTGGTTCTAGATGGCAAACAAACGCACTAAGAGGCTGAGTTCACTCTATCAGAGGAATCTAGAGTGCATAAAGAAGTACGGCCGGAATGCATCTCCACATTTCACGTTTTGAGGATGGCCCCCTAACCACTGTAACGTACTAGGTTACATACAGGGGACAGCTTCATTTTTTTCTTTGGCGTCAGTGATTACTATATTATAAATTGACTTAAGTTTTACCCGTGCCAATCCATAACAAATTGAAGTCAGAGAGTACGGACTCACTGCCTTGCACGTTTGGATTTTATGCAACATTTAGCACTTCCCACACAACATATAGAGTTCACATATGTGAGAAGTTGGCCTGATATATGATGTCTCCAATTCTGGGGGCACCTTGTATCAGTCCAAACAATCCCTTATGATGATGGTTGTAAGTCAACCTTATAGACAAGCTATCCTAAGGGTAGCATGGACTAAGCAGCCTTAAAGGCTTAACTCAAGAGGTCGTGTTAAGCAAGCTGTTTTACCAATCACAATCCTGTAATATCAAATGAAAGGACACCACACAAGTTATATATTATAAAAAATATATGTATTCATTACTAGAATAATCCTCTGTATTCTTTGAGTGCAGGGGCACAAGCGTTTAAACAAAAGCACAGTTAAACATATACAAGTTGCACAATTATGGATGAGGGCGGGTGGTCACTCAAACCATATACTAAAATAGTGGTATAAGAACCACCAATCGAAGAGTGGTTAGGCCTAGGGCCTAGGGAATCGCTTGGAGCAGTCGGGACTAGCAATGCTGAAGTCGGGAAAAGCCCGCGGGATTCGGGTGCAGCGCTTAAAGCACAGCAATTGAATGCTGTTGATCCTTGCTGAGTTTGGCTGTGCCTTTGCTGCCAGAGTGTCTATTGTCACCCACAGGTACTGTTGTACATGGGCGGGTTGGAGATGAGACTTTGTCTCGTCATGAACAATGGAGTTCACCATGGGCCAGCACAGGAGGGGAAAATGCACAGCAGCGATGTGGTTAAAACATGAATGAATGTTCTAGAACGCATTACCAGGCAGTAATTGACCTACTTAATCATCACGCACCCTCTTCTTTGGTTTTTTGTGTGCATAATGTGGGAGAAGGGCTATTATCTCTCGATAATGCCCTCTGAAAAGCTGATGCTATTGTCGCATTCCTGGCCTTGGGCATCTGCCTCATTGCATGCCTAAGATTAGCAACATAGTTTGGAGAGAAAATGCGAGGTAAGGGCATTCTCACACTTATATAATATATTTAACCAAGAGTGTTTTCATATTACTCTAGATTTTCAGGTATGCTCATGGAGTATTGGTATGGTAGTTTTTATTTCGCTATTGTTTTTCCAAAGGTCTATCACATAGACCAAGACAATACCAGACTAAATGAAAAAAAATCAAGGGCTAACACGTAACAAGAGAGCACGTTTTTCAGAAATAGTAGGTGATATTTTTGGTGCACTGATACCCTCAGTTGGAGTCTTGATCGTTTATTGACAGATACTGCTGGTGGGTTCTTGATGATTGACACAGAAATGGTTGCAATCAGATCAATGGTTTTGCAAAATCGACTTGCCCTTGATGTCTTATTAGGAAAAGAGGGTGGAATCTGTGGCATGTTGAAAATTCAACACTGCTATATCTATATACCTGATAAAAGTAAAGGTATATAGGGATATATAAAGAATATTACGAAATTACATGAAGATTTGACCCAACTGAAAGTTGACGGTGTCTGGGAGAAACTTGGTAAGGGTTTCTCTTCAGTTGGTAAATGGTTTTCTACTTTTGGAAGTAGCTTATTAGGAAAAATAATAATACCAATTGTTTCAGTAGCTGCGGTAGTCTTAGTAATAATAACTTAGTAACAACAAGAGAGAGAGGGAGACAAGGACGCTCCTATACCCCCAGGAAAATATTAGAAACCAACAAAGGAGCGTCAAACACTAGATCAAGGGATGACTACCAGTGAAAGCAACAAGAAGCCGTTACTCTGTTGTTTGAATGGGAAAAAAACCACAATAGGTTTTATTTAAAGCCCCACCAGGAATGGCCTAGTGCCATCCCGGTGTGCTTCAACGCCAGTGTTACTGCGGAGCTAGTTTTGTGATTGTGCAGTGAAGAATTTAAAATGGCCAATTCGATCGAAAAAATCTTTTATTAGTTTCGCCAAATGGACAGATAAAAAAATTGTGTGAAGGATAACGAACACAAATTTAAGGTCCACTGTTAACCCTAGTGAAAAAACGGTCAACATGTTTCAGCCTATGTGATAAGGTCTATCAGGCATTCGTCAGGACCAGGTGAGTGTGAATACATTTACAGTGCTGTGTGTAAACCCTTGGTGGTATGGACGCGCTAAGGCCCACCCTACCAAAGGACTGTTATGTTAAAAATACAAAAATTATGTATTTGAATCCATTAGGATTGGAACCAAGTTTATTCTGTTTGTGGTGCAAAACACATAAAACGGAACAGGAGACAAACAACAAGGAAAAAAGAATGACAAAATTATAATGGCATCCTCATCAGTACATAGCAAATTGCCAATATACTATGTTAGAAGTTCTTCAATAGAAGTTGCTCGTAGTCAAACCAGTGTGCATATAGCCAGAATGATCTCTACGTATACATTACTTCTTAAAACAGGTGCACTCATACAAAGATTTCATGCTACCGGTAAATTGTGATTATTAGTCGTGCGGAGGCCTCTGAACGAGGAACTCAGTATTGTGTAGTATATCTATGGGCGAAAAAAGGAGTCATGGACGCAAGCCTGCGTCTACAAACCAACCACCCACACACGACTATGGTGTCTAGATGACACGAAAAAACAGTGATAGCTGGTAAGCGAGTCACCCTCATGCGTGTGAGAACTCTGGGGAAGAAAAAGTCGCAATCCTTACAAAAGTGCTCAATTTCGGCACTTCATAGGTCACGGGAGGGGGGTGATAGCTATTCGGCATACCCTATGCAAAAAAAAAAAAAACATGAAAAGAAAGTAATTAGAAAATGGTCCGCATTTTCTACCGATATGTGGGAGGCGGCATTGTTGGATCGCAAGGCGCTGTATACTCACGCCCTGGAAGCTAGGCACCCGCTTGGTACCTGTCTTTTCCTCATTAACCGGACCCTGAAGATCTATGCTCGAGGGGTTGGTCCGATATAAGTAGACTCAATTATTATTATTATTATTATTATTATATTCTTATATAGCGCCAGAATCAACCCTCGAAGGGGTATCTCCGCGCTTGCCTTGGGAACCCGTCCTGGTTTTTCCCTGTGAGATAGCCCCTACAGGGCATCCCCAAGGTGAAAGCCAGGCATCCCGCCGCGGGGGGGCCGTTGTGGAGATTAAGCAAGCTTAATGCCCAGAGTTGCAGAGTGTGAACCCATGATTAGGTCAGGCACCGAAGCGAGAATTATCGAGTCCGTGGACATTTGAGCTCAACACCCTGCCGCGTCGGGAATTGAACCCTGGTCCCGGGTCTGACCTCTGCTTCAGGGTCTGCCTGCTCTAACCAGTGAGCCACACTTCTCCACTCAATAAAGTTTAATCACCATTGTTGACGGAGAGCCGCCAGCAACCGGCTCCCCAGAAAGGGCTTACGTGATTGGACAGAGAGTGCTCACGTGGTTGGCAGTGGTCCAACCACTGCGCGCGTAGTTAGCCTATGGCAATGTTACTTAGTGAACATTCACGTAAGAGAGAACCAATCAAATACGTTTTATGGTTGCCATGGAAGTAATACGAACACAAAAACAAAACCTGGCCAAATTAAAAACGGAATATCGCAGTATGATATTAATCTTGGAAGAAGGACCCACATAGCTCACTAAGGGTGATATAGAACAAGACCCTTATAATATGCTAGAGGTATTGTCTGATGGTAACAAGACCCACGTGGGTTGCCGAGGGTCAATTGTGCTCGGCGAGACATACATAAATGGCTATTGTGATGCACTAAAGGTGCAGTTTACAGTAGTTCAAAAGATCGCCTTTGTCTAGAAGATCGTATTGCAAATAAAAAGGCTAGTGACTGCGGGATATATGTAAAATGATTCATGAGGAATTACAGCAACAGTATTTGGTGGAGAGAATCATCTATTCAGTACAGAACTCCACGGAATATTATCGTTGAGACCGTATTTATGGGTGCCCAACCGATAGACCCACCTTTGTTCTTTCTCATAGAGGATCCTCTGAGTGTTCTTGTTGGATTCTATATGTTCGATGATACTCCACCGCAAATCATTAGTCGTATGATTTTGCTGTAAAAAATGTTCACTCAATTTTGTCGTAATGCAACCACACCTGATGATACTGTGGTGCTCGCAAATCCTCTGTTTTACTTTGCGTGTTGTCATCCCAACGTAGCGAAGGAGACAAGGACAGGTGATTAAATACACCACATTTGTAGAATTGCAGTTCGTATGTGCTTTCTGTATCCAAGTCTTGCCTGGTTCCAGGTTGAGTGTCTTAGTATGAGTAGTTAAGTGACAGACACTACAACTAGAACAGGAATAGTGTCCTGATACTCTTGGCAGTCCCCACACTTCTGTTACGGATCTCGTGCCACTTTCAGTCGGTGTTATAGGGCGAGAATTGATCAAACTATCTCGCAAACTGCGTCCTTTCTTGAAAGAAAAAAGTGTTTTCTTCCACTTTTTGTTGTTACTGCTGTGAAGTATGCCCCAATGCTTTTGAATACACTTTTTCACTGTATCTGAGGCAGTACTGTATGGTGCTTCCTCTCAACATGCCTGAGTAATGTTGCATTGCCAAAACTATATTTCCGGGTGGGATTTCCACGTGAGAGAACAGTGTCACAAATTTTACACGTGACTTTTGCTGCATTACATTTTTTCTCCCCCTCCGGAAAAGAGAAAAACTTCCAAATAAACTGGTCCTTCACTTTTCTCTGTGGGGGACCTCAGGCAGGAATCCATCTGAAGAGTCTGAGGACTGGTCCTGGGAAGGGTTCTGGGAACCAGACATGGTTAAATTTGTTTTTTTGGAAGGAACAGACAAGAGGTGTTGTCTCAGCAAAAGCAAACGGGTTGTGAGGGAAATGGGTGGGGTGTTTCCCTACTTATGAAAAAAACAGTTATTAACCAATGAAAAGTGTTATTTTCAGGTCACATGACCCGACGCGCTTATGCTACGCGTCCCGGGGCGCGCCCAGGGGCGCGTCGCGTAAGCGCGTCGGATGCTCACGTTGCGCGATCGTTTTCGCTCGAGTGCTTCCGGGTGCGCTTACGCCGTGCGTATCACGCGGACGCGGCTACGCGATACGTCACGATCATGAGATTGGCGCTTACGGGACGCTCTCCGGTGTGCGCCCCGGGGCGCTTCATAGAACTACGCTTTCCGTGGCGCTCACCGGGGCGCGCACCGGGAGCGCTCCAAGGCAAAAAAAAATGGGGAAAAAAAATATACAAAAATACATTTGGGCAAAATTGTAGGGACTGGTAGCTTGATCTGCCTTTGCTATGTCTCAAGATATATGCACAAGTGTTTTTTACAAATGTAGCCCAATGTAGCCCAAAGATGGCCTCCAGAGACCAAAAAAACCAAATGTAGCCCAAATATCAGCCAGATGTAGCCCAAATATAGCCCAATAACAGAATGTCCCAGAGTGTTCTAAAGAACAACTAGAGCGCTAACAGTCTTACATATAAACTGAGACTTATAGTTAGGAATTAGCATTTAAAAAACCTTTGAAATTCACTGAAAAAACCATAGGTTTCACACCAGTTATAGTTAGGAATTAGTACCCATGGGGATGCAACCAAGTTAGTTTGGAAAGACAATGTGGTATTTACAACCCCAGTGAGTCCATCCATGACACTAGGGCCTGGGACAAATCCCTACAGCTACACGAAGGGAGTGGGGTTGTTGGGGGAGGGCAGTGAAAATGTCAGGTTGGATTGGAAGTCGTCCCCCCCACGCACACAAATGAGCAGTGCCCCATATGGCAATGCAGTAATAGTCTCAGTGAGGTCTTGAAATGTTTGGTAATGCAGGTAGGGAGGAATATACTGTCTTGCTTTACACTCCCAAATGAAAGAAATTTAGCACTCCCAAACCGAGGCATGCAGAAAAGCAAGAAAACACATGTGAAGAGGCTCTACCCGCCCAAAATAAGGCACATCAAGAGACAGTTTTCGGAATAAAGCGTGAAGTTTTATTAGTGCAACACTCTCTAACAGAAAGGCATTTCTAGATGTAAAATGAAAACAACATGCAAATATATGTATCAAGTTCAAATGCATGAAATAAAACGCAAGCAGAGCGTTATGGTAAAATACACACATGTAATGAACACTTACAAGTCAAATAATAATGGAGCAAAACATCAGATTATAATAAAGGAATACTCCTAAGTCAAATGCAAGAGAGCAAATATAATAATCGATGTCCGATGTAAGTAATCAAATACAAGAAAGAAACACTATCAAATGAAAGACTCAAATATAAAGAGTATGTATACACAGAATGAAAGCATGTAACATGTATACACAGAATACATCAGATAATGACTATTAACAAGACCAATGAATAAAAATACTTCACAGGCTGGTCACTCAGCACACAGTTAAAAACACATGTAGCAATAACTATATCCCTACATATATCTCAATACCAATGGTCAAAGAAAATACGTCACCGGCTGCAATATTTTCATCTTAGCCCACACAAGACTGGGGGATTCCAAATCACAGTCCTGGGGTCAAGAGACTCCTCAAGCCGGGAAATGCAGCACTGAGCAGACACTTCCATCTCTCAGGAGAAATCCGACTTTCGAGCTGAGAAACCCCAGTTTTATAATATTTTAAATAAATGAGAAGACATCCTCTACAGCACGGAAACTTACTGGTGCTGACCTAACTTCCGCAAGCATTCCAAGGCAAAGGATTTCTCACCTATTCTCCTCAACATGTTCCAGACCCTTATCTTAGTGAAGCTTGCGAAAGTAGAAAACATCTCCAAAAGTACAAAAACACCCTCAAAAGAGTAAAGAAATCTTAAACATGAATAAATTAAATAACTGTGAGTAACCTGGGGGCCTGCTTGTGTGTGCAGAGCTCAAGCTAGACAGAGTCAGAATTCAAGATGGAGTTTGACATGTTAAAGCCCATAGGTAAAACTCAATTTCACAATGTACAACCTAATGCATATATTTGCGCACCACTGCCTACAGCACTATACTCTGAGACGGAAATGTAC
Source organism: Lissotriton vulgaris (assembly GCF_964263255.1). Lineage (NCBI taxonomy): Eukaryota > Metazoa > Chordata > Amphibia > Caudata > Salamandridae > Lissotriton > Lissotriton vulgaris. The sequence continues at coordinate 881,256,186 of NC_141699.1, read as the reverse complement.
ATTCCACACATTTCTCACTCATGCTTTCAAACACTCATCCCACACGTTCTGTTCCTGGCAAGGCTAAGGCTGACCTACTCTGTGAAATATTCCCACTCTGAAGCTGCAAGGAGACACGAAATGAAATCACAAGGCAAAATGCAAGTGCAGAAAAAATGTTCAGTAAAATAAAACAGTCAATTAAAATAATAGAAGTCAATTGTGTGGTCCCAGTACACAGGAGGGTATATAGCAATACATATACATTGAGAATGTTGTAGGTTTTCCCTTCCAGTGTCCCAACCACCTCCACATATCGGCCCTGAGCATCCTGAATAACCTGGGCCACTGCGAAGAGAAAGTACTTGTGAAGAAGTATCGCTGCACCCCTTGACCTCTACCAAAACCTAAATATAAGGCATGATTGTATCCAAACCTGCGCATAAGGTGAGCACGACCCTGGTTGGTGACACTTAAGAAATCTAAGAGCAGCTGTGCTTTAGGTAAGGTCCAGGCAACCATTGACCTTCCATGACAGGCTGATTTCAGCCATTAGGTATGTGTATGTAGTTGAGAGAGGACAAGCTGGTCTGCCGCTCAGTGCTAGCTCGTGACAGAGTGCAAGGCAGGCAAGGAAGCATTCAAAACTAAAAGATGAAAAAAGAAAGCCCTAGAGCTGCTCCTCCCTCCATCAGCTCCCCACTCCACACTTCCAAACCAGAACAAATAAAACACAAAACTGGGTATTTCAGATGGACCTCTTCCAGTGCAGGACCTACTAAACCCCTGCAGGTTCCAGCACTCTTTACCGCATAGTGGGGCCCCTAACAGCAAGAGGCGTTTGCATCATCTGCTCCGGATACTGAAGGTCCCTGGGCAGCAGCCCTCAGCAGTGCAGCTGGGTCTCCAGAGGCTGGGGAGCCGTCCCCAGTAGATTGCACAGGCTCTGATTCTGCTTTCATTACAAGAGGCTCCAGCAGTACTGGTAGGCTCAGGACCACCGACCGTGTAGGGCGCCATCTTGAAGTTGTGGGCTCATCTAGCGCCATTTCACCAACCTCGGCTCAGAGTGTAGACACCCTCCCCCTCCACCCCCATCTGCATCTTTGGAGCATTGTTAATATGTGTCCACCATCTTGGCTGCTGCCCCCTGTGTTATTATAGGATGCCAGTCTCCCACATCTTAAGCATACTCCTCTTTAGGTATAGGATAATCACCTTTTGAAGAATGATCATGTGCAGATTCCGTAATGCTTTTAGTAGTGAAATGACTCATTATTTTTCTACAAGACCATTAATTTTAGGTGTTTCTAGTGAGTCTTTGTAGTTGATTACGAAGGGGCATTGTTTGATGGAAATGAAGCATGGGTAATATATCAGAACTGATAACAAATGTTTGAGTGTTGATTATGAGGATGTCTTTATAGTCAGAGTTGTCATCTTCAAGAGCTTTTCATTAGGAGTTAACTTCGCTGATAGCTACAGCTCTTTTCTCCAGGTTTTCCTATGCACACAAACATATTCATACTTTTTGGGGATTGATACATTGTGTATCTTGTTTAGAAATTCCAATTCATAGTGATTTCAGTCGAATCTAGTTTTCAGATGGATTTTCCATGTTCATATGTTGTAAAAGAAAATCTTGTAATGCTAGTGTGTGTGTACACTCTAAACTAACCTTTACTGTCCACATTGCCTTGTTTACAGGGTTGAGAAGGAAGTGGGTGGTATGGAAATTGCCCATGAAGGTATGATCTGGAGTCTAGCATGGCACCCTTTAGGACATATCCTCTGCTCTGGATCTAATGATCACACCAGGTACAGTCACAGTGAAGAGCAGGTGACGGGTGGAGGGGGGGGGGGTGTAGTAAACAATGTGATTGACAAAGGAAAGGGTGGGTTTACAGAGTGGTGCAATATGAACTTGCTAAGGTAGGTGAACCAAAACATGTTTTATGAAGTTTCTTCTTCAGCTGTCTCGTGTCTTGTACTACAACACTTATATGTAATCAGGACACAAACAAGGCCTCTACTTAATTTTCTTTTCTGCAGTAACTACAGTAGCCACCAGAAATAAACCATTCAACTTATAACATAACATATCTCAAGCTAGTTCGTTCCTCATTAACACCTCCCAAACTCCCCTAATAAATAGAAGCATAGGGAATCGTGAGCAATTTGCTTCAACTTATTGGACCACAGTTATCCTCTCTGCTGGTCTTGTCATAGAATTGCATGTTCGCCATCACTTTTAGCCTCATGAGCATCATATTAATGCATGTTTGTGATTCGTATGGAGCTGAAACGTCTAAGCTGAGCTGTCTGCTCCTTGTGTATATTCTGCATTATTCTTTCAAAAAAACATGGCGTGGCTTGCTCTGAGCCAAGATGGTAGACTCACTCTAAGAGTGCTTCGGGACCCCTCTACCATCCTCCCGTAATCCTAGTCAAAGCAGGCCATCGGGACCCGTCTTTGCATCCCTACCTGGCACGGTGTCCTGGTGGTGTGTCCGGGGGCGTGGATCCCTGCACCGAGCCCCCTGAGGCGGCGGACCTGCCCGCGGAGTGCCGATAAGCTGGCGGCTCCCAGTCCGTGAACACAGTGCTGGCCGCTCCTAGCTATCCTCCCTGGGAAGCGGTGCCCGGCCTCAGAGCTTAGGAGCTCTCTGACGCTGACTCTCGGGTCCGCGTGATCGGTGGCCCGATTTGCTGGACTTTGCACAGTGCCCCCTCCCTGACTCCAGTGTGTGGCTGCCGGCGCCTGGACCTCCGGTGGCGTGACAGCTTCAGTACATGCGGTGTTGGGCGGTCGGGGAGAGGAGGAGACGGACGCTGCCTCCCTCCCCCCATGCATACCGGCGTGATCTGTGGAAGCCACGACGGTGTGGATCCTTACACCGACACCCCCTGAGGTGGCGGACCGGCCTGCCGAATGCCATAGACAAAATGGCGGCTCCCGGTTTGTGAGCACAACTCAGGCCGACCCTCGCCATCCTCCTTAGGAAGCGGCGACTGGCCCCAGGGCTGAGTGGTTCCCCGACGCCGTCCTCGGGGCCTGCTGTTGTTGGTGGCCGGATTTATTGGTGGTGCTTTTTGTTGCATCCTGTGTGTGGCCCTGCACAACGGTGTGGTTCTGGAGGCATGGAGCCGCGCTGCTGTGGGCGGCGCGACGGGTAGCGCCCAGGGCTGGCGAGCCCGCCTGTGCCTCAGCCCTCTGGTGGAGTGCCCGGGAAAGCGGCCGCCGTGTCGGATGGCAGGGATCGGGGAGTGAATAGCTGGAACCACCTCCCCATCTGAGTTGGCAGGGCCCTGTTACAGCGCTTTGGCCATGTGGCGGCCATTGAGTTGAGGTTGGCCCGCTGCTCTATATCGACTGCAAAACTAAGCGTCGGAGAGCTCACGGCAGATTATCCACAGCTGTGGGTGGGCCCGGGGTACTGCGTTGGAGTGAGCTGGTGGGAGGGCCCTTCCTGCCCTACTGCTACATCCTGACTCTCCCCCCCCCCCTCCCGACTGCATCAATCACCACCTGAGGACCTACTGTTGGGGCTTTCGGCCGCAAGCACCGAGCGGCACCTCTTTAGCCACCCAGGAGGGCTAGTTGGCCCACATTTGGGGCGCTGGGCAGTGGCCTTGTGCGGTGACCCCATCCCTCTCGCCACTGCACCTGGGAATCAATACACTGTCAACTGGGCGACCTATCTCCGGAATTGCAGGGCCCGCAGCCTCGTCCAGAGGGACCCTGCCGGCTGTCCTGGGGCTTGGCCTCTAGTCATCTTGCCAACTTCATCCTGAGCTACGAATATAGCCACGCGCAGTGGGACTGGTGGGGCCCCGGGTGCCCCTTGGACTGCCCCCGCATTTCTGGGGGTACCTGCGCGCATCGATTTCCCTGTCTGGTGCCTGGTGACTTTCTTTTCTCCCCTCATCTGCTGTGTTTCCCGGCCTGGTGGCCTGTCTGGGACTCTACAGAGGGGGTATAGCCTGTGGCCAGTGATCGCGACCCTCCCGTCCGGCTCCTCTAATCTGGCTGCGCCTTGGGGCGGTCTGGGCTGTCGCGGGTCATTGCGTCAGCTGCCTGCTCTTCTCGACTCCCTGGGTCAACACTGTTATTTCTCTGGCCTTCCAGCGTGGGGTCCATCCGGGGAGTCCCTGAGGAGCCATCCCTTCCGGGGCCACCCAGACGAAAATGGACCTCTTCACCACCTCAGAGGGGGGCTACTGGGGGAGTGGCTGGGCAGGAGGTTCCTCCGTCTGCTGAACTGGCCGCCATCCTCCAGGCCATCCACACGTCCCAGACCTCGGTGGAGGGCAAAATTGTACAGGTGAAAGTGGACATGACTCATCAGGCAGGACCTTCGCAATGCGAACGCCCGGATTAAAGAAACTGAATCCAGGATCTCCTCGGTAGAAGAGGACATGCGGCAGCTTGGGGGCAGGTGGCCCGTCTTCAGTCTCATACTCAGGAGTTGCACCACCATGTGGAAGACGCTGAAAACCGGTCCAGGCGCAACAAAATCCACCTGGTGGGCTTTCCGGAGGGAGTGGAACAGGGTCGTACAGTGGACTTCCTGGAGAAGTGGCTGAAGTCGTGGGTCCCCGGGCGATCCCTATCCCCTTGGTTCGCAATCAAGCGGGCTCACCGGTCCCTGTCCCCCAAGCCAGTGCCGGGTGCTCCTCCCCGCCCGATCATAATGCGGGTTCTTAACTTCAAGGATCGAGATATCATCTTGTCTAAAGCATAGAGATATCATCTTGTCTAAAGCATCGAGATATCATCTTGTCTGAAGCCCACAAACAATAACGGCTCCTCCACAAAAATTGCGCCATTATGATCTTCCCAGACTACACCCGTGAGGTCCAGGGCCAGCGTCGCTCTTTTGGCTCGCCTGCCGGTGGTTTTTGCGAACAGGACCCTGTTCTTTGACAGCCCGGCGGAGGATTGGACTTGGGCGACGGAGGAACGCCCTCTGCGGCCTGAAGCTGGTGCCGTGGGCGGGGAGGGCGGGCTCGGCCACTCTTCTCCCTCTGCTCTTCAGCCTCCTCGTAATCGATCCTGCAGGTGCCGTGACCGGAGGCGGGCCCGCTCTGATTCCCCGCCGGGTCACTCCCTACAGCTACCCCGGGTCGGAGAGGGGGTGTTGACTGGGAGGCGCTCTGGGTACTCCGGCCAATTGGACGACGGAGGGGCTGAGTCCCGGCCATCTGTGATTGACCTCCCAGACACGGACCTCTCCTGTAGCCCGATGCTTTTGAAGGACCCTGCTTGAGCCGGTCTTTGCCCACTGGGCTTTGCTCCATGGCCGGAGACGACGCTCTGACCCAGATCTGTTTCTAACTTCCCGATTGTCTTGGTAAACCTGCATCCGATCATGAGGAGGGGTCCTCCACGCTTCCCTATTCCCAGGTTGTTCGCCCAGAGTACTGGGGTGTTGTTTAATGTTGGGAACACTTTTTCCCTGAACTTTGTTATGCCCTTTGTTGAATGCATTGTTTTCTGTTTCAGCAATCACGGAATGCCGCAACTCACCAGTGGGAGGGGTGGGCGTGTCCCCGCAGTGCGCGATCGCATGCATCACCTTAGGCTCCTAGGCGTGACCATACACTCCAAACCACGCGCTCCGCCTAGACCAATATCAGTTTATCATGACGGATAACACCTCCCTTATGGGATCTCTCCACGTGTTGTCGTGGAATGGCAACGGTCTGCTGGACCGTCACAAACTTACAGCGGTTTCAAGGTACGCACAGCGTCTCCACATAGACATCCTCATGCTTCAGGATACGTACCTTCTGGGTAACTGCTGCCCCTTCTTGGCTCGGTACGGTTATGACCGGGTATGGCACTCTGGCTTTTCCAGGGGCTCGCGCGTGGTTGCAATCCTCCTAAGGCGTACATTGCCCTTTGTCCTCTCCCAAGTTGTGCACGATCCCCAGGGTTTATTTGTGGCAGTTTGTGGCTCGTTGGCCGGCACACCCCTCATTCTCATGTCAATATATGCCCCTCCCTCCTTGCTTGCGCCTACCTTGGCACACACAGCTTGCTTACTACATGACATGCCCGTAGGCAACATGGTCGTTGCGGGAGACTTCCATGCAGTATTAGCCCCTGCCCTCGACACATCGGGAACCCCTTCGGCAGCTCGGGCGGCGAGTGCAAAACAACTGAGGAGTTGGGCTGAGTCTCTGGGGCTTTGTGATGCGTGGCACACTTGGCACCTGCGCAGCACCCAATTCATGCACACATCCGCGGCCCACCACACTCAAGCGCGTATAGATGCGATTTTTGTCCCTTCGCCTGATAGTCGATGTCCGAATCCTCCCTAGAGGCGTTTCCGACCACTCCCTGATACTCCTCAGTTAGGGGGCCCCCCCTTCTGCGGCCCGTCAAACATGGAGGATGAACGCCTGGTTTCTTTCAAGATAAAGATTTCAAAAAGGAGATAGGGAAAGAGCTTACACAATACTTTGATTCCAATGAGGGTTCGGTGGCATCACAGACATCCAATCCATGTTATATGGGGAACCCATTCCGAACCGACTACCTGATGTGACGCGCTCTGTGTTGCTGGCATGGCGGGCCTCGCTCCGACACACGGGGTGGTTGGGGAAGCTAACCCAGTGTACTCCCCTTTGGCAGGGTGCTTGGCTTCGGGAGGTTAGTGGGTTGCGGGGATTTAGAACTTGGGACCTTATTGGTATCTCCCAGTTAAGGGACGGTTGGGCAAGGGGTCAGATGTTGTCCTTCTAGGAGCTCCAAACTCGATACTCCCTACACTCCTCCCAGATCTATAAATATCTGCAGTTGAGACATGCCCTCCTTAAACACATCACGGGCGACACAAGACTTCCCGAATACAGTCCCACTGAGGCTCAGACACTGCTGGGAGACTTGGGTAAGGGGGGGGGGGGGGGGGGAGGAGGTCTCCCGTATCTACCGCACCCTAGTTAATGACACTCCCACATCCCTGAATAAGTTGAAGGACCAATATGTAGTGGATGGGCCCCCTTGATGTAGACTGGCGCAACGCCCTTATGGCCCCCAGAATAGTTACTGTCTCTGCCAAACTCAAGCTGATTCAATTGTACTATCTGCAGGCTGCGTACCTCACTCCCCTGCGACTGCAGCGAGCAGGTCTGCGCCCAGACGCGTTGTGTGCAAGATGTAAGCATGCCCCGGCTGATTTCTTCCACATGGTTTGGTCATGTTCCCGTTTGGAGCAGTTTTGGGGATCCATTGAAGTGGAGCTAATGGAGGTATTGGGCTGGGAGGTTCCTCACGATCCACGCCACTCCTTGTTGGGGATCACTAACGGGCTGGACGGTTCCAGGAATGATAAGCCGTTTTGCAGCATAGCTATGATGGTGGCCAAGCGGGACATTGCAGCTGCTTGGATAAGCCCTGACCCTCATACCCTGGAGAGGTGGCGCAGAGGGGTGGACTGGTGTGCGACCCAAGAAAAAGCCACGTATAAAGCTAAAGGGCGTGTTAAGATCTATCAGGGACGGCCTTAGGCATGTGCAAGCTGTGCACCTGCACAGGGCCGCCAAACCCTAGGGGCCGCCACGCCAATATATATCCTTAATATAATAATCCTCGGAGGATGGATACATATTTGCGTGGCGCCCCCTGGCAGGGATTTGGCTCCCTCCGGCTCAGTTCCACTTCCAATCACCCTGCCCCCCCCTTCTTCATTGGCCTCCGCGCTTGAGCTCCAAGTGGCTCCGCCCCACCCGGACCCCCTCTTCCAGGGCCGCCTAACTACGCTCCCTGCCCAGGGCTGCCATGAGCCTAGAGCTTCCCTGGAGCTATCGTAAAGTGTGGTGGAAATGGCTGGGGGCTGTGGAGGGTCCGGATTAATTGGACTTGTGTTTCATCTGGGTTATTTTATGGGGATCGTGATTGGGGGGTATGGTGATGGTGTGAATGAACTTGTATCTGTGATTTCCGTGCATTGGCTAACTTGTTTCTATGTTTTTAAAATCAATAAAATGTGATTATCAAAAAAAAAAAACATTTTTGGCATCTCGGGAAGGGATTTTAGTTAGATTAATATTTCTTTACTGTGTGTACTATTATGTTGACAGCAAATTCTGGACCCGTAATAGACCCGGAGATAAAATGAGAGACCGATACAACCTCAATCTGCTTCCAGGGATGTCGGAGGATGGGGTAGAGTATGGTGAGTTTTCTATACCTTCTCTACAGTTGGAGACCTAAAGGTGGCTGTCGGGGATTTGGAGGTTAATGTACCTGGAACTTTAGTTTAGGCCTGTCTTATTGGTTGCAGGACACAGCTGTATTGTATCTGCCCTTTCATCAGTACTGGGAACTAGTAAACTACTTTCAGGGACTTTAGACTGTCTTTTAGCATATGATGGGTATCGCTAAAATTCGTAAAACCAGTTTCCACATTGGAGACCCGCTGCAAAACAATTTAAATGGAACTTCTTTATTTGTTTCTATTTTGATATCAGGAGTTCACTTGGAGGTTTGTTTCAGGGATGTCAGATTGTTAACGATTCAAGTGGTTACCTGCTGTCTTTCCATTGAGTTCCTTTTAAAAGCTCCTTGCTTGTGATTTTTCAAGGAGCATGTTACCAGTATGTTGTATATAGTCTCCTTTCCTGGCTATTCTAAAAGTTGCTAAACAAGTTAAACCTCCGTATAGAAACCGTTGCATTGTTTTCATAAAACCGCTTTAATAGTCATGACAGTTTTTTGAGTTTTATAAATTTCTGTGTATATAAGTATTCCTGTTTGGATTTACGCACTCGTCAAAGCGATCTTCCAGTCTATCTTGATAGGTGTGAAACCCAGCATTTAAACACTAAATTCCAGGTGTACTTTGCTGTACTTCTAGGAACAATTAGGAAGTAAACTGTGGGAAAATATTGGAAACTGACGGGGTGAGAGTTGACACATATACAACAATTAACAGACCACAATTCTTATTTGATTTTTTGATCACTCTCACCAGATGACATGGAGCCCAACAACTTAGCATCGATTCCAGGAATGGGGATTCCAGAACAGCTGAAGATTGCCATGGAGCTGGAGCAACTGGGTAAGACGGAAAGTGCGTGCTGTTTGAAGTGATGTCCATGTGTGCTCACGGAGTCTTCTCCATCATCACCTCTGTCTCTTGGAGGATATGTCAAATAATGCAGCGCATATCTCGCTGCACAGTCACCTTTATAAATCTCTTCCAGTATCTCCACAACAAATAAACAATTGCAAGCTGTTAACACAGCTAACCACGCATCTTTTTCACACACTGTGTGAATCTTTGTCCCCAGCCATTTGTTTCTGTTGCTTTTTTGTTCTGTGGTTGTTTTACAAAGAATGAACACTGAAATATCTTTTCACTGACTAGTCACGTTTTTATAAAGCAAAATCTGTTTTCTGTGAGAGACCCTTTAATTGAGCTTGAATCATGATTCAAACTCAAGCACTCTTATATCAAAATCTGTACTGTGCATTGTCTTTTACTCGAAAAATGGTGATGAACAGTTAACCTTTTTGAAGTGTGTATCCAAAACCCTGAAATACCTGGGCATACTAGTCCTCCAGGATGTAAAAAACATGGTAAAAGACAATATGAACCCTCTTATTCAAATACATCAACAAACTTACTGTGATAGTCGTGCCCCTTGCTGTCATGTCCAAGTGGTGAAAAAAATTATATCTGAAAGAAACAGTTAGTTATAGATTCCTTACTTTAGAATTAACGCCAGGCGTCAGACTGGATCCTGAAAGTTTTTCATCAGCATTACCTCTTCGTGTCAGAAGGTGGCGTCTGTAGGCTCTGGGTCATTCGTCGGCATTTTTTTTGCTGGAATGATGGTGCGGTAGCTACTTAGACGCTGCGTTCGCGCACTGACGTCAGTTCTTTCTTTTTCTGCGCCAGCCAGCGCAGATCCGGAGAGAGCAGTACCTCCAGTCACTTTTTGACTGATTTTTGGAGTGACTTTTTTTGAAATCTTTTTGAGTCCTATCGACTCCTGGTGCACATAGGGATGCCCGCCTTCAAGGCTTGCGGTTCCTTTACCCGACTGATGTCGGTGACTGATCCGCACCGTGTGTGCCTCTTTTGCTTGGAGCGCGACCACAACCCCAAGTCGTGCTCCGACTGCCGGACCATGGCTCCAAAGTCTTTGCTGGAGCAGTCCCGAAAGCTTCTTAAGAGCGCAGACAGTCAGCTTCGTGCTGTTCAAGGTCCCGGTTGCGAGGGAGGTCGGGGGACCGGTCACAAAGCCATCACCACTCATCATCCAAGTCTTTGCACTCTGGGTCAGGTAAGTGGAAGTACAAGAAGTCGTCGAAGAAGCATCGTCTCTCTTCGACTTCTCCTCGTCGGTTGGTTGATGTGACGAGCGATGCGGGCGGTGCCCCTGTCGCAGCCCTACGTGCGGAACCTTAAGGGCCGACTCAGTTTCCCTCCCTTCCTGGGCACCTGGAGCGACCCCTGCCCAGCTTCGTCAGTTTTACGAGGTGAGGCATGCCATCTTTGGGCAGCCCGACTCCTCCTTCAGGCCCCGCGGACTCGGTTGGGGGTCCTAGGCCTTCTCTGCTGGCAGCTCCTGCCCTGACGCCGATTGACCTCATTATACCTCCAACCGGCGTCGCTTCCTTAGGCATGCACCCGCACTCTACGCCGATCGTGCTCCCGGCCAGCGTCGATTCTGGCCTCCATCCTGATGTGGACACAGAGCCGGACCGGAGTCCGATCCGGATCCAAGTGGAGCTTTTGTGCCCCTGTTCACTCCTGGGGTCCCTTTCAGACCAGATTGGCACCCAGAGGACGAGGAGGAGGACTGGGAGGGGTCAAGTGAACCTATGACGACCAGTTGGATTATGACCCGGACTAGAGAGAGAGGACCTGGGGGATGCCAGTTGTCTTGATACCTCCCCCAGACCTTGGCATGTTGTCTCCTACCGTGGCCACGGAGGATGGCGCTTCCTATGCAGTGGTGTTGTGTAGGGCGGTCGAGGCTCTCCACCTCGAGCTCCCTACAGTGGCAGTCAGGACTAACCTCCTGACAGAGGTGCTTCAACTGCAAGCGAGCTCTTCAGAGCCCCTGCTGCCGTTTAAAGAAGCCCTAACTGACATCCTTTTGGGCACCTGGTCCAGGCTCAACAAAGGGGTCCCGTGGATAGGATGATTGCCCGACGCCACTGCCCAGCACCGAGCAACCCCACTTTCCTCTCTCAACACCCCACCCCTGAGAGATTGATGGTACTAGCCTCTACCTCCAAGAGCGCATTCCTTAATGCTGCACCAGATATGGAATCCAAGAAGCTGGATCATCTTGGAAAAAAGCCTTTTTCTTCCGCCAGCTTGGGATGTCTATTGGGGCTTTATTCCCACTATGTGTGGGACATGGTTGCGAAAGTGCTGCCTCAGTGTCCAGAGGAGGCCCGGGCGGTACTCTCCTAGGCTGTTGCCAGACGCAGCAAAGTTTACAATCCGTTGTCGGTAGACCTTCGACACTACGCCTGGATAAAATATACTGTTTTTTCTGGGGATGTCCCGAACACCCTCATAGACATGCCCTTTGATGGCCATCGCCTTTTTGGTGACAAGGTAGACAACGCTCTAGAGCGTTTCAAGGACTCATGAGCTACGGCCAGGTTCTTGGGCCGTGCGCAGTCTGCTTTTCGGCCCTTTCATGGCTATGGAAGGGGTGCCTCACTGCGCCCCGCCCAGAGCCACAGGCTGACGCAAGTTCCCCAACCTTTGCATGGCCTGAGACGTGGGAACCACCGCCGTGTATCTGGGGGCCAGCGGGCGGGCCTGTCCCTCGACACCCCCAACCCCCCCCCCCCCCCCCCCCCCCTTCTGCTTCCGCCTCCAAATCTTCCTGGCCTGACATTTCAGGCCCATCAATCGCCAGTGGGCGGCAGGATCTACCATCCCCTCTCCCACTGTCGCACCATCATGTCGGACAGCTGGGTTTTGTAGATAGTCCGAAGGGGCTACTCCTCCCCTTCGAGGCTACCCTTCCAGCCATGCCACCTCAGTACCATCGTATTTCGGAGGATCACCTGGATCTGGGCCTTCTCCAAAAGAAGTCATGGCTCTCTTGGCCAAGGGAGCCATCAAGCGAGTTCCTGCCCCAGAAGTAGGTTGTGGTGGCTATTCCCACTACTTTCTGGTACCCAAGAAGTACAAGGGCCTGCGTACTATCTTGGAGCTCAGGAACGTCAACCGCTTCCTCCGGAAGAAGTTCAAGAAGTTGACGCTCGCTCAGGTCTTGTCTGCCCTCGACCCCGGAGACTGGATCGTAGCGTTGGGCTTGCAGGACGCTTATTTTCACATCCCTGCGTTACCTGCGGTTCACTGTAGGCCACAACCGTGCTCTCCTTTGGCCTTATCAGCACCCCTTGGGTGTTCACGAAAGTGATGGCTGTGGTCGCAGCTCATCTGCGCCGATCAGGGTTTCCAGTCTTCCCCTATCTCAACAACTGGCTTTTGATGGCGGGCTCACCCCAGGCTGTCCACTCCACCTCCAGACTATGGCCGACCTCCTCCTATTGCTGGGGTTCTCCATCAACATGCCAAAGTCACAACAGACCCCCTCTCAGAAGCTTCTCTTCATCAGAGCGGTTCTGGACACGGCGCAGTTTCTGGTTTATCCTCCCGAACAGCGAGTCCGGGATATTCGGGCTATGATTCCGATCTTTCAGCCTTTATTCCAGGTTTCAGTCAAAATGACCTTGAGGATGCTGGGCCTCATGGCCTCCTCCATCCTGCTGCTGGATCATGCCAGGTGGCATATGCGGGCTCTGCAGTGGGACCTGAAGTTCCAGTGGGCGCAGCATCAGGGGAATCTGTCTGATTGTGTCCAGGATTGGGGCAACGGCCGGTCCCTCTCCCTTCCCCAACCAGAACACACAATGGTGACAGACACATCCCTTCTGGGATAGGGCGGCCACATGGGAGAGGCGGAGATCAGAGGCCTCTGGTGGAGTCCGGGCTCCACATTAACCTTCTGGAGTTTCGGGCGATCCTTCTTGCACTCAAAGACTTCCTTCCCTATGTTCAGGAAGAGTAGTGCAGGTGTTCACCGACAAACCCTCCGCCTCTGAACATGGCTAGAACATCAGGGCATATCCCTGGTGGTTGAACACCTGGCAGTTTCACTGAACGCCAGAGCGGACAAACTCAGCCACAGGTGCATGATGGATCCCGGATAGCGTCTTCACTTGGATGTGGTGCAAGGTCTCTTTCACCAGTGGGGAGAGCCTTGGTTAGATCTATTCACCACGGAAGAGAATGCGCAATGTCAGCAATTCTGCACATTGGAATTTCTAATGCGGCACTGGCTAGGCAATGCTTTTCGTCACAAGTGGGGTTGCGGTCTTCTATACTTCTTTCCACCTATACTACTTCTGCCCAGAGTGCTGAAGAAGATCAAGCGTGACCGGGCCCAAGTCATTCTCGTGGCTCCAGATTGTGCACGAAGAGTCTGGTATCCCGAGCAGCTCAGCATGGCCATTGATTCTCTGATCAGACTGCCTCTTTGGGAGGATCTTCTGTTGTAGCAGCGGAGGACTTTCCTCCACTCAAACCTGTCCAGCCTCCACCTCTTTGCGTGGAGATTGAGTGGTGGCAGCTGACATCGTTTGACTTGCCTCCCTAAGTCTGTGATGTAATCTTGGCTGCCAGGCGTCCCTCCACTAAGACTGTATACGCCTGCCGATGGAACAAATTTGGGGCATGGTGCGCAGCAAAGGCTGTGGATCCCCTTTCAGCCCCTCTTTCTGAGGTTCTCTTGTTCCTCCTTTCCTTGTCCCAGCAGGGCTCTGCTCTGGACACTATCAAGGGCTATCTCTCACCCATTTCTGACTTTCTAAGGCTTCCTGATCAGCCTTCTCTCTTCAAGTCCCCGGTTGTAAATAATTTCTGAAAAAGCATTACTCGTCTTTCTTCCTATCCCCTTCGTAATGCCCCAGTGGGACTTGATCTTGGTCTTGACCTATTTGATGTGCGCTCCCTTTGAGCCACTTCACAGCTGTCCTCTACGACTCTTAACTCTTAAGACTTCATTCCTGGTAGCCATCACATCTGCCAGAAGAGTGAGTGAGCTCCAGGCTCTTTCATCCAAACCTCCTTTTCTGGCTGTACATCCAGACAAGGTTGTCCTATGAACTTGTCCATCCTTTCTTCCCAAGGTGGTCACCTCCTTTCACATTGGGCACACCATCACTTTGCCCACCTTCTTTACGCCTCCGCGTCCTTCTAAAGAGGAAGAGCGGCTCCACCATCTGGACCCAAAACGTGCGCTTTCCTTCTATCTGGATCGCACCAAACCGTTCCGAGTGGATGACCAACTGTTTGTTGGCTAGGTGGGCGCTAAGAAAGGTCTGGCCGTTTACAAGCGGACCCTCTCTAGATGAATCGTTTTGTGTATTAAAGCCTGCTATTCTTTAGCAAAGAAGAAGCCTCCAGTGGGGCTACACGCCCATTCCACCAGGGCGAACGCAGCCACTACTGCGTTGGGATGAGGGGTCCCTCTGCATGACATCTGTCAGGCAGCTACGAGGGCATCGCTGCACACGTTCACAAAACACTACTGCCTGGACAGCCAAGTCCGGAGGGACGGCTTCTTTGGCTGTTCTGTTCTTCAGGACTTTCTGGTGTGAACCTGATTAGCAGAATCACCTCCGGGGTTGGTATTGCTTGGGGTATCTGTAGGAGAGTAGGGTCTGCAATCCTATGATCACCCGGACTTTTTGCTTTTGTTTCACTGGTTTACGACTTTCTCGGGCTGTGGGCCTGCTAATCAGACCCACAGCCTAGCTGTTCTCTCTCTAAATAGATGTGTGTACCTTAGGTGCATTACCCAATTGGAACTGGGCCACCTTGTCAGACCCTGTAACTCAGGGCATCGGTGTACCCAGGGCCTACCAGGGGCTGAAGCATGTATTATGCCACCCCCGGCTGGCCATCTAAATCCGACACAACTGGCTGCACGACAGCTGGGGCAACGTAGCGTACCCGCTCGTTGCTTTAGGTATAGTATCCCTATATCTAACCTCACAATGGACACCCGGGTTCCTATCAGTCACTCCTATGGCAGGCCTTGACAATCCTGAAGGCAGAGTGCATGGACCCGTGTGAATTGGGCTCTGGCACGAGCCGAGCCCGGTTGCAGCTTGCGGGACCAAGACCCAATGGCTGTTCCATGATAACGCGTATCATATCGGTAACTTCGGTATAGCTTTATCAAGACATGTCGAGTAAGGTGTCATACGAATCAGGATGCTACCCCCTCACCAATTCTGGCGACGAGGTTAGCCTTCCGCCCTTCTAGAGGGACACGACATGTACGTAACTGTGAACCCCGGTTAAAGTTAACTAAAGCCTCAGCTCCACAAAATGGATGCTGCCACCACAGACACGAGTCTGACCTCCTGCTGCTGGGAGTCCTTCCAGCGAGGAGAGCTTGGACAAAGGGTTTCCTGTCAAGGGCGGTGTTCGCACCGTCCCAGACAGGGTTTGTGTATTCTGGGTAGGTAGGGCTTTGCGAGAAGGTGACTGCGGAGTGGCACCCCGGTGCTCACTACGCATCTGCCGGTCAGAACCAGTTCCAGGGGCGCCAGCCCCTGACCTAGGGAAAGTCCGGCAGGGGAGAGGGGTGTAACTACCCCCCTTCCTGGTCCCACCCTTAGGGCAGGACCTAGTCATGTACCCACCCCTTTCTTTAGGATAAAGGCCGGAGCGGGGACCCTTCCAAATTAGATCATCTTTGAATCAAGAATACTTTCTACGAAAGGACTTCGAGACTCTTCTCAAGATTTCTCCCTTGTGACTAAGGAGTAGTCACCCTGCATCCGCAGGCACCATCTAAGAACTCTGCGGTTTGCTGCAAGTCCTTCCTCAGGAATCCGACGACCCAGCTCGACGAGAACCGGCTTCCCTGGCACCTCTGACCTCTACCCACGTCATCAGCTCAGCTGTGATCGGTGGGTGCGACAAGACCTCGAGGGACCGGCCATCATCAAAACCTGCACGCTTTCTTAATCAGCACGACCATCGAAGCAATTCTCTGGTGAGTGCTCTGGGGTCCGAGAAGCCCCGACCCTGAGCAGCTCCAGCATCAAAGTGCAGCCCCCCAGCATCTCCACGATCTGCGTGGGGCCCTTCTGCTCGCTGCTCAGCACGTTGTCTGGTCACTAGCCGCTGGCTTGTGCCCTTCTTTGACGACATCCGACAACCAACGCTGCTGGTCTGGTTGCTCCAGACTGGCCTTTGCTTCCATCTTTGAGAGAAGCACCCCGGACCCTCCTGGTCCACTCAAGACGCCATTTTAGGCCCACCACGTGGCCCTGAAATCTGCCAAGGCTTGTTGCCCCAATCCTGGGCCCAGCGACGCCGACAGCATCAACCTTCGTGGGACAGCTCGCACCTCCATCCTGGTCGCCGACAACGCCTCCGGGTCCGTGAGACTGCAGAGCCTAGCGTCGCCCACTCACCTAGTCGAGGTGACGGCCATCCGGTGCCTTCCTGGTACCCTCTGACTACTAGCTAGTAGTACGAACTTGGTCCCCTCTGCTTTCAGGTATCAACGATCTCTGATCCAGGCTTGGATCTCTACGAACTATTCATCACTGGTCGCCGGCCAGCAACTCCTTTTCTTCCGGCTCCTGGCTCGTCGGCGAAGACCCCCGACGCCTGTAAGACTTGTGCAGCCGCAGCCCTCGTGGCTAGGTAACTTCGGCATTTCGGTGCCTGCATAGCCTCCTTACTCTAGGGTCCCGAGTCCCTCGCTTCCGACTTGCCTTATCGGGTCCGCCCGAGACCATTAGAACTTTCCGTGCCCTCGGGCACTTGTTTTAATTGTGCACTTGAAGTATTTTCCTAAGAGTTTTGTTCTGTGCTTAGTACCCTGTCCTCATAAAGAGTCCAGGGCTGTTGTGATTCTTAATAAATATACTGTTTATTTTCATGTGTGGTGTCCTTTCACTTGGGGTTCAAGGGGTATGTGATGGTATAACAGCTGGCTTAACACGCCCTCTAGAGTTTAGCCCGAAGACTGCTCGTATCCACGCTACTAGGATAGCTGGTCTAAGGTTGACTTACAACCAATCACCATAAGGGTCGTTTGGAACGATACATAGTGGTCGCTAGAATAGTGAACGCTGCATATCGGGCCAACTTCTCACAGTATCTAATCTAAGTTAAGGAATCTATAACTGTTTCTCTCAGATGAACAAGTTACTTACCTTCTGTAACGATATATCTGTAAGAAACATAGGTTAGTTATGAATTACTTACCGCTCGTCCCATCCTCCCCATTCTGCTAACTGGTTTCTGGGGTTCAAGACATCCTTTTAGGGCCCTAGTTTTGTGCATCAGTGGTCAGTGTCTTGCATGGCTCTGCAGTTCCACCACGATGTCAGCTCGCAAGGGCAGCGTCTAAGTAGCTACTGCAACGTTATCCTGGCGACCACGGTGCCAACGACAGACACGGAGTCGACCGACAGCACTTTCCGACGCGCAGAGGCACTGCTGACGAAAAACTTTCCGGATCCAGTCTTGACGCCTGAAGGTCATTCTAAGATAAGGAATCCATAACTAACCTATGTTTCTTACAGATATATCCTTACTGAATGTAAGTAACTTGTCTTTTAACAAGACTTAGACAAATATTAGCTTTTGTGCTACCAAATTGGTAAGCTGTCGTGTTTTTAGTGATCATCTTTCTTTCACATTTTCCTTTGTTAAGCAGACAAAGGTTAAATCAAAATCTGGTTTGATTGGAGTCTTGCTAAGACCTGTGCTGCAATCCCCTTCTAAATTCAGCACAGGAGTTAATTCTAAGTATTTATGAGTGTGTAGGAGCCAGATTTGAAAAATAAGGAGGTTTTCACCCTGTGGCAAATTTTTCTCCAAGGTAAATGCAAGCCATGTAATTTTAAAATTGGGGCGGTCACACGTCTTATTTGACTGGGGTTGGATACAGGAGGGTAGAGGCAAAGGTCAGGACCATATTTCCGCCATCCCCCCCCCCCCCCCCCCCCCCCCCCCCCACAGGTTCAATAATTTGCTGGGAATGCCCTCTACTATGGATAATATTGCTATTATAAAGCAGATCGTTGAAATGTTGGGTCTAACTTACAATAATTTTTGTGAGATTTGTTTTTCATTGCTTCCAAAAGAAGACGTACATTTGAGCTCACTGTTGACTTTACACTTTTTGGGACAAAGCAGACTCCTAATGTCTCCACAAATGTCAATGAAATAAAATATGCATTTTAAGTTGTCAATTAGTGTTTATTCAATTGTGCCTAGATCATAGAAATATTTAAATCAAAAAAGCATCTGTCTTTTGTTTCATAGTCTATGAATGTTTCTTTGGGCAATAACCTGTGCAGATAATCACTTTTGTACATTCTCCTTTATAATTTAAATGATAATATATATTATAGTCAGTGTGTTAGTATATATTCATGCAGCATGATGGGCGTACCTGACATCCAAGCAAATGGTTTATGGATTGGCACATTCGCTCAGCTAGTTAGCATCTAGATCTTTGTTAGAATTATAAAGACTGTCACAGTAATTAGGCTTGTGCCACCTTGTAGCTATTTTTCATGGTAGTTTTGACCTATTAGAAACTCATTTAAACACAGAAATGTGTGTATTGTGCGGCTGCCAGATTAATATATCACATTATTAAAACACACTGATCAGTTTTGGACCTAGTTTCTAAAACCAGCAAGGTAAAAATAGATTTGGGCTTGTAAGAGAAACGAAGTCTCAAAACAGGTCTGCTGTTTTCTCCTGAGTACTGGTGTTGTGGGTCTCCGTATGCTAGAGTTACTTTTTTTAAGGGACCCACCTAATGTCCTGCATGTAAATTACATGCAGACCGACACTGGAAATACTTTAGTTCACACTGCCTTCCTTACACAAGACATTTACAAAACACAGTGAGTTTTTAATGGAAATTAACTACCAGAATCTAGACTCTAGAATACCAATTTCAGTGAAGGATGTGCATGAACGTATTGTTTTTTGTGTAATACTTGCAGGGAAAGACGACGCGGTTGAGTCAGAAATGACTATTCCAGGCCTAGACTGGGGAATTGAAGAGGTCCTGTTAAAAGACCAAAAGAAAGTGCCACAAAAGAAAGTGCCGTATGCAAAGCCTATCCCACCCCAGTTCCAGCAGGTTGGTGCCAAAATTAAATTAATGTATTTATCAAACAGTGTTAGAGCACATAGTATACAGACTGTAGGAATCGGTGAAATGGATTTGACTCTCAGAGAGAGATAAGTTTATGACTCTAACGCTGACATCAACGCTAACTACAGCTCGTTTCACGAGTGGATTACGGACGGACTAGACAGTCTTATCCCTGCTAAATGGACAAAAGGTCGTAACTCGCCATCGAACCCCTGGTACAACGACGCACTCAAAAATCTACGGAAAGAGTGTAAAAAGGCAGAACGCCTTTGGCGTAGGGAATACAATAAAGAAGACAAAACTAAATACCTTCTGCTACAAAAAACGTATCATAAAGCCATCCGTGCTGCACGGACCGCCTTCTACGCTGACAAAATTGAAACTAGTCCCACCCCCGCGAAAGAAATTTTCAAACTCGTACAGGAACTACAGAGCAGCAAAACACCCCCCCCTATGATCTCCTCTGAGCAACAGTGCGAAGAACTTGCTAAGTTCTTCATTGACAAAGTGCAGAAAATCTACACCTCCTTCCCCCAGCATGACACTAATACCATCAGCTATCCCTCCGCTTCTCCTAGCTACTTGACCTACATCCCAGAAATCTCCAAAGACACTCTTATTAAACTATGTAATAAAGTCAAGTCTGGCTCCCCCGCAGACCCTATGCGCCCGGCTCAATTCCTAGATTCAATCAACTTCTTCCTACCAGCGTTAACCACCATCCTGAACCTCTCCTTCACTTCAGCGTGTGTACCATCTGCCTGGAAGCAAGCGTGGGTTTCGCCTATCATCAAGAAACCCACCCTAGACCCATCGAAACCGGAGAACTTTCGTCCAATCTCCCTGCTTCCATGGCTCTCCAAACTCGCTGAAGCGCATGTTAACAGTGCTCTATCCCAACATATGGTCAAAAACAACATTCTGGACCCATCACAAAATGGGTTCAGGCCAGGCCATAGCACTGAGTCTGCTCTTTTAGCCACCACAGAGCACCTCCGGATGATCTTGGATGCCGGTCAAGGTGCTGCGCTGATCCTTCTGGATCTCAGCGCGGCCTTTGACACGGTATCCCATGTCATCCTTCTTAAACGTCTGGAGACCTTTGGAGTAACGGGTCATGCCTTGGAGTGGTTCAGATCTTTCCTCGAAAACAGGTCCTTTCGAGTCTCTGCCCCCCCTTTTTTATCCAAACCCCACCCTATTGAACAGGGAGTCCCGCAGGGCTCTGCGCTAAGCCCCTCTCTTTTTAATCTTTATGTTCAGCCTCTGGCGGCAGTAGCCAAAGAATGGGGCTTGACATTGGTATCGTACGCTGACGATACACAACTGGCCATCGCCCTCTCAGACGGACCTTCCAACCTTTCCTCTAATTTCAAAAACGGACTCTCTGCGGTCGCCCAATGGATGACCACAAACTGTTTACAACTCAACGGCGGAAAAACAGAGGTGCTTCTCCTTGGCAAAAACACCAGCCTTTGGAATGAGCACTGGTGGCCATCCTCCCTTGGTACCATCCCTCCCCCCAAAACCCTAGTGAAAAACTTGGGTGTCTGGATGGACGACTCACTCAACTTTCGAGCTCACACCAAGAAAGTTGCCGGCACCTGCATTGGCTTACTGAGAAGCCTTAGCCACATACTAGGCTTCTTTGACGCAAAGACCCGCCAACTCATCATCCAAGCCACCATCCTCTCGCGTCTAGACTATGCCAATGTACTCCTTCTTGGCGCCAACAAATGTGAGTTAGCACGACTACAACGCGTGCAGAACTCGGCCGCTCGAACTCTGGTCGGCCTTCCCCGCAGATGCTCAGCCAGAGCAACCATCAGAAAACTGCATTGGCTTCCGGTTGACTCCAGAATCAAGTTTAAGACCCTCACCATGACCTTCAAAATTCTCAAACTTAACACTCCCCCTCTGCTTCAACCCCTTCTTACTCCCTATGCGCCGTCACGGAACCTAAGATCCTCCAACCAAAACCTTCTCTGCGTCCCACGCATAAAACTCTGCCGCATGGGCGGACGCTCCTTTAGGTTCCTGGGAGCCAAGATGTGGAATGAACTACCTCATCATATTCGCGCAATAGACAACCTATCTGCTTTCCGGAAGGCAGTGAAAACTCTTCTATTCCCTTGCCTGTAAACTTTCCTCTGTCCTCGGACCTTCTAGCTCAGGATTGGATCTGGGTTTCAGCGCCGGGACGCCTCATTGCCGGGGCAGCTGTAGCGCTTCACCAAAACATTAAGATAAGATAAGTGACAAACTTGTCCATCACAGTTTTTAGCATCTCACCGTTGCTCATTTTCAGTGGGTTTATACATTAGGATACTGAGTCTTGCCCAGTCTATTTTTCTCAAATGTGTCTTGTATGAGGTTTTAGCGGTACATTTCTTTTTATTGTGTATGTCAGGTGCTCTTTTCCTTACATGTCTGACATTTAGCCACCTTCACTGGATACGTATCCCTCTGCCCTGTCTCAGTCAGAAAGCAGCCTCATTATATTATTCTCTTGCAGTGGTATTCTTGTCTTTTGCCTCAGGTCCTTCTTTCACTCACAAGCACTTCTTATTGTTTCTATCAGTCATTCACATATGTTTCCCTATTTCTTTTAAAGTTTTTATATAGTGGTGCATAAGCACTTCTGAGATGGAAAATATTGTTGTTTATCTTTCAATAAATTGGGTACTCCACAAGAGGTAGCTGGCGAATTCCACATCCTTAACTTACATCATATTGCCTGCTTCCATTGCAGTGCATTGATGGTGAAGCACATTTCATTCCAGTAGAGCTCACTTGGGTATACTTTATGCAAATGTATTTTTAACCATTTTGTAACAGTAGCTGGGCCAAACCTGTAATTTGAATGTTGCTGTGGCTGAAAGTGAGGCTGCATCTAGCACCATGAACCATGTGAACATGATCTGCCCTGGTGGAAATATTGCAGATTGTTGCTGTGCAGTACTACTTCAGTTAAAGAAGGGGCTATTTGTATTGCTGTTCCACCCTGAACTCCTGTTCTACAAGGAAGGGAGGCTTGAAGTGCTGCTGGCATGGCTGCTTCTTTGTAGGGCTCACAGGCCAGAGAAGAGCTAGGTGAATACTCAACAATATAAGAACTACCAAACCTGTGTCAATGCTTCTGTCATAGCTGAAAAAAATGTAACCGGGTACCTTTTCATTTACTACATTGCCTCTAATGTTACCCTGAAATGTTAATCACTACTAATAGTGGAAGTTGCCTGGGACGAATTCCTATAAGATCAAGAGGATGCACACTTATGTAAACTAGAAAGAGTAAGTATCCTGGATCTAAGAAAAGTATTGGGATTGCACGGAGGGGAGAGGAAAGAAGAATAACGTGAAGCTCGATGATCCGCTCATGCGCTATCAGGACACCAACTGCACAAGCTCTGTCTCTCACCTTCGCATGTGCAAGATTGCAGTCTGGTTCAGCTCTGAACCACAACCTATGGCTCACCTGATGGTGTTTTCAACCTTTGGGAGCCTTCAGGAGCTTGAGTGGGGCTTGAGCCAAGATGTTGGAC
The DNA here is from genome assembly GCF_964263255.1 of Lissotriton vulgaris. Taxonomy (NCBI): domain Eukaryota; kingdom Metazoa; phylum Chordata; class Amphibia; order Caudata; family Salamandridae; genus Lissotriton; species Lissotriton vulgaris. The sequence goes on along the minus strand of NC_141699.1, from coordinate 881,233,462 downwards.
TACTTCCGCGTAGGTGGAATCTGGGACTTTTAAAGTGTTCAGGTTGCTTGTCTCAATTACTCTACCATTACCTTCCTTGTTCATGGTTTGTATTGGTTCAATAGGAGGTAGTATCAAAAGTGAATGACTACTACCAGTTCCAATTGTTGCCCTTTTGTCATCCTTTTACTCATTTAGTGCCATCTCTTCCTGGTGTATGTTGCCAAATGATTTGCTTGGCTTTCTCTTCTTTTGCGTACACACACTTATCACCATGCTACCCTTGGGACTAGGCTTGTGCTGTGTAGCTGCCTAGTGCTTTGGTACTTATTATTGGTGTAATTTGCCCATCTGTTTCTGACTACACCAACTACCTTCTGTAAATGTATTCTCCTTTACAGACCACCACCTAGCAATGCAACATTCCCAGAAAAATTTCTAAACATAGTTTCAAACCTTATCACACTACACTCTAGCCTATGCTTTCTTGGTGAACTAATAATTTTGTTTGGCTATCCTAATGTGACCCATCCAAAAAACATCATCACTGGCCTTGACACACTGAACCTACTTCCACAAACCCACACACATCGCTGGGCCCATCCTAGATGTAAATATTGCAAATACAGAACTAGTTACCTTTCAAAAGATAGCTCCCGTCACATGGCTAGACCCCCATTTGCTAGCTTTCCATTGTGAGAAGGTGGCCTGGTATATGATGCTCACTAGTTCTAGTGATCACCTTGTACGATGCCAAACAACCCTTATGATGATTGGTTGTAAGTCAACCTTATAGACCAGCTATCTTAGTAGCGTGGACAAAGCAGTCTTAGGCTAAACTCTGTAAAGGCCTGTGAAGCAAGGTGTTTTACCATACACAATCCCCTTGAATGCCAAATGAAAGGACACCACACAGATATATATTGAAAATATATATATATTTATTTACTACAAATCCCCTCTACTCTTTATGAGCACAGAAGCAAATGCGTTAAAACAAAACACAGTTTGAATACACAAAAGTTGCACAATATGGATGAGCCCTAGGGGCCACCTAAACCATATAATAAAATAGTGGTATGAGAACCACCTAGCTGAAAGGAAGTAGGCCTAGGGCCTTGAGAATCGCTGGAGCTGTTCGGGACTAACAGTGAAGAAGTCGGGAAAGGCCCGCGGGACTCTGGTGCAGCTCTTAAAGTGCACGCATACACCAATGCAATGTCAATGGTGCGTAAAAGTTACAAAGTTAGTGTTTAAGGAACCTTCAGAGTGACCTATAAAGATGAAACTTAAGACCTAGACACTAGAGGTGTATACCAGTGTAGGAACACCGGTTTGCTGAGTTACCTCACCCACAGGAAGCGGGTGCACGGGTGCGAAGTAGTGTCTGGTTTCGTCACGCAGGTCGATGGTGCCTGAAGATGAAGATGCTGCATGCGGGTCGTCGAGGGGGGTGTTGGTGGATCCAAGGGTGGATCTGAAGTGGTGAAGACCTGAAAGCAGAGGGGACAATGTTCAAAGTCACTAGCCAGTGACTACCGTGGAACCAGGATGGAACCAGGCGATGTCGGGTGCAAACAGGCGATGAGGTGTAGCTTGTCTCTGCAGCCACGTGGACACGAAGAGGTCGAGGACGTCCAGGAGTCGATCACGAGCTGTCCCACGAAGGCTCTAGCTGATGGCGGTGTCGGCAACTTGATTGGAGCAAACAGGCCTTGGCTAATGCAAGCCACGCAGGAAGTGAAGAAAGCTTATCACTTGGACCAGCAAGGTCAGAGCAGGTGCTCCTTTTTACAGGAGCGAGGGCAAGTCTGGAGCAACCAGACCCGCAGTGTTGATTTCGGATTTCGTCGCCAAGATGGCCGCTAGCCACGTGGCAAGTGACCGGGATGGCGCGTTGAGTGGCAAGATGCAAAAGGGCCCCACGCAGATCGTGGAGCTGCTGGGGGGGCTGATCTTCAGTGCAAATGCTGCTCGGTGGTGGGGCTTCTTAAACCCAGGGATGTGGAATATTTGTAAAAATCTACTTGTCCAAGGGACAACAGGCTACCGAAATCTACTTGCCCTGCAAAGAAGTCAACTTGTCCAGACTACTACTTAATTTAATTATTTGATGTTTATGCACTGGAAAAAACAATATTACAATATACATTTTGCATTCTGTATTGGTAAATAAAATACAGTTAATCAATCAATCAATCAATCAAGCATTTATATAGCGCACTACTCACCCGGAGGGTCTCAAGGCGCTAGGGGAGGGGGGGGGTCCGCTACTGCTCGAACAGCCAGGTCTTGAGCTGCTTCCTGAAGGCAAGGTGGTCCTGGGTCAGGCGGAGGTGGGTCGGGAGGGAGTTCCAAGTCTTGGCGGCCAGGTAGGAGAAGGACCTTCCTCCTGTGGTGGCTCTTCGGATGCGGGGGACGGCGGCGAGGGCGTGGCCGGTCGATCGAAGCTGGCGTGTGTGAGCTTAGAAGTTGAGGCGGCTGTTGAGGTATCATGGGCCTTGGTTGTGTAGGGCTTTGTGTGCGTGGGTGAGGAGACGGAAGGTGATTCTCTTGTTGACCGGGAGCCAGTGCAGATCTCTCAGGTGTCCGGAGATGTGGCTGCGACGGGGATGTCTACGATGAGTCGTGCTGAGGCGTTCTGAATCCGCTGGAGTCTCTTCTGGAGTTTGGCGGTGGTTCCGGCGTAGAGGGAGCTGCCGTAGTCCAGACGGCTGGTGACGAGGGCCTGGGTGACCGTCTTCCTGGTCTCGGTGGGGATCCACCGGAAGATCTTACGTAGCATGCGCAGGATGTTGAAGCACGACGAGGAGACGGCATTGACTTGTCTGGTCATGGAGAGGGAGGAGTCCAGGATGAAGCCCATGTTGCGTGCGTGGTCCGTTGGTTTGGGTGCGCTGCCTAGGGCGGGGGGCCACCAGGAGTCGTCCCAGGCGGATCTGTGCTCCAGCCCTAAGTCAGAGATAGACATACATGTTATTCTTTATATGCCTTAACTAGGTTATCTTCAGCAGAGCAAAGGATGTTTTTTTCTGATTCATCAGTAAAGGGCAAGAGTCAGAACTCTTCTTTTTAGGAGGCAGTTCTGTATATTTCAGTCCAATTAACATCAAAGCATCATCTCACATGATGTGAAAGATTTTCATTTGTTTGACTGTAACATTGCAACATGTAATGGTAATAAAGAAAACACTTGGGGCTGGGCCCATGGTTGCGCAAGCAGTCTGAGAGAAAGGCTCAGGTCTATGCCTCGGGTATGGCAGTCTTACCAGCAGTCCCAAAGGAGAGTACCATTAAACTTGGTAATGAGTCAGTAGGAACTTCAACAGAACCCAAATTGTGTTACAGATTTACAAAAAGGATTTCTATGTCTTCCCATAGGAAGAAGCTGATTAAAAGTCTTGGAAGGCTTCAGTAGATTCCAGAACCATTTACCTTACATTTGGTAGATAGGTAAAACTAACACGATAACCGGTTGTGCAGCAGTAGTGGTGACATCCGAAATTACTAAACTCATGCAAGTAGCTGGTATCGGGGTCAAGGATCGGAAAATCCTTCTCTTGTGAATCTGGTCAGTCCCAGCAGGATTTTGATGTGGTATGATACAAACTGAAAGAAATACGGTCTATGAAAATGCATAGGTATGCTCATGATGAACTGCTGAATAAATCCTGTGTTAAAACTATGGACAACATATCGGAAGAATGAATTGTGCATTATCAGTATGGGCAACATTTTGGAAGAAATGCCTGTGTTTTTAAAACAGTTGTGGTTGGAGCTTTGACGTTCCGCCAGTAACAGCTACCACAGTGCAGTGGCTAAATTACACTTCTGCAGCAAATTTAACACAAACATTCCACCTGAGGGAGAGCTGCAAAATTAGTCTGCATGGATTAGTCGATGTCCTTTTCGGTAAGCTCCTTGAAGTAGTAGTTGGCATTCACCCCAACCGTTATTCTCCAGTGAGGGTAGTCTGCCCTGTAAGAAAATACAGATTGCTGTCTCCAGGTCCAGTGTATCCTCGTCGGACATAAGACAAAGAACTGTTGTTATTTGCCTGATACACTTTTAAAAGAATCCAACAGAGATCATGTCTGCAGCGTGGTCTGGCCCAAAAACCTCTGGCTTACCCGCAGGTTGTCAAGAAATGGGCCCGGAGTCTGGTATTTCTTGAATCAGATACACTATGGTTTAGGCAGGAGCCCAGGAGGAAGCATAAGGGAGGCGGCTAGTGGGAGAAATTTCTAAGCAAAAAGCATAAATGATGCTACATTCTTAAAATATTCCTCAGCTGTTGCGTGGAGAGTGATTGAGTGGATGCTCGGGCATGTTGTAGGCCTGGATTTAGATTTGGCAAAGGAGAGACCAACCATACACAGGGGCTTGTGAATCTGGTTTACATTGAGCATACATGTTAGGAGACAGGATTACTCAGATGGAAGATTGATACCATTTTGCAAAAGCAAGACACCACCTGCAGTTTTAAGAAAAAGTAGTGTGGGTGGAGGGTAGGAAGATAAAATCAGAAGTAGAGATGGGGAGAGTGAATGTTTGGGGCATTTACAGGTAAATAAATGACACAGTAAAGTAGCAGTGCTGGAGGTAACGGTAATTGCCACATACATTAGTCCTCAGGTTTGTATGAAGAGGTTACAACAGTTTTCAACATCCAAAAACTGCCAGCATCCTCAGCCTTTCAAACTGTGGCGATCTCTTCTTGAAGACAGCAGCTAAAGAACAAGTACAAGAGACTACAGAAATTGAAGTAGAGCCTGTGCCCTAAAGTAGGGAGGGTAAATGCAAGTTATTGGTTCTCTCAGTACAACATATAATCCAGGCACGCCCTGACACACAATCATGTGACACTCATGACATTAAATGTATGACAGAACCAAAGACCCTTCGACATTCACAGCAAAATTTGTCAAGGGAGGCAGGTTTGAGGGGGATCTATAGATGGGAATGGAGATCCATGGGGAGCCAATTGTGACTGAGGGGTAACACAGGGAGCCCGGGATGTCTTACAGTTACACCGAGAGCCTATGGTAGCATAGGATTTATAAAAAGAGACAGTAGTAGCCCAGGGATTCTTAGCTAGAAATGTCTTAAGTGTCACGGGGAAGTCGCTGATGGCTTTGTGGTTACATGGGTTTTGACTGGTGGACGGAGAAGAGTGAGGGATGATTGAGAGGTTAACCATTGAGTTAGAGAAGGGAGTGGCGTTAGACAGGGAAAATATCAGGAGGTTTTAGACAAGGAAAAAAAGAAGAGTTGGAGTCCTGGAGGCATGGGTTACACTGGAGACTAGAAATGAGAGAAAGGTTGGCGATGATTGTGTGCAGGAGAATGTAAAGGGTCAGGTGTGGCTAGAGATGGTTTAGGAATTTGATATCGTGCATGAGAAGATAGGTGTGTTAGACAAGGATAGATATAGTGGAAGTGTTAGGTAGGGCACGGACTAGTTTTGGTGCCTTTGTTGTAGTTTTTTTTTTTTTACCAGAGCTGGCAGTTGCTGTGAAGAATGCTACGTAAATGCATCAATTTTTTTCTCTGACTGTTATCCTACTGAATTCCTCAGAGTATTGAAATGTTGATTCCTCCTAGATTTCAATTCTTTTTCTGCAGCTTGTAGTTACTGTCTTTGTGTGCAATGTATTTAAGGCACAATAGCTTCAGTGCTGCCTGTCTGGGGGTTAAAGCATGTGCTCTGTGATGCTTTTTAAAGGTTAACCCTGTTGCAAGGTATAGGTTAGAGCACATTAAAAACACCTGGAAGAGAAGCCAAATAAAAGTCAAAAGACAGACTGCAAGACATAGAAGTGGTTCCGCCTGACAGATAGGCACTTCTAACTGATGTGAAGGAACACCTGTGCCTCGTTAATCTATACACTACAAGCAAGAGACTGAGTAGGACATTTCAGACCCATCGCACACCCTCCACAACTCAAGCCAGTTCTACAGGGCCATTTTTAAGAAACTTCTTTTTATGCACTGCATTAACACATTGTCAGGCATTTGACCGGGCTACATTTGGTGTATGTCTGAAATAAACACCCCAGGTGTTTGCCCTCTGAATGCACACAATATGTCATGTTTAAGATGTAACCTAGTTGCTAGATTAGAAGTGATCAAACGAGGGAACCAAATTTCTAATGCTGCTCCACTTTACTACAATATGTGATCTTCTGCAAATGTTCTATTTTCCTGGGACTCTATTCCTTTACCTGCCAAAACTGCTTGCACTTGGCGAAAGGCCTAACTCCTATGCGTTATGGCAAACAGCTTGGCTTTTACACAAGTATATATATAAGAACCTGAGAACACAACACCATTTTTAAAACGTTATTTAAATAGTTTTCACACAGAGAACTAAAATGACCCTGCTTAAGACCCTGTGAGAATCGGGAGGCATCAATCCTGTAATAGGAACAACTATAGCAGATACTGACAACAGCTATTTGTTGCTGTCCTGCCTCCGCAAAGGCATGCTTGGCACTTCACTGAAACTCCTACAAAGTACCTTAATGTGTTGAATAAATGCCGGCCTTTATGGAAAATACACTATCAGAAAACTTGCAAGCAAACCTTCAAAAGTATGTGCTGCCTTTCCTGTTTTCTTTAGCAATCCTTATGTTTAGAGATGCTGCTGAAGTGAGAAGTACTACAGAACAAAGCGTTTTCACAAAGCCTCGGATTTTTTTCAGAATGCACTCACTGTACATAAAACGCAGGCAAGCAGGAAGCACAAGAGATCAATGAGGGGCATACCGCTGCTCATATGTGACGTCCACGGAAAGTAAAAGGTAACGGAAATGCCCACTAGAAGCAGACTTGTGTGGGCTCCAAGAGGCCCAGGGAGAGAAATGCTAGAAACAGACCCGACGGGCAGACTTAAGATGATTCTGCAAGGCCCAGAGGGAGCTAGGCCGAAAGAAATGCATGTGGCACAAGGAGGAGCAAAGATAATCGGGCAGGAAACCGAGAGGCAGAACTGAGAGGGCCTCCATTCCTCTCCTCCCCCACCACCCAGTCTCTTACCTGGCAGTCTGATGGGAGCTGTGACGTGCGTTTCAACCTTTGCGGAAAAAGCAGCTTCACTTCGCATTTCATCTATTGCCATTTCATAAATATCAGCTGCCTCGAGCTCTTCCTGATGCTCAACCCCCGGCTGAGTTCACCAATCAAAAGCAACGCTTTACCTGAGAGTGGATGCATTGCGGAACGAGCATATCACAATAATGACTACAGTCACAGGCTTAAAGAATCATAAGCCAATAAACATTTCAGTTGTTGAAGGCATCTGCTTCCGATTTCTTGATTAACTGTTCGCTCGAGGGGGAAGCAGTTCTGTCCGTAGTTTAACTATTATCAAATCTGCTTGTCCTTCGGACGAAAAAAACTTTAAAACTTCTTGCCCTGGTACTACATCTAGATGTCTCGGGCGTCGGGCGATACAAATTCACCATCCCTGTTAAACCCCAAAGCACAGCATCGAGGGTGCCTCGGGTGCTTCGCAGGCAGCTTCTCGGGGGTCTTTCGAGATGTCCGGTCCCACGTCTCTCGGTGCCTCCACGGGTCTCTTCTTTGCAGGGACTGTGGATCGGGCTCTGAGATGTCTGGGAGTCTGGGTCTCGTCGGGCTCTGGGCTCGAGCTCCGGCAGGAGGCGGCGGCGAAGCAGACGTCGAGTTGCTGGATGGTGCCTGTGTTCACAGGGTGGCACTCCTAGGCCACAAGGGAGATACTCTTCAGTCTTCAGTGCAGCAGAATGTCGAAGTCCAGTCTTCTTCTTTGTTTCAAGTTGATTTCAGGATGATCTGAGGTGCTATGGCACTGCTCCCACTCTTATTCCCAATCTGAGGGGTGGATCACCTGCTAGGTCCCTCCTCTGGGTGGTACCAGGAAGGGGGGTGGTTACACCCCCTTTCCTTTGTCTAGCTCCGTGCCAGGACTGGGCCTGGAAAGCCCCAGCACCGGTTTGGACTGGCTTATGCACGAGGACACCTTGTGTGCCCCAGGCATGTCTGATTCTATTCAGCCCTGTCCTACCCAATACACAAAATCGTGTCTGGGGTGGTGCTCGCACCTCCCAAGGCAGGAAACCCTTTGTCCAAGCCTCCCTCGCTGGAAAGACTCCCAGCAGCAGGAGGTCAGACTTGTGTCTGTGGTGGCAGCATCCATTTTGTGATGCTGAGGCTCGGGTTAACTTTAACCGAGGTTCAGGTTATGTACATATCGTGTCCCTCTAGAAGGGTGGAATGCTATCCCCGTCGACAGGACTGTCGAGGGGATAGTATTCCAAATCGTATGACACCTCACTCGACATGTTTTGATAAAGCCAAACCAAAGTTAGCATATAACCGCGAGGATTATAATGCACTTAAGAGTATATGGTATGGCAATATCCCGGAACAGCTAAGGGAGTTGTTCCCGACAGCTGCAGACAGGCTCAGCTCATGCTAGAGCACCATCTCACATAAAACCAAGCACTCTGCCTCCAGGATTGTTAAGGCCTGCCATAGGAGTGACTTATAGGTTACTATGTGTCCAGTTAAGTTAGATATAGATATACTATATCTAAGTAAGAGGTGATTACACCAACTTACCCCAGCTGAGTGATCAGCCAGTTGTGTCAAATATGGAGGCCAGGCTAGGGGTGGCACAATACATGCTGCAGCCCCAGGTAGGCCTTGGTTAGACCTATGCCCTGGTACCTATGGTACACTGTTACAGGGGCCTATAGGGTGAACCAGTTCCAATTGTGTATGCACCTAAGGTACATGGAGTCCATTTTAAGGAGAGAGCAATTAGCCTGGGGCCCTGAATAGCAGGATCCCAGGCCAACTAAGTCAAAAACCAGCTAAACACTAGGCAAAAAGTTTGGGGGTAACCATAGTCAGATATCCACCTTCCTACATCCATCATAAAAGACAACAAAGTAGCACACCTAAAACTACCTTACGTTCATACATATATCTGCTCTGGAACAAACCAAATTTTGAATACTTAGAAACACAACTAACATTCAACACCGATCTAGAAAAATAAATTCCCTTCAAGAACTAGAAGTGGCTACAAAAAGCATTTGATATCCTAATACCACTCCAAACAACAGCACAGGGTAAAACACATCAGGCAGCCTGGAGAAATAAAGAACTAAGAGATAAAAATGCAAATTAAAAAGCTGCAACACACCTGCCTCAAAACAAACTGCAACAAAGATGAACTTCCTAGAGAAACCTCACCGATCATACAAGTCGGCAATCAAAATAGCTAAGAAAAAGGACTATTCAAACAGAATTCACGATGCTAAATGTGCAAATTAAAGTTTGTTTTTTTAATTCACCGAATTTCGTAAACCTAAATGCACAGAAGGAACTCAATCTATACTCAAGAATTCATGAACGAACTGGCTATATGGCTACACAACCAAAGAAGACACGCTGGACTCCTATGTAAAATAAAGGAAAACCACCAACCCATTTTCAAAAATGACCCCCAACAGTTGGATAACCCTGCGTCTGCATTCCTTCAAACAGATATCACAAATTGAATTTATGAATCTGGTCAAAGAAAGCAGGTCTGCAGGCAGCGCTTCTGATTCTATTCCACCACATATTTAAAAAACATTCTTCTAACTACCCTTGCTGCCACATCACAAAGAAGAGTCATCAATAATTACTTAACTACTGGAATCTTTCCAGGAAGATAAAAAACGGCTTATATAGATAAGCACATTATTAAAGAAAACTAACCTAGACCCACTTGGCCTGACAACTATAATTTTAAATGGATCTTTCCTGGGCAAACTGATAGAGTAGCATTCCCTCAAATGGCACAATTTATTGAAGGTAACTCCATACTTTCCTACTTCCAAACAGGATTCCATCCAGGAAGAGACACAGAATCAACCCTCATTGCCATCTGGGATGACCTTAACTGTTTGATGCGGAGGACCGAGTGGTTCTGTCCTTAGCCACGGTGGTTGTGTGCGGACGACAAAACAATTCCGTTCTCTGCACACAACCAGGATATTTCCCAGCAGAGGGGTTTCCTTTTTAATTGTTCAGCCTTGGAGCTGAGGAAGAGCTTTCCTAGCTGCCAGAGGCATTTTTCCCCAGTGTAATGACGATCGCATGCATGGCGCACTGGCATTGACGTCATTTCATTGTAAGTGAAATTTTACTATTTACTGTTTCGGTGCTTTCAGGCCGCCCCTCCCCCCGCACTGAAACACACAGAAGAGGTATCATTGGAAAGGGGAGACCAAAAACACTGATGACCCCCTTGCAAAACCAGGTCGTTTTGTGATAGATCATTTTGATCTCTCCATGATAAAGTTTTTGGCCCTTCCCTGTAACGCGCACTTGGCCCACCTACACAACCGCGGTACCATTTATATCAGAAGACTCGCGGGAACACTGGGTGGTAGGAAATTTGTGTCGTCACAGTGATTCCATCACTTTCCCACACAGAAATGTGAGGAAAATGTGTGTTGTTTTTAGCTAAAGTTAAGATTTGCAGGGGTAAGAAAACATTGAGGGATACACACAAGCCACACCTCCCTGGACTCCCCGGCTTTCTAGTTTTCAAAAATATCTGGGTTTGTTAGGTTTCGCTAAATGGCCACTGAGCCTAGTACCGTAAACGCAGGCTACGCCCTTGCAAAACCATGTTGTTTTGTGATAGATCATTTTGATGTTCCCACAATACATTTTGGGCCGTTCACTGGCACTAGGCCTACCCACACATGTAAGGTAACAATTTATTAGAAGACTTGGGGGAATGCTGGGTGGGGGGAAAGTTTGTGGCTCTCTGCAGATTCCAGAACTTTCCATCTCAGAAATGTGAGGAAAAGGTATTTTCATTATTATTTTTAATTTTTACCATTTTTATTAAGAAACTTGGGGGAACGCAGAATTGTACAACAAGTGTTATCACCAATTGTCTTTCTATACATTTTTGCCTTCCAAATGTAAGACTGTAAAAAAAGTCATTTTAAAAAATGCCATTTGATTCCCATGCTAGTATGCGTACCCACACATTTAGAGATGTGCAATTAACGATTGCTTCTAAACTCCATATCTTGTTTCCATTTCGGAAATACATAGGTTTCCTTGATACCTATTTTTCACTCTTTATAGTTTATCAAATGAATTGCTGTATTCCTGGTTCACAATTAAAAGCCATTGCAAGGTGCAGCTCAGCTATTGGCTCTGGATAACTTTGGTTCTCGGTGAACCTACAAGCCCTGTATTTCCCCGCAACCAGAAACATTATGCAATAGTTTGAAGAAGTTACGGGTGAAATGCAAGCACAAATGGCTGTTTTTTTACAACGAATTTCCTTTTTTTTTTTTATTTCAACTGTTACTTTCTAACGGATCTGCACAAAGACTCCTTGCTGAATTCATAATTTTGTCTACATTTCAGATATGTGTAGTTTTCCAGGATCCATTATTGGTTTCACACCCACTTCTACCACTAACTGGAAGGAGGTGGAAAGGGCAAAAAATAGGCTATGTCCCAGTAAAATGCCCGAAACTGTGTAGAAAGATTTGGTTTCCGGACAACAGTCTGCCTGTTTGTGAAAGCTGGGAAGATGATTTTAGCACTGCAAACTCTTCATTGATACAATTTGCAGGGAAAAAAAGCCAGATGCTTTTTTTTCTACAGCGCTTTTTTCCTATTTTTCCCTAAAACCCCCAAATGCCTATATTTTGGCTAATTTCTCAGTCCCCTCCAGGGGAATCCACAAACCCTGGTTACCTTTAGAATCCTCCAGATGTTGGGATAAAAAAAGTCTCTAATTTTGGTTGGCTACCTTATGTGGACATAAAGTTGATAGCGAACTACCCCTAATCGCCCAGAAAATGCTTAGCGGGGGGGGGGGTGTATGGCCTAGCAACAAAACAGAACAAATACATCCATTCTCCCCCTTTTTCATCCAAACCGTACTTCACAATAGGAGGGTCCCCTCATGCATGTCAACATCTACAAGAAGTCATTACTGGCAATGATCAATTAATTTCAGCTCACTATGCAGATGACACACAAATGCTCCTTAAACTGGAAATCCCCAAAGACATTGGAAACTCTGAAATGTTCAGTTGCCTCAAAAGCGTTGATCAATGGGTGACATTAAGCTATCTCAAATGGAATGCCTAAGAACCGTTGATCAGTGGATGACCTAGAGCTATCTCACATGGAATGCTTCTAAAACTGAAATACTAACAAGTAGCCTTTGGAAATTCTATGACCCCCCCTGGGCTGACAATTTGGGACTTCCTCCTAAAGTAACTTGGGAAGTAAGAAACCTTGGAATTACCATGGACGCCAAGCTTTAAATGAAATGCCAAAGTGGACAAATTAGAAAGATCAAGCTTCATTACTATGAAAAGTCTGCAACCAATCTTCCCCTACCTGGGATTTCCTCAAAAGGTCCAGGCTACTATCTCTCTTGTACTGTCTAAACTTGATTATGAATGCTCTCTACCATGGATCATCTTTATCAACTATGAAAAGACTACAAAGGATTCAATTCAACGAAATTTGTATAGCGCGCTACTCACCCGTAAGGGTCTCAAGGCGCTGAAGGGGAGGGGGGTGGCATTACTGCTCAATTAGCCAGGTCTTGAGTTGTTTCCTGAAGGAGAGATGGTCCAGGGTAAGCCGCAGGTGAGTGGGGAGGGAGTTCCATGTCTTGGCTGCCAGGTAGGAGAAGGATCTTCCTCCGACTGTGCATTTCCAAAATCGTGGGACGGAGGCGAGGGCGAGGCTGGCGGATCGGAGCTGGCGGGTGGGTGTGTAGAATGTGAGGCGGCTGTTGAGGTACTTCCGGCCCGTGTCGTGGAGAGCCTTGTGTGCGTGGGTGAGGAGTCTGAACGTGACCCTCTTGTTGATGGGGAGCCAGTGCAGGTCTTTCAGGTGGGCAGAGATGTGGCTGTGGCGAGGGATGTCCAGGATGAGTCGTGCAGAGGCGTTCTGTATGCGCTGGAGTCTTTTTTGGAGTTTGGCTGTGGTTCCAGCTTAGAGGGTGTTCCCGTAGTCCAGACGGCTGGTGATGAGGGCCTGGGTTCGACGGCATGCCTGTGGACGGAGCGGGTGTTGAGCAGGATGCACTTGAGGTGGTTGTTGCTGCTGCCAGACTACTTCTACATGTAAAGCTGCAAGCCCGCATCTCCCCTGCCTTGAGGGCCCTACATTGGTTGCCAGAAGATCTACATTCAAACTGCTTTGTATCACTCACAAATGCAAACACAACAGTTGATGGACAGAATGCAGAACAATGTCATACATTCACCCCAGTACAGAGATCTGAACAGCCAGAAACCGGTCCTAGGATGCTTGATTCCGGGCCAGGGAAGACATGGCTTGGCAGTTCGGGCTGGACTTGTTCCCATGAGGCCCAGGGTCAAGACTGATTTGCATATGTCTGAACTGGGGTGGCTTGGGGAGCAAAATAACGATGGATTAAACCCAGATCTGTGACTGGTGGTGAATGTTTTGCCATTGTGCAACATTCCGTCCATCATCTTGTGTGTTTTGTATCACTCACAAAGCAATACACGGAACAAGGCTGCTTTTCATCAGGAATAAAATCACCAAATACTTTCAACAAAGGAACCTCCTCTCCAGAATGGCACCTCGCCTCAAAATCCCACCTTACAAGAGAAAAACCATGGGTGGTACATCCTTCTCTTTTCAAGCAGCCAAACTATGGAACTCACTACCCCCAAACATAAGATCCATGAATAACTATCCTATCTCCAGAAGACTACTCAAGAGTTGGCTCTTCCCTACATAACCACTATACTTAATCACAAATATACAGCATATCCCTGTGTATTTGAGCACTTAATTTGATTAAATGTCTGTATCTAGATGTGTATTTCTTTATATAAATATGTATGATAGTTTTTAAATATACAGATATTCCTACGGTCTGCTTAACAAATGTACTTATTACGTTTGGTTATATAAGTATATATGTTTCATATGTTATTCGATTAGATACTTGAGTTCTCCATGTATTTATGTATTAAAATATGTACATTTTATCATAACTAATTATCTAAAATTGCTACACTATTGGATTATTGCAAATAAAAGAACACACAAATAAATTAGTTTAAAGTACAGCAACACTTGGAAGTCTGAGTCTATTACATACAACTTAAATCTGGATATATTACCTTCTCCAGTATTGTATCTTTTATAGATTCACATGCTTGAATCGTCCCCCGTCTTCATGGTGGGAGTCTCACGGTAACAGTATAATAGCAGTACAAAGCTAAAAAGACAGTATCCCTTGAGAATAAACAGTATTTAGTAACCAGTTAACCTCATTAAGGAACATCCAAACTCCAGCCAATCATATCGCATACCCCTGAGTATCCATCCCCTGCAGAGCCACCATCCCTCAGATTTCTTACTGTGTTAGGGAGAGTGTTTCACTTTGAACTCTTTACTTTCAACTGGTAGTAGTTTTTCCTCAAATTTCCCTTCAACTGAGGTGCTGCTAGAAAGTGAGTTTTCTGCTTATTTTCCGTATTTTCTACAGAATGTCATAGTGTAAAAAAAGGCTGTTCAGGCCCTGCAAGACTTGTGAAAAATCCAGGCTGTTCTCAGAGGATCCTCATAAGGAGTGCTTAAATTACCTTTATCGAGAGCACAAGCCTAATGGCTGTAAGCTCTGCCTGACCTTTTCTTCAAAAACCGTGAGGGAAGACTTCTTATTTGACTTCAGAAGAAAAGATCTATGAGGGATTCTGACTCCGAGAGTGAGGAGAGGCCTCATTCCTCCACAAAGAAAAGGAAGGAAGAAGATCCTTCTTGTGGTCAGAAATATGCGAACAGAACAAAGATCAATGAGCAAGGAGTCTTCAGTGGAGAAGAGAGGCAAAAAAGAGCAACCGGGCTCTTCTCACACCCAAAAAAGATCTGTCTCTGTTCCTCCTGCTCCACTTACTCCCTCACAAAAAACCCACCCGTGGGATCAGTCGACGAGGCATTCTCCGCCTATGACTGTCGAGAGAAAGACGAAGTTGACGGTTTTGTCAGCGACATATACAACATCAACGGTAAAGACGACGACGGCTGTCTCGTCAACGAAGATGGAAGTAGTGATGTCGACGGATTCGGTGGGGAGTTCGTCGACGACGAGAGCTTCACGGTCGACAGTCCAATTGTATGCTGCACCACTGACGAGCGTTTCCGCCCTGTCGACGGAAACCTCCACCCCATCGTCACAGTCCTTGGTGACGATCCCGTAGAAGAGGAAAATGGACATACCAGGAATCTGATTAGGAGGATCAGACAGATAATCCTTCGACTTACTTTGAGGGTGACTATTCCTTTTCAGAGAGGCGCTCGGGTGCGCAACGCCTGGATACCTCCCAGGAGCACTACCCATATTATGGACAGGAGGAGGAAGATTGTCAAGTACCCTCCATTAATGTGCCAATGTCACTAGTCACGGACATGCCTTTAATGCTAGATAACTACTAGAAACGATTCCCTGAAGCTAATGTGGCCCAAAAATCTGTTTCTCGCTGGGAGTTGCCTGCCATGACTCCAGTTCAGGAAACACTACTGGCTCCACTGAAACAGAAGTCATTACCTCCTCTGCAAATCTCAACTAGGGCTTGGAACAGTGGTGACCATCATTTGGAAGAGGGAGAGATCCAAGTGGACGCTGATGTCCATGACGTGGTTGGACTACGTAGCACATATGCCACCTTCTCCCACGTTGCCTGTGACTGACTCTCCACCTGCAGACATTGGCGGCTTCCACGATCTGCTTGAAAGAGCTTCAAAATGCTGCGACCTTCCGCGGCATGCTTCTTGTACGATTTTAAGGCTTCCACTCAAGATTCGATGAGGGCAATCCCTATTATCAACTTCTTGTGGCAGGAAGGCATCAAGTTGATGTACACTCCGTCTGTGCCAGCAGTCATTTCAAAGCTGGCTGAGAAACACTGAGCGCCAGAAGACTCGCTGACATGTCTCACTGGCCATCGAAGTCTCATTCGGTAATAATGCAGGCTGATCAGAGAAGATAAAAAAAACCCTGCTTCTGCACGTACAACCCTACCAGACAAAGAGGGGCGTAGTTTGGACAATATTGGAAAGAGATTCTCTGTGCTGGCTGCTACAGCCATCAGAGCCTCCAATGCAATGGCTATTCTTGGAAGATACGATAGGCAGATGTGGTCAGACATTGCTCCTTTTTTTGAATTACTGCCGGACTATATAAAAAAGGAGGCAAAGGAAATCCTTGCAAAGAATGATGTGGCTATGGACATTGCCTCCACCGCCTTTAGGCAGATGGCTGGTGCCACGGTGTTGCGCAGGCAGGGTTGGCTGAAAGCTACCACCTTTCGATCAGAAGTCCAGGTGAAGGTGCTGGACCTGCCATTTGATGGCGAAAATTTGTTTGGTAAGCATGTTGATGAGGCACTCCAGGCTATCAAATCCAACATGGATGCAGCAAAATCCTTAGCCAATTTACAACAGAGAAGGTTCTCTTCCTTTCAGGGAAGAGGAAAGAGGCAAGTTGGCTGCTCGGTCCGAGCCCTAACAGCGTTTTCCAACCTATTACCAACAGGGTTTCCGTCCTCAGTACTCCGCTCAATCCTTTCAGCAGACACCTGCACCAACTTACTCCAGAGCTCCAACTCGAAGACGTCCCGTTTCAGGAGGTAAATCCAATGACAGGCAGGAGACAATGAGGCTCACCAGGCACCCGCCACCCCAGTCCCACTTCATTTGGTTCAAGACTACTCCAAATTCTTTCTTCAGTGGAACTCCATTTCATCCAACAGATGGGTGTTAAACGTTTTCAATCATGGTCACACCGTAGAATTTCTTCAACAACCTCCATATTACACCCCAAAAACAACTGCTCACCGCCACCTGGCACTTCTCAAAGAGGAAATAAAACTCCTTCTCGAGTTAGTGGGCAATCGAGTTAGTGCTGTGCAGTCAGCGCAACTTGGGATTCTCTTCTCACTTTTTCCTCATAAAATGGAGGCAGGTCATGGACCTCAGGTTGTTAAACAAGTTTGTTTTTTTAGATTTCTATTTATAAAATTTTCAGTGAAAACACAGGGGAAAAAAGGTACAAGATAGCAGCAGGCAGATTTCATTCTTAAGAGTGCAGTGCATAATACACAGCAGCATTGTATGATAACAATATTACAATCAGACAGTTCCCAAGTTCATACGGTGAGATGATATATACATAAACCACATCTGAGTAAACCGCATACAAGAATATTAGTCACTGGTAGAATGAGCCATTACATGCTCATTAAACGGTCCCCAGAAATCCCGAGGCTTAGAGGCTTGCGGCAGTTCTTCCCCATAGCATATCAATTGGTCACGATTATAGGCAACATCTTTCAACCATTGCGTCGGCTGGGGCAACGATCTACCATCCCAATGAATGGACACTCTACGTCTCGCCAATAGCAAGCCCATTGCAACCAGCTTTCGATTAGTGGCCTTATGCTTCAACACATTACCCAGGAGACAGACAATCATATCACATGGTACAGGCTCACCAATCATCTCCCCTAGAGCCCCTGTAACTTTGACCCAAAAGTCTGATATCCGCGGACAATGCCATGCCAGATGACAAATATCAGCTCCCACCACCCCGCATCGGCTGCAGCATGACTAGGTCCTAAGCCCATACTTATGTAGCAGCAAAGGCATATAATACATTTGATGAAGGTATTTATAATATATTAATCGCAAATTGCCATTAGATGCATATAGGCCTGTTATCTTTTAGAAAGATTCCCATTCATCCTCTGTGAGCGGTTGTGGTAACACAGCATTCCATCTACTCATCGATTCTGAGGCAACTTGTTTCTCATCAGCCTGTGAAGCATTGTATAGTCGAGTAACTAATTTAGTTTGAAGGGGTGAGGATTACAGGATCTGTAACGCTGACAAAGTGGGAGGCTCAGCAGGAAAACCAGGATTTAACAACCTAATCGCAGCTCTCAAGCGACTGTGAACAAGTTTCGACATCGCCGGCTTAGCATTCCCACCCATAAATGACGGTAGGCTAATAAACTTACCAGTGTCATAAACATCCCCCATATGGCGTATCCCTGCTTCATGTAATACCGCGAGAGAGCCAGGTTCTCTGAGATCTCGTCATGATGCAGCAGTGGCATGGACGGTGCATATAATGGCACTCTCCCAGCACGTCTCCCAAGCTCCCTCCAAGCCTGTGCCCTACATTGTACTGTGTCTATTTCGCCTTTCTCAAATACAGATATACTGTTAACAATCATCGCTTGCAATGGTATCAGCCGCACTGCTCCAGCCTCAACCGCCACATGCGGCGTATAGGGAGGGGCATTTTGCCAATAAAAAACATACTGTGCCTGTGCACATAAATAATACAGATGCATGTCCAGCACCATGGGATGGGATGTCTGGCGCGTAAGGACATCCCATCGAATACGCGGTTTCTTTCCCCCATACCCCCCCCCCCCCTTTCCCCCAGACCAGTGTAATCAGTAAGACACGCAGACGCAGTGTAATAAAGAAATGAGACTTCAGCACTATGGTTATAGTATTGAAGTAGTACAAAAATTCGGCCAGCACCACGATTTTAAGCAAGGCTACTCGGTCCGAAAATGTCAGTGGCAGGCGTATCCAACGCTCAACTTGTTCCTCCAACTGAGTAATCGCAGTGCCATAGTTTTCGACACGTTTTGGCTCCCTGTGGAGCCACACACCCAAATCTTAACAGGCTCCTCACTCCACAATAAAGGGAATTCAAGCGCGAAGCTCTGTGTGGCCGCCGTCAAAGAGAACACCACTGACTTATCCCAGTTGATCCCTAAACCGGAATGCCATTCAAATCTGAGGTATTCCCTAATAAGCTGTTCTCAGTAAACCGCTGGCTCCCGCACATATAAAACCACATCGTCCGCGTATATAGACAACACTAATGGTCGTTGGTGAAAGCGCAACACCGCCTTGGCATGTCGCTGCCGCAATATACAGGCCAAGGGCTCCAGAACGAGTGCAAAAAGTATAGGCGACAGCGAACATCCCTGCTGTGTCCCACGCTGAATGGGGAAGGGTTCAGACCTCCTACCATTCACCCTCACCCTAGCCACAGGTTGTTCATACAGTAACTTAATCCAATCGGTGTAAATATAGGGAACACCCATGCGATGTAGGACCGCTATCATATACCGCCAGGAGATAGAATCAAAAGCCTTTGCGGTGTCCAAGAGAACCGCTGCAGCCGGCAGGGTGGGTTCTAGAAGATGCAGGACAGCAAAGCGCGTACGCAGGTTGTGGGCCGTGGATCGCGACGGAACAAAACCCAACTGGTCCGGCAAGACCATGACTGGCACCAACAACTGCAACCTCGTGGCCAGGACCTTAGCAAGAATTTTGACATCTGTATTCATTAAAGATAAAGGACGATATGACTCACATTTGTCAGAGTCCTTGCCTGGCTTCAAGAAAGCTACTATCAAAGCCTCCCGAAGGGTACCCGGCAACAGCCGCTGCTCATAAGCATCTTCAAACATGGCATGCAATTGTGGCACCAACAACTTCGCATATTCTTTATAAAATTCAGCAGGGAGTCCATCCGTACCCGTAGCTTTTCCATTAGGCAAAGCATTAATCGCATCTTGGATTTCTCCAATCGTGATAGGATGCATTAAAAATTCCTGCTGCCCCTTGGAAATCCACACCAAGGCTATGTTGTCAAGATATTGAGCTATCTCCTCTTCTTCTGCGGTCGGTCTAGCTTGATACATGGCCGTATAGTATCGCACAAAAGCAGTAAGGATAACCGCAGTATCACAAAGCCTATCATCCCCATCCACAATGGAGTGTATAATTTTGTGTTTCGCACCAGGCCCCTTGATCTTCTCCGCGAAAGCCCTGCCAGGTCGTCCACCTTCACCATAATATCTAGCTGCCCATCAATGCGATAAGTGCTTTATTTCGGAGTCTGCTAGATCATTATATTCAGAAACCTTTGGTCTGATGGACGCCAAAATCTGAGGATCGAGTATTTCATCATATTCAGGTTCAAGAATTAGCAAGTCTTGCTCTAAGCGCTTCATAGATCCCCTTATCGATTTCAGGACTCTCGCCTGCAATCCTATACATAACCCTCTAATAGTACCTTTAAACGCTTCCTATATTGTGCCTAAGCTATCAACTGAGCCAATATTGTCTTCAAAAAAGTGAGCAATGGATTCGCGCACCCCCTCCCGAAATACCAATCTTGCAGCGCCGTGGCCTGCAGCCTCCACTGAAACAGGGGCAGCGTGTAAGTAGGGCTAAGCATTTGAATTAGAACTGGGAAGTGATCTGACAGCGTTCTAGGCAAGTGGTGGGCTTTAGTGATCAGTGAGTTTACCTAGTCTGTAACTAACCAATAGTCCAGCCGGGACCATGAATTCTGTGCATAGGAATGACACGTACCCTCCCTCTGCCTTGGATGCCTCAGCCTCCAAACATCTGTATAAGACAGCACTACCATACCATCATAAACCACCTGCGAAGCTTTTTTGATTACCGGGTCCACCCTGGATTGCCGATCCATTTGTATATCTAGGACCACATTTAGATCCCCTACACAGAGAATCGGAGCTAGGGGCAAATAGCAAACGTTATTTCTGACCTACTCATAAAACCCTTGGACATCAATATTCGGATCGTACAGGTTCATCCTAGTCCGTGTCATGCCACACAATTTCCCCTGCACAATGAGAAACCTGCCAGCATCATCTTTATCAACAGAAGTCGTCTGGAAGGGGAGCCTTTTTTAATTAAAATCATGACACCCCTTGCATATGAGGAGTAACTGGAGGCTCACTTAAACTCTGCCCACTTCGTGGCTACCTTCTCAGCCGCCTGCCTAGTAAGATGGGTCTCTTGCAGAAACTCCACTTGCACATTATGCCTATCCATGTAGCCCTGCACCTGCCTTGTTTTCTTTGGGCTGTTGAGGCATCTGACGTTCCACGTTATCCATGTAAGGTTACCCACCTCAGCCACCATAGACATTATTTTCAACCATCATATCCCACTGTAGTATTGCATGCTGTCTACAGAAATCGTTCTGCCTGGTGTGTTGCAATTTGTACTGCATAACAATACAAATGAACAAACCCTCTTTCAAGCCCCCCTCCCAAACAGGCATCCCAATCATGCCCGCAGCCCCATCAGAAAAAAACACAATGCAACAAGCCCTCCCTCCCCACCCACCAAAAGCAGAGATCCTGCCCATACCCCATGAACAAAAGCAAAACTGAATGGGGAGTTCCCTTTTGGAGACCGCTAGTAGCCCAAGTGCCCCTACTATGATAAGCAGGGGGGTGAGAGCCATCCTTAGAGCCCCCTACAAGCTAACAAGCTGTAGTACACTGCAGCAAAACTGTAATATATAGTAAAGACTCTACAACAGTCAATGACAGTCCAGAGGCCACCACATTGCAGTTATACACCTTCAATTAACACCCACCATATCATTGATAACATCTGCTATTCCTTCGGCAATGTAATCATTGTAGGATCAATAACCAAGGGAGACAGTAAGGAGAAAAGGACAGTAGTCAAAACTGCACAGTTGTACCACTAGCAGAAAAAAGGAAGAGACACAGATGAAAACGGGAGCAAGCCCAATTCTGACAAACAACCTTAAAACCATAAGTGCAGGTACCAACCAGCATAAGGCAGCAAGCCATAGGCCCTGTCACTGCCATACATGTACAACAGCATACAACAGAGAAGAGTCAAATATCAAAGCTGCAGTCTCTGCCCGTGATCCATCATATCGCACAGCTAGACTATGGAGGTAGTCCGCAGCACCCCCATCGCCTCATCAGTCCTCTGCATCAGCTTCTCCACCCTCTGTCATCGTCGAGGCTTTACGCTCAAGTTGTTTGAGGAACTGCATTGCGTCCTTAGGAGTCGTGAAGATCTTCGGTTTGCTGCCATGTTGGACCTTGAGCCGTGCCGGGTAAAGCATCGTGTACTGGATTCCAAGTGTCTGCAGTTTCTTTTTGACCTGTTGAAATTCCTGCCGGGCTTGTTGAACTGCTGTCGTGAAATCCGGATACAGCTGTATCCCTGTGCCATGATACCGCGTAGTGCCAATTTCTCTCGCCAGACAGAGCGTCACGTCCCGATCCCTATAATTAAGGAGTCTAGCTAGAATCGGACGGGGAGGCGCCCCTGGGACTGGTCGCGGCGCAAGGGACCGAAGTGCCCGCTCCACCACCAGCATGCCTGAGAAGCTTTCCGCACCAAATTTCATCTTTAACAGTTCCTCCACATACAGCTCCATTTTCACTATATTTGTGGACTGCCAAGAATGCGTAGATTGTTGCGCCACGATCTGGCTTCCAAGTCCTCGTTCTTGGTATTGATCACGGCAAAAAGCTTCTCCATCTGTGCGCATGACTTTGTAATGACCTCCACCTTATCTTTCCGAGTTAGAGATTGGTTGCTCAGCTTCGGTGAGGCGCGCCGCATGCTTGTCGAGCTTGGGCGCAATATTGTCCATACCCAAATTGAGTGTGTCTATTTTGCCATCGATGGTCTGCAAACTTTGCTGCATCGCCACCATCATCCGCTCAAGTTTGCTGGTTCCAGAAGCCTCCGCATCAGTCTCGGTGTCCGACATGACCGGCAGAGCAGCTTTTTTGAGGCGTTTTGATTCAAATGTAAATTTGGGCTGCACCTGCTTATCAGGTTTACCCATTGGTGCAGGGCAGTGTGATATAGATGGCCAGAAACAGCTATGCGTAGTGCCAGTACACCAGATCCAAGCCGCTGTTAAAACACACAGTGGCGTCAAGAAGCACGAAATGCAGCGCCGTTATCCGCTATGGGAGATGAGAAAAATAAACTGTCCCACTAGCAAAGGCAGTACACAGGGCTGCTGGTACTATTAATTAGTACAAGGATATTGACAGATACAGTGCAGCCCTATAGTCCCTTACCAGAGGTATATCTGAACCCTATGGAGGGCTCCTTGCGCCTCTATACTAGTCCCCAGAGTCAAAATGGTGCCCACAGCCTCCGGAATTCGAAGTGCTGAACAAATATTGCACAATAGTGATAAGTTTAAAAGCGCAATAAATGCTTTCGGCACACAGCAGATGGACATGAAAGGGCGATTACTACGCTCCCCTGTGCCGGGCTGCGCTCACGTGCTCGAAATACAAAATGGCGGGCTTACCTCCACCGTTCGAGCCACCAACGTATCCTCCAGAGTGCCCCGTTATGCCCGTCTTTGTCCCGGTCCGGCAGGCATCCTCATAGCACAGAGGGGAAGAACCTGCAGCCAGCGCCAATCCCCCGCACCGCCCCAGACATACAGGGGTTGCGCGGCAGACCAGGAGCCAGCGCCGGCCGCAGCCGCTAGGAATGTCCGCGCCTGGGCCGCCCTGTCGCACACTCAACCGCCCCGCATGCCCGAAATAGAGGCGCCGGGGCTGCTGCCGCGCAGCTCAAGAGCGGGCAGACAGCAGGCCCCGCATCCGTCCAGGCACCCCACAGCGAGCTGTAAATGCCGGCTCGCCCATCCAGAAGCAGCGCAATTCCCCGGGGCTCCAATGCAGGCAGAATCCTCACGCCGCCATTACCGGTCACCACGAAGGGCCATGCCCGATCGCTGCAAGGCCAGCAGCAGCATCCAGATTACAGCAGAAATCAAAGGAGGCACATCAAAAAAACGCCCACAGGTAGGTCTGTTGCTCCCACCATAGGAGATCACAGAAGTTACTCGTAGAAGGCAGGATTATTGGCCCTGACCAGCAGAGCTGCACTAATGTGCTGCCATTTTGCTCCGGGCTCTCCATCGCCCCCCAGGTTGTTAAAAAAGTTCATCAAAAGCCAACCGTTTTGGATGCTGTCGCTCCAGGGGATTCTCCTTCTCTTGGATTCAGGGGATTACATGACCTCTCTGGATCTTCTGGATGCGTACTTTCACATTCATATTCACCCAAAGCACCGTTGGTTTCTCAGGTTCCGAATGGCAGGGTGCCACTACCAGTTCAAGATGCTGCCCTTCGGGCTAAAGTTTGCGCCCAGGGTATTAACCAAATTCTTAACGCCAGGAGCAGCCTTTCTCGGGCGTTCCGGTCACCTGGTCTTTCCCTACCTAGTCGACTGGTTAATCAAGGCTCTGACATTTCATGTTGCGAAAAAGTCCACATGCACAACTCTTTGCCTTTTTCGCTCTCTGGTTCTCAATCTCAATGAAGAGAAATCTTCGCTCCATCCGTCCAGGTCTCTGGTGTTTCTGGGAGCAAGATTAGACACCAACCTCTCAATGGCCTTTCCCACAGAAGAAATTATTTCTTGCCTTCAAAAAATGTCTGAGTCCCTTTCTTCATAAAAGTTAGTTTCTGTGAGGACTTACAAATCGATGTTGGGATGATGTCATCTTGCATTCCTCTTATTCCTCACTGTCGGTTGCAGATGAGACCTCTCCAGGAGCAGCTCAACGCCCAATGGGTTTAAGCCCGAGGCTCCTTCGAGGACATTATTTCAGTCACACCTCAGATGATCAGGGCAATGTCCTGGTGGAAAGTGAAAAGCAATTTCTCGCAAGGCCTACCCTTCCTTCCTCCAGAACCTCTGATAGTCGTGACAGCGGATGCCTCCATGAAGGGTTTGGTGTGCTCACCTCCAGGAGCTTCAAGTCCAAGGGAAGTGGTCGGATCAGGAATCTCTTTGCCACATCAACCTGTTGGAGCTGAAGGCAGTATTTCTAGGGCTACGTTCCTTCCTTCCATGGATAAAAGGTTCTTCAATCCTTGTCCGCACGGACAAGACAACCACAATGTTTTACCTACAGAAACAAGGAGGTACGAGATCGCCGGCCCTCTCAAATCTGGCGCATATGAATTTGGAACTGTTTGATTCACCACAATATCTCATTCCAGGGGTGGTCAACGAATGGGCCAATTTACTCAGCAGAGATTCCAAGGAGTGTCACAAATGGGAATTGGGCACCGTCCAGCCCTTGATCTGTTCGCTACATTTCTCAACAAAAAATGTGAGTTTTACGCCAGCAGGTTCCCTCAACCAGGTTCCCTAGGGAACGCCTTCCATTTCTCCTGGGAAGGGTCATTTGCCTATGCATTCCCACTGATACCCGAAGTCCTACAAAAAATGAAATGAGAACCTTGCTGTACATTTTCATTGCCCCGGTGTTCGCAAGTCAATACTGGTTCACAGAGCTGTTTCGCTTATCCGGAGTCTCTCCAGTTTGCCTTCACCCCTCAGAACGTTTACTTTCTATGGACCAAGGCCAGGTTATTCAGCTTCAAATTCAATCTCTTCACTTGTCGGCCTGGCTCCTCACCACACTGAGTTTGAGGACATAGATATTTCTGAGGAGTGCAGTTCCATTCTTAATAAGGCCCGTGCTCCTTCCACGGTCAAATGTTCCTCTGCCAAATGAAGAAGATTCTGCTCCTGGTGTATAAGTCACTCATGCCATCCGCTCTCTTCATCTCCGGAGGAGATCTTGCCATATCTCTTGTCGCTAGCAAAAGCTGGCCACTCTCATTCCTCGCTGAAAGTCCATTTGGCCGCAATTTCAAGTTATACGAGACGTTCAAACCAATCGTCCTTATGGTCCTGCAGGTTGGTGAAGGAATTCATGAAAGGCCTTTTCAGAGCCTACCCGCCGTTTTGGCCTGCTCCGGTGCTCTGGCAAATGAACATGGTGTTGTCTTATCTCATAAAAGCGCCATTTGAGCCGATTCACAAATGCAACATAACATTTCTATCTTGGAAGGTGGCTCTTCTGTTAGCTATCATGTCTGCTAGACTTATTAGTGAAATTCAAGACTTCTCAGCTACGGAACGGATTGCGCATCTTTACATTTCTAGTCTTACTGCCCACATATATTTTGTTAAAAAGTCATTTGATTATATAAATTACATAACCTAGTTCTTTCTTCTTAAGAAAGATCTGCATGGTGGTACAGACCCCCCATGATATAGCGGCATGGATTAGCAAATTTAGCGGCACAAAAATGGAAATTTAGCGGCACAAATATGGAAATTTAGCGGCAATATTGCGGCATTTATTTGGCCATTTTTCCTACAACAAACACAGATATTTCGTTTTTTAGGTCTCGCGACCTATCAATGCGCGCAAGCGCGTTGAGCGGAGCGAGAATTCATGTCCTCAAAACGCTCGTGAAACCAAGGGTTTCGTTCGTGCGGTTTTCTCTAAGTTCACGTGAATCACGTGACCAAACAAGCACGCGCATTCACGGCCGCACAGCACATCAAAGGGCTTCGCCCAGCGTGCGCTCTGCGGCTTCTCCTCCCCTAACACGCTTCTCCTCCCCTAATTAATCATGGCTGGCCGGCCGTACTTTCAGTTTCCCTTCCCCCGCACTTCATCTTGTTGGTATTTTATTGAAACAGGACACTTTCACTTCTCTGAACCGTGCGCAATGTAACTCCAGACTCGCACATTATAAACGCACCGTTTCAAGTTATAAATATACAGATACAGCCGTGCTGCATCACTCGTTCTGGTACCGTCCCGCTAAAGTGCAGC
This sequence comes from Lissotriton vulgaris, assembly GCF_964263255.1. Classification (NCBI taxonomy): domain Eukaryota; kingdom Metazoa; phylum Chordata; class Amphibia; order Caudata; family Salamandridae; genus Lissotriton; species Lissotriton vulgaris. The sequence continues at coordinate 881,206,893 of NC_141699.1, read as the reverse complement.
AACCCCGCCGGGAAGATCCAAAACAGACCCACTAAAAATCCGAGATGCATTGGCACTGCTCACTTATGGACTGATGGTTTCAAACTCACTCTTTCTGTCCCGTTTGCCTGGTCTACTCTCCCACAGGACGACCAAACCACACACAGGTCTCGACACAACATATGCAGTCAACACTGCTCCTGCTTTGTGAATAGTTGCTGTTGCTAGGATGCAAACTTCACTTTAATCCATTTCAGACCTTCAAACACCCAACAATTAAACAGAGCTTACCAGGTGCACCCACCAGCTCCATGTGTGCCAGACCAGATAACTCAATCCTAATTTTACCAGAATTTGCCTTAATTGCCTTAATCCCACTTAAACCCTGATTTGACCCATGCTCCAAATGCATGTAATGAAATTGGCACACACTGTTTAATTAAGAGGCAGTAAATAAGAGTAACACTCAAGCATTCCGAATTGCCTTGGTCTGGCGCCACATTTCCTATTGTCTGTTCATTGTTTCAAGAGCACAAGCTCTTACAGCTGGGGTGTTTCCCATTGTGACGTCATTATCAGACCGATTTCTCTTACAGTTGGTGTGTTTTTTTCGGGTTCCCTTTGCATCGTCTTGGAATATGGAGTAGAGTCACCCTGCTTCTGCCGTTTCAAGATAGAATTATGTGAATTGGGGATTTTAGCGTGTTGGCAGTGTGTTGTGGGGGATGGGGACGTACAGGGAACAACTGGACAGCCTGTGCTTTCAGAGCGGGGAAAAAAAGCGACCAAGAGAAAACAAGCACTGGCGTTGCCAATAGGTTTCGCAGTAGGAAAGTTGAAGCTATTGGTTTTGTAAATGAAATTTTATATTTATATATTGTTATTGACAATGCCAATAACGATATATAAATATAAAATGTCATTTACTAAACCAAAAGCTCCAACTTTCCTACTGCGAGACCTATTGGCAACGCCAGTGCTTGTTTAGTTATTTAACAACATGAAGCTATGTATATTTGTTTTTTTTACAATGTAGACACTTTGTTTCCCTCGAAAAAGCAAAAGACTGCCCGTCAGCAGCCCAGGGCAGCAAAACAGCATTACAGGTGCGTTGCGTGCGGCAAGGCGGGGCTTTATATCGCGGGGTCTGCGCCTCCCCAATGCAGCAGCTGTGCCCAATTCAGTGGTGGTGCACCCTGGGTTAAGTGCTACCAATGTGGTGAATTGCATGTATGCCCATCTCTGTTTGGTTGGTCGCAACATGGATTATTATAACACACTCTCCCCTTGTCACGGTTATAAGCGTTGCACGTAGTCCCTTCAGCCTGCCAGACAGTAATCTTATCCACCCCAGGCTGACTGGCTGCTGGCCAAAAACATGGCGCTGTACTTATTACTTATCGTTTTGCTAATTCTTTTTCCTGAGCACCTGCTTTGTTTGTTACCCTAGTTCTCCTCTGCGATTACAAAAGCATGAAACCTGCATTCCACCATCTGCTACTAACTTCAAAACTCTAAACTGCCCTCAAATGCATAAAGACACCAGTCCTCCAGCCGCGTGGTCTTCCACAACTGGAACTCACTCCCTTGACCTGTGGTAATTTCTAGTCTCCCTATTTTCTACTGCCGTGAAATTCCACCTCTTACATCTTAAGAGGAGCAACTGAATGAAGAAACACAGGATATGTAAACCACCTTATTGCAAACGTGGTCTACTCAATAAGCTTCTTGATTGAGGAAAACAAAGATATATTCTTGCATGCACCCTCTCCTACAGAGTGAGGTTACTTGTCTCTGTGCAAGTGTTCCTAAATACATTTCAATGTTTCCTAATCTTGTCAATGGATTCTGAAGGGTTTCTTTTCCAAGCTGTGTTTGGATGAGGATATGTGGAACATGTTTGTCTTGATGAGCCCAGGGAGTACTACTCTTATACTGCTGAGGTGTTTTCAGACCTTTGCGTGATATATATTTTCTGTCGCTAATCATCCGCAGTCGAGAGGATGACAACGTATATAATTTAGAAAATGTCATTTTTATTATTAATGATGGTATCTTCATAGTTGCTGCGTTTCTTAAGTCTAATTGGTCAAAGTCACTGCCATTGCACACACCTCAGCAGCAGGCACTTAACTTGCTGAGCTATTTTACTGCCAAATAAATGGCATGGCATTCTGCTCATAAGCATGGTTTGTGAGGCCACTGCAGTTATGGACTGGAATCGACTATGAAAAGGAAAGGCAGAATCAAGGGAATATGTACTGAATTAGTTTGAGTTTGAATAAGTCTTGCCAATTGCAGCAACCAAGGGAAAAAGAGGTATTCAGAAAAAGAGGTCTTCGGCCAGAAAAACATCGATTTTTTTTAGTGGTAAATGATGCTTGCTTGCCGAAATGGACCAGCTGTAGAACTGGAACATTCGAAAAGGAGACTGGGGGCCTACTGCTGGTACAGAACCTTGAAGGAGCCATATCAGCCCCATCAGTTTGTGAATTGCCAGCTTGTATTTATCAAAGGGCCCCTGACCCTTTGTGGAGTAAAGTGTATGTGCATGTTGCATTGTATGCCTCCAAACAGGAGTTCAAATGACCAAAGAACTGAAAATATATAGTACACACTCCTTTTAAAGAAGTCCATTTTATGTTTCAACTCTTGAATTTGAAAAACCGTATTGGATGCTGTCCTGCTCGAGGAATTGTTTAGAAAACATGCCCTGAATGGCGTCACCTCCCGCGTAGGTCTGACTAAAAATCCACTCTGGACAGACTCGCGTCAGTTTTGTGCAGGCGACGAGAGTCACGAGTCAGTCGATTCCGGACGCTTTAGAACGCCTGATGAATATCTGCTTAAAGACAAGGCAGGTATGTTCTTACGTCGTCTTTCGGACGTCAGTTTACTGCCGTACGTTTGATGAGGACAAAGGTTTAGTTAAGAGATGATCGAAAGCAAACCGAAACCTTGCTGGATGAACCGTGAGGCTTCTACACATGCCGCCATCACGCCACTTGCAAAACGGAAGAGAAGACAGTTAAGGAATTTATCTCTACCAATGACTACAAACAAAAAATCCAAGACTGGATTAACTGCAACAATACACATCAAATATATAATCAAATGCCATTGTAACAAAATACATATGGGCAGTACGACCAGACAGGCAAAGACATACATTCAGTAAAGCTACGGAAATACCTTCAAATCAGATTCCAAGTTACCACTGGTCGAGCTTTTTCTGCAACACCAAGAACAAGACCAAAATGTCAAGGTCCTTGGCACGGAGCAAATCCAAATGAACAGTAGAGGAGGCGACCATGAACTCAAACTGAAAAGAAGTGATTATGATACTTCTATACACAAGTACACCAACCCTTCTGGTCCAATCTCCCTAATTTCATTCTTTACAGTGAGAGGACCACATATCCCCTCTCTGCTCATGCCCTTTTCTATTCTCATTAAGTGGGCCGATGACAGCTCGCTCAATATTGGCTCCAATATCTAGAAAGATATTTTCCAGTAGCTCTCACCTATTAAGCTCTCGAACAGTTCCTGTGCCTTAAGACTTTTGGTTAAAAAGCATCCACCTTAAACCTCTTTTCCTTTTTCCGTGCATGCATGAGCATATATCAAGTGCTTCAAGTTACAAGCTGAGTATTTTTCTATGAAATTAGTGCATTTTTCACATGTTTAATCACAAATCATTTCGCCAGTGTCACGTTACACTAGTTCTAACTAGAAATGCAATCGCAGTCAAACAGTCGAGGGTCACCCACCTCACAAATGTTATTGTACATAGTACATTTCAGAGCTGGCGTAAGCCTAGTCAATCTATAAAATCATTCCAAAAATGTGACATTAAACCACTCTGTGGAATAAGTCTAATTAGCTTTATTTGTCATAAGAGCTGTGTGACATTTAAAATTCCTGAAACACCAAGCCCTTCTCCACAAAGCCATTGCACCCCTATGGCCTCTTATAGCAATAGAGGCAAATTGGTCTGTCTTGCAAACTGATCACTTACAATATTAAACTGTTTTACTAAGTTCGTCACCAAGACACCGCCCTTCAGTTTTTGTTTTGGCTCCAACTCCATCTGACAACCTGCAGGCTCCTCACAGTTTAAAATAAAACACGACCTCTAATTATTCACAGTTCTACTCCTCTGATCTCTAGTGTAGTAACACCGAGCTGCCTAAACGCCTGCAGTTCTACTGTCCGTTTCTTGACGACAGTGCCATTTCTAGTACGACCTTTCCTTGCTTACACTGATAATCTTGAAACAAGCAACCCGCTGCTCCAGTTAGGCCTCTTTTTCGCGCTCATTTTTTCTAATCATGATTTTTTGCAGCCTCATTCAGCTACAACAGATTCTTTTTTCTAATAGTTTTTATTTCTCTGCTTCCAGGCTTGGATGCAGAATAAAGTTCCCCTCTTGCCTCCATCCGAACCAGTAAGCAGAAAAGAAGAGGTTAACCTTGATGACAAGAAAAGAACACAGGCTGAGATTGAGCAAGAAATGGCAGCCCTGCAGTACACCAACCCTCTGCTCTTGGAGGTACATGGGCCCTGTTAAATACATTTTGGGGATTTAAGGAGCTAATTACACCGGTTAGGGCAAAATGTTATGGTGTCATGTTTAACAATAGTGTGCATAAGCTAGGTTGTTGCAATGGCAAAGGCCTTCATTATTTGTCATAGTATATCATGGAGCCGTTATATATTTTTTCTCAAACTAAGCTTTCTCTTTTTTCATAGCAACTGAAAATTGAGAGACTAGCCCAGAAGCAGGTTGAGCAAACTCAGCCGACCTCATCGCAGCCTCCACCTCAAGCTGGTCCTGTGCTTGGAACCCAGACATTCACAGGACAGGGGCCTCACCCTCAAGGATTCCAGCAGCCTCCTCCACCTCAGCAAATGCCAATGAATATGTCTCAGATGGGGCCTCCTAGACCTCAAGGACCGTTTATACCACCAGGCCCCCCTGGCTCTATGGGTCCCCCCCCTCAGATGGTACCCCCAAATCAAATGGGACAGCCAGGGCTAAGAACACCTGGCCCATTGGGGCCTCAGGGGCAGATGGGGCCTCAGGGGCAGATGGGGCCTCAGGGACAGATGGGGCCTCAGGGACAGATGGGGCCTCAGGGACAGATGGGGCCTCAGGTGCAAATGGGGCCTCCGGGGCAGATGGGACCTCCGGGGCAGATGGGACCTCCGGGGCAGATGGGACCTCCGGGGCAGATGGGACCTCCGGGGCAAATGGTGCCTCCGGGGCAGATGGGGCCTCAGGGGCAGATGGGGCCTCAGGGGCAGATGGGGCCTCGGGGGCAGATGGGGCCTCAGGGGCAGATGGGGCCTCAGGTGCAGATGGGACCTCAGGTGCAGATGGGACCTCAGGTGCAGATGGGACCTCAGGGGCAGATGGGACCTCAGGGGCAGATGGGACCTCAGGGGCAGATGGGACCTCAGGGGCAGATGGGACCTCAGGGGCAGATGGGACCCCATGGACACATAAGACCCCAGGGACACATAAGACCTCAGGGACACCTAGGCCCCCAAGGGCCGATGGGATCTCAGGGTCCACCATCACTTCAAGGGAGTGGAGGTCCACAGCCGTTCATGGGCCCAGGCCCTCAAGGAATGCCTCGGCATCAGGATCTCCATGGACATCAAGGAATGCAGAGACACCATGGGCCAGTGGGCCCCCAGGGAAATGCCATTTTACAGGGTCATTTAGGACCTCCGGGTCCCTCTAGCACCCAGGGATTGCAGGCTGGTCTAGGTCCCAGAGGAATGCCCGGTCTTCCTCCCCCTCTTGCATTACAGGGCTCTCAGGGGCAGGTGCGTGGATTGACTCCTAGAGGTTTACCAGGACCCTCGGGGCCTCAGGATATGCAAGGATCATGTCCTCAGCCAGTTATGCCTGGTCATCCTGTGCAGGACATAAGAGGCCCTCACCCCCAGGGTTCAATGCTGATACATGGCACACAAGACATGAGAAATCCTCAGGAAATGCGGCTACCTCAGGACATGCGGGGTTCCCAAGAGATGAGAGGTCCACAGGACATGCATGGGCTCCAAGAGATGAGGGGACCCCAGGACATGAGAGGATCCCAGGAAATGAGAGGCCTGCAAGAAATGAGGGGACACCAAGATTTGAGAAATCAGCAGGACATGCGGGGTCTTTCAGATTTGAGAAACCTACAAGACACGAGGGGCCCGCCAGATTTAAGAGGCCCCCAAGATAATAGGGGACCGCAGGATTTGAGAGGCCCACAAGATATAAGGGGAAATCAAGATGTTAGAGGCCCATTAGAAGCGAGGTCACCTCAAGACGTGAGAGGTCCATCAGACATGAGGGCACCTGGCAATCTGAGGGGCCCACCTGATATGAGGGGATCCCAAGATTTAAGAAGCCCTCACGAAATGCGAGGACCCCAGGATTTGAGAAACCAACAAGAAATGCGGGGTCCACTAGACATGCGGGGAACCCAAGACTCAAGACCGCCTTCTGACATCAGGGTGCAACCAGATTTCAGAGGGCCACAGGAGATGAGGGTACCCCAAGATTTAAGAGGACCTCCGGAGCTAAGGGGTCCGCAAGATTTAAGAGGCCCTCAGGAGACCCATGGTCTGCAAGATGTGCGAGGCTTGCAGGAAATGAGAGGATCCCAAGATTTGAGAGGGCCTACTGAGATAAGGGGACCTCAAGAATTAAGAGGACAACAAGTGATTTCTGGACACCAAAATATGAGAGGTTCCCAGGATGTGAGGGGGGCACTAGATTCTAGAGGCCTACAGGATATGAAAGGACCCCAAGATTTAAGAGGCCAGCATGAGTTAAGGGGCCCACAAGATGGACGAGGCTTACAGGAAATGAGGGGACACCAAGATGGATGTGGCACTCAAGAAGCAAGAGGTCTGCCGGAGTTGAGGGGAGTCCAAGATGCAAGAGGCCTCCCAGAATTCAGGGGTCCTCAAGATGCAAGAGTTTCACTGGATTTGAGAGGATCCAAAGAATCAAGAGGCCAGCAGGAGTTAAGAATACCCCAAGATGCAAAACCGCTTCCTGAATTGCGGGGGGTCCAAGATTTGAGAAACACTCAAGAAATGCGAGGGCCACAAGAGATGAGGGGACAGAAGGGACCACAGCAAGGAATAGGACCTACTCAAGAAGTCCGGGTTCCATCAGGTTCCCAAGCAGCAATTGGAAACCCACATGGAGGGTTACAAGGGCCGCTAAATCCACAGAGAGGATTGCAGACCTCTCACGATCTTGGACCTTTCCAACAACAGAAAGGAGCACTGCTTGGTGAAGGACCTAGAACAAATTTCAGCCAGGTACGTTTGTTTATGGAGACAGTATGTCACAGAATGAATTCTAAGATAAGTCAATGCAGTGTTGAAAAGGGATATGTAACATATCACATAAGACCCGTAAGGCACACTGTTGTCGTAACACACACAGGAAATGATATCAATGAGCAGTCACTGTGAAAAAGAGGTGTGTTTTATGAGTAGCAGGTGTATGAAGTATAGTGTGTACTGTCATTATAGTAGAAATGCTGTACTCATTGACGTTAATAATCCAGCAGTAAAATGAGGTTCAACACTTAAGTGACTTAAGGTAGTTAAATAACATTTGGCACTTGCAATTGTTGGGGTAGTCACTGAATTCCTAAGCATAGGGCCACAATTTCATTCACGTTGTGAGATTGCACAGACGTTTATTGGGTACATTCCTAAAATGTGTTTTGTGTGAAGTAAGGCACGCAGGAGGTAGCAAACAAACCAACATTTATAAAATGGTCAGCACGTTCTTTAAGTTCAAGCAACATTTTTTAATGAATTGTTTATTACTTTTTGTGTGTAGAAACAGCATCTCCGTGAGGCACCGTATTTACATTTTCCTGAAGTATCACTTGAGGTCATTTCTATAACAATAAAAACAATCAACAACACATAACACTGCCATGCCGTCACACAGCTGCGAATTTACACTGGATGGTCACTCTTAATATAATAAATGCATGAACAGTTATTTCAAATGTTGTATGTTAAATTCAGGGCAGCGTCTTCCCTCTTTTCTAAAAGTACTCTGAATTAGGTAAGAGACTGTTCCCTCCAGATGTGACCTCGCTGCACGATTCTTATTGGTTAATCATTTCTTTTTGCTGTTTATAATCTTTCATGAGCTTTAAGTTTGTGGCATCCAGCATTTTATGCTTTCCCTTTAACTTGAATCGTTCTTAAAATGCACACTTTGGGTGCTAATGAGATTGTTAGTCCACATTCCACTTTGGTTCATAGTAAGATACTTCAATGTGAGGCAGCTTCTCATGTACTTTGATGTTTTTAATTTCCTTTGAAATGTAGGGCACTTTGGTTCAATCTCCAAGATCTACCTGAACATCAAAAATGCTCAATTTAATTTTAAATACATTTTTGGAAAAATGCTACAGTTGGAAATGAATTCAGGTTTTCATACAGCCTCTCTGAGCCAACTGTACAATTGACAAGCTCCCCCGTTGGATCCATTTCTTGTGACTTGGTTGATGAGCGTGTTACTTGGAAGAATCACACATTCTCCTCCAAATCAAAGAAGGTTTCAAAGTAGAAGCTCGGAGATGCTTTTTGGAATACATTTGAGGCATAGTTGCAGCCGTAACTCAACAAAGGTGTAAGCCCCTCCTTGAACCTAAGGAAGCCATTTTATGGGATATCTTTTATCATCTCCTGATGTGCCTCTTGTCTCTAATTTGTATGAAGTCTTGTATCCAGAATATTGACTGAGACTTAGCCTACTTTAAATCCTCCACCCACAATGTCCAAATCATTTCTACATTGCAGCAGGAAATGTACATGGGAGCCTAATGCGTGACACGTAAGGGACAGCGCTAAAGCTTGGTAAAACCCTCCGAAATGGGTGTTTCATATTGCTTGAATGTCCCTTTTGTTAGTTTCTTCTGCCTCCCAAAAAAACGAATTTATCATAAAAGTAAAGCAAGGGTCAAATTATTATCTTATGAGTAACAAACTCATTTATCAGTGAGGAAAGAATAAGACTGATTAAACCGAGAGCAAAAGGAAAACCCAAAGAAGAATTTAAATTAATCTTTAGATAAATTCCCCATGGGTTTGCAATTGAAAGAGATGTCTTTTCCTTACCAGCCTAGCCCTTATTATTTGCTCTTTCGTATACTACTTTCATCTTTAAGGAGTACCTTTTGTTTTCAAACAAAGAAAGACTAGTCCCAGTACTTCCTACTTCCAGTATGCCCTACCCATCCACATCAGACAAACCACCTTCCTCCCCAGCTTCACGAAGGAATTGAAGACTTGGCTTTTTTAATCCACCTCACCGGCACACGCTACACTCCCCACCCCCCACCCCCCACCACCCCCCCAATCCCTCCCCCCAGCGCCTTGAGGCCCTAACGGGTGAGTAGCTGCACACTTTATAAACTTCGATTGATTGATTGATTACTTGTATGTAATCTAATTGTTTCCTGAATGTGTTATTAGTCTCATTTTTACTTTTATTGCAGTACAGTTGCATTTTCAAAGATCAAATGCTGCGGAATGCTAATTAGAACTGCAACACTAAAACTGAAAATGTGTGCCTTCCACTTCTATTGATTAGTCTCTTAGCACCACCATACCCAGGTCTAGGAATCTAGAAGTTACTTTATTATTCGAGTGTCTACGATATAGATGTAAAATGTTAAGTGTGCTATTAAAATAGGACTGTGCATTCTGTGCATGCGCCCAGTGTGTTCGCAATTACCTTCCAGTATGTGTATAGCTGGGTACATCCCCAGAGCATGTATAATAAGTTTGCATCAGTAAGGGTGCAGCGTGAGCAGCTGGCATCTGCGCGATTGAAGTAGCAGTTGATTTTAGCGGGTGTGAAATATGCTCTCTGCCTGATGTAATACTGGATTTGGCGGAATCGCACGTTCTGAGGATACGCACTGGGCTTTCTAGTACTGAGGTCATTCTGTGTCTGTGAGTGGGTGATCCATGTCTTGTTTCCAGTAGCATTGGAGAGATGTTAAATTAGTTGCTGTGTGCTGCCTCAACGAAGCTGAGAACCACCGCGTGAGATGTCCACCTTGCCCCATAACATGCATGTATTGAACGGTGAGGTGTGTTTGAGGCTTATTTGTTAAATCACCCCATCTAGACAGGTGGGTGGTTATTAGTGATCGGCGTAGCAGAAATTGGCCCGGTGGTAACTCGTCTTCTATTAATGTTGTTTATGGAATTAGTGTGCCGTTTCTGTATAAATCTCCCATGCATTGAATACTAGCTTCTGTAACTGTCGTTTGACCCCTGAGTGTACCTTCTAACAGTAATGCTGGTGCATACGGTGTGATATGTCGGGTTATGTTTAGGCTAAACATTATAAATGTAAATGCTATTTGTATTTGTTAGATCTACAACATGCCAATTTAGCATACACGTCCATACGTTTACATCTAGCTGATATAGCTGCATACATCCAAAATAGACAGCATTTATCTCTTTTTAGAGTACCTGTCATTAAAGCGTTTATGGAGGGACTCTAAAGAGTTATTCCCCCGAGACATCCACCTGCTCCAGTGTGGAATCTCATCATTGTTTTCACCAGACTAATGGGTCCACCCTTTGAACCATTACACAGATGTGAACTGCAATTTCTCACATGGAGAGTTGCTTTCCTAGTTCCCCCCCATCACATCACTCATAAGAGTGGGTGAACTTCAGGCATTGACTATAGAAGAACCTTTTTTACAAATGCACCGAAATAAAGTGGGTCTTTGGACTAATCCCAAGTCATTTCTGCTTTTCACACCAATCAATTTGTTGAGTTACCCGTGTTCTTCCCTCAACCAGATTCAATGGCAGAATGTGCACTACACACATTAGATAGATGTGAAAAGAGCATTGCTCTATTACATTGAAATGATGAAACTTTTCCATAACACAAATCAGCTTTTTGTCGCTCTTACTCCACCACACAGGCAATTCTATATCAAAATCGGGTATTGCAAGGTGGATAGTCAAATGCATTCAAATATGCTATGCAAAGGCTAAACAGAAATTAACAGTTCCCCCCAGAGCACACTCTACACGCAAACTGGGGGCTTCTATGGCATTCTTAGGAAATATACCCATAGATGATGATATGCAAAGCTGCAACATGGTCTATACCTCACACATTCACAAAACACTATTATGTGAATGTATTGGCAGCACAGCAAGCTAGAGTAAGCCAAGCAGTTTTACGTACACTTTTTCAGACCACTGCACCAGCTACAGGTTAGCCACCGCTTTGGGAGATAGCTGCTATGTAGTGTATGCAAAAGCTATGATCTACAGCTCATATGCCTGGAACGGAAAATGCTACTTATCCAGTATGCATCTGTTCTTGGCATATAAAGCTGTAGAGTGATATGCGCCCGCCCCCCACCACGGGCACCTATACCTGTTGCACTAACATCTTACTTCGATACATGCATTCATGGGCATCTCCTTCTTACTACTCTTACTAACTCCATTATCACCCTCTACGGGGAAAAAAATCAACAATGGAGTTGATGCTCATGCGCACTATCACCGAAAGGAGGAGTCGCCTACCTCGTGACTGGAAAGACTTGGTCAAAGAAAAACAAAGTGCAAACGTCCAGACCCAACACTAGATGGCGATCTATGCAAAAGCATATGACTCTACAGCTCTATATACCAAGAACAGATGCATACTGGATAAGTAGCATTTTCCTTCTTATCAGGGGGGTACTAAAATTGGGGGGGGGGGGGGGGGGGCGTGGCCGACCAGGCAACATGGCGGACGCAACTGATTAGTGCTCCCGTACCTTGATCCCCTATTATCTGGAATAATTCTCCTGGCGGTGCTGGCTGTGTTGCTGATGCCCACGCCTGGATTCCGGAGGGCGTGCTGAGTCCGCAGGGAGCTAAATTGTGAAGTTTGGCCGGCTGGTTGTGTGGTGCTGGGGCAGACAAGCGCTCGGCCCTGCTGGGGATCGGGCTGCGCGCGGACATTTTGAATGATGAAATGGTGCCATGCTACGATCTGTTATATCCTGAAATGGCGGCGGAGCCCCCGGCGTTGGTGAGCCCTGGCAGCGGAAGCGATCCCTCGCCCCTGAAGTCCTGGTGTTCTGCTGCAGAGCCCCTCGAGATCACAGCAACAAGTGAGTGGGCGCAGCTGCGTGCATGAGGGTGCTCGCGTGGGGCAGTGGTGACTGAGCGACGGGGACAGACCTTCGAGTTGGTGCTTGGGCTCCCGGGCGCTTGAGCACAGCATAGGCGGCAGTGGGCTCTCGCCCCGTCCAACAGCTGCGGTAATTGTAATAATCTGCTACCCACGATTCCTGGAGCTGCGGACTGTGTGGGGATCATGTTTTATTCATGTTATATTACCAGTTTTGTATGACACTTTTAGTAGATCGATTTAGTGATGTACTGTGTCTAGGATTAAATTTTCCGGTGTAAAAAACTATTTTAATGTAACGCTTGACAGTTTAATATGGGTATCTACTGTATTTTGTTTAGTGTAGAGCATTTTATGACTGTCTTTTTAAGATTAAATATTCTGAAATAAAGACGTATGAACTGGATCGTGACAGCATGGCATGGACACTGTGAGGGGCTGAGGAGTTGCTGTCAGAAGAGACTTGGTGCCCCCTGAGGCCCCGTGAGGCGGGACGAAGGGAGGCCTGAGGTATGATGAGGGCCAGCGAAGCCCAGGTGGCTACTGACGTGACCTGCATGCAAGCGGGAGTTTGCCCCCCTCATGTTTTGAAAAGCTGGTGCCCTGCTGTGGTGTACCCTGTGTCTACCGTGGTGGAGGGGAGACGAGCAGAAGACAGCATGCAATTGCCTGTGTTGGGGGCTTTAGAAGGAGTGCAGGCCTGGTGCTGGAAGGGGAAATGCCCAAGGTTACTGGTGCAGTGGCTGTGGAAATTGCATCTCTGTTTGCGCCCATCTCATGCAGGCGCTAGAAATCGCTACAGGTACCCCATCTATGGACCCCGTTACTGTGGCCTTGTGAAGAGGCGCTGTGAGTAAAATTGCCCAGAACTGCGGCGGCCGCAGTGAGAAGGGGTTTAGGATCGCTTGGGGGTCCCGTAGGACATTGAGGAACATTCCCAGTAAGGCTGCACTGGCCCTGTGAGCGGAGTGACATGAGGATTATCCTGGAGATAACCCTCTGAGCAGATATAGGCGGCCTCGTGGGAGCATGTGGAAGCACAACAGAGGGGAGACGAGTGGCAGGAGGAGCAGTTGGCCCTTGTGGGAACAACTGAGAAGCGGCTGAAACTGCAGTCGTGTGGTGGCATGATCAAGGAAGTGGTGGTGGGACACGGTTGGGCTCGAGGGCTTCCGGAGGGGCCCCAGACTGAGGGGGGTTTTGAGAGCGAGCAGGGGGTGCTTAAGCGAAGGGGCGCAAGTACGAGGCATTGCACGAAAGAGACTGTAGTAGCGCCTTGCTCTTGAATTACCAGGACGCTGCTGTAGTTGTGCCGCTGCCTGCTGGAGGCCTGATGTATGCTAATTCCCCCTGACCTGCGGCGCGAACGCCACGAGACTGAGTGTGCCACCGCTTCTGGCAGGCGTGATCTATTCTTCTGCTGGTGGGCTGAACTGCCAAAAGCGATACACATGCCCCACGGACTAGTGCTTCAGTTACGACGCACCGGAGGCGCAGAGAGTAGTCGGCTAATGCCCACAGCGCAGCAACTGGTAGTGGGCCGGATACGGGCCAAGACACAGCAGGGACACCTGAGAGCCGCCAGCCTTGACCCTAAGCAGGGAACTACGGAAGAGATGTCGGAACCAGCGACCACAGGCCGAGCCGTCAAGATGGACTCGCAGCGGTGGAGCGAATTGGTGCCGCACTGGACGATACTAGGACCTATACTTTGGAGACCAGAATCGGCAGTCACCTCGGACTTCACTTTACTTCACATAGATCACCGGAAGCTCGCTGATAAAGTGGCTGCACACGACCAAAACTTAAGAGCTCCAACCTGTGGCGCAAAATCATGTGGCCGCACTGCAGGACTTGATAGACCATGTCCACATATTGGAAGATCGGGCCGAGGATGCGGAAGGGCACTCACGCCGTAACAACATCTGTGTGGTGGGAAGGCGATGAAGGTAGGAACCCGGACCAATTCACAGAATGCTGGCTGCGAGATCTGCTGCCCCAGGGTTCCTTGTCTGTGCAGTTCGTGGTGGATCGGGCTCACCGTATCCCGGCGCAGAAGCCACAGCCCTGTGCTAGACCGCGTCCATTTATTTTCAAACTACTCCACTACAGGGACAGGGACGTGGTGCTTCGTGAAACAAGGAAAATGGACCCTGTGCAGGTGAACGGAAGTAGTTATGTTTTTCCCAGACTACACTGCTCTCTTACAGAGGCGTAGGAACAACTACACAGCCATGAAACGTCAGCTCCGAGCCCTGTAGCTCCCTTATTTGCTACTGTTCCCTGCCCGGCTACGAGTGGTCACTAAAGATGGGGCTCGCTTCTTTGACTTCCCTGAGGAGGCATGGGACTGGTATAGGAGTCGGGATTGTGGACAGGCGTGCGGGCCACGGGCCCGGATGGTGACCGTATGTTGAGCAGGAGACCGAGGCGACGACGACGGAGGGAGCTAATGAAGTCGGCCAACCCAGGGGCCTCGGCTCCTACGCTAGACAATATGAGGGAGGAGTGACAGGATGTGCTGGAGGCAGTCGCGACCCTTGGATCCCCACAACCTCGTGAACAGTCTGACTGTTACAGACAAACTGTGTTGGTGTCCAGTGGCTCCTCGTCACCATCCACAGAAATCTCGGAAGAGCTTGGTCTCCCAGTGGTCAACCCGCAAACAGCTGACAGCATTATCGGATGAAATGACGGACTGATGTACTTTAATGCGAACTGTTCACGCAAGTAGAATGCTATTCACTGTACTGCATAACCTGGCTAGCTGATACAATTTTTTTGGGGGGAGGCTCATTTATGTTGCGCTTCACACGTCCCTCACATTGCAACGATGCCTTAGCGGGATACCTATCGCCGAGCGAACATGGCCCCACTAGAGTCCCGTACATAAATATCTGGGTCACGGTTTAACGAGCCGCTGACCCCACGAGATATGTCTGAAGCTCAGTGAGTTGGCACGCTAAGCATATTGACATCAAAGGGGAAGGTTATACCATAGCATCACTAGCGCGCAACCCCATAGGTAACACATTGCCTTAGTTTAGGACTTGTCCGTGGTTCAGAAGTTTGGACGGCCATCACGAAATGACTGCCCCAGATGTTCAATTGGTTATGGTTAGTTTTCTATTGTTATATCAGATGCAGCAGTTCGACACACTTATGCAGTCCATGATTCTCCGCACCCCGTGAGATGCCCCTCCCGATGCCTCACCCCTTGTCTCCCTATCGATCATTACAAGCAGAAATGACTCAAGCTGATATCATCACATGGAATATACTTGGTATGTACACACTTGGGTGCAGTTACTCCATATTTGCATATTTACAGCGACACTCGGCCGCCATTGCGCTGCCTCAAGAAACGCACATGACTCAGCCAGAGCTAGATCGGCTGCGTAGGCGCTGGAGGGGGCACATTTATGGCACCACATGCGAGGGGCACGTTAATTTGGGTGAGGGCAGGTACTCCATTCGTCTGCAAGGATATGGTGACAGACCCTGATGGCCGATACACCTTAGTGTCGGGGACGCTTAAGGGTAAGAGCGCACTATTAGGATCTATATATGCCCAAAAACACAGACCAACCCTCGTTCTTGGCGCGAATGTCTGCAGTGCTATCTTCCTACACGGGGTTGCCCTGGCTGTTGGGTGGGGACTTCAATGCGGTTCTTGATGTGCACATGGACAGATCCATCCCGCCCCTTCAGGCAATGACTGCAACTTCCAATGCACAGGCGCTTGCGGACTGGTTGTCACACTGGGCAATACAAGATATATATAGCGTATATTGCACCCCACAGACCGCATTTATTCTTATTTTTCTGCAGCTCACGGGTTACATGTAAGGTTGGATCGGGTTATGAATTCGCAGGCTCTGGTCTCCTTGGTTGAGGTCGCGGAATACCTAGGTAGGACACACTCTTATCATAATTCTTTACGGCTTCGACTGAACTGGGATCCTGGCCACCCCTCATACACACCTGGCGCCTCCAGCCTGCTGTGCTGGAGGACCCGAAATTCCGAGCGTCTTTGGGATCAGCTGCCCTGGAATATTTCGAGCACAATGAGGGGGCGGCGAGCTCCGCACTGGTGGAGTGGGACGACCACAAATGTAGCCATTAGGGGGCACTGTCTTGGGGCCACGTGGAATCTCCGTAAGCAACTGTCCTTGGCGCTCACGAAGTTAGAAACGCAGCTGCTCCAATACGAAAGAGAGGGAGAAGGTGGGGATGAGCAGTCAGGACGCTTAGAAGCCCTAAGACCACATCATGCGGATCTTATGGAGAGATTGCCCTGCCATAATTACGCTGCCCACACGGCTCGCACACATGCCAAAGCAGACCGGGCAGGCCGACTTCTGGCCTGGCTGTTTCAACAAGAGGATAAACATGCACCGATCGGGCCCTACGCACGCTGGAGAGCTCACTGGTATACACACAAAGGGGACTTACACAGGGTGATGACGGAACATTACACACTCCTGTACCGATCCAGGGGGCGCTGCTCCGAGCCTGACCTGGAAAGATTTTCGTTGCTTCAATTACGGACTGCCTCTAGGGCACATCGGGAGGTTCTTAATGGTCCTCTTACTTTGGAGGAAATCGGGGAGGCGTTTGGGTCCATGGCGTCTGGGAAGGCGCCGGGTCCGGATGGCCTGCCCACTGAGTATTACAAAGCTTACCGGGACATCCTCATGCAGGGTCTACACACGATTTACTCCACGGCCTTGACGGACAACGGGTTGCCTCCGTCAATGCGGGAGGCTTATCTGGTGTCCCTTCTCAAACCGGGCAGGGACCCCGTAAGGCTGGGGTCATACAGGCCCTTGGCGCTCCTGAATGCGGGCTATAAAATGTTTCACTAAGCTGCTGGCGCTTAGTTCCACTGGTCCCCGAGTTGGGTCACACCGACCAAAACGGGTTTGTACCCAAGCGCAGTACGTCGTTGAACCTGCAGAGGTTCTTTTGAGTGGCGGCAGACAGTGGGAAGGAGTGCCCAGGGCAGGGTGCCTGGTGTTGGATCTTGAGAAGGCATTTGACTGCTTAGAGTGGAGCTATCTTGCGGCGGTGTTGTCGCGCTATGATCTAGGCTTTGGATTTCTACAAATGGTGGGCCTTTGGCTGCTAGGGGGTTTTCCCCTCCTGTGCTGAACTTATTGAATTCCCATTGTTCATGACAAGGTCAACTCGTCATAAGCACAGCGCAGGTAACACCCATGACGAGCTGACCTTGTCATGAGCATGGAAGTTGACGAGATGACCTTGTCACATAACGAGGGATTTTTAAAATTGCAGCACAGCACGGGAATTTGCTGTAGCAATGATGCCTGTTCTACCACAACCCACAATCCGGGTGTGGCTAGGGCCATACATTTCCGATAGCATCCCGATCTGTAGGGGAACCAGGCAGTGGTGCCCACTATCACCCCTCCTGTTCGCGCTGGCAATCGAGCCTTTGGAAGTGGCCTTGCAAGCAGAATTGGGAGTAGGAATACTGCTGTGAGATGCAACACATCAGGTCTCGCTGTACGCGGATGACCTTCTAGTCTTTGTGAGGGATGTTGGGGCTATACCGGCCTGCCTAGAAGATATTTTACGTGACTTTGCTGCTCTCTCTGTACTCCTGGTAAATACCAATAAATCCTGTTTATATGCGTTTGGAGAGGACGTCCGGGATCAGGGCAAATGTTCTGGCTAGTGTGCCGGTGCAGTGGAATGCTGACACGTTCCGCTCTCTGGGAATCCAGATATACCGTCAACCGGCTGACCTCTTTGACAGTAATCTGGGTCGTGTGGTGACAGCCATCAATTCGCAAATGAACTTCTGGAAGACGCTCATTCACAGGCAGGGTGGCGTTATCTAAAATGGTGATCCTTCCACGCCTCCTATATTATTTCACAACCTGCCGCTGTATGTCCCGGCGGCCTTCTTTAACAAACTCGCTGCCCTCCCCAGAGACTTTCTTTGGGGTAATGCGCTCCATAGGATAGCGCTAGCGAAGTTATATTTGCCCACGGACCAAAGGGGTCTAGCTACCCCCTGTTTTGAGCACTACTGTTTGGCTGCTCAGCTGCAGTGGCTAGCCCGATGGCTCGCGGACATAGGTCGAGCGGATACAACGACTACAGCCCCTCCCCTCTCTTTGGATTGCATTACTGGGCTTTTTCATCCAGCTGCTAAGTTACCCACACCGGCTCCCCTCCTCTTGACAGTGGCTTACAAATGCTTCGTCCGCTGCCTGTATGTCACTAAAGATCTAATTCCTTATGCGCCTGCCGTACCGCTAGTGGGCTCCCCTGGCGGGCCTGGGGTACTCACGTCCCTGGAGCTTCTGGAGTGGCACGACGCCAACGTACAGACTGGGAGACCTGTATCGGGATGGCATGCTTCTGCCATTTGAATCACTTGCTGAAGAGCTGGGGCTGCCACGGGGACATTTTTTAAGACACTTTTTAAGACACTGCTCCTTGATAACTACACTGGCCTCTAGATGGGGGATATGACGGAGAAGCTGAGTCAACACCTTACCATACAATATCTCCACGTAGTGGGGCGCGGCCGGCTTTAATCCGGTGGTTTTCGGCTTCCCTCTGCACGCATGCGGCGATAAAGTTAGACTCACTTCGACGCAAGTGGGAAGAAGGCTTGGGGAGGCAGCTGGAGGATAGGGATTGGGGAAAGCTATTGAAAAGTTCTAAGAGAATCCCCAGAAACATGTGGTTCCGTCAAATTCAATTATTTATAGTCCATAGGGCGTACCTCACTCTTGAATAGATCAATAGGTACTTTCACTATGCGGATGCAGCCTGTCCCCGCTGTACAGAGGTGGGGCTGGCCCAGTGCACATGCTGTGGGGCTGTCACACTCTGCACATTTATTGGCGGGCTATTCGTGAGACATTGGGCACATGTACTAGCCGCAGCATACCTTTCGAGTGGCCCACTTACTTATTACACCAATTTAGTAGGGCGCCGACTACAAAACTCACTTCTCGTTTTCTCGACCTGAGGCTAGTCGTTGCCAAGCGCCTTTTAACGTAGAGATGAAAGTCGCAATCCCCGCCACACATAAGGGCGTGAAGGTATTCCCTCATAGCATGGGCTAAAGCAGAAGGAATTGCTATCACACGGGAGGAAACACTGGGCTTGCGTAAGACGCTGATATCAGCGCAATGGGAGGGTCTGCTCCAAAGTCTTATGCGCATAGAGGAGGATACCCTAGGGCAGCGGCCGCTTGTTGAAGGAGGCACCCCTGCAATTTGAGATGGGCGATATGTCAGGTACACTCTGTTCGAGGCATGTGGGCTGCTGAATTCATATCTGTGCATAGATCGCCGCCTAGTGTTGTGTCCGGATGATTGCACATTGTTGTCCTGAAAGAGTCTTCGTAGTATCACGAGATAGGTGGCTCCTCCCCCGGACTACAGTGCGCATGGGCATCCTCAGATTGTTTTTTTGCGCCATTGGGTTCGGATGTACTTTTCTTTACTCCAGTTCGGAAACTTTCTAAAGGCCAAAAGGCCTTCGGGGTCGTCAGTATTGTTCTTTCGATCGGTGCCGAGTTCTTTGTTCCAGTTCTTTTCGAGCAGGACGTCAAAGAGCCGCGTGGCCTTTTCGACACCAGAGGCCCGATCGTCAATGGAACGGAGCCCGTTCAAACGATGCCCCCTTTGTAACTCTAAGTATCCCGCACATCGATGTACACCCGGTGTGCAACAAGTGCTTATCACCAGAGCACAATGAGGACAACTGTCTAGCTTGTGCTCGATTCAGGTCGAAGAAGACGCTCCGGCGCTCCGCAAGGCAAACAATGACGAAGCCAGCGCCCGATCCGGTGAATATCTTCGATGAAGAAGATGACGAGGTCGTCGAGACTGAGGATCCAGAACAGCAGTCGGATCCAGGTTCGGAGCATGACTCCAACTGACGACGAAGAGAATGTCGAGGATGAAAACGTCGTCTAGGTAAGGGACGACGTATCCCCCATCGGAGCCGTCGATGACGACTCGAGGTATGAACTAGGCCCAACAGTGGGTACTGGGCACGAAACAGACACTGAAAGACTTCCAAAGGCTCAGGTCGAGGCATCGCCAGAGGGCCTTAGCCAAGACCATGTCGAACATTCTATAGCCCTGCGTCTCGGCCCGGCTAAGAATATATCACACGAGCCATCGGTCGAACTACCTAAAGCGAAACTGAAAGCCATCGAGGCGAAAACTAAACTGAAACTGCTGGAAGACAGTCTTCGGATCAAAGAGTTCGAACCCATCGGATCCGACAAAGAAAAAGTGTCGACGACCCCACAGGGTCGAAACTAAAGGGTGTTGAACCGAAGATCGGTGCGCTGAAGTCCTTCACTGAAGTCAAGCACGTCGAACCGTCGAGGTCGACTTTGACGGACAGCGACACAAGCAAGGGACTCGAGTCTCGGAAGGTTCTCGATCCAAAGCAACGAGTCGACAAGCCACAGCTCGTCAAAGGCCTCGAGCCAAAATCAAAAAGCGCCTCGAAGGAGCACGTCGAATCGAGGCAAAAGAGTGCGCCTCCAACGCCACAAGCACCGAAGTCGACGCAAGGCCAAAAACATATTGGCGAAAAGGCAAAGTCGGTCGGACCTATATCGACGACGGCCCCAAAAAAGGTCAGTCTGTCTAAAAACACTATGCCACCGATAAAATTCGGACGGCCTCCGACTGCACGCCCTAAGACGCTCAATCCAAAAACCGGGGTCGAAACACCCAAGAAGGTGTCGATAGGAAAGAGGAGTCATCCTCCAGAAGAGGGCATTGTGTACCAAGAGCCCTCCTATGATGAGCAGTCGAAAGTACATATTGACTCCGAATCTGGCAGCCTTACTATCTATCAAAGGAAGATCAGGTCAGAAAATCCTCTGGAATCATATAAAATTCCACTCAAAAAGAAAAGGGATTCTTCCACATCGCCTGTCCTTTTTGAGACTGTAAGGTACCATGACCAGGACACTTGTGCATACTCACCCACACGCACTAATGAGGATATGGGGTAGGACTATGATGAACAATATAATTACCCTGCGGACACGGATCAGGATGACCAGACTCAAGCCTGGACAGACCCTGTTGACCCGGGGGAGTCACAGACTATTCCTGACACTCCATCTTATCTTGTAAAAACTTCGCCAACAGAAGATACAGCTGCGTTTAACGCATTAATAGAAAGGGCAGCGCAAAATCATGATGTAGAAATGCATGCTGACCCAATTGAAGAGGACTTCCTGTTTGACACTTTCTCCACTTCAGAGAAATCAGTCAAGACTTTGCCAATGTTGAAAGGTGTCCTTAAACACGCAGGAGACATTTTCAAGGACACCACTAGAGCAAGGGTTATTAACCCCAGAATTGAAAGAAAGTACAGACCGGCGCCTGTGGACCCTACATATATTAAGGGACAGCTGCCATTGGACTCTTTGGTGGTATCAAATGCTCGTAAGCGTGCCAACTCACAGACTACTGGTGATGCTCCTCCTCCAGACAAGGAGTCTAAGATATTAGAGGCTTCTGGGAAAAGGGGAGCTGCTCAAGCAGCTACTATCTGGAGAATTTCTAATACACAGGCCCTATTAGCCAGATACGATAGGGCGCATTATGACACACTAGAGCAACTGCTACAACATTTGCCTGATGTCTACAAGGAGGGAGCAGAAACACTGATACAAGAGGGAAAACTCATATCCAACGCATCCATTAAGTGTGCGCTAGACGCAGCAGACACCGCAGCCAGGGCCATCAACACTAGTGTCATGCTCAGGAGACATGCTTGGTTGCGTATCTCTGGGTTCCAACCTGAGATTCAAACCACATTATTAAATCAGCCTGTCAACCCTGATTTTTTATTTGGTCCTGATGTGGACACAATCTTAGAGAAGATTAAAAAAGACACAGACAGCCAAGTCTATGGGAGCCTTGCAGTCCCAACAATTCAGAGGAGGCTCCTTTTGTCGCTCCGGTAACAGAGGAGCCACATGAGGTCAGGCATACCAGCAGACTCCATACAATAAAGGGAGCACCCAGACCACCTATAATAAGAACAATAGAGGTGGATACCGTGGCAACAGCAGCAAGGGCAGAGGACGGGGGAATAACAACACCAGATCCTTCTCCAATTTTAAACAGTGACGCCTTGTCACTGCCCCCGGACCATATAACACTGGTCAGGGGACGATTACAACTGTTCCTGCCAGTCTGGGAAAGCATTACCACAGACAGGTGGGTGAGACAACTTATTCAGTACGGCTATTGTCTAGAGCTAACCTCCACTCCACCCAACATACCCCCAAAACACCGTCCTATGTCCGCAGAGCACATACACTTATTGCAGCAAGAAGTCCTCAGCATGCTGCAAAAAGGGGCCATAGAACTCGTCCCTATACAGCAACAGGGTACAGGGGTGTACTCGCTGTACTTCTTAATCCCCAAAAAGGACGGGTCTCTCAGGCCAATACTGGACCTCAGGCCCCTAAACCATTACATCTTGTCAGAACATTTTCACATGCTCACTTTACAACAGGTTCTACCATTGCTCAGTCAGGGAGATTTCCTCGCAACACTAGACCTAAAGGACGCATATTTCCACATACCGATACATCCAGCACACAGGAAGTATCTCAGGTTTACCATACAGGATCAGCACTACCAGTTCAAGGTCCTGCCTTTTGGGGTGACAACAGCCCCCAGGGTGTTTTACCAAGTGCCTAGCGACAGTAGCTGCGCACTTACGGAGAAACCATATTCACGTCTACCCCTATCTGGACGACTGGCTTATCCAAGCAAAGTCAGCCCAGCAATGTGCCAGCCACATGTCCCGCACGATTCACCTCCTACACAGCCTCGGATTCTCATTAAACTACACAAAGTCTCATCTCCAACCCGCCCATGTACAACAGTACCTGGGGGCGACAATAGACACTCTGGCAGCAAAGGCACAGCCAAACTCAGCAAGAATCAACAGCATTCAATTGCTGATTCAGATATTCAGACCCCAACACTCACTCCCAGCATGGGTGTTTATGCAGTTGATAGGCATGATGGCCTCCTGCATCTTCACAGTCCCTCACGCGAGACTACACATGCGTCCGCTTCAGGAGTGCTTAGCACAGCAGTGGAACAAGGCTCAAGGACAATTACAAGACCTAGTGTTGGTGACCGGTCTTGCATACCACTCTCTGCATATGTGGAACCCACAAAACCTTGCAAGGGATGACGGTTCCAAAAGCCTGTACCACAAATAGTGCTTACGACGGACGCATCTCTCCTGGGATGGGGTGCGCGTGTCCTCCATTACACAGTGCAGGGACTATGGACGACACAGCAAAAGAAGATGCACATCAACCTGCTGGAACTGATGGCAATCTTCATGGCGATGAAGGCGTTCAAAGTACACTTGTGCAACAAAGTCGTGTTGATCCGGACGGACAACATGACTGCCATGTACTACATACAAAAGCAGGGAGGGACACACTCTCCACAGTTGTCACATCTAGCGGAAAGCATGTGGAAGTGGGCCATTCAGAGAAACATATTCCTCATGGCGGAACACCTCCCAGGCAGGGACAACCAGATGGCGGATCTGCTCAGCAGACACAGCCACCAAATGCACGAGTGGGAGATTCATCCCTCAGTGCTACAACCTTACTTCCAGCAGTGGGGTCACCCAGAGATAGACCTGTTCGCCACCAGGGAAAACGCAAAATGCCAAACTTCGCCTCCAGGTTTCCACATCCGCAGACTCAGGGCAATGCGATATGGATGAACTGGTCAGGCAGGTTTGCGTACGCTTTTCCCCCAGCCCCGCTGATACCGCTAGTGGCACGCAAACTGCGACAACACTCCATGACACTCATCCTAGTTGCTCCAACGTGGGCGAGGCAACCATGGTACACCGCGTTCCTAGAACTTTCCGTGGTGCCTCATCAAAGGCTGCGGCTAACACATAGTCTTTTAACGCAGAGCCATGGAGACATTCAGCACCCAGATCCGCAACAGTTGAACCTTGCGATCTGGCTCCTGAAGTCATAGAATTTGGTTACCTAAACTTGCCTCCCGACTGTATGAATATTATCAAGGAGGCCAGAAGACCTACCTCCAGAGCTTGCTATGCGGCGAAGTGGAAACGATTTGTCATCTATTGTAACAATAATGACATAAATCCGCTAGATGCATCGACTCAAAACATCATATGTTACCGGTTACATTTACACAGATGCAATCTAGCCTACAGTTCCATACGTATACATTTAGCTGCGGTGGCAGCTTATCTTCAGAACAGGCAGCACCTTTCACTCTTCGGAGTACCTGCTATTAACACCTTGGTTGCTATGGCTTTTCCCCTCCTGTGCTGGGAGGCTTTGAATCCCCATTGTTCATGACGAGCTGAGCTCGTCATAAGCACAGCTCAACCGTGCCTCATGACGAGCTGAGCTCGTCATGAGCAGCGAAGGGGTTAAGGCTTTCATGGAGGGACTCAAGCGAGTGATTCCTCCAAGACACCCACCTTCACCTGTCTGGAACCTGAACGTGGTTCTAACCAGACTGATGGGACCACCTTTTGAACCTCTACACTCGTGTGAGATACAATTCCTAACGTGGAAAGTGGCTTTTTAGTGGCAATTACATCACTTAGAAGAGTTAGTGAGCTGCAAGCCCTAACTATTCAGGAGCCATTCATACAAATACACGCAAATAGGGTAGTGCTACGTACAAACCCACAATTTATGCCAAAGGTGGTATCCCAGTTTCAAATCAATCAAACTATAGAACTGCCAGTGTTCTTCCCAAATCCAGATTCAGTGGCAGAAAGAGCTCTACATACCCTAGACGTTAAAAGAGCTCTCCTGTACTACATAGACAGGACAAAACTTTTCAGGAAAACTAAGCAGCTGTTTGTTGCCTTTTCACCACAGCACAAAGGCAGCCCCGTTTCCAAATCAGGTATAGCCAGATGGATTGTTAAGTGCATACAAATTTGCTATCAAAAAGCTAAACGCACATTAACAGTTCCCCCAAGAGCACATTCAACACGCAAGTTAGGGGCATCCATAGCTTTCCTGGGAAACATTCCTCTTGAAGACATATGTAGAGCAGCCACATGGACTACCATACATACATTTACCAAACACTACTGCGTAGATGTACACTCCAAGCAGCTGTAGGACAGGCTGTACTCAAGACTCTTTTTCAAACTGCTGCAGCTGGCACTGGCAACCACCGCTAAGGGGGAAACTGCTATACATTCTATGCACAGATATGAATTCAGCAGCCCACATGCCTCGAACGGAATATGCTACTTACCAGTATGCATGTATTCTTGGCATGTAGGGCTGCTGACATTCATATCGCCCTCCCTCCTCCCCGGTTCCTGACGCAGCTGTAGCACTCAGAATTACTCTCTAGCATGGACATCACTTACTGTATCATACTCCATCCCTGTCACAATGGCGAAAAACAATCTGAGGATGGAGAGGATGCCCATGCGCACTGTAGTCCGGGGGAAGCGCCACCTATCTCGTGATACTTTGAAGACTCTTCCAGGACAACAATGTGCAATCATCCGGACCCAACTCTAGGCGGTGATCTATGCACAGATATGAATGTCCGCAGCCCTACATGCCAAGAACAGATGCATACTGGTAAGTAGCATATTCCTATCCCGTCACACAGGCGCATTTATACTGCCCACCAACTTAGCAGAGATGACACTGTGTGTTGGCGGGCGAAGTAACTCTGTGGAGTGCTGCGAGCCGGGGAGCGAGGGATGGGGCGGAGAGGGGGTGACGGATGTTATAATGGGCGGGGGGCCTAAAGGATAAATGTATAGTGGAAAAGAAGTCGAACTTAGCTGCTGTGGTTGGTTTCTTTCCTTAGTTACTGTTTGTTACTCTATAACACCTGTGCACTCACACAAGATGTATGATCTGTAACACTCTGCATAATATGTCTCCAGACCCACAATATGACGGCATTGTGGACTTTATCTCTGCTGCAGAGACGCATATGTTGTAATTGGAACTGTGGCTAAAGAGTCACCAGAATACATGGTGGCCATCCTAAGCTAGTGTGTACGAACTGAGCGTCACTGTCTAAAAATTCTGCTTGTAACAGTAATGCAATGCTGGAGATTGTCTTGCATAAACATGTTGTGGAAAAATTATAATAAAACAGATTTAAAAAATAAATAAAATTGTGTCCCAATAGGAATCCAAATAAAATGTAGATTTAAAATCATAAAAGCTTCCAATCAAAGGATGCCCAATGCTTGCTGTAACTGCATTATCGTCACCTCATTGCCAGTAATGTTCCTTCGGCGGCCTTGCTGTCAAGGGTGGGCTAGAGAGCCGGAATCCCCAAGACCGATGGCTGATACGTTTTTCAACCTGCATCACGTCCCTAAATGCTATACCATATCATGCCAATTCAGGTTGAAGCCACAGCCTCCTCCAAAATCACAAGGGACGCAATGCAGCTCTATCTCCCATTGCACGTTGACCTATATCCATCATCAAAGGCTTAAGAGGGGTGTTTTTAGGTAAGTGGACCAGATTCAGCGGGGGAGATTGGAGAAGCCACACAACTCTGAACCATAGAGAAATGCACTGACAGCTTTGGCGTCCTAAATTTGCAAAATAAAAGCAATCCGTTTTGTAAGGGACTTGCTGTGTTCTGTTGCTATGACTCCTGTGATTTGCCTGTGTTTGAGAGTCAATAAATACATCTGGGGTTTCCAGGAGAGATACAAAGATACAGCAAGTCCCAGGAAACTAAATACATCTACACTATTAATAGGACTCATACTAGCTCAAGCTTTTCTTTGCAAGACCTATGTTTGTGGAAAAAAAACATTAACTTTGTCTTCGTGGAGTTGATTTCCTTCTGGCACGCCTTTGCGCCCCAAGGAACTACAAGGATCGCCAACTGGTACTTACTGGCAGGTCCGCCCTTGGCGCCATCTGAAACCCCTGGATCCATTACTTGCCCCAAACTGGCTTTGTTGCGGACATTGTGCGCCACAACCCATGCCACATCCCGTTGGTGCCGGACAACAAAGTGTAACCGATGATGCTCTCTGATTCTGGGCTGACTCCACTTTGATTGAGGCTGCACCTATATTCCACTTAGCCGCAGCCTCCCGGCAAACCCCTAGAGTCTGAAATCAAGCCCTTGCTTCTAGTAAGGGCCAAGATCATCCATAATCTTTTTCACACATATCCCCATAATAACCGGTGTGGTGAAGGGAATTAATTTGCTCAGGCATATACTGAGGACAACTGGTATGATGATCTGCATGATGCCAGTGGACTGGATAATTCTTCAGTCACTGGTTTGGTCTCTTCACCTGTTTTTGCATCTGAAGAAATTTCTCATTGGAAGTAGTGATGCGAAGGGCAGCTGAGGTCTTGACCTCCAATTGGCCTCTGTAGAGGTGAAAAACAATGTTATCACAAAGTTCTCCCACCTCATTTACTTATGTATTTGAGGAGGTTTATATAGCGCAAACATGATCTGTCAGGGTATCAGAGCTGTGTACATACAGCAGTCAAGTCAAGTCATACATACAGGTAAAATGCAAGAAGGCATAAGCAAGCAGCAATACAGATACAATATACTAATTACTCTGGCAGATCCAAGATCCAGGGGTGTTCACAGTAAAATTGTCAAGCTGAGTGGTATCAGGACTACTGTTGAAGTACTCTATTCATCAGCAGCATTTGTACTTCTTTTTTTGAAGGAGATAATTGATGGGTTTGTCCTGGTTTTAATAGGCTATACGTTCCATATTCTTAGGGCTAGACCTCAGAAGGATCAGTTGTACGTTCTTTCTTTTGTAGAACTTCTGTGGTTACAACAAGAGGGAGTTTGCACTTCTTGAAGAACAACTACCACCAAATAGTTCGTTTTTTTGGCCAGGTAGATTTAAGTAGTATGGTGAAGGGCTTTGTGTGACGTGCAAGCTAACTTCAACAGAATTATTGCTTCCAAAGGGAGCCACTTGAGATGTTTTAGGTCTGGTGTAATGTGGTAGAATCTTATGGATCCTGTGATGAGCCTAGCAGCTGAGTTCAATGTGGCCCTTATTGGAACTAGCTTACTTTACTTTGGATTAGACTGCAAGAGTAGCACTCTTTTATTCTAATCAGGAGATTACTAGGGATCAGGGAAGATCTTTTAGATCTGGCTGATGTAGACCAATCTCCAGCTGGGGATTGGACTTCTAGCAGAGAAAGTCACCAGGAGGCAAACAGGTTTTGATTTTTATTAGTATGTACTTGGACAAACTACTCCTACTTCCTTGCTACATTTCAATAATGTTCTCATTGGGATATGGGCAAATCCATGTTCCATGCTGCCAATAAATAGGCAGATAGCAAGGTGCCACTGCCCTGTCCTTGGTGTCCTGGCTGCTTACCCTACGCAGCAACTGACTTCAGAAAGCTTTGTGGTCCAAGCATCCACAAGCAGAGTCAACCCCAATGCCTTTCGTACTACCCCACTGAATAGTCACACCGCCTTTATACTTTTGGGAAACCCTTGTTCTCCTCCACTACCCTAGCATTATTGCCTGTCAACGCCAGCTTTCTGTTGGGCTGCTGTACCCATGCTCTTTGTGATACCATCACTCATGGTTTCATTGCTGCACTGGAGGACTTGCACCCCACTGTATGCAACCTATTTTGGATAGCCGCAGTGCAGCAAAATTCACAATTTCCTGTGGGTTGGATGCTACAGAATTGTCTTTGTCTAGCAGTTGACACCAGTGTGACACTCAGGAGGTCTTTGGGCTTCTACGCATATGTCTAGTCTTCCCTAATGGTCATGCCCTTTGATAGTTTTTGCCTCTGGCGAAAAGACAGATTCTGCCCTCAAGCATTTTAAAGACCGCAGAGCCACAACCCACTGCTTGTGCCTATATGCTCCAAATTGTCAGGTTAGCCAGCTGTTTTGCACCCTCTGTGATAGCAGGGGTTTTCAATACTGTCTGCACCCACCAATGCTGTCAGCCAGGCAGACCCTACATCTTTTTTGTGTTCTTGTCCACAGTACCCAGAGATAACATAGATAATAGTGGCATAAAGCAGCCTAATTCCCCCGCCTCTCCCACTGCTGCTAGAAAACGTATTTTTATTGTGCCCTCACAGGCACACACCCATCGAAGCATGATTAAATATTTTCCTTCAATATGGCAATCTGTCACTTGGGACAAGTGGGTACTGCAAGTTGTCCAGCAGGGTTTCTTTTTCTCTTAACCCTGCCTTGGCTTCCACCACCCTCGCAGTGGCTGATACAGGACCATTTGTCCCTCTTTCAGCAGGAAGTGCAGGTCCTTTTGGCCAAAGGGGCTAGAGAGGGTTCAGCCTTGGAAGTTGTTACTGGGTGTTACTCCTGCTACTTCCTTGTGCCGAAGAATGACTGAGGCCTTCATCCTATTTTAGATCGTTGCCCTCTCCATGCCTTTTTTGCAGAAGAACAAATTAAACCTGCTCACTCTAGCCCAGGTCTTATCTGCCCTCGACCCTGAAGACTTGATGGTAACGTTGGATCAGCAGGACACTTATTTTCATATCCCCATCCAGCAGTCCCACAGGAGCCATCTGCGGTTCACCGGGGAAGAAGTGCACTTACAGTTTGCTGTGCTGCCGATTGGCCTCACCAGTGACCCTTGGGTATTCACAAACGTAATGGCAGTGGTTGCAGCAGACCTTCAGAGGTCGGGCCTCTTCCCCAACCTTGATGATTAGCTGCTGAATGTCGGCTCACCACAGGAAGTTAGCACCCACCTCAAGATTATGGT
The DNA here is from genome assembly GCF_964263255.1 of Lissotriton vulgaris. Taxonomy (NCBI): domain Eukaryota; kingdom Metazoa; phylum Chordata; class Amphibia; order Caudata; family Salamandridae; genus Lissotriton; species Lissotriton vulgaris. The sequence goes on along the minus strand of NC_141699.1, from coordinate 881,176,880 downwards.
AAACCTCTTGACTTCATTGGGGTTCACTATTAATGGGTCAAAGTTACACCTGCCTCCTTTGCAGAAACTCCCTTTCATCTTAACTATTATGGTCACACTGATTTCGTATCTTTCTCCTGGAGCAGAGAGTCCAGGATACTCGGGCTATGATACCGATGTTTCAGCCTCTATCCTGGAACTCAGTGAATATGATTGTGAGGCTGCTAGGACTAATAGCCACTTGCATCCTCCTAGTCAAGCATGCGAGGTGGCATATGCAAGTTCTGTAGTGAGGTCTGACGTCCCAGTGGACACAGCATTAAGGGGATCTCTCCAATCACAAATCAACTTCCTTGAATTGCGGGCCATTTGCCGAGTGTTGAATGCCTTTCTGCTATCCATCAAAGGGCGACTGGTGCAGATGCTCACAGACAACTGCACTGCTGTGTGGTACTGGAACAAGCAGGGCGGGTGGTGGTTTTTCCCTGTGGGATCTTTAAACATCAGTGTAGATGAACTCAGCCCTCTTACTCTAGCAGCTCACAAATGGCAATTACACCTTGAGGTGTCACAAGTTATCTATTGCGAATTGGCTCAAATCTTGGCTCAATATGTTCCCCACCACCGAGAACACAAAGTGCTAGCATGTTGGCATGCTGGAGTTTTCCTGACCACTCACTCTTGGGTGACTCTTCCAAACTAGAGTAGAGCTCAGGACTTCTGTGCTCCTTTCTGCGCTACTACTTCTGTCCGGAGTTCTGAAAAAAATCAGGAACTACCGGCTCAAGTCAACTAGTTGCACCGGATAGGGCCTGTCGAATGTGCTACCCAGAGCTCCTGAACATGAGTATTTGTTTATCAGGCTCTCTTCAGGGGATCTTCTGTTGCAAGGGGCGCCTGCACCTGGGCTTGTGCAATTTTCACCTCCATTTTTGGTGATTGAGCAGTGGCTGACTGTAGTCCTCCTCCCTCCAGTGGCTATGCATGTCATCTTAGCAGGCAGGCATCCCTCCACTAAATTCATATACTCCTGCTGTTGGAACACATTTGTGACTGTGTGTGGTACTTCGCTAATCAAACCACTTCAGGCCAAACTTTTTGAAGTGTTGCTTTTTGTGTTGTACATAGCCCAGCAAGGACTTTCCCTGGGCACAGTAAAATTGTACTTGTCTGCTCTTTCAGCTTTTTTATGGTTGCTGGATCATCCCTCTTTATTTAGTCTGTTGTAGTGCTCTTTTTGAAAGGTTTGCAACATATGTTTACGCCTTTCATTATGCCTCAATGGACCGGAATTAGGTACTTGCATTATTTATATGTACATCCTTTCAACCTCCAACATACTGTCCATTTTGGCTTCTCACGCTCAAGACAGATTTCCTCATTGCCCTAACATCAATGTGATGTGTGACTGAGCTGCAAGCTCTTTCTATCCGGATACTCAACTTCCTTTTAAGACATTTGGACTTGAGGACCTTCATGAGCCTCCTTTATCCCAAAAGTTGTGATTGTTTTTAATGTCACTCAAAGCATCACTCCTCTGGTGTTCTTAACTTCTCCTCATCCCTCTAATTATGAGTAGAGGCTCCTTCAGTTGGATCCTAAAATCGCCCTCAACCTTTGATCGCTTGTACCAAACCCCATCATATGGAAGGTCAGCTGTTTATTAAATTCACTGGAGCAAAAAAAAAAAGTGTTTGACCATGCAGAAGAGACCCAAATCTCTTTGGCTCATCCACTGTATTAAGTTCTGCTACACACTGGCCAAGAAGTAAACCCCAGAAGGTTTAACAGCCCATTCTACCAGAGGCAAGACTGCTACCGTACCACGTGTTGGCATGAGGAGTGCCTGTTCTGGATATTTGCAGGCTGCTACATGGGCGTTGCTTCATACATTCACAAAGCACTACTGTGTGGACAGTCTGGTCTGTCGAGAGTAGCACATTGCCTGCTCTGTCTTGCAGGATTTTTTGGTATGAGCCAATTCACAGACCCACCACCTGGAGAGTTCTGTTTTAATATCTATTCAAATGTTAGGAATATGCTACTAGAAGTATCCATCCAGGAATGCTACCAAGGACAATACCAGGGTGTCACAGGCCCCATAATTCTTTGATGTTTCAGCGCATAGGGGATGTGTATTTTTGGACCCTCGTGCTATAAAGCACTTTGTTACTCCCGCAGTGCTAGACGCTACAAGGGGGGTCACAGGACCACAGGTTGCATAATCATTTGTGCCTGGCGGCACTGACCTTTCAGCGTGCAGTGGAGGAGGAACTTGACCCCGTCGCTCTATAAAGTGCTCTATTACTCCCACAGCACAGGACACTACCAGGGGATCACAGGACCCATAATCTTTTATAACGTGTATTTGTAAAGCGCACGTTCACCGACAAGGTTATCTTGGCGCTGAATAGCAGATGTTTATTGTTACCCTATTCAATGCATGGTACTAATTTTATCGTCCTTGGAAGGATGAAAGGCTGAGTTGACCCACCGGGATTTATACCTATGGCCAAGAGGTTAAACACAGGTCCTTGCAGTGGATACATTAGTCCACTAATCCACCAGACCCAACTTATGCCTGGCAGCACCGTCCTTTCAGACACAGGGGAGGAGGAACTTGTCCCTCCTCGTGCTATAAATTGCTCCATTCCTCCCGCAGGGCGAGCAAAGCCCGGGCCAAGGGCAGTCTCGTCCTGCACCTATCATAAACCGAAAAAAGGCTTGTCTTGGCCACCCCCTTGTTTAAAAAAAAAATCCTTTATTTGTATCTTACTTACCCAGTTTGTTTGTATCTTAGTTTTTAACTTTTTTCTTTATTACTTCTCTTTTTCAAGCTGCTATTTATATACAGTGTTTAATTTTGATGTTTTGTTTTTAGTTTCCTTTATTCTTTCAAATCCTAACATTTAGAGTGCACATGGGCAAGAGAAAGAATGGGGAAGGACCCTCAGACCCACCTAAGCTCAAAAAACCTTCACGACCCACAGCAGAAAATTACACATTTAAGGAAATATATACTCTTATTGAAGAAGTTGAATCACTAATGATGGCAAACTGCAGAAGTGCAATTTGAAGATTACACACTTTTTAAATCAAACTTCACTTTATCTGTACCCTCTTTATTTCTATACCTGCTCTTTCTCCTCCTAACCTTAAACCTGGGCTAGGGCCATCTACCCATGCTAAAGCTCCCACTACTAATAAAGAAATGGAAATTTCTAACCACCCTTTCTTGTACAGCAATTGTTTTTCCGTGTTAGAAAAACCTCGAGGACACCCAATTCAATTCAATTTTTTTTGTTATGGAACTCATACAGAGGTCCACAAAAATACACCAATACAATAAAAGGACATACTTTAAATACATACAAAAAATATTTTTTTTAATACACCAGTAAATTAGAAAAGGAGGAAAGAGGGAAAGACATACTTTGCATATAGTGCAAAATTCTACAATGTCCTGCGACTGGGTTTTTAAAAAAATGTTGGGCCTTGGGGGTCCTTGTGGGACCACCTGAGCAGGCCTAGGGGGTCAGGGTGCTTCTACCCTGCCCCCTTTTTCAGTTCTAAACCTTTCCGAGCACGAGCTGCATGCTCATTGGCTTTCAACACTTCAAACCAGGAAGTGTTGGCAGCCATCTTGTGCTCGGTAGACCGAGGCACAAGAAGTCAGAAAAACAAACGTGTAGAACACAAAAAGGGGGCAGGGTAGAAACACCCTGACCCCCTAGGCCTGCCCAGGCGGTCCCACAAGGACACCCAGGCCCAATTTTTTTTTTAAAAACCCGGTCGCGAGGGGCATAGTGATAAAGAAGTGTGGGGGGGCCCCAATCCCCCCCCCCCCACCCCACCCCCCACTCACTGCCCCGAGGACCGCCGCCCCCGGGGCAAAGCAACGCAGCTCCCTGGCGCATACTGGAGGTTCCAGGTGGGCTAGTTGGTCCACAGGGACCCCTAGTATGCAAGGGGAATTAGTTTCCCTTCTGCAAACGCGCTAGGGGGCTGCGTTGCAGAGAGGTGTAAAAAGGGGCATAGCCTCATTACACCTATCTGCAATGCAGCCCCCTGGCACATACTGAAGGTTCCAGGTGGGCTAGTTGGCCCCCAGGGACCCCCCGTATGCAAGGGGAATTAGTTCTCCCTCTGCAAACGCGCCAGGGGGCTGCGTTGCAGAGAGGTGTAAAAAGGGGCATAGCCTCATTACACCTCTCTGCAATGCAGCCCCCTGGCACATACTGGAGGTTCCAGGTGGGCTAGTTGGCCCCCAGGGACCCCTAGTATGCAAGGGGAATTAGTTCCCCCTCTGCAAACGTGCCCGGGGGCTGCGCTGCAGAGAGGTGTAAAAAAGGGCTTTGCCTCATTACACCTCTCTGCAATGCAGCCCCCTGGTGCATACTGGAGGTTCCTGGTGGGCTAGTTGGCCCACAGGGACCCCCAGTATGCAAGGGGAATTAATTCCCCCTGTGCAAACGCGCCAGGGGGCTGCGTTGCAGAGAGGTGTAAAAACATTTTTTTTTCAATTTATATTAAAAATATGTAATGTAATTTAAAAAATAAAATATTTAAAAATAAATAATTTATAATAATGTAGTAAATCAGTATAAAAATATAACAATACATTTAAAGATTATCATTTACAAAACCATTGAAATTCACTGAAAAAAACCATAGGTTTCAGCCACGTTCTAGTTAGGAATTACCATTTAAAAAACCTTTGAAATTCACTGAAAAAACCATAGGTTTCACACACGTTATAGTTAGGAAATAGCATTTTAAAAACCTTTGAAATTCACTGAAAAAACCATAGGTTTCACACCAGTTATAGTTAGCTGGTCATTTTACTCATACAAAACCTTTGAAATTCCCCCGTTATAGTTAGTTGTACTCACTATAACTCGCGCGCCCGCAATCCACTGCTGATGATGTCACATATTACATCATTCATGACCTGGTCAGTGACATCACTGATGACATCTCAAATGACATCACTGATTACACCATCCATGTGACAATGAAATACACCTCATCACACACTAGTATAATATTTTTCACTCAGTGTTAAAGTGCCCTATTTCAAACCATTGACACTCCAATAGTATTTTCTAAATACCCGCTCTGTGAATCATAGATCTATACACATATCTAATCACTTACCTATAGATTCAGTGTTATATACAGTGAATAAATAACAGTACACTAACAAATATACTTTTGCGCCTATTTCAACATTACACACCAGCACACATTGTATTCTTATAAAAACATCTTATTGACTTATGCAAACAATGGATCATACTTACATTTACTCACCTACACACTTATACAAACACCACTTCATATATTCATATAGATAGTAACACACACTTAGTGTGTTATAAAATGACTATTAGAAATATACAGTTATCCATACAGTGACTCATACAATCACTAAGTCTTTTGCTCACTTAAATAGATATAACTGTAACATACACTTCTTTTTTTTTCAAATTTCATGGAGATATACTATTGAGAGACATATTTCATCACCACCACGCCCATAAACATATACACTCACTGAAAAAAGTGTTATAACATGTAGTCTTAACCTCATTTACCTAGTGAATAAACTATTCACACATTTTTAGGCAATTACACACCACCCACCAAACCACATAGACATTCATTTACCCATACAAATACTCCGTTAAGAAACCAATAACAAATATAGTCTTTAATATACCAATTAAGTCAAAGCAATAAAGACTTTAACTCAGTTAAATAACTACACATTATATACAGTGAGACTCTCCATATTAGTCAAGGAAACAATCAATGACACTGTTACTAAATCCACCATTCACACATTTATATTTATATATCCACTCATTCTTCAATACAAAGTAGTGTATTAATAATACATATTTAATTATCAAAGCAAACAACATTCACTGGAAGATGTCATCAGTGATTTCATCAGTGATGTCACTGACCATGCCATGAATGATGTAATATGCGACATAATCAGCAGTGGATTGCGGGCACGCGAGTTATAGTGAGTACAACTAACTATAACGGGGGAATTTCAAAGGTTTTGTATGAGTAAAATGACCAGCTAACTATAACTGGTGTGAAACCTATGGTTTTTTCAGTGAATTTCAAAGGTTTTTAAAATGCTAATTCCTAACTATAACGTGTGTGAAACCTATGTTTTTTCTGTGAATTTCAAAGGTTTTTAAAATGCCAATTCCTAACTATAACATGTGTGAAACCTATGTTTTTTTCAGTGAATATATATATATATATATATATATATATATATATATATATATATATATATATATATATATATATATATATATTCACTGAAAAAACCATAGGTTATAGACCATATATAGTTAGGAATTCGCATTTACAAAACCTTATTTTACTCACACAAAACCATTGAAATTCCATATATAGTTAGTTGCACTAACTATATATCGCGCACCCGCAATCCACTGCTGATGATGTCACATATTACATCATTCATGACATGGTCAGTGACATCACTGATGACATCTCAAATGACATCACTGATGACATCTCAAATGACATCACTGATGACATCTCAAATGACATCACTGATGACATTACTGATCACATCACTGATGATATCATTCATGTGATAATACGATGAACCTCTTCAGACTCTAATATAACCTTAGATACAATCAGTGTAAACACACTCTCACAGACTGTCACTCATCCATGGAGTTACTCACACACCTAGTCAGTCATGCAAAGAATCAATCACACCTCCATTTCCTCAACTATACAGTTATACAAACTTTACTTATTCAAACATATACTAACACATATTTACTCTCTTATACAATCCCTGATACACGTTCACAATGATCCATACAGCCACACACATTCACTGGCTCTTATGCACAGTTATTTATATATGTCAACTCTCACATGTACTGTGTTTTACATATGTACTTACTTTGACATGTAGCACTGAGCTATCGATTCACTCACCAATACACTCATGCACACATTCAACCGCCCATACAGCTGTTTCCACATGCACTTTTGAAACCATACATCTAGTGAATCAACTGCTCACACATCTATGCACAGAGTCATACACCTCCCAGCCACCCACACACACACTCAGTCTCCCATACAAATACTTGGGCAACCAATCAATAACCCATATAGTTACTCATATAGCTACTTATCAACACATGCAACAGTTTACAGAACAACAGACATTATGATGCACAAATTAAGACAGTTTAGTCACTAACCCATGCACTCAGTGAGACACATTTAATCACTCACTCATACAGTCAGTCATGCACCTACTAAATCCTTCATCCAGACACTTATACATCCACTCATTCTTCAATATGTAAGACATATTTTAACTTTACAGAAACATACAGTCACTGGATGTTGTCATCAGTGATGTCATTTGAGATGTCATCAGTGATGCCATCAGGGATGTCACTGACCATGTCATGAATGATGTAATATGTGACATCATCAGCAGTGGATTGCGGGTGCGCGATATATAGTTAGTGCAACTAACTATATATGGAATTTCAATGGTTTTGTGTGAGTAAAATAAGGTTTTGTAAATGCGAATTCCTAACTATATATGGTCTATAACCTATGGTTTTTTCAGTGAATTTTCAAGGTTTTGTAAATGCTAATTCCTAACTATATATGGTCTATAACCTATGGTTTTTTCAGTGAATTTTCAAGGTTTTGTAAATGCTAATTCCTAACTATATATGGTCTATAGCCTATGGTTTTTTCAGTGAATATATATATATACATACATATATAAACATATATCATCTGTATATCTATATAAATACAAACATAAATGCATGCATACATATACTTATATGCATACAGATGCATGTTATTTACATGAAAGTTGAAAAAACACTAATAAAAGCAAAGCTAAAAAGCCACCTCATTACAAACAGAATGGCTTTAACTTAAACGAGGGCGAGATCTATTGCATTTTCAATGCTTGTTTACTTTGGTTCCATCAAGAAGGCATTCAGATGTGTCACACATTTGCCATAAATTCTGAATGTTAGCACTCTAGTTGCACATTAGATCACTGTAGTAAAGCTACTACTCACCAGGGACGTCTGCTGCTGGTATTCAAAGTGCATGTTTCAGTCTGCATGTCAGAATTTTTTTAATGAAATAGAAGAGGATTTGAGAAGTCACTCAAAATGATCCCTAATTTTTCTTTCTGAAGCACTGATCATACTTTCTATGGCAAAATTAACCCCCTCATGTTGTTCCTTTTTAAATTGAGTGTTTTCAGACTTACCACTTCATTCCAATCAAGATGGCTTCTGGTGTGCCATACTTTTGTCATAAGTAAGACTGTTAGCGCTCTAGTTGTTCTTTAGAACACTCTGGGACATTCTGTCATTGGGCTATACTTGGGGTACATCTGGGTGATATTTGGGCTACATTTAGGCTCTTTTGTCTCTGGTGGCCATCTTGGGAGACTGTATGTCAGAATTTTTTAATGAAATTGAAGAGGGTTTGAGAAGTCACTCAAAATGTGCCCTAATTTTTCTTTCTGCAGCACTAATCATAATTCATATGGCAAAATATACCCCCTCATTTTGTTCCTTTTTAAATTAAATGTTTTAAGAGTTACCACTTTATTCCAATCAAGATGGCTTCAGGTGTGCCATACCTTTGTAATAAGTAGGACTGTTAGCGCTCTAGTTGTTCTTTAGAACACTCTGGGACATTCTGTCATTGGGCTATACTTGGGCTACATCTGGGTGATATTTGGGCTACATTTGGGCTCTTTTGTCTCTGGTGGCCATTTTGGGAGACTGCATGTCAGAATTTTTTAATGAAATAGAAGAGGATTTGAAAAGTCACTCAAAATGTGCCCTAATTTTTCTTTCTGCAGCACTAATAATACCTTCTATTGCATAATATACCCCCTCATTTTGTTCCTTTTTAAATTAAATGTTTTAAGAGTTACCACTTTATTCCCATCACGATGGCTCCAGGTGTGCTATACCTTTGTAATAAGTAGGACTGTTAGCGCTCTAGTTGTTCTTTAGAACACTCTGGGACATTCTGTCATTGGGCTATACTTGGGCTACATCTGGGGGATATTTGGGCTACATTTGGGCTCTTTTGTCTCTGGTGGCCATTTTGGGAGACTGCATGTCAGAATGTTTTAATGAAATAGAAAAGGATTTGAGAAGTCACTCAAAATGTGCCCTAATTTTTCATTCTGCAGCACTAATCATACTTTCTATGGCAAAATATACCCCCTCATGTTGTTTCTTTTTAAATTAATTGTTTTAAGAGTTACCACTTTATTCCAATCAAGATGGCTTCAGGTGTGCCATACCTTTGTAATAAGTAGGACTGTTAGCGCTCTAGTTGTTCTTTAGAACACTCTGGGACATTCTGTCATTGGGCTATACTTGGGCTACATCTGGGTGATATTTGGGCTACATTTGGGCTCTTTTGTCTCTGGTGGCCATTTTGGGAGACTGCATGTCAGAATGTTTTAATGAAATAGAAAAGGATTTGAGAAGTCACTCAAAATGTGCCCTAATTTTTCATTCTGCAGCACTAATCATACTTTCTATGGCAAAATATACCCCCTCATGTTGTTTCTTTTTAAATTAAATGTTTTAAGAGTTACCACTTTATTCCAATCAAGATGGCTTCAGGTGTGCCATACCTTTGTAATAAGTAGGACTGTTAGCGCTCTAGTTGTTCTTTAGAACACTCTAGGAGCCTGCAGTAGAACACAAAGGAATCAACTGACAGTCTCTGTCCTTGTTGGATGTACATGTTTTACTGAGAATGTCAGACTTCATTTTCACATGACTGAGAAAGATAATGTGAATTTACAGAAAATATGCTTTCAGTTTAGCTTATAGATCCCCTTCCAAACCACTGTGGTAAAATCATGAGATATTAGTTTTCTTTCAAACAATATTCATGATATCACAGCAGAAGGTTTTTTCACATGGTAAAATCACCTTAGAACCCACCACAATTCCTAAAACGAGTATGGTACCATCAACAAATGATTTATAATGTAACTAAAGTCCTAAAACCCTCTATTAACTACAATGCTTTTTAATGAGGTGCTATCATGTATATTGGTCCCAAGATGGCTGCCAACACTTCTTGGATGAAGTGCTGACAGCCAATCAGATCAGATGTGTGGTTAGGCTCCGCCCAGATATATATCTTTTTTTGAACCTAAATTACTCAAAATCCACTGGAGCACATATATTGAGACCTAGCAAAGGTACATCGGGCTAACAGTCCCTACAATTTTGCCAAGTTTCGTGCAAATCCATTCAGCCGTTCGAGCTAAAAGTGAGGCCAACCGCCCTATGGAAATTAACATGGGAAAAACGCGTTTTGGGACCCCCCCTTTTTTCTCGGCCCCCCCTTGATGAACCCCCCCCAAATTGTCAGGGGCTGCTCAGAAACAAAATGTTCCATTTTCCTGAAAATTTCAGCCAATTCCGTCCACAAACGCCAAAGTTATTAGACATAGAATTTTCAAAAATCCCATAGAGAAAAAATCCTAACTATATATACCTACTGGCGACCGCCAGTAGGTAATATATATATAGATATATATATAGATATATATATATATATATATATATATATATATATATATATATATATATATATATAGATATATATAGATATATATAGATATATATAGATATATATAGATATATATAGATATATAGACACATATAACCTATAGGTCACTCCTATGGCAGGCCTTAACAATCCTGGAGGCAGAGTGCTTGGTTTTATGTGAGAGGGGACCCGAGCATGAGCTGAGCCCCTCTGCAGCTCATGCTATAGCTGTTCTTGGATATAGCCATACCATATACTCTAAGTGCATTATAATCCTCGCGGTTAATGCTAATTTTGGTTTGGCTTTATCAAAACATGTCGTGAAGGTGTCAAACACTTTGGAATACTACCCCCCAGCCAGTCCTGGCGGTGGGGGTAGCATTCCACCCTTCTAGAGGGAGAAGACAAGTAGTTACTGGTAAACCCGGTTAAAGTTAAACAAAGCCCCACCATCACAAAATGGATGCTCCTGCTACAGACACGAGTCTGCCCTCCTGCTACTGGGCGAACCTACAGCAGGGGAGGCCTGGACAATAGGTTTCCTGTCCAGGGAGGTGCTAGCCCCTCCCCAGACAGGCTTTAGTGCATTGGGCAGGGTAGGTTGCATTCAGTGAATGCTTTTCAGACACTACCTGGGGCACACAAGGTGCTACATGCATTTCCCAGTGCAAACCGCTTGCTGGGGCGCTCAGCCCCAGCTCTGGGGCGAAACTGGACAAAGGGAAGGGGGTGTAACCACCCTCTACCCAGGTCCACCCATAGGGGGGACCTTAGAGTTAGTCCAACCCCTAAACTTGATAGAATTATAGAACCCCAGTCCCTAGGACTTTAATTACCCTGGACGAAACTCTGCAACATATATCCTGGACCTTCGACATTCCATATCGACTGGAATATGGAAGAAATCTCCCTTGTGGTCAAGGAGTGACCACCCTGTTCAAACAGGCACCAATTGCATCTTTGCTGGTCTGCATTTTTGAGGCTCCCGCCGGATCCTGAAGAATCTGCGACATAGGACACGAACTTCCAGACCTCTCTGACGCTGACCTGCGCTCCCAGCAAAGCTGAGACCTGTGGTGGACACGAGAAAAGTGGGACCGGAACTCCTGGACATCCTGCATTTTGCAACCTGCACCAACTTCCCGAGGTATCCCGAAGTTGTGCATTGGGGTGCTTGAAGCCCCAGCCCCAAGCACCTTTTGCACCGAAGCTTAAAGGCCCACACTCCACGAGTATCCCGTGGGCCCGCTGTGTGCATTTCAGCTCGACGCATCTTCGTGGTTCCTAGTCTGTTGGCTAGTGAGCCCCCAAGAAGACCAATCTTGAAACTACTTTGATTTCCTGGTTGCTTCAGGCTTGCTCCAACTTCTCCCCAAGCGAGAAGTTCCCCAGACTTTGCTGGTCTGCACCTAAGCCAATCTCGACATCTTGCGTGGATTGCGTTTGCCAAGGCTTGTTGGGTCCAATCCGGATACCGACACCGCAGTCAACTAGATCCTTCGTGGGACAACTCGAATCCAGCTCCTGGCCGTCGTCAACGCCTCCTGGACCTCGTGGCTGAAGAGACAAACTTCACCTTTTCACCTGAAATCACCCGACATTGGCTGGCAGCTTCCCATCGCCATCCTGGTCACTGGCTAGTGACCCAGACTCTGTCCCTTCTGCTTTCAGGTTCTTCACATCTCAGATCCACCCTTGGATCCACCCGGATACTTTCCCTCTGGTCGCCTGCAACACTTCTTCGCAGCTCTCCATTGGAATCGATGACGAAACCCCAACACCAAAAGACACCTATGCACCCGGCTTCCGTGGCTGAGGTAACACGAGTACTCTGGTAGTCTCAAGGGTATTGGCCCTCCTAAGTCTAAACGGGTTCCATCGTAAGTCATTTAGAAGTGTCCTTGAATTGTAAATTTGTAACTTGTTTGTTCTCCATAGAAAGTCAATGGTAACCTGCGGATGTGTTTAGACACTGCACACAGCTCCCGTGGGCCTCCTACATCCCAACATTTGGTTGTTCCTAGAAGCCCCAGCGATTCCACAAGCCCTAGACCTGCTTTCTATTCCACATGTGGTTCTTATACCCCTATTTTAGTATATGGTTTGTGAGGTCCCTAGGGCAAAACGTATACTGTGCAACTTATCGTATGCTAATTAAGTTCCTTATATTGTACTTTTACCTCTGACCTCACAAAGAGTGCAGAGGGGTTGTGTTTAGAATAAATACATATATATTTGATATATACCTTGTGTGGTGTGCTTTCATTTGGTACTCAAGAGTTTATAAATAGTGAAACAACTTGCTTAACTCGTCTCCAAGTCTTAGCCTGAAGGCTGCTCTCTACAGCTACCCCTAGGATAGCTTTCTATAAGGTTGACTTCATAACCTACCATCCTTAAGGGTCGATTGGTCTGGTGCAAGGTGCCCACTAGAATAGTGTAATCATATACCAGGGCAACTTCACACACTAAACTTAAAAAAATGTCCTAGTAAATAGCCCAAAATGTTTTAAAAAATTGAATTATCCTATGGCAAACAATTTTATTTTGTGGAGACAAGACAAAAAGATCGGGCCTTCTGAGCAGGATGAATATTACATTTGATAAATGATGATCTTAATAACATGCGCCTGGCCCTTTGAAGTTACGGGCACACAAACAGCACGTGATTAAGATCCTGAATTTGTAAAAACACAATTCACAGATTCTCTCCCCTCTTGGAATTTTTCCCATATGCCTGTCACTTCTCTCAGAGGCAACAGGTTGGTTCTCAAAAGTAGTATCAACCTTCTAATCCCATGTGGGAGATTCCATGAAAGATAGGGCTGAGATCTATTCCCCAAAGCACTCCCACAGACCACCTCATTGCGGGCTTTAGATGGACTTAAAACTGTGTCTCTTGCTGTGCTAATCGAGCTTGCGGACTTCTTTAAGAATGACTTCAAAACAGGCTTTGGCATGGGTGAATCACAATTTAAATTGAGCCCAAATAAATCATTTGCGTAAGCAATGATCTGAAGAAAGCTGATTTATCCTTTATTTTAACGAAGGTTTCCATTCTCAAAGCGGCCCTGAGGGTGACCTCATCCCCCCCAAAAGAGGGAGTTCCCCCCACTTCAGGACCGCTGATAAGGATGAAGTATATAAAGAGATTAGATGGAATTCCAAGCTTAGAACATGTGGGGCAGCCAAAGAGTTTGAATTACAAATTTGGCGGAAAAACTAGCTTTCAGCCTTATCAAAGGCGAGCCAAAAGTGCCTATCTAGTATTCTGCAGCATATGTTAATGAAGGAGGAAGTTTAACCTTAAATACTGACAGAACGTGCTTAAAATGGCGTCTCCTACAGGTTTTGTAAAATCTGGTTAAAGCTCCAGCTTGGGTGGCAGCCTTACCAACACACAGTTTAATATGCTCTGAGTCTCGTCCGTTTTTTAAAAAAAACCTTCCCCAGATACAGATATGAGTCGACCAATTCAAGTTCTTCATGCCCCAACAGCCACTTATACCCTTTCTTTATTCTAAGAGCTTTCTTGCAGAAGACTAAAATTTTGCTTTTACAATATTGATTTTCAGAAAGTGGTCCTCTGCATATTTGGTTAGGGCATCCAGACGACGTTGCAAGCCAATAGGAGTTAAATCAAAAATTACAACATCCTCTGCATATAATAGGGAACCAATGGACATTGTACCAATTCTAGGGGCGGCCCCTCTGACTTCGTTTAAATTGCCGGGGAGATCATATATATAAAGAGAAAACAAAAGAGGGGCTAACAGGCTACCCTGCTTAAGCCCTTTATAGGTCTTAATCATACACGATCACTCCTGCAAGCCTCCCATCATCACTTGATACCAAGTGTCTGTATGTAATTCTATTATAAGGCCCAGGAGGTGGTTTGGTATACCAAGATGGGAGAGCTTTCTCCACAGCGTCTGACGATCTACTTCATCAAAGGCTGTGGAGTAATCAATGAATGCAGTATAAACTGGCATGCTTTGTGAGAAAACATATTTCTCTACAATGGCCGGGAAAGCCTCAATGTTGTCCAGGGTTCCATGGTTCTTTCTGAAACCTGCCTGTTCTGGTGGTAAGATGTACTGGTCATGGGTCCAATGCTGCAGATGATGAAGTATACTTTTTGCAAATAATGTGCCTGATGCGTCCAACAGTGCAATCTGTCTGAAACTAGTACGTAAACTTTTTGGGCCCTTTTTGAACAAAGGAACTATAATACTCCCCTTCCAAGAGGAGGGAATACTAATCATTTGAAAGCAAAAATTAAACAATAGCGCCAAAAAGGCTCCCCGTGCAGCGGACTCATTTTTGATCAACATAATCGGGATACAATTCGGTCCTTGTGCGCCGGAGGTTCTGGCATTCTTTGTGACCTACTACTTCATTCCTTGACGGGGGCCGGGGGAAGGAAGACTCCTCTGTTACAGGCTTCAGAAAAGGCACTGCACTGTTGTATTTATATAATAGTGAAATATAATCCACCCACTCCCTTTCTGGGATCGGAATAGGGAGAGCCCTCTGTCTTGAGTCATATTCTGCAAACAGGTGCCAATGCTTTTTTGAATCTTTGGCTCTCGCGGCTTCCCTCAACCCAATCCGTTTAGCATCAAGCTCCCTTCTCTTTTCTCCAAGTTTATGATGACTTCTTGCTCGCTTAAGGCAATTCATTTCCTGATGTTTACCTGTGGAAAATTGTGAACACCCAAATAGTCAATCAGCAAACACCGTCTGATCTCTGTGATACTGGGGATTCTGCTACCATTGATTTCTCTTCAATAAGAAACATTTCCCATGCTATGTTTTTTGCTTTACTCTTTATGTAGAGCAAATAAGACTCAAGTGCACTACTGTCTCATCCTATACCCCTCTCAATATATATCCTCTACCTCCAGTCTCTGAATCATCCAAACCTCATTCTGCTACTGTGATCTCCAAAATAACCCTTTCTGGACTTTTCCCTCTATCCCTCATTGGCTTACCCCAACCCAAGCCTTATTTTACTATTGTGATCTCCCAAAATAACTCTCTAAATTCTTCCCTCATGAATCTCCTTGAGGAATCCCAAACCTCTTACTACTATGATCTCCTAAATAACACTTTCTAGACTCTTCCCTCTTATATACCTCCATTATCCTACTCAATCCAACTAACATACTTGCATGTCCACCACTCAGAAGCACGCTACTCCGGAACTCAAAAAGGATTAGAGGTGGAATAGGGAAGGAGTAGTTTCTGTCCTGTAACTCCAGTTCTGTAGTAGGGGTATCTCTGTTATAGTCATAATCTAGTGAATAGTCCCGCCCATGTGCGCGGACCCCGGAGCAATCAAAAATAATCTCTTATGTTGTCAAAAAATGCAGAACTGCACAGACACTTAAGAGAGAATTTAAAGACAGGTAATGCAGCCTATATCCACAGGCTACACTGTCCAGTACTTCAACTAGAAATTCCACCCAAAATCCACAAACAGCACAGCCTGTCCAGGTTTTTCCACATAGAAAACCTTGCTTTTACCAGAAAAACCCTCAGGAATGATAGAGAGGAAGGAGTGGACAGACAAGCCCCATAGGCTGCCATTATGTGGCTCAGAACAGGATACTGTGCCTTTAAGAGAACTTTCCAGAACACTCTCAGTATCCCAGAATGCACTGCAGGTCCATTTTACTTTCAGTTCTTTTTTCCGGCTCCTGCTAGCAGGACCCTGGAGCATTGAGCTCTCCCTTTTTAGGGTTTATTTGGTGATTTCTTTTCACTTGTTCAAGTGTTTTGAGTACTTTCATTCGAAGTACTTTGGTGTTTTCTTCCTGTCTGTTTCTGAGCACTCTTTTATTTGTTTTGTTTGACAAATGCCCAAAGTGTTTTAGGAAGAAGGCCAAGTCTGACCCACACGAGGTGTGCATCATCTGCCTTCCCTCATCTCATGTCCCAGAGGAGTGTGACATTTGCCAGGGATTCTCTTCCAGGACCCTGAGAGATAGGATGAAGATCAGGCTCCAAGGCCTGGAAGACAGAAGACTGAAAGCACAAGGTGGGTCTGGGCAGACTTCCTCTGCCCATGCTGAGGCCTCTTGGGGGCTCCCCAGGGGCAGGAAGACCAGCAAGCGTCCCCATTCTCTGCCGGCGTCGATAGCACCGACGACGGCGTCAAGAGGGATGACTACAGTCTGTTCCTCGTCTCCATCCAGGGCTCTGGGTCGAAGCGGCGTCGACGCTCGACGTCGAGGGAACTGAATAGACCACCATGGAGATCTCCAGTGACGATTTCATCGTTGTCTGCGTCGTCGAGTTTTCGACGTCGAGAGGTGGCCCGGCGTCGGCACTCGCCGTCCAGGCGACACCGCCGTTGGCGAAGAAGAGGAGGTCGGCGTCGAGGGGATCCATGACGTCGAGGATGACGTTGAAGTCTCGCAGACGTTCGGCGTCAAAGAGCCGGTCGCCGTCGAGGCGAAGGCGGTCGCCGTCGAGAACGGGACGCTCGCTGCCGAGAAGGAGGCGTTCGCCATCGAGAAGGGGGCGTTCGCCGTCGAGGGACCAACGGTCGCCGTCGGGGCGGCGTTCTTTGGCGCCAAAGAGGCGCAGAAGAAGTTCTGGCGCTAGGAGTCATTCTAGCCGGCGGCATGTGCTGGTAGGGAACATCCCCTCTTCTGAGAAGGGAGAGTCACCGGGCTCGGTGTACTCTGAGGTATATACACCTCCCAAGCCGAGGTAGACTCTACCTCCTCCCCCCTTGCCCAAGGAACCTCCTCATCAACCTCAGCCTCAAACTCAGCCTCTTCCTCGACTTCCAACTGACGAACCTCCTGTGGTTCCTCCGAGGTCAGTGTCGCTGCCGCAATACCCGACTCCGCCTAAGGGGACTCCGCAGCCGAGGCCCCCAGTCAGCCACAGTCGCCTGCTCCAGTGAGGCCAGCAGAGCGTCCGAAGCCAAGGAGATCGAGCTCTCGTTCCGGTCGGAGGGGGAGATCGGACATCGTGATCAAGATGACGCCACAGGAGGCGCAGATCACGTTCCCACACAACTTCTGGGACCAGAACCTACTCACCGACTTTGTCGGAATCCCCTGGGACAAGGGTGTCGCCGGTGGACGACATCGGCACGTTCCAGGATGTTCTGAGGGTTGCAGCGAAGTTGGGCATCACAGAGACGGTGCCTACTCCCACGACGTCCGTGATTTTCGAGACGCTCCATAAAAAGCACCTGTCTCGACCATTACTGCCTCTAGTACCAGGATTGGTAGAGCCCGCCCAGGAGTTGTTCCTCACTCCCGCGGTGACGAAGGCTGCTCCTTCCAGGCTCCTTAAGAAGTACCGGGCCCCGGATTCTGACCCGGCTTTTCTTCTGATGGATCCGACACCGGACTCTGTCATAGTGACGGCGGCTAGGAAGCAGCATGCCACCTCCCTGTCTTCAACCGTACCTCCTGATAAGGAGAGCCGATGGATAGACTCAGCAGGCAGAAAGGTCTGTGGGACGGCATCTACTGCAATGAAGGCGGCTAGTGCTGCGGCGTTGCTAGGGCGATACGATTGTGCCCTATGAGAGTCCCTCCAGCAATTCGCTGAGTCCCTTCCTCGTGAAAAGAGGACTTTCTAGAGATTCTGAAGGAGGGGATGCTGGTGTCGAACCAGCTCATCAGCGCGGCTGCTGATGTGTCTCTTCTGGCGGCACATGGGTACTGTCATGGTGTTAACCAACGGCGCCACGCTTGGCTTCGACTTACATCACTCAAGCCGGAGGCTCCGCAGCAGGTGGCCAATCTGCCTTTCTCGGGGAAAACCCTGTTTGGCAAGCATGCGGATGACGAGATGGCCCGTATGAAGGCAGACCCGAGACCCTTACGGCTGTCGGGTTGGAGAAGCCCAAGGAGAAGAAGACCTACCGGCCATTCCCGAGACGGTTTGGGGCGCAGGGTAGAGGGCGTGGACAGACTTCGGGACAGCAGCCACAACAGCAGCAGCAGCAGTTCCGGAGGCCCTTCGAGAAGCGCCAGAAGGACAGAGGCGGCCAGCAGTCCGCAGCAGCAAACAAAGGCCCAGCTGGGTCTCAACCCTGAGCGGTTACTTCCCCTACATTCGTTACCCGCTCCGGTGGGGGGAAGCGTTCAATTTTTTCTGGCAGAGTGGAGAAAAATTACTCGGGACAAGTGGGTGCTGAATATTGTTTGCAATGGATACAGTCTTCGGTTAACCAGCCCGCCTCCATCAATTCCACCGGTCAGCTCGCAGTTTCAACTGCGCGAGCTCCAGGCGGAGGCCGATACTCTGTTAAGGAAAAGGGCGATAGAAGACGTACCTCTGTCTCAAAGGGGAAGAGGTCTGTACTCGCGGTTCGTTCTGGTTCGCAAGAAGGACAAGAACAAGTTCAGGCCCATTCTCGATTTGCGACAAGCAAACAAGTGGATTCGCGGAGAGAGGTTTTGCATGCTGTTGTTGCATCAGGTTTACCCTCAGCTGCAACAGGGAGACTGGCTATGTGCTATAGACCTACAGGATGCGTACTTCCATGTGCCCATTGCACAAAAACACAGGACGTTCCTGCGATTCCAAGTCGGCGCCAATCATTATCAGTACACATTACTGCCATTCGGGCTGAAATCTGCGCCCAGGACACTCTCGAAGTGCATGGCAGTGGTAGCTGCACACCTGAGAAAGAACAAGGTGTTTGTCTACCCGTACCTGGACGATTGGGTGATCAAGGCCTCCTCCTTCTCGGAAGCTCAAGCGCACTTCCAGAAGACGTGCGTTCTCTTGAACAAGCTGGGGTTGCACATCAACATGTCCAAGTCTGTCCCAACTCCAGTCCAGTGCATTCAGTACTTGGGAGCCTTCATCAATATGCTGTCAGCAAGCGTGTCTCCTTCGGAGGAGAGACGATTATCACTCCTTCGGAAGGCTCAGGCTCTTATGACCGATCCATCTGCAACAGTGAGGACGGTGTCTTCTCTACTGGGTTCGATGGCCTCTTGTAACTTCCTCACGCCACACGAACAGCTGCACATGAGACCATTGCAGGAGTGCTTGGTGGATCAGTGGGATCGGAGAAAAGGTTCTCGGGACGACAAGATATGACTGTCTCTGCATGCTCTTCAGTCTCTGAAGTGGTGGTGTTCAGCGGAGAATCTCCTCAGAGGGGTTCCCTTCCATAAGGACATTCCCACACAGACTATCGTGACGGATGCATCTCTCCACGGCTGGGGGGCGCACTCCGGAGACTTACAGATACAGGGAACGTGGTCCCCGACGGAGCCCACGTATCACATCATTTTCCTGGAACTCAGAGCTGTTCACTTGGCACTGAAGGCCTTTCATCCGTCCTTCCAGACCAACTCTCTGCTTTTGCAGACGGACAATACGACCACAATGTATTACCTCAACAAGCAGGGGGGCTCGAGATCGCGCACCCTGTCGCAGGAGGCGCAGGCGATCTGGCACCGGCTTCTTGCCAGAGAACTGACGATAACGGCTACTCATCTGCCAGGTGTGCAGAATGTTCAAGCAGACGCACTGAGCAGACTGATTCAGGAAAACCACGAATGGGTTATAAACGATGAAGTACTAGGAGAAGTCTTCGCAAGGCGGGGGACTCCAGACGTAGGTCTGTTCGCCACCGCCGAAAACAGCAAATTCCGAGACTTCGCCTCCAGGTACTACCAGAAGGGGATGCTGGGGAATGTGTTCTGGATCAACTGGTCGAACAGCTTTCTGTACGTTTTTCCACCCATTCCCCTGATTCCGGCAGTGCTCATCAAGCTGTCCCAGTCCAGGGCGTGGATGATCCTGATTGCCCCGGAATGGCCCAAGCAGTGGTGGTTCACGGACCTGCTTCACCGGTCTCTCCTTCCTCACATACGGCTGCCGTGCCGGCCGGACCTTCTCACGAAGTTCGGGGGGCAGATGTTGCACCCCAACCTCTCGTCTTTGAGTTTGGCGGCATGGCTCCTGAGATAGTGCAATATGGCCATTTGAATCTGCCCCAAGATTGTATGGACATACTGAAGTAGTCTAAGAGACCTTCCACTCGGACTTCCTATGCTTACAAGTGGAAGAGGTTCTGTATCTGGTGCAAGTCCAAGGACTATGACTCGACGACATGCAAGGAAGACGTCATCCTTCATTACCTTCTACATTTGGCGCAGTCTGGACTTAATGTTCATTCCATTAAGGTTCATCTTGCTGCATTGACTGCCTTCAGGATATGCCCTTCACAGACTTCCTTCTTCCAGATCCCTGCGATCAAAGATTTTTTGGAAGGCTTGAAGAAAGTGTTCCCTCCTGTCAGGCTTCCTTCGCCTTTCTTGGGAATTGAACGTGGTGCTGTCCAGATTGGTGAAGGAGCCTTTTGAACCTATTCATAAGGCTTCGTTGCAGCACCTGTCCTGGAAGGCGGCGTTCCTCGCGGCCATTACATCAGCCTGCAGGGTGAGTGAAATTCAGGCGTTGTGTTGCCAAGACCTTATACTGTATTTCATGCCTCTAAGGTTGTTATGCGTACTCACCCTAAATTTCTTCCAAAGGTTATCTCTGATTTCCATGTGAACCAGACCATAACGTTGCCTATGTTTTTTCAGAATCCTTCATCTCCAGCGGAAAGGTCTCTGCATTCCCTGGCTGTTAGGAGGGTATTGAAATTTTATCTGGATAAAACCAAAGATATTCGTAGGTCAGACCAATTGTTTATCAATTATGGATCAGTCAGGACCGGTCTTGCTACCTCAAAACAGTCCATCTCCAGGTGGATTGTGTCCTGTATACAATTGTGTTACCAAAAGGCTAATCAGACCTTAGGGGGTAAGCCTGAGGCTCATTCCACCAGGGGCAAAGCTGCCACGACGGCTTTGCTTTGTAATGTTCCTATTGCAGAAATCTGCAAGGCGGCCACCTGGAAGTCAGTCCATACCTTTGCTAAGCATTACTGTCTGGACACTGATGCCGGGACAGCCGCTCAGGTTGGGCAGGCTTCGCTGCGAAATCTGTTCGCACAGTAGTGGTGTTATTCTTTTTCTCCACCGCCGCTTTGGTGTGGGGATGGGCTTGCCATTCTATTCACTAGATTATGACTATACACAGAGATCCCCTTCTACAGAAGGAGTAGTTTCTGTCCTGTAACTCCAGTTCTGGAGTATGGGTATCTCTGTTATAGTCATAAGCGCCCGCCCTCCTCCCTGGTGGAGAGAGATATATTCATGTAAGGAATGCTACAGGTCTGGCGTGTTACGCCTTAAAAAAGAGCTGAAAGTAAAAGGGACCTGCAGTGCATTCTGGGATACTGAGAGAGTTCTGGAAAGTTCTCTTAAAGGCACAGTATCCTGTTCTGAGCCACATAATGGCAGCCTATGGGGCTTGTCTGTCCACTCCTTCCTCTCCATCATTCCTGAGGGTTTTGCTGGTAAAAGCAAGTTTTTCTATGTGGAAAAACCTGGACAGGCTGTGCTGTTTGTGGATTTTAGGTGGAATTTCTAGTTGAAGTGCTGGACAGTGTAGCCTGTGGATATAGGCTGCATTACCTGTCTTTAAATTCTCTCTTAAGTGTCTGTGCAGTTCTGCATTTTTTGACAATTTAAGAGATTATTTTTGATTGCTCCGGGGTCTGCGCACATGGGCGGGACTATTCACTAGATTATGACTATAACAGAGATACCCCTACTACAGAACTGGAGGTACAGGACAGAAACTACTGCTTCCCTATTCCACCTCTAATCCTTTTTGAGTTCCGGAGTAGTGTGCTACTCGCAGGAAAGTGCTGCGGTGCCTCGTCGGTTTAGTAAACTCTATATAAATATAATTAGTTACTACAACTTTGGAAAATCTTGCTGGGGAGGTGTGAAGTAAGGTGCGGTCACTCCCTGGCTCATCTAGGTTTTAATCAGTTAAGTGTTCCTCCTAAGTCATCATTGTACCTCTGCTGGCAAGATTTCTTTTATGTTTGCTTTACGAGTTTTATTCTGGTTGGGGTTGGATTTTGTTTGAAGGTAGCGCACAGAAGGCCACCCATATTTTGACTCTGATCGGAATATTTGTTTAGGCCTTGTTTTCACTGCTTGTTCTGCCCTCTTGATTGTGCTGTGCTTATTTTAGGTGGTGGGGGGGAGTTATTCTGGACTGGTCAATGGCTGTTGCAGGTGGTCTAGGGGGCCTATTAAAAGCTTCCTCAGAAATTACTTATTGAGGACAAACCCCACTTCGTGATCATGGAAAATAGGATGCACCGAACTACCACGGAAGGGGGAAGGCTGGTTGTCGCAGCTGGTCACGGTGTGCATCCTTCTTCTACAGTAGTCCATAAACTGCTGGTTTGGGTTTGTACACAGGTACTACTACTGATTGCAGCGGTAGCTTAGCCGCCTGCTCTCGCAGATTGTCCCCGCCCACTATGATGTTGCTATCCCATTGAAATTATTCCTGGTTGCAGGTACTTTCAAAAGGGCGCACAGCCACTATTGATAATTCAGGACATGATGTATTTTTCTGACGGGCCTGTCCTAAAGCTCTTCCACTGACTTTACTGGTGTCAAGTGTACAGGGTGAAGGTGTTAGTCGTGTGGCTCACGGGGTGCTGCCATGAGTCTGCGTTGCACTAAGTTTTTATGATTATAATAACTTTACTGTTTCAAGCCACGCACCCGTTTGATAGCCTTGTTGTCTTTACTCGCCATGTGCACCTAACTATAAATTAATTGTTGTTATGAATCTGTATACGTAGGTCAGAAAAGTTACTAGCCTTAAAAGGCTTTTGAATCATTGCTGGGGGGCAGCCAAATGATTTAACCTCGATGTATTTGCAATAACGATCTAAATTAGATTTGGTCTTGTTCGCCCTGCCGAGTGGATGGAGACCTCTGTCCCGCCTAACTGATTGTCCTTTGTTGTTCAGGAGCAGCCTTCCACACAGCACGATTGATGGTCTAGCAGTGTTAAAGGATTGCTTCAGCGGCTGGCTTTCTTTTTTATGTGTCCTCGAGCATGGAGTTTCATGGGGCTTACCCCTCATTCCCTCGCACACGGCACTGCTTTGCTATTTTCAGGCACCGCTGTGGCATGCATGCGTCTAACTCGATAGTCCCATTGCTATTTCATACAAGCTACTCCGAGGTTCATACAGTGTTTCTTTAAGAGCCTCCTCCCTTTTCTCTGCCATGGTGAGGAGGGTTCTTGCCATGGTGTTATGCTGAGGTGGCACTAGAGGAAAACTTGCACACACTACATTTGAGCTTGTGTGAGCGTCTGAAAAGGGACTGACAGCTGGTAAGGGGAGGAATGAGTGGGGGGAGAATAATGCTGCCATGCACAAATGCGGCACTCTAAACTCGCGTGTTAAGGAAGTAGGCGGCAGAGATGCACGTCTCCCAACTGCACATGCGTGCATACTACTGTGGTTTCATCAGGTGTCCTATTGCTATTTGCTAGTAATGCTTGTTGTTACAATGTAATCACTTGTAACTTATGTAAAAGTTTGTAACTTGCAACGCACTGTTCCCTATGTAAAGCGCTCTGATACCTTCGGGTCTAGCCAGCGCTATATAAAACTCAAATAAATAAAATAAATAAATAAGTGTGCTAAAAGAAGTGATAGGCCAACTCAAATCTAAAACTCTGAGTCAGGTCAGAACCCCCCACTGAGGGTTTGAAGGGAGAGGCTTGCGCCTTTTAAGGCTGAGATATCAATTGGAGATCAGTTAATGAGTGGGCATTCCTTTCACCTGACCCAATATAGGTTATAATCCAGCTCTGATGCCCATCTGATAGTTTATTCCTTGCAGCTGTACAAGTGATCGTCCACATACCAAATTTTTGCAGAACCCTGTCCATCAAAGATAGAAAGGCACCAAGGTCTATATGATTAACGTTCCCAAACTCTGGCCCAGGGGGTAAGAAGATGTTGATTCTCTAATCAATAAGGTTATCCACTGGATTAAATCTCAGAGGGTTTGTGTTTCACTTATTTTTTCTGACATTATTTATGCCCAAAAGATATTGTCTAGTACCATTTCTCTAGTCTGTATTTGCCTAGAATTTGACAAACACTTGTTGCAGGGCCTAGTGAATATGGATGTAATATCTATTTCACTTCAGGATCGTCTATTCTCTTCTATAACAGTTTCCAAAAGGTTGCTCCTGACTCTGAGTCTTTCTTGTTTCCCTTGTAACGCAAACCCATTATTGGTGGAAGACAGACCTGTCGCCCTTGTGTTCACTTCAACAGCCAATCAGTCGATCCTTAGTCTCATAATTACAGGCTGTAAAAGATCCTTTAACTGTGTCTAACCATTTACTTGCACCCACCCCCTTTTCCCAGTTATTCTCTTGACTAGATAGATTGCCCGTTCCCACCCCAGTCTACAGTTCACTCAAATAATGGTCATTCAACTTCTCTCTCATCAATTCCCTTGAACACTTCTTCTAATTCATCAGTCGCTAATTTTCGTGTTACTGAAGACTTCATGGAGGGTAGCCACAAACTTTGTATACCTTCATGGAATGTTGCAGGCGTATGCAGCAAAGCTGCTGATTGCGCATAGAACAATTTCATAGATACTTTGCCCAAGTTTACTGAATTAAAACTATGTGGAGTTTCTCCGCTCCAGAGAGTAGGGTTTAGCACCTACTGCAATAATGCAGCCTGTTCTTCGAATGGCAGACCTTTAGGTGGCCTGTTAACCTGGGTCAAGAAATCTCTTCATTGCCATGTTAGAAAAAAACTAGACTGCTCTTCCTCTGATATCTTGGAGTTAGATATTAGGCCTTTTACGGAACTCTATTAATATTTGTAACACTTTTATAACCACTTGATTCCCAAAAATAGAGAGTCTCGAACTTTAGTTATTTTAGAAAAAGTCTTTTCTTAATGTAGCTATGCAGCATTCATGATTTTGGCATGAGATTTTAATGCCATATACGAACCCATAGATTTTGTTACATCTGTTATTCAAGGAGAAGACAAAATTACAGGCATTCTACCTCTGGAGACTGACTATTAAAACCTGAAGTACAGCAGCCTTACAGCTCGTTTCACTAAACCTGTCTTATGGACTTAGAACATGCAGTGAGAGGTTGACATTTTTAGAGACTTGGGGACACCTATGCGACTTTAGGGTACTACCCAGATGGGATAGTGATTACAACGCCCTGGAACTATTTCTCCCTAGTGACCTTCTTCATGATTTGTTCACTTCCTCTGCGAAGCACCAAACCAGTCCTAATCTTAATATTAACAGGAGAAGTATTAAATGGCCATCTATAGCCAGTACTCGGCTTTGTAGTCTGAAATGTATATCTTTTTAGGTCTCGCCCTGGAATTCGCATCCGAAGGATGCGTCCAGGGCGGAGACTTATAGCTGTCGGCTGCCGGGGAATGAGGGACAAGAAACTGTGACGAGCTTATCCTGGCTGGATTGAGCTGCGTGCACGCGCGTCAACATTCACGCATGCGCACATCACAGCCACACGCATACACAGCACTCACGCATGCGCACATACACACGCATACACAGGCACACCCCCGTCACCTACACGCATACACAGAGACCCCTCCACACACACCAGCCCCTCTCCTCTCGGCTCCACACACACGCACACGCATTTACACTTACACAGACACGCAGGCACCCAGACAGGCAACCCCCCCCCCCCCCCCCCCCCGTCACACACACGCATACACACAGACTCCAGGACACATGCACATACACACACACATGCACGCTCACACACATACACAGTCCGCCGCCGCGCGCGCGCACAGATGCCCCCCCCCCCCCCCCCCCCAACAAGGCGACGCCCCACTCACCGGCATCCTCAGTGCAGCGGCTCCCACCGGCAGCAAGACTCTTCTTCCCTTCTTCGGCACCGGGGCGCAGGGTAGGCTCCTGCCTGCTCCGGTGCGCCAAACAATCGCGGCTCTTCCGTGGGAGGCGGGGTAGGCTCCCGCCCTCCTACTTCCTGTTTCCTGTTGTCGCGCCGGCCTGCCTGACTTCCTGGTCGCAGGCCGGCAGAGTGACGGAAGGCGGTGACTTGCGGTATTTATTTACCGTACTGGATGCAGGGTTGTCTGAGAAATGTTGCCTCAAAGCACGTCTTGTTTAATCTATAGGAGTGTATATATAGTAAAATGACGGCCACAGTGGACATGTATGGGGTTTGATTTTAAGCGAAGTACGTGAAGGGGAATTTACGTTGACCATGTCAATGCCTTAGTGCTAAAATAAATTGCGGCGGGAATGTTCAAATGTGCTTTATTTTTTCCTGCCTGTAATGTTTTACATCTCAGCTATGCAAACAGATAATCTTTCCATCTTTTCTCTATACTTCTCCCTTCTAGTCTTTTCTCTCCGATGTTTACCTATGCCCTCTTCACCATCCTTTGTCTACCGTGTCTCCTCACTCCTTTTTGCTGCATTTTGTGATGTTACTTGCTGGTTTGCGGCCACAGTGGACATGTATGGGGTTTGATTTTAAGCGAAGTACGTGAAGGGGAATTTACGTTGACCATGTCAATGCCTTAGTGCTAAAATAAATTGCGGCGGGAATGTTCAAATGTGCTTTATTTTTTCCTGCCTGTAATGTTTTACATCTCAGCTATGCAAACAGATAATCTTTCCATCTTTTCTCTATACTTCTCCCTTCTAGTCTTTTCTCTCCGATGTTTACCTATGCCCTCTTCACCATCCTTTGTCTACCGTGTCTCCTCACTCCTTTTTGCTGCATTTTGTGATGTTACTTGCTGGTTTGCTGCTGTTCTCCTGTTACGTGCATTTCTTGAGACGCTGTTTTTCCCTTGTTAAATGTGTTTCTCCAGACTAGGGTTTCTCGGTTTGCTTATTTAGTGCTCTGACATCCCCTTGGGTAGAGTAGCACTATAAAAATGTTTAAAAAACGTAGAAATCTAGCCACAATGTGTAGTTGGAGCGAGATGTAGTCTTTACATGGTTGTTTATGGAACCAGCAGGTGTGTTTGTGTGAACAGCATGGCTAGAGTGACAGTGAGTGCAGAGTGACAGTGAGTGCAGAGTGACAGTGAGTGCAGAGTGCGTGCAGAAACAGTGAGTGCAGAGTGACAGTGAGTGCAGAGTGAGTGCAGTGACAGTGAGTGCAGAGTGACAGTGAGTGCAGAGTGACAGTGAGTGCAGAGTGACAGTGCGTGCAGAGTGACAGTGCGTGCAGAGTGACAGTGCGTGCAGAGTGACAGTGCGTGCAGAGTGCGTGCAGAGTGACAGTAAGTGCAGAGTGCGTGCAGAGTGACAGTGAGTGCACAGTGAGTGCAGAGTGACAGTGAGTGCACAGTGAGTGCAGAGTGACAGTGAGTGCAGAGTGAGTGCAGTGACAGTGAGTGCAGAGTGACAGTGAGTGCAGAGTGACAGTGAGTGCAGAGTGACAGTGCGTGCAGAGTGACAGTGCGTGCAGAGTGACAGTGCGTGCAGAGTGACAGTGCGTGCAGAGTGACAGTGCGTGCAGAGTGACAGTGCGTGCAGAGTGACAGTGCGTGCAGAGTGACAGTGAGTGCAGAGTGCGTGCAGAGTGACAGTAAGTGCAGAGTGCGTGCAGAGTGACAGTGAGTGCAGAGTGCGTGCAGAGTGACAGTGCGTGCAGAGTGACAGTGCGTGCAGAGTGACAGTGCGTGCAGAGTGACAGTGCGTGCAGAGTGACAGTGCGTGCAGAGTGACAGTGAGTGCAGAGTGACAGTGAGTGCAGAGTGCGTGCAGAAACACTGAGTGCAGAGTCAGAGTGAGTGCAGAGTGACAGTGAGTACAGAGTGAGTGCAGTGACAGTGCGTGCAGAGTGACAGTGAGTGCAGAGTGAGTGCAGAGTGACAGTGAGTGCAGAGTGACAGTGAGTGCAGAGTGACAGTGAGTGCAGAGTGCGTGCAGAAACAGTGAGTGCAGAGTGCATGCAGAGTGACAGTGAGTGCAGGGTGAGTGCAGAGTGCAGAGTGAGTGCAGTGACAGTGAGTGCAGAGTGACAGTGAGTGCAGAGTGACAGTGAGTGCAGAGTGACAGTGAGTGCAGAATGACAGTGAGTGCAGAGTGACAGTGAGTGCAGAGTGCGTGCAGAGTGACAGTGAGTGCAGAGTGACAGTGAGTGCAGAGTGCGTGCAGAGTGACAGTGAGTGCAGAGTGACAGTGAGTGCAGAGTGCGTGCAGAGTGACAGTGAGTGCAGAGTGACAGTGCGTGCAGAGTGACAGTGCGTGCAGAGTGCGTGCAGAGTGACAGTGCGTGCAGAGTGACAGTGCGTGCAGAGTGACAGTGCGTGCAGAGTGACAGTGCGTGCAGAGTGACAGTGCGTGCAGAGTGACAGTGCGTGCAGAGTGACAGTGCGTGCAGAAACAGTGAGTGCAGAGTGCGTGCAGAGTCAGAGTGCAGAGTGACAGTGAGTACAGAGTGAGTGCAGTGACAGTGAGTGCAGAGTGACAGTGAGTGCAGAGTGACAGTGAGTGCAGAGTGACAGTGAGTGCAGAGTGACAGTGAGTGCAGAGTGACAGTGAGTGCAGAGTGACAGTGAGTGCAGAGTGACAGTGAGTGCAGAGTGACAGTGAGTGCAGAGTGACAGTGAGTGCAGAGTGACAGTGAGTGCAGAGTGACAGTGCGTGCAGAGTGCGTGCAGAGTGACAGTGCGTGCAGAGTGACAGTAAGTGCAGAGTGCGTGCAGAGTGACAGTAAGTGCAGAGTGCGTGCAGAGTGACAGTAAGTGCAGAGTGCGTGCAGAGTGACAGTGCGTGCAGAGTGCGTGCA
This sequence comes from Lissotriton vulgaris, assembly GCF_964263255.1. NCBI lineage: Eukaryota > Metazoa > Chordata > Amphibia > Caudata > Salamandridae > Lissotriton > Lissotriton vulgaris. The sequence goes on along the minus strand of NC_141699.1, from coordinate 881,147,513 downwards.
GAGTGACAGTGCGTGCAGAGTGACAGTGCGTGCAGAGTGACAGTGCGTGCAGAGTGACAGTGCGTGCAGAGTGACAGTGAGTGCAGAGTGACAGTGAGTGCAGAGTGACAGTGAGTACAGTCACTCAGCACCACCACATTATCACTCAGAACCACCACAGCACAAATATGTTCTCTCAATGTTTCAAGCTTTATTACAAATGTCACAAAAAGATGTTCATATTTCACTTCTGTTCTTGGATTTCGTTACAATAAAATACACTGAACATAATCTTCACAAAAGTTATTTACAAAAGTTTAAGCTATTGCCATTATAAATTACAATCACTTTTATTAAGTATTAAAAAAAATTAAAAGCCATTGTTATTTGTAATATCAATACATCTAAGTCACGTAAATACAAATGTTGCATTACAAATGCTATAGGTGTCACATTTGCGAAAGTTATAACTATTGGCATTGTAAATGACAAAGCTATTAATTTAGCTATTTTCAAAACCAACACATAAATGAACATTTGGTGAATTTCCATTAAAATATTTGACTTTTTTACTAAGATATTATTATACTTTTTTTTATGCAAAGAAAATTTAGATACTGCATAAATAACTTTAATAAAATATATTTTATATGTAGCTTTTTATGTAAAAACATAACTATAGCATAAAGCAAAAAACAATTGCCATTTACAATGCTAATAGCGCAAACTTAAATAATGCGAGACCTATTGCATTGCAAATGCTTGTTTCTTTCTTGGCTCTGTTTAAATATTATTCTTACCCTCATAAGTTAGTTATGGATAGTCCTCTTTCTTTTTTCCTGCCTTTAAAAGACTTACTTTTATGGCAAATTCCTCTAATGCGCACTGCCGCCATGGCTGAGGAAAAAATCGATCATTGCGCTCACATTGCCGGGGGAATGAGTCATGGGAATGCGACCATGTTGTGTCCCCGTGGAGCCCTGAGCGGCGGGCTTTTGGATATTTCGCAAGGGCTGCGAGAGGCGAGGACGCATGTCGGAACAGGAGTTCGAGGTATTACAGCGTGTAAGTAAGCACGCGTAGCGTATGTTTGAAATTGTTCTGGTTTAAAATAAAACCGGAGGGGAAGTGAGTAGAGTGTACAAGTGAAGGTTACTAAGACCTGTGAAAAGTTGGCCTGATATATGATGTTCACTAGTTCTAGTGATCACCTTGTATCAGTCCAAACAACCCCTATGGTGATTGGTTGTAAGTCAACTTTATAGACCAGCTATCCTAATGGTAGCATGGACAAAGCAGTCTTAGGCTAAACTCTTTTGGCATGTGAAGCCAGCTGTTTTACCACATATAACCCCTTGAATACCAAATGAAAGGATACCACACAGGTAGTTATGAAAATAAACAAGATATTTATTAACTAACAAACACCTCTGAACTCTTTGAGGTCAGAGGGCTAAGCACATGACAAGACTCTTAAGAAAAATACGTTAAGTTGCACAAATTACAATGGTGCCCTAGGGGCACGACAAACCATATACTAAACAAGTGGTATAAGGAATTCGATAGAAGGAATGGAGCTGTCCAGAGGCTGTAGGATCACTGGGACTACACTATCCAAACCTGAGGTAAGTAATAGGAGGCCCACGGAACACGTGTGCAGAGTGTGAACTCACACGTGAGATGCGTAACAAAGTCAATGGACAGTAAAAATTACGAAAAGGTAAGTATTAGACGGTTCCGACTAGCTAGGACTAAAACGACTGGAAATCTGGACACTAGGAGAGTCAATCTACCCTTGAGCACCGAAATGCTCTTGTTACCTCACCCACGGGCTGCGGGTGCATAGGTGTCAAAGTGTGTCGGGTTTCCGCGTTGAAGTCTATGGAGCCTGGAAGAAAAGATGCTGCAGGCGGCCAGATGGAAGATGTCCGGAGTGATCCAAGGGTGGTTCAAGGAAGACGAAGACCTGAAATTAGAGGGGACAATGTTCACAGTCACTAGCCAGTGACTGGGGTGAAACCAGGAAGGAACCAGGTAATGTTGTCGCGATCAGGTGAAGTGTGGACGCTTGACTCTGCAGCCATGTGGACCAGGAGGTGTCTTGGACGACCAGGAAAGCGGCACGAGCTGTCCCACGCAGGCTCTCGCTGTCGGCGGTGTTGGATCCGGATTCGGCATCAACAGGCCTTGGCAAAGGCAACCCACGCGGTGAGTGGAAAAGGCATCTGGGGCGGACCAGGAGGGTCCGGGGGCTTCTCCTTTGCAGGGAAACAGGGGCCAGTCTGGAGTAACCAGACCAGCGGTGTGGATTTCAAGTATCGTCGTCTAGGAGGCCACTAGCCAGCCTGCAAGTGACCAGACAACGCGTCGAGCAGCAATCAAGCAAATGGGCCCCACGCAGATCTCGTGGATGCTGGAGGGCTGATCTTCTGTGCAGGAGCTGCTCGGGGCTGGGGCTTCTCAATCCCCAAAGCACTTAGTCAAGGATGCCTCTGAAGTCGTGCTGAAAGCGAAGTGCAGTTTCTCCAAGATGGCCGGTCCCACGTGTCTTGTCGCACCCACGGATCTCAGCTGTGCTGCAGAAGTAGGTAGAGGTCGGAGAGGTCTGGGAATCCGGGTCTCGTCGGTCCCTGATGTCTGGATCCACTCGGGAAGACGACAAAGTGAACCGCTAGGACGCTTGATGGTGCCTGCAGGTGCAGGGTGGACACTCCTTGCCCACAAGGATTCTTCAGTCTTCTGTGGAGCAGAACGTCGAAGTCCAGAGTTTCTTCTTGTAGAGTTTCAAATCGAGATAATCTAATTTGGAATGGGACCAGCTCCTACCTTTATTCTCCTAAAGGGGGCTGTACTATGACTAGGTCCCTCCTATGGGTGGGACCAGGAAGGGGGGTGGTTACACCCCCTATCCTTTGTCCGGTTTCGCGCCAGAGCTGGGGCTGGAGTGCCCCAGCAACTGGTTTGAACCGGTGTATGCACAGGGCACCTTGTGTGCCCCAGGCATGTCTCATTCCTTTCTGGGGTGGTGCTAGCACCTCCCAAGGTAGGAAACCCTTTGTCCAACCCTCCCTCGCTGGAAGGACTCCCAGCAGCAGGTGGTCAGACTTGTTTCTGTGGTGGCAGCATCCATTTTGTGATGCTGAGGCTCGAGTTAACTTTAACCGGGGTTCACAGTTACATACATGTCGTGTACCTCTAGAAGGGTAGAATGCTACCCCCGTCGCCAGAACTGGCGAGGGGGTAGTATTCCAATTCGTATGACACCTTACTCGACATGTTTTGATAATGCTATGCCAAAGTTAGCAATAACCGCGAGGTTATAATGCACTTAAGAGTATATGGTATAGCGTTATCATGGAAACAGCTGAAGGACTTGGTTCCGAAAGCTGCAGACCGGCTCAGCTCATGCCAGAGCATTATCTCACATAATTCCAAGCACTCTGCCTCCAGGATTGTTAAGGCCTGCCATAGGAGTGACTTATAGGAGTATGTGTCCATTTTGGGTTTAGATATAGGTATACTATATCTAAAGCAACGGGTGATTACACCACCTTGCCCCAGCTGATTGATCAGCCAGTTGTGTCAGATTTGGATGGCCAGCCAGGGGTGGCATAATACATGCTGCAGCCCCTGGTAGGCCTTGGGTTCACTTATGCCCTGGGTACCTATGGTGCACTGTACAAGGACTTACAAGAGTGACCCAATACCAATTGGTAAATGCACTTAAAGTACATGGATGTCAATTTAGAGAAAGGATAGCTAGGCTGTGGGTCTGATTAGCAGGCCCACAGCCAGGGAAAGTCGTAAACCAGTGAAGCCAAAAGCAGAAATATGGGGTGACCATAGGATTGCAGACCCTACTCTCCTACATAACCCCCCCCCCCCCCCAAACGTACGGACATTAAACTAACCTTGACCAGGTGAGTCTTCCTGTTCTAAGTGGAAATACCTGGAGAGACCATCTGCATTGCCATGGTCAGTCCCTGGTCTGTGCTCCACTGTAAAGTCCATCCCCTGTAGGGAAATGAACCACCTAAGAAGTTTGGGGTTTTCACCCTTCATTTGATTTAGCCACAAGAGGGGCTTATGGTCTGTCTGAATCTTGAAGTGAGTTCCAAACAAGTTTGGCCTCAACTTCTTCAGGGCCCAAACCACAGCAAAGGCCTCCCTCTCGATAGCTGACCAACGTTTCTCTCTAGGGGTCAGCCTTCTACTTATAAAAGCAATGGGCTAGTCATGACCATCAATATTCAGTTGAGATAGAACAGCTCCCACACCCAACTCAGAAGCATCTGTTTGGACAATGAAAGGTTTGGAGTAGTCTGGACTCTTGAGAATAGGTGCAGTGCACATGGCCTGCTTTAGGTCATCGAATGCCTTCTGACAGCTAACTGTCCACTGAACTTTCTTTGGCATTTTCTTCCTTGTCAGGTCATTAAGAGGGGTCACAATTGTCCCATCATTTCTGACAAATTTCCTGTAGTAACCAGACAGGCCCAAGAAAGCTCTGACCTGTGTCTGGGTGGTTGGAGGAGCCCAGTCGTTTATGGCCTGTATTTTGCTCTCCAATGGTTGAACCTGGCCTCTACATACAAGATGGCCCAGGTACCCAACTTGACTCTGCCCTATCTGGCACTTGGTAGCCTTGATAATGAGGCCTGCCTTTTGCAGGGCCTCCAAAACTTTCCTCAGGTGGATCAGGTGATCCTCCCAGGTGGAGCTAAAGACTGCAATATCATCTAGATATGCTGCACAAATGTCATCCAACCCAGTGAGAACTTGGTTAACCAACCTTTGAAAAGTGGCAGGTGCATTTTTCAAACCAAAGGGCATCACCGCAAACTGGTAATGACCTCCTGGGGTCGAAAATGCTGTTTTGGCCTTGGCATCCTCAGCTAACCTGATTTGCCAATAACCAGCTGTCAGGTCAAATGTACTCAAGAATTTGGCAGAAGCCAATTTATCTATGAGTTCATCTGCTCTTGGTATTGGATGGGCATCTGTCTTAGTCACAGCATTGAGACCCCTGTAGTCTACACAAAACCTCATCTCTCTCTTACCATCCTGGATGTGAGGTTTAGGCACTAGAACTACAGGACTAGCCCAAGGGCTCTCTGAGGGTTCAATGACTCCCAATTCCAACATCTTTTGTACTTCTTTCTTTATACAGTCCCTGACGTGGTCAGGTTGCCTGTAGATTTTACTCTTTATAGGCAGACTGTCACCAGTGTTCTCCTCATGGGTGCACCATCGTGGGGGCTCACCTGTGGCAATCCGCCACTCCCAATGGCCCAAACTGCTGCCTGCCTGTTTGTCTCCCTCCCGCCGCCGCACACTCAACCCATAGCGGCCGCTGTGTAGAGGGGGACGCGGACCGGACAACTACAATCCCCAGGCTCCCCTGCGGCGGAAGACACCGAAGCTCTCATTCCTCGCACCAGGAGGCGCATAAGTAGCACCATACCATCGGTGGAGCGGGGGGCTATCATCGTGTGGGCTCACCTGTGGCAATCCGCCATTCCCAATGGCCCAAACTGCTGCCTACCTGTTTGTCTCCCTCCCGCCGCCGCACACTCAACCCATAGCGGCCGCTGTGTGGAGGGGGACGCGGACCGGACAACTACAATCCCCAGACTCCCCTGCGGCGGAAGACGCCAAAGCCCGCATTCCTCGCGCCAGGAGGCGCATAAGTAGCACCATACCATCCGTGTCGCGGAATCGCGCGCGGATCGCGCCCAGGAGGCGCCCGGGACAAGGGCGGGGCCATCTAAGGCCAGAAGAGGACGGGACGGGCCACCCCCCCTGGCCGTGATACAAAAGGAACATAAGGAGGTAAAGAACTTGGTTTATTATTTTCTGGCACACACCTGCCCTCTCCAAGGGAAACCACATCGTGATACGAGACATTTTGTTATCTTTCTTCAAAGAGTTTTTTAGGTGTCTGTTGCCGTTTGTGTGCTAATCACATCATGACATGTAAGGGAGTGCACAAAAATCCAATTCTCACGAGGGATTTAGCCAAGGGAACGCTGAACCACTACTTAAATAAGACAACACTTCCCATTGCTCACCACATAGTGACAACAGAACGACGACTGTCTACAGACCACACCCCCAGTGCTCAATCTCCCTCACAGTCGCCGTAGCAGAAAACTTTTGATTGCTGGAGGAACTTAATAGTTTATGTAAATCCAATTATGCTGCTGTCGAGTCGAGATTCGAGCCAGTCAGTGCCTCTATCTGTCCTATAGTCACTACAAGTCCCCAGATTAGTGCATTATCCCAACCAAATAAGACTCCTGGGTACCCCCTTATGTCTACCCTCTAAAGGTAATACGAATTCTTTAACGTCTCCTCAGGACCCATCTGGCAAAAGAAAACGAAACGTGGACAAACACACAGGAAGCCAAGCTAAACAACAAAAACCGAACTTGAGCCCTCCGTTTCCTAACGCCTTTACCCCTAAAACATGTATGGATCCCGCGACACGGCTAATTTCTGCTTCCTCTACCCCACCAACTCTGTTGGCCCAGATAGAAATCATGATTAACTCCATGATATCCCCCTTGATAGAAAGTATGAATAAACTAGGGGATAGGATTGCGGGTATAGAGGAAATGACTATGGCTAACACGCTACTCCTAAAAAGTATGGCAGGGTCAAACCACACACAGTCTTTAACCGCCACTGTAGTGCCCTTATAATCTCCACAAAGTGATAATGACCAAAATCAACCAGCAGCCTCACACATGTTACCCTCAAACACCTTGAAAGTATCCGCAAAACCTATAATAGTACATAGCTCTTACCCCAGAACAGGGCTGAATAAAGAACTTATACCCCTCAAAGGGTTACTTTCTAATATAGGGAACATGTCACGGAAATCTAATCATATACAATTGCCACCGGAGGCTGCCCAGTTTGTGTGTGTCCTCTCTGGAGTGCCAGCACTTACAAACGGAAAATCTGGAAGCCCACAGGACCTAAGAAATAAGGTGGTCTTCTGGCTAACAAAAAATAGACCCCTGCCTCCTGACATTGATGGAAGAATACGAAGTGTTAGAAGGGTGGGCTGGCTAGGTCCGCTCCGAAAAGATATACCCGGCGACCTGGTGTTAATAAACTTTAGAAATAATAATGTTGTCCCATATCTTCAAACCTGGCGGTCACAAATAGGAGATGGACCTATACACACCTGGCAACTATCTGACTTTTACCCCAGAGCATCACCCCCCCCCAATCGAGACCAACGAAGCGAGTAACTTATCGACGGACAGAAATGGCCCGGGGTGAGGGGCGATAATATCCAGACTCTGATTTGACATACCTTGTAACGAATTTAATGATTAGCTGATTTCCTCCAAAAGACTTAATGCTATATTAATATAATGTTATTTATTGTGAATGAAATGTAATGGTGTATATATTTGAAATGTTGCTTTTATGATTTTATACTTCAAAATCGAATAAAGCTAATCGAACGAACGGGTGCACCGTTTGTCTGACTGGGTGTCAGAGAGAACATTTGTCTACAAGATTGAAGAACCTGTTTGCAATCCTTTTGCTGATGTTCAGAGAGGCTGTCAGAAAGACCACACCATCTACTGACCCATCATCAGGGTTCTGAGTGAGCAGGTCTGGGAGAGGGTTACTCTCTTCCTTCCTTTTCATCTGTGGCCATGAGCAAACCCATGTCCTCCCTGTCAACAAATACCTTGAGCCTGTTCACATGAAGTACTCTGAGAGGGCTTCTGGGAGTTCCAAGGTCCACCAGGTAGGTGACCTCTCCCTTTTGTTCAATGATGGTATGGGGTCCAGACCATTTGTCTTGGAGAGCTGTTGGGGCCACTGGCTCCAACACCCACACCTTCTGTCCAGGCTGGTAAACAGTAAGGACAGCCTTTTGGTCATGCCAAGCTTTTTGAAGTTCTTGGCTGGCCTCAAGGTTTTTAGATGCCTTCTCCATGTACTTTGCCATCCTGGAGCGGAGACCAAGTACATAGTCCACTATGTCAAGTTTAGGCTTTTTGAGAGGTAACTCCCATCCTTCCTTCACAAGACATAGGGGTCCTCTTACAGGATGCCCAAATAGAAGCTCAAAAGGGCTGTAGCCAACCCCCTTCTGTGGGACCTCTGTAAGCAAACAGAAGGCAGGGTAAAAGGATGTCCCATCTTCGCCTAAGCTTTTCAGGTAACCCTTTTATCATCCCTTTTAGGGTCTTGTTGAATCTCTCCACAAGCCCATTGCACTGTGGATGATAGGGGGTGCTGAATTTGTAATTGACACCACACTCCTTCCACATTGCAGTCAAGTATCCTGACATAAAGTTTGCACCTCTGTCAGAGACAACCTCCTTAGGAAACCCCACTCTGGAGAAAACTCCCAAGTAGGGCCCTGACCACAACAGGAGCTGTAGTGGTCCTAAGGGGAATAGCTTCTGGATACCTGGTGGCATGATCCACTACCACCAGTATAAATCTGTGCCCAGATGCTGTTGGAGGGTCCATTGGTCCAACAATGTCAATCCCCACTCTTTCAAAGGGAACCCCCACCACAGGTAGTGGTATAAGGGGGGCCTTTGTTGTGCCACCTGATTTGCCACTGGCTTGACAGGTGACACATGAAACCTCTCAGAGACAAGGGGATGACCAGCCTCATGATAGTACCAGGCTTGGGGTCTCTTGCCTCGGAGTATAGGAGTCCATAATCCCTGTACACCTTGTGGGTAACTGGAGCGTTCCCTGCAGCCTCAGCATCAGCCTGCTGTCTGAGGGGTTCAAGGGAGGAACAGTCTAACTTTGCCTGCCTCAAGTCTGCCCTGGAAGGTCACCATGACCCAAGAAACTCAACCTGTTCAGGTTCAAGCTCTTCTAGGTCAGTTCCTTCTGGGGTCTTTGGGTCAGGCTCCTGAGAGGGCTGATCCTCACCTTGAGGCAGGGGGGAGGCACTGCCTTAACCCTACTGCTCTTTCTCTTGGGTAGTGTCTGGTCCATTGTTCCAGGGTCCAGCACTTGTTCAGCTGGGCATTTCTTGGCCTGTGACCTGGTCACAGCAAGGACATGTGCTGACAAACCTAACATTTCCACATGAGCCTATACTCCACATCTGACCATAAGGAGGATTCCAAATCATTGGCCAACAGACAGTCTACTGGGAGGTCTGAACTAACTACAACCCTTTTGAGGCCAGTTACCCCTCCCCAGGAGAAATTAACAACTGCCATACTGTGATTGGTAGTGACATTGCTGGCATTGGTCACAAGGTAGTCTGAACCTAGTATTACCTGATCGGGGTCCACAAAGTTAGGTGTCACCATAGTGACACTGGCACAAGTGTCCCTGTAGGCCTGAGCCATTTTTCCATTGATTAAAGGCGTTTGCCTGTACTTGCCCAGAGTACTGGGACTTATAGTAGGGGTCATATCCATGTCCCCAGTTCAAACAAGAACAGCCTGAGTAGGCATCCTGACTAAGTCAGAACCCACCTCAGTTCCCAGGGTTAACCCAACTATAGCCTTGGGGGGTGCACTACCACTACTAACTGTACTAGGCGGTGCAGGTGCCTTAGGGGCAGTAGTGGTAGGAGCTGTGCCTTTCTTGGTGCACTCACTAAACCAGTGAGTCTTACTTTTACAGTATTGGCACCATGGTTTTCTTTGGTCTTCAGTCGTCTTCTTTTGGCAATTCTGGGTCCCACCCTCCTTAGATTGTTGGGGCCCTGTTGAAGACTTCTGGTCATTTTGCTGATTCTGATGATCCTTTTGGTCTGCTTTCTTCTGGCCACCACCGTGGTTCTGGTTCTGGTGCTGCTGCTTGACCCTTGTCCTGACCCATCTGTCTGCCTTCTTTCCCAATTCTTGGGGAGAGGTCAGATCTGAGTCAATCAAGCGCTGATGTAACAACTGGTTCTGACAATTATTTAAGATTTGCTCTCTCATAATTATATTATACAATCCTGTGTAATCAGTAACTTTACTTCCCAGTAACCAGCCTTCCAAAGCCTTAGTTGCACAATCAACAAAGTCCGTCCAATCCTGAGCCTGAGTTTTCTGGGTGTCTCTGAACATCAACCTGTACTGTTCAGTTGTTAGGCCAAACCCATCAATCAAGGCACCTTTCAGGACTTGGTAATCATTAGCATCCTCATCTCTAACAGTGAGGAGCTTGTTTCTTCATTTACCTTCAAATGAGAGCCACAATATAGCTGCCCACTGACTCTGGGGTACCTGCTGTACTTTGCAGGCTCTCTCCAAAGCAGTCATCCATTTGTGGATGTCATCCCCTACCTTAAAGGGGGGCACTATTTTACTCAGGTGTCTATTATCAAAACTCCTGTCTTTATCTCTAGGGATAATGCTGCCACCAGTGGGTTCTAACCCATCAATTTCTGCTCTCTGGCAAAGGCAAGTTTCTCTTTGGCAAGGGCAAGTTCTTCCCTCTCAATCCTCCGATTCACTTCCCTCATCTTAGTTTCATGTTCTCTTCTCTGAGGGGATGTCATCCCTCTCCGAGAAGATGCCTGAGAGACATGGGTGTAAATAGATCTGTTAGAGCCTCTGTAGTGAGACCAAACTCGTCTATTCCCAAGGTTAGGCCTGCTTGTGGATGGATCTGGGGCTCCCCCATTACCATCCTCAAGTAGGCTTAAGTTGACCCTGGTAAGTCTACTGACTCTCACAGGACCAGTGTCTACCTCTCGTTCAGATGATTCTCCATCCTCCTCCTCTACATCTTCTGTTTCAGGAAGGTTAGAGTCATCTTCTACTGGGGGTATGCTTCCATCTGCTGGATTAGAGGGGCCTGGATTAGAAGCCCTTCTAGCATCATATGTCTCTAAGAGACCTAACAGAAAAGGAAGGGTAGGGTTAGAACCCTGTTTCAATTTCCTGGAGGTACACAATTGTCTCATCTCCTGGAAGTGGAGTGCTGCATATCTAGAAAGGACCTGTGGAGGGTCACTGTTCACAAGGGGAGTCACTGTGTTCTCTCCTGTGATAGACATGCTTTCTAGTGAGGTGTAAGTGATGCACTTACCTACACTATGGGTTTTCCTACTGATCCCTTGCTAAGAGTTGTAGTCAGGGTGTGCTACTCCCTTTCTACTACAACACCTGGTTCAGTAGAACTCAGAGTATTTCTAAGCTTTGTTATATGTACCTATGGTACCTTATGTGATCTTTCAAATGATATCTCAAGATTATATTTGGTAACAACAACAGCAAGCTCAAATCCCAACCGCTGCACACCAATGTGAGAAGTTGGCCTGATATATGATGATCACTAGTTCTAGTGATCACCTTATATCAGTCCAAACAACCCTTATGGTGATTGGTTGTAAGTCAACCTTCTAGACCGATGATCCTAATGGTAGCATGGACAAAGCAGTCTTAGGCTAAACTCTTTTGGCATGTGAAGCCAGCTGTTTTACCACATATAACCCCTTGAATACCAAATGAAAGGACACCACACAGGTAGTTATGAAAATAAACAAGATATTTATTAACTAACAAACCCCTCTGAACTCTTTATGAGGTCAGAGGGCTAAGCACATGACAAGACTCTTAAGAAAAATACGTTAAGTTGCACAAATTACAATGGTGCCCTAGGGGCACGACAAACCATATACTAAACAAGTGGTATAAGGAAATCGATAGAAGGAATGGAGCTGTCCAGAGGCTGTAGGATCGCTGGGACTACACTATCCTAACCTGAGGTAAGTAATAGGAGGCACACGGAACGCATGTGCAGAGTGTGAACTCACACGCGAGATGCGTAACAAAGTCAATGGACAGTACAAATTACGAAAAGGTAAGTATTAGACAGTTCTGACTAGCTAGGACTAAAACGACTGGAAATATGGACACTAGGAGAGTCAATCTACCCTTGAGCACCGAAATGCTCTTGTTACCTCACCCACGGGCTGCGGGTGTATAGGTGTCAAAGTGTGTCTGGTTTCCGCGTTAACGTCTATGGAGCCTGGAAGAAAAGATGCTGCAGGCGGCCAGATGGAAGATGTCCGGAGTGATCCAAGGGTAGATCAAGGAAGACGAAGACCTGAAAGCAGAGGGGACAATGTTCACAGTCACTAGCCAGTGACTGGGGTGGAACCAGGAAGGAACCAGATGATGTTGTCGCAATCAGGTGAAGTGTGGACGCTTGACTCAGCAGCCACGTGGACCAGGAGGTGTCTTGGACGACCAGGATGGAGGCACGAGCTGTCCCACGCAGGCTCTCGCTGTCGGCGATGTTGGATCCGGATTCGGCGTCAACAGGCCTTGGCAAAGGCAACCCGCGCGGTGAGTGAAAAAGGCGTCTGGTGCGGACCAGGAGGGTCCGGGGTGCTTCTCCTTTGCAGGGAAGCAGGGGCCATTCTGGAGCAACCAGACCAGCGGTGTGGATTTCAAGGATCATCGTCTAGGAGGCCACTAGCCAGCCGGCAAGTGACCAGACAACGCGTCGAGCAGCAATCAAGCAAAAGGGCCCCGCACAGATCTCGTGGATGCTGGAGGGCTGATCTTCTGTGCAGTAGCTGCTCGGGGCTGGGGCTTCTCAATCCCCAAAGCACTTCGTCGAGGATGCCTCTGAAGTAGTGCTGGAAGCGAAGTGCAGTTTCTCCAAGATGGCCGGTCCCACGTGTCTCGTCGCACCCACGGATCTCCGCTGTGCTGCAGATGTAGGTAGAGGTCGGACAGGTCTGGGAATCCGGGTCTCGTCGGGCTCTGAAGTCTGGATCCACTCGGGAAGACGACAAAGTGAACCGCTAGGACGCTTGATGGTGCCTCCAGGTGCAGGGTGGACACTCCTTGCCCACAAGGGAGATTTCTTCAGTCTTCTGTGGAGCAGAACGTCTAAGTCCAGAGTTTCTTCTTGTAGACTTTCAAATCAGTATAATCTAATTTGGAATGGGACCAGCTCCTACCTTTATTCTCCTAAAGGGGGCTGTACTATGACTAGGTCCCTCCTATGGGTAGGACCAGGAAGGGGGGTGGTTACACCCCCTATCCTTTGTCCGGTTTCGCGCCAGAGCTGGGGCTGGAGTGCCCCAGCAACTGGTTTGAACCGGTGTATGCACAGGGCACCTTGTGTGCCCCAGGCATGTCTCATTCCTTTCAGGCCTGTCCTACCTAATACACAAAATCCTGTCTGGAGTGGTGCTAGCACCTCCCAAGGCAGGAAACCCTTTGTCCAAACCTCCCTCGCTGGAAGGACTCCCAGCAGCAGGAGGTCAGACTTGTGTCTGTGGTGGCAGCATCCATTTTGTGATGCTGAGGCTCGAGTTAACTTTAACCGAGTTCACAGTTACATACATGTCGTGTCCCTCTAGAAGGGTGGAATGCTACCCCCGTCGCCAGAACTGGCGAGGGGATAGTATTCCAATTCGTATGACACCTTAATCCACATGTTTTGATAATGCTATGCCAAAGTTAGCAATAACCGCGAGGTTATAATGCACTTAAGAGTATATAGTATAGCGTTATCATGGAAACAGCTAAAGGACTTGGTTCCGAAAGCTGCAGACAGGCTCAGCTCATGCCAGAGCACTATCTCACATAATTCCAAGCACTCTGCCTCCAGGATTGTTAAGGCCTGCAATAGGAGTGACTTATAGGAGTATATGTGTCCATTTTGGGTTTAGATATAGGTATACTATATCTAAAGCAAAGGGTGATTACACCACCTTGCCCCAGCTGATTGATCAGCCAGTTGTGTCAGATTTGGATGGCCAGCCAGGGGTGGCATAATACATGCTGCAGCCCCTGGTAGGCCTTGGGTTCACTTATGCCCTGGGTACCTATGGTACACTGTACAAGGACTTGCAAGAGTGACCCAATACCAATTGGTAAATGCACCTAAAGTACATGGATGTCAATTTAGAGAGAGAACAGATAGGCTGTGGATCTGATTAGCAGGCCCACAGCCAGGGAAAGTCGTAAACCAGTGAAGCCAAAAGCAAAAATCTGGGATGACCATAGGATTGCAGACCCTACTCTCCTACAAGACCCACAATAGGATTTGCAAGAGAAGTTAGGATTAGTAAGCACAAATCTCATCAAAGGTGAATATAAAAAAGAAGATTGGGGAAAAGATCGACATTGTCACTGCTGAAAAAAGGGTTATAAATCAACTCCTCATTATCCAGCCCTCAAAAGGCATACCAGAACATCATAAACTTCACATATATATCAGTCATACACAGATAGTGCAGCAGAAAAAGCTCAAAATCACAGGTAAAGTGCTAAGCCTGAAGAGGTAGTACTTATCTTTCTGAGCAGCAGTTACAAAGAAGGAAGAAACCAGGTCATAGAGGGACTCTTCATCTCTTCAGAATGTTCACTAAAGTTCTATTCGATTGTTACTGCTGAGCTGTAGTAATAAAGGAGATTTGCATAATATGGCCTCCGTGTCGTGCCATAAAATCCTATAAGCAACATTTTAGTAAAAACAAAGTAGTTGTATTGAAACTATTTGGCAAGATCTGTCAGATGCAGCCCTATGTAGGACTGATGCAGTGTTTTGGCAGATTTGCTCCCACTGTAGTACTGGGGCTAACTCCATACTGATCACTTTGTTCCATCACTTACCTTGGAAAATCATTTTTCAGAGCTTTATTTATTTTTCACATTTTTAGAGCGCGCTGTTACCCAGAGGTGTCCTGGCGCTGAATGGCTGACATAGGTGCAAGGGATATGAGCAATTAGTTTGTAAAAACCCATGTATTTAGAGCTTTTCTGAATGATAGAAGGTCGGGCATCTGTCTGAGGTTAAGCGGCAGTGCATTCCATGCTTTCGCCGCGCCCAAGGAAAAACTCCTGCCCCCCCAACGAGCTTTTCTGACTCTTGGGAGTACCACCAGTCTCTGCTCAGCTGATCTGAGGGATCTAACCGGTCTGTACCAGTGGAAGAGCAAGGACATACAGTGGAGGCCAAGGCCATTGAGTGCCTTGAAAACCACACACAGTGATTTAAAAATTATTCCTTTGCGAACTGGTAGCCAATGTAGCTTCACCAGGTCCCGTGCAGCCGATGCGAATTTGGGTGTACCTGTAATCAGACGAGCAGCTGCAGTCTGCAGAATTTGGAGTTTATTTAAAATTCCCTGTTGCGCATTTAGCAGAAGGCTGTTGCAATAGTCCAACCGGGACAACACCAAACCTGTGACCACTGTCTTCTTGTGTTCATCCGCAAGAACCGGCAGGACTTTCCGGATGGTTTTTAGCACATAGTGGGTGGTTGAGGAAAGGGTATTTATTTGAGGCCTGAAGGATAGAGAGTCATCCATCAGTACACCCAGGTTTTTACCTTCGTGACCGGCAATGGGGGAGCCCCTAATTCCTCAGGCCACTTATGCTGATACTGTACCATCTCACACCAACCCATGTATTCTAGTCCATAATCCTCTTGTAGGTAATGAGCACTTGTTTTCATTGAGAGCACACGGCTGGCTATCTATTCTTTACAACGGAGAAAGGCATCAGTACTGGATGCCGTCCCTGGTGTGCTGTATAAATCGGAGGTGGATATCTGGGCCCCTTATATTATTCGCCTTTCAAATGAAATACTACAGGGCACTGATTTACCTGCTACCTGAGCTTGGGCTCACATCATTCACATTTACAGGTAAGGTGATGGGAGCAACCCCAAGAACTACAGAGCCAAAAGTCTTGACAATGTGCTAAACATGTTTTTGTTTTCAGCTTCTTACCAAACTTTAGGATTGGTTGGGTGACTCCAAAATTCATGTCACCCTTTTGAAAGACCACTAAAACATGGCCTTTGTTTACCTGAGGACTGCCTTCGATCTGGTCCCTAGACACACTCCTTGGGAAGTCTTTGGTGTTATTGGAGTTCCTCACTCTATCCTAGATCCCATCATCAGGCTTCATCAATCAATGTATGGTCAAGTCAGATGGGGATAGTTGGGGAATTGACAGTCTATACCTGTACATAGGGAGGTTTGCAAAGGGTGCCTCTTGGCGCCAATACTATTCTCCCTGTTTAATAATGGGGTTGTGGATCATCTTAACACTGGGAGTATCAATGCTCCGAAATTGAATGGCAGCAATATCCTAACCCTTCTCTTCACAGCTGATACCCTTCTCTTGTCCAACACCACTTCTGGTCTTCAGAATCTTTTAACAAAATTCAATGCATTTTGCAATATTAGAGGATTTTAAATCAATGCACAGAAGACCAAGTGTATGACATTTAGACTACAAAAATTGTAAGATTAAACTCAGTTTAGATAATGTCGCCCTAGAGTTAGTTATAACTTTTGCCTGGCTTGGGTTAAGGGTCGCCAATTCCCTTTCTTGGTCCCCTCAGATTCTTTAAAGTAGCTTGATTATCCAACACTCCTCTGCGGCATTTTAAAAATGTCTAGATCTTTCCAACTTCAGGTGGTTTCTCCAGCACTGAAGGTATACAGGGCTAAAACCCAGGCAGCAGCGCTCTATGTAGCAGATTTCTGGGGTGTTTCTAACCTTCGCCCTTTGATGACAAAAGAACTTAGGTTCATCAAAAAATGTGTAGCGCGCCTACTATACCTAGAATTCTTGAAACTGCTCTCAAGGGAGTTGAACATTTAACTGCCCTCCAACCTCTCCTATATTGTGTAAGGTTATGGTCTTATCAAGAATTAGATCAGTACAGACTGGACATTTTGGATGTTAAAAATGTAGACACTGGCTATAAAATCAAGTAGTTCTCGCACTTAAAGGCATGGTTTACCAAACTGGGTCTCCAGACAATGTATACTTTCCCGGCAACTATAAGCTTTAACACAAAAGGTCTCATAATAAAAACCTATTGGGACTTTGTAGTGACTCAATGGCATCTCTCCTCTAGATAGAGCTCACTTTCTAATCTAGTTTTATCCCACAAACCGCTCCCCAAATTTGAAGGATTTCTTGATGAGAAATCTCCTCTGCTTGCAAAACGTTTTTTATCAAAGTTTGATTTGGTATTTTACCTTTAAGCACTTTTGCAAACAAATGGTCTGTGGTCATTCAACTTCTTCACAGTGCAGCCAGTGCGGCAATAAATCGGAGTATAGCGACTATTTTTTTTTCTTGTTATGATGGCCCCAGGCGTAAACTGATCTGGCCTTTGTGCCTTAATTTGGGCCTAAAAAGTTATTTAACTGCCTATATGACCCTAATATGGCTGTACCTTATTCACTTAATTTGCGATTACTGAGCCATTGACTTTTGTAATTTGCACTTCATCAGGTTCATAAACCAGTTTATTTAGAAGTTTGTCCATAAATCATTCTAAGAAAAAAAAGCACACTTAACAATTGAAACATTTGAAAGGACACCCCTCCTGGCTACCCTACTCCCCCCACCCACTACATTTCATAATTAAAATTCTGTTTAACCGTTCGTAAAAACCGAGCAATTACAACTGCCACATCGAGAACGCATTTCGGACAATACCTCCACAGCTTTATTCCTATGCAGAGCATCATATTTCAAAAACGGAGGTCTTAAAGACTTGATTCGATTTGCAAAATAAGACGCAGTCCATAAGAATATGCGTAAGGGTACATTTAGCTTTCAAGGGGCGGGGCAGAGACCATTATTATTCTGCACCCTAATCCTGTGTGGGTGGGATGAGTAGATTGGGTTGCATGCCACCCTAGCCTTTAATATTTCATTTCTCAATCCTGGGTCTGGTAACCATGATAACTAAGAGAACACACTAGCCTGTTGTCAGGGAAGGCCTCTAAGGGCTGCAGCACTTCAAATCAAATTCACTTAATTCGGTTTTTACATAAAACCATAAAAGTAATCTAAAACAGTACATTATACAGAAAAATAGCATGATTGCCAGCTCTTACTTAAAAAAAAACACATTGTACAGTACATGTTCGAGAATAATTGAATAAAATGGGGATGGATGCCGAATCTTTAATAGAAGAGAAAAACACAGGAAGCCTAGCTATGCAAAATGATCCCTCTTAGGTCATCCAACAATGGCAATCTTGTGATTCCTAGAATCCGACTGGCAAAAATGGGAGGCCGTTCATTCGCATATCTAGGACCTAAGATGTGGAATGCTCTCCCGTTGGCGCTAAAAACAGAAACTAGTCTTCTTGCTTTCCGCAAAAAATTGAAGACTCTTCTGTTCTAAGTTCTTCGGTTCTGTTTTTCTTTTCTTTCAGCAATTGCTTGTTCTCTTCTTCAGTCTGTCCCTGGCGCCGGGAAACCCATTGCGGGTAGCTGTGCGCAATACAAGTTCAATAAATAAATAAATAAATAGTCAAACATGCTAAAGTACGTAGCAGTCACAGACAGCCATAATCAAATTAACCGCAGCCGGCTCTAAGCCTCACTGCTGATTTTAAACAGTTAAGAACATAGAAAACCGTGTTGCCAGATAACAATTGTAGAAATATAAAAGCTGGTCGCACCTGCCTAAAATCCAATCGTTTAAAAATTGGGATAATAAGTTTTTTTTTCGGGTAATCTTATAAAAGTTACAAAACATTATAAAAGGAAGCATGTCCTGTGTAGACTTACTGCCGCAGATACAGGACTCCAAGCTCTGACCTCAACTGCACCAGCGTGGCTGTGCCAACAGAAGGTGGAAGGGATCAAATTAGAACCGTGTAGTCAATAACCTTCATGAGCACTAAAGGGCCCTAAGAGATATGGCTCAGTAGATTGTACAGATTTCAAAATCACAAACCAACGAACACCAGATTTCCTCAGCTCGCACCCCTCCCTTTCAGTGGTACTCAAATTAAGGAAGCCCTCCTTTACCTAGCCCAGGTCTTTATTGTGCATAATTTCTGGGTTGGAGAAAAGTTCTGCTCCTCCCAGCCTTCCAAAGCATTTCTTTATGTTGTTAAGCCACAGGATATAATGAGCATAATCAAGGCCCATACACTCCTTTAACATTGATTTGCTTGGGGTGGGACCCTGGCGCAACCATGGCTTCAACCACAATGTGAGGGGTCGAAGGGCCAACAGATCTGAGAGATACAGAACGACCCCAGCTCTTCATGAACCATGAGGTTTAAAGTACCCTGGGGCACACATAAAAGTTGTTTCAAAAAGTTGTTTTCAACCACTTGTAATTCCTCCATGCTGATATGGCCCCAAATTTCCCTGCCATTGTAACTTTGGCAATGCATTTTGCCTGATAAATCTGCAGGAGTGCCGCAACCGCTCTCCCTACAAGATTTGAGGCAAAGTTAAAAATAGCAGTATTAGCGTGCACTAGATCTCCCCTCTTACTCGGTGTTAAAGGCCCACATTTCATTTTGTTGTCTGTCAGGACCCCATCGTAAGAAGAAACCTCTGTGCGGGGAACCAAAGCGGCACCAACCCTGAACTGGTAATGCTTTTTTGTGTGAGGTCCTACATGCATCATATAGGATTTGGAATCATTTATGGACAGGTCCAAATGTTCCATGAAAGATGAAAAAGAATTAAGCAGAGATTGTAATCCTCTAGCAGTCTGGGCCATATGGACTGCGTCATGGGCGTACAGTAAAACCAGTAGGCTGTGCTGTCCCACCTGGGGGTAATCTATCAAACTCTCCAATAAGATCTCTTCTGGTTTGTTAATATAGCAATTAAACTAAAAGGGGGCTAAGATGCTCCCGTTCCCTTCGTAATGCCTCAGTGGGACTTGTACTTGGTTCTTAACTACCTTATCTGCGCTTCCTTTGAGCCGCTTCATAACTGTCCTCTCACACTTACTCTAAAGACTGATTTTCTGGTTTCCATCACCTCTGCTCGCAGGGTGAGTGAGCTGCAAGCCCTCTGTTCAAAACCTCCTTTTCTGGCTATTCATCCGAACCAGGCCTGCCTTTCTTTCCGAGGTGGTTACTTCCTTTCACATTGGTCAAACCATCACTTTGCCCACCTTCTTTCCCCCTCCGCGTCCTTCTAAGGAGGAATCGAGACTGGATCCAAAATGTGCACTTTCATTTTATTTGGATCGCACAAAGCAATTCCGGGTGGATGACCAGCTCTTTGTTGGCTATGTGGGCGCCAAAAAAGGTGGGGCAGTGCACAAACGGACCATCTCTAGGTAGGTGTTTCATGCATTAAAGTTTGCTACTCTTTGGCATAGAAGCTGCCTCCTGTGGGACTGCGTGCCCATTTGACCAGGGCGACGGCTGCTACCACTGCTTTGGGATGGGGAGTCCCCCTCAATGATATCTGTCAGGCAGCTACTTGGGCATCTCTGCACACGTTAACTAAACACAACAGCCTGGACAGCCAAGTCCAGGTAGATGGCTTCTTTTGCCGTTACTTTCTGGTGTGAACTTAGTTTGCAGACCTACCTCCGGAGTTGGTAATGCTGAGGTATTTATTCTAAAGTAAGGAATCTATAACTAATTGTCTTTCAGATGAACAAGTTACTTACCTTCAGTAAAGATATATCTGTAAGAGACATAGATTAGTTCTAGATTCCTTACCGCCCCGCCCATCCTCCCCTTTCTGCGAACTGACTTTCAGGGTCAGGGAATCCCTTTCAGCGCCCTAGTTTTGAGCACCTGTGGTCAGTGTCTTGCATGGCTCTGTACTTCTGGTGTGGAATGTTGTGTAAAAGAACTGGCGTCAGCACTAGAGGGCGGCGTCCAAGTAGCTGCCGCAACATCATCCCGGTAACCACGACGCCAACAACGAACACGAGCTGACCGACATGCAGGGGTACTGCTGATGAAAAATTCTCTGCATCCAGTCTGACGCCTGGGGGTAATTCTAAGGTAAGGAATCCATAACTAATCTGTCTTACAGGTATATCGTTTTGCAGCAAGAATCCTTTTCTGGATTCACATGCTGTGCATTATTCCGCCATCTAGTGGTTGGGCCGAAATTCATTTTTTTTTATTTCTCTTGTTTTGGTCACTGTCGACCACCATTTGGTGGCAGGTACGCCCCCTGTCTGGAGGTCCACGTGCGTAGTAGCGATCTTCAGATTCTTTTTTCCTCCGTTGGGTCTGGAAGCAAGACGGGAAGCCCAGAAGAAAGTTTAGTTTTTTCCCAAAAAGCTTCGAAAAAGAAGATTGCAGGGAAACCTCATCGATCATCGACTCCGTAACCGGAGGAAGGAGCAAAGCTTCAGTTTAACACCAGAGGACCACTCCGGTCCAGAAATGGCGAGGTAGGGGTCATGGAGAATACCCCCTTCAAGTTCTGTCCCAAGTGCCACTACAAGTATGTTCAACGTGACCCACACAACTTCTGCAACCTTTGCCTGCCAGAAGATCTGTGAGGCCTGCGCAGCGTTCCTCCCAAAGACGCTAAGGACACGCCAAAATCAGACAGGCTCACTACGCCACAATGTCGCAGACAACAAAGAAAACTTCCTTGAGAGACCTGGGTTTCTCTAGCTATGAGGAAAAACATGGAGCACTAGCAGAGTTGACGCACGAGGGATTGGACGTCAAGATCCTACAACAAGACTCTGAAAAAATCCACGCCGAGAAGAAGGTGAGGGATCCCAAAAAAGACGGGGAAGGTAAGACAACATAAAGATCCATCGGAACCGAAAGGCCACGAACATAAGGCGCACAGGGCAGCCCTGACGCCAAGCAAGAAGGCGATAGAGGGTCAGCCGTGATTAAAGGACACCCCACGGGACCCAACCAAAGGTTACAGAGGAGGGAAAATCGCAGAAAAGGAGAGGCTAGGAGTCGACACGGAACCCGCAAAAAAGGGCACAACACCGTCAAAGACTAACATCGATAAGAAATTAACATCTCCGTCCTCCGATGCCAAGAGGGCCCTTGAGGTCATAAGAAGGAAAAGACTCCAGGAGGATATGGCAACGCTCCTACAAAAGAAAAATGAATTCAACGCCTCACTGAAGGATTTTCGAATCTCAAAGACACCGGCCGCTGACCTAGAGAACATTGATGCCGAAGAGGCAGAAGACGCTGAGGGAGAAGAAGGTATCTTCGACAATCCACCAACCCCTGAACCTCAAGGCAAAGACCTCGAAGAATACTGAGACATACCTGAAGAAGAGGAAAACTCCAAAACGTTCGTGGATACCTGGAATAGCCTTGACACCGAGAGTCCAGAAGAAGAAATTTGCAGTTACCCTTCGAAAGCTTCACCTCCAGATGACATAGCTTTCTATAATGACATTGTAAAAAGGGCAGCATATACCCTTAGAGGAAGAAAAAGAGGACACATGTTTCTTACTAAAACCCCTGGCACCAGCTACAAAAAGAACACAATATCTTCCTATGCTGCCCAGTATTTTGGAGAAAGGCAAGGAAGCATTCAAGTAACCATCCTCAAGCAAGGGGGTAACCCCCAGACTGGAGAAAAAGTATAAACCCTCCTGAAAGGACCCTAAATATATTCAGGGAAGTACAGTACCTGACTCAATTAATGTCACCACTGCCAGGAGGAGAGGAAATGCAGTCTCGAACACCGGGCCTCCACCAGAAAAAGAAAGTGAAAGGATGGATATGATGGGGAGAAGAATGGAAATGGAGGCAGCAGCACAGTCGCGTATTGCTAACTCAAGTACTCTACTAAATAGATATGACCACCAACAGTGGGATGAGATAGAGGAGATTTTGAACAAGATCTATTGTCCAGGAGAAGAAAAATGAGGCAAACACCTGTCTGAAGTCAGCTTTGGATGCAGCAGATACTGCTGGTAGGCAGATGTGTTCTGGAACCATTCTTAGAAGACACGCCTGGCTCAGAATCTCAGGTTTTAGGCAGGAAGTTCAAACCTCCATCTTTAATAGGATTCAATGGTGAAGCACTGATTGGCAAAGAGGGGTAGATCCCTTCAACAAATAAAGAAGGACAATGAAACAGCGAGGGCAAAGGGAGCCATGCAGCAAAGAGGTTCCCTCACAAGAGGGGATTCAGTAACAGAAAGCTCTCAGGTAGAGGCAACATTTGTTAAGGACAACAAATGTCACAACAAACTCAAGGGCAGAACCCTAGTCAACATATGGGTCAGCAGTCAAGCTATCAAGGTTGGCAACAACAAGAGAAGCAGCCAGCCCTTTCGAGGAAGACGCAATGGCAGAGGAAGAGGCCTATCCTCTAGAGGAAGAGGAAAGGGTCAAACTGACTCAATCACAAAGGACCCACACAAGACACCAATAGGGGGAAGAATATCCTTTTTCCACAGACAATGGGAAAGGATCACAACAGACAATTGGATATTAAATTTGGTAAAATACGGTTATTGCATAGAGCTTACAAAGCTACCATCTGCAAACCCACCAAAAGCAACGAAATTAAGGAGATCTGAACAGACACTGCTAAACGTAGAGATCAAGGTACTAAGCCTAAAACAGGCAATAGAAAAAGTACTACGATAAGAATGGTTCACAGGAAACAACTAGTCCCCATATGTCCTAATACCCAAACAGGATCAAACTCTAAGACCAATCATAGACTTAAGATTTATAAACAAGTTCATACTAACATAACACTTCAAAATGTGTACCCTCCAAGAAATAATTCCTCAAATTCAAAAGGGGCATTACTTGGCAACAATAGATTGCAAAAACACCTACTTACATATCCCCATGAACAAAAGACACAAAGTACCTATGATTCCTTCACAACGGAACACCCTACCAATTCAAGATACTTCCTTTCAGAATAAAATCCGCTCCACAGGTGTTCACAAAGTGTCTAGCCGCAGTGGCGGCTCACCTGAGAAGAGAGAGAATACACGTCTACCCCTATCTAGATGACTGGCTCATAAGGGGACCTTTAAAACAAACATGTCAGAAGCATGTTCAAAAAACTATCCAAACGCTACAAACACTGGGTTTCTCGATAAACCCCAAAAAATCTTCAACAACATCAGAAAGAGAAAAAACCTTCCTGGGAGCAAAGTTAAATACAGCAAAAGCAAGGACATACCCATAGAGACCAGGATACAAGCAATCCATCAAGAATCAACCCTCTACCAGAAAGGTCAGTCTCTAAGAGTGAGGAAGGTCATAAAACTGAGCATGATGGCTTCATGCATCCCTCACGCCCGCCTACACATGCACCCATTCCAAGAATGGCTTACCAACAGCTGGTCTCAAGCCACAGGAAGTTGGGAGGATCTAGAGGTTGTTACACAAAGGGTGTAAGCAGAGAAACAATGGGGGGCATCCAACAACATAGTACAGGGGAGACCTTTCAGGAACCCAACTCCATCTGTGACAGTCACCACTGATGCATCCCTCAATGGTTCGGGAGCGCATTTCAACCCGCTGAAAGTTCATGGTCTATGGAACGAACTGGATTCCAGAAAGCACATTAACGTTTTGGAAATGAAAATTCTCTCTCTGGCACTTACTGGAATTCCAGAAACACATTAAGGGGAAAACCATCTTAATCCAGACAGACAGTACAACGACAATATTCTATCTGAACAAACCGGGAGGGACAAGGTCCATTTCCCTGAGCAAACTTGCACAGGAAATCTGGCAATAGGCAATTCACAAAATCAACCCACATCTACCAGGAGTAGACAACAGAACAGCAAACCAGCTGAGCAGACAGAACAACTGCTCCCACGAATGTGAGTTGAAGCAGTAAACAGTACATTATCTGTTCAACATCTGGGGAACGCCAGTGATTGACCTGTTTGCAACAGTGCAGAACAAAACATGGCAGTGCTTTTCCTTGAGGTTTCCAAACCACCTATTAAAGGGAAATGCACTTTCACTCAACTGGTCGCAGACATTTGCTTACGCTTTTGCACCAATACCCCTGATGCAAAGAGAGTTACAAAAAGCAAAAACTCCAGGAACAAATATGATTATTATTGCCCCACAACGGCCAAGGCAAACATGGTACTCAACCCTCCTAGAACTATCCATGGGACAAATGATCAAGACCAAAGCAGAAAAGGACCTGCTAACAATGCAACAGGGCCAGATCTTTACCCCAGAGCCAGCAACGCTACAGCTAGCAGCGTGGTGCCTAAATACATTTAGGCACCTCAATCTGCTTCTGCAAACCATGGAAATTCAACAAGAAAATGTTATACAGCAAAATGGAAACAATATACCATATGGTGCACCACTAACCAGAAAAACTGTTCAGTCTGAAAGAAACATGTTAGTGTTTATTTATTTATTTGAAAGTTTTATATAGCGCGAACAAGACCCTTACAGGTATCAGAGCGCTTTACAATAAATGTGTATAGGCATATCAAAACCATAAAAATAAGCAGGACTGTAAGAATAAAATCAAAAAGCCTAATAAATGAACAAAGGGCAGAAGAAACATTAAGGATAAACAGGACCATAGAGATTGGCAGCAAAGACAATCACAGATAGATGAGCAAGTCAGATAAGGTGCAAGACTGGACTGGTCGGTATTGAAGGATGATGGTAGAACATAGATGATGTAACTGTCACAATAAGTGGAGCAAAACTGTATATATAAAAAGTCAAGCATTAGATTGGTAGGTAAGATAGATGGAATAGGGGTTCTCCCCTGTCAAGTGAGGCAATGTTTACGTAAATTTAGCCATAAGGATGCCTTTTACTTCCAGTTTGAAAGAAGAGGTGGAGGGATTCAGTCTTATTTCTGGTGGCAGGGCATTCCATATCCTGGGTGCCATTCCTGAAAAGGAACGATTATATGTTTTTTTCTTATTGAATTTTTGTTTTTTCAGAAGGAGGTTTTCCGCACTTCTTGTTGATCTTGATCCTCCAGCTATTGTGAGTTTTTGTGTGAGATAGCTGGGTGCACTATGATATAGGGCCTTGTGCGTCATGCGAGCTATTTTCAGGTGGATTCTGGCTTCAAATGGCAGCCAGTTTAAAGATTTTAGATCCGGGGAGATGTGGGCCCTTTTTTTCGAGCCAGTGATGAGTCTCGCTGCCGCGTTGGTGGAGGCTCTAAGAGGGGCTGTGGCGGCTTTGGTGAGACCACATAACAAGACACTGCCATAGTCCAGCTGCGGTAGAACTAAGACCTGAACTGCTAACTTGAAGTCGTTTGGAGGTAGGAAGGGTTTAAGCTTCCTTAGTATATTGATCTGAAAGTTTGCTCCCTTCGTTGCATTACTGATATGCTTCTGCATATTGAGGTTACAGTCCAAAGTTATACCCAGTGATTTCGCCGAGTCCACAATGGTTGGTTGAACTTCGAGTGCTGTAAGGTGTTTTATCAAATTGTGCATAGTGGGGACTTTGGCGGGAGGAGCAATGAGGAGGAATTCAGTTTTTAAGGCATTCAGTTTGAGGTGATTCACTGCCAGCCAGGTTTGGGTGGTCTTAAGAGTATTGTTGAGCGAAGTAATGTCGTCCAAGGTATTGATCTTGAGGTAGAGTTGGGTATCGCCTGCATGCATGTGGAATTGCACGTTGGATGTTTGTAAAAGATCGGTGAGTGGTTCCATGAAGAGGTTGAAGAGTGTAGGGGATAATGAGGAACCTTGTGGGACTCCTAGCGTAACAGGAACTGGTTTGGACAGTGTGTTGTTGATCTTGAATTTTTGAGTCTGGTTTTGCAGAAAGGAGGTGAACCAGTCGAGTACTTGTCCTGAAAGACCCATTCTGTGTTTCAACAGATCTATCAAGTGTTCGTATTTGACCGTGTCAAACGCTGAGGAGAGATCTAATAGGATGAGGAGACATGCTTTGTTACGATCAAGTAGTTGAAGTGCATCATCAGTGATGTGTGTCATGGCTGATTCCGTGCTGTGATTTGCACGGAAGCCGGATTGGTATTTGTTTAGGAGGTTGAAGTGGTCGATATGTTTTGTCAGTTGGTGATGAACACATTTTTCCAGAAGTTTGGCCTTGGTGGGAATATTAGAGATAGGGCGGTAGTTGTTGAGGTCCATGGGATCAGCTGTGGGTTTCTTAAGAATGGGAGACACTTGCCCTATCTTTAGGGAGTCGGGGATGCAGCCTTGTTGAAGAGAACTGTTGATGATCTCAGTCCATATAGGTAGTAGCATAGGATCTTTAACCGCATTAGCGGGGAGAGGGTCAGTGAGGTGATTGGAGGGCTTCAGGGCACTGAGATATTTGCCTACAGCTTCTTCAGAATAGGAGTAAAAGTATGCCCATGTTGCCTCGTTTTTCACAGTAAACTTGGATGGGATTTGTTGAGAAGCGTTTGGGGGTAGGGGGGTGATTTGGTGAGGGGGCAAGAGTGAGAGATTAGGTCCTTGAGATCTTTCTTGATGTTCTCCGTCTTTAGGTTAAAGTGGTTAGAAAAGTCATCACAAGATGGTTGTGGGTGATTATGATCAAGAGGCCGTTGAGGTTGGTCCTTAGATTGCGTTTTGATTAATTCAAAAAGTCGATTTCTTGCCTGGTCAAGTTGTTGGCTAAAGAAGTCTGCTTTAGTGCGTTTGACCATACGAAAATAAGCATTTCTCTTTCTTTTTAGAGTCAGGAGCTGATTGCGGATGGTACTGATCTCCAGTTGCGTTCAGCAGATCTGAGAGAACGTCTGTCCTCGTTAAGGAGATCGTTGAACCAAGGTTTAGAGTCTTTCGTGGAGACTCTCTTTAGTTGCAGGGGAGCAAATGTGTTAATTATCGTGGTAATAGAGTTTAGGTAGTGGTTGGTGAGGTCAGTTACGTTAGAAGTTCCAGCAGAGGGTAGAAGTAGATTTTTGCTAAAGGCGGGTAAGGTGTTTGCGTTGAGCTTTTTCCAGTCCCTTTTCCAAAGCTTAGGTTTTGTAGTTTGGGCAGAGGTCAGCTTGATTGTTTCATTAATGAAGAAGGTGATGATGTGATGGTCAGACCAGTCACAAGGGAGGATCAATTCCATATGGGTGGAATCAGTCTTAGATATTAAAATGTCCAGGATTGCACCTTTGTTGTGTGTAGGGCTGTCGCACAATTGGTTGAGGTCTAAGGCGTTGAGGAAGTTTTGGAGGCTGTTGACCACTGTGTTGCTAGGGTCGTTCCAGTGGAGGTTAAAGTCACCAAGGAAAATTTGTGTGTTTCGTCGACCAGTGAGTGATGTGATCAGGTCCATGAGGTGTTCTGTGAACAGGAGGTTGTCGCCAGATGGGTGATAGATGATGTGGAGCGAGCAGACAAGTTTACCATTACTGTTGATGTCGAGGCTGATGTATTCACAGGAGGGGAGTAACGAGGGTATGGCTCTGTTTATGGTGATGTTGCTCCGGTGTATGCACGCAATACCACCTCCAATCTTGCCCCCAACCTGTCTAGTCTGATGATGTCATAGTTAGGGGGAACCAGGATGTCGATGAGGGGCGAGGAAGAATCTGTAAGCCATGTTTCAGTGAGAATGATGATGTCAAGGTTAGTTGAGGTAATGCGGTCAGCTATGTCAGTTGTGTGTTTCGATGCCCATCTACAATTCAGGATTGAGCATTTAAGACGGGCGGGGGATGAGGTGTGTTCCTGGATGAGTGGGACTTTACAGAGATTATTGACGATGATTCCTCTGTTATTGTGATTTGAGGACCTGTGAGGGTTTGCAAGGATAAAGGGGATGAGCATGTGTGTGAGGGAATCGGTGGTAGTGGAGGGTAGTAGAGTGTTAGATTCTTTACTTTAGAATATCCACAGGCGTCAGACTGGATCCGGAAAGTTTTTGCTAGCAGTACCTCTAGGCATCAGTAGGTGGTAAGCGCCACCCCTGCACACTGACGTCAGTTCTTTCTTTTTCCGCGCCAGTAAGCACAGATCCGGCTACAGCACGTGCCTCTGTCACTTTTTGACTCTTTTTAAGACTTTTGTCGTCTGGAAGTTTCTACTCTGGTGCACGTAGGGATGCCTGGTTTTAAGTCTTGTGGGGCCTGCTGTCGTAGTATGCCGGTGGCGGACCCCCACGACGTATGTCTCTACTGCCTGGAGAGCGACCACGACTCCCGGTCCTGTATGGACTGTCTGGCCATGGCTCCGAAGGCCTTGAGGGGGCGGCGCCAGAAGCTGCTTGAGGTCCGGCACTCGTTCCAGCGCCATCCAGGAGCCGCTCCAGAGAACACTCGCGGGGCCACCATCATCGCTTCTCGGGCTCCAAGTCTTCACCCTCTGATTCGGGCCCCGGCACCGCAGGATCCTGCGCTGCTGGCCCCAGCGCCACCCTCGGCTTTGCCTCCGGCGCCGCAGTGGATGCCACTTGTAACGCCCCTGCCCGGGTTCCAGGACAATTTTGTCCCTACATGAGATCCGCATTGGGATACAGCTCCGATTCGGCCCCGTCTGGCGATGTTCCCGGTGCTGTTTGTTCCTTCCTTGGTCCCTTCCTTGCCGCCGCGCGTCTGTACCACATACGGCGGAAGTGGACGACGACTGGGAGGCGTCCGAGGACCCTCTTGCTCGTCAGTGTGACTGAGCAGGACTGGGCGGACGAGTTAGAGGAGGCCAGCGGCCTTGATGTCTTCCCTGACCCAGGGTTTGCCTTTCCTCCGCCTACCATGGAGGAGGGCGCTTCTTACACGGTGGTGCTCCATCGGGCAGCTGAGGTCCTCAACCTTGATCTTACTACGGTGCCCTAAAAACTAATCTCCTCACTGAGGTGCTTCAGACAGCGTCTACTTCATCGGAGCCCCTGTTGCCATTTAATGATACCCTCACTGACATCTTACTGGGCACTTGGTCGCCACAGGCGCCCCTGTGGATAAGAACGTCACCAGGCACCCGGCGCAGGGTGGTCCTGCCTTTCTGACCACTCATCCTACACCCGAGAGCCTGGTCATCCAAGCTTAGACGTCCCAGAGTGCCTTTCCCAAGGCTCCGCCGGACAATGACTCTAAGAAGCTGTAGCAGTTCGGCAAGCGGTTGTTTTCTTCGGACAGCTTAGGGCTGCGCTCGGTGAACTCTGCATGCCTATTGGCCGCTATTCCCACGCGGTGTGGCATACAGTTGCACAGGTGTTGCCTCAGTGTCCTGAAGAGACCCAAGCCGTGCTGTCCTGAGCTGTTTCAGAGGGTAAAGATGCGGCTAAGTTAGCCATTCGGTGTGGTTTGGTCACCGCAGACTTACTAGGTAGAGCAATTTCTACGACTGTGGCGCTTCGTCGCCACGCCTGGTTGAGATCTACCTGGTTCTCGCCAGATGTCCAAAGCTCAATCATTGACATGCCCTTCAATGGCACTCGCCTGTTTGGCTATAAAGCAGACAGTGTGCTGGAGCATTTTAAGGACTCGTGGGCCACGGCCAAGTCCTTAGGTCTCTCCATGAAAAGGCCAGCCACTCCTGGTTTTCGTTCCTTTCGTGGCAACGTAAGGGGCGCCCAGGCACGTTCCTTCAGCAAACCTGTGCAGAACCAACCTCAGCGCGGCCGTGATTTCCGCAGAGGTGTCTCTGGGAATCAGCGTGGGGGTCAGTCCACCTCCGTCCCAATGCTTCTACCTCCAAACCTTCCTCATCCAAGCTTTGGGTGCCAGTGGGTGACAGGATCCGCCATCCCCTCCCCCACTGGCACACTATCACATCTGACAAGTGGGTGTTGCAGATCATCCGCAAGGGTTACTCCCTTCCCTTTCAGTCCACCCCTCCAGCCATGCCACCTCAGGACCACCGCATGTCAGTGGAACACTTGGCTTTTCTCCATCAGGAAGTCAAGGCCCTCTTGGCCAAGGGGGCCATCGAGTGCGTTCCTTGGCCAGAAGTAGGGAGTGGTTGTTATTCCCATTACGTTCTGGTCCCCAAGAAGTGTGGAGAAGTGTGGCTCAATGATTAGAGCGGTAGACCCTGATGCAGAGGTCTAGCCCGGGACCAGGGTTCAATTCCGCGCGTCGGCGGGTCTTGGGCTCAAAATTACACGGACCTCATAATTCTCGCCTCGTTGCCTATTCCAATCATGGCGTCCCACTCTGGGCAATAGCTTGCTTAATCTCCACAACGGCCTCCACAACGCTAAGGATGCCTGGCCTCCACCTTGGGGGTGCCCAGAAGTGGACGCCTCACAGGGAAAGCCAGGATGGGTTCCACAGCGGTATTCGTACAAGCGCCTTGAGACCCTTGCGGGTGAGTAGTGGGCTATACAAGTATCAATTTACATTTTTACAAGAAGGACAATGGGGGTCTGCGTCCCATCCTGGACCTCCGGAACGTCAACCGCTGCCTCCAGAAGGAGAAGTTCAAGATGTTGACTTTGGCTCAGGTCTTGTCTGCTCTCGATCCAGGAGACTGGATGGTAGCGTTAGACTTGCAGGACACCTATTTTCATGTTCCTGTCCTGCCGGCCCACCGGCGTTTCCTGCGGTACATGGTAGGCCACGAGCACTTTCAGTTTACCGTGCTCCCCTTTGGCCTTACCAGCGCCCCTCGGGTGTTCACGAAAGTGATGGCGGTGGTCGCAGCCCATCTGCGCAGATCGGGGGTCTCAGTCTTCCCCTATCTAGACGACTGGTTGTTAAAGGCGGGCTCGCCCCGAACGGTCGTCTCCCACCTCCAGACTACGGCCGATCTCCTGCACTCGCTGGGGTTCTCCATCAATGTGCCGAAGTCGCACCTGAGTCCCTCTCGGAAGCTCCAATTCATCGGAGCGTTTCTGGATTTGGCGCAGCTTCGGGGCTATCCTCCCGAACAGTGGATCCAGAATATTCAGGCAATGATTCAAACTTTCAGCCTCTAGCCTGGGTTTGTCAGGATGAACCTTCGGCTCCTGGCCCTGATGGCCTCCTGCATCCTGCCGGTACATCATGCCAGGTGGCATATGCGGACTCTGCAGTGGGACCTAAAGTTCCAGTGTGCACAGTATCAGGTCAACCTGTTCGACCACGTCCAGATCTCGGAGGGCACTGCACGACACTTGCAGTGGTGGCTCACGAACCACGATTGGGTCAATGGCAGATCCCCCTCCCTTCCCCAACCGGAGCACATGGTAGTGACGGATGTGTCCCTCCTGGGATGGGGTGGCCACATGGGAGAGGCGGAGATCAGAGGCCTCTGGTCAACGACAGAGTCCCGGCTCCATATCAACCTTCTGGAGCTGCGGACGATCCAACTTGCTCTGAAAGTCTTCCTTCCCTATGTCCCACCACCATGTGGTATTGCAACAAACAGGGCGGGGTGGGGTCGTGGACCCATTGTCGGGAGGCTCTGCGCCTCTGGACATGGCTCGAACATCGGGGCATGTCTCAGGTGGTTCAACACCTGGCAGGTTCTCTGAACGCCAGGGCGGATGAACTCAGCCGCAGATACATGTTAGATCACGAATGGCGTCGGACGTGGTGCAGGGTTTATTTCTGCAGTGGGGAGAGCCTTGGTTAGATCTATTCGCCACCGAAGAGAACGCGCAATGTCCAATTCTGTGTGTTGGCATTTCCAAGGCAAACCAAAGGAAATGATGGACGGAGCGTTGACAATACAAGCACTCACCCCCAGTCAACTGATCTGGGTTTAATCCATCACCGTTCTTTAGCCCACTCTGCCACCCCAGTTCAGACATTGCCATATCCAAATCAGTGTGACCCTGTGCCTCATAGGAACAGTCCAGCCCGAACTGCCAAGCCATGCCTTCCCTGGACCGGAAACAAGCTACAGAGGACCGGTTTCTGGCATTTCAGCCTTCTTCAGCCCGGCTTGCTTGAATCCAGTGGCAAAGTGAGCAAGGGACTCACGTCTGAGCATACCCTGCCAACTTATGGCGAACAAAGAAAAACCAAAGGAAATGATGGACGGAGCGTTGACAGTACAAGCACTCACCCCCAGTCAACTGATCTGGGTTCAATCCATCACCGTTCTTTAGCCCACTCTGCCACCCCAGTTCAGATCCATCACCACCTTTGGTTTTTCTTTGTTGGCCCTAAGTTGGCAGGGTATGCTCAGACGTGAGTCCCTTGCTCACTTTGCCACTGGAGTCAAGCAAGCCCGGCTGAAGACGGCTGTAATGCCAGAAACCGGTCCTGTGAAGCTTGATTCCGGTCCAGGGAAGACATGGCTTGGCAGTTCGGGCTGGACTGTTCCCATGAGGCACAGGGTCAGACTGATTTGCATATGGCCATGTCTGAACTGGGGTGGCGGAGTGAGATAAACAACGGTGAGGGATTAAACCCAGATCAGTTGACTGGGTGAGTGTTTGTATTGTCAACGCTCCGTCCATCACCACCTTTGGTTTTTCCAAGGCAGCTCTCGATTGGAGACGCTTTTCGTCGCAAGTGGAGTTGCAGTCTGTTGTACACCTTTCCGCCTATACCACATCTGCCCAGAGTGCTGAAGAAGATCAGGAGCCACCAGGCCCAAGTCATTCTTGTGGCTCTGGATTGGGCAAGAAGAGTATGGTATCCCGAGCTATTCAGTCTGCCAATCTGTCCCCCGATCCGACTGCCTCTTCGGGAGGTTCTTCTGTCGCTGCAGCAGGGGACGGTCCTTCACCCGAAACTGTCCAGCCTCCACCTCCATGCTTGGAGATTGAACAGCGACAGTTGACCTTCCTGCCGAAGTCTGTGATGTTATCCTGGCAGCCAGGCGCCCCTCCGCTAAAACGGTATACGCCTGCTGGTGGAATAAATTTGTGGCATGGTGCACAGCGAAGGCTATGGATCCCCTTTCTGCCCCTCTTTCAGAAGTTCTTCTGTTCCTCCTTTCTCTGGCCCAGCAGGGCTCTGCTCTGGGCACTATCAAAGGTTATCTCTCTGCCATTTCCGCCTTCTTAAGGCTTCCAGAACATCCTTCTCTTTTCATGTCCCCTCTTAGTCATTTCTTGAAAGGCATTATACACACGTTCCCTCCAGTCCCCTTTATAATGCCTCCTCCTTGAATCTTGTGTTGACTTATTTGATGAGCGCTCCCTTTGAGCCGCTTCACAACTGTCCTTTACGTCTTCTCACCTTAAAGACTGCTTTCCTGGTTGCTAACACCTCCGCCAGAAGAGTGAGTGAGCTCCAGGTTCTTTCTTCTAAACCTCCTTTCCTTTCTGTTCATCCGGACAAGGTGGTTTTAAGGACCCGTCCTTCTTTCTTGCCAAAGGTTGTTACGCCCTTCCACATCGGGCAGACCATCACTTTTCCCACCTTCTTTCCGCCTCCGCATTCTTCAAAAGAGGAAGAGAGGCTCCACCGTCTTGACCCAAAACGTGCGCTCTCATTCTATCTGAAGCGCACACAACAGTTCCGGGTGGATGACCAGCTCTTTGTTAGCTATGCGGGCACCATAAAAGGTCAGGCCATGCACAAACGCACCATCTCTAGATGGGTCGTTCTTGCATCAAAGCCTGTTACTCGTTGGCTAAGAAGGAGCCTCCTGTGCCCATTCCACCATGGCAACGACAGCCACTACTGCCTTGGGACGCGGCGTACCCTTGCAGAACATTTGTCAGCCAGCTACGTGGGCCTCGCTAAACACGTTTACCAAGCATTACTGCCTTGACAGTCAAGTCCGGAGAGACGGCTTCTTTGGCCGTTCTGTTCTCCGCCACTTTCTGGTGAAATGTTGTTTGCATACCCAAAACCAGGGTTGGTATTGCTGGGGTATCTATTCTAAGGTAAGGAATCTATCACTAACATGTCTCTTTTAGATGCACACGTTACTTCTTGTGTAACAATATATCTGTAAGAGACATTAGTTAGTGATAGATTCCTGACCGCCCCGCCCGTCCTCCCCGTTCTGTGACCTGATTTAGAGGGTTACGGTCATCCCTTTCAGGGCCCTAGTTTCATGGTACCAGTGGTCAGTATCTTGCATGGCTCTGCGTTCCTGACGCGGAAAGTCGTGTACAGAACTGACGTCAGCGCGCATGGATGGCGCCAAAGTAGTCTCCGTAACGTCATCTCGGCGCATACGACACCAGTGACTGATGCGGAGCCACACAACGCTACCTACTGATGTGCAGAATTACTGCTAGTGAAAATTTTCCAGATCCATTCTGATGCCTGGGTATATTCTAAGGTAAGGAATTTACCACTAACTAATGTCTTTTACACATATATTGTTACACAAGTAGTAACTTGTGCACCAAGTACTACTACCTGGGCAGTCATGTCCACAAGGATGGACACTTTGGCGCATTAGGTCCTGCAAGACCCTTTAGTGTGAATTTGTTTCGCAGACCTTCCTCTGGGGGATGTGTTTTTTGGGTATCTACTCTAAGGTAAGGGATCTGCACCTAGAAATCTTTATCAAATAGACAAGTTACTTAACTTCGGTAAAGCCTTGTATGGTAGAGGCTCTATCTAGCTGCAGATTCCTTACTGACACACCCATCCTTCTCTCTCTGCATACCGATTTGTAGACTTAGGGCAGATATCCCTTCAGGGCCCTAGTTTTCATACAATAGTGGTCAGTACTCTTTGAAATCTCCCCTCTTCTGATGTTTCAAGTTGCAAAAATAAAATCTGACGGCGCACTAGGATGGTGCCTATATAGAAACTGCGCAAGTCAAGTTATCAGTGTTTATCAATAAGTGGTTGATCAAGGCAAGTGTTACTTAAAGATGATTGCAGCAGCTGACAAACCTTGTATTAATCTAATAGCGAGAACGCAAAATTCTAGTGCTTTAGCCCCAAGTACTAGCATTTGCAGACTGAGAATTTTTCTTTGGATACATTTGTAAGTGCCATTTGCTTAAAGTCCCTTATCTGTCCCCTACTCCATATCTTCTATACATAATGTTTTAGTAATCCATAACCATGTTCCTCCTTGTTCCAACCGTCATTCTCTCCGCTGCTCAAGATATGGTAATACTGTAGCCTGTCAGGGTGCTGTACTGGTTGTTAAAGGCCCTGAACCCAAGTTATAGGCCCTTACTGTAGGCGAGGGCCTCTAACAAATGGTATAGCCTGAGGAAGAAGGGGCTGTATGGCTATTAAACATTCCATCAGTAAGGTTAGAATGTTCTAAATTAAAAAGGAAGATACATGAAGACAAACATTGGAATGTTTGAGCTCCGGGCTTGTACCAGCCATTATAAGCCCAAAGCTACTCCGTTGTCTTCAGTGGAGCTCTCAACATGCCAATGTTCTAATAATTAATCGAGTAAAAACATTTATTAGATTTGTTAAGCCAACAAGTCAGAAGCTCGTACAGCCTACCTTGGCGAGTTAATTCAGTGATTCGGTATCCGAGAGCGACAAGTTTGATTACCTGTAACTCACTAAAGAATCCTTGTACATCCTTAAACAAGACAATTTTCTAACCAGAAGGATTTATTTTGCGACTAATCCAAAACGCTTTGCCTACTAGTGTAGTACACTGGATTTTAAGCTAATTGTTGATCCTCTTTAAGTGTTGCTGTGAAACAATATTGAATGCCTTTTTAGTTTGGAAGATCAAGTATTGCCTTCCTACAAATACAGACTCCCATGCTTCAATTTATTTGGTGTCCTAGTAATTAATTCCTTATTGAAAGGTCTGAAGAGTAATTCTTCCTGAGACACTACTAATGCCAGTCTGTGACATAGAGTTACACTTTGGACTGCTGTGTCCCTCACTTGAATAAGTGCATTATTTCTCACTTCAAAAACTATCATGGAAGGTGGTCTTCCTTGTTCCTAATACCTCATTTAAAAATATATATATATTTTATTGTTTTTGTTTGATTGCGACAGTAACAGAAACAAGCAGCATTACATAAACTGCAAAGAAAGTCCTTAGATCTCATACAGTAGGCTCATTCTGGTGACAACAACATTGCAATAACGTATTCAATGGACATGCAGATGTGACGGCTCCGATTATAGCGTACTAGGTCGATGCCAGTGTTTAGTGTCCAAACCTTTTAAATAGTTTACACAAGCATTGCCTTCAGAAGGTAACATTGGGAACCTAGAACTGAATGGATAACCATGATAAGCTGCACATTTAACAACAGGGGGGGGTGTAGAACTTGGAGCCGAGTTGGAGCACCTCCACCTGCCAGTGTGTATATTATGGGGTGTTGCCTGCTCCCCTTACTTTAACCGTATTCTCCCCATAAATAGATACGTCCGAGGTATCAGTGTACCAATGTCGGGTGTAGAAGGGATGGTTCTAGATATTGCAGGGTTTCCATGCGCATGCGCGGTGCTACTCATCCGGGCCAGTGTTGATGTAGTCTGGATTGGCAGGTTTGCATGTTGTTGTAGTGCTAAAAGGATGGCTTCCCAATTTGTGGTGATTGGTATTTTCCTTAAGCCTATGGTTTCTTCATGGCAAATTGCAATGCATTCTGCTCTAGCCTATGAGAGTGCGGAATGCCTCCAAGCTTAGAAGTGCGGGGGTCAGGCTCTTTCCATCATTTCATAATTAGCTGTTGGCCCAGGTCTAAGAATCTGGATTTAACCTTTGTGTTGCGTGTCCTGCGGAATGTATTTAGCAAGTACGCCGGCCATTCAAAGGGGATATCCCTTTCAGTGCAGTGATGCAGCGCTTCCGCTACCTCTCTCGAGTATTTACTAAGGCTGGTGCAGCTCCACAACGTGTGTATCAGATCTGCTTCTAAAACAGAGCATCTAGGACAAGCAGAATCGGCACGATGAAAATATCTGTTGATTTTGGCTGGCGTGTAGGACACTTTGTGTGTAATGTAATATTGTATCTGCCTGAACCTCATATTCCTGGGGATCTGAACTGGGCTGACCAGACCAGCACCTGCCCCCATTCTTAGTCAGAGAATTGCCTTCCTAGGTCTCCCTCCCATTTATGTCTGAAGGGGTCGAAATTGACTGCTGCATGTTGGCGCAGCGAGGCTGCCAACCAACGCGTCAGGTGCCTGTCTTGCCCCATTACATGCAAGTATTGTATAGTAAGGTGTGGGGGCAGTTCAGTAGCTAGGTCGCCCCATAGCGCCGTGAATGTGGCTAGTAAGGACCAATGGAGGAGAAACTGTTCCTCAGGGAGTCCGTCCCCTTCTATTAGCGTCGCATAGGGAAGCAGAGCACCTTCACGGTAGAGGTCTCCCAGGGTCGTTACCCCCGCTGCATGCCACTGTTGTAATTCTATAGCGGTAAAGGTTCCCTGTCCTTTAAGAGCGCACTCTAGGGGGAGAGCAGGGGCCCTTGGGCGTTGTGTACTGAGTTATGAAAAGGCTCCTTTTCTAGCATCTGAGTGCTATACTCAGCCACAGAATTTCTGGAGGCCGTACGCGCGCACCGGATGAAAGAGCTGGAGAATCCAGGACAGCGTGAACGGTGGGAGCGTAGTCGCAGTATCTTCGCATTGGCAACCTGCAATCCACCTGGCAACCAATTAGACTTGTGCTGCCAAGAAGTAGTGTTCAAGACACGTTGCCACCAGACCACCTTGGTCAGTTGGCAGATACAATTTTTTAAATCCACTCTGTGTCGACTGGAGCTCCATATGAAATCTCTGACCGTCCTCTCCAATGCAGCAAAAAAGGGGCCATATGTGGTCTGGTAGGCTGGTGAAATAGTTCAAGAATCTTGGTACGGCCACTATATTCACGAGTGCTACCCTGCCCGTCACCGCGAGAGGAAGTGTATTCCAGAACTGCATCTGGGATTTGATGGCGGTTAACGTCCTACCTTGTAAGAATGGCACTACAGTGGCACTCCAGGAAAATATTCCTTTAGCTGACATTTGCAGGGCAGCTGCTTGGACTTTTGTCCATGCCGTTACGAAGTATTAAGGTGTTGACCTAGAAGCTACAGAAAGAGTTTTAAAAACATTTTTTCTACCTCTCCCACTGCTTTACACCAATTACCCCTTCTGTAAAAAGAGGTGGGTACTACTTTGCAGTTTAGCTACACTATGTGAATATATAAAACGATTGCTACAATTTGAAAAATACTTGGGTATGTAGCTGAGGTTATAGATTCATATTTGACCCCCCTATGCACCTCCCCAGAGCAGAAAGCAGCTCATGGACTTAAATGAATTAGTCATTAAGCACAGGCCTATTTTATAATGGAGGAGGTGGGGGCTGTACGTGACATTAGGATGGGTCTGTGCCTGCAAGATGAACACAGGTCATTTAATGCACATCTCAAACTGAAGCTAAGAGATTTCCAAAGAAAAACAGGTTGTAATATTCTGAACAAAACACTTGTTAGAAGAGTGTACTTCATGTTAATTTATATCATAGCAAACTTGTGATTAGGGGGCATAGTGAAGATGGCAATGGAGTAGAAGCGTTTCTCTTCCGCTCCGTGCCCAGCCTCCTGGTTTATAACTTCAGTCACCCCTTCTGACACCCTCGAAACAGCCGATGGAATGACCCCTGCATCGCTGCATCACATCTCCCATTGAAGCACAGCAGCTGGACCATGAGACCTGGGTTTCCAACTGGGGGACACGTGCGCTGCCGGGAGGCACCTCTTCCGCTGCTTGGTGAACGTGACAACTCTCTCCCTTACCAAGACCCGGCCAACAATCTCCCAGCGGTGCGACTATGAGTGGTAGCAGCCCGAGCAAGTATGGCGCAACCATTGGAAGTGCTGGCAGGGCCCACCGATAATACAATCGCTTTGAAGACCCCAAACCAACGCCTGCTTCTAGAAGAGCCAGACCCGGGGGAGAGTGAATTGATCTCCCCACTCCTGCTTATCATCTGGGCTGCCCAAATTTTGACCTTGGGATTGGAATTCTAGTGAGGCCCTGGGAGGCCTAGGCCTTTGGATACTGGCCTGGCTATGAGGATTGAGGAATACCCTGATAAACCCTAGAGTGTGAGGCTCCAAGAGAGTGCGGACCAAGCACTACAGGGACATCTGGGCAGCAGTCTACACCTGGCGAACCCTGAGACTGGAGGAGACTGAATTCTGCCCCACTCGGGCTTGTGCTGACCCAGCCAGTCAGGTGAGATAGAAGGAGCCGAGAACCAGCAGCTGCCTGACTGTTAAATGATCGGTTGTCCCCGAGTTGAGGCTGGCACCGACCATGACCCTGACTCAAGCACCAGATGGGTAATATGCTGCCTAAAAGTGAGTCTGCAAGCTTCTTACAGGTTTCATGTTACCCGCCCAGTGTAGCTGATCTTTCTTGCCTCTTCCTCTTCTAATATCTTCTTCTCTTCTCTGTCTTCTCTCCCTCCTGCAGCAGAGAAGAGCAGAGAACCTTCAACACGTAGCACCTGATCAGCATGTCAGAACCCCACTTACTAGGGCCTTCATGGAGAAGCACTTTCATAAGCTTCTCCAAGATCTTACCCTCCTCTGTGCAGAAGTCTCAAAAGACATCAGGGACATGCAACATAACATGAGAGACCTATGACACAGTATTTCCACCCTAGAAGTCACCAGCAACGCACAGGAAGAGAAGCTAGACACCTAGAGATAGGAACTGGTTGACTTGTGAGATAAAACTCTCACACTACAGGCTTGTGTAGAAGACCTGGAGAATACACCCTGAAAATGCAACCTCCACCTCTGTGGGGTCCCCCAGGCGGCCGAGAAAGGGGACATTGATATGTATGTGAAACGCCCATTTTATTAGATTCTCCACGAGCTTGCATTAGCTGACATAAAACTGGACAAGACCCATAGGGTCAACAGAGCCTCTAGCGCCTGCAGTGCCTCGCCAGCATTTTGACCTGCCTGCATTACTACCGCCAGTTGGAAGCAATAATAAAACCTCACGCCAAATGACCATCATCCAATTTGAGAGCGCTACGGCACTCCTGTACCTAGACTTGGCTCTGGGCATCCTGCAGTGTCATCGGCAACTCAAGCCACTCACTAACTTCCTTTATAGTAAATCAGTGAAGTATCACTGGGTGCACCCCTTCCAAGTGCTTTTCCCCTTTGCAGAAGTGGCCTCAATTATCAGCCTCCCGTTGCTGACAGACTCAACCACTCAAAACAGGCACCCTTCCCAGGATCGAATGCCAGACGCGGTGAGCCAGAAGTGGATCAGAATGTCATGGAAGGCAGTGATGGCAAAACCGTCAAAGGATGAGATGCAGTAAGAATGGTAAGTGATCCTGCACTAGCTGCAGACTTACAACCCAGAGGCTGGACAATAAGTGCATGATCACCGGCCTGGTGCCCTCCGACTGGGGGAGGGGCACTAAATATTCATATGCAACGCTACAGTTCACTTCGGGCCAAGCTGGATGGGGTTCAGGCTACTAATTGATTATTGGTAAAATGGACCTGGGACCATTTGAGCATACTACTGACCAATACAATCCATGTGGATTACTCCAGTAAGGCGGATGGGGGAGTGCATGTTTGTTAATGCTTGATGTTATGTTAACAGGGGAACCCCGGGGGCGGCAACACCAACACACCACATCACGAATCCCATGATGTACCCACCCATGACCACGCAGACATCGCAACACGACCGGGACATAAAACCTAAGTGTCAAAAAGAATACTGAAAGGATCGAACACTTTTGAGGTGAAACGTGCACGATTTAAAGCAAGCCATTGTGGTTTTTTTTTTGTTTGTTTGTTTTTTAGTGCAGTCCCACTTCTTGCAGCATGTGTCTGTCAAATTGCAAAGGAGCAACACCAAGGATCAAGAGGACTAATATCACCACAGTGCTAAGCTATTTTCATATTTGGAATGTTAATGTTGTGAAAATTAATTAATAGTTAAGTATACTTTTAAGGGTTTATTGAGTGTTATACACTTATACACATTTAGGTGCCACGCCTTTCTTTGTAAATGCTGTGTTAATGGCTTTGGAAGGTAACAAATCTAAATAATCAATTGGAGAGCTGTAAACATATCTTGGTGAATGTGTGATCTGAACAGTAGAAAAGTGATGAAATAAAAACATCAAATGCTGAAAATATTGACTGTTACAATTGTTTTTTATTAACAGGGAGTACAGAATCCGGTGGTTCCACCTCTGATGTCAGGCTTGGGGCAGCAAGGTCCCCAGGGCCGTATACCGCCTCTTAGCCAAGTGCATTTAGGACCCAGTCAGAATAAAGGTAATTCAGCAGCATCCTTAATATTCCTTGGGTCGAGACTCAGCATATCAAAACATCTGTAATACATCGGCAAATGCTTTACAAGGAGAGAAATTATTCACCTGCCCCTCCAGATATTTACAGACCGCTTTGAGTCCCTTGTAAAGTGTCCTCAATATATTTTGCCTCCTCTTAGGCTTGTTACACCAGAATTGGTAGTTAGTATATCTGTCAGACCAGCTGTTGATTTCTTTCCAATGGCAGTAAAGTACACGCTCATTGTTAAATGTAGTTAAAAATAACCATAGACGAAGGATCCATGATCCTGTTTTTAACCAAGATGCTAGCATAGTTATCAATTATTTAAGACAAGCAGCAAATAATTAAAGCAAGTAGAGATGGGAGGACTATATTCAACTGTGCATAGTACATTATGAAAAAGGTGTGGATGTACGACTGTTTTTTAGCGGTTGCAAATGGGGTAATTGGGCAGTTTGCGACCCGTAAAAATGGTTGTAGCATGCACAAACCTTGTTTAGCGAGTCTGTAACCTATTACTGTCTGGCAAAATAGGGTTTGCGAGTTTCTATTAAGAAGGGGCGTGCCACGGGCGTCCCTTCGTTATAGCGTGTCGCAGGGTTATTTATGATTGATTTGCGACCAACAAACGTAGTTACCACCAACTTTAAGAAATCCATTCGCACACTGGAAGGGGTCCCCTAGGGAACCCTTCTCGTTTGTATGTATGTGAAAATATTTTTTAAGAGCAGCCAGTTGTCCCACAGACCACTGCCTGCCCTCAAAGAATTAAAAGAAAACGTTTTTTTCTTTTAAACGCATCCTGTTTTCCATTAAGGAATACGGGCTGCATTTGATATAAAAAAAGTTGCTTTGTTTAAAAAGCAAACTGACATGGTGGACTGCCCCCCAGCAGGCCACCATCCCTGTGATATGTAAGATTCTTAAGGGTCACATAATGCAACCTACCTCATTAATATTAATGAGGTAGTTCTTAACCCCATTAAGGATCACAAACAGTGTTTGAGACGCTGTTGCACTTTCTATTTTGCGACTCGCAAAATGTTACAATTTGCAAAATGGAATGGTTGTACATCTTGCCCTATGTTACTTACATACAAGGACAACTATGAGATAACAGTGTTGAACTTTAATTTCGATTTGGATAGAGAAAAACACAGGTTGAATACTGGGAGAAATTGTTCAGAGCAGTTGACTACTTGAATAGCCTTGCATGTGCGCACCCAAATATACAAATGGGAAAGTAATATGCTCAGCGGTATGGCATTAACACCTGAGTGGTGGGGTAGATACACTACACTTTGTAAGCTCCCTTCCAAGTATTTGCTAACCATATGCAAGGACGCAGTTGGCAGAGTAACCAGTACACATGTATCCCAAGACGTATGAAAAGACATTGAATCTCCTTCACGTACTTCAAACTCATTTGCCCCCTTCGTGATCTTAGGGTTGAGGGCCGAGCATAGTGTCTGCACAAGAACAATTATCCAGCTCTCTGTTCTTTGAAATAGATCCCAGGGCAGTGGAGATCATAAATCACTATCATTAGGAAATCTGTTTGGTGGCCTATGCGTGATGTTTGACCAACATAAAGCCCATTTGTGCACAGCAACAAATATATTTTCACAATTGTTTATTTGTACTGAAGATGCTAGTCCCAACGGAGTTCAGGAATCAATTAAGCATATTATGTGTGCTTCCATCTCCCCTTCAGAGCAGTTAATGCACATAGATGGGTATTTCAAACCTTTTTCTGCACTGCAGGTCTTGTGACGTGAAATGCGCTGGTTCATATGTACTAAACTCACTAACAAAACAATGCGTATATGTGTGTATATGTGTGTATGTACATATAAAAAAACTTTTTTACGTGTAGGTTACCTAAATCTTCCCCAGAGACTAGGCCATTCTTCAAGCTTTGCTGCATCCTTGGAAACCCAAAAATAGAAACAATATTGCAACTATCTTCTGTATCCCTATATTTTTACCAGTGGTCTGTACCTTACAACTTTTTGTATTTTACTCGATAAAATTTGATTAAATTAAATTAAATTTGGTAGTGTATATACTTTTGATTTGCTGTTACACGGCAGTCAAGCTAAAATTTCCCCAAACACCATCATGGGATGAGATGTTGCCAGTTTAAATAAAAAAAATCCAGAGATATAATTTTCTTCTTCCCCGCTCAGCCTGCAGTCACTTATGTTGCTACATTTTCCTTCAGGTGACTCTCGTGCTCCTCCAAACCATTTGTTGGGGCCTTCTTCTGAGCACCGCCATGACCAAAGTCTCGGAGTTTCTGATCATAGTTCTGAGAGGGCCCCATTCAGGTCCAGCCAGGAGTGGGTAGACTCAAGAGACAGCCGAGGCCCTCCGGATAGACGTTTGCACTCCTCTGATTTTCAAGAGAACTTTGAACGACCAGAAGATTTTCTTCCAGATGAACGTTTTAGTCACCACTTAATGGAATTTGAAGGTCACGGTGGCCCATCAACACAAGAAGAAAAATGGAGGCGTGGTGGACTAAGATCCTCTTTTAGTCCTGAACAGAGAGACTTAAATGAGGGGGAGAGTCGAGGTACAACCCATTGGGAAGGCCGAATGCACTCTGAAGAGAGGTATCCTAGAGAGGCAGAGGACTCGAGGTACAGAGGAAGACAAAAAGAGAAGTAA
The DNA here is from genome assembly GCF_964263255.1 of Lissotriton vulgaris. NCBI lineage: Eukaryota > Metazoa > Chordata > Amphibia > Caudata > Salamandridae > Lissotriton > Lissotriton vulgaris. The sequence continues at coordinate 881,103,126 of NC_141699.1, read as the reverse complement.
GTCTAATTCCTTTTGTTTTCTAGTACTTGTCCTTAACCATTCATAATCTTGGAAAACGTTATTGCATGCTTTGGTTGAATAAAGATTTGTGTAGCTAAGATCCTATTGGTCTAGTGCATATAAGGTCTTTACCTTTGTAGCCACACAACTAATGAATGGGTGACACCCCTGCCCTGGGGACATCATAAGCTACTGTCACTGCATAGGAAGGGCTAATTTTAATTGAAAGGTTTTGCTGTGCAACTAAAATGTCTTGTGTTCATCCCCTGCTCCAATGTCAGTAAACCAGACAATTTGTGTGTGATTTGTTATACTCTGTATGCTCATTCTCCTTCTAAATCAGCTGGTACACCACGGATATGTAAGCAAGCCAGGAAGGATAATGCAATGCCATAACAATATTCACTTAGAATATCTAAATAAAACATTTTACCTGCTTTTTAAGAAAACGTTTTTAAATTTAAAATGAAAGCCCAACTATTTTATGTGTACTGTTTTGAGACCCTTACTTTTAAAAGAGGAAAAACAAAACCAAAGGAAATGTACGGTTAGGCAACCCTCAACGTGGTATAGGACTGTCACTTAAAGAGGACAGCCAGGCTGTACCAGAATCTTTCAGTGGATTATAGTAGCAGTTAAAGTTAATATTTAATGTTTCTATTAGTAACAATTTGTTTGTTAATATATGATGTTTACAATTTTTGTTGTACAAAGATATCTGAAGACTAGGCAATGGCCTGTCCGTTTTTAAGGTTGTTTTTGAAGCCTTATGTTTTTTCCTTTCCTCATTTTGGGGGGTAGATTGATTTTGAAACTGTGTGTTTTTGTGAATGTATGACATGGTTTCTACAGTAATTTTTCCTCCAAAATAAATGGTTCAGTCTCACAGAGAGAAGGGGACCCCCAGATGGTAGTGTAACATTGTTTGGCCAAAAACATTTGTTATCAGTAAGGTTGTAGGAGCTATATAAAATCTTTCTGTACTGCCAAACTATTTTCTACTTCGAATGACTGCTTAGCTCGAAAGTGTCCTCCTTGGTCAACTTACCCCTATGAGAATGTCTGTGAGTGAAACCAACTGGAGTTTTTAGTATACTCGTACAAAGAGTTTGAAAGGTCCATTATCAGTGTGAGAAGCATCCTGTAGAATGTCTTTCACTCTTCTTACCTATTTGATCCATCTCTTGTGCGGCTTTGATTTGGGGGCACCTGATTTTGCTTATCTGCTACAAGGGCCTTATTGATTATGGTTCTACTTCGCTGTTGACAGTATGTAATTGTGTGACATTTGGTCTGTTGTTGTCCTGTTGGCCTATGGAAACATTTTCTGACCTTAGATATTCGACTAATCCATTAGGAAAAAGCTTAAATGGTGTCATATTCAAGTTTATTTTTATTTTGTTTGATTAATTAAAATCTTACAAAATAGCTAAAATATCAAGCAAAAGTTAAAAATTATAAAAACGATCTATCATTCCAATTTGTGCCCAAAGACTTGATTATATATCATACATGCTAAGTTATAAAACAATTGATCGTATAGCATTTTTCTCTTTTATCTTACACATAGTGTCTCAGATAAAAGCCTGAAATTTAATTACCACAGTTCGTAAAAATTTCACAAACGCAGAGTTCATCGGTAAGTCTTCAGGATTTAAACATGCGATCAGTGCTTGCCTACATGTCCTTACACCTCGTATATTAAACAGTCTCTTGAGAGTATCTTTTCTTTCATTATCCAGATCCTGGCAGAGACACAGTAAATGCATAATATTTTCTTGCCCTAATTTACAAAGCCGGCATAGGTTTTCTACTTCTGATCTCTTCCATGGTAGTAAGTGACATAGCCCTGGCAAACAACCGAATCTAGCTTTAATAAAAATCTGTTTGTTTTTCTTGGTCCACGATGTTTCTAAATATTTTTTTACCTTTTTTATCTTAAATCCGTTTACGCTTGGCCATGCATGATTTCTTTTTACTAATATTTCTTTATCCTTTATCAGGGAAAGATGGTTGGTAAGCTTATTTATCGTTTTTTGAAGCTTTCTTGTATAATAGTGGTATTCCAAATTGATGTTCTACCAAATTAGTCTATCGATTTATTTAAATAGAAGCAAACATATACATTTCTGTTGTTTTTTACTTGCCACAGTAAGCGCGAAATTTGATTATCCTGATCATTTTTTATTCTGTTCCAAGTTTTCAGTAGATGACCTTTCCTTGCATATAGTTGATTATTTAGCCCAAATTCCAGCCGGACCTGTGCTTGTGAGGCATTCTTTGGCAGTGAAAGTAAAATTCTGTATACCTTAGCGACAGCAATGTTAATGAACTCAGCATCTTTTCTATTCATTACCTCACTACCGTATGTTAAGGTAGGGAGTAGTTTTGCAACAATTATTTTTAGGAGAGGGTGATAGGACAGGTCTCTTATGGTTTTCTGAATCGTTCTAAATGCCGCAACAAGGGTATTTGCTTTCCTTGTAATGTCCTGTTTTTGTGGCAGAAAGTTTCCATTATCATTAAAAATAACGCCAAGGTATTTAAAAATAGCAACTTGTTCCAGTTCTTTGTCTTCCAAAAACCATTTGTGTTTAAATTTGAGTCGCACATCTTTTGTAATGACCATTACCTTGGTCTTGGCTTTGTTTATTACCAACCTGTTTGCTTTTATTATTAAAACTTCTAAACAGGCTCTTGAGACCCAATCCACCACCACTGTGAAATGCCATATAACTGCTGTAGGCAGGAAGGGACCTATTAGCAGAGTCCGTGGTCTGTGCCTGGGCGGACGAGAGCGGCCAAACCCTGTGGTACCCCCGAGTAACGGCGGGGGGTTTGAAGGACGGAGGAGCCTCTTCAGATCGAGACCCTATCCCAGAAGATAACATCGCAGGCTGGGGATCCTGTGGACGGCGCCCGACCCCGGAGCCGCTTCGGGGAGAGTCACGGCTCCGGAGTTCCATTACACACGCTCAGGTGAGCGGGGAGGAGGGCCTCACATCCGTGAGTGCGCCCCGGAGCTGAGATCCTTCGGCCCCTTGCCCGGACGCATCGCCACCTGAACGGGTGCGGGACTGCCCTGGTGGAGCGGGGGAGCAGCAGGAGTGCCTGGGTCCGAGGTGCGCCCCTCCCCCACCGAGCCGCCATTTTTGGGGCTGCCCTCCAGGCTGTGAAGACCGGGATTGTACGGCGGAATCTGAAGGCCTTGGAGCCGAAGTGAGCTGGGACCGACCTCCAGCGAGAGTGGGCCGGGGGCCTGGAGCGGCGGACCCGGGGGGCGCTGGCGGCGAGAGACTGGTCACTAGGCCCCTGACTGGATGCGCGGGGCTGGCCCTCGTTGTCCCGGACCTAACAGCTTCCTGAGGTACGGAGGAGAGGGGCACGGGACTTACCACTGGCTCTCCTGAGGGCCCTGGACTTATGAGCGCGTTGTTGGACACGGCGCTGCGATTGTTCCTCATATCTGCGGTGACGGGCGGGTGCGCCCCGCAACACTGGGACCCTAGCTATTGAAAACATAGTCGGGCCACACGAGTCGGCTACATTAAGTGGAGCGGCCTGCTACCTATTGCGACCGGCTGGTCAAACTGGCAGAGCCTCGCGTCCGCCCGGCTGGGGCCCTAGGGTGTCACTGGCGGGGCTCAGTGTTCTGGAGGACTCTAAGCTTGACTGCGCTGACTGGCTGGGAGCGTGAGGGTGCCGGCTTTTCCTTGCCGGACCACTACCCGGCCTACGAAGACCCTTAACTGTGCCTGGTGTGCCTAGAAGCTGTCCTCGGCTGGCGAGTTGGCGGAGCCGGAGGGCCCGCATGCCTACAAGTGGTAAAGTGAGCGAGTGAGTCAATCCCACAGTACTGTCTACCGACTGGGGTGCAGTGGGTTTGTGTCTGCTGCTACACCATAGGCACGCTATCCTTCCGTTGGGAGCACACTGGAGATGCGCAAAGACAGAATGTCCCGTTCGGCGCAGCCCAATACGATTACCCAATATACCACACAAAGGCTGCCGTCCCAGAGGATTACACGCCAGACGGGCCAAGATGAGGAGCCGGGGGACCCTGGCGAACCCTCCCGTGCAGAGTTGCTGAAGGCAATACAGGGCTCCCACTCAGCGCTGGAAAGGTAAATCGAGACTGTCTCGATCGACATCAATCTCCTGCGGACGGACCTCCGTAAGGTGGCGGATAAGGTCACAGATGCAGAGGGCAACATTGAGCAGCTACAGAGGGAGGTGGCCTCCCTCAAAAAGCGACTGCGGAGCGAAGCACAGCGCCATCGGATCTGGTGGTCCCGGAGACTGGTGGAGCTGAGCCCCGGAGGAGACGGTCCCACCGTGAGGTGATATGGGAGCTGTATATATTGTCTCTGGCTGGCTTGAGTGGCTCCTGGGGAGGAAAGGGGAATTGATGTACACTGAAAGACATTGTGCCCAGAACCACCAGACTTCACATTGCGGGGTGGGGCGGAGAGCCTTCCATTCTATGGGAACTGGAGAATAATCGGGGGTTGGGTGTGCGAGTGTCGGCTCTGGACCCGCCTTGTCGAAGGAAGTTTAAACTGAGCCTGGCGTACTTTCAGTAAGCATTGAGTCGTGCGGGGAGCTGGGGGGGGGGGTTCAAGTTTTATAGTTTGTGTGGGTGTGTGATGTGTTGTGCGGGTTGTGTGGGGTGGCTGTGTACGTCCTGGCACCAGCAGGGGAAGGGCGGGGTGACATGTTGGGTTGTTGCCGTTATCCTGCTCGTAGGTGGGGGTGGGGGTGTGTGTTCCTCGAATGTTATGTTATAGGGCGGTTGGGGGGGGGGGGGGGGAAGTTATTGAAGAACTTTGTTACAGGCATCATGTGTATCACCGTTCAGGCCCTTAGGAGGCGGAATATTGGCAGTAGACTTCATGGCCCGGCTGGGCGATCACAGGGAACATGGGATACAAATTCCTAGCATGGAACGTGCGTGGGTTGGGCACTTGCACCAAAAGACACAGGGTCCTGTCTTTCCTCCGGAGGCATGGCATTTCTATTGCATGTCTACAAGAAACACATCTGAATGAGGAGGGTGCGCAAAAGCTGGCTAAAAAATGGCGGGGTCAGGTCTTTCACTCCTCCTTTTCCACATATGTGCGGGGGGTTTTGATCTGGGTGGCTCCCGGGGTCCCCCTCACTGTGCAGTATGCTGAAGCGGACATTGAGGGCAGGTACCTGCTGTTGAGGGTGAAGTTGGATGGAAGGGACCTTACACTACTTAATTCCTATGCACCCAATGTAGATGACGCAGCCTTCTACTCACAAATTCAGGAAGTCCTGGTGTCGGATTTGGATAGCCCTCTCTTATGGTTTGGGGATTTTAACCGTGTTTTAGACCCCGTCCTAGACAGACATCCTCCCCGAGCGGGAACGAAACCTCGCATGACGGCGAGACTTCGCGAGGTAATGTCTAATTTGGGGGCAGCAGAAGTTTGGTGCCAGGGTCACCCCTCACAGAAACTGTACACCTGTTACACTCCAATGCTCAACACCCATAGCAGGCTAGATAGGATCCTTGCTGCAAACATTGATGCGTCATTTTCATTAACGGTCACACATCTGGCCCGATTCCTGTCCGACCACTCTCCGGTGTTGTGCGCTACACAGTGGGTTGACCGGCCTTGCCGCCCCCGCAATTGGAGGATGCCAACGGACCTTTTACAGGACCAAGTGGGAAGGGATCATGTACAGACGGCCCTAACGAACTATATTGATCTGAACTGGGAAGGGGACGACATACCCCTATCGACGAAATGGGACGCTCTGAAAGCAGTGGTACGGGGTGAATGTATGGGCCTCACCTATGGGGTCCGGCAACAGCTGACTCGCGAGCTGCGGGAAGCAGAAGACACCCTGCCGATCCGTCAGGCCTCACCAGACCCTGGGGAACCAGAATTGGCGTCAGAGCGCGAGGCCCGGGAACGCGTGCACGATATACTTACTCGCCTCGATAAATTTACTCTGGCTCAATTCAGACAGCGTCTTCACCGGGAGGGGGACAAGTCCGGCCGACTGTTGGCCTGGATTTTGAAGAAAGAAACGGCCCCAGAACGGATAGTTGCCCTGAGGGGCCCTGAGGGGGTTATGGTGCATTCGGAAACAAATATTCTCCTTGTCCTTCAGACCCACCTGCAGCAAGTGTATGCAGCGGATCCCCTGGTCGCGGACGCCTCATATCAGCCTTACCTCCAGGGACTGCCTCTTCAGGCCCTCTCGGGGGAGGAGGCGAAGGAGTTGGATGGGGCTTTAACGCTTCATGAAGTACGGGTGGCAATGGCTGGCCTACCAAGGGCTAAGTCCCCGGGAAGAGATGGGTTTCCCTCCGAATTTTACCAAACGTTCGGGGACATACTCGGCCCCCTCCTCCTTCAGGTCTTTCTTAAGGCACTGAAGGATGGCTCCCTCCCGCCCACAATGTATCACGGTGAGATCTGCATGCTCCTGAAGCCGGGTGGAGACGGTTGTGATCCCGCGGCATTCCGCCCTATAACAATGATCAACACGGACGTGAAGATCCTGACCAAACTGTTAGCCACTCGCTTGGCGCCACGCATGGCCCAGTTGGTTCACCAGGACCAATGCGGGTTTATCCCCGGCCGCAACACCGCAATGAATCTATGGCGGTTAAACCATATCCTGCATGAGGTGTGCGGCAGGAAGGATCCCCAGGTCCTAGTCTCGATAGACTTAGCCAAAGCACTTGATACTGTTAGAGGTGCTTCGACTGGTAGGATTGGGGCCCGTGTTTTGCAGATGGATCCAGATACTGTATCAGGCGCCTCGAGCCAGAGTTAAACTTGGGGCCGCACGCTCTGAAGATTGGGTATTGGAGAGGGGCACTCGTCAGGGGTGCCCCCTCTCACCGCTTCTGTTTGCCCTGGCGATTGAGCCATTGGCGGTCGCGGTCCGTACCATGATGTCCCAATGGGGTTCCAGAGTGGGGGACAATGTGCACATGGTTTCCTTGTATGCAGACGATGCTCTTTTTTATTTAACTTCTCAGCGGGAATCGCTGCTGGTTTTGCTACAGCTGCTGGACCATTTTGGGTCAGCCTCGGGTCTGCGCATCAACGCAGAGAAGTCCCTGATCTTCCCCCTAGCGGGATATGATATGGACATGCATGGGGACTTACCAAACCTAGGACTGCGGTGGGAACTGGAGGCCTTCCGCTATTTAGGGATCCAGGTGGCACCGTCCGACGAGCAGTTACTGGCCCGTAATGCAGATAGGGTGATTAAATCCCTGCAACAGTCTGTGTCCTTTTGGAACACACTGCCTCTCTCCCTAATGGGACGCCTAGCGGTGGCTAAAATGGCGATGCTGCTGAGAATGCTATATATTTTGCAAAATTCTCTGTGCCCGCTCCCTCCGCGGATATTTCGCACCCTTAACACACTCCTCACGTCCTTACTCTGGGCGGCAGGCGTAGTAGAGTTGCACTGCACACGGTTGTCCGGAGCTGGGAGGAAGGGGGGCTGGAGGTGGCGAGATTTGACCTATATTACTATGCGGCCCAACTATTGCCAGCTGCCAGGTGGTTCGCAGACTCGGACAACTGGGAATTGCAACTCCTAGCGGGTAGAGTGGATGAGAGGATGGTACAGATGGCTCTGATGCACGGGAGAGGTGCAGATGGGGCACTGCCATACATAGTGCGACACACTGCGGCAATCTGGCAGCGCTTCGTGGAAAAAATCTTACGGAGGGCCCCCTTTCACAGGGAGCTGCCGGTATGGATCCTGGCCCCAGTGGTGGCCATGGAAGAACATATGCCCTTCCGAGAGTGGAGAACAGGTGGTTGCGAGTTATTGGCTGACCTTTACCCGGATGATACGTTTCTGTCCATCGAGCGGGCTACGGAGACCTTCGGACTCAGTGGGGGCCAATACCTAATATCCCAATAGGAGCCTTCAAGAAATGGCGCGGGATACCTGGCCACAATTCCCTGAGGCACCCCCGACGTCCCATACCTTCAATATTATCCTTTCCTGTGGTAGGGGTAAGAGGCTGATAACCTTATTGTATTCGGCTATGCGGCAGGACTCCACCCCGCCGGCCTGGGCGGCCTGGGAGACTGACCTGGGGATTGTTTTGGAACCGGAGCAGCGCAAACGCATAGGCACTCTTACCCGAAAGGTGTCGTGTAATACAAGGTTTAAATTGACTCATTTTAACTTTATGCACCGCACATATGTGACCCCGGTCACCCTGAGACGTATTTCCCCGGAAAAAAGGGACGGTTGTCCTAGATGTGGTGCGGCAGGAGCGGCCTTCCTCCATCTGGCTTGGGACTGCCCGTTAGTTGAAGCCTTCTGGCAGTCAGTGGTGGAGCACATTCGTACAGTTACCGATCTCCGGATGGAGTTGACTCCCCTTCATTGTTTGTTAGCCTTGGTCCCCAAACCCAAGAAGCGTAATCTGTCATACAAAATGTTACAATTGCTTTTGGTATTGGCGAGGAGAAGGGTAGCGATTACATGGATGGGACAGAGGGCCCCGGAGGTGTCGCAGTGGCTTAGAGATGTGGGGGAATGGTCCCTAGCTGAAGAAACATTCATGCAGCGCGTGCGTAGGGATGAGAAGCTACAAGAAGACCTGCTTGCGTGGAGAATGATGCGTGTGGTGGGAGCGACCGCTGAGGATTCGGATGGCATGAGTGTGGAGTTGTTCACCCCTAAGGATTCAAGGTCCGAAAGTGAGGGTGGCAGGCCATTGATTTGGGGTAGGGCCTGGCCGGCCACGCACGTATATGTTCCATCATGGTGATGTTGTGTTTTGATCCCTGGAGGTTTTTTTTATTCTCGTCAATCATTGCTGTCTTATCTGTCCCTGGGAGTGCCATAATGAGGTGAACGAACTGTATACACATTTCTTTTATTAATTGATGCCAGATTTTGGGGGGGTATTCTATTGGGGAGTTGGAGGGTAACATGAATAAAAGAAAAACAAAAGCAGATCAGAATATCCTGCCGTACAGCTGCATTGCTATGTTCTCCATCAGTTCTGGCACGTTACCACCTACCGCCGCCCGGCCTTCGGGATGTGGGCTGATGGGCTGTGTGAAGCTTACCTGTAGACCTGCAGAGTATAGTTATTACTGATGGAACTGTCGGCACAATTGTTTGTATGCTATATGAATCTGCGACAAAAATAAAGTTAAAAAAAAAAAAACTTGGATGCAGCCTTGAGTAATTACCAGCGGCTGAGATTAACCATCACTTTTTTGCATTCCTCAGTGCAACCCCCTGACTGAGTACAATTCAAGTGCTAACAAAAATAAAATGCCTGGACCACTTGCAGTTTGGGCGGGGGTTGCAGCTTTATCAGGCGCAGTGAAGGAAAAATGCAATGCTGTCCAGAAAATAAAATACTAGGGCATGATAGCACAGCTTTGTAGGGCCACGTAGAAGACTATGGTCCCAACAGTGGGCACTCAATCAGTATTGAGATTACTCTACTTTGAACCACTTACCGGAGCATTCACTTTCGATACTGCTGCTGCCCACGACGGGGGATAGCGCGCTGTGCGCAGAGGGGGCCGCCATTGCCGTTGTGGTTACCGGGGGAGCAGAGAACTACCTTCCCCACCATCCCTTGCGGCCGGTGACGCCACGTTACGCGCTAGGAGGCGCTTAAAGATCTAAGCTGCCTCCCGTAGCGCGCGGGCGTGCCCGGGCCAAGGGCGGGCCCATCCGCGCCCGTCAAAGCCAGGACAAGGCAGGGCAGGGCCACATCTCTTTGATCTAAATATCGAATTGCCTGCCATGGAACAGTGACACTGGATGGTGGTCAGTGACAGTTGATTGCTTTTTATTGCTCCTCTTTATTATCCAGTATTAGGGGTGTCTTTCATAGATTCACATGCCTGAATCATTCCCCGTCGTCGAGACGGGAGCCCCCGGTACATAGAAAAGTAATGTCCTATAGACATACATAGAGAAAATAGGCCTAAGGGCCTCACCTTAGTAGCCTATCCTTGTCCTTATGCAAAAAGGACCAAACTCTTAGAGTCAGCCAATCAGCTATGACCTCCCTCGAGAACCTTCCTGGCAGGAGCCTCAGTCCCTCAGATTTTCTACCGCACGTTGTGCTAGGGAGTCTCCAGCCTGAGTTCTCCTCAGGATCTCTTCAAAAAGCAACTTGTTCACTTTTAAAAGTGACTTCTTTCTTCTAAACCTCGACAAGGATTACTTCAAACCACTTATCACTACAGTAAGTGAGTTATTTCTACAAAATTCTGGCATGTCTGAATCCCAGAAGAAAGCCCTTTTCAGGGCTTGCTCTTCATGTGGGAAGAAAAGGCTACATGTGGAGGATAAGCATGCGCTTTGCTTATATTGCCTTTATCCAGACCACGTCCCTAAAGACTGTAAGATATGTAGGTCTTTCCCCAACAAGACCTTGAGGGACAGAGAAGGTCGCCTGCTCATCTGGCTGGACAGGCTCAAGGAGAGGGAGAATGTGGAATCTTCAGAGGGGAGCATTTCAATGACCTCAGAAGTCTCCCTGAAGAGGCCAAGGATGGCCTCCCCTGGCCCCTCAGACACACCTCCTATGAAGGCACAGAAGAAGTCTTCAGAGGCAAGATCAACGAAATCTTCAGTGTCTGTAAAGGACTCTCAGACTTTTAAGAAGCCTGCACAGTCTTCCAGCAAACTTGCGACATCCTCCTCGGCGCAAAAAAGAGTTACCACATCGACTACGACTGTGACGACGACGACAGCGTCGTCGGTTTTTCCATCGACGACGACAACTCCTTCATCGTCGTCAGCAGGTAGACCTATTCCGTCTATAATTCTGCTGAAACCGTTGTCGACGTCCAAAACCTCGTCGACGACGAAGATTGTACCATCGACGACGGCCTCGTCGATGAAGAGCCCCCCGTCGACGGGTGTGTTGACAACGAAGACGTCGACGACGAGATCACCGTCGACGAAGAATGAAGCGTCGACGAGCGCATCGTCGACGAAGGCGTCGTCGACAATGAAAATATCGTCTACGGGGCACCGTCGACGAAGGGCTTACCGTCGACGAGGGCACCGTCGACGGCGGAATCGTCGTCGACATTGGCCATGTCTGAGCCGTGGAAGAAATCCAAGCTGGTGGAAACGTCGTCCCTAACCATGCCACCGTCGACGACACCAGAAACAACGGCAGGGACTCCTGCAACAGGTTCTGCGTCGGGCAAACCAACTAAGAAGCAGATTACACCGGAAACAATGTCACCAAGTAAAGTGCAAACTCATTTGCCTACAGAAATTCTCCAGAGTGAAGAATCGGAAGAAGAAGCACTCCTGGATCAGGCTACTTCCATTTCAGACCTTCACGTAAAATGTCAGAGCACGGACGAAGAATGAGCTACCAGGAACACTCTTTCCAAGCTCATGTTCGCACGGACGTCACCCCGATGGTATGCCTTCCAGCTTCAATTGTTAGTGACCTCAAATACCTTATCCAGGACTACAAACAACGTTTCCCGGAAACACCGGCAACTGTGACAGTGGGCCCGACGCCTACTACAAATAAACCAGCGGCAGCCCCAAAATAGGCACGGCCTGCTACTCAGGTCCGCCATGAAAAAATGCCACCTCAGGTGATAGAATCATCAGATGAGGAAGAAGAGGAACTGGAAGAGGGGGAAGTCCAAGAAATCCAGTCGGACCACGAAGAAGAGGAGGAGTATGTGGCATCTTCTCCAGCCTCGCCCCAACCACGCCAGGCAGATTCACCACCAGTGGACATTGGTGGTTTCCATAAAATAGTGGAAAGGGCGGCAAAGCAATTTCATATGGCGATGGAATCAACTGAGACCGAGTGCTTCTTACATGACTTCAAGGAGCAAACACAGAAAACATCAAAGTCTATCCCAATTATAGAATTTCTCTGGGAGCAGGGAAAGAAAGTGATGCGGACGCCGGCCTCTGTACCTGCGGTGGTTCCACGCCTGGATAAAAAATACAAGGCTCCAACCACAGCGGCAGCTTGCCTTAATGGGCACCCGTAACCGGATTTGGTTGTAACCCTGGCGGCCCAAAAGAATTCTCGCAACCCTTCCTCCCCTCTGTCAGCCCCTCCGGACAAGGAAGGCAAGAAGTTAGACACAATCGGTAAACGGTTCACAACATCGGCCATGACCATCAAGGTGGCCAACTCCATAGCCCTGTTGGGGCGTTATAACCGACAACTCTGGGAAGATATAGTCCCATATATGGCAGAACTGCCAGACACAGTTCAGGAGGAGGTCAAGGCACTGCTTACGGAGGGTCAAACCTCGGCAGCTGAGATCATTGATTGTGCCATGGATGCAGCCATGACTGGCTTTCGCCAACTAGCTGGGGCAGCAGTCCTGCGCCGTCAAGGATGGCTTAAGGCAACGTCATTCAGACAGGAGGTGCAGACGAAAGTGCTGGACATGCCCTTCGATGGCCAACACCTCTTTGGAGACAAGATTGACGAGGCGCTCCAAACGATAAAGAAAGACACTGATCTTGCTAGAGCACTTGGTACTTTACAGGCACGGAATCAGTCCTTTCGAGGCAACAAGTCCAGGGGCCAGTCCTCCTACAGAGGATCCTATCAGAATAGGTCCTCGTATTCCTACCAGAATAAATCCCAGTACCAACAGAAGCAGCAACAAGGTCGTCAGACTTCTTACGGAAGGTCAAACTTCAGGGGCAAAAACCAGAGGAGGGGCACTGGCGGCCGCCAGTGACCAATTACTCCAGCCAGTCCAGCAACTATATCCCTCATTAAAGATTGGAGGAAAATTGACCCATTTCCTAGACAATTGGCATCTCATCACCACAGATCGGTGGGTACTTCAATTAATAGGATTCGGCCATTCCCTGGAATTCACCACCATCCCACCTGCAACTCCTCCACGCAGGCTGCCACACAAACATCTACGCCTGCTACTCCAGGAAATATCTGCGATGATGCAGAAAGGAGCAATCGAACGAGTTCCATCGTCTCTAAAAGGGAAAGGATTCTATTCCCGCTTCTTTCTTATACGCAAGAAGGAGAAAAAGTGGAGGCCCATTCTAGACCTCAAGGCTCTGAACTCTTTCCTAAAGAGTCAGTCGTTCAGGATGGTGACGATCCAAGAAATACTAGGCATACTGAAAAAAGGAGATTTTATGACATCTTTAGATCTCCAAGATGCCTACTACCACATCCCGATCCTCAAGGGTCACAGAAAATTCCTGAGATTCGAAGTGGCAGGACAGCACTACCAGTTCAAAGTCCTACCGTTTGGCCTCAAATCCGCTCCTCGGATTTTCACCAAGTGCCTTGCTCCGGTGGCAGCTTTCCTGCGTCAAATGGGTCACCAAGTCTTCCCCTACCTCGACGACAGGCTGGTAAAGGCACCTTCAGCTGCAGGCGTGACCGAATCCTCCAACGCCTGCACCAATCTTTTTCGGCAGCTAGGATTAACTCTCAATCACGAAAAATCCTGCATGACCCCTACAAGAAACATCACCTTCCTCGGGGCGACCTTGAACACGGGATGCGCAAGGGCATTTCCTTCGAAGGAGAGGAAAAAAAAAATAATATCTCTGGCCACGGCTGTGCCATCACGGAGGTCCCTAAGAGTTCGAACCTACAAATCACTCCTAGGGATGATGTCTTCTTGTATACTCCTCATTCCTCACTGCAGACTCAGGATGCGCCCATTGCAAGAAGCCCTCACAAACCAATGGACACAGAGTACAGGTTCTTTCGAGGACATTGTAAAGATAACTCCACAAATATCCAAGAGTCTGGACTGGTGGAGGAATCACAAGAATTTGTCTATAGGACTGCCATTCCTACTTCCAGCAACACCTCTGGTGATCACCACGGATGCCTCCCTGGAAGGCTGGGGAGCTGTCCTTCAGGACCTTCGAATAAGCGGCAAATGGACAAATCAGGAGAAACAACTCCATATCAATCTTCTGGAACTGAGGGCTGTGTATCTGGCACTACAAGCCTTTTTACCACGCATCCAGAACTCCCAGGTGCTCGTCAGAACGGACAACACCACGACGATGCACTATCTCAACAAACAGGGAGGAACGCGTTCGCTTACTCTATCACCCGAATCGCAAAAGGTCTGGAACTGGCTTGTACTCCATGGGATCACACTTAGGGCGGACTATGTCCCGGGCAAAGACAACACCATTGCGGATGCCCTAAGCAGACAAATATCCCTCTTGACTAGAGTACACTGGATCACATATTCTCAGAATGGGGAGTCCCAGGAATCGACCTGTTTGCCACCAAGGAGAACGCCAAATGCCCAAACTACGCAAGTTGGCGTCCCCAACCAAGGTCACTCGGAAATGCTTTTTCCATCAGTTGGTTCAGCGTATTTGCGTACGCTTTTCCACCATTTCCGATGATTCCCAGGGTCCTCAGGAAGATGAAGGCGGAGCCTTGTACCCTGATCCTAATTGCCCCGTTCTGGCCGAGGCAGCACTGGTTCTCGGACCTCCATCGCCTCTCCATCAGGACGCCGATTCGTCTGAAGCAGCATCCGAACCTGCTGACAATGTCCAACGGGCAGGTGCAACACCCGAACCTGCAATCGCTCAGGTTGTCGGCCTGGCTCCTGAGCACAGAGAGTTCTGTCATTTGAACATCCCGCAGGAATGCAGGGACGTGCTGGCAAAAGCAAGAGCGGACAGTACCAACAAAACATACTCTCTAAAATGGAAACGATTCTGCATATGGTGTTTAGAGAAAGGCCTGAGACCACTCCATATCACACCCGAACAGATATTACCATATCTACTGCTTTTGGCACAGTCAGGACTGGCGCACGCATCTATAAAGGTGCATTTGGCGGCCATTTCACGATACACCAGGACTTTCAAAGGACCGTCTCTTTGGTCCAATAGGCTTATCAAGCAGTTCCTAAAGGGACTATATAGATCCTTCCCAAGACCTAGAAGGGTCCCACCGACGTGGCAACACAATTTAGTCCTCAACCAACTCATGAGGCACCCTTTCGAGCCTATTCATCGAGCATCCATCAAGTACATCTCATGGAAGACGGCTCTGCTGCTCGCTCTAACATCTGCCAGGAGGGTAAGCGAGCTACAGGCTCTATTCATTCAGGAACCCTTCATGCAGTTCAAACAGGACAGGGTGGTGCTGAGGACAAATCCCAAGTTCATACCGAAAGTGCCTTCAGACTTTCACCTTAATGAACCGATGGTTCTACGTTCTTTCTTTGCGAACCCTACCACTGCGTCAGAAAGGACGCTGCACTCCTTGGACCTCAAAAGGTGTCTAAAGTTTTACATAGACAAAACAAAGAGTTTCAGGAAGTCCTCACAACTATTTGTGGCCTACCGTCGGCCAAGGATGGGTATGCCTCTAACGAAACAGAGCATCTCAAGTTGGATCTCCTCAGCGATGGCATTCTGCCATGACAGGGCCGGACGGCCATTGAGTGCTAATGTGAAAGCGCATTCCACCAGAGCGATGTCCACATCAGCAGCACTGTTCGCTGGAGTGCCGATTTTGGACATATGTAGAGCGGCGACGTGGAAGTCACCGCACACCTTCTCCAGACACTACTGCCTGGATGCTGAACTTCTGAAGGATGCAGCGGTGGGCCAGGCGGTGCTTCGCCATCTATTTCAGTGAGGTGAGCCTTCCAACATCCCGCCATCCTGGTATGCACATCTCTTGTTCTTATGATATATTGATATATGCTAATGTTTCAAAGTCGCATGGTAATATGTGTATTATCTAAAATGACTATGTAGCATGATTACTTCAGAAATGTGCATAATGTATTGCTGACTACTCTGATTCAGGCATGTGAATCTATGAAAGACACCCCTAATACTGGATAAGAAACGTGTTACTTACCTGTAACAGCAGTTATCCAGTATTGGTGTCTTTCATAGATTCACATGCAACCCTCCCGCCTCCCCTGGAAGGACTCACGTTCTCTCTAACTGTATTACGCCTAACTAGCTTGGTGCGTACGAAAATCTGAGGGACTGAGGCTCCTGCCAGGAAGGTTCTAGAGGGAGGTCATAGCTGATTGGCTGACTCTAAGAGTTTGGTCCTTTTTGCATAAGGACAAGGCTAGGCTACTAAGGTGAGGCCCTTAGGCCTATTTTCTCTATGTATGCCTATAGGACATTACTTTTCTATGTACCGGGGGCTCCCGTCTCGACGACGGGGAATGATTCAGGCATGTGAATCTATGAAAGACACCAATACTGGATAACTGCTGTTACAGGTAAGTAACGCATTTCTTTCTAAGCGGCGCTTGTACATTACTATTCTCGCTTTATTCCTTGTCATTTAAATGTCTGTGACTATGAGTAAGACTGGTGACAAGGGGGTGGGGGTCTCAAGAGTAGTGGGTACACTTGATTCTTTCTTGATAAGAGCGGAGTCTGTCCTATGCCGGGACATTAAGCTAACGCAAAGACGTTTGTCCTTGGAACATCGCCGCTCTTCTATTGGTGTCCCTGCTGTTGGCCCAATAGTGCTGTTAGAGCCAGATGCACCGGAGGCCAACAGAGATGATCAGGTGGTCATACCATTCTCTCAGGCCCCATTAATGCCTTCATTGGAGCCACCAGAAGCAGACTCTCCCCCTACCCCCCCCCCCCCCCCCCTCCCCCTAAAACTCTGACTCTGCAACAACGCATGACTCAAGCAAACAGGGGTGATACATTTGTAAACGTAACCTCAGTTAAGAGAAAGGCAGGTAGTATACCGGCTGCACTACAACAGGCGAGCAGGGATCACACTCGGCAACTCTGGGCATTAGCTTGCCTCATCTCCACAATGGCCCCCCAAATACGCCGGGGATGCCTGGTTTCACCTTGGAGATACCCAGTAGGGACCATCTCACAGGGAAAACCAGGACTGGTTCCCCAGCGGTCTACTGCGCAGAGATACTCCTTCGGGAGTCGATTCTAGCGCATTACGAACCCACAATAAATAAAATAAATAAATAAAGTGTCCAAAAAAGGGGGTGGCACACAGGGAAAGAAGGGAAGTGTGGGGGAGGCGGTTGGTACAAGCATACACACGGTGATGGATAGAAGCTCTAAGGTAGGAGTGGAGCAGATGATGTCTGACCTGGAGAACCGAATTGTTTTAAAAATTGAGGAGAAGTTATTAGAACTTTTGGGACCCTTCTCCAGTAAACTTTCAAAGATAGACACCAGGCTCGAGAAGATTGAACAGCAGCTGATGTCCCCAGTAGTTAATCGACAGAGTGGTGGCCCTAGTATATCTAATGTTCCGTCTGGGCCTACGGGGTCTGAGTTGATACAGAGTCGCACATTGGTTGATACTGGGGGCGCTGTATTCTCTGAGGCTGCGGTGTCAAATTTAACCAGTAATCCGGGTCTGCCACCCAATGTAATCACAAGGGAAGGTTCAAGGGTCATTAAAACTAAGCTTATGGGTCAGGGGACCCATGCACATCAGTTTACCCCAGACAGGATAAACCTCCCCCCTGAGGCAACCCCATACACTGTTATCTTGACAAACGTCCCCCCTCTACAGAGAGGTATGGAAGAACATTGGATGTCACTGCGTAACAAGGCGCTACATCATGTAAATACCTTGACTAGTTTGGGGTGTTTGTTTAAAGAATTTAAAATGTCACGCAGGATACCTTGGGTAGGAATGTCTGGTAAAATCTTTAAAGGAGATTGTGTTATACTGAATTTTGCAGGGAAATCAGAGGGGGGAGGAAGAGGTAGTGCTGCGTGGCAGCGAGGTGGGCACGTCCTCCTCTTGCGAAAGTAACTGTAATCAAAAGGGTCCACCTCGAAGAGGGTTAGTGTGTATCCTGTTGACTTTGGAGTACACACACTTGGTTAAAATACCCCTCACACACCAAAAGGGCCCTTGGTGTCATGCTTCATCATCGGGGTCTTCCGGCCCGGCTGCCGGACGGGGCAGTGCTGCGACTACGCTGGAGCACCTTTTTAATTGTGGGTGCTATGTGAGTGAATTGGAGTGAGTGTCAGTGGGGTCAGGGGTGATAGAGAAGTGATGTTAAAAAATACCTGGCCTAGTGATAGAAAAAACTATTTAATAAACACTGGCTGGTATTATTAAAAAAAGTGGTGTCGGAAAGGGTAAGCGGGTTTATGGGCTTACTTTCCTGTGCGGGTCAACATGTTTCGGGGCGCCATGCCCCTTCGTCAGGACCGGGGTAAGAGATCCCCCTGTCACTCACTAATGTGACGCCACAATAGGGTGTATGTACAAAAAGATGTAGAAAAGATCAATGTGTATGGATATATAATTTATATTTTAATACACATCCCTTGCTAAATAATAAGATACTCATGTAGTGGTCACTACCATGGAAGCCACGGACGGAGGAGGAAGCACAACGAGGCTGGGGGTTGATTGGACCCTAAAATACGCTTCGATCTAGTGTTGGCTCATGAGGCACTGTTCCTCACCATAATAAGCATACTACATGAATATCTTATTATTTAGCAAGGGATGTGTATTAAAATATAAATTATATATCCATACACATTGATCTTTTCTACACCTTTTTGTACATACACCCTATTGTGGCGTCACATTAGTGAGTGACAGGGGGATCTCTTACCCCGGTCCTGACGAAGGGGCATGGCGCCCCGAAACATGTTGACCCACACAGGAAAGTAAGCCCATAAACCCGCTTACCCTTTCCGACACCACTTTTTTTTAATAATACCAGCCAGTGTTTATTAAATAGTTTTTTCTATTACTAGGCCAGGTATTTTTTAACATCACTTCTCTATCACCCCTGACCCCACTGACACTCACTCCAATTCACTCACATAGCACCCACAATTAAAAAGGTGCTCCAGCGTAGTCGCTTGTCGCAGCACTGCCCCGTCCGGCAGCCGGGCGGGAAGACCTCGATGATGAAGCATGACACCAAGGGCCCTTTTGGTGTGTGAGGGGTATTTTAACCAAGTGTGTGTACTCCAAAGTCAACAGGATACACACTAACCCTCTTTGAGGTGGACCCTTTTGATTACAGTATACTGAATTTTGCCTCATCACAGATTGTGAAACTGATTCTGGAGAGCGCGGGCACAAGGCATGGCTTAGAGGAGGGCATTGGTTTGGTTCCCCTAGGGTTTTTTAATAGAAATTTTGTAGCTGTGTCAGATGCCATGTCAGCACACAGATATCCACCAACGGGGAAAGGTCCCTACGATTTTTCTGTACCGTTAAAAACAGATTTGATGTTTTCTCAAATCTGGAGGATATTGAGTGACTAGTAACCCCAGAAGCAATAGCCACTGTTGCCCACCCATTTGAGGCCCAAAGAAAGTTACTATTAGCATTAAGCATTTCCCCTACAGAGAGAGTGGGCCCGACTGATTTTAAGGTAGGCATTACGTTCCTAACTTGGAACATTGCAGGCCTTAAAAACAAACTAGATGATCCTATTTGGAGAAAATCCTTATGTGGGGCTGATATTATTGGGTTACAGGAAACATGGGATACTTATAATTTGCTTAGCCTAGACAGTTATACAACCCACTCTATTCCAGCTGTTGCCTCTAGCATGGGGAGGGCAAATGGTGGGTTGGTAACATTGGTTTCGGCCAGCATTCAAGGTACCCATATCCAACTGGACACTGGGTCACCACACTGCCTGGCAGTGCACATTGCTTGCAATACTGAACTATTCTGATTATTAATTTCTATAACTCCTTTGACAGAGCCACCACGACTGAACATCTTGTTGAGCTTAATCATTTTCTTGAAAATTATAGAGAAGCCAACAAAAACTCCTGTGCTATTATTGTTCTAGGAGACTTAAATATTCATTGTTGTCCTGATAAATGTCAGGTGATGGATTGTTTAGGCCCCACAGATCAAGGAGATATCCATTTTGAGCATTCTGCTCAAGGAGAATTCCTCGAAACCATATTGGCAGACAATGGCCTAATACTCCCCTGTATGTGGAAAGAGGATGTACCCACTTTTAAAGGGAATGGAACACCCTCTATTATCGATTACATTTTTATTAGCTCCACACTGGGTGAAAAGATTCATGATTACTCAGCTATTTTGTCTACTTTTAGCGACCATAACCCGGTGGCTCTTACCATGATGGATCTGGTCGACAAACCGGAGTTATGTTATAGGAGGACGGATAAGTCAGATATACGTCCGGTGGATCAGGCCCGTAGAATTAGATGGTGTGGAGTAGTTCCCGGAGATTTTCACACCAATCTATTAACTAAGGTTGGAACAGAGATGCACTCCTGTATGAATGTGCAAGCGGGGGATACGGAGGTGTTAGAGGCATACATCAAAATTTGTACCCAAATATCCGATGACCTTAAACGTCCGGGCAAGGTGAAAGAGCTTGCTGGGGAAGTTGGTTCGACCACAACTGTTAGATAGCTCATCGAAATTTGATGGTGGCCTTGAAACATAACCCAGTGGATACGCCCGCTGTGGCGTCTCTAAGGAAAGTCTGCAAAGACGCCCTGGAAACCAGAAGACGAGAAATCAGAGACGAGGCCTTTGAAGAACTAACCACCACTGATGTTCTCAAAAATAGTTCCAAATTCTGGGCAGGGGTCAATAAACCTTTTTTCCATGATCCCTTTAACGGCCAATTAGATTGTGGAATACAGGAACAGGTATTATGTTCCTATTTTAAATCAGTCTATGAAGGGGATGACTCGGGGGTGTGGTTACATCCCTACCCATTGAGGATCCCTATACTTTATCGTGACAAAGACAGAGGTTGCAGAGGCCATCTGTAAGATGACAAGCAACAAGGCCCCCGGCCCAGATGGCGTTCCAGCCGACCTTTTTAAATCGGATGCCAAGACCTGGTCAAAGTTTTTATCCAATGTTTTTAACAGGGTTTGCAAATCTGGCATACCCGGTACATGGTCTGAATCTGTCATAGTACCCATTTTTAAAAAGGGAAATAGAGGGGAACCTAGTTGTTCTCGCCCCATCTCCCTTATTGACTCTGCTGTTAAAGTCCTCGGTCCGGTAGTTCTAGGTAAACTCACAGGATGGTTGGCTGATACAAATACCCTTTCGGGTTTGCAATTTGGGTTTAGAAAAGGGCGAGGCACAATCGATCAAAGCCTCAACCTCCAACTTTTAATTGGGAAGTACATAATTGCCAAAAGGGGCACTCTATATCTAGCCTTTATGGACCTTTCCTCGGCCTTTGACCGTGTGAATAGGTCCAAATTATGGATGATGCTCCTCCAATTGGGCGTGGATAAAAACATTGTGTACTTCCTTGCTGACCTCCATAGGGACCCATCGGCCACGGTTAGATACGACCGTAAGGGTAACTGCACAGGAAAGATCTGTATCGTCAATGGTGTTAGGCAGGGCTGCATTCTGGCCCCCCTACTCTTCACCTTATACATTAACGGTTTGGGCACTGTGCTAACGAAAGTGTGTAAGGACATACCGAGGGTAGGTAAGCGATCCATCCCGGCATTATTATATGCGGATGATGCCACTCTCCAAGCACGCACAGCAGTAGGGTTGCAATGTCTTTTAAATTAATTCATTCGCTGATTTTATGAAAGTGTTAGATCTTAGTGTCAATTTTTCAAAATCGCATGTAATGATTGTGGGCACCAAACCGAAAAGGATAAAAAGCTTGCATTGTGAAGGGAATGTCTTGTCTAGGATCTCTACTTTTCCATACTTAGGCGTCATTTTTGATGAAAAGTGCACATGGATGCCCCAAGTAGCAGCGAAACGTAACGTCTTCGCAAGATCCATTTTGGCTGTTTTGGGCTTTGCTCGAAAACTGGGAGTTAAACCACTGCAAGCTGTGTTTAAGATATGACACCAAATGTATTTCCCTGGCTATGTATAGAGCGGACCTTTGGGGGTTTAAGAACGTGAAGGCCATTCAGGTGGCTGAGGATAAGTTTTTGAAATCTGTCTTATCCGTCCCCCAATCCACCTCTGGGTATATTGTTCACCAGGAGTGTGGGGTGGGGTACTTGGAAGACCGTATAGCTATAGCCCCACTGTTGAAATGGATCTCAACCTGGTTGAACCCGGAGTTGGAGTTGAATCATGAAATACTCAGAGATTGCCTAGCCCTCGATTGTTGCCAGCATATCCCCTGGCTGAGTTATGTTAAAAAATTAGCTGTTAAATTGAGGCTGTTTAACTGTTTAACTCACCTAATAAATTAGTGAATGGGGATGTGAAATGGGTTAAAGACACTCACAAGCTTATGGTGTGTTCGGCCAGAGAGGACAAGGAGCTGGGCAAACCAACAGTAAGGGCTCATCAATTAATAAAAACTTTAGGATCAATTGAGCCATATTTGAGAATCGTAAATAATGTGAATCACCGATTCTTACTGACGAGATTCAGTTTGAATAAATTTCATCTTCTTTTTACTGAATCCTCAGGGTGGACTAGGGAGAAAGATTTGGGGATCTGTTCATGTGACAGCTTCTCTATAAAGGACACTGTGCACTTTGTAGAGGAGTGTGGCTCAATGCTTAGAGCGGCAGACCTTGATGCAGAGTTCTGACCAGGGACCAGGGTTCGATTCCCGCCTAGGTGGGTCTCGGGCTCATTAATTTCTCTGACCGGATATTCTCGTCTCAGTGCCTATTCAAATCATGGGTCCCACGCTGCAACTCTGGGCAATAGCTTGCTTTATCTCCACAATGGCCCCAACAGCGTGAGGGATGTCTGGTTTCACCATGGAGGTGCCCAGGAGTGGACACTTCACAAGGAAAGCCAGGAAGTGTTCCTGAGCGGTATGAGTACAAGCGCCGGGAGACCCCTGTCCGGGGTAGCTGTGCGCTATACAAGTACAACACATTTACACTTTATTTTTTTTTGGAGCATTTTCGCCCCATTCGCAAACGTTTTATCAGTCTACTTTTAATAGAGAAGTGCTTTACGCAAGTTTAACCAGCCCTTCTTTACTTGCAGCTGCTTTCGAATGTTTGGGAGATTTTCAATATAGACAACTTTTTGAGTGTAGCTGTAAGATTAAAAAGGAAAATCAAATGGAATTAATTATCATAGCGACAGGTGAACAAATGAATTCTGACTGAGTACTTTCTCTTTTTTATATGTTTTTAATGGACTCCCATATTAGCAATGATAATTTGCACTGTATATATTGATAATTGTTCTTTTTTATTAGTATTGATAACTTGTACTGTATAAATTGCCAATTTGCACTTTTTTATTGTATTCAAATGTGGCCTTGACATAATATGCTTAGTATAATTTTACGGTTTTTGGTATGAACCGAATAAGGTATTTTTGACTGACTGACAGTATTAATTGTGGCTTTGTTTGTGTAACCTCAATTAAGTGCTAAATCTAAACAATTTAAATTTCTGAAATTTTCTTGACTTCATGTGGTTAGATTATGGTATTTGATTTGAATTCTGCGTGTTCCAGAATTAGGGGACATGACCGGTCAGTGCAAGAGTAGTAATGTTAAAATTACCTGTATAAAGATGCATTTCATTTTCCTTACAATAACACACAAATTATCTAAAAACATATTTATTTTTTGTTATAGTACTCTTTATTCTGACAAGGCAATGGAGTTGAAATACATGAAAATGATTGAGGTGGTCTTTTGTAGAGAAGGGGTTGTATGTGTTCACTTGTATTAATGCTTGTGCAAATTCTCTTTTGAGTATGAAGCTATTTCAGTGCATTTAGCCCTAGATTTGTATAAACCATGTAAGAAAAGTTGAAGTGTCTGCATTTACTTAAGTTGAGCTGCTTGGAGCTTATTTTTAGATGTTTCCCAAGGATGATGATCTTTCTTTTTTTACAGCCTACGGAGAGGAGGACAGCAGAGGCATGACAGTCATGGCCCCAGGGGGAAAGACAACTTCTCCAGTCCTGAAAAATGTGGCTCTGATGAAACATATGATCCAAAAGATGAGCATCCTAGAGGAAGAGAAGGTTGTGGACGGTCGAGAACCCGTGGAACTCCTAGAGGTTAGTGACCCTGTATGCATAGGGTTGCACAGTATGTTAAGGTATTCTCATCTGAGTTTTCTCCATTAAACTGTGTGTTTGTCATGCAGGGGGCAGGAAGGGACTCCTTCCAACCCCAGATGAATATCCTCGGGTCGAATGCGGGCGGAAACCAGATTCCTGGGATGGAGGGAGAGAACCAGGTAAGAACCCAAATGTTTATGATATATGGCTGTCTATTAATATTATGAGATTTGTAAAGCACAACAGGTACTCTGAGTGTCCCAGCGCTAGATACCCGAGTGTGATCCCCAAATGACAGAGGTGGTAGAAGACAGAACCAACCAGCTAGGTCATAAGGAGTCCATTAACAGCTTATTAGATGCCATATTATGTTGTGTGCACATAGTCAGATGTAAGTAACCCTTGTTGGCCACAGAATAGTTAAATGCACTGCCTTCTGATCTTCTAAGTATAGGTTGTTTGGCAAATCTTTTTCAGAAATATTAAATCGTTGCAACATTAGCCAGTAGGTTATTGGTCAAATTGTAGAAATCCTGGTTGTTTTCTGGCATAGACTTATAGTGCGATTGCTTTGGGTCCATTTTCCTACAGATGTGTTAAAAGCTAGGGAGGGTTTTTGCTCAGCCTTTTATCAATTTGGAACTCCATGGAATTAATGTACTTGCAAATCATTTTAACCAATATTTAAAGATATCCTCGATGCCATGAATTTATAAAGCTACTTGCTCTAACAATGTGTTTTAACCCAAGCATGGGAGCCTGCAAACAGCGTGGCTGAAGTGCTCTCCATGCACACAATCCTCATTCTATTATCCTTTTTCCATGCAGACGTAGAAAACCTGTCCATTGCTGCTGAAGGCTGCCCTGTGTGCTTGGGAGTGATATCGGAGGAGAGTGGTGGCCGCTATGCCGGGTTCTTGTTAACCCCTTCCCCACATTCCCCCCCCCCCCCCCCCCCCCCCCCCCCCCTGGAGTTGCAGGGTTCTGTAAGGGGTGGGGTAGTGGACCAGTCCTGTGTGAGGAGCCCCTGGTTGGGCTCCTTTGGAAACTAATTTACAGCCTGTGGGCACAGCTGACCCCTCACATCAGCATGGTATGTGGTGATGTGTAGGGACTTCAGTTAGGGGACAGGTAACACAGCACATACCCTGGAGCGGTTGAGTCGATGGTTACTGAGGGAGTGTGGATTTAACAGACCCTCTACTGAGTTTTGCCTCCTGAGCACCTAGCAGAGCCTTAAGGTCTTGCAAATGTATCTGTGACTCTCCTACAGATGGGCAACAACCTTTGGCTGAAGCATCAGGTTTCCATTCGTCCTGTGGCCTTTTCTCAGCGGTGTGCTACAGCTGAGTGGGCCCCACAGGACTGAATGACTTCTGCAGCCAGAAACTCACCAAAGATCTCCTCCCAAGTGGAGTAGCCAGTGAACCTGCTCACTGGTTAGAGGCGGCAGACCCGAGAGCAGAGCACGGCCCGGGACCAGGGTTCGATTCCCGGCACGGCAGGTTTCTGGACCAGGGTCAGCGGACTCGATAATTCTCTCGCCTCGGTGCCCACTCTGATCAGCGATCACACTCGGCAACTCTGGGCATTAGCTTGCCTCATCTTCACTAACGGCCCCACCAGACCGCCGGGGATGCCTGGTCTCACCCTGGAGATACCCATTAAGGGACCATCTCTCAGGGAAGCCAGGAAGGGTTTCGCAGCGGTCGAAGCGCCTTGGGACCCTCCGGGTAAGTAGTGTGCTATATAAATGCCTATACATACATACATACATACATTGTTGTCTGGTGTAATGGCGTTCAATGGACATCTTCCTTTTGCCAGCCCACTCCCAGTGCCTTGGGCCCTTTCCGGGGTACCACACCTCTTGCCTAGGCCTTTGTCATCAACAATTCACACACAGCGATGAAGAGGACACTGTTTCAGTACTACCTCCAGTGTCACGCCTAATTCCTGTGGACTGACCACTATCGGGTCTTCATTCTCTTCCTCTCTCTCAACCACAACACCACCCCATACAATATCTGTCTCACCTTTCAGTCAAAGTAGACTGTTTGGTAACAACGCAAGGGGAGGTGGACACACAGGAGGACGCAGAGGCAGGAGTCAGACAACAACCCTGGCATCTTCGGTGAAGACGGCGTCGACATGGCAAAAAAAGCTGGCCCCTTCGAGGCACTGAAAGCATCCATTTCATCTGAGTCAGAAGGAAGAACAGGAGCTAGGTGCCTCACAGCCACAGATGAAGAATCCAGCTGTAAGAGTAGTTGTCACACATAACTTAGTCTAGCAAAACGGCCTTGAGTTGAGGCAGAGCACTGCTTCCAAAGGGGTGTGGTGTCGGCCCTTTGCCTAAAAAACAACCAGCCTGGGCAGCCACAGCCTTCGGGCTATAGACCTCACTGACCAAAGCCTTCAGAGTCGATGACGTGCCATCCTCCAGGCATTGTCCAGCTTGTCCATCAAGCCCAAAGATCTACAGAAACAGCATGTCCCAACAAAGCTGAGGGTCCTCTAGGACCTGCTCAGAGGCGTCGGAAGACACCATTCTCCAGGAGGAGCTGTATGCTTGGCAGAAATGCCTATTTGTCCATGCACCAAGCTAACCCCTAACCTAAAAGAGACTTGGCACAAAAGAAGAAGCTCTCCTTTGAGGAGAACATTGCTTTGGAGTCTCCTTCTGCTCCTAAGCCCAAGAGACCCAGGACAGGGGCACCAGCCTCTCTCTGTTGCTCCTCCACCCCCTCCTCCACTGCCACCTCCTCCTCCGCCACCCTCCTCCTCCACTGCCACCTTCACCACCAATGCATTCCTCTCCTCATCAGTGCTCCCACCCCACTTACCTTATGAGGATAGCAAAAAACCAAATATATCCTGAGCTTTAATCCGCATAAATAAATGACCTTGTTAAATCAGAACAAAACAGACGATCTTCTTTTCAGTCCTTCATTTATTCTTCAGTTATATTCCAAACTTGGTCCTAGCCAACACGTGTTTCATCTGTCTTGGTGACAACCACAGACTTCGTCAGGGCTAAAATGTTACAAAACAGGTAAAAATTACCTCCAGTTCAAAAATGAATTTTAACTCAAATACATAGTCAAAATCCACCAAATCCAAACCTTACACCTTAATGATAGAGGGTGTGAATATACAAAGGAAAACTAAAGAGTGCAAACAGCTTAACTAAGAAAAAAAAGTGGCAGATGCAAATTGAAGTGAAACAGTCAACCGAGTGCAAAAATAGTAGCACGCCACCATTGTTTAATGTGATATCCTACTGCATTTATGACGCAAGTGGGAATAAAGACAAGTGTATCACATATAAAAAGAAAAGAAGCTTTTGCATCGGGTGAGCACCAGAAACCGGAAGAGGTTATGAGCATTCCACGTGCGACTGGGAGAAAGGCTACTGAAACCAAAAAACTCACCTATTAAGAAATGGGACTCTGTATCTAACAAAAAGCGAGTAAATCGTTTATAGCGATGGAAAAAGTTCCCAAAATCAACGTATCTGTTGGAAAAGTGATAATAAAGTGGTCAACAAGATTCTATCCTCTCTATAGCGAAGGGACTGTGTCAAAGAACCATCTGAAAGAGACACATTAGTGATAGATTCCTTACCTTAGAATATCCCCAGGCGTCAGACTGGATCCGGAAATTTTTTGCGTAGCAGTACCCTTGCGCGTCTCTAGGCGTCGTCTGCGGCTCCGCGTCCGTCTGCGTCGTAGGCGCCCTGATGACGTCGCCGGAGTACTTAGACGCCGCCTCCGCGTGCTAACGTCAGTTCTTTTTTCCGCGCCACCAGCGCAGATCTGGAAAAATTGTACCTTAGTCACTTTTTGACTAAACTTTTTTGATCCCTTTTGATCATTTTTCTTGAGTCTAACAACTCCGGCCAGTGCCGATTGGGATGCCAGGTTTCAAGCCAGTCGGTGTCTACCGACCACGACGACAAGACCTGCTCCGACTGCCGGGACCTGACTTCGAAAGCTAGGCGGGAGCGGTCCCGCAAGCGGCTCAAACTCCGGCAGTCGGCCCCGCGCCGCAAGAGGTCCCCGTCCGGAGGGAGGTCGAGGGACCGGTCGCGGGAAAGGAGCCATCAGAGCTCCGGGAGTCGACATCACTCCTCCGGGTCCAAGTCGTCAGGTAAGCACAAGAAGTCGAAGAGGTGTCATCGCTCTTCCGACTCCCCCCTGATGCTCGCGCGACGCGGCTTGGGGTTCGGGTGACACGCCCACACGGCTCCGTCGGAGTTGCAGGCGTCGCTGCCTGCTCCACACCCTCCTGTCCCTGGGCAGCACGCGACTCAGGAGGAGGTCGAGCGCTTCCTCAAGAAGGGCAAAGGGGGCCTACGACCTATCTTGGATCTACGGAACGTCAACGGCTTCCTCCGGAAGGAGAAGTTCAAAATGCTGACACTGGCGCAGGTCCTAGCTGCCCTGGACCCAGGAGACTGGATGGTAGCGTTGGACTTGCAGGACGCTGATTTCCACATCCCCGTCCTGCCGGCCCACCATAGCTACCTGCGGTTCACCATAGGCCACGAGCACTTTCATTTTACCGTGCTCCCCTTCGGCCTTACCAGCGCCCCAAGGGTGTTCACAAAGGTGATGGCGGTGGTCGCAGCTCATCTGCACAGGTTAGGGGTTTCAGTCTTCCCCTACCCCGACGACTGGTTGTTGAAGGCGGGCTCGCCCCAGACAGTCGTCAGCCACCTCCAGACTACGGCAGACCTCCTGCACCAGCTGGGGTTTTCCATAAATGTGCCAAAGTCACACCTGTGCCCCTCTCAGAAGCTCCTCTTCATCGGAGCGGTTCTCGACTCGGCGCAGTTTCGGGTTTATCCACCCGAACAGCGGGTCCGGGATATTCAGGCTCTGATTCCACTCTTTCAGCCTTTATCCCGGGTCTCGGTCAGGTTGACGCTGCGGCTTCTGGGGCTGATGGCCTCCTGCATCCTTCTGGTGCATCACGCCCGGTGGCGGATGCGGGCTCTGCAGTGGGACCTGAAGTTTCAGTGGGCCCAGCATCAGGGCAACCTGTCCGACCATGTCCTGATCTCGGAGGGCACTGCGAGACAGCTGCAGTGGTGGATCACGGACCGCGATTGGGTCAGCGGCAGATCCCTCTCTCTTCCCCAACCGGAGTGCGTGGTTGTGACGGACGCGTCCTTCCAGGGCTGGAGAGGCCACATGGGAGAGGCGGAGATCAGAGGCCTCTGGTCTCCGGCGGAGTCCCGGCTCCATATCAACCTTTTGGAGCTGCGGGTGATTCGTCTAGCACTGAAGACATTCCTCCCCTATGTCAGGGGGAGTGTAGTGCAGGTGTTCACGGACAACACCACCGCCATGTGGTTCTGCAACAAACAGGGCGAGGTGGGGTCGTGGACCCTATGCCAAGAGACTCTGCTCCTCTAGCAGTGGCTGGAACATCAGGGCGTGACCCTGGTGGTTCAACACCTGGCAGCTTCTCTGAACGCCAGGGCGGACGTACTCAGCCGCCGGTGCATGATGGATCACGAATGGCATCTGAACTCGTACGTGTCGCAAGGTCTCTCTGCAGTGGGGAGAGCCTTGGTTAGATCTATTCGCCACCGAAGAGAACGTGCAATGTCATCAGTTCTGCGCGTTGGAATTTCCAAGGCGGCACTCGCTCGGAGACGCTTTTCGTCGCGAGTGGAGTTGCGGTCTGTTGTACACCTTTCCACCTATACCACTTCTGCCCAGAGTGCTGAAGAAGATCAAACGCGACCGGGCCCAAGTCATCCTTGTGGCTCCGGACTGGGCTCGAAGGTACTGGTATCCCGAGCTACTCAGTATGTCAGTCGATCCCCCGGTTTGACTGCCTCTTCAGGAGGACCTTCTGTCGCAGCAGCAGGGGACGGTCCTCCACCCGAACCTGTCCAGTCTCCACCTCCATGCTTGGAGATTGAGCGGCAACAGTTGAGGCCATTAGACTTTCCTCCTGAAGTCTGTAATGTCATTCTGGCAGCCAGGCGTCCCTCCACACAGTCGGTATACGTCTGCAGGTGGAACAGATTTGTGGCATGGTGCACAGCAAAGGCTGTGGATCCACTTAATGCCCCTCTTTCTGAGGTTCTCCTCTTTCTTCTTTTCTTGCCCAGCGGGGATCGGCTCTGGGCACTATCAAGGGCTACCTTTCTGCCCTTTCAGCCTTCTTGAGGTTTCCTGATCAGCCTTCTTTGTTCAAGTCCCCCATTGTCAACAGATTCTTAAAGGGCATCGCTCATATGTTCCCTCCTGTTCCTTTCGTGATGCCCCAGTGGGACTTGAACCTGGTTCTAACTTACTTGATGTGCGCTCCCTTTGAGCCGCTTCATAACTGTCCTCTACGTCTTCTTACACTTAAGACTGCTTTCCTGGTTGCCATCACCTCTGCCAGGAGAGGGAGTGAGCTCCAGGCTCTTTCCTCTAAACCTCCCTTCATTTCTCTCCATCCGGACAAAGTTGTGTTGCGTGCAAAACCCTCTTTTCTGTCCAAGGTAGTCACAGCCTTCCACATCGGGCAGTCCATAACCTTGCCCACCTTCTTTCCGCCTCTGCATCCCTCGAAAGAGGAATAGAGGCTCCACCGTCTGGACCCAAAACGTGCGCTCTCTTACTATCTGGATCGCACACGCCAGTTCCGGGTGGATGACCAACTCTTTGTTGGTTACGTGTGCGCTAAGAAAGGACGGGCAGTGCACAAGCGGACCATCTCTTGGTGGATCGTGTTGTGCATCCAAGTGTGTTACTCTTTGGCTAAGAAGGAACCTCCTGTTGGGCTCCGGGTCCACTCCACTCGGGCCACGGCTACTACTACTGCCCTGGGCCGGGAAGTCGCCTTGCAGGACATCTGTCAGGCAGCTACGTGGGCCTCGCTGCACACGTTCGCGAGGCACTACTTCCTGGACAGCCAAGTCTGGAGGGATGGCTTCTTTGGCCGTTCTGTCCTCCAGGACTTTCTGGTGTGATTATTGGTTCGCAGACCCATCACTGGGGTTGGTATTGCTGGGGTATCTATTCTAAGGTAAGGAATCTATCACTAACGTGTCTCTTTCAGATGCACAAGTTACTACTTGTGTAACGATATATCTGTAAGAGACATTAGTTAGTGATAGATTCCTTACCGACCCACCCATCCTCCCCGTTCTGCGAACCGATATCTAGGGTTAAGGTCATCCCCTTTCAGGGCCCTAGTTTCAATGGCACCAGTGTTGGTTTTTAACATGGCTCTGCGTTTCTGGCGCGGAAAAGCTGTGTCTAAGAACTGACGTCAGCACGCGGAGGCGGCGTCTAAATACTCCAACAACGGACGCAAAGCCGCAGATGACGCCTACCGACGCGCAATGGTACTGCTACGCAAAACATTTCCGGATCCAGTCTGACGCCTGGGGATATTCTAAGTTAAGGAATCTATCACTAACTAATGTCTCTTACAGATATATCGTTACACAAGTAGTAACTTGGACATTAATGCCAAAGGTACTGGGTTGAAAGTGTACTCTCATCAAAAAATGCATCATATATTGCAAAGTTAAAAAGGCACAACGTTGGGGGCGTGGCTTAGCCAGCGAACATGGCGGTCGTGTAGAGCCGGAGCTCCGACCAGCCGATCACCATCCTTACTTAAATATCCTAGCCCTAGCCGATTGACGAGGCTCCCTACGCACTGTTCTCTTCCTGAACTCAGGGGCACTTGAAATCCGAAGCCGGGACCTCCTGCGCTGCATCCTGAGGCTGTGAGGTGCCCCGGAGAAGAACCGCGTGGCGGGCTGGTTGCTGCGGCCTGCGAAGCCGGGGCCTCGATTTTCGGAGTGTCCCGCCGGACGCCAGGGGCCGTGCCGACAGTTGCTGGGGCGCCCGAGCTGAGTGCCGCTGGAGTGTCGGCGCTGCTGCAGGTCGACGGCTCCGGGCCCTTGGAGAGGAGCTCCCCGCCAGACGGCGCTGCGGGCGGCAGCTGCGGAGTGGGCTTGGCAGATCCCGGCGACGTGAAGAGCCGGGAAGCACAGCCGCCATCTTTCACCACGAGGCGGGCCGCCATTGGCGTGGAGAGAGCTAAGCTGCCCTGACGAGCGGCTGCCAGGGACCTGGCGAGGGATTGCCGCAGAGCCAGGTCAGAGTGGTGCCCGGTGGAAAGACAGGCGGGGAGGTCGTAGTGCCACTTTGCCCTATCGGGGGTCGAGTCGGGCCCCGGGCTCCTGTTGGCCCGCATCCTTGAACCACGATCCACCGGGCCCGACGGTGGGCCGTGAGTGATCCCGGGTCCGCATGCTTCTACTTGGAGTTCCTGGGGAGCTGGCTTGGTGATGACTGTTCTTCACGCTTCGCAGAGAGTGACCTATTCCAGAGGGTCGCCATCTTGTTGCGAAGTACCCGGTGGCGGGTGGCACCGGTTGGGCGGCCTCCACTGGGAACGGCGGGTGGAAGGCCCCTCGTCACATCACCATGACACGAGGTGGAAGTGGCAGCCAGGGCAAACAGGGCCCCATCGATAAATTTACTGAAGCCGCTGGTGCGAAGGGGGCGCAATCCCCGGTGCCGGACAATGCTGCACTCTTGGCCGCGATCACGCAGTCCAGGGATGTCCTGGACGCCAAAATTGGGGCAGTGGGCTCCGACATTATGCTCCTTCGGCAGGACCTGCGAAACGCCGTGGAACGCATAACGGGCGCGGAAACGCGCATTTCGGCCGTTGAAGATGACATGACTACCCTGAAGAAGAGGGTCGTCGCCCTTGAGAGGACGCAGAAGGGGTTGGTGGCGAGAGCGGAGGAGGCGGAGAGTCGTGCCAGGCGCAGTAACCTTTGCTTCCTGGGATTCCCGGAGGACTGCGAAAAGGGCAATGCTGAACGCTTTCTTACACAATGGCTGGAGGGATGGATTGTCGGTTTCCAGATTGGACCCAACAAACCTTGACAAACGCAATCCACGCAGGAGATAAAGATTGGCTTCAGTGCAGACCAGCAAGGTCTGTGGCGTTTCTCCTTTGTAGGGAAGCTGGAGCAAGCCTGGAGTAACCAGGAAAGCAAGTTAGATGAAAAAGGAAGTCTTCAGGGGGCTCACTAGCCAACGGACTAGGAACCGGGAAGATGCGTCGAGCTGCAATGCAAGAACGGGACACTCGTGGAGTGTGGAGGCCTGAGCTTCGGTGCAAATGGTGTTTGGGTCTGTGGCTTCTCCTACCCCAATGCACAACTGCGAGATACCCCTGGAGTTGATGCAGTTAGCAAAATGCAGGATGTCCAGGAGTTCCGGTCTCTCGTGTCCGCCACGGGTCTCAGCTTTGCTGTGGATGTGGGTCGGGGTCAGAGATGTCTGGAAGTCCGTGTCCTGTGTCGCAGATTCTTCAGGATCTGGCGGGAGCCTTGAAAATGCAGACTAAAGTTGCTGTTGGTGCCTGTTTGCACATGGTGGTCACTCCTTGACCACAAGGGAGATGTCTTCCGTCTTCCCGTCGAAATGGAATGTCGAAGGTCCAGGATATGTCTTTCAAAGATTCGTCCAGGGTAATCTAAAGTCCTAGGGACACAACTCCTATACTTATACTCAGTGTAGGGGTTGGACTACCTGGCAGGTCCCTCCTATGGGTGGACCTTGGAAGGGGGTGGTTACACCCCTTTCCCTTTGTCCAGTTTCGCGCTGGGGCTGAGTGCCCCAGCAACTGCTTTGAACCGGGCTATGCATGAAGCACCTTGTGTGCCCCAGGCAGTGTCTGGAAAAGCATTTGCTGAATGCAGCCCTCCCTGCCCCAATACACTGCAGCCTGTCTGGGGAGGTGCTAGCACCACCCTGGACAGGAAACCTATTGTCCAGGCCTCCCCTGCCGGAGTTTCTTCCAGCATTAGGAGGTCAGACTCGTGTCTATGGCAGCAGCATCCATGTTGTGATGCTGAGGCTCTGTTTAACTTTAACCGGGTTTACCAGTAACTACATGTCTTCTCCCTCTAGAGGGGTTTAATGCTACAGCCGCCGCCAGGACTGGCGGGGGTAGTATTCCAAACTGTTTGACACCTTACACGACATGTTTTGATAAAGCCAAACCAACGTTGGCATTAACCGCGAGGATTATAATGCACTTAAGAGTATATGGTATGGCTATATCATAGAACAGCTATAAGGAGATGGTTCCACATAAAACCAAGCACTCTACCTCCAGGATTGTCGAGGCCTACCATAGGAGTGGTGTGTGTGTATGTATATATATATATATATATGTATGTATATATATATATATATCTATATATATATATATATATATATATATATATTCCATATATAGTTATATAGTCCGTTCTTTTCTGCTCAGTAATTGCACAGTTGTCATTTATATTTAATTACTGCTGTACCTGCATGTCCTAGAATCCGCATAAGAAAGACGAGTGTCTTTGAAAAGTCCTTTGCCAGCAGTATAATCATAAACCTTTTGGCTGGAACTCCATGCCTTATTAGTTGACAAACTGCTGGCGGGTCCCACTCCTTTCAAATATAATCCACCAAAAGACGTCCGCATGGAGAATGGACCACAACAAGGCAGTCACGGCGCATGGGCGCGGACAACCTCCATAAACATCCAACAACAGCTTCTAATCAAATAGAGGCGCGCCGGACACCAGATTCGTTGGAATTAACAGGTTCTTTATTCTGCAAAATGACAGCCAAATAATGCTTTTCCTGACACGTTTCAGCTACATCGGTAGCCTTGTTCACAGGTGAGCCATCATCAATGGATTTGTGGCGCGAACACGTGATTTATACGCCCTTGTCAGACTACAATGTTTTCTCATAGTCGCCAACATCCTACAAATTCCATCATGCACTTTGAAAGCAGTTCTCGTCATTTTTAAATTGAAAGCTAAATGTTCACTTCCTTGTTAAAAAACTGATGTTTTAGCATTGAAACGTTAAACAGAGTTCTTTCAAAGTCCGTTCTTTTCTGCTTAGTATTTGCACAGCTACACACAAACTGGCAAACACAGACTGACAAACACAACCATGCATACACACTGCCAGATTAACAAACAGACAACATAGAAACTGCCAAACAGATACAGAGACTGGCAAACACAAGCATACACACACACACTCAGGCAAACACACAGCCATACCAACAAAAAAGACAACACGCAGACTGAGAAACAGACACTGATAAATAAAAGTATACATATCAGGCAAGCAAACTACCACAGGAACACACCAATGGACGGACTAACACATGGACTGGAAAACACAGAGACAGATGCGCAAACAGAAGTACATAGTTACACACAGTCACACACACTCACCAACTGGCGGGTAGACAGAAAAACATGCAGAGATTGACTATCACGGTTATACAAACGCAGAGAGTGGCCACAAGAGACACATTAAATTAACAAACGTATAAGCGCACAAGTGCACTCAAGCCCATTAGCAAAAGACCCTCTTCACCCACAGAGAAACGTGCAAAGTCTTAAAACACAGACTCATAGACACACAAGCACTTAGAAACACTGTCTGATTGGCCGATAGTTACACACAGACTGACGAGCATGGACATACAGACTTATAAACAAAGAAAATGACAGCCTCACAAACACACTTCTAGGTGTACTGACTAACAGCCTGAACGGATGCACATAAACGCACAAATCGACACCCAAACTAACATATAAGAGCATGCAAACATGCAGTTCAGAAGTACTTACCCACAGTAGTACCACAGAATAAGGCATAAGCACGCAGATGCACAGATACAAACAGGCTCTAACATGCGCACACAAGCACATGTACACATTTAGGCACACAGAAGCACACATGTAAATTGATAGAAAACAAAACTCACAAGTACACATATATGCATAGACACACACAACACGTGCCCCACTATACCACCAAGAGACGCACAGACACTTGTAGAAGTGCTCATTTGAACATTATTATTCAACACGCAGGCAGAAAGTACACACCCACAACACACAGTGAAACAGACAGAAATACACTGAGCTCTAATCCGTTCCCACGGTTCTCTCGCCTCCTTCCTGTGGCCCTAATGGCTCCTGTTTACGTTGCCTGTCAGACTCCTCGATGAATGGCCTGCACTCTCCAGGCCAGGGCTCAAGCTTGCCCCTGACCGTGACTCTTGCCTCCACACCTTATTAGTCTCACACTGAGCCCTGGCCCTCTGCTTCCATTTGTCACGCTTGCCTCTGGAGGGGAGGTAGAGAGTGCAGACTCCAGCTCTAGAGGCTGAAAGGCCCTATAGTCTGAGCCCACCCTTAACCTCCGAGGCGTCCCCTGGAACCTAAAGGTGAGCAGACTGAACGTCCTTATCCATAAACAACTGATACATGATCACACATGTCAGAGGAGGTTTGTTTTCATCTGGCTGAGAGCGGATGAGGACAACTCCAAAGCGGATTGCTGATCAGTGGTGTATGGCAAAATGATGCCCCCCGCCCCTAAGCAGAAGGTGGGAGGGCCCCCCGAGCCCCGGTCACTGTGCACAAGGTGGAACCAATAAAGTTTGGGGGTGCCTACTTAGGCATACCACTGTAGAGACTACAGTTAATGGGTGGCTTTATTCACGATTGCAGGGCTCTGCTTATCAAACTGGCTGGTGAATCCCCCAATACTGCGCCCTCGTCGGAGGAGCCCTGAACATGGCCACAGGCCAGATGCGGCTCTCCTCTGATGTCTGTAAGTGAAGGCGGTGACGGTACAGCGAGGCGCCATAGCTCAGCCTGACATAAGGGAGAGCCATCCGTCTTTGAGGCTAATAGAAGCAGGGCACTGACGTCTGGTCCTGCCTACCAGGTGAGAAATACGTCACAGCCCCTCCGGGTGGCAGGGTCACTAACCCTCGCCCTTCCGACACGGGTCAGACTAGGAAATGGCCTCAACCTTCATTTGGCAAACCTGTATTTAGCAAGTGAGCTTTCTCCCATCTCTGCCCGCCCGACCCCCGCCTCCTCTCAGAGACAACTGGAAGACAAGAGGAGACAACGGGTGCAGCAGAGGGGTGAGCTGAGACTGGCCGGGGAGCCTTCTGCCTCTAAGTGTCCGTGGGTGCAACCCACACAGGGCAAAGCAGGCAACAGGGAAACGAAACAGGGGGGTACATGTCTTCCGGCAGCCGCCGGTATCCCGAGTCCCAGGGCTGCAGCGCCGCGGGCTCCGGGGCATGTGCCATGCTGTCCCGGGGCAGAGCTAAGCACTAGACTAGATGGGTGGTAGACACGAGGGCAGAACCTGGCAGGGGCAGGGCACAGGAGGGAATAAAAACAAGAAAAACGGCACTCACTGGCTGTTTGGGGAGGCGGCGGCTCCTCTCTGCCGCGGGCAGGGCTGCTGGGCTTCTCCGGTCGGCAGCGGCTGGGGACGAGCTTCTTCTCCTTGCCGGGCAGGAGCGCGGGGAGACCTCCCGTCCGCTTCCTGCCTAGCCCACTGTACTTCCGGGTCGCGGCTACGATTTTCGGGTGTCCTGGGCTGCGGCGGTAATGCGGGGCTGATGAGGGGTAGGCTCCCTCTTTAATTTAAATAAACAGCAGGGTGAGCACCCGATGGGGGGGATCCCCACGCCGGGACTTCTTCCGGCAGCTGCGGTGGTCGGGCAGAAATGGCTGCCTCAAAGCTTCCGAAATTTTTCGGATTTGGGGGCGTGTTTTGCTGTCCTGAGTGACGGACGACGTCACGAGCTAAAGAACAGCAAAACTTACGCCCCCGAATCCGAAAAAGATGGGGCTTGTTTGGAGTGACTCACTTCTTTTCCAATGGCTGGCCTCTGTTTAGGCAGCCAGCCAATGGAAGCGAACGGAGCTGAGAGGCGGGTCTAAACTGCCCTACTAAGTAACATTAAATCTCCGGACTGGAAGCTGCTTCGCAGCTTAACGGTCCCGAGACCTAAAAAGTGGGGGTAACCATATAGTCAGATATCCACCTTCCTACATAGGAGACGTTGGTAGAGCTGGATTTGCAGGACACTTGATTTCATATTCCCATCCTGTGGACCAATACGTGCTCACTGTGGTTCAAGGTGGGCCAAGAACATTTTCTTTTCAGTTTTCCGTGCCCCTTTTCAGGCTCACCAGTGCCCCTCTGGTTTTCATAAAGATGGTGGCTGTGGTTGTGGCACATCATTGGAGGTTGGGTATACCAGTCTGTTCGAGGCATGTGAGCTGTAGATCACATGCTTTGCAAAGCCTGCCATCTAGTGTTGGGTCTGGATGTTTGCAACTTGTTTTTTTTTTTTTAAAGTCTTTTCCAGTCATAAGGGAGGTGACTCCTCTTTTCGGTGATAGTGCGCATAGGAATCAACTCAATTATTAGATTGATTTTTTCCGCCATCGGGTTCAGATGTGAATTGCTGCGCTCTGATTCGGCACTGTCTCTCAGGTTCCCTTTGACGCTCAATCCACTACCCTCGAACTTACTGTTTCCCAATTACCCCATTCTCCGCATATCGTTTCAACTCGAAGGTCGTAAAACTCGTGGAGGACCGTTGGGCCTACCCACATCGGGCTCGCTATGCAGTCGATGGAACCGACTCCATTCAAGCTCACGCCCGGGTGTCGCACTGAGTTTCGGCGAACCGACTTGCATGAAGTGTGTAACCTCTGTCTATCCCTTGAACATGACAAAGAAGACTGCGAATTCTTTCGATCCAAGAAGGTGCTCCGTGACCATCACGAAATGCAACATCAAAGCGGCTCTGCACCAGACCTCTTCAGTGAAGATTCTGACAGAGAAGAAAGCCACGCTTAAGAGCCGAAGAAGAAGCAGAGCATATCTTCGTGTCCGAAGCCGACTCCAACATAGAAGAACAAGAGCAAGTTACATCGAGTCAGCATACTGAGGGTACAGAAACCTCCTTGTCCCAGTACTACAAGAAGAAAAGGGCTCCAGTCCATCCTCTGCCCAATCAGGGTCACCCGGGTCATTAAAATAGTGCTGCGAATGGTAACTTGCATAGAACAATACATAATTAACACAGAGAAAACAGCGCAGCCCAGCCCCCAAAACACAAGGAAAAGCCTTCTGGCTTTGGATCGAGTCAGCCCCATGCCAGAGCTGAGCCGAACTCCGCATCGAAAACGAAACATGCCTTGGTGACCCTTTCCTTGCTACCGAAGAGTTAATCTTAGAAGCCTAAACTTTCTTTGCAGAAAATGGCGCCCAAAGAGAAACAGACTCCATCAAAAGAGCCTTGTTTTGACGTTCCGTCTCCGGATCCAAAACAAAAAGAATTGGTCATAAATCCAGACACTGAACATATTCATACCAAATTGCCAGAGAAGAGGAAAATGGGCCTACCAGAGGACTGCAAGAGATTGCTATAACCTGAACTCCCTCGTATGTACAACTCTCCACTAGTAAACAATTTAAACAACCTGTACTAGCTGCTGTCAGGTAATGTAAACTAAGTTAAATGTGTACAGATCCTGTCACATCTGAACAAGGTACACTTTTCCTGCGCCTTAGCGGGGCTTTACATTGAATTCAACCTTCTTAATTTTTCTTCAAAATGAATAATTAAACAAACTTTTTCTCTGTTTATAACATGATTCCTGACAATTAAATAACCAGTGAGACAAAATTATGCCAAATGAAAAGATTGTCAATATTCAGTTACTAATCAATATTCTTTTATCACATTTATTGTACAGTTCAATTAAATACCAAATTCCATGATTCTTGTGCAGTGTTGCTGTTACCAATACATTTCGGTAGACCCTTCGTCGGGAATACTATGAATGCAAATGATAAAACATTTCAAAATCAGAATGAAATACCCATTTAAAATACATTTTTCAGCCTTTTAGGACAAGGACCCGCGTCCTAAAACAGTGTAGCATTGCATACTGTCTATTCAAGCATGTTACCTACAAGATAGTGTGAACCAAGAATGTTTGTGTGTATATCGAGTGATCCACGACCTGCTGGTTGTGCTACAAGAACACCAGTAAATAGTGACTCGATTGATGACTCCCTTACACCTAAAAAGTGAAATGCCACATATATTGAATTAACACCAAAAACCCTCTAAATCCAGTTAGAGAAAACACCTCCTAAACAGTACTACCATGCTCACCTATCCGGTCCACAACACAGTTAGAATATTGCAGAATAAGCTGAAAAATATAATTTTACTTTTCTTTTAAAATAGTGCATATTGCTGCTGTCACTGCCAACTGTGAATATTCATGCTACCGCATTTCACCTAAATGCCAGAGCGGAAGCTCCCCTTACTGTCAAAGTATAGTAACACACGAGGTCTTGAATAGTGTCACATCAGGTTCGTGAAACGTTCTATGAATGAAACAGATCCTGTTTACTTCACGTTAAGCAACAATCTTGTGCCTCCCTCTGTCCTCACCCGTAAGACCTTTCTGAGTGCATACCCTTCCACTTACTTGGCTTGAGCCACCAACCGGCTGTGTAGATCTCTAAACAGTGCCAGCAGTCAACAACTTTGCCCGAGACACCGTTGATAAAACGTGCAGTGTGCGTAAAACATGTATATGGGGTGTTAGAATGGAAAAAGAAGATAGACTTCCCGGAGGACTACTGTGTTCCTTTAAAGAGAAAAAATGTGGGTACTAACCCATCTCTACCTTACATTCCACTTCCATCACCCACTGATCCATATTTTCTCATCACACCCACAAATTCTCCCCCACCACTATCATCTTACCCACAGGATGAAGGGGATCAGGAAAGGCCACAGGACATTAATGACCCGTGGGAGGACTATGACACTGATCCGACCACTGATTATAATCCGGCTCTATATCCTTCCAAACCCTCACCACCCGACGACAACATAGGACACATAGAGCTACTTAACAGGGCTGCTCATTATCATGGGGTAGAGTTATTTATATATAAATAAACAATCTTCATTCAGCAGTGATAACGCCATAAAAGAAATAATACATTAAAACAATATTAAATTCATTATAAGATATTTCATCATACAGTAATCAAACCGATATTATCATTCTACTAAGAAATAAGACAAACCTTGACCTAAAATTACTCTTTAAAAAAACAATTCCTGAAAGATGGCACTATTTTTTACATAACTTCCACGTGACATAAATACTCATATGATCTAACCTGTACATTTAATTCTTCTTTCATCCCAGCCTAGTCCCACACTCCTGAGCACAATCATATCTAGACTTTCTTGATCTTATCATTGCTCTTTATGACTGAATAACCATACCCCAAATCCTTCAAGTACGGTTTAAGAAATTGACGCCTAGGCAGCGTAAAATATTTACATAGAAAGATAAATTGTAAAATATCCTTTGGATACCTATTATTGCAGCCACAGGGCCCTTTGTCCTCGATATGTACTACAAGACCTGGAGGTGAGGCAACTAAATGGTGAAACAAATTCAGTCTACAACAAGTAATTAAAAAACGCTCATGGGGACTAGTTAATAAACAGAGATAATGCTCCATACCCTGGCCGCGATTACTGCTTGGTTAAAAGAAACCTCTTCATTTTACCAAACATTCACCCAGCAAAGCAAAGGCCTGACTGCCACTAGGTCTGTAATGTATTTGACCCCCAATTCCTCTTTTACAGTGTATACAGAAGTTTCCTGAGTCACTTTTAAAATCCGCTTTAGAAATGTATTTTGTGTCATTTGTAATTTATCAGCTACCATATAGTCCCAAATCTCACCCCGTACAAGGCCTTGGAAGTACAAAACGATTGGTATAATTTTAAGATCACCCCCGGGCATCATGTACCTAACCTGTGTGCATAATTTGCGATGGCTCCCAGGGCTTTATTCATCGCCTTTGTCTTTTCCACCTTCAGGGTATTCTATTTAAATGATCATCACTTAAAACACCAAGCTATGTAAAGGTCGGGACTTTGGCTAAGCTAGCAGTGCCTGACTTATAGGCTTTTGAACTAGTCCCCCGACGCCCACTTCTATAACAAAAGATTTAGTAGAATTGGTGGATAAGTCTAGCGTAATCATGAAGGAGACAAACCTGTCAATTAACACTTGTAATTTTCTAGGTGTTCGTGCCATAAGCACAGCGTCGTCCACTTATAGCAAGACTAGGACTGATCTAGTTCCTATCCTCCGGGTATCAGCGTGCAGTGAAATCAAATCGGATTCCAGACTATTAATATATAATGTAAATAAAAAAGGGGCAAGAATGCACCCTTGATGCACTCCTCTTGAACATCTAAAATTGTCAGTAAGTCCCCCCTCCTGTGTAAAACGAACAGCATGTCCAGACGTCTATATTGTTCCGAAACCGGTCCAGGGGGATCCCATCCGGTCCTCGGGCCTTCTTCCATGACAGTCCCTCGATAGCAGTTTGAACCTCATCTCGATAAGAAGTTGATCTGCGTAACCCCAGGTCATCACCATCTTGTTCTCCTTCCCCGTATTTATAGACCCCGTGGAAATGTACCTTCCATTGATCCTGGGTTATATGATGTATCATGCTTGGTTTATCGGGTTCAGAGAAACCAGGACTATTGATGACTTTCCAAAAAAGAGTACTGTCCTTTAATTTACTGGCTTGAACCAGCTCTTCCCGTGCCTGGTTCTGTAATAGTGACCTTCTCTCTTTTAGCGCACATTTATCATTTTTACAGGCACTAGCTACCCTGTCTTTATTATGCAGGGTCTCTTTCAGGGCTGCTTTTAGCTTCTTTAGTGCCTTGGAGCACCCACTGTCAAACCATCTTGAGGTATCCAAGCAGCGCTGGACTGCCAGCACAGTTAATAAGCTAGCCACTGCCTGTGCAATGGCGACAAAGGAGCTCAGTACATCCTCATCTAAGGGCTCCGATTCGAGGCATTTCATAATCTCATTTTGCCTTGCTTTGAATAGGGAATTCTTGAGAGCGCTAGTATCCACTTGCAGCCACTGCAATAGCCTCCCCTGGTTAATTGAGATTATTGCCTCCATCCTCCCATTGGCCTGAACTCCCCCCAAATCTGGTGCCTCTGACCCCAGGATCACAGTATTTTGGTCACTAAAAGGGCTCTCCAAAATCTTAGTAGACTGTGTAAGATGATCCATATATGATGAAACAAAAATAAAGTCAATAATAATGGTGTGACCCCTGCCTTTATGAGAA
Source organism: Lissotriton vulgaris (assembly GCF_964263255.1). Classification (NCBI taxonomy): domain Eukaryota; kingdom Metazoa; phylum Chordata; class Amphibia; order Caudata; family Salamandridae; genus Lissotriton; species Lissotriton vulgaris. The sequence goes on along the minus strand of NC_141699.1, from coordinate 881,060,021 downwards.
GGTAGTTGCAAACTCTTAGGGTTCTTCAGTGCATTTTGCGGATGTGAAGATTAAATCATAAGTGTTTAAAGGGCATTTAATTCAGATCCATCTGAGGAATGCTCCATATGCCATTCCTCTGAGGCTTGGTAATTGGGGGTGTCACTTGAGCTTTGACCAATATCTAGGCACAGAAGACAATTAAAGTCCCTAAGCATCACAAGATTGTCCTGTGCAAATTCGTCACCCCTTGACGATTCCAGAAGCTCAAATTATTCCTTCAGACTTGAGGGGCCCTGGGTCTTTTTTGCATTATAGAAATCTACCAGTAAAAAACGCAAAGTTCTCCCCACCACTATATTAACGCTCTGTGCTACTCTAGAGTTCCACTTCAACGATACCATAGCTGCACCTATGTCAATTGTTATCAAAATAATTAGACCCCCTTTTGCACGTCCAGAGGGCAACCCTTCTGCTGGGAGAAAAAATGTCTTATAACCCTCTAAGAAGAATTGTTTTCAATTGTTGGCAGGCCTACACTGTTTGTGATGCTACGATTGGTCCTGGCATGCTCTGTCTCAACCTCATTGGGATGTTGCTCCCCTCTTCCTCTAGCCCTCCTCCAGAAATCCATATCTATCATACTGGTCAAACTAGTTTGTATCACTGGCACCTCTCCTCTCCATGTGGGCTTGTTTCTCTTTCTTGTTTTACGCAGTCTTTTAGGTGCTGGTGAAACATCTGGCTCTGTCCTTATAGTTACAGGCGAATTGGTACTCTCTGCTCCCCCCTCTTGCAATATATCACTACTGGCCGAGGCTTGTGATTTGTCAGAGCCAGTGGCCTGGGGGTTCCTATCTGTCGTGTCAGCTGCTTCTTCTGACGTAGTAGTAGTAGTGCAGGAGGGCCTATAGAGCCCATCAATATTCTCCTCTCCACTTTGTCCATCTCTTTTGAGATAGCCCCCACCGCTTTTGCCAACAATGAGTCTATATTAGCCCTCTTGTTACTAATGGAATAATCAGTATGTGTAGCCTCTACGAGCGCTACGAGGCCTTAGGGTAGAATGCGCTTTATAAATATAATTTTCATTTCATTTAATTTCTTTCCCATATTTAGATATAACAGGGAATTTGTTATAATGTGATAATTAGCCTCCACCTTAAAAACAAAATTCACATTGATTACGGGGACCAAAATTACACTTACCATGGACGTCGCTGAGAGAACTTATCCGCAATGCACTCCTCAGGTACTGTGTCCCTCCAGATGAAATCACCTCACTGATGGCCAACCAAGAGAGCAGGCCCGGGCACGCACGACTGCGCAGCAGGCGCCCGAATCCACCTTTATGCGCCCCTCAGTGCAGATGACATGGGGTTGGCGCCTCCTGGCGCGTGGAAATCCGGGAAATGCAGTCCCCGGTAGTGTGGCAGTGAGGGCAAGGCGGCAGGCAGGTAAAAAAAAAAATACAAATACGGCTCCCGCACTGCGAGTGACCCAATCCGCCTTTATGCGCCCCTCGGCGTAAATGATGTGGCGTTGGCGCTTCCTGGCGCGTGGGGATCTGGGGAATGCAGTCTGTGGTAGTGCAGCAGTGAAGGCAAGGCGGCGGGCAGGTAAAAAAAAAAAAATAATACGGGCTGCTCATTATCATGGGTGCAGTGCAGTTGAAGGGGGTTTCTTGTTTGAAACCTTAAGGTTCTCTCAAAGAGCTATTCTAACATTACCAAAGCTCAAAGGGATGCCTAAGCATACAGACGAGATTTTAAACAATCTTGTGCAGGCAAGAATTTATTACACCCTCTACTGACCCCACTTATATCAAGGGTCCGCTTCCTTTAGACTCTCTTGTAGTTTCCAGCGCTCGCAAAAGAGCAAATTCACAAACCACAGGTGAGGCCTCTCCTCCTGATAAGGAGTCAAAATTAATCGATGCCTCGCGTAAAAGGGTAGCGTCACAAGCAGCCAATCATTTGTGCATTGCTAATGCGCAAGCTTTATTAACTCGCTACGACAGGGCTCATTATGGTGAACTAGAGAACCTGATGCAATTTCTGCCTAATGAGCTCAAATCAAAGGCCAGTGACCTTATTCAGGAGGGTAAATTAATCACTAATACCTCCATCAGATGCGCCTTAGACGCAGCAGACCCGGCAGCCCTTGCAGTGAACACCAGTGTACTGCTACGCAGGCATGCTTGGTTGATAAATTCAGGGTTGAAACCGGAGGTTCAAGCCTGTATTCTCAACCAACCATTTGACAAAGAACACCTCTTTGGCCCAACAGTGGACACTTTGCTAGAAAAAAAATGAAGGACACCATCTAATAGGGGATCCTTTTGTTGCACTATTTACAGGGGTGGCTCCAAAAATATTTCCACAGAGAATCCCTCCTCCTCTTACAAGAGCAACAACCAATCGCCCTCATCAAGAGGTTATTTTTGAGGTGGATTTAGAGGTAACAACGGCAAAGGAAGAGGCAGAGGTAACTCGACACGCATTTCCCCTGCAACAACAAAACTTCCGCTACCCCCGATCATTCCACTACTTTCGGGGGACATTCCTCCCAATTTCTACCCATCTGGAATACAATCACCTCAGACAGGTGGGTTCTACAAGTTATCCAATATGGTTACTGCCTGGAACTTACAGACACTCCCCCAAACATTCCTGCAAGATCACAAGCAATGTCACAATAACATCTCAACCTCCTCAAGCAAGAAGTTCTCTTTCTGTTAGAAAATGGAGCTATAGAACCAGTCCCATTACAATATCAAGGGGCCAGGTTACACTTGCTGTACTTCTTAATTTCCAAGAAGGACGGCTCTCTCAGGCCTATACTAGACCTCAGAAACCTAAATCTATACGTTCAATAAGACCACTTTTATATGGTAACACTCCAACAAGTGCTCCCGCTCCTTCAGCAAGGTGACTTTCTGTCCACTCTGAACTTAAAGGACGCCTATTTCCACATCCCAATACACGCCGCTCACCGCTTGTGGTAGCGGGCCAACATTATCAATTCAAGGGGCTCCCGTTCGGAGTCACCACCGCGCCAGGGTTTTCACTGAATGCTAGGCAGTATTCACAGCTCATCTACGAAGACAACATATTCATGTCTTCCCATATTTAGACGACTGGCTCATTAAAGCCAGCTCGCAACAAAGCCGTCTACATCACACTCACAAAACAGTGCAGCTGCTCCACAATCTTGGATTCACAGTAAATCTGTCCCAAGTCCCATTTCCAACCATCCAACACTCGAGTATTTGGGAGCCACTATAGATACGCAAAGGGTTCTGGCCTACCCCAAACCGGCCAGAATCCACAACATGGCGGACTCTACCATCTCAGTTTCAGCCTCAACACTCATTGCCAGCTCTGGTGTTCATGCAGTTACTCGGGATGATGGCGTCTTGCGTCCCAATAGTCCCTTACGCAAGATTTCAAATGTGTCCCCTTCAGGAATGCTAAGCACAGCAGTGGAACCAGGATCAGGGTCAGTTATCATATCTAGTGTTGGTGGACACCCGTACTCCTCGCTTTCTGCAGTGGTGGAATCCACAAAACCATTCAAGAGGGCGGCCCTTCATCGACCCGGTTCCACAGACAGTGCTATCCGCAGACACATCACTCACTGGTTGGGGAGCTCATCTCCAAACACACACAATTCAGGGCATGTGGAACTTGCAGCGAAAGCAGCTTCACGTAAATTATCTAGAGCTTCTAGCGATTTTTCTAGCGCTCAAAACCTTTCAAGTTCATCTAGTAGAGCAAAGCTTTCCTGATACGTACAGACAACATGACCGCAATGTACTACTTACGAAAACGCAGGGGGGGACAGTATCCAGCTGTCACAATTAGAACAGACCATCTGGAGTCGGGCCATACGCCACAAAATGCATCTCCTCGCAGAACACCTTCCACGAGAAGACCATCACATAGCAGATCTGCGGAGTCGTCAAAGACAACCGATCCTTGGTTGGGAACTTCACCCTCGAGTTCTCCTCCCATTCTTTCAGATGTGGGGCTTCCCAGACATAGATCTGTTCGCCACACACCTAAATGCGAAATGCTCAAGCTTCGCATCCAGATATCCACACCCATTGTCCAAAGGCAGTGCACTATGGATGAATTGGTCAAGGATATTTGCCTATGCTTTTCCCCCTCTCCCACTCATTCATGAGTGGTTCGGGAGCTCAGACAGGTGTCACTGACACTAATCCTAGTTGCTCCCACTTGTGCCCGCCAACCCTGGTTCACCACCCTGTTTGAGCTCTCAGTAGTTCCTAACCAAAAACGACATCTTACGCCCAATCTACTCACATAGAGCCATGGTGAGATATTGCATCCAGATCCCAGTCATCTCAACCTTGCAATCTGGCACCTGAAGTCTTAGAGTTTGGCTACCTCAATCTCCCGCCAGACTGCATGAACATTATCAAAGGGGCTAGACGTCCTATCACAATGGCTTGCTCTGCAGCAACGTGGAAGCAGTTTGTCATATATTATAATAACCATCAAATCAGCCCGCTTGAGTTCAAAATATTATATGCTATTTATTACATTTACAAAACTCTAACTTAGCGTACACGTCCATATGCTTACATCTTGCTGCAATAGCTGCATACCTTCAAAATATACATCTGTCTCTCTTCAGAGTGCCTGTCATTAAAGCATTTATGGAAGGACTTAAGAGTCCTTCCCCAAGACTTCTAACTGTTCCAGTGTGGAATCTCAACGTTGCAAACTAACTATAAAGATAACAATGGGTCAAAGAATGAACTGTCTAACCTAATCTGTGCAGTCCAATGAATGCTACCACAGAATCTACAGAGGATAATTCGGGGCGAAAATAATATTTCCCATCAGATTCCCATCCTGTGCCGCCCTACATCATTTGGGATCCTTCGCCCCGAAGGAAAGTGGTATTTGTCCACTGTAGATTAGGTGGGTTGTGGCCTAATCTGACGAAAAGGATCTGCAGTGTAGTTGCACGATTGAATGGCATCAGGTGGTAAAATGACTAGCAGTGCAAAAAAATTGTGAAAAAGTAACTGTGCTAGGTGCAAAGAACGAATGGTTAAGATTGGGTTGTGGAAGTGGAAAAAAAACAATTTTAATATGGTCCTATCCACACCCAAAGATAAAAACAGTGCATAGTAGTGTTAAGCAAATAACTACTAAGAATGGTTGTAGGTCGACATGTTTCTGTAGTGGATGTAGGGTCAAAAGATCTCCTCCTGCTTCATCAGGACCTTAATCTAATGCTACTGCTAAAATGTGTGAAAAAAGGTGAAAAAAGAAATTATATCACCTGGAGTTCGCCTGTTGAGATGATCCAATGTTCATCCAGCACCAGTGAACAAAAAGACATAAAGGACACACAGATATAAGAGACAGTTTACACAACATACACATTATGTATTTACATATATATGCCACTTATTTTTATGGTCAATAGGTTCTATTAAGTAACCACTTCAGCGGTCATAGTGATATTTCAACTAGGAACAAAGGATATAATTCTATCCACTCACCCAGTTTCTGGGGAATACACACCCCACCTCACCTGGCTACAGCTCACATAAAATCGGAGCACCGCTCTAAGGGAGGAAGACAGGAAAATAAAATAAAGGAAGGACTATATCGCTGCATCGTAACCATGTAATGAAGTACAATGCTACTCAGTTAGATCATCTAGTTAGAATACACAATTTATGATGGTACACGATTTGGTAACATTTAGTATGCATTGCGTTGTTGCTGGGCAGTAAAGGAGTGTAGCCTGCCCCGTATGCTGAAATGTCTTGCTATGCATTCGTTCATCCAGGAGCGACGAACAAGAGGAATGTTGTGAATCACATCCATTCCTTCGGAGCATTAGTATTATGGGCTCTGTCACCAATATACCCACTGCTGTCAACCAGATCGTGTTGGTCGAAAAGAAACTAAAGACGCCCAAGGCTAGGGCGTCATTTAACCCTCGTGTCTGCAATGACGTTTATTAGGCCGGATAGGAGACCTCGCTCTGGAAACTCTGGTGGGCGAGATAGTTACCCGGGTTACAGTCACCGAGACAGGCTGCCGTACCTTCGTGGTACTTTAAATAAATGCCTCTAACAGCGCGTTGAGACATGAAGGTGCCGTAGGCTCGCTTACCTGTCCGTCGGTACTCCGGACATCCGTCTAGGCTGTCACGGAGGGAGGTACCGACACGGACAGGAAGCGGCTATTAAGAGCCGGCAATGCGTGAACGTTGTTTGTCACGTGATGTTACGGGAAAGCGTGATGTTACGTGAAAGCCTGATGGGATTTGTAGTTCATTAGTATAAACAATCAACGTTGACCTCACCAGACAGACGAGTCCACCTTTTGAACCATTGCACAGATGTGAGCTGCAATTTCTCACTTGGAAGGTAACTTTCCTCATTGCTATCACATCACATCACTGAGCAGAGTAGGTGAGCTTCAGGCACTAACTATAGAAGAACCATTGGGTGAGATGTATCTACGCTTTTTGCGATCGCAAACGGGCCAATTCGCGTTTTGCAATGTATCAAACTTTTTTTAATGTGCAATATGGGTGATCGCAATTATTTACGATTACCTACTTTGCAAATGCATTTAAGGAATCACAATTTGCGATACCTTAAATGCAATGCAAGAAGCAATAAAAAAATTGTGATCTTGCTTTTACGAATCGCAGATTAATTTGCATATTCCTAGAAAAATGAACATTTTTGCATTTTTCTATGTGCACATGTGGCGCACACACTTGCCATTAGGGCATGTATGTGCCCACATGTGCACACTTTTTTGGGGGTGATTCTGGGTGCCCTTTTGGCCCCCATCACCTTTGAAATTGTAGGGATCACTATTTTGTTTGATAAACCTACATACACTGCATTTTGCGAGTCCATAATGGCGAATCAGTAAAATTCGCAATTAAGGCCTCCAAAATACAATGTTGATACATCTGGCCCATTTTTACAAGTACATCAAAACAATGTGTTTCTTCGGCCCAACCCTATATTTCTACCAAAGGTCCATCTGCCTTTCATATCAACCAATCTGTTGAGTTGCCTGTGTTCTTCCCTCAACCAGATTCTGTGGCAAACGTGCTCTACACACCTTAGATCTTAAAAGAGCAATATCTAATACATAGAAGAAAAAAAACAGTGCAAACATCCGGTCCCAACACTAGATAAAAGGCTATGCAAAGCATGTGAATCCACATCTCTACATGGTAAGAACAGATGCTGGATAAGTAGTATTTTCCTTCCGTACCTCAGCGACTGACAGTTGGAGACAAACTTGATGCAGTCAATCTGTAGTGTAGTTCCTATATTCCCAATAGGCTCTGCGCATTGGAATAACATAAACGATAGTTTAGACGTAGGACTTAGGTCGACTAGGTCTCTATTGAATATGTTAGACTTAATTTTGAATGCCAGCTAGCTCAGAGGTCACTAGAAACTTTCTCGAGTACACAAGAACTGATTAGTTTCTGACAACCGCATAAACATGACAACTTTGCTCCCTCCAGAATAAGGAGTATACCTCCAGAGTCGCAGAAACAATAGCTCACTATTTTACTCAGTCAATCGTGCATGCTTAGTTTCACCAGAAGCGCAGAGAAATAGAGAGACGGGCGTTTTCAATAAAAGAGGTTATTTATTGAACAGTCTTCTTTCTCATGCAAGAGAAGTGAGTTGCCACAATTGCAATACTTGTTATTAAGTAAAGTGCGTACAGTAAAAGGAGTATTAAGAAATAATACTGTAAAAGCATGGTATGGTTTCTAAGCCATACGGTGTTTAAAATAGATAAAATACATACAATGATAAAATAATGACTAAACGTACTCAACTGGTGCTTCTAAGATACGCCTACCCCGGTGTACCTAACCTAAGCCTAGTACATGGGAAGGAGTAAGTGAGCTGCAGTTTAAGTTAAGATAGTTTCTGCCAAGAATCTGAATCAAGAATTCTCTAAGGGTCTAATCAGCTCCGTACCTTGTTTATAGAATGAAGGAGGTCCTGTATCTCTCTCTCAGGACTCGATCTCCCAGCAACCCGCAAGGGTGACAGGGAAACACTGGAGCTGGATTTCTCGGCAGGAGAAAAGACAGCGTCTCTCTGTGCGTCAATGGGAGGGTCGGCTTCCTTCGGCACTCGCTACAGCAGGGCGTCGGGCAAGTAGATAGCTGATGTGCTCCAAACCTCTGTGTGTTTTGCTAGGGCAGATGCTGGTATATTTATACCTGGAAGGTGCCGAGTTTGACGTAAGGGTGGACATAAGACGTCACTAAGAACTCGCAGTTCTTTCAGGACTCCAGGAGTTCTAGGACAAATCAATACAGAAGCGGGCAATTCCCAGGGCTGCTGGGAGGCTTGGTTTGTTTAAGAACAAGTTGTGCTTTCTAGGAGTCTATGGGAGTAGCCTTGCCGTATTTGGACTGCATTGGCTATGACTTAATATGGGTATGATTCTTATGCCTTCATAAGGATATGATTTGATATAACCACATAAGGGCATAAATCGGGAATATTTAAATAGGGTCCTAGATACGTTTACAACAAATCGTAGACAACCTCCAGACAATAGTGAACCTGCTAACATCTGTGAATGTTCTTAATCAGTGAGCGGAAGTCACACCTGACTCTGCAGATGCTTCTGTTCATTAAAGCCATTTTTGATACGGTGCAGTTTCGAGCTGTCACTCCGGGTCCAAGACATTTGGTCTATTATCCCGATGTTTCAACAGAAGTCCTGGTTTTCAGTGAGAGTGGCTCTGAGTTTTCTTGGCCGTCTGCATCCTGCTTGTCAACCACACCAGGTGGCACATGTTGGCTCTTCAATGGGATCAAAAATGTCAGTGGGCTTAACAGCAGGGGAATTTGCATTCTGTACAGGTTTTGGAGACTGCAAAAGACCTGCAGCTGTAGCTGCTCGACTACAATTGGACTGGTGGCAGACCCCTACTCTCCCTCACCCAGAGCAGATGAAGGTGATCTATGTATCATTGCTGGTCTGGTCTACAGCGGACGCCTGGCTCCTACTCAACCTGTTGGAATTGCAGGCCATTTGCTTGCTGTTGAAGGCATTCCTACTGTTTATTAAAAAATGGTGGTTTATGTCCTCACAGGCAACACAACTCCTTTTCATGTCAGACAATCCATTACTTTTCTGGAATTCTTTGCCCCACTTCAATCTTCAAAAGAGGAAGGCAGACTCCGTTATTTGAATGGCAAGAGAGCTTTAAGCTTTTACATCGATCGTACCAAGAATCATTGGGTGGACAGTCAGCTGTTTGTTGAGTTTTCTGGGGCAAATAACGGCTAGGCAGTGCAGAAACCGACCATATCTATTCATTGTCCTCTGTATTGAGATATGCTACACATTGACCAAGAAGAAGCCTCGAAAAGGTCTAAGGGCTCATTCCTCCAGAACCCAGACTACTACCACCACGTTGGCACGCAGAGTGCCTGTGCAGGTTATCTGTCAGGCAAATATGTGGGCATCAGTGCACATGTTAAAGCACAACTGACTTGACTGTCTGGATGGGCATTTTGACCATTTAGTGTTGCAAAACTTCTTGGTCTGAGCCATTCCAAAGACCCACCACCTTGGAAACTACTGCGTTTTTATCTGTTCACAAGGTGAGGAATCTGCAGTTGTAAAGATTAATCAGAACAAGTTACTTACCTTCAGTAACGTTCCTTGTGGTGGATACTCTAACAGATTTCTCACTGACCTCCCGATTCTGTGGAATACTCTGTTTTTTCTATACTTAAAAAGATCCCCATCTAGATTTCTGCACACTGCCACATCTGATGAGTTATTGAGCTCCGCATCTGAAGATGTGGGGATGCGGGCAGAGTCAGGAAAGAAACCGACATCAGCATGCAGGGGTTGTGCTTATATGTGACTCTGATTTCACTTCTGGGGCAGGAATGATGCACTTTTACCAAATAACCCAGGTTCTAAAAGAAATCTTGTCTACTGTCCACTGACTTAAATTAGAGGGGGCTAAGAAGCACTCATGGATCCCTCCGCCATGATTTGGTGGATTATGTTTTGGACTTCAGGAAGTTGCCTGCTCAACTGATGAATAAAGTGACCATTTATCTCAGGCTTGCTCAGAGCTCATGGTGCTCAAATCAATTTGCCATCAAGCTTTGAAGCACAAATGGAGTGTTCCCTAAAATTTGGTAAAACAGATTCGCCTAGTTGTTGCAGGTACCACTCAGGACCCCAAAAGGGTGTTCCTTAGGAGAGGATACATTGTTAGCAGCACAGCAAAGGCAGAAAAGGTCAAGCTGAAGAGTGATCCCTTCCCAGGCCTTCTGCAAGGTGATGAGAAAGATGGCTAAGTGGATGAGTTACATCTTGACCCTTTGCCTTACTCCTGAACAATAGCTGGTGTGCAGATGCAAATTAAGATTGTTAGCCTATGTCTTCTTATTCACCCCTGGGTTGACCCATGTCTGACAAAGACACTGGGGATAGTTTGTGCGTAAAAAACAAGCCAAACAGAATGTCAGTCTGGGTACAGGAGTGCATTAAGCAAGGACTTGTTCTTCTGTAGTCCCTGGGCTGGTGGGTGATACCAATTCTTTATCCTTAATCCCAGCCAACCAGACAGGCTTCCCTAAGTCAGTAGGCACGATGACGAACATCTTGAGCATGGGCATGCTCATAGACAAAGCAGAATTCAACAAAATGCCCATCCATTTCTGCTTCATCGACTACAAGGCCGCTTTCGATAACATAAACCGGAAGCTTTTGTGGGCTAAATTGAATTGACTGGGGGATCTCGAGACCCCTGTTGGACCTGCTCATCAACCTGCACACAGAGACCTGGGTACAGATAAAAATAGGGGACGGATCCGCCTTGTCACGGCCCATACAGACAAATAAGGGCCTAAAGCAAGGCTCTGTCCTGGCCCCCACGCTTTTCAATCTGTTCCTAGGTGACCTTGTCCCAATACTAAATGGCTGCAACTCACACGCCCCTAAACTAGGAGGGCTCCAGCTACCTTGTCTACTATACGCAGACGACATTGTCCTAATAAGCCACACTAAGGTACGACTTCAACATCTTTTGGATGCAACACAAAGGTATACAAGTAAGAACGATCTTACAATAAACCTGGGGAAAACCCAAACAATGACCATTAGCAAGAGAAAAAGGAAACCAACATCATGGCATTGGAATACGACAAGAATTGAAGACACCTCAACATACAAATACCTAGGAGTGAAGATCGACAATGGAGGGCAGTTCTCTGTCCAGAGAAAAAGCATACGAGGGAGAGGACTTTCGCTAGCGATATAGTTGAAGTCACTAAATCATAAACTTTCCGGCCCCTCTCTCCTACCCTTGACGCAAGTAATTCGTGCTAAACTTCTCCCAACAATTACCTACGGGAGTGAGGCACTCAGAGGAAGGGATGCCAAGACCCTTGACAGTACTATAACAGCTGCATACAGAATCATTTTCAGCCTACCCAAGCAAACCTCACCCGCTCAAATCAGGCTCGAATTCGGCATTGACCAACAATTCCTGGCAAGGCAGGGAGCCTATATGATAGCCTGGGACAAAGTGAGGAAATCAAAACAAGGAACCCTGAATGAACACCTGTGGAAGGAGTTAGAACAGCATCCTTCCTCAGCAGCAGCTAAGTACCTCACGGGCAGCCTGACGAATACAGCCCTAGACAGCTATGGAACACTCCAACAAATCATACAATATTCAAAAAATTGGTTAAAAAATCAATCAAATTACAATCATGGTTGCAAGACAAGGAAGCCCTCTCGAAAAGAACACATGGCTGGCTGACCCTGAATTCGTACACAACTAAAACACAACAGTGCTATCTGGCCGAGGGATACTCCAAAAGTGTCCAGATGTGTTTTCTAAGGCACAGGTTGGGCCTGCTACCTTGTACTCAAAATCTCCCACGCTGGCTCAAAATCAAAGCTCACCCCCTTTGTCGGCTATGCGGCTTGGCACAAGAGGACATGCTGCATTTGATATGCTCTTGTGAAAAACTACGGGACGAACGGAAACGCTGGCTAAAGCACCACTTCAATCGGCAAGGGATCCGTACAAGAAGGACGGCGGTCCTTGTTATGTTATGTTAAAAAGCTTGTACCGCGCACGTACACCGAAACGGTTTCTTGGCACTCATAACAGACATATCGAGCCAGGGCAGAAGGTATTACTCAAAGGCCGCTTTGAATAGATAGGTTTTTAATGTTTTTCGGAACAACTCATAAGAGGGGCAGTGACGGAAGGAGGAAGGGAGGGAGTTCCAAAAAGAAGGGCCTAGAGAAGAAAAGCGCAGTCCGCCGTGTTTTTTGCGGCGGTTAGATGGGATGCATGGGATGGGATGTTTTCATTCTGATGACCCTGGCTTGAATTGCAGCTTTGTAAAATTTCTGAAGGCAGTTGAAAAGAAGATGCCAAAAAACCTAACCCACAACTGTCCCAGCTCAACTGATTTGACCTCACTCTGCTGACTGTTTTACCGACTTCATGAGTTCATGAAGACAATGAGCAACTCCTTACAAATACGAAGTCCAAATATATGCATATTTGTTATAAGGAAATATGAACATTTTAATTTCTGATTCTTTTAAAACTGCAGTTTTATCTTCTCTGTTCTTAATCTAATTTTATATTGCAATGGTTTTAAGTAACTATGCCAAATAAAGATTACTTACTTACTAATTCTTTAACCTGTGTGCAGAAAAAGCAGCTGAGTGACAAAAAACAAAGTTAAACATTTGAGCATGTTTTCCTCTGATTTGTTGTTGGAAGTTCAAACTAGTTTCACTGAGAAATTAGAAATTACAAAAAAGTAAAGCAATAACAACGAAAAACACCATTAATGTGGGAACTTTGTGTTGTGGTGCAGTCAGGGGTTACTGTGCTCATATTTTATCAATCTGTGCGTTTACCACTTGTTTCTTGGGCCTATCCTCACCACCATTGTGCCCAGACTGGGCACGAAGTACAGCCGTTTAGGTCTCAACCCTCAGGGTAGTGAAATAGAGCATTCATGGGAGGTGGTGTAGAGGATAGCGATTTAGAACTCAAAGAATTAATATCAGTTATTAATTCAATGTCTAACCAATGATTCTTTTGGAAAATAAGAATTATTTTAGTCAAATCACACATCATAATTCTGTACATAATGTTTAAAAAATAACAGCTTTTACTGGGTAGTACTAATACATTTAAAAAACTGCTGGAGAAGCAGCCTAGGCTGCTTATATGAGACAGCTTCCTTGTTTACTATGTGTGCAATATGTCAAGTCTGGGGCCTCCGTTGTAGGGGCAAACTATCTGGATGTGTCTTTCTGGACCAATGACCAGTATGTCTGAATGTTCATCTCCCCTGTTGGTAGCAGTTCTGTTTCACCCCTCCTGGACTTCTGATGTAGTCAAAGTAATTGTTCTCACTCACCAGTGCAGGGCGTGCCTGCTTTCTGCTGAATTGGCACACTACTTCATATGGTGTGCACTGCATATCTCACAGACGCGAGGAGCAATGATCATGCCCTGTTGACTTCTTAGCTGCGTTATTGGTGCTGGCACAAACAGTAGAGGCAACACCAACTCTAGTGAGGTGGTTGTGGTAGATTCTTAGTGTTTGTGGCTCCTCTGATCCTGTACCTTGTTTCTTACTCAAATGAAAGGCTATGGCTTACCAGCCAGAGCTGCAGACTTTAGTGCTGGGGATCCAGGTTTGAGTCTTAGCATCAGGTCAACAGCCTTCAATTCTGGGCGAATAACTAAATCTCCCTGTGTCTAGGAACATCACTTAGAAACCCTCTTGGGTACTTAGCAGTGCTCTACAAATCCTTAGACCTAAACACCTTGGGATCTTGTTGAGAACTTTGTTCTGTATGCAAGCCTCTTAGTCTAGATTGTTCTCCTTCTACACTCTTAGTTCTTCTTTGCATGGACCAAGGACAGCTTTCCGGTTTTCATTAGCACTGCATCACCTCTTGGTGTTTAGTTCTATTAAGGGTCTCAAGTTGAAACAAATTCCTCGGTACGCTCCGTTCTTGGGGTATTTGGTTCTGCTCACACTGTGGGGACCATTCCAGGGCCCCTGTGCCTCATTCTTGCAGAGAGGTGCAGGTCTTTCTCTGATGCAGCAGTGTGTAAGCTTTCCCTAATAAATGTCTTTATTAAAATGAATCCATTCAGAATGCAAGTTACAGGGAATAAGGAGAACCTCTGTTATTAGGCTGCAAGTGCCTCCAAAGATCATACATTTTCCCTCTATACATCCACTCTTTAAAATCATGTGACACATTGACTACTGGCTGTCCTGGGAAAAGAGTAAAATGCCCGTATAGTTGTACGTCGATAAGTTAGTCACCTCCATATATATCATGGGGCTTATCTGGTCCAAGCCCAAATGTTGGCATAACTTTGGTCAGCGTAGTTAACCGGTGTGGCATTTGGTGCATAAACAAACACTAGGAAGAGTGGGTCCCCATCCAGTCCTCCTTGTATCATAACGTGTCTACCATATTGGTCCATGAGTGCAATGGTGCAGCAAAATAACAACCCAGACTTAAACTATATAAGTGCCCGTCTAGAACATCAGGATATTTCTTTTTTGCTATGTAATGGGGCCCCTCCTTCTTCTGCTGAGTGTTTGTGGTATCCACTTTCCAAGTGTCTCCTGTAGGAGTGCGAAATGTGCCCATTTGTGTTGTATGTAGGCAGGCATTTTGTGACATTTAGCCAGGCTTCCATTACCTCTCACTTCATGTAAGGAATTTACATTGGAATGTGTGTTATGATGTTGCTGTTCTAATCATAGTAGAGTTTCAAAGTTTAGTATACAAATTTGGAACATTGGGCCATAGCAGTCTTGGCATACCATGAGCAAGCCCCACATTCTGTTTAAACAGTCACCATACCTTCATCAATAGAAGGCATTTCAAACATACATCACAGGTAGGAGAGTAATCCAAGTCAATGCAATGCAAAAAGGTTCAAATATATGTGATTCATAGAGGTACATTGCGATTACTCAGGACATTTTAACATCTCTGCTTTATGGCCTGGTTTTCCATTTGATGTCATCAGTATGATGTAAGGTGAGAGAGGTGGTTCTGCCATTAACTCCTCCATACTGGAATCAGGTTGTGGAAATTCCATATTAGTGTCTCAATTTGACTGGTTGGTGTTAGTGACTGTTATAAACTGTGCACCTGTAGATTCAGCAACATGTTGTGGTGACCTTTCAGGTAATTTTTGCCATTTGGTGTTTCTCCTTCTGCGCCATTGCCACATACGCTACTGTTGCTCTTCTTCCTTTTGAGATCAACTTTTCACTCGCCCCCACTCCCAGGCAGCAGCATCCACAAAGTTAGTCTTTGTCTGCCATGATCTTCAGCTTGGATTGAATGGCAGTTATCCTGAAAGATCATCTGAGTTTGTCTCGAATTCTGTGAAGCCAAGGTGCCTTGCTCAATGAGGAACTAGATCTCGGTCTCTATAATTTAATAAGCTCCCAATACTGGACTTTGTCAGTGTTTGGCTGGAGGTGGAGGAATCTGGTCCATGTGTGCATGTTAAAAGGAAAGGAAGGGCAAAAGGCCTTACGGGGCTACAGTTTTAGTGACCCAGTCTTCTAAGAACAGCACCAGGTTGGTGCCCTCTGTTATTTCAGGCACATCCACAATTATTCTATTATTGTTGCACCTGCTTGAGCAATAGTATTACCTCAGGCATGAGTGGTGCAACAAACATTTCAGTTTCCTTGACTGTGTCTTTCAATTTGTCCTGGTCTGTCCTCAAAAAATAATCATGGCTTTTCATTGCCACTCTGGATTCTTGGATGTAGGATTTAGTCAAACTCATTGTCAACTTAGGCTGTTGGCTGCTATAGCAGAGGCATTTAGCCATCAGCCTCCATTCCAGTGTAAAATGTCTGGGCTTAAGGCGATGTGATTGTTGGCACAGGTGCCTGAACTTTAGCCTTGTCCATTATCACTTGGTAATCAATCAATAGGAGTGTAGGGGTAAATAAGGTAAGGCCGTCCCCGCTCAATCAAATGTAAACCAAAAAGCGCCTTACCTATGCAACAGAACATCAAACTACACGACCACTGGAGGGGGTCTGATATATCATACTTACTCTAGACCCCTCGAATGTGTAAAATAACACTAATCCCATAGGTCAAGGATGTGTATTTATAAAGAACAGACACAGGCCCCATGAGACACAGAAAATAATGTGAAAACAAAGAGAGTGCCTAACTGTCGTAACACCCAAGGGGGTTCCTGGCTAGCAATTACCAGTATACCCGCTTCTCATCATCGGTCACTCTCTCTGTGTGTAGTCTGTAAGAAAGAAACAGAAACTTTTTGTATGTGTATAAAGGATAATAGTGAATTGTAAAAATAATGAACAGATACCAATGTGCACTATTACAAACCTTGTACTAATGCACCTAGAGCCCCAAGAAAACAAACCAGCGTGTTTAATTCAACAACGATTCTAAAAATATATGTGCACTATATAAATAAGGATGGCATATTAACCACTTTTAATTGGGAGGTTTGCAGCACCAGAATAAAGATAGATAGCCAGCAACCCTCACCATATATTTTTAGAATCTTTGTTGAATCAAACACCTCCAGTGGTCGTTTAGTTTGATGTTCTGTTGAATAGGTAAAGCGCTTTTTGGTTTACATTATCACTTGGAGACAATTAGTGGTCTCCGTTTGTTTGTGGGTCCTGCCCAGTAACAGGGAGTGACCCAAACTTTGGAAAGGTTCACTGTTCAAAAGTAGCTTAGTGTAGGATTCAATGAATGCCTTTGTCTACTACATAGTTGATGAGGCACTGTGCAGATTTAACTCACTGATGGGAAGGATCTGATTCCTCCCTGGGATCTGTCACTTGTTTTGGCAACCTTAGAATAGACACTTTGAGTTGTTAAGGGCATTTGTCATTCAAGATAATCTTTCAGGTGTTCAGTATACTGGTAAACTGTATTGGTGAACTGGCTTTGTCACCAAGGTCACATCCAGGTTCTACCTTGAATCTAAATGTGTTCCCCATTTTTCATCCCATCCATGCTTATACTACCAAAGCTGTGTTGCATTCTTTGGATACAAGTAGAGTGACCAGTGTTAACCTGTAACATACTTTTAGTCTTTGAGATAATTTGTGATGTTTGATGCTATGTGGGCTGGCCCTAAGCCTGGTTCTTTTTTCACACATATGAATTGTGTTGTCGACAATCATGAGTTGCTGATTTCTGCATTTGAAGGTGTCTTGAAGCCAATTGTCTTTTGGCTGTAGTGCATCTTGTCACACAGTGACGGGGACAAGAAAGGGGGCTAAGTTAATGCCTAGATTATTTGCTAGCAATCCCATTATTCCATTGTCACTTTTTGCTTAGATCTTAGGACCCTCCCTCCTTTTTGGAGGCAAATGTAAATGCGTTTGGAGACATTGTAGTCAGCCATCCTTTTTATGGGGCTTAAAAGAAATTAGTTTTGAGGCACTTCATTGGCAGTCATTTCTTGTCAAACTCTTAGTTTGACATTGTCCTACATAATCCTCTGTTTAATGTACTGGGTTTTCATAGATTTAGGTGTGTTGGTGAGGCATACAATGTTTAAATATAACCCTTTTTCTAACTGTTTGATCTGTTCTTAACAAACAAATTCCTTATCTTCGGTAAAGCGCTTTCTGGTGGATTCTCTAACCACAAATTTCTCACCTTCTGAATTTCCCAAAGTGCCAGACTGCAACTGGAATTTTTCCAGCAATTGCTCTGCGCCAAGTTGCACCATCAGATTCCACCCTGGAATCCCATCACCTCCAGAAGTGATGACAAAAAACTGTAACTAGGGACCATCCTAAAAATTACCAGGAACAATATATTTTTCACTCCCGCCCAAGGACAATCTATCAATGGCCTCTTTGTTTTTGTTTTTTTTTTTTAAAGATTTTATTTGGCAATTCACAAATGCAGACAAAAAACAATACTTTTTAGTCACCGAAAACAAATTTACAAAAAGAGAACAAAAACTACGAAACACAAAATGGAGAAAAGAGAGAAAGAAGAAAATAAAAAAAACGAGAAAGAGAGCAAGATATTATTTACATAGGTGATTTCATTCTGGCTAGCATTTCTAGTATTTGCTCCAATTCTCAATTGGTTTCCAAATCTTAATACCACGTGCTTGAGCCCTCAACCCTTTACAGGCAAATATCGCTTTCTCTTGGTTATACATACCCAACAGTCTTGATAACCATATCTGAAAGTTGGGGGGATCTGTGTCTTTCCACCGTGCTGTTAATATAATACGAAAGACTGCTGACCCCAAAAAAAGCAGTGCTTCTTCTTCATTGGTATGTGATAGTGTATTATCATATCCCAAGATAAACAAGGAGGGGGATTCGGCGATTGGATGACTAAACACTTCTTGCCAGAAATCCATTATCATTTTTTTCAATAATACTAATTTTCCACACTCGTATAACATATGAATCAAATGTGCCGGGCAATTTCCACATCTAGGACATTCTGAATTAGCTCTTTTCCCCCAAGCGAAAAGTTTAGCGGGGGTGAAATATAGATCATATATGGTCTTATACAACTGTGCTTTTAAATTAGAAGACATAAACAGTTTTGTTGACAAAACCAATATCTTATCAATATCGACATTGGGATTATTTAATTTCCTTGACCAACCCTGCTCCACCACATCGACGTCATCAGATTGGCTGTCTATTAGTACATCATAAATCGTACCAATCCTAGTTGATGATCTTAATAGACAGTCAAGTAGAGGAACATTCTCCAGTGTAATATCTGCACACCTTAAGCCCAATATCATGTTAATCTGAATGTACTTAAATACACTATTGCTATGAATAGAAAATTTAGATTGTAACTGTTGGAATCTTTGTCCAACAGGAGGGGACAGGAAGTCACCGAGAGTCGTGACTCCACATATTTCCCATTTCCTGGCAATTGTATCATATATAGCTGGTGGCAGTATGGTAGAGTGCCAAAGTGATGTATACTTATTGTATTTCGTAATATTCAGTTGTTTCCTAATTTTTTTCCAAATACCCCAAACGCTCAGTATAGTCTTAAATTTAACTTTTTTGTAGTATGAGGGCTCAAGCTGTTTTACTAAAAGGCCTCTTGCCTTATCCCCGATAACTAGTTCGAATATTGAGGGAATATAACTCTCACCTACTTCGTTTCTCAGCGATCTTATATAAAACAGTGGCTTCATCTGATATAGTAGAGCTGCAAGCATATAATACCCTAAGTTAGGTATTGCGAGACCGCCTCTTATGACGGGGAGAGAAAGAAAACGGATAGATCTCCTTATCTTCCCGTATCCCCATATAAACTTACTCATCTGAGATTCGAGGATCTTAATGGTTTTGTCATCCACCAATAGCGGGATCGCACGGAACAAATAGAGAACCCTAGGTAGAGTGTTCATTTTAAGGAAGTTACTTCTTCCAATGATTGAGAGATGTATACCATCTATCCGCTTTAAATCTGTTGTTATTTTCTGTACTAGTGGATCATAGTTTATTTTAATAATCTCATCAATTTTAGAGGATATACGGACTCCCAGATATACCGCGCTATCTACTTTCCTAGGGTCTATAAATTGGGTATTTTGTGTACATATAACCATCGTTTTATCCGTATTTAAGGAATATCCCGAAACCTGACCAAAAGCATGAGTAATTCGTTCAATTTCCGTTATTGCCTCCTTGGGGTGTGATGTTACTACCGCCACGTCATCGGCATAGGCCAATACTTTAGTGTCGAATGGACCAAGAGTTATTGGTCGAATTGCCTCGGTGTTTAACAATTTTATAATGAGGGGATTTATATACAGTGCGAAGAGGATAGGGGAGCATGGGCACCCCTGCCTAGTCCCACGGGATATATCAAAAAGACTCGATTCCTGACCCATCGCCAAAACTCTGGCCCTAGGTGAGAAGTACATTGCTTTTAAAGATTTAATTAGACATGGTCCCATGTTATTATATTCTAGCACTGCCCACAAAAAAGCCCATGAAACCCGGTCAAAGGCCTTCTCGGCATCCAGGAGGACCACCGACATCCGGCCCCCCGTGACAGCCATGGCATCAAACAGGGCGATGACCCGTCTAGTATGGTCCGTAGTGTCCTTACCCGGAATGAAACCATGCTGCCACGGGGAGACCAGAGACTCGATCGTCCCCCTGAGCCGATTAGCCAGGATCTTAGAGTATAGCTTCGAGTCTGAATTGATCAGAGAGATCGGTCGATAGGATGATGGCAATTTGGGAGATTTATCTTTTTTTGGAAATACCACAATGTTCGTTTCCAACCATGATCTAGGAGGTTTACCACTAACTTGAACCCCAATAAATAGATCGAGGAGAATAGGAGTTATAATACTATCCAAAATTTTATAGAGCTCAAGGGGAATTTTGTCGGGACCTGCTGCCTTGCCCGAGGCCAGTTCTGCTAAGGCTAGTCTTACTTCACTCAGGGTTATATCCCTTTCTAGGTCTTGTTTAGTAGCCATATCTAACCCTGAGATACTTCCTGATTCAGCAGCCCATCCGGCCACTTCGTTTTGAATTGCTTTGAGGTCGAGAGAGTCCTCATTATTATACAGTTTCTTATAGAAATTCTTAAAAACTTCTAATATTGCTTCTGGTGTTGTATGTTCTTGTCCCTCGGACTCAATGCACACAATTGAATTAAGAGATTGTTTTTGTCGCGTACTGAGTGCTAGTTGCTTCCCTACCCTCTCTCCAGTTTCATAAATCTCATTGCGGTGGGATTGATACGTCTCAGCTGCCTTTTGAGTTAGTTTGCTATTTATCGCTGCCTTGAGGATCGTCATTTCTCTCAAAATTGAATCCCCCTCTCCATCCTTGCCACCCTGAGCAATTATAGCAGTATGCCTCTCTTCTTTCCTAGCTAAGTTTTGTAGTTGTATATCATTTAACATAGCAATTTCTCTTCTGTGCCTGGCGACGTAGCTAATTGTCTCCCCCCGTATCGATGCCTTAAAACAATCCCATACCGTATTTCTGGATGAGCTATATCTATTACAATCGAAAAATCCTTGAGCCCATACTTTAATATGATCAGTATATCCCCTATTAACAAGGAGTTTTCGATCGAATGTCCAGCTTGTCCGAGGTCTAGCCATATTATCTATATTTATATATAGTACTAACGGATTATGATCCGCTATGAGTTTCGGTAATTTACAAATTCTTGCCTGGCTAGCCCTGTTACTAGACAACCAGATGTAATCTATTCGGACATATTTTTTATGAGGACACGAGAAATATGTGTATCCTGGATCTTGTGGCTGTTTCAGATCCCATATGTCGGATAGACCTAAACTTTCCTTTAATTGAAAAAGAGCGCTATAAACTTTAGGCTTACGGCCAGTATATTTGTCACGGGATTGATTATAAGCGCATTCCATTTTCGGCAGGGAGATATTGAAATCACCACAAAAAATAAGTGCTTGGGGCCATGATGACAACTCTGTCTCGAGATCAAAAAATACAGAAGGATCGTCCTCATTTGGGGCATAAATAGAGCATATTGTAATCCCCTGCTTAAGCTCAACTATAACCCATCTGCCCAGTGAGTCAGCAGCTACGCGTTTTGGCTCACCCAAAAAAGGTTTAGCCAATATAGCAACCCCTCTAGTCCTTGAGGTATGAGAGGTACATCCCAACAATTTGAATCCAGGGACCCTTAATACTCCCCTTTCATCCCAAGGAATATGAGTCTCTTGAAGACATACAATATCGAACGCATTCTGTGTAATTATCCCACACATTTGCTCTCTTTTTGTCCTATCATTGAGGCCAGCCACATTCCAGGAGCAAAGTTTTATCCTAGCCATATTATGTTTTGTTTTTTCCCCCATTCCTGATCCACTATATTGTCAAACAAAGCTTTATTTTCCAAGTTAGAAATACAAATTTTTTTTCTGATTCTGCTTCTGCTTCTACATTCATGATTGCTTTTTTTAGATTTTTTCCCCCAGCTGCTCCCCCGCCCATTCCCACCCTCTGGCCCTTCCCTCCCCCCCACCCTCCAAAAACAAAGGCAATTAGACTCCATTAGAGTCTGTGGTGATGTGCGTGCGTTGTCACTCTGGTGCTCCCAGTCCAACAGTTAATACTTATTCATAAGGTCCTAATCCCATAAGTGAAAAGTGACCAGAAAGAATTTGTAAATGAAGAAGCAAAAATGCAGCGTGAGCAATCAAATATAAAAGGTTTTAGTCTCGTCTTTTCCACCTCATGGAAGGCTATCTAAATACTCTTTTGCCTGAACCTCTGAGGTAAAAAACTTAATCTGGGTACCATTAATCACTTTCAGCCTAGCAGGATTATTTAGGTATGCCTGGAGCTTCTTGTCTTGAAAAGGTTTTATGAGCGGGCGCAAGCGCCACCTTCGCTCAACTGTGGTGTGACAGAAGTCAGGGCGTACAAAATAGGTTATCTGCCCGCTAGTTTTTTTTGACTCTGGACGTGCTTTTTCCCATATTGCCTGTCTCAGCATGAAATTCCCGAAGTATACGAGTATAGCTCTCGGATATGCACCGGGTTTCGGGGCATTTCTCATGGTGAGAGGTACGCGATGTGCACGCTGGATCTCTAGGTCCCAATTCCAGGCTGACAGTTCTGGTAGGGAGTCCTGAAATAGTTTGACCAAAAAGGGGCGGGCGTCCGTTCCCTCCGCTCCTTCTGGAACACCTAGGACTCTCAGATTATTTCTGCGTAAGGGGTTTTCCATATCTTCGAGCTTCCACATCACATCAGTAAGCCCCTTCTCATGGTTGTCAATCTGTTCGCGATTTACAGCGATCTCGGATTCATTAGCGACCACCCTTGCTTCTACCTCAGTCATACGATCATTAAATGAAGTAATTTTCCTTGATAGTTTGCGGACCACTCCCTGAACTTTTCGTAGCTCCGCTTGTGCCTTCCGCCCATCTTGAGAAGTCTCTTCTCGATGTGCCGCAATAGCTAGCAGCACCGTCTCAATTGTAGGGGCGGATTTATCAGTCGCAGTTGGAGTCCCAAAATCTGGTTGTTGGGTCGCTAACGCAGCTGGCGGTGGTATACTACTTGTAGTTGCGTAGTCCCATGTTAATTCGTCTGTGTCTTGTTGGCTCCTTCTGTGTCTATGTAAGATTTTTTGAGCAGTTTTCACAGCCTTAATGCTAGTTTCATCATCACTAGAGTCACCTAGATTTGAACCTGATGTCCAACCAAGCTCATCTGAGAAGGAATAGAAATCACTCAGATCCTTATCCTTATCTCTTTCCTTATCCATTTCCCAGTCTCTGTCCTTATCTGTATCATCTTCACCATCAGCTTCAATATCGCTCTGACTGTGTGATTCTGCTGGGAGAGCCACCCCTTGTTCCTCATGTTCCTCATGTTCCTCATGCCCCAAACGATCCAGATGTAGAGCAGCCTGAGATTTTGTCTGCCAGTTTGTTTGGGTGTCCGTAGGCTCAACTATAGCTGGAACTGGGTTTATAGGCTCCAGATTGCAAGTTCTAGGTTCAGCAGGAGTTTCAGTGACAATACTTATTCCGTTGTGCTGACTATCTGTTTGTACATTAGTCCCGGGAAGTATAACCAACCCAACATCCATATCCACTGGTATCACGCGTGAGTCTGATTGAGTTGATACAGCATTTGCCCCCCTAGAGATGTCATTCACACTCTCAGTAATTATAGATCCAGGTGTCAGCAAATTGGTTTGTATTAAAGAATCAGGCAGTTCATTTGAAACTGTATTATTTAAGGCATTTGCAGTACCAATGCTTTTTTATTCATGCTGCTCGTTTTAACCTTGCATCCCATATTAGCATTGACACTGATATTGACATTGTCCTCGCTCACCGTTTTGTCCTGCGTGATTCCTCCTTCTGTCCCTGCTCGTCTGTGTGGAGCCCTTTCGTTTGTCATGGCACCAGCTGGTTCACACAGAGCAGTCTCTGTTACCGGCGTCTGAGGTCTGAGCTCTGCGCTTGACTGACTCTGCACAGCTTGCCCCGGAAGGAGCTTCCCTGGGGGTTTGCGGAGGAAGTCGGCGACAGAGGGAGTATTCTGCCCGCCTTTCCGAGCGGCGCCAGTAGCCGACTTGCCAGGCGTCTTCTCAAGGGCCCCCCCGGCTGCCGGACTCCTCACTCCGCCTCCACCTCCCCTAACCGAGGCCTCCATATTTTCGCGCTGAGCGAGTCGCGCTGCTCTCGCCTTTGCAGCAGCCGCTGCTGCACTCTTCGGCACCATACCAACAGCGCAATCGCGGTCACCCGGCACACTCGGCTCCGTAGGCTCCGGCGTCAAACCAGGCTGCGGGTCTGCATCTGATCCCACGGCGGAACACAGGTGGGTCAGGCAGAGGCTTCTGTGGTTACTGATATGCTGGAAGTAGTACTGTATTGCAGAACAGCCTAAAATCAAGTTTCAGGCAGCCCTGAGCAAGATGGCGGCCGCCTGAGACCGCAGTGCAGGTCACTCAGTGCTCTCGGTCAACTCGAAGGAAATTTGACCCTAATGAGCGTAGAAAACTGAAGCAAATGAAGCGATCCTGAGCGAAAAATACCAAATACCGAATAGACCACAACCTAAAGACATTAAGGGAAGCTGAAGGTCTGTATTTGGTTTACGCTAAATCACAGTCGGGGAACACAAGATGCCCCACGCATAATGACTGCAGACACCCTCTACAAAGAACAGAGCACGCACGTAAAGAGCCAAGTAAGGAACCAGCTCCCCATATTGGCTAAGGCACTTGGACTCGCTGTCATACAGTTCAATGGCCTCTTTGAATATCGGTAATTGAACTTAGTGGCCAAGGATAGAGGCATGATCTGCCTGAACTGAACAGAACAGATGTAAAGAGGAGCGTGTTGAAGAACCTACAGAACTCAAAATATTTGTACTCCCTATCGGCTATTCATGATGATAGGAGGAGGATTTAAAGTGGTTTGGCTGCAGTTGCAGCTCTTGCAGAAGCAGCACTTACCTTACTGCTGGCCACGTGGTCTGCCACTGTCAGCAGAAGCCACGAATAGGCTGTATGGGTTCTTGCATAGGCAGTAAGGACTGCCTATAGCTATAGACAAGAGGACACGCATAGCTTCTTAATTTTCTTATGATAGAGTTAATAGGCTGGTGATAATGAGCCTAAGAAGTGGGCCAGAGTCTGGCTATCCTTGAAGCTCTCCAATGCAGCTTTTTTTCTCTCCAAAAAGCCAGGAACCAACAAATTGCATGCCTATAAGGGATGTCTGCCCGTTGCCTGAATAGCCTGTGGCACTCATCCAGGCATCTCACCGAAGCCCCACATGGATGCCCATGGCACAATCTACACAATGTGTTGCACCTAGTCCTGCTCTCAACACACACTAAGCTGCATCAGTCTGCCTTATATTGTCTGAGCAAAAGCATTTTTTAATTCCTCAGGAATGTTTGGCAAGATCTTGCTGGTCATATCCCAAAGGGCATGGATATAGCTCCCCAGCATCCAGGCAGCCAAACCAAACCTAGACTAGCAGATAAGAAGACCCTCTTCCAGAATACATCTGTGTACTTCAATTCCCTATCTGGAGGGGGTGTTGAGGGGTGCACAGTGGGGTTTGCATTGAGGATTTCTGGTGGAAACCTGAGCCTACAAGCTTGCAAGAGTTGGATGCCGGGTCAGAAAGGACAGGTCCCCATGGCAGGCCAGGGGAGACTTGCTAAAGGAGCAAAGTGGGGCCTAGACCAGTTTCCAATCAGTGTCTTTGTCACAGCTTTGTTCAAGAGAAAGATGGGTTTTGAAGTGGCAGGTCAGTGCTGCACAATCTCAGTCAATAGATTTGACTTGGTTTCTGCTGTAGAAAGCAGAAGTTTCAACACTTCTGCAGCTTTGTGGAGGACCCCCATAAAAGTGGTGCACTCTTCTTTAGGGGCCTCCAGTAGGGAATTCAGCTATGTTTTAGGAGAAGTGTCCAGGCCCCTGGCATTCTGTAAGTCGAGAAATAGGCCAGTGTTAGTGTAATGAGGTGAAAGTAAACTATCAGTCTCCTGGTCAGGCAACGTGCAATGTTTTGGAGGCCCTCGACAGCATCTGAATCTGACCCAGTGTCCCTCTCAGTAGTACTGTCCTAAAGGAGTGGAACTGCCTGGGAATCCTTCAAAATTCGGTCTTAATTGATTATCTCCTTAAGCTTATCGGCTGACTATGGGCCAACATCATCTTCAAATCCAAAACAGGCTGCAGGGTAGGATCCAGAGCAGCAGCCTGTAGTTTTCTGCATGTATATGGTGGTTTAGGTTGCCACTTCCAATGGGCCAAGTGAGGAAAAGTTGCAGCATGGCCTCCTTGAAGGCATTTACTTGCTGCAGAGTCAAGAAGTTTGGTAACGCGAGGTGTGCCAGGACCAACCTCAGGGTAGCGTCCAAATCAGACTAGGGCAGCAGAGTTGGTTCCTTCGAATACTGACTGTGCGACTTCTCCTTAGAGCACGATTAACAGGATTGGGAAGTGTTACTCTTGAACTTCTTGTCTTTATAGATTATAGATTTCTTGTTCAAATTATTTGAGGTCAGTGACTTTAAGGGGGACCAGGATCTGGACCAGTGGGGAACCTGCATTTAGGCATAGCAGTGAGTCTATGGTTCGTAGTACAGCCTACCCTTTTACTTGTGCTTGGATTATGTATAGTTTCGGCTTCTGCTCCCTCATGGCCTTTAAGTACATCAGGAATCATTTGTAACAGACTTTGAGTCATGTTTAGACCCTAGACAACACATGCAGATGTAGTGCAGATCCGTAGCCAACATCTGCTGTCCGCAGGCATGGTTTGAAGGTGAGGAATCTGCGGATAGATCCATCATAAACAATGGTTTGCTGTGCAAACTTAGGGCAGCATGTATGTTTCTAGAAGAAACCGCAGTTCTCAATAAAAGCATACGCCACCTTGGTTTATAATACGATATGAGCATTCTTCCTAGATTTAGTCTCGAGTCACAAATGAGAACACTGCTGTTTGTAGAAATTGTGGGTGTTGGCAGATTCTTAGTCCTGAATGTTGGGAATTATGTTGGCTAATATCTATGCTGAAAAGGCTTACATTTTTCCTTCTTTTTTTCATTAGGGCCAGAGCATTTCCGAGACTGCCCACGTCCTGATCATCCTGTGCCATCTTCTCCCAATGACCCTGATTCTCCTGGAAGCGAGCGCACTGCATCGTTGCAGGGAATGGACAATACATCCTTACCGCCCCGAAAGCGACCCTGGCATGATGGACCTGGGACCCCCGACAGCAGAGATGCAGAAACCCCTGGGTGTTCAGCTGAGGAGAGAGGGAAAGGTAAAATAACAATGGCACAAACTGTCTGAAGATAATGCTGAAATGTCCTTGTGTGATACCTATAACATTATAATTTGTGACAAGAATTGATGTAGTGTAATGTGTAGGCACTTATCAACTGAAGCATGCTCATCCCTTTTTTTCCTTCTTATTTTTATTAGGTCGAGGAACCACAGTTTCGTCACAGAGAGTGAGGAAGTCCAGTCGCTCTAGGTCTCACGATAGGGATCCCCTTCGCGAGGAAGGATTTGGGGGACCCCCAGGCAACAGCAACCCATCCAGAGGAGGAAGAAGTGGAAACTGGAGAGGAGGCAGCAATATTAGCTCAGGCCCCACTCGGCGAGGGGGTTCTAGGGGATCTACACGTGGAGGTGGCAGGGGTCGATAAAAGTTGAGATCCTTGGGTGAACTGCTTAGTTCATACTTCACAGTATTTGAATAGATACTTTGTGTGAACTCATAATGAGAAAACATGCCCTTGAGAACCTAAAGGTGCTGCAGAGCCCGAAAATCCCAGATGAAGAGAAAAGGCCTCAGGGCAAAATCACTTCCTAGATCGTGCAATGATCTCTTAGATCAAGAGAACTTAAAAGCAAGAACAACCCAACAGTGACTCATCTTTGCCTCTCGAATTTGCTTCATCTGTTTTGCTCCACCTTCCTCATGCAGTGTGGGGTACTTTTCCAGCCCTTACAATTATTCACTCTGTTCGCCATCTCTTGACTCACCATGTCATGTTTGTGGACATAATTCCAAATTTAAATTTGTTTTATCATGATGAGTTTTGGGGTCCTCTTTTATTTCCTCCCCCTGTGCTTAATCCGGGTCGAGGGGAAATGGAGTTCTTTCCTTATCGCACTCCATTTCCAACAATGTCACCTCTCATCACAGAGAAAGTTAACTTTCCTCTGTACAGATTATCAGATGTTAAGTTGTTTTTTGTATGAAATACATAACGTAATTTGCGCAAGAATTGAGAAAGAGAAATCTGTTTGGTCTAAGTTATTGTCTATATTTTGGAATGATATGCCAAATGTTATAAACTAGAATATTCTAGTGTATATAATCGCCCCAAACCTTTTGCAATTCGCGCTGCGACCTACACCCTAAGGAAAAGTTAACACCTGCGACCTAGCTGATTCCCATTGTTATGAAGTAATTATCAGAACCTTTCCCTATATACCGGATGCCCAATCCCAGATCAACAGATGAAAAATGTTATATTTTCTAGAAAATGTGCCTGTATGAGTCAATATTTTCTACCATTTAAAAAATATCAACATATGTCAAGGGCTGAAACTATTTAGTTATTCACATATTCCCCATGCAAAAAGCAGGAAATTGTTGCATATGTATTACTGCTTAGTCAGTATAAATGTTTCTGATTGGTACTTCTAACTGCAGATTCCACACCTTAATGTACTTCCATGGTGCCAGTCTGGATCTCGAAATCTTTGCCCAGTAATGCTACCCCGTGCCACCAGGTGGCGCCATGCAGCTGTGTAGATTACATACTGTCTGGAAGTGACTGAGTTGGAGTGACATAAAGCTACAACCCTGAGCCATTAATGTCAAATCTTTTCTTTCCACACCTTCTGGTGCAGGTCCAGAGCTCTGCTTCCAATTTAGTCAGCGTTCTTATGACTCCTGAAAACAGAATGAAATCCAGTGTGCTAGGAACAGTGTCCGCTCTGAAGACTACATTTTCAGACCATGCCACAATTGTAGAAAACCAATGTCAGTTACGGACCAGCACAAGATGTCTCTCTGGTGGTTGGGCTCTGGGCATGTCTGACAAGTGTGTCCTAATGTTCCTAAAGAAGATCTGGGGCCTAGAATCAAAGCAGTACATCAATGACTACAAGAAGAATCAGTAGTCCCTTTTTCGCCCACTTCCCCTCCAAGTCGAGGGTCTGAACTCAATTCCATTTCTGTGGTCGCTCTCACAAGAGGTCAACTTTGCAGTCGAAGTCCTCCAGTAAGTCAAAATCGAAGTACACATGCAAATACAAGAACGCGAAGCAGGACTCTGCCCCACCCCTGATGCACTCTATCCAAAGGTAAGGTGCATAGGTGTCACAATGTTAGTCTGTCACATTTCGGAGCTCCGAATACAAAGGGAATTCCACAGTTGGTCCTGGTGGGCCACAATTTCTCCAAGCCATCAGTTCTACTGCAGCAAATTGATGCTTTTAAAGATGCGATGCTGAAGGTATTTAGGGATGTATGATTGAACAACTACTACTTAAACCACGAATTCCAAAACCACGTAGGCTAAACAATGAGCAATGCCAAACCACTACATTTTTTACGACTCCTAAACCACGAAAAAGCCACCTCGTGACTGGCCAATAGATCTATTGTAATAACAATACTCCCACGAAATATTTTTATATTGCTCATTACCCATTTTCACCACTGTGTTCTTTTTAATCCCCATATTTGTTATTTTCAATAAAATAAATATAATAGATGATTTGAATAATAATCAATTGTCATTTGATGATACTTAAATCAACGTATATTTTAACACCCGACATTCCTGCTCCAATGAGACGCTGACAGCCGTAAACACTGAGATTGAATTAGCACTTAGATTTGTTTTCATTTTCACTTCCCCCATAATTCTAGGGAATTCCATGCCTTGAGAACTCCCCTCCTAATAACATACTTAAAGCCCCCAGTAATCTGTTCAAATAATCACTGGCGGAGAAGCTGTTGAAGATATGTCAACAATACGTGCCTGATTTTTTCTGGTGATTTAGGACAGAAAGCGTGCACCTGCAATTCCCACATTGTGTTCTCAGCAAGAAAGATCTGACTCAAAGGAAAATAAATAGAAGATACTAGCAGCTTACTACTCACTGGGATGATCTGTTCGCACACTCCAATGGCTTCGTGCCTCATGAAGGTCCTCGGATGTGGATGTGTTGCCCAAGCTGTCCCTAGCAGAAGAGTTGCTGGCAATGCTGTAACCATAAATATTGGTTTTGCATTGGTAAACCCTGCCATTTCCTTGGCCATGTGCGCAACTGGGAGGATGTCCTGGTGTAAATTCCCTTTGTGTGTATGTGCACAGATGCTGGGTGCCATGGCTGGAGCAGCAGCGAGTTGTTTGGAATTTATTATGTCACTGCTGTTTTCATAGTTTCCTAAAGGGGTAGGGGGTGGAGAAGAGTGAGGTGCAACAAATTGTACCAGGGCCATTGCAGTCCGAGAATCCTTGTTAAGAAAAGTCGTGGTTTAGGACTTTGTTGTTCAGGTAATTCGTAATTAAAACTTAGCTGTTTAGGATGTTTCCAGGTAATTAGTGTTCTTCTGCTCCCTCTGGTGTGCCTTTGAGCCCTAAGGATCCACAGGGACCCTCAGTGATGATACTGCAGACAGGTACACCTTCTGGGCCATCTGAGCCCCTTGGACAGATTCGAAGCTCCAGACCGACTCCAGTACAGATTACCACTGTGGCTCCTCAATCTTCATCGGTCTCTCCCAAGTCAATGCTGGTGCCAACACCACCAGCACTCATAGAGGATCTGGTTGTTTTTTCTGACCCTGGACTAACTCAAGCCTAATCACATCTGATGTTGCACTGCAAAGTTACTAAAGAGCTATCAGTCACCACACAGCCTGACTCTGAACATATGCGACTACTAGGGAAGACGTGCCATCCGATTCTACATTCTTTTTAGCTTCAATTCTGACCAAAGCTTGTCACCACCCAGAGAGGCTAACAATGTTTGCATGGGCTTTATACCTCCCCTGATACAGGGTTGAACTTGCCATTTGGATGACCAGAGGAAGACTGCATCACTTACACTGGTAAACAGACTAGCAGCTGAGGTCTTGGACCTACAGCTGTCCTGTATTAAGATTCAGACACACAGCTTTACATACATCTTACAGCCTGTACCAGCCTCATTTGAGCCCTTGCTCCATTTTCAATGAGGCCCTCACTGATCTCTTAATGGGCTTTCAATCAGAGCCCTGTTCTTGCCCACCAGTTAGTAGGCAGGTGGCCAGACCTCAGATTCCCTCGAGGTGATCATGATTTTCTCACTGAACATTCCCTCTGAGACATGGCCAGCAAGATCTTGCTGGCAGTTTCGGAAGACCTTACAGCCTCACTGTCTCAAACCATTCAGGGTTGTCAAGATGCAGCCAAATAGATAATTTGTGCTAGCCTTGATACTGCTGGTTGTCTTGGAACTGTGTTTGACACCAATGTGATGCTTTCCTGCTATGAGTGGATGTTCTCCACAGGGTTTTCTAAAGACGTGCCTCTCTCATGGATATGCCTTTCAATGGTTGACATCTGTTTGGGGCAATAGCCAATTCCGCCTTGGAACATTTCAACAAAAGTAGAGGCACAGTACACTCTGGGTCTTTTGACCCCTGCCTAACAGTTTCTTCACCAGTTATAAAATTATAGGGGGTTGACTTGTAGGTAACGTCAGATTCCTCACCACAGTTCTTTTAAGGCCAGAGATGTGGGCCTCGCAGGCAATGTGTGCAGGCATACAAGGGCATCAGTTCTCCCAGATCCCTTCACCCTGTGGTAGCACCCACCAAACTGCTTTAGCTTTCCATTAGTAGAACACAATCAACCTGTGGGAGGCAGGACCCCACATTTTCTTTCAGGGTGGCGATCCATCATGTCCTTCAAATCGTTCTACATGCCCCCCTACCCATTCTTATTGCTCTGCCCAACCTACCACCCCCACATCAAAGTGAATCTCAGCAGAACACCTGTCCATTCTGTTGTAAGAGCTCCTAGTATTACATTTCAAAGGCGCTATTTAGAGGATTCCAGACTCAGAAACAAGAGGGGATTGCAACTTTCACTATTGCATAATTTAAAAGAAGGATGTTGGACTTCGGCCCATTTTCGACCTTTACCTCTAAATTACTTGCCTAGGGTGGGCAAATTAGGAATGCTCATGCTGACCCAGATTCTGTATTCCCTTCACCAGAGTGAATAAATGGTGTCCTTGGACCTTCAGGATGCATATTTTCATATAACAATCTTGCAGCCCCACAGGCACAACCTGCAGTTTATGATGGACCAGGAGCATTTTTAGTGCCCCTCAGGTGTTTCTGAAAGTGATGGCAGTAGTCTTGAGGCATCTTTGAGGTTGAGCATACCAGTCTTTCCCTACCTTAACGACTGGCTGTGGAAGGTAAGCTCACCGCAGTCAGTCGTAGTCCACATGTAGACAATGGTAAACCTAACATCTTTTGGGGTTCTCGATGAACTTGCTGCAGTCACACCTGACTCCTTCAAAGAGGCTACCATTCATCAATGCGATTCTGGATACAGTGCACTTTCGGATCTTTGTTCCAGGTCAGTGAGACTAGCACATGCAAGCTAAGTTCCCGATATTTCTACCACCATCTTGGATTTTGGTGACAGTGTCTCTAAGACTTCTTGACCTACTGAATTTTGCTTTTCAACCACGCCAGGTGGCGTCTGTGGGCTGTGTAGTGGGATCAAAAGTCTGTGAGCTAAGCACCAATGGAAACCATCAGATGCCATCCAGGTTTCAGAGAAGACTGCAAAAGACCTACAGTGCTGGCTGCTCAACTGCAATTGGACAGGTGCCAGACCCCTCTCCTCCTTATCCTACCCAGAGCTGACAATGGTGACACTCATTACTGCTGAGTTTGGTATGTTATCTGGGAGAGGTGGAGATTAGAAGATGAAGACCCGGCTCCATATCACCCTTTTGGAGTTGCAAGCCATTCACTTGTCAATGAAGCCCTTTTTACCATCCATCAAAGGGAGGCTGATTCAGGACATTAGGGATTCCAGTTTTCTCCTACCTCAATGGTTTACTGTTGAAGGCAGGCTCCCCACAATTGTTGACCACCTCCTGATCATGCTGAACCTCATGACATTGTAGGGTTTCACAATCAATGAGCCAAAGTCACATCTGACTCCTTAGCAGATGCTTTTTTTCATTGGAGCTCTCCTGGGTATGATCCAGTTTAGGACCTTCCCTCCACCCAGGACATTTTGGTTATGTTCCCATATTTCACGTTGGTCCTGGCACTTGGTGAGAGAGGTTCTGATGCTTCTTGGATTTTGGCCTTCTGCAGACTCCTTGTTAACTGCACTAGGTGGCAAATGCAGGCTTTTCACTGGATTTTAAAGTTGCGGTGGGACGAACCAAGGAAGCCTGTCTGGGACCATTCAGATCTCGAAGGATACTACATACGATCTGCTGAGGTGGCTACTTGACTGCAGTTGGACCACGGACAAGCCCCTCTCCCTTCTACTCTCTGAGCTGACAGTGGTGACTGACATGTCACTGTGGACATTAGGACTCTGGTCTCCGATGGAAGCTCGACTCCATATCTATTTGCTGGAGTTACAGCCATTCTCTTGGCCTTGAAGACCTTCCCATAAATCT
This sequence comes from Lissotriton vulgaris, assembly GCF_964263255.1. Classification (NCBI taxonomy): domain Eukaryota; kingdom Metazoa; phylum Chordata; class Amphibia; order Caudata; family Salamandridae; genus Lissotriton; species Lissotriton vulgaris. Next base: position 881,026,191 of record NC_141699.1, on the reverse strand, counting down.
TCAAAGGGATACTGGTAAAGGTTCTTATGGACAATAACACTGCCATGTCGTGTTGCAGTAAACAGGAAAATTGTATCCTGGGCCCTGTAACTAGCATAACCAATATTTCTTCCCACTTCTATTTAAATCGGACAAAAGTCACTGACCCCATACACATCTACATGTATTTAGTTCATTTTATATTATTTTTATAACATTTTCATTTAAAGTGCATTGCTTGTTCACAACATTGATAATTGAATCATCTAAAGTGCATGGTTACATCCAAGTGTCAAATCTTCCATATTTCTCTAACTACATTACAGCACCTATTAAAGACAGAATAGAAAGCAATACTTTATTATCACAAACCCCTCATCAAACACTTCTCATACAAACTATTAAATCACACTCAAACAACCTCAGACACGACAGTCCCCAAATCATGTCCTCCTTGATCCACCACAGAAGTAGTTATTCCTTCTAATGCTGTTGCATCAGTCAACAGATGTCAGATCAATGTAGCGATCTCCCCAGGAACAGATATCTACTCACAAAATCCTCTGACCAAAGTCAGTGACAGATGAAAACTACTGTCTCTGAATTCAGCTGGGGGGAAAGGGGAAGTGGAAGACAAAACGAGAGACTGCCTCTGCCTACTGGTGCTTCTTTTGGAATTCCATTCTTGTAAGAATCCTGAAATATTTAAACAACAATTAAGTCTTCCCTACTAAACTCTGCAATTTAATCTTTTCCTTCTAGCTAATGTTTTACCCTTTTTATACTAGAGATCTAAGATGTTCTGTCTTAGATGATTTGATCAGTTTTTTAGAATCTCAGTTTGACTCTCCAAGGAAGATTGATGAATGAGTCTGACATTTCTTTTGTAGACCAGTCTAGAGAACCTCAATTGAAAAGCTGTTGTAAATAGAAGAATAAATTAACTCGGCTCTCAACATGTTCTAGGAAAAGTCTTTTAGTCCATTGCGTGTAATGACTGACAAACAACACCTTTAAACCAGTACTTGGATTGCACAATGAAGTGCTGCCCATAAGTCCATCACTGCTGCATCTCAAGTCGCTGCTTCTAAACTTGCAGGTTTACAGAAGAAATAAACACTTTTAAGGACAAGGATGGTGCACCAAAGATAAGTCCAGAGTGCTTCAGATTTTGTCAAAATTAACTCCCTTATTTTTCAATTTCTAAAAAGCCTCAGCCAACGCGTTTCGTTCCTTGCAGAACTTCCTCAGGGCTCAAAGGTCTCTAGAGGTTCCAACACCGCGATCAGAGGGATAGAATAATCCAAGTGCCTTTCTCAAGGAAAATACACGATCTCATATATGTGTCATGTTCTTCATCTAGAATCAGTATATACAACTGTATGTAAAAGCAACCTTCTTTCTCCAGAGTCAGAAATAATTCCAATAGAACATGGACTAAATATATTAACCTCTGTGTTTTAGTTCGCAATTGGGGGTATTGAGACGTTCACCTTAAAATTCAAACAATTCTCCCCTCAAAAGCGTATTAGACCCAATATCCTATTTATTCCCAAGTAATGGGACATACGTAGCTCAATTTAGAAGATGAGTGACTTTATGCAGAACCCCAAGCAAATAATGCCTCCATTCCAAAAAGGCACTCTTAATGGCTAACCACTCCTTGTCTGAGATTGAATAATTGTATTCTGGAGGAGTTAACTTTCTGGAATAATATGCCTCTGGGTGAAGCTGGCCAGTATTCTTGTGGCGTTGTGATAAAATTCCTCCTATGGCAACATCTGAGGCGTCCGCTTCTACAAACAAGCATTGGCATAGCCAAAAGGTCTCGCTTTTGGGACCTTATAAGTATTTAGTTATGCTGCACAATATCCTTGGTGCAACCTCATCAACCGTTGTATGGCTAAACACTTATACGGTGAGGCCTATTGGCTATGCCAATGCTTGTTTATCCCTGCCTTCCCTTATCTAACTCCTTTTCGCTCCTTATTCTGTATTTCGGTCTATCACGTTGGGTCAATGTCTGTTGCTAAAAATTATTCTCAATTCCTCAAATGAGTGGAGTGCCGGTCCAAGAGCCATAGAAGTTAAAGCACTAGGGACTGAAGACCATTTCATCACTTTGCATCTGTTCAATCAGTTGTCAAGGCCCATGCCTGTCACTGCCTTTGAGCAAGAGCAGCTGCTGATCAAACACTACATGAGCCTTCCCTGAAAACTCACCACTGCTTGAATGCATAACCATGATTTAGTCAATTCAGCCCAGGTCTATAGAGAAGGGAGCATGACGAGGGTGTCACAGACCTTCTAGAATCCAGCACAGTAGCTGCCTACCTCACAAGTACTTTTAGGGCAGGAACGCACATAAATTAAGGAATTTTGCAAAGAAGCACATTATTTGTGAAACATTCATGCATTTTTTAATAGCAGTTATCATAACATCAAGAACTAACAGGGATGGGTTTTGCATTAGGAGATTGTTAAAATCCAGAAAAATCTAAGTCCGCCACGAACTCACTTTAAACCGGCAAATATGAATTTAAAGTTACGACACCGTAAACTGGGAAAGCTCCAGAATGAATAGGTAACGCAGTAAATACCTCCTCAATGACCCGGGATGACAAAATACCCAGGTAAACACAGAGGTAGGCTTGAGTCAAGCACTGCCACCGCTGGGGTCATGGTTCAATGGGCACAGTTTTACACAGGGCTGCCAACTTTACAGATCAATACAGTCAGGAGCGCAGCCAATGAATGTCATATGATGGGGGATACATATAAGGAATGGATAACATAGCTTGGATTGACAAGCATGCATAGGTAGGGTCCCTCCCCGCATAAATAATAATTTCCGATGTACGTATAATTGATTTTATGAGCCTATGTAATAAAGCACATACATCATAAAATAAGGCGGCGAGCTAGGCAAACTTTGGACTCCTTCCGTTCACTGACCTTCGAAGTGCCAATCCCGATGCACAGAGTTTGATTAATTACAAACATATGGTGTCAAGCTCGCTCCCGCAAGGGAATCGCCAAATGTGCATGCGTTACCATTGAAGGCAATGGAACGCGTGCACGTTTTTGGGACAAAAACCGAAGCTGCGTAGGCGAAACTCTAAAATGATTCACCAGTTCTGGGATGCAGTAAGATGGGAGATTGTGAAAAAGATTTCTTCAAAAATTGAAAGGCTTCCTCAGCTTCATCGTCCCAGACAAACTTGACTCCCTTTCTTAACAATTGTGTGATAAGGCTTACTTTGTGGGAAAAATCCGAAATGAACCTTCTGTGAAAATCCGATGAAGCTTTGGATCTCTTTTACACTTTTAGGCGTAGGCCATTCTTGTACTGCTTTGACCTTTGCATATTCCATAATTACTCCTTCTGGGGACAACACAAATCCAAGAAATTCCACCTTTTCAACATGAAAAGCAAACTTCTCCAGTTTCACATATACATGATTCTCAAGCAATGTAGTTAAAATCGACCTTACATGAGCTACATGCTCTTCCATGCTGTCAGAAAAGAATTCGGATCAAATGATAAGCCTCTCGCAAATCCAGTTTTGTGTAAACCTTTGCATTTTCACTTGATCCAATAATACAGAGATTAAACGGAGTGGATATTGATGCGAACATGTAACTTGATTCAATGCTCTATAATCGATGCAAGTTCGAAGATCTCCATCCTTCTCAGGAATGAAAAATAAAGGTGACGAGACCAGAGACTTGGAGGGGCATATAAATCCATTTGCCAAATGTGTGTCCAAATAAGTCTTGAGATATTTGTTTTCGGTTTCATTCAATGCATATATTAAGCTGCATGGCAAAACCGCTCCGGGTTTCGATGTCAATCTTGCAGTTGTAGGGACGATGAGGGGGGAAGCTTTTCTGCCTCTCTTTTGTTGAATATTGAGGACAAATCCTTGTATTCCACTGGAATCTCTTTAGTTTCCAAAGAGCAAATCAAAGCTGGATGACAAGCTAGTTCACTGGCTGGAGACTCTTCTGACAACTTGAATTGTTCACAAAAGCAATTCTACTTCCAAAAGGTAGAATCCATAGTTATCGTTCTCTTCTCCCAGTCAATACGCAGATTGTGCTCTGTTAACCAAAGAAGACCAAGGATAAACTGAAACTAAGGAGCATCAATCAAGTTGAATGCTAATATTTCCGAATTATCATTCAAACTCATTAATTGAATTAATTATGTTTCATGGGTGATAGGCCCCAAGGATAGATTTGTTTCATCCACGGCTCTGACTGCTTCCATAACCTGTTTCGCCACAAACTTAATTCCAATTCGCTGGGCATATTTGATGTCACAAAAGTTCCCAGTTGCCCCTGAATCAATCATCACAGAGACTCCACTAATTTATTGGTCACAAAATTTTGCAGTTAAAGAAACCACCAGATGGGGTGCAGAAGATTGGCAAGTATTTACTGTGAGAAGTTGGCCTGGTATATGATGCTCACTAGTTCTAGTGATCACCTTGTACCATGCCAAGCAGCCCTTATGATGATTGGTTGTAAGTCAACCTTATAGACCAGCTATCCTAGAGGTAGCGTGGACAAAGCAGTCTTAGGCTAAACTCTGTAAGACATGTGAAGCAAGCTGTTTTACCATACACAATCCCCTTCAATACCAAATGAAAGGACACCACACAGATATATATTGAAAATATATATATATTTATTTACTACAAGTATCCTCTATACTCTTTATGAGCACAGAAGCAAATGCGTTAAAACAAAACACGGTTTAAATATACAAAAGCTGCACAATATGGATGAGCCCTAGGGGCCACCTAAACCATATACTAAAATAGTGGTATAAGAGTCACTAATTGGAAAGGAAGTAGGCCTAGGGCCTGGGGAATCGCTGGAGCTGTTCGGGACTAACAGTAATGATTCGGGAAAGGCCCGCGGGACTCTGGTGCAGCGCTTAAAGCACATGCATGCACCAATGCAAAGTCAATGGTGCGTAAAAGTTACAAAGTTAGTGCAAAGGGAACCTTCCGGATGACCTAGAACCTAGCAATTTGGAACATAGACACTAGAGGTGTGTACCAGTGTAGGAACACTGGCGTTCATGAGTTACCTCACCCACAGGAAGCGGGTGCAGGGGTCCCAAAGTGTCTGGTTTCGTCGTGCTGGTCTATGGAGCCTGTAGATGAAGATGCTGCAGGCGGGTCGTCAAGGAGAGTTCCGGTGGATCCAAGGGTGGATCTGAAGAGGTGAAGACCTGAAAGCAGAGGGGACAATGTTCTAAGTCAGTAGCCAGCTACTACCATTGAACCAGGAGGGAACCAGGCAATGTTGGGCGCAAACAGGTGAAAAGGTGAAGATTGTCTCTGCAGCCACGTGGACACGAAGAGGTCGAGGACGTCCAGGAGTCGGTCACGAGCTGTCCCACAAAGGCTCTAGCTGATGGCGGTGTCGGCTTCTTGATCGGAGCAAACAGGCCTTGGCTAATGCAAGCCACGCAGGAAACGATGCAAGGATCTCACTCTGACCAGCAAGGTCAGAGCGGGTGCTCCTTTTCAGGGGAGCGAGGGCCAGTCTGGAGCAACCAGACACGCGGTGTTGATTTCGGATTCCGTCGCCAAGATGGCCGCTAGCCACGTGGCAAGTGGCCGGGATGGCGCGTCGAGTGGCAAGATGCAAAAGGGCCCCACGCAGATCGTGGAGATGCTGGGGGGCTGATCTTCGGTGCAAATTCTGCTCCGTGGTGGGGCTTCTCAAACCCCAAAGCACAGCGTCGAGGGTGCCTCGGGTGCTGCGCAGTCAGCTTCTCGGGGGTCTTTCAAGAGGTCCGGTCCCACGTCTCTCGATGCCTCCATGGGTCTCTTCTTTTCAGGGACTGTGGATCGGGGTCTGGGAATCAAGGTCTTGTCAGGCTCTGGGCTCGGGCTCCGGCGGGAGGCGGCGGCAAAGCAGACGTAGAGTTGCTGGATGGTGCCTGTATTCACAGGGTGGTCACTCCTTGGCCACAAGGGAGATGCTCTTCAGTCTTCTGTGCAGCAGAATGTCGAAGTCCAGTTTTTTTCTTAGTTTCAAGTCGAGTTCAGGATGATCTGAAGTCTTGGGACACAGCTCCTACTCTTATTCCAAATCTGGGGGCCGGATCACCTGCTAGGTCCCTCCTCTGGGTGGGACCAGGAAGGGGGGTGGCTACACCCCCTTTCCTTTGTCCAGCTCCACGCCAGGACTGGGGCTGGAAAGCCCCAGCACCGGTTTGGACTGGCTTATGCACGAGGACACCTTGTGTGCCCCAGGCATGTCTCATTCTATTCAGCCCTGTCCTACCCAATACACAAAATCCTGTCTGGGGTGGTGCCCGCACATCCCAAGGCAGGAAACCCTTTGTCCAAGCCTCCCTCGCTGGAAGGACTCCCAGCAGCAGGAGGTCAGACTTGTGTCTGTGGTGGCAGCATCCATTTTGTGATGCTGAGGCTCGAGTTTACTTTAACCGGAGTTAAGGTTATGTACATGTCGTGTCCCTGTAGAAGGGTGGAATGCTACCCCGGGTAGTATTCCCGTTCGTATGACACCTTACTCGACATGTTTTGATAAAGCCAAACCAAAGTTAGCATAAAACCGCGAGGATTATAATGCACTTAAGAGTGCATTATATGGCATTATATGCCATGTGGTATGGCAATATCCCGGAACAGCTAAGGGAGATGTTCACGACAACTGCAGACAAGCTCAGCTCATGCTAGAGCACCATCTCACATAAAACCAAGCACTCTGCCTCCAGGATTGTTAAGGCCTGCCATAGGAGTGACTTATAGGTTACTATGTGTCCAGATAGGTTCGATATAGATATACTATATCTAAGTAAGAGGTGATTACACCAACTTACCCCAGCTGAGTGATCAGCCAGTTGTGTCAAATATGGAGGCCAGGCCAGGGGTGGCACAATACATGCTGCAGCCCCTGGTAGGCCTTGGCTACACCTATGCCCTGGGTACCTATGGTACACTGTTACAGGGGCCTATAAGGTGAACCAGTTCCAATTGTGTATGCACCTAAGGTACATGGAGTCCATTTTAAGGAGATAGCAATTAGCCTGGGGCCCTGGATAGCAGGATCCCAGGCCAACTAAGTCAAAAACCAGCTAAACACTAGGCAAAAAGTTTGGGGGTAACCATAGTCAGATATCCGCCTTCCTACATTTACAACTTGCTGAGATAATGGAGCTGACTTTGTTTGCTTCCACCTATGCAACCCCTTTTACAAGTAAAGTCGATCTTTTCCCTGCTGTGAAGATTCAATCTTTTACAAAATGACCTGAGAGTCCACAGTACCCACACAGATGCCCAGTCCTTCGCCTTTCCTTTTCTTCTTTAGACAAAGGACCTGTTATTGATCCTATCTGCATCGGCTCATCCGAAGATGAATTTTCTGTGGTCTTGTGGTCTTGACACCTTCATACGGTCAAAACAAGGAGGAGGTGGACGAATGTCTCTTCTTTTCGCATTTCGACACTTGCTCAATCGATGATCAATCTGGAAAACCAAGTCTATCAATTCTGAAACCTTTGTGGGTCTCTTTGGGATTTGTGCCAAGGCATCCTTAAGTTTGTCTTTTTAGCCCCTATAAAAAATTGCTGCCCTCTTGGATCCGGCCACTTAGATTCCACAATTAATTTATTAAAGTGGGCACGATATTCAACCAAATCTCGATTGCCCTGCTTGGGCTCCAATAACTCATTGTCAGTTGCTTGTGAAGCAGAGCGTCTATCAAAAATTCGTAAAAATTCTAACTTAAAGTCGTCAAAATTATACAACATTGAATCATTTTGCGTGACTAGTGACATCAACCATGCTGCTGCATCACCATTCTAACACGACAGTATGAAAGCCACCTTTGATTGATCTTCGGCAAAAATGACTGGCCGACACAAAAAATGCAATGAACACTGTTTGTTTTTTGTGTTTGTTTTTTTAAACCTTTATTTTTGGGATTTTATGCTTTGAACCATACAACATCAGAATATCAGATTCATCCATCACATTGCGTCGCACACATAGTAATTGAACATTAGAGAGAAAGGCACATTGCATGTAATAGTAATAAGGCAGTGGAACAAGATCAAGTGCAGTTAGCAACTTTTGTAGAGAGAGCAGTTCAACCTGCGAGGGGGGGTCTCGATAACCCATTATCAATGATGCTAGACGATCCACAGGTATCAGCACAGTACATCAAAACTCGAATGTGTAATGTCATCATTCTCAACAACAATATTTGATAAGTCAACATCCTAGTAGGGTCAACATCAAATTAACATTTGCATAATTCTGTAATAGTGGCAACCTCCAGGCAAGCACCCCTTCTAATCCTAAAGGAGCTTTACATAGGTAGGGCATCCGATCCCAGGGCTCCCCGCTCTGTGACCTCTACGTCCGTTCCTTCCTCATCATTCATCAAATACATCTGCAAAGGGTCCCATACATCCCTTGGCCTAGAGGACATTGGCAACAGCTCCGCATACACAGCAGATTGCGCCTGGCAGTATATAAGATCATGCAGCCAATCCTTGAACTTCGGAGCTCTCCCTCTTCCCCACCTACAAGCAATTCTACGTTTCGCCATCAGAGAGTAATATCAACACATTTCCTTGCCTGTTTGGGAACGTGTGTAACCCAACAGCATCATCAAGGGGTCCATTTCAAGGGTAGTGCCCATCATGCGTTCAAGTGCCTTATGCACTTGGGACCAATACTATTGCACACCCGGGCATTCCCACGCCAGATGCATGAAACCTGTCATTGTTCGATAAGTGAAAACGGTATTTCTTGGTGGGAGTATAATATATACGTTGCAGGAACTTATAGTGTATGACTCTAAATCTGCAGCTAACTTATATTTTCCGTGATGCTGCAGTAATATCTCCATTGCTCATCAGATATCTCTTGCCCCAGGTCTGCCGACCACTGGGTACGAGCGGAGCTATCCATGCCTGTCCTGCACTCCCTGATTGTGTTGTATAATTTTGACACTAAGTGTTTCCCATCAGGGGAGCTTAGAAGTAGGTGTAATGGCGCAAAGATCTCTGGCTCCGAAGGGAACTCTGGAAGTACCATCCGCATCCCCTGTCTGAGGCGGACATACAAGAAAATCTCCAGGCGGTTGGGGTGAATATCATGAAAGAGATGCTCCCACGTCCGAAACTGGCCACCAACAAAGAGGTCTCCCCACATAGTAAACCGCAGTCGCTTACACAAGTTCCGAAATCCCGCCTCCTGCAGTAAGATCATGCTGGGGTGATATGCGAGGGGCAACCGTGGCGAGTACAGTAATTGCACTCCCAGAATGCACGCTATACGCCTCCAAGCGTCCACCGTACAGGTGACCGTCGTGAAGGGAGTCTCCACAGCATCCAGTGGTCCATGGACCGCTCCGCCAAGGGGTAGCGGGCGGGCCACCTAATCCTCAACAGCCAACTGGGGCTTGAACAATGTAGGCGCCATCCAGTGGTACGCCTAGTGATCCTGGGCACTCAAGTAATAAATCTCAAAATCAGGAATATCGAATCCGCCTTTATAATACGGTTGTGTGATAATTGCCCACCGGAGACTGGGTTGTCTGCCACCCCACACCAGCCTGAGCAACGTAGAGCGTAATGTCTTAAAGTTGGCACCAGGATAGTAAGGGATATTCATGAACAAATATAAAAATTGGGGTAGTACCACCATTTTCACAAGCGATGCCCTTCCCGCCAGTGACAGCGGTAATGATAGCCATCGGGTGACTTTAGCCTCTAATTTGTGATTGCCGTGCCATAATTCAAACGCAGCATCTCCTCTCGATCTCTGCACACCTGTATTCCTAAGTTCCCCAGATCTCCTTCACACCATTCTAAAGGGAAGTCTAAGGGAAATTTAGTGACTGCAGTCGTAAGAGGGAAGAATTGTGATTTTCCTCAGTTGATATTAACCCCCGAGAGTCGCCCGAACACCAAGAACTCTCTAAGTAAAGGGTTTAGAGTCTGCTCTGGTTCCCTCACATACAGCGTTATGTCGTCCGCATAAAGCGATATCAACAGTTGTCGCTGATAACACCGGAATGCTTTATCATTGTGAATCTGTCCCAATCTGGCCGCTAGTGGCTCTATCGCGATAGCGAAAAGCAATGGTGAGAGGGGGCATCCTTGACGTGTGCCCCTAGTAAGTTCCATAGCCGAATACATATGCCCATTGATCACTATTTTAGCTGTTGGCTTATAATACAGCAATTTTAGCCATGTCACATAAATGGGTGGGAACCCCATCCGCTGCAACACTTTGAATAAATAGCTCAATTTCACAGAGTCGAATGCCTTTGTGGCATCCAAAAAAACAGCCGCTACCGGGAAGTCGGGAGCGATCGTCTGTATCAAGGAGAATAGGGTGCGTAAATTGTGTGTCGTAGCGTGCCCTGGGACGAATCCCGATTGATCCGGGAGAACTATCTTATTCATCAATAAGGTTAACCGGGTGGTCAAGACTTTCGCAAGAATTTTAGTGTCAGTTAATAAGCGATAAGAGGCCTATACGAGTCCGCTTTCTGGGGGGGTTTCCCAGGTTTCAACAGCGATGTAATGATCACTTCTCTCATCGAGGAGGGCAGAACACCTACCTCCATGGATTCCTCGAATAGCTCGCGCATAGTACCGGCGCCATGACATCCACATAGCATTTATTGAATTTAGCTGGCATGCCATCTAGCCCCGGCGCTTTCCCATTCTGCAAGGACATTATCGCCTCCCGGATCTCATCTGTCTCTAATTGGGGCGCCTAGGAACTGCCGTGTACGTCGCTTAGCCAGCAGAGTGCCACATCCCATAGAAAATCCTCTAAGTCCGTCTCACCTGTCTCTTGTGTAGTAAACAAAGTCTCATAATGCACCTTGAAAACCGCTAATATCTCCTCTGTGTCATGCTTCATTCCACCCTCCTATGTTTCTATCTCAAAACAGTATTGGTGAATCTGGGGCATCTGGTAATTTCTGCGAGCACTTTTCCTGGGCGTTCCCCTTCTCCATACCTGCGTGCCACCCATTGTCGCCCTCTAAATTTAGCTTCCCTGGCGGCCTCCTCCTCATATGCAGGCAACTTATCTCTGAATTCACTCCGCAGTGTCCCCCCTTCTCCTCCCACCATCCTCGAGTGCCTTCAAATCGCGTTCCAAAGCATTCAATGTACTTCTGCTATCCCGAAGGACCCCAAAACTTTTAGAGATGCAGAAGCTGCGAATAGTGACCTTAAATGCCTCCCAAATAACTTCAATGCTATCCACAGACCCCTTGTTCCTTACGAAAAAATCCCTAATCTCTTCTTCTAGCTCCGTTCGAAACACCAAATCCAATAGTGCTCTCGGTTGTAACCTCCATGCATGCCTCGGCCTATCAAGCCCAGGCACCTTAAGTGTGAGTTTCACTGGACAGTGGTCAGAATACGTGCGGGGAAGATGCACAACCCGTACCACCCCCACCATCAACCCCCTAGACAGCAAACAATATTCTAGTTGTGCCCATGATCCGGTGTAAGATGTAAAGTGTGTTCCTTCCCTATCGTGTGGGTGCAGCCTCCTCCAGGCATCCACCAGGTCACCTTCTGCAATTAAGTCAACCAGCACCTCCCGGGATCTATTATGGTAAGGCGCAGTACCTCCATCCTATCCATTGCAGGGGCCAGACTGACATTAAAATCACCCCCCCATATGACGTGCTGAGATCCTATGTGAACTATTTCCCCCACACCATAGCAAAGAAATCTGGGGTGTCTACATTGGGACCATAGCAATTGGCAAGCGTAATTGTGTCTCTACCCAACCTCCCCCAGACAATGACGTATCTTCCCTGTGGATCCGATAACGACCCCACCTGCGCAAATGGAACACCCTGTTTAATCAGTATAGAAGCCCATCTAGCGTAGGAGGAATAAGAGGAGAATACACGAGTCGATGCCCACCGAGCAGCAAAAGTACTCTGTGGCTGAGGATGAAGGTGCGTCTCCTGCAACATCGCTATCTGAGTCTGCTGTCTATTTAAATACGCCAGCACCTGCCTGCATTTGCATGCATCATTAAGCCCCCTCACATTCCAAGGCAGGATATTCAAATCAGAGTCCTTGTCCTGTCCCGCCATACCATCTCTCCACATCACATGCACGAAACTGCCTCCGAAATAGACGCATCTCATTCTGAAACCATACATGCACTATCTCTCCATCTGCATTACCTTTCACCATACCACATGCAACACAGCAATAATAACCAGTGATATCTAAAACTATACAACTGTTCAGCGAACATTTCCAACCCCCAACCTACCCCGCATGCCCCCTGTCCTCCCCCTCCCCCCTTATTCATCCCCCCTTCAAATAGGCAAACCTCTGCCCAATGAGTACACCTCCAGACCAATCTGTGACTCGTCATCCCTTCCCCCTCCCACTGAAGCAACCCAATTTTGACAGTACTCTCTCCCCACCCACCCTGCCGTCTTCCCACTAACAACACCCCAAACAACCAATATATATAGTCCAATGTTGGGGAACACCCTCTGGGGACATCTCTAGTCAGCAACACAACCACTCCTCCCCCCGTAAGTCCTTCAACTATACAACCACTGGGCTCTGTCAGGTGGGAGGAGCGGGGCCTGGAGTACATTACCACCTTTGCAACCGTTTCTGTCTTTAGTGTTCTGTCAGTTGGTCGCCTGCAATCACTCCTCCTCTCCAAGTGAAACCTCAATAGCAGCTTCGAGTGTACAGATCTGCCCCCTCAAGGCCAGACATATCACAATTCTTCATCAGTTTCCTGTGCTTTGGCTTGTTGCGCAGGTCCCTGTCCGCCACCGCTTCGAGGTGCCCGCTTCACTGTACGAAGGAAGTCCTCAACTTGTTGCGGATTCGTAAAAAATCGCTGCTTTCCCTGATGTGTCACCCTGAGTTTTGCGGGGTACAGCAGTGCATAGTCAATCAGTGCCGCGCAGAGTTTTTTATTTACATCTAGAAATTTGCGCCGTTCCTCCTGCACAATCGGGGTGAAGTCCAGATAAATCGAGCATGGGACTCCGTCGTATGTTAAGTTCTGCTTGGTTCTCGCCGCGCGCAAGGCCACATCGCAATCAAAATAGTTCAATAAGCGTGCTATTATGGGTCGTGACAGGTTCCCCGGCGGCGGCCTAGGACCCAGCGATCTGTGGGTCCTTTCCACAATAAATTGCGTTGAGAAGGCTTCAGCTCCGATGGCAGACCAGAGTAATTTTTCCACATATTCCTCCATGTGTCCAGTATTTGTAGACTCCGGAACCCCAGTCACGTGGATGTTATTACCTCTACTACGGGCTTCCAAGTCCTCATTCTTAGCTGCTATAACTCTGAGGAGTTTGTCCATCCTCGCGAGCTACGTCGTGTGACTAGCAGTGCGTAGGAGGGTGGATACCTGACTATGGTTAACCCAGATTTATTGTTTAGCTGGTTTTTGACTTAGTTGGCCTGGGATCCTGCTAATCAGGGTCCCAGGCTATCTGCTCTCTCTTTAAATGGACTCCATGTACCCTAGGTACATCACCAATTTGGTACTGGATACCTTATCAGCCCCTGTACAATGCACTATAGGTGCTCAGGGCATAGGTGCATCCAAGGCCTACCAGGGGCTGCAGCATATCTTTTGCCACCCCTGGCTAGCATTCAAATCGACACAACTGGCTGATCACTCAGTTGGGGCAAGGTGGTGTAATCACCCCTTGCTTAGATATAGTATACCTATATCTAAACCTATATCTGGACACATATTTACCTATCAGTCACTCCTATGGCAGGCCTTAACAGTCCCGAAAGGCAGAGTGCTTGGTTTTATGTGAGATGGTGCTCTAGCATGAGCTGAGCCTGTCTGCAGTGGTCGGAACCATTTCCTTACTGCTGTTCCAGGATACTGCCATACCATATACTCTTAAGTGCATTATAATCCTCGCGGTTATTGCTAACTTTGGTTTGGCTTTATCAAAACATGTCGTGTTTGGTGTCATACACTTTGGAATACTACCACCTCGCCAGTTCTGGCGACGGGGTAGCATTCCACCCTTCTAAAGGGAGAAGACATTTTACTTTACTTAAAACGCGGTTAATCCTAACCAGAGCCTCAGCATCTCAAAATGGATGCTGCTGCCACAGACACAAGTCTGAGCTCCTTCTGCTGACCGAAACTTGGCAGGGGAGGCCTGGACAAAAGGTTTCCTGTCACAGGGAGGTGCTACACCTCCCCAGACAGGAGATAGTGGATTGGGGCAGGGTGGGCTGAAAGAAACTAGACACTGCCTGGGGCACACAAGGTGTCCCATGCAAAATCCAGTCAAACCGGTTCTGGGGCACTCCAGCCCCAGCTCTGGCGCGAAACTGGATAAAGGGAAAGGGGTGTAACCACCCCCTTCCTGGGTCCCACCCATAGGAGGGACCTAGCAGGTAATCCAGCCCCCAGAATTGGAATAAAGGTGGGAGCAGTGCCAATGCACATCAGATTATCCTGACGAACTTATGAAACGAAACTCTGGACCCTTCGACATCCTACTCGACGTTGAAGACTGAAGAATCTCCCTTGTGGTCAAGGAGGGACCACCCTGTGCAAACAGGCACCATCCAGCGCGTCACAGTTTGCTTTGTTGCAGTTCCCGCCGGAACTCGAGCAACAGAGATCGACAAGACCCAGCTTTCCTGCCTTCCAACAGCCCGATCCACAGTCCCAGCGAATCTGAGACCCGTGGAGGCGACCTGAAGCGTGGGGCCGGCCGTCTTGAAAAAACTACAAAGTGCTGACCGTGCAGCTCCCGAGGCCTCCTCGAAGCTGTGCATTGGGGTTTGAGAAGCCCCAGCGCTGAGCAGCTTTTGCACCGAAGTTCTCCCCTCCACACTCACCGAGTGCTGCGTTGGGCCCTTTTGCATTTTCCTGCTAAACGTGTTGGTCCGGTCGCTTGCCCGTTGGCTAGCGGCCCCAGTACCGACGAACCTTTGAATTTACACTGCTAGTCTGGTTGCTCCAGACTGGCCCTCGCTCCCCTGAAAAGGAGCAACATCTCTGACCTTGCTGGTCCGAGTAAGAAGCGATCTTCGAATCCTGCGTGGGTTGCACTTGCCAAGGCTTGTTAACTCTGATCCGGAAGCAGACACCGCCGACAGCGAAAGCCTTCGTGGGACAGCTCGTGATCCACTCCATGACATCCTTGGTGCCCCAGAGTCCACGTGGCAGCGGAGACAAGCTTCTCGACAACCACCTGATTGCGCCCGACATCGCCTGGTTCCTTCCTGGTCACTGGCTAGTGACCCAGACTCTGTCCCCTCTGCTTTCAGGTACTATACATCTTCGATCCACCCTTGGATCCAACCGGACTCTTCTCTCCTGGCCGCCTGCAGCATCTTCATCTCCAGGCACCATCGAACTGCACGACGAAACCCGACACACTTTGGCACCTATGCACCCGCTTCCTGTGGGTGAGGTAACTCATGAACGCCAGTGCTCCTGTAGTGGTTTACACCTCTAGTGTCTAAGTCTAAAGTTTGGTAATTCTAGCCCAGTCGGAAGACTCCTAAAACTGTAACTCGATAACTTTTACGCACCATTGACTTTGCATTGGTGCATGCGAGTGCTTTTTTTTGGATCAAATTTATTTTGAGTTCAGCAAAGCAAAACATTACAGTATTTGGACAAAATGAGCAGTGCGCAGACTCATGTACCCAGGGCGTCGCACGTCGCCGCACCTATAAGTCTATGGGAGGGTGTCCATGTAAACTCGTATGGCGGGATTCAAACCCAGCAATGCCTGCTAGAACTCTTATCCACCAACCTCCCCGTAGCCCCCCCGTCCCAACAGTCCCCAACAGTTTCCAACCGCCCAGCCCCTACTTACCCTCCCCCACCCTTCCCCTCTCTGTGTGTTCCTGAGTGCCTCTATAGGTGGCTGTTTGGGCTCAGTCTAGACCTTGCGTTCTGCTTTGGCCGTCGTGTCATGAAATTCTTCTGCCAGCTTCAGAACCCTGAGGTACCTGTGGCAGGTAAGCTCCATAAATTCCTGGGAAAGCAGGGAAAGGAATGGCTGCCATATTTCTCTAAAGGTGTCTGGTGTCTGCGTGAGCGAAGCTTGTATCCGCTCCATCCCCATAATGTACCACAATCTGTGCAGCCACCCTGTGTGTGGGGGTTTTCTTGACGTGCCCCATAATGATAGGATGTGTTGGGTTGCTGCCCCCAGGGCCAATCCCATCTGCCTCCCCCTTAGTGACTTGAGTGGAAACATGAGTCTGTTGGCGAGCCCCAGGATCGCGTAGGCCGGGAAACGGGGAATTTCAGTCTCGAAGTAGGTGTCCACGTCTTTAAGCACCTCCTCCCAGTAGTCTTGCACCTCAACACATTCCCAGAACAAGTGTAGCATGGTCCCCGTGTGCCCACAGCCCCTCCAGCATTTGGGGTCTTTACTCGGGTTCCCCAGGTGCAGGCGTTCTGGAGTCAAATGCCAATAATAGGCAACCTTCACTGCCGTCTCTTTGCTGGCCGTGTTTTTAGCCGTGTGGTGGGCCCTATAATATATGTCTTGCCATTCTTTGTCAGAGAGTGCGCGCCCCAGTTCCCTCTCCCAGCGCCTCAGTCCGGCGGATCTCGCCGTAGGTGGTGGCGAGGATAGCATTTGAATCAATTTAGTGATTGACCGTGAGTCTGACGTTTTAGTCATGATCCATCGCTTGTACGGGGTGAGAGGGCGGCTAGCCAAGGGTGCTAAGTCCTTATGCGTAAGCCAGTGCCTGAGTTGGAAGTACTGGTAACGGTGCGGCTTATCGAGTGCGTAGTCCGCCGTCACCGTGTCCCATGCCAGGAAGCCTTGTGTGTCAAATAAGTGACCCGTGGAGCGGCACTCAGACTGCCGCTACTGGGAGAACGAGCCCGGCGGCATCCCCGGAGGAAACGCTGGGTTGTTCAACAGGGGCGTCATAGGGGATGGAAAGGATGTCAGGCCCCTAGGGACTGCGGTTGCATCCCACACTTGAAGAAGTGTCCTAGTGATAGGTGATTTCTTAAGATAGGCCGGTCTGTCCGGACGCGCCAGGAAGGGGACTTTCCAGAGGGGTAAGCCCGCTATAGCCCTGTCCTGGAATAACCAGTGCTTTTCGGAAGAGGGTCGGGACCACTCTAGGAGATATCTGAGCTGTGCCGTTTGAAAGTAGCGCCATAAGTCTGGCAAGCCCAAGCCCCCTTCAGCTGTCACCCGCGTGACCAAATCGCGCCGCAGTCTGGGGCGTTTACTAGCCCACACATATTGTTGCAGGGTGTCCTGTAACTTCTTCAGCATCCCCACAGGGGGGGTGACTGGGATAGTCTGAAACAGGTAGAGAATCTTTGGCAATAGGGACATCTTGACGGCCGCCACGCGGCCCAGCCACGAGAGCGGTTGTTGTTGCCATAGCGAGATGTCACCTTGAATGCGTGACAAGAGTTTAGTGTAATTTAGTTCGACTGTCTGAGCAGTCGCGGGCGTCAGTTCAATCCCCAGGTATTGTATTGTGGTACGAACCGCAAGCCCCGCAATATGCAGTGTCTCCCTGTTAGTGGGACGGGTGTTGCTTCCCAACGGGAGGACAACAGATTTCTGTATGTTCATTTTAAAGCCCGACACCTCCCCGAATTTATTCACTTCTGACAGAAAGGCTGGTATCGAGACCCGGGGGCCGTTCACCGCGACAAGAATGTCGTCCGCGTATAGACTCAGGGTCTGCTCTTCTCCGAATTTGACCCCTGTGATATCTTTGTTGTCGCGAACGCGTTGGACGAACGGCTCGATGTATAGGGCGAACAGTAGCGGTGAGAGCGGGCAGCCCTGCCATGTACCCCTAAGGATGTCGAACGGCTTGGAGCTAACCCCATTAACTTTGATCGTCGCCCGGGGTGACGATCAAAGTACAACCGGCCACCCAGGATCGGAATCGGGAGCCCACGCCGAATTTCGCCAGCGTGTTGTCCAGATATCTCCAGTCGACCCTGTCGAAAGCCTTCTCGGCGTCGACCGAGAGTAATGCCGCATCAGAGGCGTTGAAATTAGCCTTGTCTATAACATGCAGTAGGCGTTTAGTGTTGTCCGCGCTCTGTCGGGTGGGCACAAAGCCCACTTGGTCCGGTTCAATTATGCCTGGCAAACATGGGCCTAGGCGTGAGGCCAGGATTCCCGTAAATAGCTTTAGATCAAGATTGAGGAGCGATATCGGCCTGTATGCGGCACATAGCGACGGGTCTTTGACTGGCTTTGGCAGGATTATGACCTCCGCCTCTAGCATCTCTTTCGGGATCGAGCCCGGGCCCCCAAAGGAGTTGAATAATTTTGTGAGGACCGGTGCCAGAAGAGGGCAAAAGGTCTTATAGAAGCCCGCTGAGAAGCCATCTGGGCCTGGGGCTTTTAGGGGTTTGAGTCTGGCGATGGCTGATATAACTTCCTCTAGGCGTATGGGGGCATCCAGCGCACGGGCGCCCGCCTCGTTGATAGCGGTTACGTCCATGGTCTCAAAATAATCCCTCCCCGCCTCCTCCACCAGGGTCGGGTCCGCCGCGTAGAGCTGTGCATAGAAGGCTCTAAATGCCTCTGCTATGCGGTCGTCCTCTTGGACCTCGCCTCCTCCGTCTTCACGGATGGTGGGAATCTTGGAGCGGACAGTTTTTGCTTTAAGCTTGCTAGCCAGCAGACGGCCGGTCTTGTCCCCCCCCACGTAATGTGTGGCGAAGGCGGAGGGCCGCGTATTCCGCCCTGTCCAGGTCCAGGCTCGCCAATTGTGCCCTGGCCGCCTTCAGTTTGCGCCAAATCCGGGGGGCGCCTGTCCGGTAGTGAACCCTCTCCAGCTCAAGCACCTGTTCCTCCAGCTCTCGCCTCCTCTCCCTCCGCTCTTTATTATCCGCCGCTGCAATCGCCATGATTTCGCCCCGAAGAACCGCCTTGAGCGCCCCCCACACCATCGACTGAGCCACCTCCCCTGTGTCGTTTTGACCCAAGTAGCCAGTGATACTGTGGGATAACTGCTGTACCACCCCTTTGCGGGAGAGCAGGCTCTCTCTGAGCCGCC
This sequence comes from Lissotriton vulgaris, assembly GCF_964263255.1. Taxonomy (NCBI): domain Eukaryota; kingdom Metazoa; phylum Chordata; class Amphibia; order Caudata; family Salamandridae; genus Lissotriton; species Lissotriton vulgaris. The sequence continues at coordinate 881,007,131 of NC_141699.1, read as the reverse complement.
ATCTGCCCCTATGTGGAGGTGCGCGCGGGACTGTCAGTTGAAGGACCACTGCTTCGTGATCCGATAGTGCTGCTGGTGTGATGTCTATGTCCCGTATCATAGGGTCAGGTGTGTAGAGAACAAAAAATGGTCTATCCTGACGTACGTGCGGTGTACATGTGAATAAAAAGTGTATCCTGGGGCGGTGTGGTGTATCTCTCGCCATATGTCTACCAGACCTCTTATCGATCAGCCACTGCCTCCCCGTCGCGGATAGCGTCCCCGTGTCCCCAAACCTCCTCCCAGATCTGTCCACCTCGTTATCCATAACCAAATGTATGTCCCCCCCTACCAAAACATGCCTCATGTCCCCAGACAGTTTTTCGGATAACGCTCCCTTAAGGAAGGCCTCCTGCTTAGTGTTGGGTGCATAAATAGAGCCGATTGTGAACGAAAGGGTACCTATGTGGACAGTATGTGCCAAAAGTCTACCTTTGATTTCTGCCACCTTGCTCCCCACCCGTCCTTTGAAGTGTCTGGCTATCAATATGGCCACCCCTGCTTTTTCTGGGTATTAGTGGAGTAAAATTGATGGGGGAAGGCCCTGGCTTTCATGCGGGGCCAGTCTTTCGCTAACAGATGTGTCTCCTGTAACAAACAGATTTCTGCCCCAGAGTGTTCGAAGAAAGAGAGGACCGCCCTCAGTTTGACTGGGTTACTGAGCCCCTTTACGTTAAGGGAGAGGACTCGGATGCATTCATCAGCCATAAGACCGTGGTTGTTCTGCCTGCCCTTGACCTAGCTCCAAGCCACCTCTCCTGTCATTGCCTGTCGCCTGTAAGAGTTGAACACACCGAGCCCCTAGTCCTAACCCCTTCCGCCCCTCCCCCCGGAACCCCAACCTGAAAACCCCAACATGTGAACATTGTCCAGGGCCTATTCGACAACAGTCTAGGCCCGTGGTGTAGTCTCTGGGAACGGGAAAGCGTGGCTGTGGCGGACCTGGAGCCCCCCGTCCCGCCCCCCCCCCACGGCAAAAGTGCTATGTGACGTCAACCCCATTGCTCGGGTCTTCTCATGGTCCGGCGGTAGTGTCTGTGGTGACCTGAATCGCTGCCGCGTGCTCGCTCGCCACCGTCTCCGGTACCGGCTTGAACCCTTTCTTGGGTGTGCAACGCCTACCCACTGTTTGCCAGCCGTCTGTCTGTGACCGCGGAGAGCGTGATTGAGAGGGCCTCTGGTCGGAGCCGTCTTCTGACCCCCCCTCCTCCATAGGTATTCCCAGGACGACACATGTGTCTCTCAAGGACCTGAGTTGGTGGAGTGCCCCATTCCACTTGAATACCAGTCTGAAGGGGTGCCCCCAAGAATATGGGACTCCTTTGTCCCGTAGGAAGGTAGTTGCCACTTTAAACGCCCGCCGCTTCTGTAGAGTGATCGTGGATAGGTCTTGAAAGAGTTCTATCGTTTGCTCCTTGAAGCGGAGAGGTTGTTTCTGACGTGCCGCTTTCAAGATACGTTCCTTGAGGGGGTGGTCAGGTAGGAAGGCCAGGATGTCCAGGGGGGGGCAGGTGATTTGCGCGCCAGGCCCACCCTGTGGGCCCTATCGATTCTGATCTCAAAGTCCTCGCTCTCTCCTAGGACTTCTCGGAACAGATCCTGCAGGTATGCTGTGACGTCACCCCCTTCCGCTTTAAGCGGCACCTTCCGTACCCGAATATTGTTCCGCCGGGAACGGTTCTCCAGGTACTCCGCGTGGGCCTGGAGGTCCGTCTGTTGATCGTGCAATCTGAGGATTTCGTTCTGCAGCTGTTCCACCTCCGCACTTCTAGCTTGGTCCGAGGCTTCCACAGCAGCCACTCTCTCACCTATTTCGTCCACATCCTGGCGTAGCTCTTTGTAGCCCCCTGCCATGACGTGCCTGAGGGTTTGGATGTCCTCTTTGAGAGATGCGAACAGAGCTTCCATAAATGATTTCTTGGCTGGTGCGTCCCCCTCGTCCTGTTCTCTGTCCTTAGGCTGGCTCGACGGCAGCAGCTTATCCGGGCTCTTGTCCCCCTTGGGAGCCCCTTCCTCCAGCATTTCGGGGATGGTGCGCCCTCCCCTGCGGTTTGTAGAGGACATGTCCCTTTTCCCCCCAGGGGGCACCCCTCACGGTTGTAGGGTCCCTCGCCAGCTCCCACGACGAATCCAAGGCCCGTCGCAGCTCTCACCCGGCTCTCTAGTGCCGCCCCGCAGCGCGGGCTCCAGACCCCCTCGTGTAGGCCCGTTAGCGGGTGTAGTATGCTACGCTATGGCAGGCCGCTTCTCTCTCCCCAGGCCTCCTGTGCGTCCCTCGACGGTGTGATCACTAGGTTCCTCACTCGCTGGGACGGCCCCCCCCCACTTGCCCGCCTACGTGGGCCTTTCAAAGTGAGTCCGCTTGGAGGGGGGGGGCGCATCTCCGCTGTGAAGCACTGGGCCCGCTGTGTGGCCGGCGCCGTCCCCGGGGCCACGTGGTTGTTGGCCGCCTCCCGGGTCGGAATATGGTAGCTCAATCTGCGGCCCTGTCGTGAGGCCCGCACCAGGAGTCGGCCCGCTGCCCCTCTGCTCCGCGGGGGTAGTCTAGTTCAGCGCCGGGGGCTCGATCGCCCGCCCCCCGAGCTCCAGCTCTCCCGGCTCCTCACCTCTGTGCTGGGGCCCTCTGATTCCGGAAGGAAGGCCCAAGCCTGGGCCTCGCGTAGTGCGTCCCTCCGCTTCCGCCGTCCACCACACCGGAGGCCCCCCGGAGCCGGCGCCGGTCCGCCGAGGCAGGTCCTTCTCTACTGGACCGCTGTGGCCGAATCGCCTCCGGATGGCCCCCCACCGCAGTGAGGTGCACGGCAAGGCACTGTTGGGGCACGCGGCTCGTCGCCGCTTTCTCGCTCCAGGCACGGGGCGGGGGACTCTTCGGTCAGAGAGGCTCGCCCTGGTCGTTGGCGCTCTCGAACGCGGCCAAAGGTTGCTGCTGGTGGTCCGCCTGCTGTGGGACACTGTTTTCGCCTCGATTGGGGTATTTGCTGCTCGGCAGGCTCTGGCTATGGGGGATTGGGACGAGGAGCTCCGTGAAGTTGCGTCCTCTCAGGTCGCCATCTTGGCCACGCCCCCCATGCGTGTGCTTTTAGCGCTGCACCCGAGTCCCGCGGGCCTCTTCCGACTTCATCACTGCTACTCCCAAGTAGCCCCAGCGATTCCCAAGGGCCTAGGCCTTACCACTGTTCGTAGAGTGATACTTATACCACTTTTTTCATATATGGTTTGAGTGGCCACCGGCCTCATCCATAAACGTGCAACTTTCATATGTAAAACTGTGCTTTTGTTTAAACGCTTGTGCTTCTATACTCATAAAAAGTATAGAGGATTATTCTAGTAATAAATAAATATATTTTTATAATATATAACTTGTGTGGTGTCCTTTCATTTGATATTACAGGATTGCATATGGTAAAACAGCTGGCTTCACATGCCCTCTTGAGTTTAGCCTGAAGGCTGCTTAGTCCATGCTACCACTAGGATAGCTTGTCTATAAGGTTGACTTTAAAACCATTACCATAAGGGATTGTTTGGACTGATACAAGGTGCCCACATAACTGTGGACATCATACATCAGGCCAACTTCTCACACAGTGGTATCGTCATTTTCCGAAATTCGCCTCTCAGTTTCGGTGATGCGCTCTTCATGTACGTCCATTTTTTGCACAATTGCGTCCATTCTGGACGACATCTGGTCCACCTTGTCCACTACTGTGGCGAACCCCTGCCTCATCTCCTGCAACAGTTGATGCATGTCCATTTCCCTGGAGGGTGTATTCTCGCCCGCCGCAGCTTTGCTCTTTTCGCCGTCCTCCGTGGCAGGCCTGTTCACCTTCGCGGCTTCGAAATTGAGTTTTGGTTGAGGAGTGTCTGGTTTTCCCATGGTGACAACAAGTCGGAGTCCCGGATCTATCGCTGCTTCTCTAGGACTACTGGACACTGGGTCCGCGCCGTATACGCCACTCACCGCTCTGTGCCAGTTCAAATAATGTCTCCCTCTCTCAATGGTACAAGATCTTCCAGCTCATAGCACACAGGGCCCTCTTCTCTGCTAGCTAGTATCGGGAGGCCCATCAAGCATGTACACTCAGTGCCCAGTGAGTCTCACTCATCTGCATTCGCGGAACCGGCCAACACCAGCTCAACGAGGGGTAAATCACTCGTCGGGTCCTCACGTCGTTCTCCACAGCCCTTGCCAGGACCCTAAGCGTGGAAGGGTATACTCAGATGTGAGTCCCTTGCTCATTGCACCATCAGGATTCAAGCAAGCCGGGCCGACAACGGCTGAAATGCCAGAAACCGGTCCCCGGAAGCTTGTTTCCTTCCCAGTGTAAGAATTGGCTTGGTAGTTTGGTTTGCCCTGTTCCCATCATGCACTGGGACAGGAACAGACTAATTTGCATATAGCCAGGTTCTGAGCTGGGATGGTGCAGTGAGCTAAAAAACGGTGTTGGATCTAGCCCTGATCTCTTGACTGGGTGAGAGTATTCTGCTTAATTCAGAAACTCTGTCCATCACCACCCCTTGTTCAATATTTTGTCCACCCTAAGCGTGGAAGGGTATACTCAGATGTGAGTCCATTGCTCATTGCACCATCAGGATTCAAGCAAGCCGGGCCGACGACGGCTGAAATGCCAGAAACCGGTCCCCGGAAGCTTGTTTCCTTCCCAGTGTAAGAATTGGCTTGGTAGTTTGGTTTGCCCTGTTCCCATCATGCACTGGGACAGGAACAGACTAATTTGCATATAGCCAGGTTCTGAGCTGGGATGGTGCAGTGAGCTAAACAACTGTGTTGGATCTAGCCCTGATCTCTTGACTGGGTGAGAGTATTCTGCTTAATTCAGAAACTCTGTCCATCACCACCCCTTGTTGTTAAGTAATCAGGCGTCGCAGCACACCTGAGGCACACTCGGTGCCTCGGTTGGGGCCCGATGATGAAGCATGCAACCAACTAGGTTGGTGGGTGAGGGCTTTCTTAAAAAACAAATAGTTTTGTTACCCCCTAAAACAGTTCTTGACCCAATAGACACATAGCTTCTCCAAGTAGCTAGCTCTTATTGAGTTATACATATCCCCTGGGGAAACGAACTAGCTACTCTAGTTCCACACTCTCTACCTTGATTACAAATATTTTCTTCTAAGGCACAATTTAGTTGCTTCTGCATTCCCTCTAAAATGGAAGCCAGGGTTTTTGAATTAAAACCTTCCGCCATTCTGCTCGGGGGAGATCTATACTCCTCAGTAAAGAGGGGGGCACGTCAATCTATCAGATCAATGTAGTGATCTCCCCAGGAACAGACGTCTAGTCCCAAAACCCTCTCACCAAAGTCAGTGACAGATGAAAACAACAGTCTCTGAATTTAGCTGGGGGGAAAGGGGAAGTGTAAGACAAAACAAGAGAGACTGCTTCTGGATACTGGTGCTTCTTCTGGAATTCTATTCTTGTAAGATTCCTGAAATATATAAACAACAATTAAGTCTTCCCTACCTAAACTCTGCAATGTAATCTCTTCCTTATAACTAATCTTTTACCCTTTTTATACCAGAGATCTAGCCCTTCTCTAAGATGTTCTGTCTTCAGATTGTTTGATCAGTTTTTAGAATCTCAGTTTGACTCTCCGAGGGAGATTGATGAATGAGAGTCTGACATTTCCTTTGTAGACCAGTCTAGAGAACCTCAACTGAAAAGCTGTCATAAATAGAAGATTAAATTACCTTAGCGCTCAACATGTTCTAGGAAAAGTCTTTAGTCCATTGCGTATAATGACTGGCAATCAAACAAAACCTTTAAACCACTACTTAGATTACGCAATGAAGTTCTGCCCATAAGTCCATCACTGCTGCATCTCAGGTCGCTGCTTCTAAACTCGCAGGTTTACAGAAGAAATAAACATGCTTACGTCACAGGTAGAAAAGGCTTCTCTTCACAGAAACCCGTCTCTTTCACTCCGTAGCCTCAATTGTCCTTTCTGTGCTGCCTTCAGAAAACTACACACGAGCAACAGGAAGTCTTGCAGACTAGAACGTGTGCTAAAAATTAAATGGAGCGATACCAAAGGGAATGATGGACGGAGCGTTTGAGCAAATCAAACACTCACCCCCAGTCAACTGATCTGGGTATAATGCATCATCATTCTTTAGGACACTCCACCAACCCAGTTCAGACATGGCCATATGCAAATCAGTCTGATCATGTGCCTCATGGAAACAGTCCAGCCCGAACTGCCAAGCCATGTCTTGCTTGGATCAGAAACAAGCATCCTGGGACCGGTTTCGGGTTCATAACCCTCATCAGCCAGGCTGTCTTGAATCCAGTGGCAAAGTGAGCAAGGGACCCACGTCTGGGCATACCCTCCCAACTTAGGGCGAACAAAGCGATAACAAAGGGGCAGTTCGGGCTGGACTGTTCCCATGAGGCACAGGGTCAGAATGATTTGCATATAGCCATGTCTGAACTGGGGTGACAGTGTGGGCTAAAGAACAGTAATGGATTAAACCCAGATCTTTTGACTGGGTGTGAGTGTTTGATTCAGATGCTCCGTCCATCACCACCCCCTTTTGTACCGCTTTTGTCCGCCATAGTGTGCAGGGTATGCTCAGACGTGAGTCCCTTGCTCACTTTGCCACTGGATTCAAGCAAGCCGGGCTGAAGACGACTGGAATGCCAGAAACCGGTCCTCGGAAGCTTGTTTCCGGTCCAGGGAAGGCATGGCTTGGCAGTTCGGGCTGGACTGTTCCCATGAGGCACAGGGTCAGACTGATTTGCATATAGCCATGTCTGAACTGGGGTGGCAGAGTGGGCTAAAGAACGGTGATGGATTAACCCCAGATCTTTTGACTGGGTGTGAGTGTTTGATTGATTCAGATGCTCCGTCCATCACCACCCCCTTTTGTACCACCTGTGGGAACCCCGCCAAGATGTTCCAGATCTCCACCATGGCAGTCCAGATCATGTCATACGTAGGTTAAAATCAAGATCTTACCATTGCCTATATTGTACCAGATCAACCAGACGTTCAGATGGAATTCCACATTATGATCACATTCATCAAGGACTGAGCACAAAGTTTTGCAGTGTGAATCTTTCTGGATTCACTATGCTGTGCATTATTCCGCGGTCTAGTGGTTGGGTCCGGAATCGTAGTCTTTTCTTTCTTTCCTTATTTTTTTTCGTATACAAGGTGGGAGTCGACGTCCCACCTTTTGGTGTACTTCCTGTGACGTCGGCACACTTCTGCAGAAGCTCCCACCTTTGGGCGCCATCTTCTTTTTTCCGCCATTGGGTCTGGATCATCACCGAGAGGTTCCAGAGTTTTTGGAGAAAAGAAGGAAAAGACTGAAATCTACTGAAAAAGATTGGAGAATACATCCAGGAACAACACCACTGAGCCGGGACGACAAAGGAGGAGGAGAACATCAAAGACTTCGACGTCCAACGGAGAATGCGCACACATTGGGCCCCCTGAGCGCAGGAATGGACAAGACTCCGTTCAAATTCTGCCACAATTGCCACCACAAATACGCGCAGAAGGACCAGCACCCGGTTTGCAACCTCTGCTTGCCGGTCGACCACGAAAGCAAGGATTACAACGCCTGCTCCATCTTCACCCCGAAGACTCTCAGGATTAGAGAGAGGCAGAGGATAGCCAACCACAGCATGCAAGGCAAAGGCCAACCTCCGTCTCTTCGGGACTCTCCCGTGATGAAGAGGACAACATCGCCGAGGAACCAGATGACTGCAGTCGTAGAGACCGATAAGAATACTACAAAAGTGGTAGGAGAGACGCCGACCCCTAAAACCCCGACAGACTCTCAAAAGCCTGAGTCAGACTCTCGAAAAACAGAGTCTAGGCGAAAACTTAAGAAAAGCCTAGGTCATCTAAGCACGTCCCCGAAAAGGAGCGCTCGACGCCAAAGGAAAAGGACCCGAAGGCTACTTCGAAGTCTACGTCGAAGAGATAGTCTGAAACACTCGACGCCGAACAGGCCGCCCAGATGGAAAGGAAAAAGAGAAGGCTCGAAGCCGAAATGAATAACATCCTGCAAAGGAAAAGAGAATTCGACGAGCGGATGAAAAGGTTCACCATCCTGTCACAGCCTGCGACACCGATCGTCGAAGTCGAGGACGTAGAGGAGTTTGACGCCGAAGATCCGCCAAACTCCCGAGCCCCAAGAACACCAAGAGGAAGAGGGCCTATGCTATGACGAGGAAGGCGAGGAAGACCAGCGCACGAGTTTGGGCTCGGCATCCTCAGTGGCGCAGAACCTGGATTGGCAGGCCCTCGACGCCGAAAGTCCAGAAGAGGCCATGGAGACGTATCCTTCGAGGCCTTCGCCGCCAGATGACATTGGGATCGACAACATGGTCATCAGGAGCGCGTCAACAGCTTATGGAGTGAACTGGAGGAAGAAAAAACAAAGGCCTGCTTCCTCTTAGAGACCCTGTTCCCCACTTGAACAAGGAATCAGTTCCTCCCCATGCTACCAAGTGTCCTGGACCAAGGGAGGGAGGCATTCAAAGAACCAGCAAGTTGCAGATCTGTCACACCTAGGACAGGGAAGAAATAGAAACATTCCTCTAAAGATCCTACCTACATCCAGGGATCCGTTACGGCTGACTCCATCATTGCAGCAACAGCCAGGAAAAGGGCCAACGTTCCCACAAACTCAGGCCCAGCACCAGACAAAATCGAGATCTTACCATTGCCCATATTGTACCAGATCCACCAGACGTTCAGATGGAATTCCAGATTATGATCACATTCATCAAGGACTGAGCACTTGTCCACATCTACACAAAGTTTTGCAGCGTGAATCTTTCTGGATTCACTATGCTGTGCATTATTCCGCGGTCTAGTGGTTGGGTCCGGAATCGTAGTCTTTTCTCTCTTTTTTCTTCCAGTGAGGAAGAGGACAACATCGCCAAGGGACCAGATGACTACGGTCGTAGAGACCGATAAGAAAACTACAAAAGAGGTAGGAGAGACGTCGACCCCTAAAACCCCAACAGACTCTCGAAAGACTGAGTCAGACTCTCGAAAAACAAAGTCTAGGTCCACGAAAGGAGCACTGGTGCCGAAAATGTAGATGACCGCAGCTGCATCCAGGGAAAAACAGCCCCGCGGATCCTTAAAAAAGGACTCCCAGAAAGCGAAAACTTAAGAAACGCCTTGATCACCGAAGCACGTCTCCGAAAAGGAGCACTCGACGCCGAAGGAAAAGGACCCGAAGGCTACTTCTACGTCGAAGAGATCGTCCGAAACACTCAACGCCGAACAGGCCGTCGAGATGGAAAGGAAAAAGAGAAGGCTCGAAGCTGAAATGGATAACATCCTGCAAAGGAAAAGAGAATTCGACGAACGGATGAAAAGGTTCACCATCCCGCCGAAGCCGGCGACACCGATCGTCGAAGTCAAGGACGAAGAGGAGTTCGACGCCGAAGAGCCGCCGAAAACTCCCGAGCCCCAAGAACACCAAGAGGAAGAGGGTCTATACTATGACGAGGAAGGCGAGGAAGACCAGCGCACGAGTTTGGGCTCGGCATCCTCTGTGGCGCAGGACCTGGATTGGCAGGCCCTCGACGCCGAAAGTCCAGAAGAGTCCGTGGAGACGTATCCTTCGAGGCCTTCGCCGCCAGATGACATTGGGATCTACAACATGGTCATCAGGAGCGTGGCAACAGCTTATGGAGTGAACTGGAGGAAGAAAAACCAAAGGCCTGCTTCCTCTTAGAGACCCTGCTCCCCACTCGAACAAGGAATCAGTTCCTCCCCATGCTACCAAGTGTCCTGGACCAAGGGAGGGAGGCATTCAAAGAACCAGCAAGCTGCAGATCTGTCACACCTAGGACAGAGAAGAAATAGAAACACTCCTCTAAAGATCCTACCTACATCCAGAGATCCATTACGGCTGACTCCATTGCAGCAACAGCCAGGAAAAGGGCCATCGTTCCCACAAACTCAGGCCCACCACCAGACAAAGAAAGTACGAGGATAGACCTCACTGGAAGGAAAATAGATAGGAATGCTGCAGTACACTGGCGCATTTCAAACTCTAATGCCCTACTCAGCAGACATACGTACCAGCACTGGGACGAGGTCGGACAGCTGCTCAAACACCTCCCTGAGCAATACCAACAAAGAACAGCACACCTGGTGGAAGAAGACAAGAATATAGCAAATTCATGCCTAAAATCAGCCTTGGATGCTGCAGACACATGCAGCAGGCTCGTGATGATCGGGGTCACAGAAAGAAGGCATGCCTGGCTGAGGATCTCAGGCTTCAAGCCGGAAGTACAGAATAACATTCTGAACACACCCTTCGATGGAGAAACCCTGTTCGGAGCACCAGTGGATGAGAAACTCACCCAAATCAAAACAGAAAATGAAACTGCAAGGTCCATGGGGGCCTTGCAATTCAGAGGAATGAGAAGAGGTACCACGACACGGAGACCAAACGGAAGGGGGTGAAACCAGCCGGGAACGTCACATCAGACATTCCATTAGACCTACCAGGGTGACAATCAAGAGCAGCAGGGCCAGCAAAAACAAACCTGGCAATACCAGCCTCGGGCCAGTCCTTTCGCGGAGGGCGAATGGACGAGGGCAATCAAGAAGAGAGGGCCAGCAACCCACCTCAAAGTGACTCTGCACCACCAAGCGTGCCCACCCATATAACACCTCTATGGGACGGGCACAACAAAGTCAACAAAAAAGGGTTACACAAACTAAAGATCAACAAACATGTAACACCAGTAGGAGGCAGACTAAAGCACTTCATCCAGAAATGGAAGAAAATAACAACCGACAAATGGATACTGAACATCAGTTCGGATACTGCATAGAACTGGAAAAGAAACTGCCAAACAGGAAACCAAAAGGAAGGGTGCGCTCAGCAAAAGAACTAACGCTACTCATTGAGGAAGCACAAGAATTACTCTGCAAAGGGGCCATATAAACAGTACCATTCAAAGTAAGAAACAAAGGAGTGTACTCCAACTACTTCCTCGTACCAAAGGTGGACGAAACGTTAAGGCCCATCCTGGACCTTAGGTTCCTAAACCAATACATAAAAACACAAAAATTCAAAATTACATCTCTACAAGAAGTCATTCCTCAGATAAGTGACGGAGACTTTAGGTCCACCATAGACCTAAAGGACGCCTACCTACACATTCCCATGAACAGGCAGCATAAACATCTACTGAGATTTGCCATCTACAAAACACACTACCAGGGACGTGGCTTAACAAGATGGCCGGCTAGACGTGATTTCGTTCAGCTCCTGCCCCAATGGTAGAAAACCCTCAATAATCCTGGCGTAGTGGTGCCTCTAAATTGATCCTGTGCTGGGGGGCCCCCGGACCTCCGCGATGCCGGAGTTGAGCTCATACCTTTGCCCGCAGCCGCAGGATTCCTCGCGGCCTGCGGCGGGCCCGCCGGAGCCTGAAACCAAAAGATGGCGGCCGCCGGGTTGCGGAGTCAGTGAGGCGTGCTGCCGCGACTGGGGGCCCCGGAGGTTGGTGATGTTCCCGCACTGGAAGACGGGACGGGGTGCGGACCCCGGCGGGGCAGTGCTGGCAATCGACGGTGAGCGACCGGCTGGCTGACCGCCGCGGACCCCGGCGTCGGAATCTACGTGAGGCCGGTGAGGTACGGCCTGCTCGCACACCGGCTGCAACTGCCTGGGGGCGACTAGGAGGCCCAACGACTGTTCAGTGCCCGCAGGGACCGGACTTCCTAGGGAACGTTTCCCCCCCCCCCCCCCCCCCCCCCCCCCCGGAAGGATTTTGGACCCTGTGGAGCTTCGAGGTGGGGGAAAGGAGGAATGCTGGTGCGCCAGACCGGGCCTCTGATGCCGAGGTGAGGTCGTGAACGGGCCCACGGAGACAAGCTCCTGGTGACTGGGGGTCTAAGCCCAGGCAAAGCTGGTGCGGCCTGCTTGCGCCCCAGATACCGGTGCCTGGAGGCGGCGCAGAGGCCCGTGTGCTGGACTGGGCCTAGAGGGGCCTGACGGGCGGCCCAAAGGACCCCTCCTGCAGTGAAATAGTGTGCCGTGGTGAGCCCCGATTCTGTGACGGGGTGGAGCGGCGGCGTGCATGCGCATGGTTGTCCCATGGACGTGACCTAGTTCTAGGACACCCCCGCGCCGCACGGCCACCAGCTGCTGCGTGTGCTCCCCGCCTCTGCCTCGCTGCCCCGGCTCCGCCGCGTGACCACGCCCCCTGACATCGAGCGGCGTGGTCTGTGCCAGCTTCCCGGCCTGTGTCCCTGCCTGTTGTTGCCATAGTGATCTGTTTGTTTTGTATTGAGCTGTTTGCTGTTTGCTGTTGATTTGTTTTCTTTTCTTCCCCATTTGTGCCTGCTTTTCGCCTTCGTTTTGCACGTCCCCGTCTCATCCCTCCCCGCTCCCCGCTTCCTGCCTTCACCGCTAGCCCCGCCCCTTTCTTTGTGTACCCTCCCCGCTCCCGCCTCCCAGCTGCTCCGCCCCCCCCGCGCACTTGGCCATATATGGCGACCGTGCGACGCAGGTGAGTGTGACCTAGTTCTAGGACACCCCCGCGCTGCACGGCCACCAGCTGCTGCGTGTGCTCCCCGCCTCTGCCTCGCTGCCCCGGCTCCGCCGCGTGACCACGCCCCCTGGCATCGAGCGGCGTGGTCTGTGCCAGCTTCCCGGCCTGTGTCCCTGCCTGTTGTTGCCATAGTGATCTGTTTGTTTTGTATTGAGCTGTTTGCTGTTTGCTGTTGATTTGTTTTCTTTTCTTCCCCATTTGTGCCTGCTTTTCGCCTTCGTTTTGCACGTCCCCGTCTCATCCCTCCACGCTTCCCGCCTTCACCGCTAGCCCCGCCCCTTTCTTTGTGTACCCTCCCCGCTCCCGCCTCCCAGCTGCTCCGCCCCCCCCGCGCACTTGGCCATATATGGCGACCGTGCGACGCAGGTGAGTGTGACCTAGTTCTAGGACACCCCCGCGCCGCACGGCCACCAGCTGCTGCGTGTGCTCCCCGCCTCTGCCTCGCTGCCCCGGCTCCGCCGCGTGACCACGCCCCCTGACATCGAGCGGCGTGGTCTGTGCCAGCTTCCCGGCCTGTGTCCCTGCCTGTTGTTGCCATAGTGATCTGTTTGTTTTGTATTGAGCTGTTTGCTGTTGATTTGTTTTCTTTTCTTCCCCATTTGTGCCTGCTTTTCGCCCTCGTTTTGCACGTCCCCGTCTCATCCCTCCCCGCTCCCCACTTCCCCATTTCCCGCCTTCACCGCTAGCCCCGCCCCTTTCTTTGTGTACCCTCCCCGCTCCCGCCTCCCAGCTGCTCCGCCCCCCAGCGCACTTCGCCATATATGGCGACCGTGCGAACGTGCAGCGGTCACGCGCAGCGGGCGCGCCGTTTGTGCGCCGGAGGCGCGCCAAAGGTAAGCCCGTCTGCGCCCGGACCGCGCCCAGTGCCAAGACCCCTGGCCCTCGAAGACCCCGGCCGACCCGCCTGACGTACACCGCCGCCAACCTCAGCGCACTCAACGCCGGTCGACTCCCTGGATGCCACCAAGCCACACCACGACGCACCCACGGACCCTTCAGCTGCCACGCCTGCAAGTTCGCCTGCATCCGGACCTGCCTCGCACCAGCACCCGCCAAGTCAAACACCAGCAGCACCCACCTCAAGTGCATCCTGCTCAACACCCGCTCCGTCCACAGACACGCCATCGAACTCTGGAACCTCCTCGACACCACAGCCCCTGACGTTGCCTTCCTCACGGAGACCTGGATGAACGCCTCTTCAGCACCCGACATCGCCATCGCCATCCCAGAGGGCTACAAGATCACCCGGAGGGATCGCACCGTCAACCAGATGGGAGGAGGCATCACCATCATCCACAGGAACACCCTCCGCATCACGACCAACACCGACAACACCCTTACCACCGCCGAACACCTGCACTTCCAGATCCACACCGACCCGAAGACCACCCTCAGAGGCACCGTGATCTACCGACCTCCGGGACCACGCACCCAATTCAGCGAGGACATCGCCGACTTCGTCAGCCCGCATGCCCTCCCCTCCGCTGACTACATCCTCCTGGGGGACCTCAACTTCCACCTGGAGAACAACAACGACCGCAACACCAGCACCCTGCTCGACAACCTCGCCAATCTTGGACTCAAGCAGCTGGTGTCCACCCCCACCCACCTCGCCGGACACACACTCGACGCAGTCTTCTCATCCAGCACAGACATCGCCTTCAGCCACGCCACAGAGCTTCAATGGACGGACCACAGCTGTGTCCACTTCACCTTCAAAAGAACGACGACCCACCACCACCAGCAACAGGTTGCCCGCAGAAGCTGGAACAAGATCACAGCCAACCAGCTCGCCACCTCCTTGAGCCAGCACCCTCCGGCCAGCTCAGCGAACCCCAGCCAGGCCGCGGACAACCTCACGAAGTGGATCAGCAACTGCGCGGACGAGCTCGCCCCGCTGAGGACCCCGCCCAGCAGACCCGGCAGCAAGAAAGCCCCATGGTTCACCGACGAACTCAAGAGCTCCAAGAAGAACTGCCGAGCCCTCGAGAAAGTCTGGAGAAGGGAACCAACACCGTACAACAGGACCACCTTCAAGCTTGCCACCCGGAAGCACCACCAGCTGATCCGCGCCACCAAGAAAACTGCATTCAAGGACAACAACGCACACAACTGCAAGGAACTCTTCAACATCATGAAAGAGCTTTCCAACCCCAGCGCAGGAAACAACGACATCACCCCATCGCAAGACCTCTGCAACTCCCTCGCCTCATACTTCCACAACAAGATCGCGGACATATACAACAGCTTCAACAACCAACCAACGCACACCACGACCGAACCACCACCCCCCACCACCCCCCTCCGCGCCTGGAATCCAATCACCACCGAAGACACCGTCCGCACGATGAACTCCATCCACTCAGGATCTCCGACCGACCCCTGCCCCCACCACGTCTTCAACAAGGCCGACGCTGTCATCGCACCCCACCTGCGAGACATCATCAACACATCCTTCGACACCGCCACCTTCCCTGAGAGCTGGAAGCACGCCGAACTCAGCGCTCTACTCAAGAAACCCACAGCGGACCCCACCGAACTCAAGAATTACCGCCCCATCTCGCTCCTCCCGTTTCCAGCCAAAGTCATCGAGAAGACCGTCAACAAGCAGCTGGCCGCCTTCCTGGAGACGAATGGATCCCTCGACCCCTCACAGTCTGGCTTCCGAGCCAACCACAGCACCGAGACCGCCCTCATCGCCGCCACAGATGACATCCAAGCCCTTATGGACAACGGAGAAACAGCGGCCCTCATCCTCCTTGACCTCTCCGCGGCATTCGACACTGTCTGCCACCGCACCCTAGTACAGCGCCTCAGCAACGTCGGAATCCAGGAGAAGGCTCTGGAGTGGATCATCTCCTTCCTCGACGGAAGAACACAGAGAGTCCGCCTACCACCGTACAAGTCAGAGGCCACCGAAGTCATCTGCGGCGTCCCTCAAGGATCCTCGCTGAGCCCCACCCTCTTGAACGTCTACATGAGCCCCCTCGCGGCCATCGCACGCCAACACAACCTCAACATAATCTCCTACGCCGACGACACCCAGCTGATCCTCTCCCTGACCAACGACCCCGCCGCCGCCAGAGCCAATCTGCACGAAGGGATGAAAGAGGTAGCCGAGTGGATGACGACCAGCCGCCTGAAACTGAACTCAGACAAGACGGAGGTCCTCATCCTAGGCTCTTCGCCCTCCGCCTGGGACGACTCCTGGTGGCCTCCCGCCCTGGGCACCGCACCCAAGCCGACAGACCACGCACGCAACCTGGGCTTCATCCTGGACTCCTCCCTCTCCATGACCAGGCAAGTCAACACCGTCTCCTCGGCGTGCTTCAACATCCTACGCATGCTACGGAAGATCTTCTGGTGGATCCCCACCGAGACCAGGAAGACCGTCACCCAGGCCCTCGTCACCAGTCGAGTGGACTACGGCAATGCCCTCTACGCCGGTACCACCGCCAAGCTCCAGAAGAGACTCCAGCGGATCCAGAACGCCTCAGCCAGACTCATCCTCGACATCCCACGAACCAGCTACATCTCCGGACATCTCAGAGACCTGCATTGGCTCCCCGTCAACAAAAGAATCACCTTCCGCCTCCTCACCCACGCACACAAAGCCCTACACGACCAAGGCCCGAGCTACCTCAACAACCGAATCAACTTCTACGCTCCCAAACGCCACCTCCGTTCAGCCAACCACGCCCTCGCCGCTGTCCCCCGCATCCGAAGAGCGACAACAGGAGGAAGGTCCTTCTCCTACCTGGCCGCCAAGACCTGGAACTCCCTCCCGACCGACCTGCGCCTGACCCAAGACCACCTCTCCTTCAGGAAGAAGCTGAAGACCTGGCTGTTCGAGCAGTAGCGGCACCCCCCTCCCCCCAGCGCCTTGAAACCCTACGGGTAAGTAGTGCGCTCTATAAATGTCTTTGATTGATTGATTGATTGACTCTGAGGCCTAGAGGTGAGGTCCCCGCAGGGCCGGTGTGTGGAGAGCAGCATCCACTCCGGCTATAACATCCTGACAGCGACGTGGGGAACCGCGCAGATACCCGTGCCGAAGGTGGCCTTGCTGAAGTACCCCGGGGCCGTAGGTGTGTGTGGGTGCGGCTTTGACTGACTGGGCCCTGCGGTGGCGGCAGAGTCGGCTTGGACTACAACAACGGTAACTAGCGGCGTGGCTTAGTACAATGGCTTCTCTGATTGAGGTTGTTCAAAGTCCTCCTTCATGCCATAACTTGAGAGTAAGGATTTGTTTCTCCTTATAGGCAGGTTCAAATAGAAGATAAGGTAAAACATTGTTACAAAAAATCTGTTGGATACAGGGTTATAATGGATCATGGGAGCAATTTCACATGAGGTTTTTTTCACTCACAGTTTGCATGAACATGTTTTCTGTGTAAAATTCACCAATGAGGTGTAGGAGGTTTTATATCCTCACTGGAATTTGTAGATATGAATTTTAATTAGCTGATGAAATAAGTTGTTAATGATTTGAGATGCATGTACTCACTTTTAGAAAATATGGACACAGGTTCTCTCATGGGCCGTGTGGGGCTCTATCTGTCTTTAAATTTATGAAAATGTACATAATGGTAAGAGTGCATTATTTTGTATTATTTCCAGCCCTGACGAAGCCGATAGGTGTTTAATAACCTCGGCGAAACGCGTTGGTTGGGATTGGATGTGGACAAAAGGAATAAAAGAAGATAATCCTCATGAAAAACTCTTTTGGATGTTTTCATATGAACTAAGCTAAATTTTGGCTATTATAAGTGGAGTGCTTCAATCTGTGTTAATTTCTCGGGGCATGCCCAAGCTAATCTGATGGACATGCTCTTTGATGGAACCAGTCTTTTGGGGGAAAAGGCAGACTGCCCTGGTCAGGTTCAAGGTCTCCAGAGTTACGGCCAGATCCTTGGGCCTCTCCGCCACTCCTTGTGGCCAGTCTTCCTTTCGCAGCAACGGAAGGGGTTTCTAACCGAGTCTGCCCTGTTCCAGCCACCATCCTGCACCAGCTGCCCAAGCCATGTGAGGAAGTGGACGCAGGTCATTCTGATCAGGAATGGAGGCCCAAAGTCGTCGGACACACTGCCCCCAACAGCCGCAGCCTCCAAGCACTTCTAGGCTGAGTCTGCAGGACCACACTACTCCAGTTGAACGTAGAATGCGTCATCTCGCCCCACTGGAGATCCACAGCATCGGAAAAGTGGGTCTTGCAGATTGTCCACAAGGGATATTCTCTGGCTTTCCTCTCATTTCTTCCTCTCATTCTGCCAAATAAGAAAAGGATGACAGAGGATCATTTAATGTTGCTCCAAGAGGAAGTTACAGCTCTCTTGGCCAAGGAAGCTATAGAAAGGGTCCCGGTTTCAGAAGTAGACCGTGGTTGTTATTCCCGCTACTTTACTGATTCCGAAGAAGAACAAAGGGTTGCAGCCCATTTTGGATCTTCGAACCATCAATCTCTTCCTCAAGAAGAAGTTCAAGATGGTCACTCTGGCTCGGGTCTTGTCTGCCCTAGACCAAGAAGACTGGAGGACGCCTATTTTCACATCCCCATGCTGCCGGGCCACAGGCATTACCTGCGGTTCAAGGTAGGCTGCAAACACTTTCAGTTTACCATGCTCCTCTTCGGCCTTACTAGGGCCCCTTGGGTGTTCACTGAGGAGATGGCGGTGGTCACAGCTCATCTGCACAGGTTAGGTGTGTCCGTCTTCCCCTACCTCAACGACTGGCTGTTGAAGGTGTCCTTGCCCCAGGTAGTGGCCTCCCACCTTCGGACTACGGCGAACTTCCTGCATTTGCTGGGTTTCTCTATAAACGTGCCGAAGTCACACCTGACTCCTTCTCAGATGCTCCCTTTCATTAGAGCTGTTCTTGACACAGTGCAGTTTCTGGCCTATCCTCCTGAGCAGCAATTCCAGTATATTCAGGTTATGGTTCCGATGTTTCAGCCTTCTATCCTGGATTTCGATGAGACTGACTCGGAGGCTGTTGGGCCTCATGGCCTCCTGCATCCTGTTGGTAAAGCATGCCAGGTGGTGTATTCTGTCTCTGCAGTGGGACCTGAAGTTCTAGTGGGTGCAACATTGAGGAAATCTCACTGACCTGGTCCAGATCTCGGAAGGAACTGCGAGAGATCTGCAGTGGTGGTTGGAAAACCGAGATTGGGTCAATGGCAGACCCCTCCCCCCCCAACCAGACTTCACAGTCATGACGGATGCATCACACTGGGATGGTACAGCCATTTGGGAGAGGTGGAGATCAGGGAACACTTGTCTCTGGCGGAGACTGGGCTCTGATTCGTCTGGCATTGAAAGCATTCCCTCCCTCTGTTGACGGGAAGTTAGTGCGGGTGTTCACGGATAACACCACCTCCTTGTGGTACTGCAACAAGCAGGGCAGGGTGGGGCAAGTGGGGTGGGATTTGGTCGTGGACCCTTTTTCGGGAGGCCATGCGTCTCTGGACAGGGCTGGAACAGCAGGGAATAAACCTGGTAGTTCTGCACCTGGCAGGTGCTCTAAATTCCAGGGCGGATGAACTCAACCAGCGGAATACAAATGGCGTCTCCAGTCTAAGGTGGCACAGGTCTCTTTCAGCAATGGGGAGAACCTTGATTAGATATGTTCGCCTCCGAAGAGAACGTGCAGTGTCAGTATTGCGTGCTGGAGTATCCAAGACGGCTATCACGATGCTTTTCGTCGCAAGTGGAGTTCAGGCTTGCTATACACCTTTCGGCCCCTACCACTCCTGTCCAGGATTCTGAAGAAGATCGGGAGCGACCGGGTCCTCCTTGTGACTCCAGACCAGGCGAGGAGAGTCTGTTATCCAGAACCTCTGGCAATAAGCATAGATCCTCCAATGAGCCCCTTCGGGAGGCACTTCTGTCGCAGCAGCAGGGGAGGGTTCTTTACCTTAACCTGTCAACTCTGCGGCTCCATGTATGGAGACTGAACAGCAACAGTTGATAGCGTTTGACCTTCCTCCTGAAGTCTGTAACCTTATTCTGGCGGCCCTCCACTAAGACGGTATACGCCTGCTGTTGGCAGAAGTTTGTATTATACTCTGCAGAAAGGTCTATTGACCCTCTTTCTGCTTATCTTTCTACTGTCTTTTTTTCATTCTGACCCTTGCCCAAAAGGGCTCTGCATTGGGAACTCTCAAGAGTTACTTTTCTTCTCTATCTTCTTTCATGCGGCTGCCAGACCAACCCTCTATCTTCAAAAAGAACTGACGTCAGCATGGCGGAGTGGCGCTTATCTTGAAGATGCGGGCGTCACAACGATGCTGACCACGTCACGCAGAGTCGACTGACACCATCTACCGGTGCGTAGGGATAGCGCTATCAAAAAGGTTCCGGATACAACCTGATGCCTGTAAGTTCAAAGGTAAGGAATATGCCTAAATGTCTCTATTAGATAGTATCCATTTTACATACATTTCTGAAAGGGATGGCTCACCTGTTTCCACCTACGCCCTTTGTTATGCCAGAGTGGGACCTTAATTTGGTCCTGACCTATTCGATGTGTGTTCCCTTTGAGCCTTTACACAGTTGTTCCCTCCAGCTGTTGACCATCAAAGCAGCCTTCTTGGTGGTGATTACATCGGGCTGGAGGGTGAGTGAGCTGCAGGCATTAACTTACTCACCTTCTTATCTTATGTCCTTTCATTAAAAGGTGGTGCTTTACACCTGGGCATCCTTTTTACCAAATATTGTGACTCCTTTCCATCTGGGTCAGTCTATCACGTTGGCCACCTTATTTGCTCCCCCGCATCCTTCTAAAGAAGAGAAGCATCTCCCCCGACTGGACCCAAAAAGAGCGTCTTTGTTCTACCCTGATCACACAAAATAGTTCCGGGTAGATGACCCACTTTATGGGGGAACGTGGGACTGAAGAAGGGAAGGGCATTGCAGAAAAAGACCATCTCTCGCTAGGTCGTTCTCTGCATCAATCTCTGCTGTGCCCTGACAAAGAAGCAGCCCCCTGAGGAAGTAAGGGCCCCTTCGACCAGGGGAAAGGCTGGGACTACTGCCTTGGCTCGGTGTGTCCCAATACAAGACATCTGTCAGGCGGCAACATGGGCATCATTTCACATGATTGCAAAACACTATTGCCTGGATGGTCAGGTTCGCAGAGACGGGCATTTTGCCCGCTCGGCCCTACAGGACTTTCTAGTTTAAGTTATTGGTTCACACCCACCGCCGGAATGGTATGGCTTGGGTATCTATGAAAATGTAAGGAGCTAGAAGTCTCTATTAGATGAGAAGTTACTTACCATCGGTAACACATTATCTGGTAGAGACTTGGTGCAGATGTCTTAAAGCCCCACCCATGCCTCACCACTTTGCATACTAATGTTGTAGGGCTAGGGTTATTTCCCTTTCAGGGCCCTAGTTTTGCACACGACTACTTCAGTTACTTTGTAGCTCTGCGCTTCTAGCATGGAAAAAAACAGAGTATTGACACCCCCACACCTCGGTGGCACCTATATAGGCACCGCAGTGTCCTAACCGACGCTGCTGAGGATGTCACGCGGAGCTGAATGGAGACACCTGACGCTGCACGTAAGGGGTATTGCTCAGAAAAAGTTTACGGATCCAGCCTGACGCCTGAGAAATTCAAAGTAAGGAATCTGCAGCTAGATAGTCTCTACCAGATAATTTGTTACCGAAGGTAAGTAACTTGTTCATTTAGGACATGCCAGTTCCCAGAATTCTTGAGATAGTAGCGATAGGTATGTCTTTCAGAGGACCCAATGGGTAATGCCCAGTTATTTGCAGTGGAGAGTATAATCTTCTCCATCCAGAGAACATACCACCGGTGGTGGAACCATCCCAGATGAGTATGTGTGTAAGTATTTTTTGTATAGCTGCCCCTGGGCAGTTCCAAGTTGTCGACCCCCTAATGATTTTAGGGGATAAGTGAAAGGGTTAGGTAGACCTAATAAAATACGCGAGGGTAATCTGGGAAACTGAGTATCTAGATTGCAGTCTATGTTGTCTAGTGTTTGTGTCCAGTATGTTTGTATCTATGGACATTGCCAGAGGAGGTGCACATAGGAGCCGACTCTTGCACACCACCTCAAGCAATCTTGGCTTTTGGTGGGATCAATCTTGTGTAGCCGCCATGGGGTGAGCTTCGAATATGTCTCCACATTAGTAAATGTTTCAGTGAGGGCCATGTGACGAGTGGTGTGGTGAGCCCTTTAATAGATGTTCTCCCAATCCTTTGTAGACAGTTTGCTCCCCAGTTCCTTCTCCCACCGTGTTTGGTTAGGCTTATGTGTATATCCCATGGGCTGAATCAAAAAGGTGTACAGTTCAGAGATCAATCTTTTGTCTGAGGCTTTCGTGATCAGCCACATTTCATTGGCAGTGAGATGTCTCTGGATGGTGGTCTTATTGTCTGGGTGAAGTAGCCAGTGTCGGATTTGCAAGTTCTTTAATCGTTCCGTCTCAGGAAGGTCAAAGTCCACCCATAGTTGTGAAAATGGAATTACCCCCTCCTTATCTATCATATATCCCATGGAGCGGCATTTAGTCTGGCGCCACTTAGGAAAAGCCCATGGGTAGTACCCAGGCGTAAAGTCCCTACTCTCAAAGGTGTAAGTGGGGAGGGACAGGACGACAACCAGCAGCGAGTGCTGCATCAGTCCCATGTGTAGGTGAGAGGTATAAGCTTGACGTCTGTGTGTCCTCTTTAGGAAGGGGATCTACCATAGAAAGGTTCCTGCTACTGCTCTGTCTTGAAAAAGCCAATGTCGCTCTGATTCTTCCTTGTGCCATGCAACCAGATATCTTAGTTGGGCAGATTGGAAATAGAGTTGGAAGTTCAGGACACCCAATCTCCCAGCGTTTGGGGGGAGATAGCTAACTTCTCTCCGCATTCAAGGTTTTTTCCCGGCCCACACAAAGCAATGAAGTTTGTTTTGTAACCTATGTATCATCCCTGCCAGGGGCGTCAGGGGAAGCGTTTGAAATAAGTAGAGGATTTTGGGTAAAATAGTTATTTTGATACCCGCAACTCTTCCAAGCCACAATATTGGGAAGCGCCCCCACCGCACCAGTTCTAGTTTGGCATGTCTGTATAGAGATCGGTAATTGATAGCAGTCTAATGTAGAGAGGGGGCTAAACGAATCACCAGATAGGGGACTGTGTCTTTCAACCATTGTATAGCGAGGTGGGAAACTATCTTGGGGGTAGAGAAAGAATCAGAGCCTGGGACTTAACATTTATTCGGAAGCCCGAGGCGAGGCCAAACGCCTCTATCTCGGAAAGGCAAGCTGGTAGGGCTGAGATCAGTTTGTCCGGGGTCATAAGCACATAGTTAGCATATAGGCTGATCATATGTTCTCTGCCGAATGTGGTGCTAGTGATCGCAGGATTATCCCAAACTCTCTGGGCAAGGGGTTCCATATACAGAGTGAACAGAAGTGGGGACAATGGGCATGCCTGCCGTGTGCCTCTATTAATGGGGAAGGGAGTTGATATATGGCCATTCACCCTCACCAATGCTGAGGGAAGATAATTCAATACCCAAATGCAAAATCGCTCGGACACCCCAAAGTGGGTTAGCACTTGTTCTAGAAAGGGCCAATAGACCCTGTTGAAGGCTTTCTCTGTGTCAATGTCTAAGAGCATGAACTCATCCGACATACAAGAAGCCTTTTCTATAATATGGAGAACCTGTTTTGTATTTTCCCTTGTTTGGCGCTGGGAGATAAAGCATGTTTGGTCCAGGTCTACAATAGATGACGTGTGAGCACAATCTAGCTGCTAAAATACTAGTGAAAAGCTTTGAGATCCGCATTTAAAAGGGATATATTTTGCAATATGATCTGCACTGCTGTTTATCTTTACCGGGCTTGGGACTAACCATTACGAGGGCTGTCCACATCGAGGGAGGGATCGTTCCCAGAACCAAGAAGGAGTTGTATAGTCAAGTGAAGGTCAGCGCAATCTGTGAACAGATCGCTGCAATGACCTCCTCTAATCTAATGTCCTGCTCCAGAGCCCCTAACTGGTCTAGAGTGGAGAGCTATGTAAGACGAACTAGCTTCCGAATCTAGTTGCTGGATAGAGTATAAGTCTGCATAGAAGTCTCTAAATGATCCGGCGACTGAGACATCATCAGTGATATTTGCCCCGTTAGTGTCCTGGAGTGAGTGTACTCCCAGGTTATGTTGTCTCTTCCACAGTTTATTGGCTAGAATCCGGCAACCCTTATCTCCTCCTACGAAAAAGCCATGGTGTGTGGCTCTTCCAGGGTTGTGCTTGCTAACTGTGCTCATGCAGCTGCCATCACTACCTTGGTGCCCCTTTGCGGATGCCCTCTAGTTCTTTCACCCATCTAGTCAAGAGGTCCCTCTCTGCTTTGCGAGCCTTATTGTCTGCTGCTGAGATGGCAATGAATTGCCCTCGAATGACTTCCTTTAAAGCCTCCCAGAGTGTTGCTTTAGAAGCTTTGGGGGTGTCATTCAGTTCCAAATAGTCAGAGATAGCCTGTCCAATCTGTTTCACCACCTCAGGGCGTTGCAGTTGCGTATCCCGCAGTCGATAGGACCATGCGGGGCATTTTGTGGGTGGGAGGCTAAATGTCTTTAGGACTGCTAAATGGTCTGACTATGCAGCCGGAAGAATCTCTGCATCTGAGGTGAGGTTAAGATTATCCTTTGTACCTAAGAAAAGATCCAGTTGAGCGTATGTTTTGTGTACATGCGAAAGGTAAGAGTATTCGCGGGCCTGAGCGTGACTTGTTCTATAGATGTCTTGGAGGCCCATATCTCTAAGTCCCCCATGTCTCTCCCTTGATAATGCTCCTCCCTGCCCATATCTGGATGTGGACCTATCGGTCGTTGTCAAAGACCAGGTTCAAGTCCCCACCTATAAGGTTCCTTCGTTCTTGGTAAGACAATTCCTCTGCAAGCGTGGTCTATATAAATGCCCCTTGCCTCTCGTTCGAAACATAGATGCCACCACTGAGTGCGGTCTGTATGAATGCCTCTTGCCCCTTGTTCCAAACATAGATAGATGCCACCACCAAAGACCAAGGGTCAGGTTAAATACAAGGAGACGACCCTTCACCTCTGCCACTTTAGAGCCAATGTTACGTATGTGAAAAGAGGAGTGCCACGCAAGCTGTCTTGGTACGTGCGGACGAGAAGAATTGGTGTGGGAATATATGCAATCGAAGCCTGTTATAATCTTGTGGAAGGAGGTTTCTCCACTAAAGTAAGCAGATGTCAGCCCCCCTTTACTTTCCAATTGACAATTTAGAGTAATGACCTTTAGTGGGTTACCCATCTAGAGTATTCTGAGATAGCTGAGCCCTTCCTGACATTATTGCGACAGAACCTATTTTCGAGATCTTCGACGTATGCATGTAAGTGTGCTTGTAAGTCTAGTTGGTGATCAGTGCCGTAAGATTTCTTGCTGTAGCGCCTCAAAGTCTTCTGCGTGGCCAGCAATGGAGACTGTCTCCCAGCAAGTCATTATCTCGCCTAAAGTTCCCGTATGTCGCTAGAGAGGTTTTTCCTAACTTCCTGGAAATCATCTCTAAGGGCTGTGAACAAGGACTCTAGAAACGCGTGGGTCACTGGTTCTTTCGATCCTCCTACGTGTGTTGTGTGACTGGTACCGGGGACCGATCCCCAGGTGGGCAACCTGTCGGCGTGAAAAGCATTTCTAGGAGGTTATGATCTTTTTGGCTCTAGCCGCAGTCATCTCGGTGGATTAGTATCTATGTCCCACAAGGCCGTGTTCCGTAGAACACACTCAAAGTTACAACAGAGGGAGGTCTGGCCCGCTTCTAGCAAGGGGGGGCAAGGAGGGGCAAGGTGCCTGCTCTGGAATATCTTGCTTTGTCTGGGGTTCTGCCCCCTCTGGGGTTGAGTGTCCAGAACAGGAGCCTCTGCCAGGCTCCGCTTCAAGATTAATATCCCCCACTCATTTGAATTATACACTGGAACCCAGACACAGGGGGGTGTGGAAGGCTGGTATGGGCCAGCGTGCATTGGCTTCAGTGGAGGTCCTTCGGTTAAGTTGCTGAGGATAAGTTGTCTGGTCACCGTCGTTCCTTCCATTTATGCAAATGCGTCTCCGGTGTGTCGCCTGAGGTGAAATGAGAAATCCTGCTTGTGCCAACCCATTTTCCAGGGATGGGTGCGGGCCCAGCCACAAACGAGCGCTATCCCTGTTATAGGGTTTGTCACACGCTGATGGGCCAGTGTCCATATTCGAGTTGCCTGTTGGGGGTGGAGTGTCCAGCCTCTCCCACCCCCCTCTCCCGAGCTCCACTGGTGCTAAAGTGGTGTGCCCCATTTAAAGGGAGCCCCCTGGAATCCTCTGCGCTTCTAGCTGCAAAGGGTGGGCCCAGGAGCCTATGGGTCCCATTGTACTCAGGCAGGGCCTCCTCTAGTATGTGCTCCGGCTCCCTTCTATCGCTGTGGCACTACAGAGCCCCCATCGCGTTTTGGTCTCACCTCTCTGTTGGGCTGTGTGCGCCCAGATCCAGTGCCGCCTCGGGAGCTCCACCGGCTGATGTATGTCCTGCAAGGATTTTCTCTCTGGAACGATGCTTCAGCCTGAGTGCATCAGTGCACGAGTCCTTGGGACCGCGTCCTCCACAGCCTCCCGGCAGCGCTGCTCCCAGAGTCCCGATGCCAGGACTCCTCTTAGCCAATGCCGACATTGCCACCTGGACTTTCGCTCACCTCTGGGGTGGCGTCAGAGCTATAATAAGCCCCAGGCTGCTTCCGCTACGCCGTTGTCCAGTCATCACAGGTGTGCACTGCTGCAACGGGACAGCCTGCGTGGCTGGGCCGCTCCAGTACGACTTGCCTACAGCTCCAAGATAATCGGGCTCCAGGTGCCCGCCCGAACATGGAATACAGGCCCGGGACTTGGTGTGCTGATCCCCGGTCTCCGATGGTTGAAGGGAAGCGATGGGCATGCAGATAAGCATGATATGGCGGTGAAATTCGGTGGCGGCACCAGAGAAACTAGGAGAGACGTCTCACTCTTTCGCCATCTTGGCCATGTCCCTCAGTTCCAAAACAATAAGGGAAGTGCAGAGGAGTTGATAGAATCACCCTCCAAAACGATATATATAAACAAAGAGATTCTATCAATGTGTGGACATGTATTTTATTTGTTGGTTTTACAGTGATGAAAATATAGTGAAAGTACTCTCTCTTAGGGTGATAAAGATGAGAGCGCTATGTGCTTTTTAAAATACCCCTCACACACTAAAAAAATCCAGTAGTGTCATGCTTCATCATTGGGGTCTTCCCTTCCCTCTACGGGGCGGGGCGTGCTACGACCTGACCGACTACGCGGGAGCACTGAAGTGGTGACAGGACTATGTGATGGTGCAAGGTGTCAGTGAAAGTGTAGGGACCTAACAATGTGTGTGAATACAAAAATTAAAAATCCTCTGGCTAGTAGAAAAAAACAATTTATTAGCTTCTCTAGCTGGGGACGTTAAGAAGGGGGTTTTGGGGTTGAGCCGATCGCTACAACCTGGTCAATCTTTGTATTCACACACATTGTTAGGTCAGGTCGTAGCACGCCCCGCCCCGCCCCGTAGAGGGACGGGAAGACCCCAATGATGAAGCATGACACTACTGGATTTTTTTAGTGTGTGAGGGGTATTTTAAAAAGCACATAGCGCTCTCATCTTTATCACCCTAAGAGAGAGTACTTTCACTATATTTTCATCACTGTAAAACCAACAAATAAAATACATGTCCACACATTGATAGAATCTCTTTGTTTATACATGTCCCTCAGTTGACAGCTTTTAACCTACCTGCCATGGTCTGATAAGTTATTCTGGCAGCCAGGCGTCCCTCCACAAAGTCAGTTTATGCCTGCTGATGGAACACATTTTGTAAATATTGTGCTGAAAGGTCTATTGACCCCTTATCTGCCTTACTGTCAGATGTTCTTCTGTTTAATCTTTCCTTGACCCAGCAGGGCTCTGCTCTGGGCACACTACCGGGCTATCTCTCGGCCCTGTCTGCTTTTCTTCGGCTGTGAAATGAGCCTCCACTTCTTAAATCTCCTCTTGTGCATTGATCTTGGAAGGGGTTAACCCATTTGTTTTCCCCTTCCCTTTTATTAGGCCACAGTAGTACCTTAAATTGGTACTCAACCTTCTTAATGTGGGCACCGTTTGAGCTGTTGCAAACCTGTCCTCTATGGCTGCTCAAAACAGCCTTTTTGGTGGCAATCACGTCTGCTAGGAGGGTGAGCGAACTGCAGGCTCTGTCTTCACAGCCTCCTTACCTGACAGTCTTCCTTGAGAAAGTAGCACTCCGGACTAGAGAATTGTTTTCTGCCTAAGGTGGTAATACATTTCCATCTGGGACAGTCTGTTACTCTTCCCACTTTCTATGCCCCTCGGAATCCTTATAAGGAAGAGGAACAACTCCACGGTCTAGACCCAATAAGAGCGTTATTCTACTTTGGTCACACCAAAGAGTTCCGGTTGGATGACCAACTCTTTATAGGGTAAGTGGGAATAAAGAAGAGGCGCCCTGTCCAAAAAGGACCATATCACGCAGTTATCCTCTGTATCAAAATATGCTAAGCCTTAGCAAAGAAACAGCCTCCTTAAGGTCTTAGGGCCCATTCCACCAGAGCAAAGGCATCCACTAAAGCCCTCCAGCGTGGGGTTCAAATTTCTGATATCTGACAAGTGGCCAAGGGGGCATCTCTGCACACATTCGCCAGACACTATTGGCTGAATTCTCAGGTTCGCAGGGAGGGCATGTTTGGCTGCTCTGTCTTGCAGGACTTTCTGGTCTAAAGCTTTTCTGCAGTCCCACCTCCAAGAAAGGTATTGCTTGGGTATCTGTTCGTAAGGAATCTGCGGCTAGATGTGTGTATCAGATGGACTTGTTACTTACCTTTGGTAACGCCTTATCTGATAGAGACATAATCTAGCCGCAGATTCCTTACCGAGCCTCCCCACACTGCGGAATTGATTTTGTGTCAGGGTTGTTCCCCTTCAAGTCCCTCATTCTCTTTCTTAACAAACCATGGTCAGTCACTTCATGGCTCCGCGCTTCTTGAGTGGAAAGTCGTGAAATGTACTGACGTCAGGACGCCGTAGTGGCAAGTACACTTCGTGTCTCAATGTTTAGTAGTCAAATATGTCTGAGGTTTAGGTTTCTCTCACCCTTGTATTGTTCTAGGGATTCCTACTATTTTCTAGTCAAAGAAAACCGGGGCAGAAAACAAATTCTGATTTATTCAAGACGAGAAAAAAGTGGATTTGAAAAGAGAGGTTCACGATTTTGATGTGCATCTGATCTGCCCTCATCTCCAACAGGGGGATTGGCTATGCTGTATAGATTTTCGAGATGCCTATTTTCATATACCAATAGCTAAAATAAAATAAAAACAATGCCGGAGGTTTATAGCAAGAAGCAACCATTACCAGTAGAAAGTCCTACATTTTGGCCTGAAGTCCGTCTCGTGGACCTTTTAAAAAATGCATGGCAGTCATTGCAGTACATCTCAGGAAGTTGAAGATTTTAGTGTATCCCACCTAGACGATTGCCAGATCAAGCCTTCAACATATCGGCAAGCGTGCCGTCATCACAAGATTGCTGTCATCACCCTCAACCGATTGGTCTTTCGTGTCAATCATGAAAAATCAGTTTCCACCCTATGAAAATCCCTTCATTACCAGGGTGCAGTTTTGGATACTGTAAACACAAAAGTACTTCATTCAGAAGGGAGACTGTTATCTATCCTTCAGAAATGGTGCAATCAAAAGAAAACAGCCAATCTAACAAGGGACAAAGAAACTCAACGCCTGGAACCACCTACCCGTCGCCAATGGCCCAAGTCCAGGAGGCCCGCTGCTCCCAGTGAGGTCCCACCACGCTCCAGAGTCTGAGTCCACAGTGGGTTGCCCCTCCAGGACTCCCCAACTTCGCCTGCAGCCTCAACACAAGTGACCCATTAGGGGTAAGAACGACCTCAAAAGGCACCCCTGTATCCGGCCACCGTGCTCCCTGGGGAAGAGGACCTGAGGTGCACCAAAGACGCCGAGCTCTGCAACTTACTTGCCTTTCCGGACACTTCCTGGACCGAGCCTGCAGCCAAAATCCAACACCACCAACCTACATGGGATTGCATTGGGCTCCCGACCCCTCCTCAGCACTCTACACACGGCCTCCCTTGCGCCACTGGTGGTGTGGACTTGATGCCAACTTGGGAGCTCCTGTGCCCTGACCTTAACCCTAGAAGTTTGGTTCCAGATACTGAGTGGTCTGCCCATGAGCATCCCCCAACTGAGGTGCCTCTTAGCTTCATTGGCCAACATTGGCATCCTGGAATCTGCACCCGGCCGCCCTAGAGCCACTGGTGGTGCAATTTGAGTGCCTACCTGGACCTTGGGGAACCTTGGTCCTAACCCCCTAAATGCTTGCTTGTAAGTGATGTATTTACCTGAGAAACCACAAACACATTTTCTCCCATAGGCACCCATGTTAAGAGATTTTGGACCAGAATGTTCTAAATGTTGAACTGATGTATGTATGAAAAAAAGAGAACTAAACCTCAAAGTATTAAAAGTCTTATTTACCTTGCATTGTGAGATCCTAGGATGTGGTATCTAGGCATACCACCCCCAATACTCAAAGTAATCCAAAAGTAACTAGAAGTTAACCTGAAAGTAATTACTCTGTCATTCAAACTGCATTTTAAAGGGATACAAACCTGTAGCAATTGCAAATTCATCCTCAATTGCATTTGTGTAAAGGTCTACAGTTGAAAGTATATTTTACCTACCTGTAACAAGTCCTGATTGGTTCTAGAAATAAAATAAAAGTATACCTTTTTTATTCTTACCTAATTGGCTTGGATTCAGTCTCTGAGTGTGTGCACCAGTCTTGATTGAGTGAATACAATAAATGCTTAACACACTGTAGGAAGCTAGGATCTTTTTTTAGCATGGCAACCCACCCCTTTCCCCTAGTGTAAGTGTGTTTTGAACTAGTCTGACTGGGATCCTGCTAATCAGGACCCCAGTGTCTGTGATTTCTCCTTACATTTGACAATGGTAAGTACTTTGGTAACTTCCTAATTGGCTACTGGTGTACCCTTGCAGGCCCTAGTATATGGTACTAAGGTACCCAGTGCAAAGGAACACCAGGGTTCTCCCATGGGCTGCAGCATGTATTATGCCACCAATGAGAGACCACTCAAACTGTGCCTACAGGCCTGCCATTGCAGCCTGATTGAGCGGGTGCTGGCACCACTCACAACAGATAAGTTTCCTTATATCTGAGGTCAATGCACTTAAAACTTATAAGTCACCTAAGGCAGGACTTTCAATCCTAAAGGCAAGGTGCTTGTTTATAAGTGTGAGGGTGCTCTGCATGAGCAGGGCACACCTTACAAATCCAGGAGTCGATTCTCATGGCTTTGTAATTGCGGTCAGCCATGTTATACATATAGTGGACGTCAAGTCAATTACGAGATGTCTAACTATATGCTGAACCAAAAAAAACATGTTTGCTATCAAACATGTTGGAATCCTACCCCCAACACCGATTCCAAAGTTGAATATAGGATCCCCTGCACTGGGGGTCTCCCCTAGGGAGACCTCCTGTATTCCCTTTACCAACCTTTCAGGGTCGAACAGCAAGCTAGGGCTGCTGCCGCCGAACACTGGCCAAATCACAGACCAAATTCTAGGTACCCAGGGCATAGGTACACCAGGGGTCTCCTATGGGCTGGAACATGTATTATACCAGCTATGAGAGACCACTCAATTTGTGACTACAGTCCTGCCATTGCAGCCTGTGTAAGCTGGTGTTAGCACCACTTACAACAGTAAGTTTCCTTTTATCTAAGGCCACTGCTCTTAAAACCTTTGTCACCCTTAAGGGCGGCCTTTTAATCCTGAAAGCAGGGTTTTCGGTTCTAAGTGTGAGGGTGCCCCTGAATAAGCAGGACATCCCTACAACCTTGGAAGTCCATTCTCTTGGGTGTAACAAACCCTGCCGTTTTTTGGTATCAAACATGTTGGAATCATACCCACACACTGTAAACAGTGTGAAAGGTATGATTCCAAGCACTGTAAAGCTCCTCCGGGAGGCCTCAGTGCTCCCACTACCAGTCTTCTAGACCTGGACAGCAAACTATGGTGCTGCTGACCAGAGGCACGATTCCGATCTCCTGCTGCTGAGCCAAGCTCAAGCAGGGGAAGGTAGAACAATAGGTATCCTGTCACAGGGAGGTGTGGTGATCACCTTCCAGACAAGACTTTGTGAAATTTGGACAGGGTGGGTGCACTTGCCAGACCCACTCAGGCCGCTTGAAGCACACATTTGGTGCCTTCCTTGCATAATCCAGTCCACACCAGTTCAGGGAGCCGTTGGCTCCTGCTCTAGCGTGAAATTGGACAAAGGACATGGGAGTATCCTCCCCACTGCCCAGCCCCTACTCTGGGTGGGACCCCTGAATCATCCCATCCTTTCCTTTAAGTTGCTTAGAGGGTTCTCCAGTATTGAATCTTTTATAGATCCACATGCTTGAATCTTCACTGTCGTCCTGGTGGGAGTCCCATGGTAACAATAGAAATAGCAGTAACACAACATCTCCATAGACCTCCATAGAACAGAAAACTCACTTAAGTAACTTTTCAGCCTCATTTTAAAACATCCAAACTTCAGCCAATCACAGCTCAGACCTCAGAGTTCCCTTCCTTTCAGAGCCACCATACAACAGACTTTTTACCGCACGTCGTGTGATACGGAGACTCTCTGAGCTCTGCTCAGTTACAGTATTTTCTTCTCAACTTTTGACCTCCAGTTTCCGCTTTAGCTACTCTCAAGGTATTTCTTAGACTTTATACTTTTGACCTTCCTGCTTTTGAGATGCCAGAGCCTAAAAAGGGCTGTTTAGGCCCTGTGGGAGGAGTAGACTATTCTCTGAGGACTGCCACAAACAATGCCTATATTGCTTCTACCCTGACTACAAACCCAGGGAATGCAAGTATTGCTGCACTTTTTCAGCTAAAACCCTCAAAGATAGGGAGGGTAGGTTGTTACTCTGGCTACAGAAGAGAAAGGCTGCTTCAGATTTAATCTGAACCTGAGGAAAAGGCCCATTCTTCCTCAATGAAAAGAAAGGAGGGCATTCCCTCGCCACAACATCGGGACTCCAAGAGATCTAAGTCAAAGGATAAATCTGAGCCTAAACACCCGAAGAAACCTCAGTCAGAGGCTTCAAACCCCTGCATCTGCTTCTATGACTCCTCAGAGACCCATCTTCTCAACCGCGTCGTCGTCAAAGATTCCATTCTGGTCAAGAAAATCAAAGGTTCCTGCACCGCCGACTGCTTCCTTGTCGGCGATGACTACGACGATGAAGGTCAAGACATCAGCGGCAGGAGCTTAGACGATAGTAACATTGTTGATGAGACCTTCACCGTCGACCACAGGTTTTTTTTACTGTTCAGCAGGGACGTCCTCGCAGACTAAGGCCATCCACGCATCGTCAACGGTACCACAGACATATACCTCGGTGGTTGCACCTTCGAGTCCGTCGGCGGAGGGAAAAATAAGTCTCCTTCAGCCCAGGCAACTTCAGGATTTCTCAAAAATATCTCTTTTGCCTCCTGCTTGCCTTTTGGACTTCCAAGAGGCAGAGAATGAAGGTATGTTTCGCCCTGCATACAGTCCATTGCAGTAAATGGTCAAGTGCCAAGATTCTGATGATGATGAGGACATTGAGGGCAATGATCCATCTTATCAGGCAGGGGAATTTTCTTTTGCGGAGGGAGACACCTTTAATGCAGAGGCAGGATTCCTTCCAGGAACGTTATCCATACGATGACAGAGGAGAAGCGTCATCAGTTCAGGGAAGCACCAATGAAACTCTGTGTCTCTGGTGTCTGATCTCAGGTACAGCTTAATTACTATCACAGCAAAAGACACAAAATTAAAGGACAGAATGCAGAACAAATCAAAACATACACCCCCAGTCAAGAGATCTGGGTTAAATCCATCATTCTTTTGCTCACCATGCCACCCCAGTTTAGACCTAGCCATATGCAAATCAGTCTTGACCCTGGTCCTAGGATGCTTGTTTCCGGTCCAGGGAGCACCTGGCTTGCCAGTTCGGGATGAACTGTTCCCGTGAGATACAGGGTCAAGACTGATTTGCATATGGCCAGGTCTAAACTGGGGTGGCATGGTGAGCAAAAGAATGATGGATTTAACCCAGATCTCTTGACTGGGGGTGTATGTTTTGATTTGTTCTGCATTCCGTCCATCAATTGTGTGTGATTTGCTTTTTCGTCCTAAGTACGCCAGGTATGCACAGATGTGGGTCCTGGGCTCACTGTGCCACTGGAATCAAGCTATCCTTGCTGAAGAGGGGTGAAAGCCCGAAACCGGTCCTAGGATGCTTGTTTCCGGGCCAGGGAGGACCTGACTTGGCAGTTCGGGCTGGACTGTTCCCATGAGGCACAGGGTCAAGACTGATTTGCATATGGCCAGGTCTAAACTGGGGTGGCATGATGAGCAAAAGAATGATTGATTTAACCCAGATCTCTTGACTGGGGTGAATGTTTTGACTTGTTCTGCATTCCGTCCATCAATTGTGTGTCTTTTGCTTAATTACTATTACAAGCATTTTCTAAACACAAATGCTCCTCAGAGGCCTTTACCTCCCCAAGAGGTACCCACAATTGTTCTGGTTCAAAGTACTCCCAAATCCACAAGGGAAAAGACCCTTCCTCCTCCTATAATCACCACAGAGAATACTCTGGATGCTCAGACAGGAGAAGGTGAGATACAAACAGACACTGATGCCCATGATGAATGGGATGACTACATAGGGAAAAAACCATTACAACATAGATGTTACAACGTGTTGCCATCACAACCCGGTCGTTACAACACAACTACCAGTACATCGCAATGCCATTATAAGGCATGGCATTACAATGCATAAGCTTTTACCACGCATGCCTTTACAACGAATTTCATTGTAAAGGCACGAATGGTAAAGACATATGTGTTTTACACGTAAGTATATGGTTTAAGGTGGGTTGAGGTATAGGTTTTGGGGTACAAATATTAATTTTAGGGTTCAAGGTGGGTTTGGCAATTGGGGCGCTAGGGGTAATTTTAGGGTTCAGAGTGGGTTTGGATTTTTGGGTGCCAAGGGTAATTTAAGGGTTCAGGGTGGGTTTGGGTTTTAGGGTACCAAGGGTAATGTTAGGGTCCAGGGTGGATATGGGTAATGTTAGGGTTCATGGCGGGTTTGTGTTTTGAGATGCCAGGGGTAAGTTTACGGTTCAGAGTGGGTATGGGTTTGGGGTGCCAGGGGTGATATTAGGATTCAAGGTGGGTTTGGGTTTTGGGGCTCCAGGGGCAATTTTGTGGTTTAGGGTGGGTTTTTGGGTGCCAAGATTAATTTTAGGGATAAGGGTGGGTTTGGGCTTTGGGGTGCCAGGGATGATTTTATGGTTCAGGGTGAGTATGGGTTGTCAGGGGTAATTTAAGGGTTCAGGGTGGGTATGGGTTTTTGGGTAGAAGGGGAAATTTTAGGGCTTAGGGGTAAGATTAGGATTTTAGGGGGATATGGTTACTGGGAATGTAAGGGTAATTTTAGGGGGTATGGGTGTTTGGATGGTAAGGGTAATTTTAGTGTTTTAGGGAGAAAATTTATATAGATATATTTACGTACCTTAAGCACTATTACCAAGTGTATGCCTTTACCATGCATTCCTTTGCGTTGTAATGTTATGCGTGGTAAAATGTTGCGATGTAATAGGAATGCGTTGTAACAACACTTGAGTTGTTACAACCACGTAATTGCATGCGATGTAATGGCATACGATGTAGCGTCATATATTTGACTAAATAGCCTGTAGTGTAGTTCCTATATCCCTGATAGCCTCTGCGCATTGGAATAATATACACTATAGTTTTGACATAGGACTGAGGTCAGTATGTCTCTATCGAGTATATTAAACGTAATTACTTGTGTGTGCCAGCTAACTCGGAGGTCATTAGAAACTTCTCAATTAAATAAGAAGGCATTAGTTTCTGACAACCGCATAAACATGACAACTTTGTTTCCCTTAGAATCTGAACAATCTCAGAATTGTGGAAACAATAGATAAGTTTCACTCAGTCAATCGTGCATGCTTTGTTTCTACAGAGTTGCATAGAAATAGAGAGACGGGCGTTTCAGTAAAAAGGGTTTATTGAACAGTCTTATTTCTCATGCAAGAGATATGAACTGCTACAATCGTAAGACAGAATGCGAAGTATAATACGTACAGCGTTAGCAGTAAGATAAAATAATACTGCAATAGCATGGTCTGTAGCTATGACATATATTCATACAAATACATACATAAATAACATAGGCTAAAATGTGAATACTCATCTGATGCCTCTAGCTAGTTCTACCCCAGTGTACCTAACGTAAGTATAGTACGAGGTAAGAAGTAGGTGCTGTTTGTCTATAGTCTAGTTGGGCTATAGTTTAGATTGGTGTTGCCAAGATTTGCCAAAAGTCCCTCTCGGTTCTAGTCTGCTCCATACCTTAGAATGAGTGAGGTTGGAATCTCTTTCCGAATCTCGATATCTAACACCCCACAAGGGGAGTCAGAAACCCTGGAGCTGGATTCTCTGCGAGTAGGATGAAAGTGGCTGGTCAGTGCTTCAGGCGGGTACTTGACTTCCGAACTTGCCGTGGCAAGCCGCGTCGTGCAAGTAGGCAGCCGAACCGTGGTTTGCCTTGGTAAGTGAAGGTATATATATACCTTGAAGGTGTTTAGGAATGCCAGTATTGACGTACAAGTCGGGCATAAGAACGTCATGAATGAACCCCTAAGGAATAGATGTTCATGCATAATAAATTAGTTCTTGGAGAAATCAATATCCAAGCAAGGGGAAGTCCTAAAGGCTTAAGAGTCTGGTTTTCCAAGAACTCGTTGTGACGTAGATGAACGGATGTAGGCGGCCATTCCTGTATTTGGTTAGCATGGATAATGCCTAAATAAGGGAAGGATTTATATGCCTAAATATGGGCAATGCGAATTGTGCCTATGTAAGAGCATAAATCGGGAAACCTATATACGGTATCTAAATCGACACACAACTAGCCCCTATGCGATCATCTCCTAACCCTCCTGCTGCAGATATCGGGAGACTTCATGATCTTATAGAGCGTGCCACCAAACATTTTGATTTGCCAATGGCAACTAAACAGACTCAGTGATTCCTATATGATTTTAAACCAGACACTCAAAGTTCAGTGAGCGCCATTCCTGTAATTTACTTTCTATGGCAAGAAGGGCTAAAGTTAATGAAAACACCTGTTTCCATTCCGGCTGTTATTCCAAAACTGTACAAAAAATACAAGGCTCCTGATGACCTGCCTGCATGCCTCGCTGGTCACCCGAGGCCGGACTCTGTGGTCGTGCAAGCAGCACAGAGTAGAGCCAACACTCCAGCATCTCCATGCACTGCCCCACTGGACAAGAGGGTAGTCGCCTCAACAATAATGGAAAGAGGTTCTCTGCTCTGGCGGCTTCCTCCATTAGAGATTCTAATGCCATGGCCATTATGGGGAGATATGACCCGTGGATATGGTCAGACATCTCTACTCTGTTGGAGTATCTCCCAGAGGATGAAAAGAAAGAGGCAGAAGATATTCTTTCGGAGGGAGACAGAGCATCTTCGGAGCTCATTGAGATAGCTACGGATGTTTCATCCACAGCGTTTCAGCAGATGGCAGGAGCGGCGGTTCTGCGTTGCCAGCGATGGCTAAAAGCAGCCACCTTTCGTCCAGAGGTCCAAGCCAAGGTTTTGGACATGCCTTTTGGTGGCGAGTGCTTTTTTGGTAAGCACATATACGAGGAGCTGCAATTTATCAAGAAGGACACAGACACAGTCAAAGCCTTAGGCAATGCGCCACTTTCCGTCCTTTCGGGCTAGAGGTCGAGGTAAATTCTTATCCCGTCTGCAGTTTTTAGAAGCGGTACCAGCCATATCCACAGAGTACCTACCAGCCATACAACCGGTCCTTCCAATCTACCACCGCGCAAAATTCTCCCTCACCTTCCAGATCTCAAGAAGGAAATACATTTGCTTCTTCTCAAGCAGGCCATAGAGGAAGTATCCCTCAACCAGTAAAACCTGGGTTTTATTCCCACTTTTTCTGCATCAATAAGAAAAATGGGAAATGGAGGCAGGTCATGGACCTCCGAATGCTGAACAAATTCATCAAGAGTCAATCTTTCAGGATGCTCTCTCTTCAGGAGATCCTTCTTATGGAAAAGGGGATTTCCTGTCTTCTCTCTATCTCCTTGACGCCTATTTTCATATTCCCATTCACCCGCAACTTCAAAAATATCTAAGGTTCAAGGTGGCAGGGCGCCATTAATAATTTAAAGTGCTTCTTTTTGGTGTTGTCAGCTCCCAGGGTGTTCACAAAATGCATGGCACCGATGGCAGCCTTCATAAGGCGATCAGGTCACCAGGTGTTCTCTTGTAGGGGATTTCCGTGATAGTCATAATCATTTAAATAGTCAAGCACATGTATGTGGACCCCGGAGCACTGCATTAGATATATCTTCTTAAGTTGTCATCTTCTGCCTTTGTTCGTGAAGGCCTGTATGGACACTTAAGAGATAAAAAGATAATAATGCAGCCTAAGCAACTAGGCTATACTGGCCATTACTTCATCCTGAAGTGAAAAAAGATAGCCAGTTTAACTTTAAATGTAGTAATTTGCTGGGTTTTACACGTAGAAAACTCTCCTTCACAACGCTCCTTTTTTCATGATAGAGATGAAAAGGAATGGATAGAGAAGCCCCCATAGGCTGCCATTATGTGTCTGCAAATGGGTACTGTGCTTTTAAGAGTCTCAAAAGACCCCCGGTATCCCATGAGGCACAGCCAGAGGCTTTACTTTCAGTTCTTTTGTCCGGCTCCTGCTAGCAGGACACTGGAGCATTGAGTTCTACCTTTTTTGGTATTTCTTCAAAATTAGTAATTATATTTGGATTCTTGCAGTTTCACCCGACGTCTTTGACCTTTATCTAACTTCTGCTGTAGTTTTTTTGGCAGTTTTTCTGCAGTTTTCTTGTCAAAATGCCATCTCTATTTGACAAGTGCCCTCACTGCGGTAGGAAGAAGGCCAAGTCTTATTCTCACAGAGTCTGTATTCTGTGTTTGCCTGTGTCTCATGTGCCTGACACCTGTTCCATCTGTAAGACTTTTTCCGGGCGCACCCTGCGTGACAGTGAGAAGATTCGGCTCCAAGGGATGGAGCAAAGGAGACAGAAGGCAGTTTCTTCAGCCTCTGGGAGAGGAGAGGGTAAGTCCTCTACCAAGTCCCACGCTTCGACCTCCTGGGGGGCTCCACAGCAGAAAAACGACAGGAAAACTACGCTGGTCCCGGTCAATGTCGAGGACGGCGACAACGACGTTGAGAGAAGGTATGACCACAATATGCTCTGCCGACCCAGGGCTCTGGGTCGAAGCGACGTCAAGGAGAAGAATGGCAAGATCGCCATCGCGGGTTTCCCCGCTTCCGACGTCGACGCAATGAACATCGCCATCAAGGCATTATCGGCGTCAGTCTGAGTCTCCCAAGCGGCGTCGCCGATCACCATCGACGTCAACGCGACGTTCGACGTCGAGGAGGAAATTGGCATCTGCAAGACTGGCGACATTGAGGAGAGGATCGAAGAGAAGGTCGGCGTTGAGGGGTCAATACGACGTTCGACGTTGAGGTCCCTTTCCGGGCCTCGGTCTGTTGTGAGCCTATCGTCGTCGACAGGGACTTCGCGTACCAGACGCCGTTGACACGCGATGTTGAGCAGTGGATCGACGTTGAGGGGAACTGATGGGGAGTCCAGGGTTCCTTCCTCATGGCCCTCTCGTAAGAGAAGGAGGTTGGTCTCTTCACCAAGTTCGGAGTATTCACATACCTACTCACCATCTAGGTCGCCACCTGCTCCTCCTCCACCGGGGGCCCCACCAGGAATTCCTCAGCCGCCAGTGATTCCTCCACCTCCGGCTACTCCTCCTCCTCCTCCGCTTCTTCCACTGATTTCTCCACCACCTGCTCCTCAGCCTGGCCCCGTGGCTTCTCAGCCTACGCACCCTGTGGAACCCCGATGACCAAGAACATGGCCTTGTTCGGGACATCGTTCACACAGACGCCACCGGTCTTCCACAAGATCACGTTGTCAGTATTAAGAAAGGTCTCGGTCCCGGCATACCAGGGATACATCCTCCACTAGTACGGGGTGGTACTTTCCTACTCTCATGGACTCTCCCCCGCAGAGGGTTTTACCGGTTGATGATATTTCCACCTTCCAGGATGTTCTGGTCAGAGGGGCTGCAAAACTGAACATTCCCCTGTCTACTCCTGTACAGTCGACCTCTGTGATATTTGAAACTCTGCAGAAGAGACAACCATCAGGTCCGTTGCTTCCGTTGGTGCCGGGTTTGGAGAAA
The DNA here is from genome assembly GCF_964263255.1 of Lissotriton vulgaris. Lineage (NCBI taxonomy): Eukaryota > Metazoa > Chordata > Amphibia > Caudata > Salamandridae > Lissotriton > Lissotriton vulgaris. The sequence continues at coordinate 880,967,015 of NC_141699.1, read as the reverse complement.
CCGGCTGTGGATGCCATCTTCTATCAAATCTGCACATTCCAGGTTACAGAAGAAGTATCGTCCACCAGAGTCGGACCCTGCCTTTTTCCAGCTGGACCCCACTCCGGACTCTGTCATAGTAGTGGCGGCACAGAAACAACATGCTACTGCTCCGACTTCCACAGTGCCACCGGATAAGGAGAGCCGTAAGCTGGACTCGGTGGGTAGAAAGTCTTGTAACACCGCGGCGACTTCCATGAAGGCAGCCAGCTCTACTGCCTTGATGGGCCATTATGATAGATCATTGTGGGAGTCCCTTCAACAATTTGTGGATCTTCTACCCAGAGACAAAAGGGAAGACTTTCAGGAGATTGTGAATGAGGGCCTGATGGTCTCTAATCAAGTCATCAGCGCTGTAGCAGATACTTCGCTCCTGGCAGCCCACGGGTATTGCCATGGTATTGCTCTACAGCGACATGCTTGGCTTCATCTCACATCTCTGAAGCCTGAGGCGCAACAACAAATTTCCAATTTCCCATTCTCTGGCATGACTCTCTTTGGCTCCCATGCGGATGACGAGATGGCCCGCATGAAGACCGAAATGGAGACTTTGAAGGCTGTAGGTTTGGAGAAACCTAAAGAACAACGAAAGACCTTCCACCCTTTCCAGCGGCGTTATGTCTCTCAGAGGTTTCAATGGTCTCAAGGTCGCCAGACCAACCAACAGCAGCAGTTTCAGCAGTCTTTTCAGCCGTTTCAGAAACGCCAACAGTGAGGATAATCTAACCAGCAGGGGACAGGGGAACGAGGGTCCTGCTGGTTCCAAGCCCTAAAGGGTTTTCTTCCCCCTCATCCGTTGTCCACTCCAGTGCGGGGAAGTATCCATGAAGATCTGACAGAGTGGCAGAAAATAACTCCGGACAATCGGGTGCTGAATATTGTTTGCAGTGGATACTCAATACATTTTACAAGCCCTCCTCCACACCTTCCTACAGAAAAGGGTGAAAGGAACCAGTTCCTCTGGGACAGAAAGGAACAAGGCTGTATTCACGGTTTATTCTAGTTCGGCAAGAACGAGTTCAGACCCATTCTCAACTTACGACAAGCCAACAAATGGGTTAGAAGAGAAAACTTTCAGATATTGTTCTTGCATCCGATCTACCCTCAACTTCATCAGGGAGACTGGCTATGCGCAATAGATCTGCAGGGCCCATACTTTCATGTGCCCATAGCAAGGAAACATCGCACGTTCCTGCGTTTCACAGTGGGTAACAACCATTATCAAAACTCTGTGCTTCCTTTTGGCCTGAAGTCAGCGCCTCAGGCATTTTCAAAATGCATGGCAGTGGTGGCTGCGAATCGGAGGAGGAATAAAATATTCGTCTACCTCTATCTGGATGATTGGTTGATCAAGGCAGCTATGTTTCAGGAAGCGCAACTGCATTTCAATCGATCTTCCAAACTCTTACTTTGTTTGGGACTACACATCAACCTCACGAAGTCTGTCTTGACTCCTGTACAATGTCTTAAGTACCTCGGAGCTACTATCGACACACGCACAGCAAACGTGTGTCCTTCGGAGGAGAGACGCTTATCAATCCTTCGGAAGGCTCAAGCTCTCATGATCATGACATCACCAACGGTGAGGAAAGTATTGGATTCACGTACCTGAACTCTAATGAGGGAGAAAAGGTACCAATTTCAATTAAACCTCACTTGTACACACAAGCAGAAAAAACATTCAGTCCAACAGAAAATACTGTGAAAGCATTAGAAACTGCATTAGTGAATGAACGAGAACTAGCACATGGCAAAAGGATCAATCTCCTCACAGCAGAATCCGCCTTCGAGGCGCTATTCAGCCCAGTAAACCTGCCTACAGTGTCACTGGATCCGACATGGATACAGTATGTGAATTCTCTTGGAGCGGAAGATGTGAAACACTTTTTCGCCCCGCAACTGAAAAAACTGAATGATTTGAATTATGAACAAGAATATCCTCTGCCAATCGAACTTCTGCCTCTCCCACAGTACGCCTGTATAATCTATACAGATAGATTTGTACAGCATTTCAACGTAGAGAACAAATCCTACGATGCAGCCTGTGCAATTGTTAAAGGTCTCTGGCTGTGCGTTAAATTCAGACCGAAAATAACAAAAACTGAATCAGTTAGAAACTGTTCGGCTCAGAGAGCTGAAATCAGATGTTTAAAGATGGCGCTTGAAAATGCAGAACGTGAATTCCCAACACTAATCATGTGCGATTCGCATTTCTGCGTCAACTCTTACAATAATAAGTTGCAGAGCTGGATTCAAAATGATTACAAAGATGACACAGGTGCCACAATCAAGCATAAAATGCTTTGGAAACAAATAGTTATTTTACAGAAAGAACTACAAAAGACTCACGTGATACAAACTCTGAGTCATCAACGTGATGGCGTTCACGTTGCAGGGAATTCATTGGCTAATACAGCCACATCGGAAGCAACTAAACTGGCTTCCGTAGCCACAAAAAAGCGTTCAGAAAAACACATAGACGGGGAAACCATGCTGGCAGTAAAAAGATCCGTAAAAGGCGACTGTGCAGCGCTACCCGTGAACTATCCACTCAATTATGCATACGTAATCGATGCAAACTCCGTTCCTTTTGCTCGAATCCCTGGAGTGGGGGATAGGGTAATTCCAAACATGAACCGGAGAAAGTTATTAATAGCAGACGCACACATGGGTGAAGGTCCAAGGCACATACAGATGAAGGAATCTCTGACCGAATTACAATCAGTATACTGGTGGCTGGGGATGAGCGTGCAACATCAAATATATGTGAAGAACTGTCCCAATTGTGACAGGGATCGCAGTAGTGAACTGGTCCAGTCTGTTGCCCGGCTACCAATTAGAAACAGCGTAATGCTGTCTACATGCCATCCAGTGTCCTATTAATCATTTAAGACTAAAACTCACTTAAAATGTGGCCCCAGCGCTCGGCTGACGCTAGAACGGTTATAAAAGATCTGCGAGTCTTTATCGGCACATACGCAATTGACATGTTCCATTCTGACCAGGGTCCTGCTTTCAGCTCTCTTATAAGAAGGCCATGGCCAGCATGGGCGTTGGCTTGCGGTATTCTTGTCCGTCACACCCCGAAGGGAACAGTGTGGTAGAAAGAAAAAAACGGGACATAAAGCAATGTATAACAGCGAAGGTATTAGGTTCGGGTGATGGGTGGGTCAAACATTTAATAAGTGTTCAGTTAAGTCTTAACAATTTGCCAGTAAATTCTCTAAAAGGTTTCAGCCCATATGAACTATTGTTCAGAACTAGAATGTACATTCAGGACTTAGATAGTCCGGTATCAGTGGTAAAAGATAAGAATAAAGACTTTGATATCAAAGATCGTTTGGCTGTTTTACAGGACTTGAATGAAACAAGAAAATCCTTAAGCAACATAAAGTTAAAGCAACAGCCAATTACCACTGACGAGGCACCACCAGCCCCAGCAAGGCCTGTCTGGATTCCAAAGATTGGGGATATAGTCAGAGAAAAAATAGCAGTGAAGAAGGAATTTGGGCCTTCTTACAGAAAAGCAGTACCTGTCTTAGCAATCAACGGAACAAGATCAGTAGTACTACCGCCCCTTGCTGGTAAAAAGGAGAACAGAGTTGTATCAATCGACCTGGTAAAACCACAAGCATGTGGCCTATAATCAATAGTAGGCCCAGTGGACTCCCGAGAAACAACAGTATACCCAAACTTGCAACAATCCAAGAGGTTCAAACTGAAAGACTAATCACATTCGATAAGCCTGCAGTGCACAGAGGGACTATGTAATAATGCCATGGAACTCGTGCCTCTTGAGACACAGATTGAAACAGTTCGTCGAGAAACACCAGTCTACAATGATGTGGCATCAGAATGTGATACCGAAAGACAAGTTGAGAGAACAATCCCAGTAATTGACAGAACTGCCTCTGGCTACTTCATCAATTTCGACAACTTTTCTGAAGATCAAACCGACCCTGAAGTGATGCCAGAAACAAAGACTTTTAAAGAAAAAGCAACAGAACTCTTTCAACAAATCAAAGAAGTATATCTGGATGCACCATTGATTGAGCAATGGATTATTTCAGGGGTATTTATACTCCTACTATGCCTAATTTTAGTTTTAATTTTAGGAAACTTTATTACAGTTCAATGGACACAGCAAGTCAGAACATCAACTTAGTCCTAAAACCATACAGATCATCCCACGTGAAGAAAAGAGAACTGTCAACAGTAAATGTCACAGCCATTCCAATACCCGGCAGGGTAGTATGGGACAAAACTGACTATGAAGTATATGGTCCGGTTGAAATCCTTAAATATCCTCACCAGTTCAAGGTTTCATTAAGTGACTTTGTAAAACCAAGTACATTCTCTGATGATTGGGATTTTGAAAGTATTAATAATATGATGTCTGATTTAGTGTTGTCAGCAAGATTTACAGAACATGATTATTTACAAGGTTCGTCTAGTTATGAACAGATGTACTGCTTCACGCATTATGGTGATCATTACTTGCATAAATCTGCACAACCTAGAAATGTTTTTAAATATAACCAATGGGAACATTGTGCTACTCCACCTAAAAGCAGTTCGAAAACATTCTATGAGAAATTTCAGTACTTCTCAGGGTTTAACACCAGTGATGCAGAAACGTTTTATTATAAACTGTTAGATAAAACAGGGTTGAAAACAATGCTGACAAATACTAAATTGATATATTCAGAAGCATTTCATGAAAAAATGATGACATTTGGTTTTGATTATTGGAGAAATAATATTGAAACAAAAACCATCTGGGGTACAAAAGAGTGGCAGGTACAAGGCCTAGAAGCACTATTTCGAGCCTGCATGATCCCAGAACAAATGCTGTTCTTAAATGACACAATTCACCAAACAACCTGTCTTGGCCTAGCTAAGATTAAAGACCTTAACAAACCGTCTATTCCAAAGCCAATACCTGATAATGCAACAACTGATATTGAGATAGACGTATCTAAAATTTTACATCTAAACAAAACACATCCTGATTGGAAAAAGTGGTTAATCTGGCCTACTGACACAAACAACTGTCAAGATAGATTCCTGAATAAAACACAGGGGTTAACAATGACCAGACCAGACCCTAGATACTCCCAGAGACAACATCCAGGGAGAGTAACAACATACAGTGTAGGGAAGCTGTGCCTTGAATGGCTAGAATCATCCACACTGGGTGAAATTAAGCAACACTTATCTTTACTTAAAGATGGTGCTGATTTGCGCGATTTCATTCTGGGACCTCGCAAACAGCGTCAAAAGCGTTTCATAGCGACCAGTATATATGCGGCTTACAACGAGGCTTGGAAAGTCACACAAATTAAAACAGCTGAAAAAATACGAGAAATTGATCGTATTAATTTGGAAAAATCACTTACTGTTGTGGACAATGGGTTAATGACTCTGTCCTCCAGAATATATTCACTGGACAGTATTGTATCATCTGCCATAGATATAATAGACAAAGACTTGCTAATGTTACAGCATGGCCAGTCACAATTGCGTTCTATTGTACAGTTAGGCTGGACGCTGCAAAATCTTCGTTCAGGCTTTGTGCCTTGGCGTTTAATCAACACAACGTCATTGTTTTCCATCTTTAACCTTACTGATAAACAAATCAGCTTGGCACAGAAAGGAGCAGACTATTCAATCCTGAGCATCGAAAAACTTGAGAGATTTCCATTGACAATGTCAGAAAGTCCTGTCATTGATCACAATTCCGATAACAACTTTCCGATTTAAAAATTGCCTTGAATACATACCTACTGGCCAGTATGAACGATTGGGTAAAGGATACATTAAATCAGCATGGAAATTACCATACACACACACATGCTATAGTGACAGCAACAAAAATGTATTTCTTAGTGGTGAAAACTGCAAACATTCACTAAGCGGTATACTTTTGTGCCAGGGTATTAATTTACACGGAGCCTGTGAAGGAAACTCAAACAACCTTTCATGCCACCAACATGTCACACCTGCAACGCAGATAGAGCCTTTCTTTAAGCAGCTCTCTAACAGGAGTTACATTCTAATAACGGATCACAGCTGTTGTGGCCTTTTGCCAGGGAAAGCATATCTCGTAAGCGTAACTTCCATGGTCAAATGCTGTATGCAAGCATTGTTTCCAAACGGCCCTGGAGACACTGAGACTCCCATATGGCCTCGTTTGAATTTCTCTTCTATACGAATTGATACTTTAAGCAGAATGAAGTCTGTGCTTTTGCAGACAACAGTTCCCATCACGTCATCAAAAGAGACGTATGATCTCCTAGTTGCAAGGACAACATCAGGGATTCATGACCTTTTATCAACAAATTGCCCCGTGCATTTCACAGAAATGCTTAGCCAAATTCTTAACATGTCTAGTGCCATAGGCATCCCAGGCGTATTTAAGACCATTTTTACTGGACTGTTAACACCATTCAAAGCAATTCTGGGAATCATTCCTAATTTTGTCCATTCAGTCTTTGGCGGCATACCCCTAATTTTGGGACTTGTAGCAGGCATTTTATTTTTGACCCTCCTGCTCCGATATGGCAAGCCAAAACTCAGACATGACTCCGACAAGGATGGAAGAAACGATCCTAGCAATACGCTACCGGGACCGAATAACTAGAGTCCTTGGATTGGCCAGGCTGAGAGATCTGAACATGACCTGGTTTCTTTCATTCAGACCTACATGGCAGACCTGCATCTTACCTGTGCTTCGATGTATGCTATGCGGAGATGAATGCGTGTTGGACACCTGTCTTGCACTTCCATCAGCAGTACCAATGGATATCGATTCTTTGCTAAGTCCTGTAACGGCTCACGCATTGTGTTGTCCCCAGCGGCTACCAATCCTGATGACGGCATTCGTTGAGACTCCTGTGCTACGACTAGGTGGTAACAGTGGAGCGAGAAATAAAAGCGACATCACCCAGGTACGACCTTCTGTGAGCATTGCTGATCCAGACTTTGATGATAGCAATCATTCTCACACCTGCCAAGTTACAGCACTATCGAACTTGGTCGAACTGTCACCTGATTTAGTAGAGCAATTCTTTGAGAGCCTGTCTGATATGATGTTCTCCCCTGAACAGAAACAATAACTTTTGAAAAACATTCCGACACACAGCGTTCCCATGAACTCTGAATTTGGCCTTCAGTTTTGATCAACAAAGACTGCAGAAAAACGTTGGAACTCTATTTCCCCGTTCACCTAAAACAATTTTTTTTTAGAATTGAACACTTTTTCCAAATATTTACCTTTTTCTGGCACGAAATTCTTTGCTTAAAGTAGACCTATTCATAAAGAACAGAAACTTCTATTTTTTAGGTAAATCTAGAGACATAATAACTCTACATCAGCCTCTAACACATGTTACAGCAATGCATTTATATGTGATGAAATTATCTCGCACTTCTTTTCTGAATTAAGAGATATTTCATGTGTAATTTTTTCGTAAAATCGTTCACTAATTACACATGCTATAATTTTGAATGATTTCTATGCTTAAAGACGTACAGTTCAAATAATTCCATGTATTTCAAATACGCCAGTTCAAATGCGAATATGTATTTTGGGGTGGGTAATGTTACACATGCATCTTTTGCTATAGTTTTTAGTAAATTGATGGACATAAATTCGTGGAGTGGGTGTCGCGTTCTAATCTAGGACCCCGATCAATACTGTGACCTTATGCCCCTATACGGCTATAATCCATTTATTCCCCTATAATGGCATAAACGATCAAGAGCGATATTTCAGAAACTCGTCTCTGGCCTAACACGATCAGAGCCACATTTCAGAATCTCTTCCTCTGCAGCTCATTAGAGCAAATGACACAGCAGAAGCCACTATCTAAGATTCCTAGATTACACTCCGATTTCTTCAACAAGATAAAACTCAGCAACCTGGGAAAGCCCCGCTTGCTATGTTTTGATTAGTAATAGAACTCTAATGAGCACTGAGAGACGATCACTTCCTAGTGACATCTTTATTGACGTCTTATGTCCAAAAACTTACGTCAAACAAGGCACCTTTCAGGTATAAATATTACCAACGTTGCCTTAAGCAAACGCTGCCTCAACGACATCGATGATAGCGATGGTGTGGTGAACACAGGAGCAGAACAGCTGTCCCCTTACAGAGCCCAGCAGATACAAGCTGCCCACGGACGCTGCCCCTCCTCCTCCTTGACGCGCTGAGAGAGACGCTGTCTTTTCTCTTGCCGAGAAAATCCAGCTCTGGCGTTTCCAGCCTACTCTTGCGAGTGGCTGGGATATCGAGTCCTGGAAGGAGATACAAGACCTCCAACATTCTATTCCAGAGGTATGGTGTTGACTAAACCCTTAGAGAGAATTCTTGAAGCAAACCTTGGCAAAACCAACTTAACTAAAACTGCTACTTACTTACTCCCTCCCAAGTATTAGGCTTAGGTCAGGTACACTGGGGTAGGCGTAGTTAGAAGCACCAGTTGAGTACGTTAGCTAAATGTATATATGAATGTATATATTTTATTCATTTAACCATTGTATGGCTAAGAAACCATATCAATGCTTTTACAGTATTATTTCGCAATCCTCATTTTACTGTACACACTTTTTATAATAACTAGTCTTGCAATTGTGGCAATTCATTTCTCTTGCATGAGAAGAAAGACTGTTCAATAAATAATACCTTTTATTGAAAACGCCCGTCTCTCTATTTCTCTGCATCTTGGTGAAAGTAATCTGCACAACTGACTGAGTAAAATAACTGTCTATTGTTTCACACGACTCTAGAGATTGACTCTTATTCTAAGGAGCAAAGTTGTCATGTTTATGCGGTTGTTGGAAAACTGAATCCCTTCTTGTCTGTACCAGGGAAGCTGATCACTTCCTATTCAGTCAAGAAAGTTTCCAGTGACCTCTGAGCTAGTTGGTAACAAACCCAATTAAGTTTAGCATAGTCAGTAGAGACCTGGAAGACCGCACTTCTACGTCTATACTATTGTTTATGTTATTCCAATGCGCAAGGCCTATTGGGAAAATAGGAACTACACTACAAAGTCACTGTGCTTAACTTGCAGCATGACGAAACACGTTGGCTGCTTTTCTTTGGATGTGAATTTGGAACAATAAATATATTTTGGAATATGAGGAACTTGTGAGCTGGATTTATACGTAAGCAGAATATGAACTGATCAATTGGACTGTGCCAAACAGATGAAAACTTCTTTTAGAAAGTATTACTTATATGAGGACATTATAAATATATGATTTTTTGGAGTGCTCAGGGAGAACATTTTTGATTAATTACTTTCTACTTTAGTGGATCGAGGTGGGCTTGCATGGTTACCAAACCCTTCTTTCTTTGTAGCACAGTGTGGAACTTCAACCATTATACTTTCCCCGAATTTGTTGAGCGCCCTGTAGGTAGGTAACTGGTTACCAATAAACTTAGTTAAAAATATTACCTATTTTTATGAATTGGTGTTGGATTTTTATTTTGTGTTGTGTCTTAATTATTTACTGAAATGGTGTTTTTAAAAAAAAAAATTTTTGAAAAACCTTTATTGTAGCATTCAATAAAAATTCAAGCATGGGCCTACAACCGCAGGGGCCGGCCGCTAAACAAAATTAAGACCGCCTATCTCACAGTACGACACAGCTCATCAGCCGACAACCCGGAGGTCCGGCGGCGATTCAGGATAAAACTTGTATTAGAATGCACAACTGAGTCCCAGGATGAGAAAGAGGTTCCCTTTTATATTATTTAAGAAAGGATCAGGTGCCATACAATCAAACAGAAGAATACGGAGGACAGGGCAAGAGACAGGATATGCACGTAATAACCGCTATAATGGAACATTGGCGCCAAAGCATATGGATCGGTGCAAACAACAATACAATATACATTCAATGTTGAGCGCCAGTTCTCAGGGCCTGCCCACCCGGGAATCAGGATATCATAAAAAGCATAAGCACTAAATATAAGTACACAATAAGAATCCAAATGAATCGTCAGCTATACTGATCCTTTAAGGAAGAGAAATGGAAGGAAGAAAATAGGCCATAGAAATAAAAAAAGGCAAAATAAAAAACCCCTTCCCAGCCCCCCACCCTGCACCCCTGCAAATGGCTACAGCCTAAGCCCACTAGCAGCGTGCCTGTCTCCCCAAATAACTAAAACCCTAAAAGTAGGAAAAAGAATGGAGGAGGGCTTATCCGTTTGGGCTCCCAGCCCCTTTAGTCCCCCCGCCAGAATCAGACACCCCATATCACTAAAAGACCAACGTATGACAACACTTATAGAGCAAATTAGGGGGCACCGAGACACATCGCCCAGCCTCTTAGATCAAACAGTTGCAGGTCAAACACCCGTAAAAGCCACTCCAACCCGTCCCGACCTAGTTGATCTTAACCTAGGCCCTTCCGAACCAGCACACGAACCCCCCCAGCGAGACCCAAAGGCACACAAAGAAGTAGTGAAGGAGAAGGGAGTCATCAAGAATCAATCTATTGCGACTCGTAGGCAGTGAGTCCACAAGAATTTCAGACGCAGGAGAACTTTCCCTCCTAGATGGACAGTCCCAATGTATCTTGCCCAGGAGTCGTAAAGTCACCAAGTAAGGAGAAGACGACCACAAAATGAATGGAAAGTCACGAACAAAAGTCTCCAGGAGGGGAACGCATTTCGATACCTCCAAAGTCGATAGTGGTGAAAGGTTCGGCAATACACTGACAACCTCGGGAACACCGTCCTCCAGGGCACCATCCGATGGTTTCAATACTTGCTTCCTCATGGGGTTCTCGCACGGAGTCAAAATGGCCACGGTTTGAATGGCTGCAGATTGCTGTTCCAACAGTAAGGCTGGGTCCAGTTCCACCAGGAGCATCTCAGATAGGCGCGTGTCCAATTTGCTCAATAAGACATCCACATGTGAATGAAACGCCCAAATTTCTGCCAGTATTGACCTCAGCGATGGCTCAAGCACCGTTCGATCCATAGTCTTACACCCAACACCAATCACAATCACCTCCCCAGGTGAATCTGGCATCTTCAGGGGGGACAAACAGGATCACAAACGTGCAGATGCGGAGGGTGACTAGTCTTTATTCGCAGCCACGGTCAACCCGATTAAGGCCGCAGGCCAGAGACCCTGACCCACCGAACCCCGGCGGGCCCAGAACCGGGTCCGCGGGACGGGGACCCCCACCCGCAGTCAACAGCAAGCAGAATCACTCCTCCATCAATGCTGAGCGAAAGAAACGATTGCCGCCAAATTCGGGCTTAAACAAAGCCTCCACTCCGATTGACCGGACCCAGCCTGAGTCTCCCGGCTGATGTTGTTGCACTGCAGCCCGGCTGTGAAAGTACTCGAGGCCCCGGCTTCAACGCTGGAGTAGGCCGCAATCTTCAACTCGATGGAACTTCGTCAAACCAGCCGATAAAAGTTTCCGGATTTCACCATCGGAGTGCGGAACAGTTCATGCACACAGAGGCTAGGCGTAAAATCAGGATAATGTACAGGATATTATGGCGGGATACAGAGGTCGTCGGAGCCGGGAGCCTAAGCAGCCATCTTGTTTGCTGACGTAGCTCCTCCTCTGAAATGGTGTTTTAAATGCTTTACATACCTGTCTTTGAAGTTAAGCCTGTCTGCTCGCAACCACGTTACCAAGGGTTGAGCATAGGAATAATTTTCTAAGACCTATGCTGGGTCCTATCATGTGTTAGTTGCCTCATTGTCAGTGGAAGACCTACATTTGCCCCTACCAATAACCCACTTTCCAACACTCCCGCTATGCCTCTTCTACACTATCGGCTAATGGAGTATCACCTTGCTCTACTTTGGGAGAAAGTCACAACTCTCTTGGCCGAGGGGCCATAGAGAGGGTTCTGGTACCTGAAATAGGGTGTCATGCTATTCCAGCTAAGAACCGAGGCCTTCATCCTATCATCAACCTCAGAACCCTCAACAACTTCCTCAGAAAAGAGACGTTCAAGGTGCTAACTCTTGCACGGGTTCTGTTTGCCCTGTCCTGGGAGACTGGTTGGTAGCGTTGGACTTGCAGGACGCCTATTTCTATATTCCTATCCTGCCTGCCCATCACCATTACCTCTTAAATGTTCTCAGTGTTTCAAGCACTCTGAACGTTGGAGCTTTTGCTCTCCAGCTGGGAGTGAGTGACTTGTTCCATGGCAGCGTTAATGGTAACCTGATTTTGTTAAAGATGGTTCAAGCGCTCTCTAGGGGCCAAGTCTATGGTTACAGTGTAATGTGGTAAAATTGTTATTCCCTCTTGAGCTGCTTTCATTGGTGCTTTTTTAAGGTTGGAAAGTTTGCATGAAAAAAATATACAGACGCATGTCTTGTCGAATTTATTGAGCTAATAATATTGACAATGATTCTCCAGTATTGAATCATTCATAGATTTACAGTCTTGGATCTTTCATAATGCCCTGGTGGGAGTCTCACTGTAACAATAATAATGAGCAGTGCTATAAGTAAGCATTGAGAATCGTACAGAAGCCAAGTGACATTGGTAACCAATTCACATTGTTTTATTACAACCAGACTTCAACCAACCAGAATCCTGAAGCACTCTTCCCCTGAAGAGCAACCACACCTAAGATTTATAACCACTCATCATATGTGAGGGAGTCTATCTGAACTCTGCTCAGTCTCAGGGCTTTTGTCAACTTTTGACCCTTTCCTTCTCTCAGGAGTGATATTTTGACCTTTAGGCAACTCAAAAGTAACAATTTTTTTTTTCCTGGTTAACACCATGTCAGAAGGATCTAAGAAGAGGCTTTTCAGGCCTTGCAATCTTGTGGGAAACCAAGATTATTTTCTGAGGCTCCCCATAAAGAATGCCTGTACTGCTTACACATTCACCATAAACCTAAAGAGTGTAAGCATTGCAGAACATTTTCTGCTAAGACCCTAAAGGTTCATGAAGTCAGGCTTCTTCTTTGGCTTCAGAAGAAAAAGACCCATTCTGACTTTAATTCAGCATGTTAGAGTGTTGCGGATCTTGGATCATTTGAAAAACCTTGCTGGCCCATTGCTAGGATCAAGTACTTTACCTTGTGGTGTACCTAACAAGACCTGTTCAGACAAGCCACAAAGGTCGTTAGAGCTTTTTATGGAGCAAGTTTTTCTACCCCAAGCCCTTCAGCCTGTTGGAACATTATTCAGTGTACATTCTGCCTCTTTTTGTCCCCCAGCTCCCATTCCAGGGCACCGACCATCATCAGTAGCCATTCCTCATTTTCCAGGATTGGGACTTTGATTAATTTGCCGCCAGAAGCGACCCTTTAAGTAGTAGATTTGGGGAATATTCCGAGTCTGACCAAGTTTAAGCCTGAATCTTATGAAGGGCTGAAAAATAAAGTGGTTTAATGTGCATTATTGCAACCTAGACCCAGAGATCTATGGTTCTATCAACATGATGCGTAAAGTAAATTGGTTTGGGATGCACTCTTTTGTTTGTCATCAGTGCCGTGAGGGGAACGGCTCTCCTTCATCCTTCCACCAGCTAGAGCCTAGCCGAGAGGGGAACGGCTCAAGGGCACACCGGAATCCAGCCGCAGGTCCAGCAGTGAGGGCAATGGCAATGAAATCACTACAATCCCCAGCAGGCACTGCTTGACGCTTGCTGGGGTCGTCGTTGCGGCGCCTGGTGGCACGTTATCTGCCGAGCAGCCCTCCCGCAGAGCGGGACGCGAGCGGGTGTGCCCGGGGGAAGCCCGTCCTTGCCCGTCAAAGCCCGGATAAGGCTGGGCTGGGATGGGCCACCCCCCTTGATTTTTGCAAGCCTGCCCTGTACTTCTGTGGTAAGATCAACTATCTATATTTAAAGTTGGTCGTGAACTACATCAAACCTTGACCACTGAATAATTGTTATCCTGATTTTATGTAAAGTATCATTTTAATGAACTATTTGCTGAGCACCTTGTGGTATAAACACGGTACAAGCATGCTTGTCGAGATGCTAAAGCACATGCATAGACTGATTTGTTAATTCTGTGTTATTTTGCTATATCAACTGTACTGTGGGAAAACCACTGAATATAAGAGTTTTTGCCCTTGGAATACATTGTTCCTCCTTTTAACACTGTACTTAAGTTGTATAAGTTGCTGATAGTCATTACTTGCTTGCCTAAGCTTTAACCCAGGTGTCTCCAACAAGTAATTCTTGAGCTACCAGTAGCTCTCCATCTATCTGTGACTAGCTCTCCTGTGTGCAGCCCAGTATAATAATAAAGAAGCTTTTGCTTGGTTAAATTATTTAATGTATTCTAAAATTTCAAAATGTTTTTAAATCTATTATTGAGTTGGGGAGATTTTTTACTCGTATTAGTACCTTAGTGTTAAGGGGAATGCAGCTTAGGCATTCATTTATTACCCATGTACAGTCATTTCAAATTGTCAAAGGATTTATAGATCGAGCCTGGGCAGCGTATTTGCTGCTCTGCGAGGTATGCTGTATTCAGGTATGGACTTGAAGCTCAGCCCATTTTTCGCTCATCTTTTCAATTGGCGCCTGTTACTGTCCTTTCTAAATGGTTGCATTTGGTTCATGAATAGGCTTAGTAGTCCCTCCTTAGAACCGCCTTGTCTACATTTGTAACCTCCTATGAGGACTGGCCTTTTTACTTATGTTGTTACTCAGTATGTTTTATTTAGTCTGGCAGCACTATTTTCTTGAATGATTTCTCCTGTTCCACCCACAACATGCTTTTCTCATGGCGGTCCGTTTCACCTATAGCAGGCACCATCTTTTTGTTTATCTGAGTACTAGCCCAGGGCGGCCGCACGCCTGGAGTGGGGAGGTGCGCATTTTGCACATAAAGGCATGCGGCTGGCACTGGCTAGTACTCTGTACTCCAGGAACTCCCCTGCCCAACACCATCTCACCTCTCCCACCCCTTAGAGGTTGAAAGTTTAAGCTAATGGCATTGTAAATGACCATGCCTTTTATTTATGTGGTCGTTTTCTAAACAGATGAATGAAAGGCATTGACATTTACAATGCCACTAGCTTAAACTCTCACATATCCAAGACCTATTGCATTGCAAATGCTTGTTTTACATTAGTGCTGGAAACCCTGCCTCATGCACTGATGTAGTAGTAGTTTAGTTTATTAGTCAATTAAAACCATAAACAAAATCACACAGTTAAAAAGTACATAACAAATAAAAAATGAAAGGATATAAAACAGGTATGTCATACAGCTAGTACAACCTCGACTATTCTGGCTAAATACCATTTGCTTTCCTAAACTTTCCTTCATAGAAATTTTAGTCAGGTTACCAACACTAATCTATGTTAGAAAAAAAGTGACTAAACATAAATCATTTGTTACCCTAATGTATAAAAAGGCAAGCTTTTTGCACAGATAACTAAAATGTCTCTCAAGTACAATAATATATATATAATTAAAATGCCTATAAATGTAAATGTAAATGTAAATGTATAGGCATTTATATAAGGCACTACTTACCCGGAGGGTCCCAAGGCGCTTCGACCGCTGCGAAACCCTTCCTGGCTTCCCTGAGAGATGGTCCCTTAATGGGTATCTCCAGGGTGAGACCAGGCATCCCCGGAGGTCTGGTGGGGCCGTTAGTGAAGATGAGGCAAGCTAATGCCCAGAGTTGCCGAGTGTGATCGCTGATCAGAGTGGGCACCGAGGCGAGAGAATTATCGAGTCAGCTGACCCTGGTCCAGAAACCTGCCGCGCCGGGAATCGAACCCTGGTCCCGGGCCGTCCTCTGCTCTTGGGTCTGCCGCCTCTAACCAGTGAGCAGTACTAAGAAAGGTATGAATAAGGTGCCAGATGGACTATGAAACCCAATATAAAAAACAATTATACAAATATTCACATCATTAAAAATACAGAAATAGATAAAGTAATTATCTGAGTCTAATGGGTTAAGGGACTACAAGTTTTAGTCCCTAGCAGCCCGTCCTTCACAGTTACTGTGCGTGCTCGGTTAACGTTAAGGGTTTCCGAGTTATCACAATTTGGGATTACATTCAGAGACCACCTCCAGGTTACACATAGCATATCCTGTTAGCTGATCATTTCCTTAAAACAGATAAATAACTGAGTCAGTCTAATGTTCAGCATGGTGTTGATTTGGTCCATGGACTCCACCAGTGCATGCCTGTAGGAAGTAATTCCCCGTTCAAGAAACTCTTGACTTAACAGAACTCTTTTTTGAACCATCAAATAGGGACAAACACAGACAATGTGAAGCAGAGATTCAGGCCCCTGGTGGCATAGACGGCAAGACTGGTCTTCAATTTGACCGGACAGCCTCCATGTTGGCATTAGGTCTAGCGTGGGTATTTCTCCAAATCTTAGGGCCAAAAACGACTGTTTGATCTTCCGGTGGTGAGGTGCAGCTAGCAAGGCTGATTCCCTAAAAGTGGAATATGATTTCAACACTAGCCACCCGTAGCGACGTTTCGACAGGGTATCTTTGTCTGCCATCCGACTTTGCAATTTTGTAGATTTATTTACGAGCTTCTTCAAGATTTGCCTAGAGATATTAGAGTTCCAAAGGTCACCCAGATCAAGTGTCTTAATGCTGTTTTCTAAAAATGTCTTGTAAGCACAGTTGCCCCTTTGCAAGTTAATTTCAGTCCAGACTAGAATTACCAGAGTGTTTTCTGCTGCTGCTAGCAAGTTATAACATTGCTTTATGAACGCCGCCGGCCTAGCGAGTATCTGTTTGTAAGCAGAAATTCTAGCCAGATTTGCACCGGAGAAGCCGATTTCGGGAGCCTAAAAATTTGTTTATATGCTCTTATCATCAGTTTTTCTAACAAAAGAGCACCATCGCCCAACAAAATCTCCATTCCATATGCAAGGGTTGGCAACAGTTTGGCTTTTAGAACTGATCCCATGGACTTTAGATCATGACCTTTAATAGATCTGGCCAGTGACGAGAAGCCGTAATTAAGGGCCTGCGCTTTCGCTCTTATCGCCTTCTTCTGGGAAATGAAGGATAAATTTGCATCTATTTTCACTCCTAGGTATACGTCGAGTTTGACCTCCTCAATTTTGTTTCCGTGAATAACCCATTTTTGATTTGTCTTGACGGGACGATTGCACACCATCACACTTGTTTTTGAAAAATGTATTTCCAGGCCGTTCTTTTCAGTGTAAGCTCCCAGAGTGTTGAGCAGTCTTTGGAGTCCTATTCGCGTGTTGCTGAACAACACCAGGTCATATGCATAGAGAATATGTGACAATTGTTTACCTCCTACAGATGGAGCGTAGGCAATCTGTTCGTGAAACCCAGTGGAAAGATCTGCCAAAAATAGGTTAAAAAGGAAGGGGGCTAGGACATAGCCCTGTTTTACGCCTAAAGTTGTTTGGACCTTCCTTGATACGCAAGAGCCGTCTCCGATTTTGATTTTGACCCAGGTGTCGGAATATACAAGTCTAATTGCTTGTAGGATGCTCGATGGGCTGCCCCATTGCTGAAGCTTAGCCCATAATTTATCCCGAGAGACACCATCAAAAGCTGCTTTAAAATCAACAAAGTACAAGTAAAGAGGTGTCCTGGTTGCTTTCGCTCTGTTCCTGATTAGACTCAGGGCCATAAGATTGGTTAAAGTGGGAGGCGCTAGGGGGCGCACAGCGGAATGGCTGCTTAAGCGAGCACCTCCGCCGGGCAGATGACAACATTGCGCTAAACTAGTATTTTAGCGGATCGAAAAGGGAAAATAAACACATCTTCACTGATGGGAAGGTATGCTGCATGATAGGAGCGCTAATTTGAAGCACTACTGCCACCCGGCTCCTTGAACGGACTGCGGGAACATAATAGCCGGGTGGTGACAACATGGCGGCTGATGTCCTGAGCAGCTCCCGCAGACACGAAGGGTAACGTCGGAATTGGAGCGAAGTGCCCACTGAGATCTATACCAAGCAGCAGACCTGACCGGGAGGTACGTACGCTCGCTCACCCCAGAATCCTGTCATTGCTATTTGCCGTACTGATCCCCGACTTCTAATGAGGAGCATATCAGGGTCATGAAATGGCGGCGCCCATTTCACCAGATCATTAATGACGGACAAGGCCCACATCTTTCACAGTCGCCCAAAGGAGTGCAAGTGACCCCAACTGTACTCGCCGTCCACGCACGCATGACTGTACAAAGACAGCGTAATTGACTAACCCGGACCTGCAGTGTGTTCTCGCCAGCACTCCGATTTATCTAGCGCCATTGCGTGAGAAAGGGCGACAAAATGGCGGCACCCATTATCCGGTAATACAGGTTCGCAGTCAGGCCAGTACTCAAACACCTGCAGTGGGAGATACGCACAGGGAGAAACTATTGATGCCAGCTAAGGATTTATACCTGGGTTTCACTAACGCACAACCTGGCACTGGTGTATTAGACAGGTGGGAAACGGGCACAAATGAACACGCCGATGGCACACCGCGAAATTGGCTCCAGACACACCAAAACTAATGCTTAGCGACGGAGGGCGACAATCAAGACGGCGCAAGATTCCAGTGGTTGAGATATTGCAGTCACAGTGATCTCGCTGAAACAGAAGGGAAACTGTTTCCTGTATTTGAATAGCAGCGCTGTTGGCTGATTAGAGAGGACTTATGCAGATGTATTTCAGCTGAACGTGTTTATTAATGCGCGGTCATTCTACCTTGGCTGCCACCTCCACGCACCCCCTATCGGCCAGAAACAGCGGTAGCAGAGTTTGGAAAGATATATACTGGGCATTGCCATTCGGAGACCGTCAATGGGTCCGTAAACCATTGCGGCGCGGACGGACAGCCACAAACGTGGGATCGCCTACAGCGCTGCACAGATGCACGAAGACTGCAAGGTGACATGGGCAGCGTGTTGGAACCCTAGCGACCGCATGAACGCTTCTCATTTGACAACTAACGTGCTCATATATAGCAAGATACCCTGCCGCACACACCAGAACGTGTAGCCAATGCTTTGGGGCGACACACATTGTGAAGGTGAGAATGGACTTCCTGCACTCGGTTGCTAGTAGCGTGTGCAGATCCACTGCCGCATATTACATCGCTAAGGCCACAGGAAAATACGGCTGAGACCACTATTTTTATACCTTGGGAAAGAATCAGCTACTCACGAGATCAGCGGAAGGTCATCCCTAGTGCATTCTCTGGCGTACGGGGTCCATCCCCACACTGCAGACACCGCAAGACAGCCACTATTGTCCTGGTTCGGCACAGACCCACCTCCACTACTCACAATCTCACAATGGGTAAGCCAGACAAGCAACAGTCGAAAATCACCTTCGAAGCACGGAAACCACTGAAAGGCCAAAGTGAACACACAGAAGATGACTTGGAAACAGAGCCTGCGGGAGGGAGCAATATGGAGAATATCCTCAAAGCCATACAAGTAAACCTTCAGGATATCAACAGCAAGTTAGATCACCTAACAGGGCGAGTAGACAGCATGGCTGCCAAATTGGATAAACAGGGGGAGCGATTGGACACAGCCGAAAATCGGATTTCTGCCGTTGAGGATGAGTCGAAGATCACAACAGCCAAATGCTCAGGCATGGAGAAGGTACTGGAAGTAATCAAGGCAAAGGCGGAGGAGTTGGAAGCCCACTCGCGACGTAATAACATACGCATAGCAGGCCTCCCAGAATCCACCAACACTGGCCGTATGGAGACATACGTTGAACAACTATGCAAAGACATCTTTGGAGACACTGCGCTGACACCCATCTTTATCATTGAAAGAGCGCATCGCTCGTTGGCTCCACGACCTCCCCCAGGATCTGCACCATGGCCGATAGTAGCACATGTTTTAAACTACAGGGATCGAGACAACATTTTGTGACTAGCACGTGAACAGGGAGACATTCAGCACCAAGGGAACAAATTGGAGTTCTACCCAGACTACACGGTTGCAGTGCAGCAGGCACGACGGGAGTTCAGCGATGTCAAGGCCAAACTCAGGGAATTACACATACCTTATGCCATGCTGTACCCAGCTCGCCTGAAGGTCATGTGGGAGGACAAACCGGTGTTCCTAACTACTCCTAAAGCTGCTATGGATTTCATCAAGAAAATCTCAAACAGAGGTAAAAAGACGAACCGAAAAGACACGCAGCTAGACTCAGACTACAGGTAAGATGTGGAAACGCAGAATGTACACGTGGAAAGTGCTGATATTGATTGCACTGGTTCCCCCTGTGATGGGCTCAATTCACAGTATGAACTGGCGAATAACTGCTGGCAAAAACATTTTACTGTTGCTCACAGAGACATAAAATGAACACAATTAGCAGGTGTGCGGGGTCATTAAAACACAGGATTGTGGAAGTGCTGCATTGCCTACTATGTATACCACATCTTACCCCCTATCAACACTAGTACCAGACAGATGCAGAATGGGGCTAAGCACTGTAAAAAGTGGGGTATGCTGCTCCGTGAACCTTGTGATATATGAGTATTTGTTACAGGAATACTGGGAGTTAGTATATGCCAGACATTGTTATGGCTAGGCCTTTCACAGTTGGCCCTGAATGTCCCGTATGAGATCTGCTCACGCCTTATAAATCTGCCTCCATCCTTTCCTTAGGGTGGTGTAGTGTACTCTCGGCCGACCTCTACATGGGTGGTCCCCAAAAAGTTATGTTGGTTGTTAAAGCTAGAGGAGAGACATGGCTTACGCAGAATTGGGATGCTGGAGTGGGTGGGATTGGAGTAAGTTGGGGTTTATTTACTATGGAACTGCCAGAACACTTAAGATGCATTGCTGAACTCTATGTTGTGCTGGATATACAATGGTCAGAGTCCCCTAACACGATGTCAGACTGTTCTGTGTCGAGAGAACCCATGATGAAAGGTAGTCAACTGTATACTGTGACAGGGAAAAGGTACATCAGGTAGGGATAGTTTAAACTTTCTAACTTGGAATGTGCGGGGATTCACTAATCCCAAAAACCTAGACAGATATTTGCTTGCCTAGACAGGCACCATATCGATATAGCGTTATTGCAAGAAACACATATCGATCCACAATCGTGCAGGAACATTGGGACGAAATGGGCGGAATCCAGATATTCTGCTCATTATTCCTCTTACTCAAGAGGTGTTGTGACCTTAGTCAAAAAGGGTGTCAACTTTAAAATTATTCGTACAGTCCTAGACACAAATGGTAGATATGTGATTGTATCTGGTATGCTTCGAGGGCAGCGTATAACTTTGGTAAATGTGTATGGACCAAACGTTGACTCCCCTGAATTTTTTTCATTAAATATGGAATCATTTGTTTGAATTTTCTGACACTACCATCATCTGGGGGTAGATTTCAATGTAGCACTAAATAATGCTCTAGATCGATCTGCTAAATCCACAGAACCACATAGACAGGCCAAGTGGAAACTGTGCGATATCATGGAAGAACTGACCCTCCAAGACATCTGGAGGGTAAAATATCCGACTGTAACTGGTGCCACACATTTTAACATGGCACACAGTAGCTGGTCAAGGATAGATTACTGGTTAGGGTCAGACAACGCAGTCCTTTGGACCAAAACGATGAAAACGCTACCTAGACCCCTATCCGACTACAACCCGGTCCTATTAACACTGCAAATACCACACTACACGCCACCGCCGTTCAGTTGGAGATTCAATGCAAAAGCGCTATTAGACCCATTATATGCAGATACCATAGCTACTGCTATTAAGTAATACTTCCAATTAAATGTCGACACGGTTGAGGACCCAGGCACACTTTGGGAAGCTTTTAAAGTGACAATAAGAGGGGTGTGCATGAGCACAGCGGTAGGAATTCTAAGGGACATTCGAGAACAGATACCTAAATGTGAAAGCCGTATGAAGGAACTAGAAGTGGAATATGAACGTACTAACAACGCTGCACTCCTAGGTGAAATCAGAAAGATATACACGGAACATCAGACCTACGCTGCGGATGAGCTAAACTATGTGACCAAACGACCAATAGCGAGACAGTTTGGCGAGGGGAGGCCGAGTAGAGTACTAGCAAGGAAAATCCTGACGGGTAAACCTGTGAATTCTATAAAAAGTATGTGGACCTCTTAGCTCCTCATTTGGTCGCAATGTATGGTGCCGCATTCGAACAAGCAACACTACTCCGTCATTACGAGAAGCAGTGCTAATTACCCTCCTGAAGCCGGATAAGAACCCAGAGCTGTGCGATTCCTACAGGCCTTTATCCTTACTTAATGTAGACTCGAAGATACTGGCTAAAATCTTAGCAGTTCGGCTGCAACCCCTGATGACAAATTTGATTTTGCCTGATCAGGCAGGGTTCATCCCAACTAGAGCCACCTCGCATAACACAAGAACCTTTTTTGCGCTCTCTCACTATTTACACCCACACACTAAAGCGGTAGCGGTGATGCTAGATGCCGCTAAGGCATTCGACTCCATTGAATGGCCTTACCTATTAACGATACTGCAACGTATGGGATTTCCTGCGCGGTTCATAACTTGATTAACGCTATTATACACAAATCCAATAGCTAGAGTCCGCGTAAATGGTTATGTATCAGAACCTTTCAACATAGCGAGAGGCACTAGACAAGGGTGCCCGCTGTCACCATTACTATTTGCCCTTGCCCTTGAACCACTGGCTTGCATCATTCGGCAGACACACAATCACTCAGCATTACACCTCCCCGGACAGCCATTAAACATATCATTATATGCGGACAATATGCTTTTATATGTTCGCGACCCTGAACAAAACCTAAGCCCACTATTGCGGGAATACGTGAAATTTGGTCAGCACTCTGGCCTGCAAATCAATTGGGACAAATCTTTACTTATTCCCCTGACCGACACCACGACACCGCATGTGCCGGATTTTCCTTTAGACTGGCAATCTGACCCCACTAGATACCTAGGGATCTGGTATAGTAGTAACCCCGAGGAGGTTATTCGTACCAACTATGGCAGAGTACTAACTGAGCTGGAAGAGAAAGTTAGTAGATGGATACAACTCCCACTGTCGTTATCTGATCGTATTGCAATTGTGAAGATGAATATCCTCCCTAAATTCTTGTAATTATTTAATAACATACTGATACCTCCGCCCAAGGTGGTGTTCAAAAACATTACATCCTTAGTTTTGAAACTAATATGGGCAGGCAAACAAGCCCGCATAGAACTACGCACACTAACATTGCCCTATGACAAGGGGTGCTTCTGTGTTCGGACTTCTTCCTCTACTACTTATGTGGACAAGCACAATATGCCGCATACTGGTATCATCCCACGCCTTATCTTACACACACAGCGGTTGAGGAAGGTGACGCTCTGCCGATACCTTTGACAGCAGTCATCACGCACAAACGGCCACCATTGCACCAAGCGGACATAAACACTATTGACGCAACAACTCATGCATGGCGCACACTGGGACGATTGGCGCATAAACTGCCATTGTATGCCCCGGCTCTCCCACTACATTATCACCCAGAGATATCCGTCACCCAAGAAACAGTGGGTATGGATATTCTGAAGCAAATAGGTATGGATACATTCGGAGACCTATATAATGAAGGGACCTTTTGACAACCTGACGACCTGTCTTACATCAGCAATCCAACCATGCTCTTCCGTTTCACCTATTATAGGCTACAAAGGGCGATCCGGGACCTCTATCCGGACTACCCGGCGGAACCGCCCAGCTTAAACATGTTACAACTCATTCTAATATCATCAAGCACTACGCACCTAGTATCACGACTGTACGCAGCAGCCCAGAGTGAAATCCCATATAACTCCAAAAAAGCGATGCAGAGATGGAATGAGATATTGTCGGATCCACTATCGGAGAAGGAGTGGTCTACTACGTGCACGCTCATTAACCTACTCCCGCCGAATGGCAATTTACGCATCCTACACCTAAAATATTTGCACCAAACATACCACACTCCACTACGGCTGCATAAATATGGGCTAGGGGAGGACGCTAGCTGTAAGCGATGTGGGTACCAAGAGGTAGATTTCGCCCACTTGGCCTGGCACTGCGTCAAGATACGCGACTATTGGGAGAAAATAACTGATACACTGCGGAAAATGGTTGGGGTAGAAATTGACTGCTCAATGAAGGTGTGCCTGTTGGGTCTTTTATCAACTGTCAAAGCTGGGAAGCGTAAATTCTGCGCAGTTGCCCTCCTATTAGCCAAGAGGCAAGTGTCTAAATGTTGGGGGGGCAAAGTGGTACCAAACCCTAAGCACTGGCTAAAAGACATGGCTTATGGCAAGATAGGCTACTTACCTATGAAGAGGAACTGCCGGCCAAATCGCGCCCAAAGGACTATTGGTGCTATTTGACGGACTTCTTGCAAGGTACTGATATAGATGTGGTGTACTAAATGATGTAATCCTTTCCTCCCGCCTTCAAACATCCTGCAAGGCATGTGACAGTTCTGATATATATAAAACGTTTGACTTGATTGAATAAAATGTTTCAATATACGTGATACACACACATGGATAAAGAATGCAGAAATGTACTGGCTTTATTAGTTTTTCATTTTCTTATGTTGTTTATTTGCTGTTATGAAAATGAAGTTCTCTACCACTGCTCTACTATTTACTCTGACTGCGGGGGGGGTCATCATCAGTATGGCTACCCCAGACTCGCCGCCGGGCCCCTGGGTTGTCGGCAGATAGGCTGTGTAATTTTTAAAAGATGACAGTCTGTTCCTTGATGCTGGCCTCAGGGTTGTAGGTGAATAGCTGTGTTATATTTGCACGAATCAATAAAGATTTTTGAACTTCAAAACAAAAAAAACAAAAAAAATTGGTTAAAGTATCTTGGCCCCTTTGGATGCCAGTTTGATTTAGAGGAATTCTTCCATTGCCATGCGCCCGGAATTCCAGATATATTCATAATATATTTTAACTCAACATCCAACAGCACTATTAGCCTATAGTTGTTAGGCGAACAGGCCAGGCCTTTTTAGGTTTCGCCTGTCGAAAGCTGCGCACCGCGCAGCTTTTCGGTGCAGGCGAAGTCTTATGTGTACAGTATGTGTGTGTTGTCCCGCCCCTCTGTTCCATTGGCTAGCTCCATAAATGGAGGCTAGCCATTGGAACAGAGATCTGTCCGTCAATGCCGGAGCAGATTCGTGGGCGTTCCCGAGAATTTTAGGCTTTTGCCCACGTCACACGGCGGTGGGCGGTGTTTTTTTTTCCGTGATGTTTTGGCCATTTTGGACGTGGGTTTTGCAGGGGTGGGTTGCGAACGAAACAATGAGCAACACATTCCAGTGTTGCCTATATAATAATTTTGTTTGTCTACAGTTACGCCCCAGCCTCCTTCCCGAGGCCTTTCTATTCACTCGCTGGCTCCCTGTCCTAGTTGCTGCATCAGTGCCATTGTGAAAAGGTCACCATTTAAAAATGCTCCGTCGCGCACCGCGCATCAAGGTGCGGCGCCCGCTTCTGTTTTCCAAGCCTCGGTGCCAGGTCTAAGCCTGAGGTACTCGCAGCTTTGCGCTCTTTTTGTCCCTTGCAGATGTTCTTTTTTTACCTTTTGTAATAAAAAAACAAAAAAACGAGCCTTATGTTAGGAATCAGTGTAGTCCTCTTTTTGTGACCGTGTCCGTGTGCTCATGTGACCTGCTGGGGGGAGTTAAAAGCTGCCATCTCCCTTCCCACCTTGCTTGATATCTATTTCGTGTGGTTTCTGGTCTTGGGCTTGGGACAGTTATGGATTCGGTGTGCGGCAGTTGATGTTCACGGGCTCGTGAGCATATTTAGGCAACTTTCCTGGCTCTTTGGATATCCTTGCCCTTTCCTATCCTGTCCCCGTTTTTTCCCTGCTGTTTGGTACCTGTAGCTGTTTGGTCCTTACCCTTGTTGTTGTCCCTTCCTGGTCTGTTGAGACTTTTAGCCCAGATGGGTTAAGGGGGTTGCTGGGGCTCCAGCGCTCTCTTGAAAAAAACGATAACGGGAGTAGTCCGGCCGGATTACCGTAGTGTCCATCAAAGAACAGTGGGATTTACGATAGACGCACTTCCGCGTCTTTACTACCCCATCAACATCGTTGTGTTGGGTGGAGTGGAGTTCGGGCGCTTCCGGATCAAGCAGAAGCAGCGTTGGAAGCCGGCAGTGTACAGCGTCTATGCCTGTTCTTTTCCCCGCTCTTGGTATGGGTATTTTATGAATCCCAAGGAGGTTTTTTCAGTCTTTAAAACGACTTTTTCCTCCTTTGCTGACTGGCTCTGCGTGTGACAGAGAGTCTCCCTAGTTTAACTCACCCCTCTATTTTGCTCTGCAATCGATACCCCTTCAGCTCTGGACGCCTCCACAAGACTTCTGACACAACTACTGCGGGTAAGGAGGTTTCTGGGTGTTACGGGGCATGGTCACGGTGAGAGGTACTATGTTGTGTAGTGACATAAGTGTTAGCCTGTAATATATTACCTGTTTTGTAGGTGCAGTCACGTGGAGGCAAGAACACTCTGGTCATTGCAGAAGTCCATAGAAGAATTCCCGGGGTCCCTTATTTGTCTATTCCCTTTCCCCGCCCCTGTCCATTGCTCTTCTGCTAACTCATTGTTTCACCTTCAGTGAGTCGCTTAGGGGCAAGGGTAGTGGATCGGGTCATTCATCGCTCCTGCAGTGTATGGGTAAAGTTGGCAGGAACCAACAGAATATCAAGCCCACGTAAATAATTACATTGCCTGAGCGATAATGGACGTTCCAATAGGGCCTACAGGTGGGACTGCTGTTGTTCCTACCTTACAGGATGTGATGGGTGCTTTAACTGCCCTACAAGAGCAAATACATGATTTACGGCAGGAAAATGTAGAGTTGAAACAGGAATTTGGGGCTATGATTAGTAGAGAAAAAGGACAGCACAGGGCTCAAGGTCCTGTTTTGCAGCCCGCAACATTCCAATATGGCGGAGGAATGGGTCAGAGCTCTGGTAGTGGGGTTCCTTTAGCGGTTACCGTGAATACACCTGTTCCTGTGCCCTTAGCTCCTCCAGAGAGATTTACAGGGGATAGCGAAAAGTTTGGTACTTTCATGAATCAGTGCCAATTGCATTTCATGTGTAAGCCTACTGCTTTCCCCAATGATTCGGCCAAAGTAGCTTTTACGATATCGTATTTGGCTGGTACTGCTGCTCAATGGTCCATACCCTTGGTAGAGAGCGATGATCAGGTATTGACCAATTATCCTGCGTTTAAGGAATTAATGCATGGACTGTTTGCAAAACATGCATTTATGCAGGCTAGTGACGCGGAATTATTAAAGTTACGGCAGGGCAGACAGGATTTGCTGACGTATATTTCTACATTCAATCGTCTAGTGTCCGAAACCCATTGGCCTGAGGATAAGAGGACCTCTTTGTTCTATCAGGGTCTTTCTGAGGATCTTAAGGATGTGGTGTTGCAGGTGGTGGATCCCCGGGTTGATTGTGCTGCATTTATAGACCTTGTGGTCAAATTAAATCATAGATTATCTGAGAGACGTGGGGAAAAGAGCTGTTTCCAGGTGTCCAGGGGGAGTATGTGAAATCGGATGGTAAGACTACTGTAGACCCTAAGACTGTGCCTGAACCCATGGAAATTGGTGGGGTCAGAGGTCCGTTGTCCTTTGATGAAAAGAAGCGACGTAGAGAACTGAACTTGTGTTTGTATTGTGGCCAGGGTGGTCACTTTGCCAGGGATTGTCCAGTAAAGCCCTCTGGTGCCTCTTACAGTAAGAAGATAGCATAGATGTATCATGAGGGAGATCTTGTGTGTAAAGAGGGAAAGCAGAGAACGTATGAGGTACTAGGAGCCATAGATAGGGCGCCGAGGCACTTTATCATTACCGCCCATTTATTGCTTGTTGGTGATAATAGAGTGTCAGTGTCGGTGTTATTGGATTCCGGGGCAACAGGGAATTTCCTTGACATCACGCTTGCAGAAAAATTGATGATTCCCTGTTGTGTGAAGGATCAGCCTGAGCCTGTGAGGGCAATAGATGGTACGGAATTAACGTCAGGATCCATCACTCGGCGGACTGTGCCATTGTGTCTGGTGTGTGAAAATGGACACTCTGAGATGGTGTGTTTTGATCTAATAGATGCCCCATCTTTTGGTTTAGTGTTGGGTGTACCTTGGCTGCAGGAGCCCAATCCCAAGATAGATTGGGTACAATGATTAGTGACTCTGGATTCACCCCATTGCTTGAAGCATTGTTATCAAGAGGCAGGTGAGCGGGCGTTTCCATTGTCTTGTGCTGTAACTGAGGCGGGTTTTGTACCGTTACAGTACATGGCATTCAAAGATGTGTTTGATGTGGACCAGGCGCAAGCTCTTCCCCCTCATAGGTCTTTTGAGTGTAAGATTGATTTGATACCAGGTGCTCCACTCCCATGTAGTCGGGTGTATGCTCTTTCGGAACCCGAGGAGTTGTATCTCAAGGAATACCTTGATGAGATGTTGAGGTTAGGGTTCATCCGTCCCTCCAGTTCGCCAGTATCATCGGCGATCTTTTTCATTCCGAAAAAGGAGGGTACATTGCGGGCATGTGTGGAATACAGAGCATTAAACAAAGCCACAGTGAAGAACAAATACCCGCTTCCGCTCATCCCCGTGTTGTTAGACCAACTCCGCAAGGCGACAGTGTTTACTAAGCTGGACTTGCGGGGTGCTTACCATCTTGTACGTGTCCGCCCCGGGGATGAGTGGAAGACGGCGTTTAAGACCAAACATGGCCTGTTCGAATATTGTGTAATGCCGTTTGGATTATGCAATGCGCCAGCGGCCTTCCAGTTCTTCATCAACGAGGTACTTCGGAAGCATCTAGATAGGAGTGTCATCGTATATCTAGATGACATTTTAATCTTCTCGGAGACCGGGGCTGAACATCAAGAGCATGTGACACAAGTGCTACAGAGATTGCAAGAACATCATCTGTATGCTAAGCTAACGAAGTGTCAGTTCAGCACCCCTAAGGTGGAGTTCTTGGGGTTTATCATCTCGGCAGGAGGAGTTCAGATGGATCCTAGAAAGATCGAGGCCATTGTCACCTGGCCTATTCCAACATCGGTCAAACACATACAGGTTCTTTTGGGGTTCGCCAATTTCTATCAGCGTTTTATTTCCCATTTTTCTGATATTGTGGCCCCCCTGACCCAGTTATTGACGAGGTGGATTCCTTTTGTTTGGTCCTCTGAGGCTCAGGACGCTTTCCAGCGGTTGTTGGGGAAATTTACTTTGGCGCCTGTATTGGTGCATCCTGATCCCGCCCTGCCGTTTTTTGTAGAGACAGATGCCTCGTTGTGTGCTGTGGGTGGGGTGTTGTCCCATAGGGACGTAGAGACCGGATGTATGCATCCCATTGCCTTTTTTTCAAAGACCTTGCTGCCAGCGGAGCGAAATAACACAGTGGCCGAAAGAGAGTTGTTGGCAGTTAAGTTATCTTTTGAGGAATGGAGGCATTATTTGTGGGGAGCACGGCACACCATCACGATTTACACGGACCACAAAAACTTGGAGTTTTTTCGTTCAGCACGTGCTCTGACACCTCGCCAGATGCGTTGGGTTCTTTTTTTTAATGAATTTGATTTTGTCATCACTTATAGGCCCGCAGCACAGCAGATCAAATCTGATGCACTCTCTCGTATCCATGTAGATCCTAGGGAGTTGGGACAAGGAAAGGAAGATAGACCCATGATTGCTGGTAATAGGATCATAGGGGTGGTGACTAAGGAGGATTTTCCTTCCTTGGTGAGGGATCGACTACGTCAGGTGGATCTAGCCCCATGGTTGTCATTACCCCATGTTTTGGTCCGGGATGGGTTGTTGTATCGTGATGGTAGGTTGTTTGTTCCCCCTACATTGAGAGAAATGGTTTTGGAGTGGTGTCATTCGTACAGCTTTGGCTGCACATCCTGGAGTGCACAAGACGAAGGAGATGTGTTTACGGTGGTTTTGGTGGGAAACGTTGGCACAGGACATTCAGGGTTATGTGGCAGCTTGCCCGGTTTGTGCCATCAGTAAGCACACTTACTGTAAGCCGTCAGGTCTGTTGCAGCCTTTAGAGGTCCCTCCTGCTCCTTGGCATACCATCAGTATGGATTTTGTGACCGAGCTTCCATCTGTTTCCGGTTTCACTGCCATTTTTGTGGTAGTTTTGTTCACAAAAATGGAGCATTTCATCCCGCTATCCAAAATCCTTACTGCCAGAGAAATGGCTTTAGTGTTTATGTCCTCCATGTGCGGATTCATGGGCTGCCGTCTGCGGTGGTGACAGACCGGGGGGCACAGTTTGTGTCCCATTATTGGACGGAGTTGTGCTCGGTGCTTAAGGTGGAGATTAGATTGTCTTCTGCTTATCATCCGCAACCTGATGGACAGACTGAGCGCACTAACCAGACCATGGAGCAATATCTCAGGTGTTTGGTGTCTTCCCTGGCGTGTGATTGGGTAACGGCTCTGCCCATAGCGGAGTTTGCGTACAACAATAGCTTGCATTCCGCTTTGGGTATGACTCCCTTCTTTTGCTCGCTGGGTTACCATCCTAGGGCATTGGCTATTCAACCTATGGGGCGAGTACCAGCCATAGACGATGTGTGTAAACGGCTGAGTGATATTTGGGGCGTTGCCCGGGTGCAACTGCTAGAGGCTAAGGCTAGTATGAAGGAACAGGCTGATAGACACAGGGCACCAGCTCCTTCCTATCATGTGGGTGAGCAGGTATGGTTGGCCACTAGGAACCTCAGACTAGGTGGGTCCCGTAAATTACAGCCTAGATATGTGGGTCCTTTCCCGATTGTGCAGGTTATCAATCCTGTGGCTATGAAACTTGACCTGCCCAAAGAATATTGGGTTCACCCTGTGTTTCACACATCCTTGTTGAAGCCCTATGTGCCCTCTACTCGGGTGTTGCCCCCTCCTCCTCCTTTGGTTGTGGATGGTCAGGAGGAATTTGAGGTTCGGGCTATCTTGGATTCTAGACGGAGGAGGGGTCGCCTGTTTTATCTGGTTGACTGGAAGGGTTATGCCCCGGAAGATCGAACATGGGAACCTGCTGGGGGGGTTCATGCTCCCCGGTTGGTTCGTTTATTTCATCGCTAACATCCATCTAGGCCTCGCCCGGTGGGGGAGGGTTGTTGGGGGGGTACTGTTAGGAATCAGTGTAGTCCTCTTTTTGTGACCGTGTCCGTGTGCTCATGTGACCTGCTGGGGGGAGTTAAAAGCTCCCTTCTCCCTTCCCACCTTGCTTGATATCTATTTCGTGTGGTTTCTGGTCTTGGGCTTGGGACAGTTATGGATTCGGTGTGCGGCAGCTGATATTCACGGGCTCGTGAGCATATTTAGGCAACTTTCCTGGCTCTTTGGATATCCTTGCCCTTTCCTATCCTGTCCCCGTTTTTTCCCTGCTGTTTGGTACCTGTAGCTGTTTGGTCCTTACCCTTGTTGTTGTCCCTTCCTTGTCTGTTGAGACTTTTAGCCCAGATGGGTTAAGGGGGTTGCTGGGGCTCCAGCGCTCTCTTGAAAAAAACGATAACGGGAGTAGTCCGGCCGGATTACCGTAGTGTCCATCAAAGAACAGTGGGATTTACGATAGACGCACTTCCGCGACTTTACTACCCCATCGACATCGTTGTGTTGGGTGGAGTGGAGTTCGGGCGCTTGCGGATCAAGCAGAAGCAGCGTTGGAAGCCGGCAGTGTACAGCGTCTATGCCTGTTCTTTTCCCCGTTCTTGGTATGGGTATTTTATGAATCCCAAGGAGGTTTTTTCAGTCTTTAAAACGACTTTTTCCTCATTTGCTGACTGGCTCTGCGTGTGACAGAGAGTCTCCCTAGTTTAACTCACCCCTCTATTTTGCTCTGCAATCGATACCCCTTCAGCTCTGGACGCCTTCACAAGACTTCTGACACAACTACTGCGGGTAAGGAGGTTTCTGGGTGTTACGGGGCATGGTCACGGTGAGAGGTACTATGTTGTGTAGTGACATAAGTGTTAGCCTGTAATATATTACCTGTTTTGTAGGTGCAGTCACGTGGAGGCAAGAACACTCTGGTCATTGCAGAAGTCCATAGAAGAATTCCCGGGGCCCCTTATTTGTCTATTCCCTTTCCCCGCCCCCTGTCCATTGCTCTTCTGCTGACTCATTGTTTCACCTTCAGTGAGTCGCTTAGGGGCAAGGGTAGTGGATCGGGTCATTCATCGCTCCTGCAGTGTATGAGCAAAGTTGGCAGAAACCAACACCTTACTACTTTATTGGGATTTTGTCCGCATTTGTTTCAGTTTACCCCGGATGCAAAAAATGGTGTTTCTAATTCAACACCAGAGGTGTACGTGACAGGCAGCTCAACATATTGCAACAGCTTGGGTGTGTTGTGTGGCAGAAGTCCAGCGGCCACGCTCTTCCACCACCCGCAAAGTGATGCTGGCCGCAATGAATCACTGCCCTGGAGTTCCTTACTTCAGCAATGAAAATGGATTTTTCAAACTGTTGTGTTAGAAAGACAGAGGTAGACACTTCTCCTTTGTGCATTCACATCGATTTCCCCCCTCGCGAGCCGTACAGTGTGACTGACTGACCGTAAGGCTCTGAAGGAATCTTGTTAGCTTATATTACCGCTTTTCATCAAGAATAGGCAGGCTTTGCAGATTCGAACCAAATCCATACAGCTGCCGAGTAATTAGAAAACAATGGAAATGTGTGGCGATGCATAGGTGTAAAATACACATGCAATTTACACTGAGCCCAAACCTGGCATTTGGGTTACTGCAGACTAAAGTACTGCAGTTTCAAGAGATGGTGGTGTATCATCTGACATGAGCACCAACTACATTACACAAGTACATTAGGTAATGTTATTCTTTCTGTGCTGTGGCATTTCTGAAGTAGCGTCCAAACCTGGGCCTGTGGTGTTCCTGGATCCAAAGCACAGTGGTATGCAGTAGTGTACGAGGTTGTTATTCCTCCACTATAGTTGTACGCCGTCTTCTTCCCAGTTCAGTGGTATTTGTCCCTCGCAGTTACAATTGCAGCCTCTCTCGTGTAGTCAGGACATAATGTTTCTACTTCTGAGGTTTCATTTAGCAATTTAAGGTATTCTGGGAGTTGTTTTCGTTTGAGTGGCAGGCCGGATACCAATGGTTTGTTCAGAATAGCCAAGCACTGGAAACATGGCTGTGCTTGCTTCCCAGCCCCCTGGCTGTGCTTGCTTCCCTGCCCCCTGGCTGTGCTTGCTTCCCCACTCCCTGGCTGTGCTTGCTCCCCCGTCCCCTGGTTCCTCTTCCCCTGGCTGTGCTTGCTCCCCTGCAACCTAGCTGTGCTTGCTTCCCTGCCACCTGGCTGTGTTTACTTCCCTGCCCCCTCGCTGTGCTTGCTTCCCTGCCCCCTAGCTGTGCTTGCTTCCCTGCCCCCTAGCTGTGCTTGCTTCCCTGCCCCCATCGCTGTGCTTGCTTCCCTGCCCCCTCGCTGTGCTTGCTTCCCTGCCCCCTCGCTGTGCTTGCTGCCCTGCCCCCTCGCTGTGCTTCCTTCCCTGTCCCCCTCGCTGTGCATGCTTCCCTGCCTCTTCGCTGTGCTTGCTTCCCTGCCCCCTCGCTGTGCTTGATTCCCTGCCCCCTCGCTGTACTTGCTTCCCTGCCCCCTCGCTGTGCTTGCTCTCCTGAGTGTGTGTGTGGCTCTGGGTGGGTGTGTGTGGCTCTGGGTGTGTGTGTGTGTGGTCCTGGGCGTGGGTGTGTGTGTGTAGCTCTGGGTGTGTGTGTGGCTCTGGGTGTGTGTGTGGCTCTGGGTGTGTGTGTGTGGGGGGGCTCTGGGTGTGTGTGTGTAGGTGTGTGTGTGTGTGTGTGGCTGGCTCTGTGTGTGTGTGTGTGTGGCTTGTAGTATCATGAATGAAGAATGAATCCAAATTAAAGTAATATCATGAAGATTTATTCCATGAATAAAAGCACGTCTGGTTAGATCCACAACCAACAGGAACTGACCAACAGCAATACATAGAACATTCTATTACAGCATGACTAGAATGTAGAACATTACCACATTCAAAGGATACACACATCTTAAAGAGATAACCACTAAATGCTACAATCACTGAAAACAATATACACAAAATGAATGACTAATAACTAACATACTACATATCTTCCCCTCTTTGGTTTTTTTTTTAAAACAACAAAAAGAAAAAGAAAAAAAACTATTTATAAACAAAAAATTATTTGTATTTCATTGGTCTTTTAACTGACCTACCAAAAGAAGACTTCTGGACGGATGCAGCTTCTTTGTCATCATGAATACAATTATCACTAACATTGGGATTGAGAACAACAGGAATAGATGATGAATTTTGGATAGGAGTATCCAGCTGAGTATCAGACTGATCAGACTGATCAGAGTCTAAACACCAAAAATGGTCACAAGATTTCTTTGCATGAACACCATCATTATCATTGAGAATCTGTCCGTACTGATGTTGCGCTAAAGCTAAACGACTTAAATGCCATTTTTCACCATTTAAGGTAACAGAATTTTCATAACTTTTTTTGGGTTGCTAAACTTGCTTTGACCTTTAGGAACCTTTCTAGCACTTTTAATACAGACAAAATCTCCAATTTGTAATTTGATAGGCTTAGAACCATGCTTATTGTCATGATATAGTTTGTTTTTAGATTGAGAAGAAGACAATTTAGATTTGATCTCTCTAGCATTATAGAAGAACATATTGTTCCTTTTCATCCAACTAGGATTCGTTTTTGAAAAAGGAACTCGACATCTCATTAAAGAGAATGGGCATTTCCCAGAAGAAGGATGAGGAGTTACCCTATATGCCCATAACATTTTCTTAAATTCGCTCTCCCACACAAGTCCAGATTTAATACACAACTGCATAGTATTTTTGATGACAATATTGAGTCTCTCCACAACACCATTACAGGAAGGATGGTATAATGGAGTTAACTTATGATTAATTCCATTTGAAGTAAAGAACAACTGCATTTCCTTGGATTTAAACTGGGAACCATTGTCAGTTAATACAGATGAAGGACAACCTTCTTGAATAAACAAGTATTCTAAGAACTCAATAATAATAGCAGTGTTGGCCTTCTCAACAACTTTCATCTCAAACCATTTAGAAAACAAGTCAACAATTACAATGATAAACTTTATATTGTCATCAAACCAATTGATAGGGCCCCTAATATCCATAGCTAATTCTTCCCAAGGAAGATTAGGAGCAATGACATTCCCCAAAGGTGGATTAAAGGTTTTCTTAGATTTGTCTGATATTTCACAATTTATACATGATCTAAGAAGTTTCTCAATATCGTTATCCATTCCCGGCCACCAATACTGGTCTCTCACCCTGGATTTAGTCCGAGAAATGCCAGGATGACCTTCATGGGACAACTGCATTATGTGAGCTCTAACAGACATAGGTGGAATTATCTTGTCACTCCTAAGTAGAAATGAGTCAGAAACAGAAAGTTCACCTTTGACCTTTAGGAACCTTTCTAGCACTTTTAATACAGACAAAATCTCCAATTTGTAATTTGATAGGCTTAGAACCATGCTTATTGTCATGATATAGTTTGTTTTTAGATTGAGAAGAAGACAATTTAGATTTGATCTCTCTAGCATTATAGAAGAACATATTGTTCCTTTTCATCCAACTAGGATTCGTTTTTGAAAAAGGAACTCGACATCTCATTAAAGAGAATGGGCATTTCCCAGAAGAAGGATGAGGAGTTACCCTATATGCCCATAACATTTTCTTAAATTCGCTCTCCCACACAAGTCCAGATTTAATACACAACTGCATAGTATTTTTGATGACAATATTGAGTCTCTCCACAACACCATTACAGGAAGGATGGTATAATGGAGTTAACTTATGATTAATTCCATTTGAAGTAAAGAACAACTGCATTTCCTTGGATTTAAACTGGGAACCATTGTCAGTTAATACAGATGAAGGACAAC
This sequence comes from Lissotriton vulgaris, assembly GCF_964263255.1. Taxonomy (NCBI): domain Eukaryota; kingdom Metazoa; phylum Chordata; class Amphibia; order Caudata; family Salamandridae; genus Lissotriton; species Lissotriton vulgaris. Next base: position 880,930,994 of record NC_141699.1, on the reverse strand, counting down.
CTTCTTGAATAAACAAGTATTCTAAGAACTCAATAATAATAGCAGTGTTGGCCTTCTCAACAACTTTCATCTCAAACCATTTAGAAAACAAGTCAACAATTACAATGATAAACTTTATATTGTCATCAAACCAATTGATAGGGCCCCTAATATCCATAGCTAATTCTTCCCAAGGAAGATTAGGAGCAATGACATTCCCCAAAGGTGGATTAAAGGTTTTCTTAGATTTGTCTGATATTTCACAATTTATACATGATCTAAGAAGTTTCTCAATATCGTTATCCATTCCCGGCCACCAATACTGGTCTCTCACCCTGGATTTAGTCCGAGAAATGCCAGGATGACCTTCATGGGACAACTGCATTATGTGAGCTCTAACAGACATAGGTGGAATTATCTTGTCACTCCTAAGTAGAAATGAGTCAGAAACAGAAAGTTCATCTCTTACTTCCCAAAAACCTCTCAAAGAATCACTGAGATCTTTTCTACAAAAATCGTTCCATCCAGTTATAACTTTAGACTTGACTTCAGTTAAAACTTTATCATCAGAATCAGCTTTAAGCCACTGGTCTTGAGAAAAACTGTCAAAAATGTTGCTATTAGAAACAACATTAGCAACGGAAAAATCATTCCAAGAATTACGGTCAGCCACAAAAACTGGTAAAGAAAACCTGCTCAAAAAATCTGCAATAATATTTTTTGCACCAGGCACATAGCTTATAACAAATAAGAAGTCTTGCAAACGCATAGACAGCCTTGCAATTCTAGCAGTGGCTTTGTACAAACCTTGTGTGATTAATAATTTCGTGAGAGGTTTATGATCAGTTCTCACACAAAACGATTTACCCCAAATAAATTTCCTGAAATGTTCTAATCCCCAAACAACAGCAAGTGTTTCCCTTTCAATTACTGAGTATCTTTCTTCAGTAGGCGTAAGGGATCTTGAGGCAAAAGCAATTACAACCTCCTGATCACACTCAGACAACTGAGTCAAAACCGCTCCTAAGCCTTTAGAACTAGCGTCAGTAGTGACAAATGTAGAAGCTGTGGGATCAAACCATTGCAGGTTGGGAGCACAGCAAACAGCTTTCTTCATAATTTCAAAAGCTTGTTGACATTCATGAGACCAAGTAAAAGGAACCTTGTTCTTCAAAAGACATCTCAAAGGATAAGTTTTCTCGCTAAAATTAGAAACAATTTTTGAGTAAAATTCTGCCAAACCCAAAAACGACCTTAAGTCATCTTTGGATTTAGGAGGAGGTGCATCCAAAATGGCTCTAACAAGTTTGGTCTTAGGTCTTATCCCCTGAACACCAATTTCGTGACCCAAACACACAACATTATCTTCTGAAAACTTGCACTTTGAAATCTCAGCAGTAAGACATCTGTCGTTAAGAACATTCATAACTTTTCTTAATCTAGAATCATGTTGGGATGCATCCTTTCCCATGATGAGGATATCATCCTGGAAGAAGATGACACCGGACATATCACCAAAAAGTTGTGACATAAGTCGCTGAAATACCGCAGCCGCGGAAGCTAATCCGAATGGCATACGGCGAAAACGAAAACATCCAAAAGGAGTACAAAATGCTGTTAGATCACGGCTGGAATGATGTAAAGTGATCTGGTGATACGCTGAAGATAAATCAAGCGTAGAAAAGAATTTAGCCCCACGAGTTAAGGATAACATTTCATCAATCCTGGGTAAAGGATATTGATCCACAATTATATTATTATTAAGGTTTCTTAAATCAACACATAAACGGATTTTCCCATTGGCTCGTCTGGCAACGACCAATGGAGAAATTCACTCCGCCGATTCGATGGGTTCTATGATACCACTCTCTTGTAACTTTAACAATTCACTCTTCACTTCGTCTCTAACAATAAGCGGTATATTTCGTACCTTATGAACCATAGGTACAGCGTTGCTTTTTAATCTTATGCGGTGGGAAAAACCTTTGAATTTTCCAATCTTACCTGAAAACACGTTAGGAAATTCTTTAAGAACCCAATTCTTGGTATCTTCACTTACACCGGTAACCAGAACTTGTTCAACGCTGTTGGGATCAAGAATAATATGTAAGGATCTTTGATCCTTCCAACCTAATACAGAAGGACCGTCAATGGCAATGTACAACTTACAAAATGCAGTACGATGTTTAAATTCAAAAATTAATGAACGAAAACCCAACATCTCAATAGTGTTACCAGTAAAGCTTTCTGGAAGAATATCACTGGGCTCCAGATGAGGACCCAACTCATTTACTAATTCTTTCTCCCAAACTTTTTTGTTGACAATAGTAAAAGGAGAACCTGAATCAGCAGCAACCTGTAAAGGAATACCCCCAAATTTCACAATACCTAAAGGTTTGCTTCTCTCATTCTCCCCAACAATCAGAACAATATTACATTGTACATTTGTAGCAGAATTGGGTGAAGAAATGCTTACATCTTAGTCATAGTCAAAAGAAGTATCAGTTACACAAGTCACTTTAGGATGTTGATAAGACTTCTTGTTACAAACTTTAGCATAATGACCAACTACACCACAATTGGAACACTTTGCGGATCTAGCTGGACAATTCTCAGAGCCTGCGTTATGGCTTTTGTCACCACAACGGTAACATGCAAAAGAAAACAAACTACTCTGGTTGGGCTTAGACTTATTGAATGATTTGTAGTTTGAAGATTTTGTAGGAAAATTCTACTTGGCTTGTGATTTCTTGTTGAAATTTTTTTTTGAATAAACATTTTTCTTCCTATTGTCAGAAATGTTGCTGACAGTGGGGGTAGAAGGAGATTCTGATTGATTTGACAATGCTTTTGAACTTCTATCGGACAGTTCTGCTTTTTTCAACAAAGTGATGACATCCTTGAGGCTAGATCCCCCTTCGATCCAAAGTCTATCTTGAATACTTTTGTTTCTAGTGCAGACAACAACTTGATCTCTGATCAATTCGTCATGTAACACTCCGAATTTGCAATGTGCAGCTAAAATTTGTAGTTGAGAAACATATTCCTCAAAAGTTTCGTTCTGGAGTTGTTTGCGTTTGAAAAAAGCGCGTCTCGTAACACCAATACATACAGTAGGTGAGTAGTGTTCCATCAAATCAGATAGCTGCTTTAAATTTGTCAAAATCTCCTGACCTTTCAGGCTTTTGCATTTGATCATACACTCTAAGTCCTTCAGGTCCAAGACTGTGTAACAACATATGCATTTTCCTATCAGATGATTGCAGGTGGGGCCAGGGTCCCTGACTCCTGGAAGGGGGCTGAGATATTACCTGTGTTCAAAAAGGGTGACCGGTCTTCCCCAGGAAACTATCGACCTATTAGTCTGATAGATTAATTGCAAAAAATCTTTTCACGAATGGTACTTGCACGAATCCAAGGGTGGATGGAGATGGAAGAAATACTGTCCCCCATGCAAGCTGGTTTTAGACAGGGAACCAGTACCTTAGATCAGGTTTTCAGACTAAATATGCTGTATTGGAAGGTGGTAACCTTGGAAGGAGGGGCCATTTATGCCGCTTTTGTGGACTTGAAGTCGGCATTCGACTTGGTCCCGAGAGAGAAGCTGTGGGACTCCCTTAGGCAGATGGGCCTGCCCCATGAACTTTTGAATATAGTGATAAGATTGCATGACGTCAACTATGCCAAAGTGAGGTGGGGCGGACAGGGCCAGGTGACCGAAAGTTTCCCGGTCACACGTGGGGTGCGACAGGGTTGTGTGTTGGCCCGACCCTCTTCCTCCTATTTATCAATCAGGTGGTAGGGTACTTCTCCAACATACATACTGATGCGCCATCATTGGGTGGGTCGAAATATCCAATGCTAATCTTTGCTGACGATACCCTGCTCCTTTCAAAATCCTGTAGTGGGCTGCAAACAGCATTAAATACGTTTGCAGAATTCTGCAGGGTAAACGACCTACAGATCAATGTAGATAAAACTAAATTCATGGTCTTTAGCAATAAAAAACCAATTAGAAGTAACGTTAGCTTGGATGGTGTATCGATAGAACAGGTAAACGTAATGACCTATCTGGGTGTGACCCTGGACCACCAGTTAAGTTGGGTCCCCCAGATTGAGGCTTTAACTCTTAAGTTCTCACGATTGACGGGTAGTCTACTACAGGAGCAGAAGAAGTCTTTGACGAAACGTGTTGCCCCGGTACTAAAAATTTATGAGGCAAAGATAAACGCAGCAATATTGTATGGTGCGGATATCTGGGGTTTTAAGAATCTATCCCCGCTGGTCAAATCTCAAAATAAATTTTTGCGCAATTTGGTTGGCCTTCCCCAATCAACGCCTACTAAACCGTTGTTGTTAGACCTTGGGTGTAAACCTCTAAATGAGATGGCCAGGTTTCGTCTGGTGGCGTTGGATCTGGACTATTCCAGAACTTAGCCTCTTCGCCAAGGAGTTAGATGAGGTTAAAACACTGTGGGGAGCGTCCAAAATCCCTTGGCTAAGGGAAGTTAAGTTAATTTTGCGAGAGATGGGTCTTGAGCAGCTGTGGATAAATCCGATGATGTCCGTCTTTCCATCAAAACAAGACTTTAAAGACCTATTTTGGGCCTCAGTTAAGTTAATCGCAGTGAACCAATCAGAGCAAAGTAACTTAACTGGAAAGTTTTTATCCCATAAACTGTCACCCTTCCTAGAGCCATATTGGGATGTGATTTGTAAAAATTTGGATCGCAAACTTTATCACCAATTTCGTGTCGGAACACTTCCGATTAACTCCTTTAAGGCATAATGGAATATCAACTTTTCTAGCACCAACACCTGTTGTCCTTGGTGCCCAGATCAACTTGAGAGTATTGGTCATTTCTTTTTTGTATGTCCTGCCTATCGGTCGCCTCGACTTAAGTGGCTCCAACCTGTTTGTAGGAGGCTAGATTGTAAGGGGCACTTGGCCGCCCTGAGTTCCCTTAGTATCAACCAGTCTGAGTTTGTGGTGGTCGGCGTTGCCAAGTTCTTGGGATGGGCATGGATTATCCGTAGCAGACACCCAAATATCCTGTTTTGATTTTAAGAACGCTCTTTTTTCTAGATGCTTTAATGAGTATGTCTGATGATCACTTTTACGGGAAGTCATTATTAATTAACTGTTTAATACCTTTTTAACAAATTTAATAATTGACTAACAGTGTTTTCTCTTTTTCTTAAAAAAATTCATTGTAATGTTCTTATGTCTTTTATGAATTTTATTTCGAAATAAAGACTTATTGAAACCTGATACCTGATAAGGTACCAACATTATCCTCCAAAGTGGCAATGTAATTTAAAAAATAATTTTTCCACTCATCCCATTTAATTATAGGATCACCAGGTGAAGTTAAAAACTCTTTTGGTGTACTGATGTTGATATTAATGCATGAAGATGAAGAGGTGAAGGCACTGTTAGAAGTTGATTGCTCGTTTGTAACACTCATGTTTCAAGTGAGAACAGAATGAAAACCAAAAGGAAAGTCTTGAGAAAGTGTCACAAATAGAAAACGATAATAATCGTATGAAGAAAACGAATTAAAATAACTTACATGTGAAGAAATAAAATATGCTAGAAAACTTCGGAGAAGAATTGAAGCCAGACGTGCTTGACTGAGGAAATCCAATATGGCGGCACGTACACGTTACGTAGGGTCACGTTGACTGACCTCTGACGTGGCAAAAGCGCATGAGAAATCGCGTTCCTGAAGCGTTCCTATGCGCCAGAGTAATGGAGTGCTGAGGCGCACGCACGAATGCAAGGACGGCAACGATGGAAGCGTTTGAAGGTAAACACCTTTAGCGCGTTATGCCAAATGTACGAGTAGATCTTTAAACAGTAATTTACTCACAGTTTTCAGAAATAAGGAGTAAATCCGCCGCCTTTTCTTTTTTATGTATGTAAATCCATAAGCGTAGATTCGAATTGAAGAAAAAAATCTGAGAAAATCCATTATATTTTTTTTAATGAAGAGAATTTCGTAGTATCCCGATCGTCGCCAATAAAATGTAGTATCATGAATGAAGAATAATTCCAAATTAAAGTAATATCATGAAGATTTATTCCATGAATAAAAGCACGTCTGGTTAGATCCACAACCAACAGGAACTGACCAACAGCAATACATAGAACATTCTATTACAGCATGACTAGAATGTAGAACATTACCACATTCAAAGGATACACACATCTTAAAGAGATAACCACTAAATGCTACAATCACTGAAAACAATATACACAAAATGAATGACTAATAACTAACATACTACATGGCTCTGGGTGTGTGTGTGTGGTACTAATTGCTGTCAGCTGAGCTCGTCCGTAGGGTACAATAGGTCTCACATTTGCGAGAGATTAAGCTAATGGCAATGAAAATGACAATGCCATTTATTTATGTTTTCAAAACCAACACATTAATACAAATTTTGTCATTTACAATGCCAATAGCTCTAACTTTTCCAAAGGCGAAACCATTGCATTGTAAATGCTTGTTTGAAAATGGGATGAAGGATGGAGCCCCTCCAGCTATTGCGTGAGCAAAGACACTGTAGAGCGGGATTCCGGCAGTCTCTGTGGTATCAAGAGAAGCGAATTCCCTCCCTCCCCACGCTACTCTACCTCCACCCCACTCTCTCGGCTGTTACTCCCCCTCCAGCAGCCGGTCAGAGGTGAACAGGGCACTGGAGGCGAGCTGAGACCAGGCAGGTATCCGAGTAGAGAGCAGGAAGGAGCGCGGGCTTGGCCGCCCCTCTCCGCTTGCACTTCTAGGTTCCTAACCAACAGTAACCACCAGCTTAGCGCCTTGAACCCTGGGAGGAAGGTTGTCTTCGCACTATCGAGAATGACCCTAGAGTGGTTCCACGCAGCTCTTTCACTGCAGAGACCCCCACACACTGGGACGGGACAGCAGAGGGCATACGCTGACGGGCGTTTAAGCCTGTTTATTGCAATTTTGCGCGTTTTCTAGAGTGGTGTACGCCATCCTATAGCTGAATAAATATACGAGTCTTAAAAACCACTAGGAAGTTCCTTCTGCGCCAATGATCAGACCCCTCGTGATTTTTTTTATACACCTAAGATGGCCGCCGCCTATACATTACTCCGCGCAATAAAAAAATCCTTGGGTCGTCGCCTAAAGTGACGCGTGTAACGTAATGATACCATGACGCATCTTGTGTGCGCGGCAATGGTGCGGCTGCTCCAGGAGATTCACGGAGGAGAAGCGAAAGTAAAAGTATCGTTTTGAGCCGTGCCTTGAAGCCACCGGGGTCAGGCAGCGAATTCCTTTAAGACCAGTACCTGGAGAGCGGCCTGCTTCCATCCAGGGCGCCTAGGTAAGCGTAAAACGGGAGTGACACTGAACCTCCTCCGCAACTGAGGCTTTCTTTATCAGGGTTCTCTTTATCAGTTAGTTACGAGTCGTCTCACCTACGCTCCTACTTAAGTGACAACGTCAACCACATCCACAATAATCAGTGAGGCGTGTTCGTATTTCCTCAAATGTCCTATGTTGCTACTAATTAAGCTCCAGTCTCCTTTTTCAGCAGGCCATAAACCACTGTCCAAGTTACCATTCACCCCTGTCTAATACAGTTCTGCCTTTTGGTTGTGTAGGAGTAAATGGATGTCCGACCTTTTCTTCCATTCGAAGTATTCACCTGTATAAATGAGACGGTGGTGGTTTACTGTTAATTAGGGCAGATGAGGTTCTTGCAGTTTCAAAAGTTATTATGATACATGGTCATCTTTACCCATCACTTTTTTCCAGGGCTCAAGTCCTAAGAAAGCATTTGCAATGCTGTAGGTCTCGCATTTGCGAGAGTGTAAGTTATTGGCATTGTAAATGTCAATGCCTTTCATCAATAAAGATTTTTGAACTTCAAAAAAAAGATTGGTTAAAGTATCTTGGCCCCTTTGGAAGCCAGTTTGATTTAGGGGAATTCTTCCATTGCCATGCGCCCGGAATTCCAGATATATTTATAATATATTTTAACTCCACATCCATCAGCGCTACTAGCCTATAGTTGTTAGGCGAACAGGCCAGGCCTTTTTTGAAAATGGGATGAAGGATGGAGCCCCTCCAGCTATCGGGAATAACGTTGTTTTCCAAAAAGAAATTGAACATTGAGGCTAGAAAAACAGCCCATTTTTGGGAAAGATGTTTGAATAAAGCCTGTGGTAACCCATTTGGACCTGGGGCACAGTCGGCCTGGGACTTTTTGATGACCATCTCTTCTTCAGCTGCTGTGATTTTCTGCTGTACCACAGTGGTTTTATTTGGGCAGAATGTACTAGCGGGATGAATCAAATCAGTCTTAAAATGTGACTTTAAATAATTTACCCAGTCTGTCTCACTGATATTGGCATTATTTGCAGCTGCAGAGCCTTTCTCGTTCCGATTTATTATATACCAAAATCTTTTCGAGTCATGCGTTTTGGAGGCATGGTGTAACTGGACCTATAGTGTTTTATGTTTTGCTTGTTTCTGATGGAGCAGTAATTTCTTCTGGTAGTTTCTCAATGCAAAACCTTCATGCTACCTCTAATTTACAGCTCAAAAGGTGTTGGGCCCTTCACACCAAGTATTACCTTCAGGAGACTTTAAATAATGATGAACAGTCAAAAATGCAATTATTATTTAAGCCAATAAAGAGAGTTGTTGAGTATTTAAAGGGTTTTATTTTCTAGTCAAAAGTTAATTTTTCTCTGACCCTTTATTCATTAGTAAAATATCAATCAGGTTACAGAATTTGGAAAACAGGAAAAATAGCATTAATACAGAACATATTCCAGTCTGCATATAAGCATTAAATATAGGAATGAAAATGTGGCACAACATTTCATTCAAAACTCTTAAATAGTTTCTAAGAAAAATAGTCTTGCAAGGTGTTATGACCGGATTCTCAGACCAGATAGGACCAGCTCACCAGAGCACCACCAACCCGGCCAAAATGTAACCACCTCCCTCCTCAGGACCTATCTATCCAGGCACCTGGGTACCTACCTGAGGATGGGGAACTCGCAATATACAAGCTCATATCATCAGAAACACCACTAAATCTATAGGGATTACTAGGAATACTCACTGATTACTAAGGACGTCCATGCCCTACACCACACTCATACCTCATAGTCTCCCGACCACATGGGCCCAGACTAATCTACCTTGGGGCAGTTCTGATTATATACCATTTCACACTGGCCACAACCAGTGCTCCCTCAAGCCACGATCCTGTGGGTATAGGCACCAGTGTCCTCCCTGGTGTTCTCTTACTTACACTTCAAGCCGCAATCTTGCAGGTATATGCACCAGTGTCCCTCCTGGTGTTCTCTTACTTACACTTCAAGCCGCAATCTTGCGGGTATATGCACCAGTGTCCCTCCTGGTGTTCTCTTACTTACAAGCCACAATCCGGTGGGTATAACGCCGCATCCCAACGACTATCACTTTCCTATGAATACCTTCAGCTCTCTCTCTCTATGTTGGGAAGTTTCTCTCACTATTCACTAGAGGTACAATAATATTATGGAATGGCCGAATTACATAGTGTATAACTTATTCTCTTAGCTCAAGGGCTCCTCTCTCCCTAATTATTCAGTTATTACTTACCTGATCAGGGGCAGCATCTGTTCGTGCAGTAACACCTGACTAGAAGAACAGGTTACCTTCACTATATAAGAATAAGAGGCACACACTGTATGCAAAAGTTATTCCCTGATTTAAGCGCTCCTACTTCCTTTTGATCCATCAGTTACTATACAGCATCTGGTTAGAAGAAAGGTTAGCTCTATCATAAGAACAACACATGCACATTGGTTCACTAAGAACTGGGGTATCTTTATTACAATAACAACAATAGCAATATACTATAACACATAGCCTGAAAAGTAAAAGGGGAATAGACACATACACAGATCTGCGGGGTCTCTGTAAAGCTTTATTACTATACCACATCCACATGTAACTAACAGGGACTGTAAATAGCTAAAGAGGGAATGGATTATACTGCACACCGCTGAAAGGAAAAGGATTAGCAACACAATAGGGACAAGGTTAATGTTTAAAGGTAAAGAAGGATATCACCTAATGAGTATGAAGTCTTGCTCTAGCTGTCATCTGGGCTCCTCTCTCGTCTGTGCCTTAGCTTGTCTTAGATCCTCCCCTGCACTCTTGGACACGCATCTGCGCTGATCACTCTGCACTGGATTCCTCTCCCCCCACAAACTCTCTCCACCTTCCAACTTCAGCCTAATAGTTTCTGCCGCTTTGATAACCGTTCGCTCCACTAGCTTCTTCACTCTGTCTGATTATCTCAGTTCCAATGTCCAATTCACTCCAGCTGCTCCCACAGATTAATCCACGATATAACTTCAGTCTCTTCCAAAAGGCATCACTTCAGACTCCAGCTGATCATCCTGATAAGTAACTGCTTCTTACTGCTTCCTTCAGTTCCAAACATTATCTCACTTCTCTCTGTTCAAAACACCATCTGCTCACAACTGCTTCTGGTTTCTCTCTCTGGTTCCAGCTCACTGACTGTCTGTCTGTCTTCTCTCTGTTCCAAGCATCCACTGTCTCTTCTCCTCTGCTCCAACTCCTCTCCTTCTCCACTCCTTCTGCACTCAACTCTTTATGCTCCAATCATCGACTGAACTCCTTCCAAATCAAACTCTTTCTGACTGACTCCGCCTCTTCACTTCACTAATATAGAATGCTCTTCCCTCATGGAAATTTCCAACAGAGGGCTGCCTCCCACCGAATTCCTGTGCCAGCTCCAGGGCTCCTCGCGCATCTGCATGTTACGTCTGGGCCCAAGAGACAAACACATTCTTCCGATAAGAACCAGTCTCGGCTGGTTTTCCCCTAGCGAACAACACCTTATAACTAAAACATTACCTTTACCCTGCAAGCATCTCCGTCTGCAGGGACAGAAAGCAATGAAGTCTCTCTAGTTCTGGGCCTTGTAGGCCTGAGAAGGATGAAATAACACTTAGCTCTGTCAGAGTACATACACAAACCATACCAATATGTACGACAGGATCCACCCTCTACTTTAGGTAGGATGTTGAAAGGACACATAATTATGTCAAAGCCAATCGGCAATAGATGGATTAGAGTCAAGAATAAGGGATCTATCATCATATTAAGCAGCTATCCTCTAGTATATGCTTCTAGGTCTGGAAAAAGGCCTTAAAAGGACCAACACAAGGGAAGAATAGAGATTCAAGATGGTAGCAAGCTTAAAGTCACCATCACTCAGAAGTAGAGCCAAAAACCCGGTCAGAACACAAGGCTAATCAAAAATCAAATAGTTTGCAAAAATCTCCCATTAAGAGAAATAAATGCATAAGTCAAATAAATCTTTTCAGACCTAATTAATTAGTCAAAGCATAACTGAAAGTTTAGCATCTAAATCTAAAAAAACCTTTCTGTCTGTTGCTGTTCTTCTGAATCTGTCTGTGTCTAAAGAGCAAGCAGGGAGGGAGACGGCCCGCCCTTCACCAGACCTCAAAGGAATGTGGCCTGCAGTGCCAAAATATGACGTGGAAGCAAGAAACCTCCCCTTGACACTCCTCGGATGCCATTCCTCCCTTCAGCAATCTCCCGGGACCTTTCTCGTAACTAACCCATAGAATGTCTGGCCTAATCTGTTCCTTCTCTCAAGAGCTCACACACCCCCCTAATGAGCCTAGAAGCCAGCTGAGCTGAGAAAGCCAGCCCCTCCTCCGGAGAGGTCAGAATTTATACACAAAATTTTGGCAGACTACACAAAATGTTTCAACTTCAGGAAAACCTGTACGTGATTGGTCAGTCATGATGGCATGAGTTCTCATTACCCTGACTCATTCTAAAAAACCTGACTTTACCAGTTTTAACAAAAGAAGCATACATGAATAATACATTCATAAACATTTGCAACATTTACAGGAAAAATGTTTCATTCTAATTCTTCCTTCCTTTCACAGCGCAGTAGGACGGATACTTTAGTTAGCTGGTACATTGGCACAATCACAAGAATGTACAGTTCAAGATGTCCTTGACTCCTTCCGCAGTTTGAGTCAAGCTGCCACAGTCTGCGCATGCTCCCTTCTCTTTCAAAGCAAGCCATAGCCTTGCTGGTTTCACAGACAGCCATTTAATGGTAGGCCCCAAAATAAAACAAACACAAAGATAATATTAATTTCATGTAAATCAGCCCATTATGTTTCCCAACTCCATACTAATAGTCCTTATAAATGTTTACCTAGCCAAGCTACTAGTGTAAAGCAGCTTTTCTATTATTTATGACAACATGCAAAATAAATGTGCAATGTGCAACAAAGAAAAAGAGATGTTATTAACTGAAAATATTTATCAAAATATGCAACAAGTCAAAGTCTCTTAAGACAGAAATAGTGGATTTAGGGATGAGCTGGGAAGAGAGAAACATATTCTATTAATCTTCAAAGCTAAAAAGGCCACTTTTCTCTACATTGCAAAAACACATGTTAATTCAATTTAAATGCAGTCTGTCTGAAGCACAAAAATAAAACAATGTCTGACTGCAGATGAAATCTGCTCCATCAATTGTTTCTACTTCCAGATCTTTTTTTTATCTGCTGTCTTTCATTACTGAACTGTTGTAGTAGGTAAGGTTCTCCTGGATGTTGGCGTACTTGCCGAAAGAGTCTGCCTGTTTCCTTTCTCATGTTCCGAATTAGAACAGGCGGAATGAACGATTTGCCATGATCCCTTCTTGTGACTCCTCTCATTTTGGGTTTTAGTCATATTATTAGCAAGGGTCTCCCAAGTCGCTATTGGACTGATGTGATCACTGCTAAAAATCTTGAATGGGGTGATCACTGTAAAATCACTAATATTAGTAGATCTGGATGATTTCCATTGAACATAAGTAGCTCTTATTGCAGAAAAGGTTGGAGACCCCTGCTTTAACTCCACTAAGGCCCTTATACCAATTGCAGTCTGACAAGAATAGTCCCAACAACAAAGCACTTGGGCAACAATGGGGAAAAGGAAAGCAGCGGAAACAATGACAGGAAGGAAAAAGATAGCAAGGACACATAAACAGGCTAAATCTGCAGCAGAGAACTGTACTTTAGCATCTTTTGATGACCTAATAGAAGAGGTAGAAAATATGCTGTCTAATGGTAAAGAGCCTAGCCCCAAGGGGAAAAGTAAAATCTCATCCTGCTATAGCAGATTGGACAAAGTGACCTATGTAAGACCAAACAGTGCAACTATTATAGTCCACCGAGCTTATAATAAGACACCGTCACAACCATCAATTACACCTCCCTTAAAGACTGGACTGAGTATTCGTAAGGCAACCCCTTCTAGATCGGATAACATAGATAGGAACCAGGGAAGCCCGGTGCATAGAGAGATTATAAATATAGTGTTCTAACAGATATTCACCCTTAGTAGATAACTTGGAGGGGACACAAGTAGAGCAAGTAATTGGAAAAGATGGAAGTAGTCAATGCCTTATTAACCCGAGTGCAGTGGTTGTTCAAACGCAGGTACAGTCACTTGATACCCATACACTTGTGTTGGACCTTTGTACAAAATTAAATGCAGTTCAAGAGGAGGTCTTGGTACTTAAAAGGATGATTGAGTATCCAATAACAACAACATAGAATCCACCTTAGTTAAGGAGATCAAACCAGTCACATGGACTGACCATTCATTAATTCGCTTTTAATTCTCCACTCCCACAATACCAGCAAGAGTCACCAAACCCATACATGGAACCTATAGAGCCTGGAAATTAGTCACACCTGATTCATTTTATCTCCACTTCGCCCCTAACGATCTAGCAACACTGGGGACACTACCTACTAATAAAGGTGCAGTGAACCTGCAAACAGAGATCACTAAGACACTGGACCAATGCGCACCAAAACTCTAATCTAAATCGAGAACTACGGTATCCAAAAAGTGGTACACAGTAGAACTTAAAGCACTGAAAAAAAGTGCAAAACAATGGAACACAACTGGAGATTGTCCAGAAGGGACCTGGATAAATCGGCGTATAGAACAGAACTTAACGGCTACACTCATGCGCTCAAGAAGGCAAAAAGGGCATACTTTGCACAACAAATAAACGAGAACGCAAACTCTGCAAAAGAATTATATAAAATAGTGCGCGAACTATGCAAACCGACCTGTATGTCCCAAACTTTGCATCCGTCAGTAGAAAGTTGTGAAAACATCAGCAAATTTTTTTATGGACAAAATAGGCACAATCTACGCGTCATTTAACACCATCACCCCAGTAAATGTCATCAACTGGGAAAGCAGGGACCCTCACCCAACACCCTCAAAGGTTTAGGCAGCTTTGTCCCTTTCACAGAAAAAGAGGTGGCTAAAACAATAGGGGAAGTCAAATCAGGATCCCCTCTCGACCCCTGCCCACATTTAATTTTTTCACAAATCATACCTACCCTGTGCCCCTATATTACACAGCTGTTTAACCAATCTCTGGAGAAGCAGTCTTCCCAAAGAATTGGAAACAAGCCATAGTGACTCCGCTATTAAAAAAGATAGGCTCAGATGTAAATAACCCAGCCACTATAGGCCAAGCTCCCAGCTCCCCTATCTCTCCAAGGTACTGGAAAAACTAGTCAACAGACAACTATCTAGCTATTTAGAATCTAACAAGTTGCTGGACCCCTCACAAACAGGTTTCAGGGCCACAAACAGCACGGAGGCAACTCTCCTGGCTGTCCTAGATAACATAAGATCGTACTGGATCAAGGAAAGGCAGTAGCCCTGATCCTGTTAGACCTGTCGGCGGCTTTCGACACGGTCTTCCACCAAATCCTATTGGAAAATTTGTGCAAAAAAGGGATACACGCAAAAGCCCTTCAATGGCTCAGTTCATTTCTGTGTAACAGAACTCAAACTTTGCAACTGGATGCTTTTTCATCTACCCCAAAAAACCTCAGCTGCGGTGTCCCGCAGGGAGCATCCCCGAGCCCCACACTATTTAATGCCTATGTATCATCTTTGGCAAAAATTGGTACGAAATGGGGATTTGAGATTTGCTCCTATGCGGACGATACACAACTGACAATAGCCATAGTGATGTCAATAGATGACCCCAGGACCACCCTTAGAGGCACCCTCATCTACAGGCCTCCAGGTTCCCGCACTCAATTCAGCGATGACATCACGGACTTCGTCAGCCCACATGCCCTCACCTCCGAGAACTACATTCTTCTAGGAGACCTCAATTACCACCTTGAAAACACACTCAACAGCAACACCACCACCCTTCTGGACAACCTGGCCAACCTCGGACTCAAACAACTTGTTGACTCCCCCACCCACACAGCCGGACACACACTCGACCCTGTCTTCACCTCCAGCAAGCACATCTCCTTCGATCGCACTACAGCTCTCCACTGGACGGATCACAGCTGTGTACACTTCAGCTACAAAACCACCCTGACCCACAACCGTCCACACCCCATCCCCCGAAGAAACTGGAACAAAATCACCACCGACCAACTCCTCGCATCACTCAACCAAAACCCTCCCACCCTAGCAACGGACCCAAACCAAGCAGCCACCAACCTCAGGCAATGGATTTCCCACAGTGCGGACAAATTAGCTCCCCTGAAAAAGCCCCAGTTGAAATCAGCCAACAAAAAGGCTCCCTGGTTCAATGATGAACTTAAAAAATCCAAGAAGCTATGTCGCACCATGGAGAAGAATTGGAGAAAAAACCCAACCTCAGACAACATGGCCTCCCTCAAGACAGCCACCCGCAAACACCACCAACTGATTCGATCCGCCAAGAAATCAGCATTCAAGGATCGCCTCGACAACAATTCTCATAACAGCAAGGAACTCTTCAATATCGTCAAAGAACTCACTAACCCCACCGCAGCATCCAACGACATCACTCCCTCCCAAGACCTCTGCGATGCGCTATCCTCCTTCCTCTACAACAAAATTGCCGACATCCACAAGAGCTTCAAGAATACTCCCAGTGATCAACCCGCATCACCCCCTTCAGATCCCACTCCTCCAATCAACAACCTCAGCGCCTGGAACCCAATCACCACTGAAGACACCATTCACCTCATGAACTCAATCCACTCTGGCTCGCCCTCTGACCCCTGTCCCCACCACATCTTCAACAAAGCCAACTCCATCATCGCACCCCAACTCCGCGATGTCATCAACTTTTCTTTCAACTCTGCCACCTTTCCAGAAATCTGGAAACACGCCGAACTCAGCGCCCTTCTAAAAAAACCCACAGCAGATCCCTCAGAACTGAAAAACTACCGACCCATATCCCTCCTCCCTTTCCCGGCCAAATTCATCGAGAAAGCCGTCAACAGCCAACTCGCCGCCTTTCTTGAATACAAAAACTCCCTTGATCCATCTCAATCCGGATTTCGGGCCAAACACAGCACCGAAACCACCCTCATTGCAGCGACCGACGACATCCGAACACTCCTGGACAATGGAGAAACAGTAGCCCTCATCCTACTCGACCTATCCGCCGCTTTCGACACAGTCTGCCACAGCACCCTTATACAACGCCTCAGCAATATCGGCATACAAGGAAAAGCCTTGGACTGGATCATCTCGTTCCTAGCTGGGAGAACTCAGAGAGTCCGACTTCCCCCATTCTACTCTGAGGCCAGCGAAGTCATCTGCGGCGTTCCTCAAGGATCCTCACTCAGTCCCACCCTCTTCAACGTCTACATGAGCCCTCTCGCTTCTATCGCGCGTCAACACAACCTCAACATCATCTCTTACGCCGACGACACCCAGCTAATCCTTTCCCTCACCAAAGACCCCAACACCGCCAAAACCAATCTTCACAAAGGCATGAAAGAAGTAGCCGAGTGGATGAAACAGAGCCGCCTGAAACTCAACTCGGACAAAACGGAGGTACTCATCCTAGGACCCTCCCCCTCAGCTTGGGACGACTCCTGGTGGCCTTCCGCTCTGGGCACAGCACCCACACCCACAGACCATGCACGTAACCTTGGCTTCATTCTAGATTCCTCTCTCTCAATGTCCAGACAAGTCAACGCCGTCTCATCCTCCTGCTTCAACGTCCTTCGCATTCTCAAAAAGATCTTCCGCTGGATCCCCCTCGAAACAAGAAAGACTGTCACCCATGCACTGGTCACGAGTCGACTGGATTATGGCAACACACTCTACGCCGGAATTACAACAAAATTACAGAAAAAACTCCAGCACATCCAAAACGCGTCAGCTAGACTCATTAGACATCCCGCGTCAAGAGCACATCACCGGACACCTAAAAGACCTCCACTGGCTTCCCGTCAACAAAAGAATTACTTTCCGCCTTCTCACCCACGCACACAAGGCCCTTTATAATCTAGGACCCGAATGCCTCAACACTCGTCTGTCCTTCTACAATCCCACCCGCCAACTAAGATCATCCAATCAAGCCCTCGCCGCAGTCCCCCGCATCCGAAAATCCACCATGGGTGGCAGATCCTTCTCCTTCCTGGCTGCCAAGACCTGGAACTCACTCCCTACCCACCTCCGCCTTAATCAGAATCACATCTCCTTCAGAAAAGAACTGAAAACCTGGCTTTTCGACAAATAACGTACCCCTCCCTCTAGCGCCTTGACACCCTCTGGGTGAGCAGCGCGCTATACAAATGTCTGAACTCGAACAACTATCTCACCGAAATGGCAACCTGGATGTCCGCGCACTGCCTAAAGCTCAACGCAGAGAAATCCAAAATCCTGCTTCTCGGCAGTGCCAACTATATCTGGGATGCGTCATGGTGGCCCCACTCTCTGGGCGCGGCCCCAGCTCCAAAGCATTGTGTAAAAAATGTGGGCATCACCATTGACAACACCCTATGAATGCAGGACCACGTGCGGATCCATTGTGGCAGAAGCTTGCCTACGCTGAAGCTCTTAAAAAGGCTTTTCCCCTGGATTCCATTGGAAAGCAGGACGGTCACACAAGCCCTGCTTGTCAGCAGGCTGGACTATGGAAATGCACTTTTTGTTGGCATGCCAGAATACCTTTTTAAACATCTGCAAGTGATACAAAATGCAGCGGCCAAACTGGTGTGCAACCAGGGCAGATACAGCTCTGCGACGGAATGCCTGAGGCAACTTCAATAGTTGCCTATGCGCCAAAGAGCAATATTTAAACTCTTAGGACATGCACACAGGGCACTCCATCGTACTGGCCCCAAGATTTTCCAGAATAGAATCAAATTCTACGTCCCGACCAGATGCTTAAGGTCACGCTCTCTAGCATTAGCGGAAACTAAAAGAATCATTAGAAGCAGGGCAGGTGGATGCCCCTTTTCACACCTTGCAGCGTTAAATTGGAACGGGCTTCCGCTGGAACTACGGCTAACTGAAGACTATATGACTTTCAGGAAGAAACTTATAACATACCTACTCCCTTAGAATTGCGGCTACTGACCTTAATTGGACCAACTCAACCGACCACCCGCTTAGTGCCGTGATATCCCAATGGGATGAATGTTGTGCTCTATAAATAAATAAATAAATAAATAAATAAATTGAGGTACTATCCTCTCATCTACACATAAACCCGGGAGGTGTCATTAATGCCTCAGGGGATAGAAAACACACAGAGAGAAGGAATCTCACCATACTATAGCGGATAATATTTTAACTAGAATGTCATCCAAAGCAACATTAAATCATCCTCCAAATCAAACTCTAAATCCTACCCCCCACCCAATTTGGGGTGCCATGCGATTAATATGCATTAGCATCCTAGATTGCCTCCTGCGCAACAACAAGCACCACGTCCAAACATATACTCAGAAAATCTGCGCATAAATAGACTTCTACAAGCAGCTCAGGGACTTGGGAGGGAGCATTGGGGTCCCGAGTGGCAGCAGTAATTTTACCAGGCACCTCACCGTTCAATTGTGGGGAACTCAAACTCTTACAATGTGTTTCTTACCAATGTCCCAAGACTAAAACCGGGTTCCAGGGAAGATAGGGATTCCCTTATAAATAAAGTCACACATTGGATTAGAACCAAACAACAGTGCCTTTCCGTAATAAGATCTGATATAAAAAGCACTGAATGGATACAGCAAGATGAGGGGGATTTGGATGACATAAAATTAACTTTTCACTCAAAAACCATTGCTGATAATTTAATAACTATAAACCTACGAACCCACTCCTCCTTTAATTCTAAAATCTGTTTCAGGCAAAACAAAATCTGTATAGATAGATGTAACACTGACACACACGCTACAGAGGGGCAAAACAATCTTGAAGCCTTAGATTGACTGAATCAGGGGAGGAATTTGCATTCCTCAGTGGGGGGCACACCGCATCCAATGGTTGGGGATCAAGACGTAATTGAATCGGATGACCAACTTAATCTGGATGCATTTCACGAAGGGCACAGCCCTTACAGAAGCCAAATGACTAATATTTCTGAGTCAGAAGGGTTCAACCGTATAAATAGTGGTGGCTGCCCTGTCAATAAACCAATATACCTAACACCAGATTGTGTGAAGATGGTGTCTTGGAATATAGCGGACTTCCAAAAAAAACTCCCAAGAACCTGATTGGCAGGATTACATTGATAATTTCGATTTTTGCCTTTTTAAAGAGACTTGGGCAAGGGAACCACTATTTAAAGTAGGCTATAGTACATTCAGCACAGAGGCACAACAACCAAATAGAGGAAGACAATCAGGAGGTCTTCTAATTTTGGTAAAAAATTCATGTAAATGCATCTATAGAAATTATACCCACTGACATCGTTGACATTCTGGGATTAAGATTAAAATTTCCAAATAAGTCCTGGTAGCATTTATTTAACATATATATAAGACCAAGAGAGCGTTCAAAAGAATCACCAATAATTCAGCTCTTAGAAGAAGTCCTTGACTCTATTAAATCTAACAGGCCCATTATAATTGGAGGCGACTTAAATTGTTGCTATGAACCCTTGTCGGGATTAGATACAATTTTCGAGGAAGAAGGCCTAGCAATGGGTATTCTGCTTCTTAGGACAGAAAAGACTTTGGGGTGTTATGTCTCTGCAATGCAATTACTTAACTTCACTGTAGAGAAAGGATTAAGGTCTTGTAACCGCAGATTCCCCTCAGATCTTGAATGCTTAAATACTTTCTCGAGGAGTCTTTCTTCATCCCGGATAGATTATATCATAAGTGTTGTTCACTGGCCTATGTGCAGGACTTTAAAGTTGATGTTAAAACAGGCACCTAGAGATAGGGATCACGTTACCTACTGTCGGAGGGGCTACAAGAATGCTCTTGCAAACTGTAAACTGACCATACGCAAGAGTGCGTGGGACAAATTAGCACAAGCCTTGGACACCAAATATAGTTGTTTGTTCTGGAGGGTGGCTAACGACTCCATTATAGCACCACACCTCCGAGACGTCATCAACTGCTCCCTCAACTCCGCAACCTTCCCGGAAAGCTGGAAACATGCCGAACTCAGCGCCCTCCTGGAGAAACCCACAGCTGACCCCACCGAACTCAAAAACTACCGCCCTATCTCACTCCTTCCATTCCCGGCCAAAGTCATCGACTTTGGCCGGGAACAACGGGAACAACCAGCTCGCCGCATTCCTCGAAACCAACAAATCCCTCGACTCCTCACAATCCGGCTTCCGAGCCAAGCACAGCACTGAAACCGCCCTTATCGCAGCAACAGACGACATTCGAACTCTACTGGACAATGGAGACACAGTCGCTCTCATCCTCCTCGACCTCTCCGCAGCCTTCGACACGGTCTGTCATAGCACCCTTTTACAACGCCTCAGAAACGTCGGAATCCAAGGTAAAGCACTGGAATGGATCACCTCGTTCCTCACCGGAAGAACCCAGAGAGTCCGCCTTCCACCATTCAAGTCAGAGGCCACTGAAGTCATCTGCGGCGTACCACAAGGATCTTCACTCAGCCCCACCCTCTTCAACGTGTACATGAGCCCCCTCGCGGTCATCGCACGCCAACACAACCTCAACATCATCTCCTACGCCGACGACACTCAACTGATCCTATCACTCACCAGAGACCCTAACACTGCCAAAACCAACCTGCATGAAGGAATGAAAGAAGTAGCCGAATGGATGAAGCACAGCCGTCTGAAACTGAACTCAGACAAAACAGAAGTCCTCATCCTAGGCACCTCCCCCTCCGCCTGGGATGACTCTTGGTGGCCAGAGGCCCTCGGAAAAGCACCCATCCCGACGGACCACGCATGGAACCTGGGCGTCATCCTGGATTCCTCACTCTCGATGAACAGACAAGTCAATGCCGTTTCTTCATCCTGCTTCAACATTCTTCGCATGCTCAAAAAAACATTTCGCTGGATCCCCACCGAAACTAGAAAAACAGTCACCCACGCTCTGGTCACGAGCCGACTGGACTACGGAAACACCCTCTACGCCGGTACCTCCGCTAAACTCCAGAAAAAGCTCCAACGCATCCAGAACGCTTCAGCCAGGCTCATATTAGACATCCCGCGTAAAGAACACATCTCTGGTCACCTGAAAAACCTCCACTGGCTCCCCGTCAATAAGAGGATTACTTTCCGGCTCCTAACCCACGCACACAAAGCACTCTACGAAATCGGACCCGAATGCCTCAACACACGTCTGTCCTTCTACACCCCCTCCCGCCAGCTACGATCCTCCAACCAAGCCCTTGCCACTGTACCTCGCATCAACAAAACCACCATGGGAGGTAGATCCTTCTCCTACCTGGCAGCTAAAACCTGGAACTCACTTCCCACTCACCTTCGCCTTACTCAGAACCACCTAGCATTCAGAAAGCAACTTAAAACGTGGATATTTGACAAGTAATTCCCCACCCTTCTTCAAGCGCCTTGAGACCCTCTGGGTATGTAGCGCGCTATATAAATTTATTGACTTGACTTGACTTGTTTTACTAATGCAACTGGCCCATCCATCTGCCATAATATTTTTGAGCAACAGTAGAGAGAGCATTTTGAAGGGACTTGTAATTTTCGGCTCAGTGGAGGCAAGGAGGGTGGAGTCGACTGGCTGGGGTAGAGCTAACCTGGTCTTCACGTTACATTGTTTCCCAGGGTATCTGGGTTTTATCCCTTAATAAGGCCTCAGGTCCTGATGTAATACCCCATGATTTGTTTTTTGGTTGATAGTAATATTTGGAGCCCCGACGTACAAGGTAATGTATTGTAATGTAATTGCATTTATATAGCGCTTTCCACCCCTGAAGAGGCTTTGTAGCGCTTTTTCGGCGAGTAGCACACTACTCTGGAACTCATAAAGGATTAGTGTTGAATTGGTATAGTGAAATATGAAAGTAATTTGAATGGTGGATAGGCTAGTCAGTTATTTGGATTCAGAAGTATGGCAGAGGGACAGAAGAGGGAAAAAGATTTGCATTTATATAGCGCTTGTTACCCCTGATTGGGTGTTGAAGCGCTTTCTTGGTGAGTAGCTGTGAGAAGTTAGCCTGGCATATGATGTCCACTAGTTCTAGTGGGCACCTTGCACCAGTCCAATCGACCCTTATTGGTGATCGTTGTAAAGTAAACCTCATAGAAAGCTATCCTAGTGGTAGCATGGACCAGCCGTCTTAGTCTAAGACTTCTGTAGGCGAGTTAAGCAAGTTGTTTTACCATATATAATCCCTTGAATACCAAATGAAAGGACACCACACAAGGTATATATCAAATATACATGTTTAATCTAAACACAACCCCTCTGCACTCTTTATGAAGTCAGAGGTAAAAATACAATGCAAGTCACACAGTACGATAAGTTGCACAGTATACATTTTGCCCTAGGGGCCTCACAAACCATATACTAAGAAAGTGGTAAAAGTACCACGTGAGAGTTAGAAAGCCGGCCTGTAGAATCGCTGGGGCTACACTAATCAACCAGTTGTTAGGAAGTAGGAGACCCACGGGAGCCGTGTGCAGTGTCTAAACACAGGCGCGAGGTCCCATTAACTTTCTATGGTGTTCGTAGAAGTTACAAAGTTAAAGATAAAGGACACTTCCGAATGGACTTGGATGGAACCCTTTTAAACTAGAACACTAGAAGAGTCAATACCCACAGGAGTACCGGAGTACTCGAGCTACCTCAACCAAGGAAGCCGGGTGCATAGGTGTCTCTTCGTGTCGGGTTTCGTCGTCGTTTTCTATGGAGAGCTTCAAAGAAGTGCTGCAGGCGACCAGAGGAAAAGTGTCCGGGTGGATCCAAGAGTGGATCGGAGATGTGAAGAACCTGAAAGCAGAGGGGACAGAGTTTGGGTCACTAGCCAGTGACCCGGAAGGAACCAGGCGATGTCGCGATGATCTCAGGTGAAGAGGTGACGCTTGTCTCTGCAGCCACGAGGAGGCGTCGACGACGACCAGGAGCTGGATTTGAGCTGTCCCACAAAGGATCTAGTTGACTGCGGTGTCGGTATCCGGATGGGACCCAACAATTATTAAAACATTAACAAGATGGGCTAATCTGCCATTAAATCTATACGGACGCGTCAATCTTATCAAAATGTCAATACTTCCTAAATTAACATTCCTATATAATGCTATTCCACTAACTTTTCCCCTAAAAGAGATTATAAGCCTTCAAGGCAAGATTGGTTCCTTCATATGGGCTTGTAAATCCCCAAGAATCGCTTGGAAAAAATTAAGGAGGGGGCTAAAAATAGGCGGTCTGGTTCTTCCAGATCTACTCATATATTGTCATGCCTTTCATTTTAAAAACTTTAGATTATTGGCCAACAAATTGGACGCTACCTCACAGGGCCGTCTATTCCATGCACTCTTGCATGACCAACCACTGGGCCATGAGTTTTTCTTATTCAAATTTGGAGACAAGACATTTTTTTAAAAGGTCCGACTGAATATTTTGCAGACTGCACTTAGAAATTGGGCATTTGTCCAGAGAACCCTTGGAATTGCATATTATTATTCTCACGCCCCCAATTTGGGATTCTCTGGGCACTCCGGAGTGCCTTCGGGGCCATCTATCCTTGCCGCTAAAAGCTGTGGGTTGACGAGATGGGGCGACCTTTGTGTCAACTCTGGTCTTATAGATTGGGACACACTAGTATTCTTAACGAATGGCTTTAAGTTTATCAACTCTGCATGGTGGGCAAGGCAGGCCTTGGACTTGGGAGGGGACACAGAGATTTTGGATTTAGTCTGTAGGCAAGGAAGGTGGAAACGGGAGGTCTCGTTTTGGTATGGAGTGTTAACGGGGGTAGAAAGTGTTCCAAATTGTGAATTGGTGAGCTTATGGGGTAATTTGATATCAGATAGCCCGGAGGAAACTCTGAAGGTTTGGACTGACTCATTCTCCTTGTCTCAGAGTTTAATAAAACCAGCAAATCTGAGGAGAATTCACTTGTTCACTGCCTAAAGGGTTTACTGGACACCGGCTAAATTATCTAAGGTCACCTCAGCCAATTATTGTTGCCCCCGTTGTAAACTCCCGGAAGCTGATGACAGACATATGTTTTTAGAATGTCCAGAGATTCTCGAATACTGGAAGGCGATTGTGGATTTCCTAGAAAAGGTTTTATCGGCTACGGTTATATGCTCTCCTAGACTAGTCTTTTTTTGGCTTACTATTAGGTTATAGAGTTAATAACTTCTCATCACAATTTATATTTTATGTTGTGGTTATAGCCAGAAGAGAGATATACAGAGAATGGAAATCGGTTGCCCCACCCTGGTTTTCAGACTGTTTATGAAACATTATGGCAGTAAGTAAACTAGATATGGCCTGTCGAGAAGAGAGTACTGATAATGTATGGTCTGCTCTGGTGGCCTGATCGAAGAGGTAACGGTCCATTGATTATGCCAGAGGTTTAGTCGGTCCTGTCCTCCCTGGGTCCGAGACATCCATCAGAGGGAATGGGAGTTGGACAAGTAAACGGCTTCCTCTGGGAGACCCCTGTTTGCTGCACATTGAATCCTGGGCGCCCGCACGACTGACAATGTAAAAGGTATAAGGGGTTCCCATCTGGTGGTGTGGCTCACTGGTTAGTGGCGGCAGATCCGAGAGCAGAGGACGGTCCGGGACCAGGGTTCAATTCCCGACGCGGCAGGGTCGTGGACCAGGGTCAGCGGGCTCGATAATTCTCATCTCGGTGCCTACTCTAACCAGGGATCACACTCGGCAACTCTGGGCATTAGCTTGCCTCATCTCCACAACGGCCCCCCACATACGCCGGGGATGCCTGGTTTCACCTTGGAGATACCCAGTAGGGACCATCTCACAGGGAAAGCCAGGACGGGTTCCCCAGCGGTCTACTGCGCAGAGATACTCCTTCGGGAGTCGATTCTAGCGCATTACAAACCCACAATTAATTAATTAATCTAGAGTTTCTTATCTGGTGACATGTATGAGGACACAATGTATATCTGCCCAAACATACTCATTTTAGCAACATTAGAATAATGAAAGACTAGGGAAGTTCTAACTCTATCACAAAACAAAAAAGGGAAGTTCTAACTATAACATTCATGTTTGTATGCAGCTCTTTGGTGACAGTTCATTGGTCACTGTCCTATGTTAGGATTGTAACTTCCGAACGGCAAGTAACACAAGGATCTCTGTGACAAAGGCAGTAACCCATTGAGCTATCCACATAAAATGCAGTTTATCTGCATTTGAAAACTACTAACAGACAAATTATTGCTTTCCAGCAGGATCATTAATAACCAGCGTTATCTGGGCATTTTGTATTGTCTTATTGTTGTCCTTCATTGGCCATGATAATGATAAAAACTGTTTAAATGAAGCACACACGAAGTATGTGTCCTGCTGGCCCTCTGCAGATTTTAAAAAGAAAAAAATGTAGTAACACGTTCTCTTACCTACTCCATTAGTCAAACTTTGTGTCACAGCCTGATGTGATAAGCAGCTGGCAGGGGTTAGGAAAGGTGACTAGGAATAAACAAACTTATTTTCTCCTGCATAGAAAAAGAAATATCAACGCAGCGGGACAGTAGGCAAAGATTACCATTGTCAAAGAAAGGATTTGTCGCCTTTCACCATGCAGAGATAAAGGGGTGAAAAAATAAACAAAGCCTCGTTAACATGTAAATGGTCTTGAAAGATCTGTGAAGTACTCTGGTGCAGGGCTACTATAATCTCTAAAACTTCTCTGTGTGTGTGCCCCGGGAATCCATCTCGGCCCGGGCTGACGCACACGACCTGTGCGTTGCACGCCTGCCTTCAAGCCCTCACTGCGAGGGCCAATTTCCTGTTTGGGTGGGCCAGGCTCATGTTTGGGCAAGCTGGCCCACCCGCTACAACCGGGCCTGTTTCAAATACTTACTTGCATCTTTTCAATAGTCAGTAGTTACTATGATGATTTGACACAATGCGTTTCTAATATCCGAACCTGCAGCAGTAGATTTGCAAAGCCAATACATATCAGTAACCAGATTAATTTCATTTCATTTCATTTCATGAAGCTTTATTCGGTTCATATGTACAAATGACCATAAAAGCATACAGGCAAAAACAAACATATAATAAGGTGGCGATAAACAGATTTAAAAAAACAAGATACAAAATTTTAAATATCATACTTTTCCTAGAATAAATAGATTTACATATAAAAGTAGCTGTAAAAAAACATTTATCCGCAGAATCCATATTGTACATCAGCCTCATTGCCTCCTCAACATTATAGGTACCATATTTTATAAACATCGGTTTCAGGTAGGCCACCCTAAAATTCATGAAAAGGTTACAGATTAACATAAAGTGCAATGTGCTTTGTTTGGAACGGCCGTCACATGGAGAGGGTCCAACAGGGTGCTTCTTGAGATGAGGGAAAGCCACCAAATGGTGAGCCAGTCTAAGTCTAAGTCTCGTAAGAACAAACCTGTGGGCTGGTCTGGTTACCTTGCTCAAGTATGGTTGAAAACCTTCATAGTCAATGTATTTATTGTAAAGGCCGACTGTAGTCAGTTGTCCATTGGCAACTAAACGCTTTTGGGCTTTATACAGCATAAATTTGTTTTTCATCTCCTGTTTGGAGAAATCTCCTGCGGCATAGGGGTCCGCTAATATGTCTAGACCATAAATTGCCTGAAAACTATCTATGATGTAGCTAGTGGATCTTACAATAATTAGCCAAATCAAGACAATCCTTGATAACAAGGTGGTTAAAAACTGTCGCTTCCTTGTGCCAAATCATTAGAGGTCTTAATGATATAAGATCACATAAATAGGCGTCCCCAACTTCTTATAGATTAAATCAGTTGAAGCAGAGGCGGGTAGGCAGAGTTTTTTAAGGAAAGCGTTTTCTTTTTAAAAAAAAAGTTTTATTGTTTTATTACAGGGAAATACAGCAATACAAATGAGCCAGCAGCAAAAGAAAATTTGATTTTTTTGGATGCTTACAGAACATAAAAAAATCATAAAAAGTCCACAAGTTGATTAAATCCAAATGGCGATTGGGGCCCAAATTTTCTCCCCCAGAATTCTTCTTTTGATACCTTTTAACTTGTATATGGTAGACTCAGTATTATACATAAACAATAATTTTTCACGCCAAGTAAAGAAAGAAGGGGGATCTGGATTGATCCACTCCCTAGTAATACATGCTCTAGCCCCTGCAATACAAATAAATAAAAAGTAAGTTACAGATCTTGATCTAGAAACAGAAGAGTCCATTCCTAACAACACCATCTCGATGTTTACTGAAATATCACAATTAAGAACAACTGCAAGAAAGCTTTCAATTTGTTGAAAGAAACTCCTAAGTTTAGGACATTGAAAAAACATATGCAAATCATTAGCTGCGTACAGCCCGCAGCGACTACAGGTCGGTCCAGTGGTGGTGCTCTACTTGACAACCTTGCTGGGGGTATAATAAAGATCGTGTATGCACATAAAGTGCTGAGATTTCATCATCCCTGTAATTAAGCACTCTGAAGCACATTTAACTAAAGACAAAACATCGATACCAGGGAGACCTAATTTAGTAGCCCATTTGAGCTGGCATTGTTCCATATCATCCCCACATTCTTGAATCAAACTTGTATAAAGAGGACCTATAGGCGTTTTTTTATGAAGAAGTTCCAATAAAGAAATTTTTGTCATTCTCGCTGAAATAATAAATGTATGGCTCTGTAGATAACTGCTGATCTGAAGGAATTTAAAAAAATCGTTTCTTGCCAGCAAAAATTTGGTCTGTAGTTCTTGAAAAGATGCAATTTGACCATTGTTAAACAAGTCACCTAAATATAATAGTCCTTTCTGTTCCCACTTGTAGACCGTAAGATCACAAAAAATATTTGGCAGAAGCCTGGGAGACACTAAGGGGGTGTAAGAATTTAGTTTAGATATGGACAAAAGCTTACGTACTTTCTGCCAAGCTCCAAAGGCTGACTTCAACGTCTTATACTTTGTCTTTTTATGGTAGCTGGCTCTACAACCTTAAGAAAACTGCCTTTCACTTCTTCACCCATAATCAATTCATAAATAGATGAAGTTTGACATGAGGTAATTTCTGCTCTGTCACCAATTATGAGAGGTCTAATAAATTGAAGTGTTGCTGCTAAATAATAAAAAGAAATAAGGAACATTCCATCCTCCACACTCCTTGCTCAGCAGCATTTTTTTTAAAGCTTTCCGATGACGCTTATAGCCCCATAAGAACCTAGATGTGGTCCTTTCTAAACTTTTGAAACAAGAAGGGGAACATTCCAGCGGTATGGTGCGGTACAAATATAACACTTTTGGCAGAATCAACATTTTTAAGATGTTGAGTCTACCATGCAGTGATAAGTGTAGATTATCTAGACGTTGTAGCAAGCTATTAATTTAGGATATCACGGGACTTATATTAAGTTCAGGTATTTTCTCTATGGGCAAGGTTAATCTAATTCCTAAATATGTAACCTCTGAAATAGTAGGAATGTTTAAAAGTGTATTATCTCCTGTGCATAAAATCTGCGTCTTTTCTATATTTAATTTGTACCCAGAGAATGCCCCAAATTGATTAGCGAGTTCTTTAATTGCAGGAAGAGCAGTCTGCACGTCGGTGGTTGTTATAACGATGTCATCAGCGTAAGCCAGTGCACGGTAATTCATATTCGCTAAACAAATGGGGCTAATCCTTTGTTCCATGATAAACCGGTTAATTAAGGGGTCGATATAAAGTGCGAAAAGTAAGGGGGAGCAGGGGCATCCTTGACGGGTGCCCCTAGTAATCAAAAAAAAAAAGGATAGAGTTGGCCATTAATTCGAATACACACTTTTGGGGCAGTGTACATAGTTTTTAAAGCTGTTAGAAACCCTGGGCCTAGTCCCTTCCTAACTAACACGTCCCATAAATAGTTCCAAGCAACCCGGTCGAAAGCTTTTTCAGCGTCTAAAAATATGAGTCCAACACTAGACCGGGTTGCTTGGGACCAGTCCAAAAACGTGATCACTCGTCGGATATGATCCGCGGTGTCTCGAGAAGGGATGAATCCGTGCTGATATTTGGAAACCAATAAAGATATGACATTAGATAAGCGTGATGCAAAGATTTTGGAAAAAATTTGCTGTCGGCATTTATGAGGGAAATGGGGCGAAAGGATGACGGTAACCGAGGAGGTTTGCCTTTTTTAAGAAACACAGTTATAAAGGAATCATGCCAGGACTGAGGGGCTAGGCCTTGTTGAGCTCTTAAAAATAAATCCACCAGTTCTGCTTTTAATACGTTTCGAAAATGTTTAAAGAACTCCAAGGGGATGAGGTCGGGACCTGCAGCCTTCCGGAGGCCAAATATAAAAACGACCCCTCAATTTCTTCCCAAGTAATGGGCAAATCCAGATTCTCCCTCTCCTGAATGGATAAAGTACCATTCAAGGCCTGATCAATGAATTGATTTATTCGGTCTGTGCAATCTCCTTCCGTATCATCAGTGTAAAGTTGAAGATAAAAATCGTAGAACACTTTGTGTATATCTGCAGAGCAAGGAAAGCGTTTTCTTCCATTTGCAGACGGCCTACATAAGAATATCCCCACAACCCAGCCCTGTATAATGCAATAGAGCCACTCCTTGTCTGATATATCTGCATCATTTCACTAATTCGTCTGTTTCCGATTTTAGAGGCAAATTAAAAAATACCATAAGCACTTTTTGCCATCTTTGACCTTACATTAACAAGATCCTGGGACCAGCTACCATCCCTTGAAAATGTAACACCCAAATAGCAAAAATGTTCAACTTGCTGCACTTTCACCCCTTCTATAAACAAGCATTTACAATGCAACGGTTTCGCCCTTGGAAAAGTTTGAGCTATTGGCATTGTGAATGACAAACTTTTTATTTATGTGTTGGTTTTGAAAACAGATAAATAAATGGCATTGTCATTTACAATGGCAATAGCTTAATCTCTCGCAAATGCGATTCCAGCGTTCCAAGCACATCAGCCGGCGTAGTGAGGCCAAGCTGTGATAGAAGACTGTCCCGGGAAATATGGACCCCTCAGGACTAAAGGCCTGCAATATTAACCTCTTAAGTGCTGCGCCTATACCAGCGGCCGACGGCACCACTGCCTCGGGAGTGCTGCCGTCGGCCGTTGGATGTTCCAGCTGCACCTGCGCAATGGAACATTCAGCACTGGAGCTGGTGGACGTTCCAAAGCAGCTAAGGTGTTAACTGGACTCTTCCCAGGAGCCACTCGGAAAATAGTTGTTCCTGTTGAAAGAGATAACAACTACAGCACTAATACTCTGAAAAGTGGTCTCCATGGAGAGAAAGCAGACAGAAAAAGTGGTAAACGGAGTTTAAGCACCGCACCGAGTCTTGTCCAAAGACACCGCTTGTTTTTTTCCTTTCATTTTTTAAAAAAAAGTGAATTTATTATCCATGCTTTCTTTTACAAAGTAGAAAAGAGAGCGATGCAAGAAGGGCCTGGAGAAATTTGGAGCAAATATACTGGCATCTGACCAATAATATATTGTATACATAAAACTGTCAGCTAGCCAGAGATATTTCCTCAAGCCTTATGAAGCATACTCTACTTTCTTTGGAAATCAAGGACCTGCCTGCAAATGAACAACTGGTCTGGCAACACTGATCAACCAAACCAGACCACCTTCCAAGTAGATAAACGCTTTGGGTGAGGCACAGAGAACAGAAAATGGGAAACTGCTTGAGGACATAAGGCTGGTCATGACCCTATACTCTTAAATGAGCTGTGTGACAGAGATGCTGCGGATTCCTTCTAAGGCGCAAAAAATCCAGGATTGTATGGAGACAATTCACCTGCACGTAAACCAGCTAAGAGATTCTTCCTAATTCAAAAAGAAGTTCAAAATATCTAGTCCAATGACCTAACTCCAGTTGTTTGCGAACATCAATTAATGAAGGCGCTCATGTAGCTACAATTATTCAGACATTCTCAGTCAGAATAACAGAGTCAATCAATCAGGGTTCTTGTAAAGCGCAACTACTCACCCGTTTGGGTCTGAAGGCGCTAAAGGTAGGGGGGGTGGGTTGGATCTGCAGTTCAGTCATTGCCAGTATGCAAGAACAGTCACTGCCAACGTCACTCCCGATATGTAACTGAAGGGCAGGGACCTTTATAATCTCTGCACCCCCAAGCAGGACTGTAAGCCTTTTCCTGTAGAGAGAGTCATTCAGAAATCAGATGAGGGGTGCTCAGGATAAGATTGCAGGGGAGTTTATAAGGTACACATGTATTATAGTCATCAGGAAGATTCCGAAAGACCACGAGCATAAACCTGAGGAGGCACTATGCAATAAGCTCCCTTTGACGATTGGCCAACAGTCGCAGCAGTGAACATGGGATTTCAAACAGCTGAGGAAAAGTTATATCAGAATGAGAACTAACAAGACTGAGGTCCTCCTCCCTAGTGGCCTGCTCACTCCGATGGGCGGCAGCAGGAAATGACTTCCCACCTTTGAATGATCTCTTCGTCAGCCACGGATCTCCAGGTCACAAGTTATAAAACCAGCAAGGCACACGGACAGCGGGGGGGGGGGGGGAGGGCAGGCACACGGACAGCGGGGGGGGGGTCGGGCAGGCACACGGACAGCGGGAGGGGGTGAGGGCGTGCATACGGACAGCGAGAGGGGGGGGGGGCAGGACACAGACGGGATACACAATACGAGCTGGAAAAGGCACGGACAGCGGGAGGGGGAGGCGGGCAGGCAACATAAGACGGGAAACATACAAAGTGAAAACACATTTATAAACAAAATGCTCCTTACCTGATCGCTTCGTGGGAACTCAAATCTTGCAGCCAACTCCAACAACAAACACTTGTAAAAAGAAGAAAACAGGCCGACTCAAAAAAAAATAACGCACACCCACGGCCGCGATGACGATCAGAAGTGGGTGTAGAGGGAAAAAATTGCGGGAACGCCCCCAAATCTGGTCCGGCCTTGACGGACAGATCCGGCTCCCAATGGCTAGCCTCCATTTATGGAGCTAGCCAATGGGAGCTGGGGGACGTTCCTGAAGCCAATATGGTAAACAATAGATTTCGCCTGCGCGAACTGCTTGCGCAGATCGCCAGATCGAAACCTAAAAAAGCATTGGCAAAGCCAGAGAGCTGAGGGGCTCGGACAGCAAGCTGACAAGCGAGGGCAGGAGGGATTTAGGATGAAAGGTGCCAACGGCGGATGTGAGGGGCTGGGGAAGGGAGCTGACAACAGAGGGTGGGTGAAAAAGGATGCAGTAGCAAGTCTTCGGAGGTCCTGGGGAAGCACACAAACAATATGAAGGGACTGGGAAAGCAAATAACAAGTAGGAAGGGTGGGTGGGGCTGAGGGAGCATAAATGGTCAAGAGGGTGGTGGGGAAGCAAAATTAGAAAGGGAAAATTGGCAGAGACTAAGTAAGAACAGCAATTGAGGGCAAGCAAGGAAGAACACCACAGACTAGCGTAGAAATACACGAGGGAGACAGCCAAAAAACAAACACACACACACATGCACTCATTGAGTGTTTAAACAAAAAGAAACAAGTTGTGTGAAAAATGAGCACTGGAAGGACACAATTAATGCGTTCATACTCCATGGGAGGGCCAAAACCAAGGAAGGAAGCCTACGAAAGTAGACTAATAACAAACAAGTTAATGAGTGTCCATGAAGCCAACAGCTGTTAAACAATGGAAGGGCTCTAATCCCACTGTGATCTAACAAAATGTATTGCAACAGATAGTGCCAGCACTATTTTAGACGACGCCTAAAAAATAGATAGTGAACTTTGGTTCACGAACCAAAAGACAGTTACTGCAATCAGTTGTGGTTTGCTAACAGCTACAGGCAGTTTACAAACCTATATAATAAAAGAAATAATGAAAAAAATACATTAAGGAACGTTGCAGATGAGATGATAAAAGCTAAAAGCCATCTGAACTAGTAATCTATCATTTGTGGCACTGCACATCGAAAAGACGCATACCTTTGTGGTTCGTTAGTGTTGTTGAATCACAAACGACCAGTTTCTTTGGTTAGCCCACATTCGCTCACCTATGTCCCTTAATGAACATAAAGTACCAAAATCATTCTATTCTTCAAGTGATGGCGAGTTACACACAGGTGAGGAGACTCCACCACGCAAGCACGCCTGCTGCACCATTGTTGGCTTGTTCCTGCAGGTCCAACCCCCCCAAGCAGTCGTCCGCCCTTCGCATCCATTCAGTGAGTGGTGAGCACAGGGCTATCTGGGGCCTGGATGCCCAAGGTGAGACCATCCTCAAGCCACACTGGAGGGTTCAGTACTGGCCTGTGTATGACCCTTCGGTCCTGAGCGTACAGACTGACCCCATGGTTATCTGTGCGTACTTTTCCCCTTTGACATTTGACCAGTAAATGCACTGTCGCTCAGGGAGGAGTCCTTACCTACTCCTTCCATCAGGGAAGCCCCACCTGGGCTCTTGAGCCACTGACCCTGGGCTGTTACATAGCTTCCGGGAACCCCCTCCACACAATTGGAATATTGTTTTTGCAATTGCATTTATATAGCGCTTGGTACCTGTGATGAGGGATCAAAGTGCTTTTCGAGGAGTAGCACGCTACTCAGGAACCCAAACAAGAACAGTGTTGAATTGGTTTTGGGAAATCTGAAATTAATTTGAGCGGTGGACATACGAGACAGTTAGTTGGCTAGAGAGTGATAGAAGACGAAAGGGTCTAAAATGTATTTATTTGGATATCATAGGAGCAAGAATATGTAAGCCAGTTTCCTAGGAAACTGGGTGCCTTGTGTAGGGCTCTCGTCTCCAAGGCTTTCCAGGCAGGCTGGAGCTCAGGGATGGTTCATATTTTGGCCTAAGGAGATTCCGGCAGGTCACCTTGAAAGGGAAACATTGCCTCAGTTCTTTCCCAACATCCTCCTGTCCTTCAGAGGGATTGATACAATCACAGGATGTTCGTATAGAAGTGAACACTAACGTGCCAAGGGTGGAGGCGTTTCACAATTTTGACTACCCAGTTATTAAGTTTGGTTGGACACCATGTGATTACTGACATGACAGGAAACTGAAGCAACACAACATCTTTGCATTGTCCTTTGCCACCAGACTGGACAGGCGACCGCTCCAGGGGTGTGTGCGTCTGTAAACATTCACAGGAAGAGCAGGGCAACTGCTCCCGTTTCGGCTTCCACATGAAAGATCAAGGCTGCCGGTTGGATGCACATGCAGGAATGTGCAGCCCTGCTCAGTCACTGAGGGCCCGGGCTTGGGTGTCTGAACCCTGACCCTCCAGCCTCTCACATCCCCCCACGTCAATCACAGTTCCAAAACCAGAGTCGATCTACCACATACCACCCACTTACTGCTGGTGTCAGAGATATCGCAACGTGTGCAGATCAACTCTCACCTCTGACACAGGAATGACTGGGTGAGTTCAGGTGTCCCTGCTGTACCCCATGTTTGAGCCCGGCCAGCCACGGTTGTAATCCTCCACAAGCACCTTGGCTGGTGTACAACCCTGTGTGTCATCTGACCAGCCACAATTGTAAGGGGGTGACTACACTGCCAGCTGCCCCGTCCCCCCAGTCGACTGTGTCCGACACCTGAAGCCCATGGCTTTAAGTCTCCACTGTATCCCCCTTGGCCAATGCTCCACACTCCCGTCAGACCAACTCCTGGCCACCCACGGTTGTAAAGCATGACCGCATGTGCAGAGGTATCCCTGCGATGTCAGGTGTCTCTTACCGGGTGCCCACGGTACTAAGTGAGTACTACAAGTGGCCAGGTGTCCCCAAGGATAGGTGCACCTGATCTGAACCACCCACGGTTACAAGGTATGATTACATGTGGGCGGGTGTCCTCTCAGTCCGCCATGTGTAATCCAGGCACCCAGCGTTGTAAGGTTTGAGTACCTGTTGGCAGGTGTGTCTCAGTCCGCCATGTGTAATCCAGGCACCCAGCGTTGTATGGTTTGAGTACATGTTGGCGGGTGTCCTCTCAGTCACCATGTGTCATCCAGGCACCCAGCGTTGTAAAGTTGGAGTACATGTTAGCGGGTGTCCTCTCAGTCCGCCATGTGTAATCCAGGCACCCAGCGTTGTAAGGTTTGAGTACATGTTGGCGGGTGTCCTCTCAGTCCGCCATGTGTAATCCAGGCACACAGCGTTGTAAGGTTTGAGTACATGTTGGCGGGTGTCCTCTCAGTCCGCCATGTGTAATCCAGGCACACAGCGTTGTAAGGTTGGAGTACATGTTGGCGGGTGTCCTCTCAGTCACCATGTGTAATCCAGGCACCCAGCGTTGTAAGGTTGGAGTACATGTTGGCGGGTGTCCTCTCAGTCACCATGTGTAATCCAGGCACCCAGCGTTGTAAGGTTGGAGTACATGTGGGCGGGTGTCCTCTCAGTCACCATGTGTAATCCAGGCACCCAGCGTTGTAAAGTATGACTAAATGCGGGCAGGTACTGCAGACGACTCAAAAGCCCACACATGGGAACCTTGAGAATGCGGCAGGATCAGGTATGCACGCAAAACAGAGTAAGGGAGCTAGAAGCATCCATAAATAGATCTATTCATTAATACACTGGGGCTATTATAGCACCTCGCACTGTCTAGGTTTAGATTTGGCACTGTCTTTTATGCTACCTTCTCTTTTTCCCCATTCAAGTGTTGTTGATTAACCTATAAAATGCACAAATGTCACTTTCCTAAACTATCCTTTAGGAAACCGATCTCCCTGCCACCTCTGTTCGTGACGGCCGTCCCACGAACATCTCCAAAGGTTGGCAAACTGCGCCTGCCCCCGCCCTCTTGTGACAGGAGCATTAACATCCACTCGTTTATCCCACTAACATCTTGGAGTACCAATAAAATCAATCCGATCTTGGATTAACTGATAGGTTTATCTAAAACATTGTTGATTCAATTTTATTGTCGGATAAATAATCCCAAGGAGAGGCAGACCGGCTCAAAACATGGCACTGCACAACCCCACAGTGAGGGCCTTACACCTGCTTGCAGGACCCTCTCGAAGCACACGCCTGCCCCACTGAAGGCTTACAATATCCAGACTTTTCTTTCCTAGCCCGGTTCTTTTACTCTGTGGCTTTCAAAGCGCTTTGCTGTGTTTTCCCTTGTGCATTTCCGCTCGTAGTCTGGTTCACCTTCTATCACAAGCTGTTCAGATCTAACCCCGGGGTCACAACTGGTGGCCCCTCAGCAATGAACTGGTTTCAGGTTCCTAACGCGCAGTGTGATCTGGAGTCATCTCAGCAGCTGTGCAAGATTCGGGAAGCAGCGCATTCACCGGGGGGGGGGGGGCAGACCTATCATATGACTGACGCACAGTGTGCTCTTGTCACGTTCGCTGCACTCTGAAGCAACTAAGCAACTATTCCGGTACACCGGTGTTGAACCACAGCCTCACATACTTCGTGTCGAAAACATACCTACTAGGTTTGAAAGAAATCGTAATAAATAATGCGAGATAGTGTTGAAGATTGATTTGGCACTTTACTTTTCAGTAACACGTGCACTGGACAGTGAGTACACTTGCATCAGGCTGGCGGTGTCCCACCACCCCCGAAGAAGGTTTGTTCACAGGTAGGCGAGAGGCTGGAACATATGTCCAGCGGAGGTTACACCGAGCAACACTACAGCGGGGCGATCCGTGCAACAGACAAACAATCACATTCTCACAAGTCCCTGCGTGAAGCAACAACACACCCACACTCACTCACTCACTCCGAGCACCGAACACCACGACAAAGAGCATGAGACAGGAACAGAACATGAAGCCTCATCTTATTAATGAGAACGCATCCTGTGTATCACCGAAGCAAATGAGAGACTTCGAGGCACATTCAAGGCAGAGGACGAGGGTTCATCCCTCAGGGTTCATTGAATAGAGAATAAGCATTTACAATGCGTCTCACGAGGGGCACAAGATGCTTAGCCCATACAAGTCTATTTAGGCCGTTTTGGTACTGAACACCCGCAGTTTTAAGGACACCACTAAAAAACAAGCACGCACCTTGGCTTCCTCCGGCGGCCGTGGTCGGCAGGCATGGAATGACCAAAACAAACACAGAAAAAAAACCGAAACTCCGCCCACCGCCGCGATGACGACATCGCAGAGGCGGAGAGGGAAAAAATCGCGGGAACGCCCCCGAATCTGGTCCGGCCTTGACGGACAGATCCGGCTCCCAATGGCTAGCCTCCATTTATGGAGCTAGCCAATGGGAGCCGGGGGACGTTCCTGAAGCCAATATATGTAAACAATAGATTTCGCCTGCGCGAACTGCTTGCGCAGATCGCCAGGTCGAAACCTAAAAATGTATGATTTTTGTTAGCCCTAGCCCCACAAATCATTGTATGTGTTTTACTCTTATTGATTAATAATTTTCTGTCTTTGATAAAAACAGAAAACCGGTCCCACAGACGCTGGAGACCTATGGGGGTCCTTGATAATAACACAGCGTCGTCTGCGTAAAGCAGTATTGGCACTTCTGACCCTTTTACCTGGGGCGCATCAGCTCTGACTGTTTTGTCCACAGCATTTATAAAAAGGGTAAAGAGCAAGGGGGCAAGGACACAGCCCTGTCTTATTCCACGCTTTATGTTAAAGTTGGGGGTGCACTCCCCGCTTACCCCGTAGCGCACATAGGCTAGCATCTTCTCATAAAGTCGGGCTAAAAAGAAAATAATTTCCTCGGGTGCACCAAGATCTAACAGGGTTGGCCATAAAAGTGAGTGGTCAACCAAATCAAATGCACTGCTTAAATCAGCAAAGCAAAGATATAGAGTACCATACTTGGCCTTGGTGTATTTGCCAATTAATAAATCCAGATTTAAGCATTGGTCTACGGTGCCGCGCCCCTTCCTGAAGCCATACTGTGAGCTGGCCAGGATTCCCCTCTCATCGGCCCACTCTTGCAGCCTAAACAGCAACACTCTACTCATGATTTTCACCGATGAGTCGAGTAAGCTGATCGGGCGGTAGTTACATGCTGCTGACTTATCCCCCTTTTTATGAATAGGTACAATGATAGAGTCCCCCTATGTTGGTGGAATCATAGTAGTCACTGCTGCGTTAAGAACTAGATTAAGTATAGGGCCCATAACAGTGGGAGGGCCTTATAAACGTCGATAGGGACCCCATCCGGTCCCTGGGCCTTACCCCCCAAACTGGCCTCAATGCTCTTCTCCACCTCAGCTAAAGTGATGTCTAATGGTGCTATAGGCCATGAACTTCGTTTCACACCATTATGGCCAGCAGATAGAAATATGGCTGAAAAGTGGGTGACCCAGGCCTCACTGCTGACATGGGACGCAAGATGTGGAGCATTATCGTCCCTAAGAAAGGGCGAATTTACTGTTGCCCAAAACAGGCAGCAATCGAAGGTATCCGCTGCCTGCACTAGGTTGTCCCAAGCTTCTTGCTGCAAGTCCCTCTTTCTTTTGGAAAGAGCCAATTTGTAGTCATATCTTAAGAGCATTACTTTATTCCTATCCCTAGGCCTAAGGGCTAACGCCTGTTTTAACTGGGAAAGGAGGGCTGTGCATGCATGATCGAACCATCCCTTTTTATGGGTGGTTTTCCCTTTCCTAGTCCCAGTAAATATGGTATCTATAGTCTTATTAATAATGTTAAAATTCTCTAAAGTTAAAACCGGGGCATTCCCTGGTGTCAAAATACCATTAATATCAGCAATAGATTTAGATATAATTATTCTTATTACCTCCTCAGATTTTTCCCCTTTCCAATTTAACCTTGTCCCATTTGACCGATATGGTTCGATGTTAGCTATGGTTCTGGGCATCCGCGAAATACTACGCATCCAAATCTCAGGTCTCATTTTTATTTTTTATTTATTTATTTATTTTTTATTTTTTAAAGACCTTTATTGTACAGTTCGTAAATAACACAGCACATAGCCTACAACCTTCTTGGGCCGGCTGCATTTATTGTAAGTGACATGCATTGTTAGTGAGGTAACACAGCCGTTTTAGCCGACAACCCTGGGGTCCGGCGGCGTATCAGAGTGAAACTTGTACGCATCATACTTTGGAAATCTCGAGAAATAGACGGTCTATGGTTTTTATGTGTTTTTATGCGGTAATGAATCTCCGGTGTTGTATACATGCTATCAGCAGTCCGTGATCGTATGCATCTATGGTTAGCATCCATGGCAACAGTAAACAGTGAAAATGGAAATATGAAAATCATGGATCAGTCGCATGTGATACAACGTTATAGTAAGCAAGTAGATCAATGGTGTGCTGCATCAGGTCAAAGGGGTATTCGCGTTTGTTGGCGGTAATAGGGAGAGATCGTCATGGCCGTATCCGGCGTGTCTGGTGTCTTAGCATGTGTGCCACCCTCTGACATTAGTGATGCTGCTATGATAGTCTGTGTTAGTAGTTGCAACGTAGGACTGAGTGCAAAGGAATCTGAGTGTCAGCGAAAATGCCAATATCAACATCACATACGCATGGTGTATAGTGTCGAACCAGCCAGAAGGAAGATCTTGTTTTTGAAACTTAGTTAACGTGTAAACTAGAACGTGAACTGTATCAGGGGGAGGTGGGAGGAGAAAGACTATTGAGAGGTGGAGGTGTCCTTTCGCGTGAGAGCAGGGGAGGGGAGTTGCAGCAGTAGATAGGGTCCGATAATATGGGATCGGGACGAGGCGAGAGAGATCTCAGTTCTCATTAAGATACAATTGTGGTCACTTAGGGTGGATTCCTCGATTACCGGGGTCAAACAGTATGACACAATATTTGATGAAACCATAACATGGTCCATATGGGAATTGGTATTCCTGCCTGTATAGGTAGGAATAGTTTGACCAAGGGCATCCTTTTGGCAGGCTGTAAAATCTCCAAATCATAGGTTGACATTATATTATTTATTGCCTCACCATATACATTATGTGGAAAATAAGGGGTATTATCACCCTTGTTGTTTTGTACCCCACAGGCCCGAGTGAATGACATTGGGCAGATTGGAGAATTAAACTCGCCAACCCAGATAAAATCAAAAGAAGTTTTCGCCTCTGCTATCCGCTTCGCTATGGCACTTTCTAATTCAACAATTACTTTGTGCCACGTATTGTCGAATATATTATTATAAAAGTTAACTAAAAGCACCTCATGGCCTTCCGTATCATGAATCCATAAGATTTGGGAGTGTGTTCCTACGGTTAAATGTCTAACAACAGTCAGCGTTAAATTTAAAGACAATGGGATAAGCAATCCGCCCTTCGCTCTACCGTGCCGCGACCTTGATGCTTCTAGGTGGTAACAAACAAACCCATCATAACTGGGTTTTGCGGAACACCAAGTTTCTTGAAGACACAGAATGTCATGTGATCTCATGAAATCAGTCCACCCCAACATTCTTTCTTTAGAGGCCCAACCAGCTATATTCCAACTAACAATTGATATTCCCTTCATATTACCACAGACAAGCTGGTCTTGGGCAGTATTACAATTACTATCATCCCCACTATACTCTTCCACATCAATACCAACATTTAGATTATGTACATCCACCAATCTTTGATTGTTTGCCGTGCTCCCTTTTGTAAAAACTATTTTGGATCCTGCAGCAGTAGATTTGCAAAGCCCATACATATCAGTAACCAGATTCAGGACCCAATAGAAATCAATGGGGGGGGGAATTAAATTCTCTGAATATTTTTTTTTAAAATTTTCCACTTTATCTTTTTTAAAATGTTGGCATGTAAGCATCATACACTATCGAGCTCACAAGAAACTAGTAAACACAACAGTGGACGCAGCATGCACACATGTCAGCACTACGAACGTGGTAAGAGATATTTTGAAAAAGGTATCGGGGCGAATTTTCCCTATTGATCTACTCTGAAGAAGAGAAGACCTTTAGGCAGGAGACACATTAAAGAAAACCATTTTCCGTTTAAAAAATCGTGAGTCTTCAGCCTGAATGGGGCCTGTTGGCATGTATGGCATCGATAGCCACCGATCCACCCCCCTCCTTTTAGATCAATGACGCGCTCCAAACAGAGCGAGCAGCTCACCAAATAACATAGGACAGATTAGACACGGTTGCACACCTTCCTAGGTATGCGCAACTCCACTGTCAACGAAGCATTTTCAGAAATTTTGTGGGCGTACTAGGATTGGCTGGTATGCCCACAATGTTCCAATCCTTGGTCACCTTACACATCAAGATCCCGCCCACTTTGAACGACTCTAAAAATTTGTTCAGCCATTGGAGTAGCAGCAATATGACCCGGAAGCACTGAAATTATTGTATCCAAACGTCAACCGTATGGAAAAAAAAATCAATAAGGGAGATGTTGTGAATTACGGATGGAGCTTGAAAGAAAGATACGGCTGGTCACCTTAGGCAAATTGATAGTAGTCGTTTGAAGTTTCTGGAGTTTGCTGAGGAAACATCGACTTGAATACGAGGTGACCCGTGTTCTGCATCATAAGGTAAGTTTCTATCGTTTATGTCCTCGTGGTTTGTCGGCTGTTCCCGGTGTGTAATATGGCTGGCTGTATTTGAAAATATAATTTATTGTAATTTGTGGGTCATGCATGGGCAGACGCATAGTTTATTTTGTGATAGGCATATATGCAGGAAAGACCCCAAAAGTTTTATTTCTTTTAGCGCCCAAAACTGCCTAGTCTTGGTTGTTCCGCTTCTCCAATTCTTTCTACTGTATCTATTTTCGTAAGCTCTTTTTCATCCCGCCGTTTCATTGTTTCCTCACCCCCCCTTATTTTTAAACTTTTTTCATGGGTCAGAATCTGGGGATGCATTAGGAGTCTTAGTCCCCAAATATCTTGTGATGGTCCCCACCATTGGCAGTGCCAATGGTGCCAATTTGGCACAGATAAAGCACTTGTGGGATGGGTTTCAATATGTTGTGCTGTTGACTGGACAGGTTCTGCCTTGTTATGTCTTGTGTTTAAGTTGCCTTTTTGCAGCCGTATGTTACGCTCACGAGATAATTAGATTATGCATTTTAATGCTGAACTGAACTGCATTTTAATGCTGGTGTTTTTATCACTGCACTAAAATACATTAGTCGCGCAAATTATAGCCCACGACCCCGAGTTGACTCACCAGCCTGTGATTCTGGGCAAATCACTTGATCTCCTCGTACATACCTAAAATGAATGTGTTCTTGTGTGTAAAGTAACTGGCCCCCATGTAAAGCGATCCAGTAACTGGCCCCCATGTAAAGCGATCCAGTAAATACCTACCTTAGGGTCGAGTTCGCGCTTTATTAAACTTAAAAAAAAAAAACAGGAGCTGCATCTAAGCAACAAGCGGACTGCGCTGTGGAAAACCTTCATCTCTTTTCACTTTTCTACTTGATCCTCTTCATAATCAACATTGGGTGCAGGACCGGCTAATGTAACCACCCACTTCATGCCTAACTGGCTGCTGCCCGTAGTGTAAACCAAGTCTTCAGTCAGCA
Organism: Lissotriton vulgaris; assembly: GCF_964263255.1. NCBI lineage: Eukaryota > Metazoa > Chordata > Amphibia > Caudata > Salamandridae > Lissotriton > Lissotriton vulgaris. The sequence goes on along the minus strand of NC_141699.1, from coordinate 880,888,062 downwards.
CGTGGCCATATAAATAAACAAGCATTGGCATAGACAATAGGTCTCGCTTTTTGGACCCTATAAGTATTTAGTTATACAGCAGAATATCCTTGGTGTAACAACACCAACTGTTGCATGGCTAATAACTTATAAGGTCCCAAATGCGAGACCTATTGGCTATACCAATGCTTGTTTGTTCACCTGCATGTTTGGCAAGGGCAGTTTATTTTAGTGGTACTGATTATTGCCGCATATGTCGTCCAAATGCTCATATTTGCCACTGTGGGGCTTTGGCCCGATATATTGAAAAATAACCAAATAAAATTTGTTGTTTATCCCCTTCGAAGCTAATGACGAGCTGGGCTCGTCATGGCGCTTACCTTCCGTGCGCGGATGACAAGGCCAGCTCGTCATGATTTATGGTGTTTTAGATCTTTTAGCGCAGGACGGGAAAACGCCTAGCAGCCATGTGGTTAAAAAAAAAAATGTATAACTCTTGTTCTACTGATTGGCTTTAATTTGCTTTAGTGTCATTTTATTTAATATTTTCTCTATTTTCCTAAATTGGTTTGGTATTCTTCTGTTTTCACTTTATTACTGTTTGTGTGCTGCACAACTAATTTACACATTGCGTCTAAATTAAGCCTAACTTCTTTTGTCGCAAGCTATCAGAGGATTTAGCTCAAGTTAATTTAGTGGCTTTCATAGTTCACCTTCACAAGGACTGAGGCTGTAGCTTGAGTAGTTTCCAACCCCACCTTCCTCCAACCAATAACCCAATTTCTTACACTCCTCCAACAGCAACACAATAGTTTGAAGGCAATTTAGTTCTTTATGAGACTCCACATTGCCCAACAGTGTTTTTTAGATTACGCACTCTTTCACTCAACATTTACATTATAGAGTGACTTTTAGTGGGGTCCTGGCAGGACTTCCAACCCCAAAGTCAGTTTAGCGAAGAGGAGGTGAGACATAACAAGCACTGATAGTGGGACCACCTCTTCAGCACCCAGGGTGCTGAGTTACTGTTGGCGGGTTCCTAGCTTAACTTCCAAGCCCAGAAGCCAGTTCGGCGAGAAGGAGAACAGAACGCGGGCTTACAGCTCAATAGACTCATAACAGATGCAAAACATTGGCGCACGCTCCTCCTGAGAATGATGGAATGGGCAGCAATGTTCAAAATGATGGCGCTACTGCGTCAATTGTATGTGTTGCAAAGTACGCCATATGCGGTGCCCTCCTCTTATTTCCAATGAGTAAATGCAGAACTTTGTGCGTTGCTATGGTGCTGAGTAAACTGCAAAGCAGGGCTTATGACGGAGGTTTAGCAGTATCGGACATTTGTGGCTATTATTCGGCAGTCCAGCTAGTAAACGTGATTGGATGGATGTTTGTGGACAGGAAGGACCCAGCATATAAGATTTCTTTTTTTATTTATACTGTTTTTATTAGGTGGTATGCATATTTAATGTATCGAGTCAAAATTCGTATACATTGCAGTTGAAACATGACAATAGAAACAATACGTGGCTTTACATTACATGGAATCGTTCGTCCTCAGGTAATCATTTTTGCAGTGCAATAAAGTGCCATACATACAACTTACATATACAGTACTATTGCTCTCCATTTTCATATAATGTATCTAGCACACTGGATCGTAGGTATTGCAGTAGAGGTTCCCAGATATCTTTGGGCCTTGAGGGGGCAGGTAGCTCCTCCTGCATAGAATACAAGATTTTCCCTACAGTATACAAGATCCTTTATCCAGTGATCAGGGATCAGTGCAGTTGTGCTTTTCCATTTCATAGCCACCTGCCTCTTAGCTAACAATAAAAGCGATTCTCACAGATTTACCAATGACACCCTCAGGAGCTGCGAGAGGCTCAGTAAACATATTTGTGGGGTTCATTCTATTTCAATGTTAGTCAAAACGTGCAGCCTCCGTGTCACTTAAATCAAGAACTCTGCCACCCGTGTGCATTCCCAAGCCAGGTACCAGATGTCGCTATCAGCGCCCGCATCGTTTACCTGCATCGTTATCTCTAAGACCATATTTGAACAGTTTGTGTGGTGTGTGATAAGCCTGGTGGAGATATTTGAAGTGAATTATACGTAAATTGCCATTTGACGTGAGGACAGTGGTGAGCTGACAGCCGTGCTCCCACTATTTCTGTGTCAGCTACGGATTAAGTCTAGCGTTCCACTGTTCCAGACTCCTATTGCGGATCGTGAGTTTCTCCTCTCTAGCTTCGCGATACAATTTGGTGACCAATTTTTGTCTTGTATGGCTAACCAGCAGAATCTGAAGGGTCTGTGACGCAGGTGGTTCGGCAGGGAATGTGGTGTAGTGTGCCTTCATTGCCATTTTGAGTCGGTGAAAGAAATGGACAAAGAGCGGGGTCCTGTTCTGTACATAGCTTAAGTCGTTCTCAGTTAGAAAAATGCCATTGGTGTATACGTCCTGCTTCTTGTCTATCCCTGCCAGAGTCAAGGTGTGCATAGCTCCATTATTCCGCATGATTCGCAATTGGTAACGGGTGCATATGGTGGTAGCTTTGCGGCCATCTGACCTAGCGCATGCCATGCCTTTATTGTGGTGTCTATCGTGTTTATTTAATTGTTGGGTGTACCCCTACAGACCCGGCAGCAAGAAAGCCCCATGGTTCACCGACGAACTCAAGAGCTCCAAGAAGAACTGCCGAGCCCTCGAGAGAACCTGGCGCAGAGACCCAACACCCGAAAACACCACCAACTCATCCGCGCCACCAAGAAAACTGCATTCAACCGAGAATGATTGCAACATATAACAAAGAAAGTTACAAAATATTGGCATATCTTAATGAAAGATCCGGACATTGGAAATGACATTGGAACTGGCCCTTTAGTAACATATCGAAGAGCGCCAAATCTCTCGGACCATTTGGTAAACAGCCACTTCGTATTGACAAAACAGAAAGACTGGCTACAGAAAAGAAACATTGGATTTACCAAATGCAAAACATGCAAAGCATGCAGAATAGGTCAAAATGCAACATCTATTGCAGACCCTTCAGGCAAAGACTTCATAATTAGAACAAAAATAACGTGCGAGTCCTCCTTTGTTGTATACATGCTCATGTGTCAATGTGGAAAAGAATACATTGGGAGTACCAAATGTCCTCTCAAGAAGAGAATTTTAGAACACATTCGGGCAATACAAAACTGTGATAATACCTATGCCATGGCGAAACATCTAAGAACACATACTGGCAAAACCTGGGAAGACATAAGATATTTGGGACTAGCATCCATCCCCACCCAGGAAAGAGGGGGAGACAGACTTCTGAAATTGAGACGTTTGGAGTCTAAACTTATAATTAAGTTCAAAACAAGACAGCCAAGAGGGTTGAACGCAGACGAGGAGATGCATGTACACCTCTGAAAAACACTGATCATTGACTTTATGAAAAATCCTGTGTGAAGAAACATTGTAAAGGCCGCAACGTCCAATCAAGGGGAAAAGTGTGGGACACAGGGCACTCAGCCCATCTAACGAATCATAACGTAAAACGTTATAGGAAAGGTCCTTGATGTAAAGTGTTTATTGTGAAAGCACAAAATGGACTATAATTTTGAATTTAATCATCAGCATATAATTTTATAATTTTATTGTTATAAAATTTATGTTAGAACATTTCTTATATGAAATGTCACCCACACGCAAAGCCCCACATAAATGTTTTGTTTTGTTGTTAAAAAACATACGTTTAATGTACAAGCTACAAGGCCCACAATTCCTCAGTTTTGTTTAACTGAATGAATAGTATAAATGGTGGAAAGTGAAAAGGGACTCTTGTAGAACACTACCGTGACCAAGAACGTTAGTTCGAAACGTGTAGGAGTTTTTGCTAAGAGACCTAAAATAAACTATCGTGTTCAAGAGGAGTGCCGCGTCCTTGCCTTTTGTTCATAAAATTACCTAGGAGACACGCTCCCGGTCTCCAAACGCGAGCACCAACCGATGGAGTTCCCTCTGCTACGGGGACATTTGTGAGGAATATATATATATATATATATATATATATATATATATATATATATATATATATATATATATATATATATATATCTCCATCCATAGCAGGACCCCATTTTAAATAGCTTCGATGGGCGTGGCCAGGCAATGGCCCTGTGGGATATGTAGTGCGGGGATGTCTTCCTCAGTGGGCGCGCTTTCATCACCACCAAATTACTTAAAATAAAACCAAAGTGGGCTGACACACAGTCCAGGCGAGACTCTGCTGTGCTTTTCAGGTGCCGTTCAGAGCTTCAAGCGGGCTGCTCCCTGCAAAGTGCCGGCTCGGTTTTATTTTTATATATATATATATATATATTTCACAGAAAAAACCATAGGTTTTACACACGTTATAGTTAGGAAGTAGCATTTAAAAAACCTATGAAATTCACTGAAAAAAACATAGGTTTGACACATGGTATAGTTAGCTGGAAATTTTACTGACATAAAACCAATGAAATTCCACGTTATAGTTAGTTGGACTCACTATAACTTGCGCGTGCAATGCACTGCTGATGACGTCACATATTACATCACTCATGACATGGTCAGTGACATCACTCATGACATCACTGATGACACCATCCAGTGAATGTGTATCTTACTGAAAAATAAATATTAGTGAATAATGTTTAAATATTTAAATATATATATATTAGTGTTTCACTTTGTGTATAAGTGGCTACATGTGTTGGTAAGTAGCTACATGCGTATTCATTGGTTTTTAAAATGCTAATTCAGAAAAATGTCGTGTATGCAACCTATACTTTTGGCAATAAAGTTCTGGCAATATTTTTTTCGAAAACAAGCCGTTTTCTTCACTGTTGAAGTTGCATAGAGACTCCTTGTAAAGCAATACAGAATTTGAAAGTCTGTACCTTGCCTTTTTTTAAACACATTAAAATTTGTCTGTAAATAAAAATAGCCTTACTAAACTTTCGTGCGCGACCCGGTGTGCGCACTCTCGGCAACAGTTGTCAATAAAATGGATATCGCATTTCCAGGCTTTCGTGCGCGACCGAGTGCGCGCACAGGCCTATATATTTCGTAAAAACCTTGCAATTTGAACTTATTGAATTTCTTCATACACACCTCAAAGAACTTATAGTACGTCAAAGAGACTGTACCTAGACTTCTTTTTTATTCTTATGAAACTTTTCAGTAAATGGAGCCGAATGTCTTTTTAAACTTTCGTGCGTTACCGGATGTACACACCTTGGTATTTTTTTTAGAAATATAAAACGTTTCATACTTTAACAATTGTGTGCTTAAATCCAGCTCAGAAGATGTACAAAATCATGATGGTAGTTGGTTCAACCCGGACCGTTTATTAGAGATAGATCGTCCAACTCCACCGGAAGACACCCCTAATAAAAAGGACATATATATAAAATGCGGACTAGCCGCTGTATCGTGCTAGCAAACTATAACATATAAATCGTTAGAAAAAACAAAAGGAATCGAGCAAAATCAGTAGGCCACTGATGGGATCTTTTTTTGACCTCGCTAAAATAGAAAAATTAGGAACAACCCCTCATGAGAAATATGAAACTAGTGAGAGAAACAGAGCTCGACGCCATGATGGCTGCAAGACAGCTCGGCTCCGCCGCCCACCCCACCCAAAATAACGACAAATATTATAAAGATACACAACACACCAGCAAAGTAACAGGGTAAAACGTTTTATTAAATAACTATTTACATGGCAGCCTACTGCAACATGAAAACAACACTTTCAATTGGTTCTTAATAGTTTCAATTCTGGAATTTACACGCAGCACTCCACCCACTTCCCTCACTATCTTTTCTACTCTCAAGAGACAACAACGTCCTACATCTTTCGGAAGACTTTGGTGAAATGGCTACCGTATCTCATTCATCTTCCGAATCTGACCAAAATTATCGACTACCTTTAATAAGAAAAAATAAATCTTTCATCTGGCAATTTTTCACTTATCCTGAAGATCAAAAGAAAGTGAATGCACCAAAAGTAACCTGCACGATATGTGACTTGGTTCTCTCAAGAAGAAATCCAGCAAAAAAATATTCCTTTTCCATACATACCATGGTGCGGCATGTCAAACAAGTGCACCCTCTGCAATTTGCAGAGGCAACGACAAGAGCCCTGGCCACGCTATTACCATTAGAGGTGGCCAGCACATCTTCTGATCGACGACCTGTATCTCCATGGAGTGCAGAGATGGACTTCAGATATTTAACTATATATGGTCTTTAACCTATGGTTTTTTCAGTGATTTTCTTTGGTTTTTTAATAGCAAATATCAAAAGCTTTTTTGTGGAAAATGACTAAAATTAGGTATACATAAGCGGCGTTCATTTATGTTCACCACAGCCATTTTTAAAAGTAAAGTGAAAGTCGCGAAACAGTGGCCACGCCATCTAGTCCCTTTTAGGCCCCATCATGCACGTAAGTAACAGCCATTTTCTGTGGCATGGCCTCTCTGCCCACTGCCAATAGCCTATGATTGTTCGAAATTGGTTCTCTTTGAGTCATTCTCTGTTCACAAATAAGCATAAAGTCGCAATACTCTATTTAGTTTTTGCAGATAGTGAAGGATAGGTAGTGCACACTTTTGTCCCCTTTGTAACCCGTCATGCCTATCTCTGCCCCGTTTGTTGGTAGTTGGTTCAACCCGGACCGTTTATTAGAGGTAGATCGTCCGACTCCACCTGAGGACCCCCCTAATAAAAAGGACATATATATAAAATGCGGACTATCCGCTGTATCATGCTAGCAAACTATAACATATAAATCGTTAGAAAAAACATGAAACTAGAGAGACGAACCGAGCTCGACGCCATGATGGCTGCAAGACAGCTCGGCTCCGCCACCCACCCCGCCCAAAATAACGACAAACACTATGCAAATATTATAAATATATACAACACACCAGCAAAGTAACAGGATAAAACGTTTTATTAAATAACTATTTACATGGCAGCCTACTGCAACATCAAAAAACAACACTTCTAATTGCTTCTTAGTAGTTTCAATTCTGAAATTGAACACCCAGTACATCCAGAGGTCATGTCCGACAATTGTGTGGGGGGATGCCTTGCTAATGCCGCCACCCCCACCACCTTCTGTGGGAAGGACTCTGGATATCCTTGGTCCCTGAGAGGCTTCGATGTCCCTGCCTTGCACAAATGTCATAAGTTCTGAATGTTGAGTGCCATACTTCAGGGTCCAAGAAACGCGGACTCGGAGGGGGCGCTTGGCTCCTGCCCCCTCCCCAAGTCTTGTTCCCCTGGTATGGTCTGAGATCGCCCCCGACATAGGCGGCCGGCTCCCGGGGTCAGGCGGAACTTCTTGCCTTTTGATGCCTCTTCCATTCTGGACCTTGTCCCACAATCCGTTTGACCTGAAGACACGTCCTGCGGTGCCCTGGTCCGACCATCACATTTACACCGTCTCACCCGCCATCCGGCTGAATTGCACCCACTCTTCCGATACAGCGACAGGCGGCTGCCACGGAGCTCAGGAAATGGCGGTCGGCTCCACAGACTTGGGCCTGGCCTGCAAGGATGGCTCTGGGCAACCCTGGAACTCGGACGCTTGACTGCTAAGGCATGAGCCCCATTCCCAAAAGCGTCCCCTCAGCCTTGAAGATTCTACAAGAGTCACCGAGGCCCCCGACTCCTGCAGACTTCCGGTGGGGAGCGACTGCCATGATTGCTCGCGGAATGGCCACGACGTAGCCACGGGGTGCTCTCATGCTGACGCCAGCTTCAGTCTGAAACATCCAGAAACACTGTAGACTACCAATTCGATCAGTTCCGGTGGAGCCCCAACGACGTATCGCGTTATTGCGTAATCCGTCATATGACGCGCCGCGTTAGCGCACCCGGAAGTGCTCCGGTGCGCGAGGCACGAAGCGCAGCTTCCCGGAAGCAATGCGGAGCGCGTAACGTAAGCATTTACATTTCAGTTGGTTCTCCCTCACAATATTTTCAATGTCACATAAAAGTCACCCATCACCCACTGCCATCTCTGGCTGTTTCCATGGTAACACCTCATTCTGCACCTGGCTGAAGGCACAGGTCAAAAGTTCATATCTCAACGTTCTACAGCAAAGTAACAACACTGTTTTCCCTCCAGAAACACCTGCCAATCCACAGCTCTGTTACATGTCTTTTTTTTTCACACCCAATAGTACTTTTCGTTCAACATAAACATTAACATGCAACGTACTGTTCAATCTCCACTTCTTACAATCAACCAATCATTTTTATTTTTTAAACCACACCCAGCCTCTTCCTTTTTCTTTATTTAGAATTTCAACTGCTAACTACCATTCCACTTCCAGAACCGATCGGAGGACGACTACAAATCCCTTGAAAATGAAGGTCTGGCTAATAGGACACAGTTATATTCACTGGAGTGAAAAATATGCAGTAAGCAGACGAATTTGCAACCTCAGCTTACCAAATGTACACATAACATGGATTTCCAAAAGAGGATTGAAATGTCACCAATTGATTCCATTGGTGAAAACTTTTATGCATCTCCCAGAACCAGACCTTATAATTGTGCACTGTGGTGGGAACGATCTAGGCACAATCACTGGGGTAGGTCTGGAAATGCTTCTAAAAGACACCTTTCGACAATTGATGACACTTTTTCCTCGATCTGCCTTGGTATATTCCAATATATGCCAAAGACAGAAATGGAATTGGTCCAATCACCATTTGTGCACAATTTGAGAAAGCAAGGAGACATGTAAATAAATCTGTTTCTGCGTTCCTCAGAGATTATAGCATGGGTTCTATTTACCACAACAACTTGCGATACCACATGCAAGATGTCTATAGGAGAGACAGTGTTCATTTCACGAATGAGGGAAACAGAATCTTCCTCTGCAACATCAGGCTCTGCATCGGTACTTACTTATAAATGCAGAAAACACTCCATTAACACAATGGCTCTTTTCAGAGCCACCTTATATCTAAGCACTCAAACTTCTGATTTATCTCCATTTTCACACTCTTGTAAAAAGGTGTGCGCGACCGAGTGCGCGCACCACGCAACTTTAAAAAAAAAAATATATATATTTTCGCCTTTAAGGGCCTTACTGCACACCCTGAGAGAACCTACGCAGCAAAACAATCTCTACCTTCTCCCCTTTCCATGTTCCAACGCTTTGAAATCAACAATATATTTACTCGCAATGACAAAATGGCGGTCAACACTTCCTGATTTCCTTCGAATCGAACGTTAACAGACGTCACGCAGAAAAATTCCGCTCGCGCGCGCAGCCGTTTAAGTGCGCGCACATGTGCGCGCGTATAGATATATAATTGACTTTAACTTTAATTTCCTCAGCCACTACTGAACGGATTTACACCATTCCAAAAAAGCGTTATCTGCGAGCCGGACTGTACAGTTTTGCCAAATTTCTTATAAATCCATTCACCCGTTCGACCTGTAGCCGAGTCTAAAGGTCCTATGGAAAATAACATGGAGAAAACACGTTTTGGGACCCCCCTTTTATCTCAGCCCCCACTTGACCAATCCCCCCCAAACTTTTAGGGAAGGAGCGCAGCGGACCGAGCCATCTTCTTTGAGAAATTCGCTAAGATTCTTCAACCAGGGCCAAAGTTATTCCAAATAGAATGTTGAGGATTTCCTATGGAAACTAGGTCCTAACTATAACTACCTACTGGCGACTGCCAGTAGGTAATAATATATATAACTTTAATTTACCTAAGGTTAGGTAAACCAAGACTGAACAGCTAACATCTCTGGGAGTTAATATCTGCTAGTTAGGATCTTATTATCGGGTATTTCCCAAAGTATGTTTGGTGGCTGGTTTTTTGGAGCGTGTGGTGGTCAGATTCTGTACTACTTATACATCTTAATATGTTTTTAATTAGAGGTCTGTACGCTGTTTTGAATTCTGTTTCTGCTCCCTTGCAGCCCATCATGTCATCCCAACAGTTCCCGCGTTCTGCTGCCCCAATGTCTGCTTTGGCTGCTGCTCAGGCTCTTCTAGCCAGCACGGGTGCTGCAGGAGGGCTCAGTACTTCAGGGTCAGGTAAATCTATTATGCTGCTACCACTCCTAAAGAACAATGTCTCACCTTCTGCTGTTTCATATATGCTTTACACTTCTGCTTGCTTTTATATCACAGAGCTTAGGGCTAAAAACAGGCGTTTCTGGCAACTATCAACTTCCTGCTGTTGAATTCTTGAAAATATTGTCTGTGGCTGTGAATTTAATTTGTCTTTGTCGAGTTGGAAATGGCATTCATGCCCAAAAAAGTGATGGGGTTTAAAAACAAAATGTACAGTTGATCGTATTTTACGATCTACCAGATGCCCAGTGGAATGAAACACTGGAAGCATTAATTCATTTATCTTTACCAGGCCAGAGCCAATGTTAGTCTGCTCTGAAACCCATGCTTGGTTCTTTCCTCCCATTTTAACTGTCCAGAAGGGATAATTTCAATCAGAATCAGGAATATTCCCAAGGTGGTCTCCTTATTAAGTTGATCAGGAACATTGGTGAAAAATGTAAACTGCAGCATGGATATAATGCCTAACTTGCTGTGATAAGGAATTGATAAATATCTTTATGGAAAATTATTATTAATTTGGATCCATAAAGACACAACAATGTTGGTTACCATTGACTGCGTTATTACATGTTAAAACGTGGGTAGAGATTTACACGTGAATTTGCTGCAGATATCTGCGTGCGCTGCTATGGTGTATATCCTTCCCGTCAAGTACATAATTCAATTATACTCCTCACTTTGAGTTGAAAATGGAAGCAACTTCAAATTCTGCTTTGTGTTTCACTAAAACCTAGGGGAACCATGACCAGTATAGCCTCTTAAGCAGTGGCTTATATTAAGAAGAAATGAAATACTAGGGTACTCATTTAAGATACTTATTAATGTCTCCAGCGTGAAAGAAGAACAGCAACACCGAGCATACTTGAAGTCTAAAATGCATAAAATGTTTTCAATTTTCGCAAGGATTGTCGGTTTTCTCCCTACGTTGTGAAGGTTGAAGAAGCATATGTGTAACAAAAACGGAGAATTTAGATAGGGTTTCTAACAGGTGCACGTTTTTTAAATGAGAAGAGAGCAAATAGACCTTGAAGATGGATAACAGTGACGATCTCCTCTGTTGAGCTATCATAATTGATATTTCTCGCTTTGCCATGCAAGCATGAAAATGATGCCTATGCACGTCTGACGCAAAAGCTCAAACACATTAATATCACATGGGCATGCAAAATGGTTGCAGGTTAAATACACTTAGCAATTGTTTATATGGTATTGAATCATTATAAAACTGAAATGCAGGTCCACCATCTCCTCTATTTTGCACCTCTAGATGTAAACTGTAAAGCAGATTTATAGCCTGATCTTCATTTCATTAGCATTTCCAAAAGTACATTAATAAGTGTTTTCATTTCCTTTGTAGTCTCCAGCAGTAGTGAAAGGACATTATTGTGCGCTATTCATCTTTTCACAACCAATGAAGTCACCACCCAATCAAATAAAAACAAAAAATAGATCATTGCTAACAGAATTGTTTTGCAAATATTATTCAAAGATCTTAATTTCCCATCCCCAAAGGTATCTCTATTCTGTGGTCAAACACTGCTTCTATCAAGACTAAACCCATTGTGAACTGTATTTAGTGCTTGAGTGTTGCACTAATTTTTGAGAATGTAGGGACAGCCCTCTGAGCCTACAATTGCAAAAACGGCAAAATCAATTCAACCAGTGCAAACGTGATAGCGGTGGCGTTTGCTACTTGTTCCAATATTCTAGCATGAAGTCTGGTCTCACGGACAGCCTATCCTACTCCATTAATGGGAAAGAGAATGGAAAAGAAGTTGTTTCAGAAAGATGAGGAAACTAGGTAGGTGTATGATAGATGACAGGTATGTTACAACCAGTCTAGCAAGGCCTGAACCAGTCCGCGGGCACCATTTTGTAGGCTTTTGTACCACAGACAGAATAGCTGTGATACTTTGTTGGGCCAGATATGGAAATATAAGACTCAACGCAATTTGGAAGTTGTATGGAAGTACATATTCTGGGACCACAGCTAGGAAATTGTCGCACTCGCTGCGAGCAGCGAATGTCCTGACATTACAAGTTTTCCAGAGCACGCCAAAGGCAGCGTAAGCAAGATGGATAGCAGCATGAGTGATGCTAATAGTATGAAAATGAAAGTCATCATGATGCACTGGTACATCTGTGGGGAGTTGGTCCTCATCCATAAACTTTTTGTTACTCTTCTGTAACATAAAAGTACATAAAAAGTCATCATAAAAATGTTTTACTTTTAAATTCATAAACAATAATACTCCTAATCGTGCACAGATACAATTCAGTTAAAAAGACTACCCACAAATGTTTCCTTATTCTTTAAAAACTGCCATAGACACGAATTCACATTAAAATTAATGGACAATAAGACTAATAATAGTGCATAAGTTCAATTCTGTTATAAAGAGTCCACCCGCAAACTTTTCCTTATTTTTAAAATCTGCCATAGAGGAGAACTAATTGCACGGCAGACCAGTGGGTTGTTTAGTTGTTACAAAAATAGCAGAGCTGGTCTACACTGTTTAATGTCCTGTTTTATAAAGAGGCAGGGCACATTTTTCTTTCTGGGGAGCTCATAACACTGGCAAAAGAATACAATTTGCAGATTCGTTAAGGCGGACACACCATCACTAGGGCATGTAGAAAGATCTGACCAGGAATAGCAATTAGCTGGGAATTCCACCATTAATAGCTGCAAATTAATCCTAAGTTATGTCCGAATAAACAGGTGCTGTGCGTTTTGCACTGGGGTCAAGTGAGCCTCCTAGGCAACAGCAGATGGCTTTAATTTTTCCTCCTCCTCTCTTTTACTCGCAGCCTTCTTCTGAGCACAGCGTTTCAACTTGGCAAGCATTCTGAAAGAATCTGGTTTTTGAAGAGATCTGAAAATCTGATCTCCTCACAGCAAGACTTTACATAACTTAACCTCGAATCTCTAAACAGGGGTGTGGAATTTATTAAAATATCTACTTGTCCATGGGGCAGGTTGCTTCATAAATCTACTTGTCCTGTAACAAAATCCACGTTTCCCTTTGGTGCCATGTAGTGCTGCCACAAATTATGGCAGCAATCTCATTATATAAGAGCTCTTATATAGCCTCTCGGATTATGCCAGGGCATATCCTATAGTAGTGTTTTATGTTGCCACGTTTCCGCAGCTCCACATACTGGGACTGAAGATGGTGGTAAGCAGTAGTTCCAGGCTTGGAATGCCCTATTGCGTCTGTGCAAACCAGCTAACTTGCATGTTTTAGGATTTACAACAAATCTTCTCTAATCTTTCCCATACTGAGAAATGTTGGAAATTTACTCCTGAGAGTGGCATACGTAAACCTTCTTTCAGAGTTGGGAAAAAAGTAGTTGGAGGGAAAATGAACTTTCAAACATCCAGGTTTTCACATGAGCAAATCTACACATGCATATTTGCTCATGCTAAAATGCAGTTCACAAATATTTTGTAGAAGTACAATTTCTTGCCCTACTAATGTAAATTCTTGTGAATTCACGGAAGCCATATACCAAAAGTGCACTTTTGAGACTTTCTTTAATAATTGGGCCGCTAATTTGGTCTGGCGTTAACCATGACCTTTTGTGTTTTATTAAAATTCGCTCTCTCTGAATCGGCTGGCTTCACTCTGAGTGACTGCATTCTGCTCTTTCACAAGAAGCATATCGGTACACATAGGAGTCTTGTTCAGTGCCAGTAACTAATGTGGCAGTGTGCTTTTTTGAGACCAAAAACTATTTTTGCTTTGGCGAGTGTTTGTTATAATGGTGAGGGCCCGGCAGCTCTCACATCAATAAGGTTTTACAAAAGCCATGCCAAAACAAGTCATGCATTGCCAAAACTAAAAAGCTGACCTTCAATGTCAGACCTACTGGCTTTGCCAAGGCTTGTATTTTTGTTTCCCATAATCTTATTGAATCTGGTAAGACAAATTTTCCAATATGAATATTTTTGGGAAATACTAGCATGCATCACCACATTTTACTAAATGATGCTGCAAAGAAATAGTACCTAAAATGTTACAGTAGTTTAGCAAAATGTTATTTCCCTACTTTCATTTTTTAGGAACATTTTATATCGAAAGCAAAATACACATTAAAACTTGTTGCCCTTGACCCCAAACAATATGTCCTGGGCGTCGGGCTATAGGAATTCCACATCCCTGTCTAAACCAAGCTTTTGTACATCTTTACAATACTTTAGGCACAGAGTAATGCTGGTCGGGTACATAGTAGGATCAATTACACATTACATACATTCAAATTTGCAATCCTTCAGTCTTTGGTGTGTCTTGTAATTATCATGCTTCCTTTTAGCGTTTCTCTTGTTTCTGCCCTAAACATCTCCCAGGCAGGCCAGATATTTTCCCATTTGGCCGGGCATCCTCTTCTTTGATAAACATTTTTTTTCTGCCTGCTGACACCAATCTAGATCATTCCCTCAGTCTTCAATCCATGGAGGTTGACTGCGTCCCCAATTTTAGCAATGTTCATTTTGGCTGCTCCAGCTGTCGGCATCAGCCATGTTTTGGTATGTGTGGGCCAATTAATTTCCCTCTCACCCCCAGGAGGTTTCCTTCTTGTGTCCACTGGTACCCTCTGCCCCACCACCTCTGTCATGATCCGAGCCATCTCATCAGGTTTGTAGTTTGGGACAGAGCCAGAGTGTATGAAAAAAATGTTCCTTTCTCTTTACACCCCCTGATACAGTGATCTGTGTCCCTCCAGCCCAACTGATGGTGGAGTGTTCTAGGGGCGCGTAGGACCTATGTAAGATCCAGAGCCATACCAACCTGAACCTCGCCCTTATGGCAATCTCCCTAGGGCTCTATATGGCCTCCTTCTAGTCCTCCTCTTCTAGAAGTCAGAGCTCTGACTCCCATGCTTCTCTCGAGGGGACTAAAGGGTCCAGGAAATTGTTCATGATTTTCCTGTAGGTAAGGGACCCAGCCTCGTCTATCATCTGGTCTAGCAATAACTGGGAGTATTCCAGTAGTCCCTGTGAGAAGTTGGCCTGGTATATGATGTTCACTATTCTAGTGAGCACCTTGCACCAGTCCAAACAACCCTTATGGTGATGGTTGTAAAGTCAACCTTATAGACCAGCAATCCTAGTGGTAGCATGGACAAAGCAGTCTTAGGCTAACACTTCAGAGAGCATGTGAAGCCAATTATTTTACCAATTATAATCCCTTGAATACCAAATGAAAGGTCCCCACACCAGGTATATATTAAATGTATATGTATTTATTACTAACACAATCCCTCTGCACTCTTTATGAGGTCAGAGTTCGAGATACAGCACAAGTTACTCAATAAGCATTCTATAAGTTGCACAAATACAATTCTGCCCTAGGGGGCTCACAAACCATATACTAAAGAAGTGGTATAAGAACCACTTCAGGAAAGGTGAGTAGGCCTAGGAAATCGCTGGGGCTACGCTGATCGACCAAAGGATTGGAAGTAGGAGACCCACAGGATGCGTGTGCAGTGTCTAAACACACACGTGAGTTACCGTAGAGAATCAATGGGAACGTAAAAGTTACAAAGTAGTTGATTTTCAGACACTTCCGGGTGGACTACGTGAAAACCCTGTTAAACTAGGACACTTGGATAGTTGTTACCCATGGGAGCACCGGAGTACTAGAGTTACCTCACCCAGGGAAGCCTGGTGCATAGGTGTTCTTTCGTGTCGGGTTTTGTAGCTGAATCCTGTGGAAAGCAGCAAGAAAGTGCTGCAGGCGACCAGGAGGAAAGTGTCCGGATGGATCCAAGGGTGGATCAGAGTCGAGTAGAACCTGAAAGCAGAGGGGACAGAGTCTGGGTCACTAGCCAGTGACCAGGAAGGAACCAGGCGATGTCGAGATGCAATCAGGTGAAGAAGTGAAGCTTGACTCTGCAGCCACGTGGACCAGGAGGCGTCGACGACGACCAGATGCTGGATACGAGCTGTCCCATGAAGGCTCTCTGTGACTGCGGTGTCGGTATCCGGATTGGACCCAACAAGCCTTGGTAACCGCAACCCACGCAGGAAGTGAAGATGGGCTTCTGTTCAGACCCGCAAGGTCTGGGGCGCTTCTCTTTCACAGGGAAGCTAGAGCAAGACTGGAGCAACCAGGTAAGCGTCGTTGTTTCAAAAGGATGTCTTCAGAGGGGCCACTAGACTACGGGCTAGCAACCGCGAAGACGCGTCGAGGAGAAATGCAGGCGCAGGCCCCACGCGGCACTCGTGGAGGGCTGAGCTTCGGTGCACTTACTGCTCGGGTCTGGGGCTTCTCAAATCCTAATGCACAACTTCGAGGACGCCTCAAGCTGCACAGGTAGCAAAAAGCAGGTACTGCAGGATGTCAGGTCCAACTTCTCTCGTGTCCGCCACGGGTCTCAGCTTTTCTGTGGATGTGGGTCGGAGTCAGAGAATTCTGGAAGTCCAGAGTCTGCGTCGCTAAGTCTTCGGGATCCGGCTGGAGCGTCGACAAAGCAAACCGACAAGTTACTGTTGGTGCCTGTTTGCACACGGTGGTCACTCCTTGACCATAAGGGAGATGTCTTCCAGTCGATATGGAACGTCGAAGGTCCAAGAGTTTGTGTCTGAGTTTCTTTCCAGGATAAAAATCTAAAGTCTCTAGACTCAGCTCCTATCTTTATACTAAACTAAGGGGCTGGATTACCTGCTAGGTCCCTCCTGTGGGTGGAACTTTGGAAGGGGGTGGTTACACCTCTTTCCCTTTGTCCAGTTTCGTGCCAGAGCTGGGGCTGGAGTGCCCCAGCAACTGGTTTGAACTGGGCTATGCATGGGGCACCTTGTGTGCCCCAGGCAGTGTCTCATTTCTTTCAACCCACCCTGCCCCAATACACTAAAGTCTGTCTGGGAAGGTGCTAGCACCTCCCAAGGCAAGAAACCTATTGTCCAGGCCTCCCCTGCCGGAGTTTCGTCCAGCAGCAGGAGGTCAGACTCGTGCCTGTGGCAGCAGCATCCATTTTGTGATGCTGAGGCTCTGTTTAACTTTACCCGGGTAAAGCAGTAACTACATGTCTTCTCCCTCTAGAAGGGTGGAATGCTACCCCCGCCGCCAGAACTGGCTGGGGGGGGGGTTGCATGGTTCCGAAAGCTGCAGACAGGCTCAGCTCATGCTAGGGCACCATCTCACATAAAATCAAACACTCTGCCTCCAGGATTGTTAAGGCCTGCCATAGGAGTGACTTATAGGTACATATGTGTCTATATATAAGGTTAGATATAGGTACACACTATATCTAAGCAAGGGGTGATTACACCACCTTGCCCAAGCTGAGTGGTCAGCCTGTGGTGTCAGTTTGGATGGCCAGCCAGGGGTGGCATAATTCATGCTGCAGCCCCTGGTAGGCCTTGGATGCACCTATGCCCTGGTACCTATGGTACACTATACAGGGGCTCCCAAGGTGACCCAATACCCAATTAGATATGTACCTAAAGTACATGGAGTCCTTTTACAGAGAGAACAGATAGCCTGGGGCCCTGAATAGCAGGATCCCAGGCCAACTAAGTCAAAAACCAGCTAACCACTAGGCAAAAAGTTGGGGTAACCATATAGTCAGATATTCACCTTCCTACAGTCCCCCTCCGTAATGTGTTTTTTCAGGGCATGTCTAAGCTGGAGATAACGAAACCTTTTGGATTCTGCTAGTTGGTATTCTGTTTGTAACGCTTCAAACTTAAGCATGCGCCTTTTTTGATATGTCTCCCAGCAGCTCTATCCCTATAAGCTTCCAATTCTGGAATCCTGTAGTTTCACCACCTTCCTCGGCAGGTCACTTTCCTAAAGTGGGGTCTGTTCGGTCTGTTCTGCTTCCCACCTTACACTCTTCATGGCTCTTCTTACTGTCTGCGTGTGTGGTGGGAATGGTTTCCCAGGTGTCTTTCAGTGCAGGGCTGCCAAGTAGCCCCTGCTCCCCATTGCTTACCTGTCCACCCGGTATGCCGGCTCTGACACCGTTGAGAAAGCCCATTCGTTGATGTTAATTAGTTGGGAGGCCAGGTAGTAGCCCTTAATGACTGGGATCGCTAGCCCGCCCTCATAAACTCCTTGTTTACCCAATATCGTCCAACAGCAACTCACGAACACTACCAGACATTACCCCGAAGATCTCAGGACCCCCCTCCTTCCCCTGTGCAGCACTGCAGTATCCTCCAGTGCAGCAGTCCTGAGAAACTGGGCACATGGCTGGGAATTGGAAGACTTGTGTAGACCCTGCAACCTCACATTGAGGATATATTCATTCTACTCAACAACACACACTGCATGTCTGCTTAGATTTCCGTGCACTTCCTCGCTGCTTCACACTGTAGCGGACATTTTTATAGCGCGTCTATCACGCCAAGATACTCCATGAAGTGATAGACGCGCTATAAAAGTGTCCCCTACATCTACATCTACATCTGGACATGGATTACCTGGAACGCACCCATTCCGATCATAATCCACATTGTCCCCGTAACATGGGAGAACAGGACTCCTCTGATCCCCGGTTACAGCGGGCAATGCTAGAGGACGCGGTCTTCCAAGACTCAATTGGCACAGCCATAGGGGAATATTTTGAGAGGAACTCCGGCACTGCCACATCGACACTTGTGGAATTAGACGCGCTAAAAGCCACAATACGAGGGAAACGCTTGGGCGCAGGAGGCGGCATGTTGCGTCAAGTTGAGAATTTTTTTTTTGAAATGGAGCATGTTCTGTTACAGTTTGAAACACGTGTAACGCTGACACATACAAACACACACGCCTCTCTCTCGTTCTTCCCCCCCCCCCCTGTAAACACATGTGCAGGCTGACCGATCAGGGTCTCTCCTTGGTTGAGGGATTAAACAAGACAGACCAGTGAGCCCCATCACAACACACATTCTTGATAGTCTAGTTATTCCCCATCTAACAGAAGACCAGCGCCTGGAATTAGATGTACCTATCCTATTAGAGGAAGTAAACCTCGCAATAAGTGCATTGCTCTCTGGCACAGTACCTGGCCCAGGCGACTTCCATCTGAATTCTACAAACGTATGCTGTCTTGATGGCCCAGTGGATACTCTGGGTCTACATGGAGGCATTGCAAAACTCGTGCCTCCCAATATCACTTACTGAAACTACACTGATTACTCTCCCAAAACCAGACAGGGACCCCACGCAGCTGAGCTTATACTGCCCACTAGCTCTACTTAACATAGATTACAACATTATAGTGGGGATACTAGCAAGTCAGCTGTCGTCCTTTACACCACATCTCATTCATGGGGACCAGAACGGGTTTGTCCCTGTGCGAAATACATCCCTCAATCTTCCTACACTGTTCAGGGTGTTGAGATATACCTCGCGCGACTGGCCTGAGTCGGGAGGCTTGTCTTAGACTTGGATAAGGCTTTCAACGCCATAGAATGCCCCTTTTTATAAGCTACTCTCCCACGATATGGGATTGGCCTATATTTCCTGAGCCTGGTCAGATTGCTATATGGAGCACCCACAGTTTGTGTCCGTACTGGCTGTTTGTTCCTGCAGCCTATAAGGATTGGTAGGGGCATCAGGCAGGGTTGCCCCCTTTCGCCACTAATTTTCTCCCTAGCTACAGAGCCGCTAGCACTAGCTATATACGCCTCTGTGGCTAACTGGGGCATCCCAATGGGCGTAGACACACACGCCATATCGTTTTACCCTGATGACATTTTACTATATATCTGAGTCATCAGCTCAGTACCGTCAGTGATTACACACACCTTCAATTTTTTTGCTGCACTGTCAGGGTTGAGGGTAAATTGGGGAAAATCTTGCCTGTTCCCCTTCGGTCCCCAAATGGCGGACCCTCACCTCCTCATAGGCGATGCCCCAGTCCCTTGGCAACCAAGCCTGTTTCTCTATCTAGGGATTTGGATCTACCACACGGACCAGGACCTATTGAATGGGAACCTCACCAGAGCAGTCACAGCACTAACTCGCAGATAGCATTCTGGAAAGCCCTTAACATTTCAGTAGTAGGGAGGGTCGTACTTAATAAAATGATAGTGCTCCCAGGCCTGCTGTATCATTTCACTAATCTGCCACTTTATCTGCCACCGCCCTCATTCATTATTGGACTGGGCCGAGGAGGTGTGCACAGCCTTACATAGGGAGGACATCCTGGGCTTGCGTAAATACCTGATCACGTCCTAATGGAATACAATACTAACAACACTCGAGGCTGCTCTTGACGTGAAGAATGCTGCTGACAACACAAACATAAGACAAGATGAACCAAGTCATTAATTGCAAAAGGCCCCATAGATAACCGAGACAGGTTAACAAAAGTACACACACACAAATCAAAAGTACACCCCCCCTGTTTCCCCCCCCCCCTCCCCCCCACCCCCGCCGGGAGAGTGTGGATCCCATGTTCACACACATGGGCATTACCCAAGATGTTACAGCTTTGTGCAAGAAATTTATACAAACCCACCCCCACTGCTGCTTAGGCCCATCGTCCCTCCTGAGTGTCCAATTAGTTCACCAGATCCATGATAATGGGATCTGTAGTTCTCAACAGTACAACACAGACACACGGTGGTGCACCCATTTCCAACTCACATTTACATAGCAGGATAGCCAACATCTACATCAGTACTCGTGATGTATCCTCTCCGTCACTGTTTCTTTGTGGGCTAAAATAGGGATTGCTGCTGTTGTCTTCTTTTGCAGCGAATTAGAAAATGTAGTTATATGTATATGCTATATCCCTGTGATGGTGTTTCACTTGATCACTGGATATGTTTGCTATGTGTCTAACCATTAAAAACGAATACAGCAGTTTAAAAAAAAATGAAGCACATAAATATTTATCAACTTAAATCTGGCATTTCTAGATACTTAGGTAATGCGGTACAACATATTTTTCCCTACTTTCTCCTCTTTGGGGGCCCCAAGTCGTTCTCCCAGTGTATCCTTAAGTTGTCGAGTGGGGGCATTCCTTCTTCCCGGAGTCTCCAATGTAGACCAGTTACAGCTTTGATCGTCCCGTATGACGTCACAATATATTGGTACCCTTCCTACAGCGGAGGCTCTACCACCCCCCTAACCGCAGTGTTTCTGAATTGCCGCTGTGAGTTCCCTGTGGCGAAGGAAGTGGGCCCTGCGGGAGCTTGTAGCTTTCTTTTAAGTCTTTGAAAGGTAATAATGTTCTGTTGTCATATAGAGTCCCTGCTGTAGATGCTCCCGTCGTTGCCCTCTGCCTTAGTCCTCTCCAATTGCCCCCATGTGGGAGCGCAGTTAGGAACTCTAGCGGGATATCCCGAGAGGATGGTTGTTTAGTTTTTGTTCTCCGAAAGATCCGGGTCCAGCACTTCTGGAACACTTCACTCCGGATTATCTCCTGTCTCAGAATGGGTATTCGCGACACCACTCAGGCCAGCTGATGCAGTTCTGGTATATCGGGCCTAAATTCTCTGCCCCCTGGATTCTACCCGCTATCCACTGCGTAAGCCATTGGAGCTGGGCCGCTAGATAGTAACTTTTAATGTCTGCCCATCCCCCATATCAACCAGATTATCAGTGAACAGAGCTCTTGAAATATGCTCTTCTGGATCCATATCAACAGGACTACAAAGAGATACTGTGGGCGTGGTAGTGCCACCATCTTCAAAAGGGCTATCCTGCACATCAGACAACAGCAAATATGCACAGAACTCTATACTTACCTTCAATCCTTGAATTCACTTTCCAACGTTACCTTTTAGTCTATCCAAGGCACCATGAGAAATTCTCACTCCTAGATACTGGAGACATCTGGGCTCCTTCACTATGTCTTGCCCTATGTCCAGTCTCTCTTTGTTAGCCATAGTCCGAAACGGGCATGATTTTTTTCAGTTGAACCGCAATCCAAATACTCTTCCAAGACGCGCAATGAGTTCCCTCGCTCCTGCGAGGTCTCCCCTCATGAATCCGAGGAACATCAGAAGGTCGTCCGCATATAGCTCAATGTAGTGATGTTCCCCCCAGTTTGCTATAGGGGTCCTTTCCTGGCGTGACAAGCCAAAGGCTCCATAGCTAATGCAAATATGAACTGCGACAGGGGACACCCTTGTCTAGTGCCCCTGCCCACCCGAGAAGTGTTTGAGATCAGACACCCTGTTTTCCCTCTAGCCAGTGATTCGGTGTAGGGAAATCTGGTCTAGGCCACAAATCCTCAAACCAGTCCAAATCTTCTCATTACGCTATAAAGGTAAGTCCACTCCAGGGTATGAAATGCCTTTTTAATATCCACCGCAAATATTGCAGCTCCCTCTGTGTTGAAGGAATCTGATTCTAGTACTTGTAAGAGTCTCCGGACAATAATGGCAGTATTGCGGCCAAGAATAAATCCTGCTTGGTCCTGGTGGACAAGGTTCGCCATATGTGGAAGAAGCCACGTGGCCAATATTTTACTCTGGATTTAATAAATCTAGTTTGAGCATTGACAATGGCCTATAGGCTGTTTTATCAACTGCTGGTTTGCCCGGTTCCTGGACGGGCACCACCAGCATCTCCTGCGTGGTCTTAGGCCGCCTATCCTCTTCTCTTACTGTTTTGTAAAGAGACACCAATCGGGGTGCCAATTCTTCTTTGTGTGTTGAGTAGAATTCTACTGGTAGGCTGTCTGTGCCCGCGGTCTTGTTTTTGGCCATAGCTTTAACAGTGGCCCTTATCTCTGAGAGTTCCATGTCTCCTCCCAGTAGGTCTTCCACTTCTTCTGTTACAGTTGGCAAGGTTATAGGTTGCAAAATTAAGTCTGTTTTCTTCTGTACAGGTCACCTTGTTTTGGTAATGTTCAGTATAATAGTCCTAAAATGCTCGATTTATGTCTTGTTGCCGGCAGAATGCGGGGGTATGTTAGTCTCTGACCTCCAGTATTACTGAGCCTCTTTTGGGGGGTTTGCCAGCCACGCCAAACTTGACCCGATATGGTCCCTCTCATTGTGTGTTCTGGTTATGTTGTTTCTGCTATTAATATCCCACCATCTTTCGACCTGTTTGGCTACTGTCTCTTTGGTTTCAAGTAACAAATCCTGCACCTCTCTATTTTCGGGCTGTCGCTACTCTACCTCACGTAGTTGCTCCACGACTAATGTCCCTTTTAGCAGGGTCCTCCTAATCCTCACTGCTTCGGGGATACATTTGGGCCTGATTACTGCCTTAAAGGGGTCCCAAAGTATCTTATTTATTTTATGAGTTTTATATAGCGCTAGCCAGATCTGAAGGTATCGGAGCGTTTTACAGCATGAATCACTCGTAGGATACATTAATCCAATTGGGTATATACAATGTTCCAAGAAGTATCGCATAATATCGACGTGGAGTTCAAAAGTTTACACGGAAAGTACGTTATTTCAGTACAATGTACAGGCAGCATATGACCGTCATCACAGTAGAATGTACCGGGAACAAATGACGCCTCGCTTCAGTGGTCGTTGAGGATCCAGTGACTCCTGGAGGGGTTTGACCGGAGAGGGGGGTGAGGTAGAGGTCATTGATGACAGTGTCCATGTGCTTCTATGGTTTGTAGCTATCCGTTTGGGCGACGTCGGGTGAGGTGGAGGTCTTTGAGCTGCCTTTTGAATTTTAAGTAGGAGGGGTTAATCCTGATATGGACTTGAAGGGAGTTCCATGTTTTTGGCACAATTCCTTCGAAGGATCGAGATGTTTTTTTTTGTCTGCGAGATTTCGGTGGGTTAAGGAGTAGAGTGTTTGAGCTCCTTAGGGTTCTTGACTGACCAGCCTTTTGAAGTTTAGCAGTTTGGTAGGTGGGTTTACCGGTGTGCAGCACTTTGTGCGTGAGGCAGGCGGTTCTGAAATTGGCACGCATTTCAACAGGAAGCCATTTTAGCTCTCTTAGTGCAAGCGCGATGTGATCGTATTTCTTTACTCCGATGACCATTCTGGCTGCTGCTTTCCGAGTTGAAGTGAGTGGTGGAAAATCGGATTTTGCTGCTACTGTGAGGGGTGCAATCCCGTAGTCCAGTCTGGACAGTACCAGGGATTGTGTAGCTTGTTTGAGGTCACTCGTAGGGATGAATGGTTCTATTTTTTTGAGTAGTTTAAGGTTGAGGAAGGCGCTCTTTGCAGAATTTTTGATGTGTTTGTTCATATCTAGTTTGGGGTCCAGAGTAATTCCAGTGATTTTACAGACTCCGCTAGGGCGAGGTTGTGGTTGAGAGCCTCGATGGCTTTTATCCATTCTGTGATTTGTGGGTTCTCCTCTTTTTTTTTTTTTTAGAGATGAGGAGGATTTCCATCTTGCCCTGATTTAGCTTTAAATGGTTACGAGAGAGCCAGCGTTGGACTTCTCTTAGAGTGTCGTTCAGTCTTTTGATGTCTTCGATGGAGGAGGTTTTCCAGATAGATTTGTGTATCGTCCGCATAGAGGTGGAAGGGAATGTTGTTTTTTTTCAGTATGGGGGTGAGAGGCTCCATATAGATGTTAAAGAGTTGTGGGGAGAGTACTGATCCTTGGGGGACACCCCTACCCAGGAAAGTGGGTCAGACAAAAAATTATTGATTTTTATACTCTTGTGTACGGTTCTGTAGGAAAGAGGTGAACCACTGTAGGACCACCTCGTCTGCTCCTACTCTCTTGAAGTGCTTTGAGTAGTTTGTGGTCAACCGTGTCGAAGATGCCGATAGATCCAGGAGTATGAGTTGGCAGCAATGGCCTTTGTCCAGAGATTTGTGCATGTCATCTATTACATTTAGGATCGCTGACTCTGCACTATAACCTTTCCTGAACCCCGATTGATGAGGATCGAGAAGGTTGGTGCTGTCTAGGTGTTGAGTGAGTTGGAGGAGAACTAATTTTTTCATAATTTTTGCAAGAAGAGTGAGATTGTAGACGTGTCTGAAGTTGTTCAGATCATTTGTGTCCGAGCCAAGTTTTTTCAGTAGAGGAGTGACTTGGCCGATTTTGAGACAGTCAGGCATGACTCCAGTACTCAAGGATCTGTTTATAATCTTAGTCCAGTGCGGGGCTAGGCATTATTTACATTTTTTTGCTAGTTGGGTCGGTAAGGGATCCATGATGTGTGCTGAGGGTTTGGTGTTGGAGATCAATTTGATGACCTCTGTTTCAGAGATGGGGTTGAAGGATTTCCATAAGTTCGGAGGGTGCTTGGGCGTGACATCTAACTCCGTGGGCGCTTTACTGTCGTGAGGACTGCTTTGTATGTCCAAGGAGAGTTCTATCTTGGAAATGTTGTCAATGAAGAAGTTGGCAAAGTTGTCACACAGGTCTTTAGAGGCCATAATTTGTGTCATGGGGGGTTTATAGGTTTGTTGCCTGAAGCTGATAAGTTCCTTAGGTCTGTTCTTTGCTTTGTCAAAAGAAGGAAGTTTTTTCATTTTTTATGTATTTATTGTATCTCCATCTTACTGCTTCTACTGAGTCTAGCTTGTAGTATTGTGGATGGGTTGTTTTGCCACAGTCTTTCTACCGCTCTTAGTTCTCTTCTTTCAGAGTTTTTTTCTGTATTGAACCATGATCTGGATGGAATGTTTCTTGATCTTTTTAGTTTCAGGGGGCTGTTTGGTCCATAATGGAGGTCCTCGTGGTGTTGTACTGAGAAGTTAGTTCTGTTACGGAGGACTTTGACTTAGATTTCTCACCAAGCGCGGAGGGTCCTGAGTGCAGAGCTGGTCTTGAAACTTCTGGTTTAGGTGGAACAGAATGATATGGTGGTCCGACCAGTCCACAGGCAAGGTAAGTTCGATGCAGACAGTATCTGCCCAAGTGATAATGGCGTCTAGGGTGGATCCTTTGATGTGGGTTTTCTTTGTTCAGTGTTGTGTAAGATCGAGGTTTCTTAGGAGATTATTTAGGGATTTGATTAGCGCAGTGTTTTCATCTTTCCAGTTTAAGTTGAGGTCGCCTAGAATTATGTTGTTAGAGTCCTGAAGTGATGAGTGAGTTAATTGGTCGGAGAGATGTCCTCCGAAAGAGGCGGTATTTCTCGGCGGATGGTCGAAGAGGAGATGACAAAGTAGTGATTTGTTAAACGTGTTAGACAATACACAGTGTCAAGAAAGCAAATCGCAAAGAACACCTTTACAGCAAAATATACTAAAGTTTTTAGCGTATAAGGTGCATAAAGACACTTTAATACACCTTATACGCTAAAAACTTTCGTTATTTCGCTGTAAAGGTGTTGTTTGCGATTTGTTTTCATGACACTGTGTATTGTCTATGTTTAACAAACCAAAAAGCTTTGCCTGAGCCCCCTGTTGTTCGTTTTTCCCTGTTGTGTATTCTACTGGCTAAATAGGACACAGGCTTGTGTCCCATTTTATGTATCACTGTGTAACTATTGTCTTTATTGCTTACAAGTAAATATCAGACCTCTGTCATGCTGGACATGTCCACTTAATATAGCACCGATTGTGTCTATATTTATTGCTTGGTTTCCTATTTTGTACCTTTCTAGGGACCACTGTTGTTTAAAATAACTGATTCCCAAGGTCCCTGGTCGACTGTTTTTGGGTCCCCTTGTTGCTTAAGAATATGTACCACTACAGAGCATCCTACCAGATCAGTTTGGTGCCCAGTATATTGAAATGGCACTCCAGATTTAATCCATACTAGCACCCCTTTGCAAAGGCTGAGTAGTCCATATAAAAGGCTTGCCCACGCCATCTGCACTGGAGTTCTTTTCCTGCAGTAATGCAATCTGTACCCCCTCCGTGCTAGATAGGAATGCACTTTGTCGTTTGGACTTGGTGTTCATACTTGATTACTCGTATTCTTTTTTTACTTATTGTCGCTATGTACTTTCACTCACCCTGGTTCTGGTTGCTTCTTGCTTAATTACCCACTATATTTTGTCTACTCCTTTCTTACTGTTAAGACTTATTTTTATTTGCTCTCTATGTACCTCACATTTCTGCTATTGTGCTAGCTCTGTAAAGTGCTAGTCTCAAGATCTTAAGTGCTATGTTGCCAAGCTCATTCACTACCGGTGGAAAATTCTGTGCACCTACTCTCCCTACCCTTGCAACTCCCTACTATATCTACCTCCGAATTTTACATCCTCACATCCCTCTGTCTATCGGATTCTTCCTTTATATAATGTTGATATATATTTTCATTTACGCTTTATGTAACTGTGGCACTTCTTGCTACTTTGCCTATATATCCCATTGTATACCGTTTATTGTTTTTACTGTTACTATATATTTTTCAATTCTTTATGTTCCTCATATTGTTTTTGTGCTTACTCTGTAAAGCACTCCGATACCTTTTGGGTCTAGTTTGTGCGCTATAAAACTCACAAATAAATAAATATTGAAATACAGCCCTGTTATGAATGTTACTTTGCACATTGTTCAAAGACCCAAACAATGTTTCCTGTTTGCCACTCTTAACATATTGGGTTGGATGTAGTTTTACCTTCCATTGCTTAACATGTAAAAGAGTGTGTGCCGAAGCCCGCTGCTCTGAAGATGCAGACGGTGCAAGTGAATGTCGGTTGCTGAATATCAAGACTGTACAATCCTAAATCAACCTCAGACACTCCCTTCCTTCACTCGTGATGGTTTTTTAGTCTTTCACCGTCTCCGTCTTTCCATTTGTGTTTTTTTTACCTTCCTTGCACCTTTATATATCTTATGCGGAAGAATGTGTGCCGGCCCCCAAACGTGAGCGCCGGTGGCTCCCTAAGGCTCAAATTAAGCACTTATTAATGTTCAACTAAATTCTGAAGTCAGTTATTTTTTGCCATGTTAGAGAGTTGGGCGCCGGGGGGGTGGGGGGATGGGGGGGGGTGTTGCCTGGGCTATTTGTGCAAATGAATGGACTCACACCGTACCCGGATTCAGAGGAGAAGTTGTAAACTATTTTGCTTCCCTTCATAGGATAATATACAGGTCTTGAATATTTTCCCAGTTTTGCACGATTAATGGATAACCTTTCTAGTGCTGATGTTCGTCAAGCTTAAGAAGTTCTGTTACAGATGTGATTACTTATTGCATTCTCCAGATACACATAGGTTTGTTTTAGATTTCTGAAGATTTCACATTTTTAAATGTTTGATGAATGTTCAGTATTGCTCTGTGCAGCTTCACTAATAAAGCGGTCGAAAGGTTAGTTGAGGTTCACCACTGTTTCACAGTGCTGCTTCTCGGCTGTAGTCCACAGTCCTGTGGAATTCTGCTTTTTGTGCAATCTGTATTTACAGGGCTGACCTCAATCGCGGATTTCTGATCACATTCGAGAAAAATATGGTGTGCATAACCCATTTCTATTCTTTAGAGGACCGATCTTATGTATAATGTACTTATGGTAAGAATGATTACAACACCCCAGACTTAGTCTAGGATTCCTTTGGGAAAGGAGGCCAATTTTCAGCAAGTCAGTGTTCAGTAGATGTGTAGTGAGTCTCCTCTTTTGCACTTAAAGTCACCTTCTCAGTTTTGATCTCAAGTGGAAGTCGGGTTGCCTAGATCTTATATGTGTGGTTTGGTTAGACTGCTCAGTTAGTATTTTAAATTATTTTCATCTTACCTATTTTCTACCTTGCTGTCTAACAATATTGCATATTTTATATATTCTAATATCTTGCTGCTTACTTTGCTATCCAGTTAATGATGAGTCTAGCCGAGATACAGAAGGGGCTTTGAAAGAATACCTGTGTTCAAGCAGCTGCCTGCCACCTCGGGATGAGAAGCATGAGCCAGTGGTTGTCCGGCCCTATCCTCCGGTCCAGATGCTAGCTCCACATCATACGGTGCAGCCAGGAGGTTCCGTCACCGTGACCGCTCAGCAAGGCCATTTGACCTCCGCCATGCCCCTATCTTTCTCTGAAGGGATTCTTAAGGTAATTTGAGGGCAGGTCATTGAAAGGTTTCCTGTCTCTAATACTAGTTTTCTAGTAAGTGTACCCTACCCAGATTCATAATCTTGAATCTGAAAGAGACACGTTGGTGATAGATTCCTTACCTTAGAATATCCCCAGGCGTCAGACTGGATCCGGAAACTTTTGCGTAGCAGTACCCTTGCGCGTCGGTAGGCGTCGTCTGCGACTCCGCGTCCGTCGTCTGCGTCGTGGGCGCCGTGATGATGTCGTCGGAGTACTTAGACGCCGCCTCCGCGTGCTGACGTCAGTTCTTCTTTTTTCCGCGCCAGCCAGCGCAGATCTGGAAAGAGCAGTTCCCTAGTCACTTTTTGACTACGTTTTGGTGATCTTTTTGATCCATTTCGAAGTCTGTACGACTCCCGACGGTACCTGCAGAGATGCCCGGCTTCAAGCATTGCGACGAGTGCGACCGTACCATGTCGGTCACGGATCCCCACCGCCTGTGCCTGGCGTGTTTGGGCGTCGACCATGACGACGAGGCCTGCCCCGAATGTCGGGCCCTTTCGAGGAAGGCCAGGCGGGAGCGGTCCCGCAGGCGGCTCGACCTCCGGCAGTCGGCCCCGCGCCGTGTGAGGTCCCGGTCCCACGGGAGGTCGAGGGACAGGTCGCGGGGATGAAGCCGTCACTGCTCCGGGAGTCGGCACCACTCCTCCGGGTCCAAGTCGTCAGGTAAGAAGCATAAGAAGTCGAAGAGACATCATCGCTCTTCTGACTCCCCCGACGCTCGTGCGATGCGGCCGGGGGTTCGGGTGACACTGCCCACGCGGCTCCTCGGGAGTCGCGGATGCCGCGTCCGGCCCCATACCCTACGGTCCCTGGGCTGAACGCGACGCCAGAGGAGATTGAGCGTTTCCTCATGGCCATGAGGTCCCTTTCTCCACCGACGGGTTCCGCGCCGCCTTCGGGCCCAGCGAACCCGTCTGGGGGTCCTAGTGGGTCGGGGGCTTCGACCCCGACGCCGTTGGGTGCTTCGGCCCCGACGCCGCCGGCGCCTTCGGGCCCGGCGCCGCAGGGCCCCACGATCCCGACACCGCCGGTGCCCTCGGGCCTGGCGCCGCAGAGTCCAGCGGCCCCGGCGCCGTCGGCGCCTTCGGGCCCGGCGCCGCAGGGTGCCGCTGGACCTCCATCGGGCTCTGGATCGTCACCGGTGGACATTACGACCCCGCGCCAGCAAACGGGTGACTTTCGCTCCTTTCGTGGCACGGGAAGGGGCGTCCCCACACGTGCCGCCAGCCACACGCCGCAAACTGTCGTCCAGCGCGGCGGCGGCCGTGGAAACCGCCGTGGAGGCGGTCGGGGAAACAGGCGGAGTCAGTCCACACCTGCCCCCGCGGCATCAAGGGGCTACTCCCTCCCCTTCGAGACGACCCCTCAAGCCATGCCACCGCAACACCACCGCGTATCGGGGGATCACTTGCGGCTCTTGCAGGAGGAAGTTTCGGCCCTCTTGGCCAAGGGGGCCATCGAGCGCGTTCCTGGGCCAGAAGTAGGACGTGGTTGCTACTCCCACTACTTCCTGGTACCCAAGAAGGGCAAAGGGGGCCTACGCCCTATCTTGGATCTGAGGAACGTCAACGGCTTCCTCCAGAAGGAGAAGTTCAAAATGCTGACACTGGCTCAGGTCTTAGCTGCCCTAGACCCAGGAGACTGGATGGTAGCGTTGGACTTGCAGGACGCGTATTTCCACATCCCCGTCCTGCCGGCCCACCGGCGTTACCTGCGGTTCACGGTAGGCCACGAGCACTTTCAGTTTACTGTGCTCCCCTTCGGCCTTACCAGCGCCCCACGGGTTTTCACGAAGGTGATGGCGGTGGTCGCAGCTCATCTGTGCAGGTTAGGGGTGTCAGTCTTCCTCTACCTAGACGACTGGTTGTTGAAGGCGGGCTCGCCCCAGACAGTTGGATTTTCCATCAATGTGCCGAAGACACACCTGTGCCCCTCTCAGAAGCTCCTTTTCATTGGAACGGTTCTCGACTTGGCGCAGTTTCGGGTTTACCCGCCCGAACAGCGGGTTCGGGATATACAGGCTCTGCTTCCGATCTTCGGGCCTTTATCCCGAATTTCGGTCAGGTTGACGCTGCGGCTTCTGGGGCTGATGGCCTCCTGCATCCTTCTGGTGCATCACACACGGTGGCGGATGCGGGCTCTGCAGTGGGACCTGAAGTTTCAGTGGGCCCAGCATCAGGGCAACCTGTCCGACCATGTCCTGATCTCGGAGGGCACTGCGAGACAGCTGCAGTGGTGGCTCTCGGACCGCGATTGGTTCAACGGCATATCCCTCTCCATTCCCCAACCGGAGCACGTAGTTGTGACGGACGCGTCCCTCCAGGGTTGGGGAGGCCACCCTGGAGAGGCGGAGATCAGAGGACTCTGGTCTCCGGCGGAGTCCCGGCTCCATATCAATGTGTTGGTGCTGCGGGCGATTCGTCTGGCACTGAAGGCATTCCTCCCGTCTGTCCGAGGGAGTGCAGTGCAAGTGTTCACGGACAACACCACCGCCATGTGGTACTGCAACAAACAGGGCGGAGTGGGGTCGTGGACCCTTTGCCAGGAGGCTCTGCGTCTCTGGCAGTGGCTGGAACATCAGGGCGTGACTCTGATGGTTCAACACCTGGCAGGTTCTCTGAACGCCAGGGCGGACGAACTCAGCCGTCGGTGCTCGATGGATCACGAATGGCGTCTGAACTCGGACGTGGCGCAAGGCCTCTTTCTGCGATGGGGAGAGCCTTGGTTAGATCTATTCGCCACCGAAGAGAACGCGCAATGTCATCAGTTCTGCGCGTTGGAATTTCCAAGGCGGCACTCGCTCGGAGACGCTTTTCGTCGCGAGTGGAGCTGCGGTCTGTTGTACGCCTTTCCGCCTATACCACTTCTGCCCAGAGTGCTGAAGAAGATCAAGCGCGACTGGGCACAAGTCATCCTTGTGGCTCCGGACTGGGCACGAAGGTACTGGTATCCCGAGCTACTCAGTATGTCAGTCGATCCCCCGGTTCGTCTGCCTCTTCAGGAGGACCTTCTGTCGCAGCAGCAGGGGACGGTCCTCCACCCGAACCTGTCCAGTCTCCACCTCCATGCTTGGAGATTGAGCGGCGACAGTTGAGGCCATTTGACTTGCCTCCTCACGTTTGCAACATCATTCTGGCAGCCAGGCGTCGGTATACGCCTGCAGGTGGAACAGATTTGTGGCATGGTGCACAGCAAAGGCTGTGGATCCCCTCAATGCCCCTCTTTCTGAGGTTCTCTTCTTTCTTCTCTCTCTTGCCCAGCAGGGCTCTGCTCTGGGCACTGTCAAGGGCTATCTTTCAGATCTTTCGGCCTTCCTGAGGCTGCCTGACCAACCTTCTTTGTTCAAGTCCCCTATCGTTAATCGATTCCTGAAGGGCATCACTCATACGTTTCCTCCTGTTCCCTTCGTGATGCCTCAGTGGGACTTGAACCTGGTTCTTACATTTCTGATGTGCGCTCCCTTTGAGCCACTTCACAACTGTCCTCTTCGCCTTCTTTCTTTGAAGACTGCCTTCCTGGTAGCCATCACCTCTGCCAGGAGAGTGAGTGAGCTCCAGGCTCTATCTTGTAAGCCTCCTTTCCTTTCAGTCCATCCGGACAAAGTTGTGTTACGGACAAGGCCCTCCTTCCTACCTAAGGTAGTCACGGCCTTCCACATTGGGCAATCCATCACGTTGCCCACCTTCTTTCCGCCTCCGCGCCCCTCGAGAGAAGAGGAGAGGCTCCACCGTCTGGACCCAAAACGTGCGCTCTCATTTTATCTGAATCGCACACAACAGTTCCGGGTGGATGATCAACTCTTCGTTGGGTACGCGGGCGCTAATAAAGGGAAAGCGGTGCACAAGCGGACCATCTCCCGGTGGATTATCTTGTGAATCCAGGCGTGTTACTCCTTGGCTAAGAAGGAACCCCCTGTTGGGCTGAGGGCTCATTCCACTCGAGCCACGGCGACTACAACTGCCCTGGGCCGGGGAGTTCCCTTGCAGGACATTTGCCAGGCAGCTACGTGGGCCTCGCTGCACACGTTTGCAAGACACTATTGCCTGGACAGTCAAGTCCGGAGGGACGGCTACTTTGGCCGTTCCGTCCTCCAGGACTTTCTGGTGTGATTATTGGTTCGCAGACCCACCACCACGGGGATGGTATTGCTGGGGTATCTATTCTAAGGTAAGGAATCTATCACTAACGTGTCTATTTCAGATGCACAAGTTACTACTTGTGTAACGATATATCTGTAAGAGACATTAGTTAGTGATAGATTCCTTACTGACCCACCCATCCTCCCCGTTCTGCGAACCGATATCTAGGGTTAAGGTCATCCCCTTTCAGGGCCCTAGTTTCTTGGCACCAGTGTTGGTTTTTGTCATGGCTCTGCGCTTCTGGCGCGGGAAAGCTGTGGCGAAGAACTGACGTCAGCACGCAGAGGCGGCGTCTAAGTACTCCGACGACGTCATCACGGCGCCCACGACGGACGCGGAGCCGCAGACGACTCCTACCGACGCGCAAGGGTACGGCTACGCAAAAGTTTCAGGATCCAGTCTGACGCCTGGGGATATTCTAAGGTAAGGAATCTATCACTAACTAATGTCTCTTACGATATATCGTTACACAAGTAGTAACTTGTGCAACAGTGCCTTGAAATATTTGAAAGTTGTCCATGTAACGAACATCCCTTATTAGAGGAACACTTTCTTTCATATATTTTGAAGTGGCAGATAGTGTAAGTTAACCGGGCTATATCTATTTACATGGTGTGCAGGAAACATGAAACATCGGTGGGTGATCAAGAATATAAGAACAGGGTAGACCTGTTTAGGAGTTTAGATGAGGAGTATTCCAAAAATCGTATTGAAGGCTGAGTCAGTGCTCTTTAGGTTGATGCCGAAAGTGTTTTAAGTGTTTTCTAAAAGACTGTGTGTGAAATTTCATTGCCAACTTGAAGGGTGAATTTTTAAATAGATGGGGTGAATCCACAGAATATTTGGTAGAGAGCTTGGAAAGATGTAAAGTCTGGTTCGTTTAGGTCTCTTTAAATTTCTTGTATGGTGTTAAGACTGAGGTCTTAAGAAGTCCAGTTCAGGTGAACAGCTTTATATTCAAGGCATCTGATTTTTCATTGTATCTTTACCTTGATGGGGAGCCAGCGGAGCACTTAGCGGATGTGTGTGATATAGTCTAATATTCTCATGGAGGACATAAGAAGCACAGCATAGTGAATAGCTACCTTGATGGGGTCCAGAGAACATTTCAGGATGCCCTCTTATATGATATTTCCAGATCCTGGACTGAAAAGAAATGGTTCTTGTGCAGAAGGAGCGGGACATAAGAGCATTTGGTAGCCTTCTAGTGGTGACCCAGGATTGGGTATCCGCAATTATGATTGCAGAAATGTATTTATTTTAAAATGCTCCTCAAGCCTTAACATAATTTGAGCTCCCAGCAAGGCAGAACGGAGAGCAGTATGTAAAAGGGATCATTGCAGGATCACAATGCACAATTAAATTGAATATCTGTTAGATGAGTGACACTTTTCTGTGCGTTGGTGTGGTAGGTAGCAAAATAGTTAGCTACTGGTGTTTCAGGTAGAGATAGGTGGTGATATGTCGTTATGCTAGGGTAGAGTCATGAAAGAGCTCTTGTTGTACAAGCTAATAGTTTGAACTACTGAGGATGGTACTGCCAATGGCCTCCTGTTTTCGATGGCTTGATGTCATTGTAGCTAAAAGTATGCATTCATTCTAATTATGTTTTTCTCCTTATGGTGCATCCAGACCTCACTGAAGTCCTCCATGCCCAGTCGCCCAATTGCTCCGGCTCCACCCTCTTCCCTCTCCTCTTTATCCAAGGTATCAGGGCAGGTGACGGTGACTGTGGAAGGGAACCTACCACAGGCGTCTGCCATTCCTGTGGCTACCATCAGTGGCCAGCAGGCAAGTTTTGTTCTTGTCTTCTTCTTCCATGAAATACAGAGACCATCCAGAACGAATATTTCCCAACTCAATCTAAAAAATCTTTTCATTGCCTATAAATCTGCAGTAACATAAAAATGTATCCTTTATTCCTACATAATGGTGTAAGGCAACATGTGGCATGTGCATTTCTAGCAGCCAAAGTGTACTTCCATGGCAAAGTAGTATATTTTACACACGTTTCGGACTGTGTGTGTCCAATAAATAAATGGTCCAGCTCTTTTTAATTCACTTTGAATTTACAATCTTTGGCATAAGATGAGATTCCCTGTTGTCTGATTGGTCTTTGTTCATGAAATGAATAAATGTTCTCTTGGGCAGGGAGATTTGTCTCTACTTCCTTTGTATGTAACTAAACACCCTTTATTGCGCCCTTAATTTTGATTCTAGTCCTTCTCTGTGTGTGTTTCTGTGATTTAGGGACATCAGAGTAACCTGCACCATATCATGGCAGCAAATGTCCAGATGTCAATCGTTCGTAGTGGTGCACCTGGGACTCCACTGCACATTGGAGCATCACATCTACCACGAGGTACTGCTTTTTTATATTTATTTACGTAAATTTAACAGTTTGTCACTGGATATAGTCATTAACAGTAATTACGTTTCACATGAGACTTCGAAGTGAATTCCCAATGGGGGGCTCCCCTACACAGTACCACTGTTAACTGTTCTTCGTTTGCCAATATCCTTTCTGGAATTGATTGACTTGTTCTGATGAAAGAGCCAGAGCCCCCTTAATACTCTCTATATCAGATTGCTGCGATAAAAGTCCTGGCTCCCTGTAAAATGTATGTTGATTCTGCTGCAGGACCGCCAATGCCAAACTTTGGATTGGTTCAGAAAGAACAATTTGTTGACAGAATTCTGAACGATGTCATACATTCACCCCAGTACAGAGATCTGGGTCTAAATCCATTGTTATTTTGCTCACCATGGCATTCCAGTTTGGACCCATCCTTGTGCAAATCAGTCTTCACCATGCATGGCTGGTTCCAAACTGGGGTGGTGTGGTGGTCAAAAGAATGATGGATTTAACCCAGATCCTTGTGAATGGAGGTGAATGTTTGCATTTTCCAGCATTCCGTACATTCATTGTTTTTTTTGCATATGTCTCCCTAAGTGGGAAGGGTATGCCCAGAAGTGGGTCCTGTGCTCACTACACCACTGGATTCAAGCTAGCCTGGTTGATGAAGGGTGGTGCCCTGAAACCCGTCCCAGGATGCTTTTTTCCGGTCCAGGGTGCTTGTTTCCGGCCCAGGGTGGACCTGGCAGGCCATTTTAAGCTGGATTGTTCCCACAAGGAACAGGGTCAGTACTGATTTGCATATGGCTGGTTCCAAACTGGGGTGGTGTGGTGAGCAATAGAATGATGGATTTAACTCAGATCCTTGTGACTAGGGGTGAATGTTTGCATTGTCCAGCATTCCATCCAACAATTGTTTCTTTTGCACTTTGGGTTGGTGCCTGAGTCTTCCATTCGAGCACCTGTAGTTAAACCGCAAGTGACTAGAGTTGAGTTAATTCCCCATTCTGGGCCAGTGGGCGCAGTCACTGTTTACTCTTCCCGGACAATGTTACCAATCATTACAGCTATCCTTAGTTTGAATATTGCTGGAATAAATTACAAAACTAGGTGATATGGAATGGGATCAATTCATTGATGGCCAATGGATTTTTCTTTTTCAGGAGACGTGGTGTACTAAAAACGTTAAGAGGTGTTTTCAAGATGTTTTTACCCGCTGTGCGGTCCCCAGCATGGCGACCATAGAGTGGTCTGCAAGTCTGGTTGAATATTGCATTGTCTTGCTCTGTAGTAGAGGTCCCACTTGTTTGACCTGCCATCCCAGGATGCATTGTAACTCCATCAAAGGAATATACCTTTTGTTAATTAACATCTATAGCAGGAGCTCTGTTACCCAGAAGGAATCTCCATCTGCTGTTTATTGAATAAGATCTCAGCTCCTTGTAGTGGGACCCATCACGTCATTGTGGCAGGTGACTTGAACTTAACCTATGAACCCTACGGTATCTTACAGGACTTATGCCGTGATGAAGACATGTTGTGGGGAATTCCCAAGGTTCCATCCCTTTAAGGAGTAATCTTTCCAGGGCTGCTCTCCAAATGGTGGACTTATCCCTTGCGCACGGTCTAAGAGCATGTAGTGGCCATTTACCTTCTGACTTATGTGCCGCCCCCACGTTTCACAGAGGGGGATAAACTAACCAAATTGAGTACTTCATTCTAGATACTAGGATATGGAGATTCATACACAATATGATAGTTGTAGATGGGAAAGAGTAACTATAGCCCAATTATTTAAACTGTGAATGATCATTTACCATCTTTTACAGAGACATCTACTCAGTTTTGAGGGTATGTATTGAAGGTGACTAACCATTGTAGAAATGTCAAGTGGGAAGTTGTTTGTTCTTCTCCCAAGAGATTTATTATGGAGGAGCACACTAATTAATTTGCTAGGCTTACAGATGTATTTATTATTGTTAAAAACTTCACACGGGCCCCTAAGAATGGCAAATTGATTATGTTTTTATCTAGGAACCTGAATCAATATTACCATTCTATGCCCTTACACGGCTATACTCAATAATATCCCTATAATGGCATAAGAATCAGATCCATATTTCAGTAAATCGCCCTTGCAGCCCAAGGCATGGCAAAAGCTACTTCCTTAGATTCCTAGGAAGCACAACGAGTTCTTTCAACACACCAAACCTCCTGCAACCTGGGAAATCCCCGCTTGCTTTGTTTTGATTTGTAATAGAAATCCTGCGAGCACTCTAAGAACGGCCAGTTCTTAGTGACATCTTTATTGACTTCTTATGTCCAAACCTTACGTCAAACTCGGCACCTTTTCAGGTATAAATATACCAACGTTGCCTTAAGCAAACACACAGTGGTGGTTTTGGAGCAGAGCAGCTAATCTACTTGCCGAGAGCCCAGCAGACGCGGAGAGCCCACGGACGCTGCCCCTCCTCTTTGACGCGCTGAGAAAGGCGCTGTCTTTTCTCCTGCTGACAAAATCCAGCTCCGGCGTTTCCAGCCTAACTTTGCGGGTGACTGGGATATAGAGTCCTGAGAGAGAGATACCAGACCTCCTACATTCGATTCCCAAGGTACAGTACAGACTAAACCCTTAGAGAGAATTCTTGAATCAGATTCTTGGCAAAACCAACTTAACTTAAACTGCTACTTACTTACTCCTTCCCACGTATTAGGCTTAGGTCAGGTACACCGGGGTAGGCGTATTTTAGAAGCACCAGTTGAGCACTTTGGCCAATGTATATATGTATGTATATATTTTATCCATTTTAAAGTATCTTATAGCTAAGAAACCATATCCATGCTTTTATAGTATTTTCATAATACTCCTTTTACTGTACGTACTTTACTTTATATTAAGTATTGCAATTGTGGCAATTCATTTCTCTAGCATGAGAAGGAAGACTGCTCAATAAATAATACCTTTTATTGAAAACGCCCGTCTCTCTATTCTCTGCACTCTGGTGAAACTAAGTACGCACATCTGACTGAGTGAAATAGCTGTCTATTGTTTTCACAAGACTCTAGAGATTGATTATTATTCTGAGGGAGCAAAGTTGTCATGTTTATGCGGTTGTCGGAAACTGAATCGCTTCTTGTCTGAGCCAGGGAAGCTGATCCCTTCTAATTCAGTCAAGAAAGTTTCCAGTAACCTCTGAGCTAGCT
Organism: Lissotriton vulgaris; assembly: GCF_964263255.1. NCBI lineage: Eukaryota > Metazoa > Chordata > Amphibia > Caudata > Salamandridae > Lissotriton > Lissotriton vulgaris. The sequence goes on along the minus strand of NC_141699.1, from coordinate 880,849,352 downwards.
GGCGCAAACCTAAATTAAGTATAACATAGTCAGTAGAGACCTAGATGACCTCAGTCCTACGTCTACACTGCTGTTTATGTTATTCCAATGCACAGGGCCTATAGGGAAAATAGGAACTACACTACTGGTAAGGCGATAAAACTAACGCAAGACGTTAGAGTAACTCAGTCGTGCTTTTTCACGCAGACCCTTTTTCCCGTAAAAACTCCAATAGACGTCTGGAGTGGGTGAAAGGTTAAAATCCGCCGGAACTCAGTAGGAAGAGATTCCTATGTAGAGTTTTTGGTTTAGTCCGCGTTGAAGGATACAGTGTTCCAAAATATTGTGCACCTAATCTTTTGTCTCCTTGAAACTTGATCTGCAACAGGAAAACCTTTCTGACAGTAAAATGCCAGATAGTGAAGACGAAAGGGAGGCAGCTAGAATGGCAGCTCAACTAATAGAGGAAGACACAAGTCTCCTACAGAATGACTGGAATTCTATCCTCATTCCGGTCAACATAAGAAAAACTATAACTCTAAAACTTATAGAAAACGGACTAACATCACGAGGTGGTACAGTCATTTTCGTGATAGAGGATGGATAAACTTTCCAGCGGCAAACGCTACAACACACAAATTCCACTATTACAAAATAGAGGAACCTCCGGATGAATACACTCCTTTCGAGGATGTGGAAATTCCACTAAATTACCAAGAGCACCTGCTCTGATTTAAAAGGTCCCCTAAAACATAATGATCACATCACCAGGCTCGGTCCACTAGGTAGACCAGGAGCAACGTGGCTAGTTCTAGCCAGCTACACACCACATCCTGACATTGATAAAATCTCAGACAAGGAACTTTTAGCCCAGCTAAAATTACTAATTAAAATTCACAGACCGTTAGTCCAATATGTAATGCGGACTGCAACAGTCCAACCAGCTGTTAACATTCCACAGCTGACCCCTCATCAGGGGAACACAAATAAAATTACACCACAGAACATACAATCATGTCTTGGTAAAACACCCGCAAAACGGGAACAAATTCCATTCTGGCTAGCACAGAAAATAACTCAAATAGAGGCAGTATTCCCAAATACTACCCCTAGTGAGAAACACAGAATTCTGACTATCTGCCTTCCAATGGGGGTCGCACCACATGTGGAGGACTGTGACTCTTGGGGCACAGTCTTTGCTTCCATTTACACAAAAATACATGGTGTTTCGTCTCTGCAGGTAATACCAGATGTGCTAAGACAAATTCAAAATAAATACGGTCCAGAACCTGCTTTAACTCTTGGTATGAAATTACTGAAAGACTTCAAGCAGGTCTCGGCTATATTATTAGCCAACATAAAGGGAGAAGCAGCATCTGTGGCGATCCGCCAAAAATTGAAAGAAACAGATATAGCAGACCAACCAATTGAACTTGCCAGAATCATAGTAAAATCCTATGAAGAACTAGGTAGAGATAGTTTGGGTGGGAAACCGGTAAAACCCCAACTACTTGAAAATCCTGAAAATATATTTATTAAAAAAAATCTATATACTCCAAAAAAGAGCTGGGATGGAAATAAACAATCCACTCCCAAAGAAAAATATTCCAGTCCAGAGGAAGGTCTCCTCAGCGGAGGGAAAGAGCTCCGAGCCGAGAACACCAGTCTCCCCAAAGGGAGCCCTCTGAAAAAAGATATAACCTTAGAAATAGGGATAATTTGAAAAAACCTGATAGATATCAAGATATTGATACACGTCCCTCTCGATCTTTTTCGCAGAAATCGGAAAGAAGAGGACGGTCAGAACACAGGGAAGAGCACGTCAAGTCCAAAGACAAGGAACCTGCTCAAAGTAAAAAATCTCAATTTCCAAGAAAGAAGGTAGCCAGTATTAAATTAATCGAACATGCCGAGGATACTGAGGACACAGCTGAAAAACGGAGAGTGGGCACAGACAATGCTAGACAGCGCAGCAGATATCACCATAGCTCGCAAGATCCTGATGAATCATCTGGAGACAGTGGACACAAATGAATACATTCAGGTGGAAACTGCAGATACCAGGTGTAGGAAGGTGGCTACCTGACTATGGTTACCCCAGATTTTTTGCCTTGTGTTTAGCTGGTTTTCGACTTAGTTGGCCTGGTTCCCTGCTAATCAGGGCCCCAGGCTATCTGCTCTCTCTGTAAACTGGATTCCATGTACCCTAGGTGCATAACTAGATTGGCTTGGGTCACCTTATCAGCCCCTGTACAGAGCACTATAGGTGCCCAGGGCATAGGTGCCTCCAAGGCCTACCAGGGGCTGCAGCATATCTTTTGCCACCCCTGGCTGGCTATCTAAAATTGACACAACTGGCTGATCACTCAGCTGGGGCAAGGTGGTGTAATCACCCCTTTCTTAGATATAGTATGCCTATATCTAAACCTAACTGGACACATATATACCTATCAGTCACTCCTATGGCAGGCCTTAACAATCCTGGAGGCAGAGTTCTTGGTTTTATGTGAGATGGTGCTCTAGCATGAGCTGAGCTTGTCTGCAGCTGTCGGGACCAATTCCCTAAGCTGTTCCGGGATAATGCCATACCATATACTCTTAAGTGCATTATAATCCTCACGGTTATATGTTAACTTTGGTTTGGCTTTATCAAAACATGTTGTGTAAGGTGTCATACGATTTGGAATACTACCCCCTCGCCAGTCCTGGCGACGGGGGTAGCATTCCACCCCTCTAGAGGGAGACGACATGTTACTTTGCTAAAACGCGGTTGATTTTTAAAAGAGCCTCCGATCCACAAAATGGATGCTTCTGCCACAGACACAAGTCTGACCTCCTGCTGCCAACCAAAACTCAGCAGAGGAGGCCTGGACAAAGGGTTTCTTGTCACAGGGAGGTGTCACACCACCCCAGACAGGAGATAGTGGATTGTAGCAGGGAGGTTTGAAAGAAACCAGACACTGCCTTGGGAGCACAAGGCTTCCCCTTGCATAATCCGGCCAAACCGGTTCTGGGGCACACCAGCCCCTGTCCCAGCGCGGCCTGGATCAAAGGAAAGGGGTGTATCCACCCCCTTCCTGGGTCCCACCCATAGGAGGGGACCTAGCAGGGAATCCAGCCCCCTAGATTGGTATAAGAATGGGAGCAGTGCCAACGCACTCAGATTATCCTGATGAAACATTTGAAACGAAACTCTGGACCCTTCAACATCCTACTCAACGTAGAAGACTGAAGAATCTCCCTTGTGGTCAAGGAGTGACCACCCTGTGCAAACAGGCACCATCCAGCACCTCGACGTCTGCTTTGTTGCAGTTCCCGCCGGAACTCGAGCGACCGAGATGGACGAGATCAAACTTGCCTGCCTTCTTACAGCTTGATCCACCGTCCCTGCAGAGCTGAGACCCGTAGAGGCGACCGAAAGCGTGGGGCACGCCATCTTGAAAAGACCACAAGACGCTGACCGTGCAGCCCACGAGTGACCCTCGAAGCTGTACACCGGGGTCTGAGAAGCCCCAACCCTGAGCCACTCTTGCACCGAAGCTCACCCCTCTACACTCGACGAGTGCTGCGTGGGGCCCTTCCGCTTTCTTTGGCTCAACGCGTTGGCCCGGTCACTTGCCAGCTGGCTTGTGGCCCCTGTGCCGACAAACCTAAAACCGACTTGCTATTCTGGTTGCTCCAGACTTGCACCAGCTCCTCTGAAAAGGAGCACCCGCTCTGACCCTTCTGGTCCGATTGAGAAGCAATCTTCCGGTCCTGCGTGGATTGCTCTTGCCAAGTGTTGTTTGCTCCAATCTTGAAGCCGACTGCGCCGACGGTGAGAGCCTGCGTGGGACAGATCGTGAGCTGCTCCTGGACGTCGCAGATGCCCCAGAGCCCACGTGACAGCGGAGAGAAGCTCCTCGACATTCACCTGATTGCGCCGACATTGCCTGGTTCCGTCCTGGTTCCACCCTGGTCACTGCTGAGTGACCTAGACTCTGTCCCCTCTGCTTTCAGGTACTTTTCTACTCTGATCCACCCTTGGATCACACCGGACACTTCTCCTTCACATCGCCTGAAGCATCTTCAGCTTCAAGCACCAAGAACCTGCGTGACAAAACCCGACGCCACTTCGACCCTATGCACCCGCTTCCTGTGGGTGAGGTAACATTGCAACGCCGGTGTTCCCACACTGGTACACACCTCTAGGATCTGTGTCTAAAGTTTGGTCCTTCTAGGTTCAGCGGAAGTATCCTTAAACTCTATATGTGTAACTTTTACGCACCATTGACATTGCATTGGTGCAAGCCGCGCTTTAAGCGCTGCACCCGAATCCCGCAGGGTTTTCCCGACTTCAGCATTGCTAGTCCCGACTGTTCCCAGCGATTCCCTAGGCCTAACCACTGTTCGATTGGTATCTCATATACCACTTTTTTAATATATGGTTTGAGTGGCCACTTGCCCTCATCCATAACTGTGCAACTTTGTATGTTATACTGTGCTTTTGATTTAACGCTTGTGCCCCTTTGCTCATAAAGAGTACTGGGGATCATTTTAGAAATAAACACATATATTTTTATAATAAATACTTGTGTGGTGTCCTTTCATTTGATATTACAGGACTGTGATTGGTAAAACAGCTCGCTTAACACGACCTCTTGAGTTAAGCCTTTTAGGCTGCTTAGTCTATGCTACCCTTAAGATAGCTTGTCTAATAAGGTTGACTTACAACCAGACACCATAAGGGATTGTTTGGACTGATACAAGGTGGTTCCAGAATTGGAAACATCATATATCAGGCCAACTTCTCACACCAGAGTTAGCGAACCCCCCTAAAAGATACGCAATAACATTGCGTATAGAGGGAGATAAGACTAGGAAGGTAAGGGGCCTGTTTTGGATAACCTCTCAAAAGGCTATGACATCCTGTTAGCTGAGATAGACTGGCCACCAGAGTTTGTCAGGGAGTGCCCTCATGGCGAAGAAATGATTATGCCTGCCTTCTCAAATCATATTCCAATACATAGAAAATATATATATGCCAGAAAATGGGCAGTAGTTCAAGCACCTGCATTATATAAGAATCATGTAGGATGGGATGAGGACTCTCCTCACAAAATCCAGTTAAAAAGTCAACCAACTGCACAAAGACAGTACCCAATTAAGCAAGAAGCTAAAAAACAGGTCAGGGAGATCTTGGATCAACTTGAATACCAAGGGGTGATTGAAACATGCACCTCTCAAATGAACAATCCTTTGTTTCCTGTCTCCAAATCAGACGATTCATATTGTCTAGTCTTGGACTACAGACACCTTAACTCATGTTGCAAGACATTTGCAGTACAAAATTTGCACAGTGCGGCACTAATGAATAACATAGTTCGCAAAAAATACAAAACAACATTAGACATTTTTAATGGATTCTTTTGTCAAAACATTGCACCGGAAAGCAGGTATTTAACCGCTTTCTCAATAATGGGGTCACAGAAAAATTTCTGTCGACTCCCACAGGGATTCAAGAATAGCCCAGGATTATTCTCAGCAAGAGTAACAGATTTACTACAAATATATGATGATGAGGCATTATCTTATGTCGATGACATCTATCTCGCAGATGATGACCTGGATACTCACTTGAAAAGAGTGAATACCATAATACTAGGGTTTGCAGCAGAGGGTTACAAATTCAACTTTAAAAAGTCCCGAATTGCCCATCTAACTGTCCTATTTTTAGGATACGAATTATCAAGTGAAGGCAAAAGCCTAGCAGACAGCCTCTTAGAGAAGTGAGCTGTACTCCAAGCACCAAAAAACGCTGAAGAACTTACAATCAATACTAGGCTTCCTGAATTTCGGAAGAACTTACATTCTAAATTATGCGGAGAGGGTTAAACCTCTCTACAAATTAATAAAACCTGATTTCAATCCAATAAATTGGACTCAAAAACATACAGAAATTTTGAGATCACTGCAAACAGACATGTTAGCTAAAACAAAATTAGAAACACGCGACAATACACGCAACCTTGTAATCCGAGTCATCCCAGGAAGATGCGGATTCACGTACCTGACCTCTGAGGGAGAAACTGTACCAATAGCTTACAAATCACATTTGTACACAAAAGCAGAAAAAACATTCAGTCTTACTGAAAATACTGTGAAGACGGTTCAGACGGCTATAGCAAAAGAAAGAGCCCTAGCCCAAGGCAAAAGAATAACTGTTTTTACAGCAGAATCAGCCTTTGAGGCATTATTCAGCCTAGTTCATCTAAAAACGGTGGCACTGGATCCAAAATTGATTCAGTGGGAAAATTCTCTTGCTGCAGAAGACGTGACATACTATTTTGTCCCGAACATGAAAAAACTGAATGATTTGAAATATGAAGAAGAATATCCTCTGCCAATCGAAATTCTGCCTCTCCAACAGTACTCTTGTATAATCTATACGGACAGATTTGTACAGCATTACAATGTAGATGATAAATCCTACAATGGAGCCTGCGCAATTGTTAAAGGTCGCTGGCTCTGCGGTAAATTCAGACCGAAAATAACAAAAACTGAATCACTGAGAAACTGTTCGGCTCAGCGAGCTGAAATCAAATCTTTAAAGATGGCGCTTGAAAATGCCGATCGTGAATTCCCGACACTAATAGTGTGCGATTCACATTTCTGCGTCAAATCTTACAATGATGATTTGCAGAACTGGGTTCAAAATGATTACAAAGATTACACAGGTGCCACAATCAAGCATAAAATGCTTTGGGAACAAGTAGTGTTTTTACAGAAAGAACTACAAAAGACTCACGTGATACATACTCTGAGGCACAAACATATGAAGGAATCTCTGACAGAATTACAATCAGAATACTGGTGGCCGGGGATGAGCCTGCAACATTATAAATTTGCAAAAAGCTGTCCAGACTGCAACAGAGATCGCAGTAACGAGCCAACCGGAGTATTGCCATGGCCATTTCTGTGGTTAGCATAAGGCTATCTACAAGTAAAATCCAGCGTCCCATTAATTTCTCTTAAGACTAGATTAACTTAGAAATGGGGCCCCAGCCCTCGGCTGACGCCAGAACTGTTATAAAAGATTTGCGAGTCTTTATCGGCACATGCGCAATTGCCATGCTTCATTCTGACCAGGGTCCTGCATTCAGCTCTCGAGCTTATAAGGAGGCGATGACCAGCATGGGCATTGGGTTGTGGTGCTCTTGTCCCGTCCATCCTGAGGGAAACGGGATTGTGGAAAGAAAAAAACGAGACATAAAAAAATCTATAACGGCAAAGGTACAAGGTTCTGGTGATGGGTGGGTCCAGCATTTAATAAGTGTCCAACGTAGTCTTAACAATCTGCCAAGAAATTCTCTAAAAGGTTTCAGCCCGTACGAACTATTGTTTGGAACTAGAATGTCTATTCAGGATTTAGATAGTCAGACTTCAGTGGTAGAAGATAAGAAAAAATGCTTTGACATCAAAGATAGTTTGGCTGTTTTACAGGACTTAAGTGAAACAAGAAAAGCCCTGAGCAACATAAAGTTAAAACAACAGCCAACAACCACTGAAGATACACCACCTGTCCCAGCAAGACCTGTCTGGATTCCAAAGATTGGGGATCTGGTCAGAGAGAAGATAGCGGTGAAGAAGGAATTTGGGCCTTCTTACAGAAAAGCAGTACCTGTCTTAGCTGTCAACGGAACAAGATCAGTTGTACTACCGCCCCTTGCTGGTAAAAAGGAGAACCGAGTTGTATCCATCGACCTGGTAAAACCACAATCATGTGGCCAATAATAAGTAGTAGGCCCAGTGGACTCCCAAGAAATAGCAGAATACCAAAATTTACTACAATCTAAGAGGTTCAAACTGAGAGACTAATCACATTTGATAAACCTGCAGTGAATACAAAAGGACTATGCAACAATGCCATGGAACTTGTGCCTCTTGAAACCCAAATTGAAACAGTTAGTCAGGAAAAACCAGTCTACAACGATGTAGCCTCAGAGTGTGCTAATGAAAGACAAACTGAAAAAGCAATCCCAACAATTGACAGAACTGCATCTGGCTACTTCATCAATTTCGATAACTTTTCTGAAGATCCAAGCGAACCTGCAGAAACGCCAGCAACTAAAACTTTTAAAGACAAAGTAACAGAACTCTTTCGTCAACTCAAAGAAACCTATCTGAATGCACCGTTGAATGTCTGACAGAATATCGACAGACAAAATATCTACATACAAAAATATCGACATCAAAAATATTGGTGTTATATCTTCATAAAGGTAAGTACAAAAATATCGGGGGAAAAATATCGTTGTACAAAAATAGTGAAATTAAAAATATCGTTTTTTAAAATGTATTAATAATGTAAACATAATTTAAAAATACATATAATTTTACAAATATTAAATACAAATATTAAAACATATTTAAACAATAATAACTAATACATATACATTTAAAATAAATTAAAAAGTCTACATATAAATTAATATATATACTTACTCCACATATTGCAACAGTGGGAAAAGCGTTGGATAGCGTAGGGGTTTAAATTACTATTCCCACTCAAGAGGGTGCAACAGTAGGGAAAGCATTGGATAGCGTAGGGGTAAAAATTACTATTCCCACTCCAGAGGGTGCAACAGTAGGGAAAGCGTTGGATAGCGTAGGGGTAAAAATTACTATTCCCACTCCACAGGGTGCAACAGTTGGGAAAGGGTTGGATAGCGTAGGGGTAAAAATTTCTATTCCCACTACAGAGAGTGCAACAGTAGGGAAAGCGTTGAATAGCGTAGGTGTTTAAATTACTATTCCCACTCCAGAGGGTGCAACAGTAGGAAAAGCGTTGGATAGCGTAGGGGTAAAAATTACTATTCCCCCTCCAGAGGGTGCAACTGTAGGGAAAGAATTGGATAGCGTAGGGTTTTAAATTACTATTCCCATACCAGAGGGTGCAACAGTAGGGAAAGCGTTCGATAGCGTAGGGGTAAAAAATAATATTCCCACTCCAGAGGGTGCAACAGTAGGGAAAATGTTGGATAGCGTAGGGGTTAAAATTACTATTCCCACTCCAGAGAGTACAACAGTAGGGAAAGCGTTGGATAGCTTAGGGGTAAAAATTACTATTCCCACTGCAGAGGGTGCAACAGTAGGGAAAACATTGGATAGCATGGGGGTAAAAATTACTTCACACACTACTCCCCCTTTAACACACAACACTGTACACATACAAAAAAACACAATTAATATAAATATCAATTAATCAATTAATATTATTAAATTGATGTAATTTTAATTGAACTAATTAACACTTATTAATTACCAATTAATTAACAATAAATACCAATAAAGAAATACAATCTCTTTAATTAATTACATTTAATTATGACACCCTATTACCCTATAAACACACAACCCCCTACACATAAATAAATCATATCATGTAATCACTTAATAATTAATTACCAATTATTTCTTAATTAACAATAACAATAAATTAAATATATTAGCACATCAACTCTAATTTAATTAAATAATTAATATTATTTTATTACTAATTAAATATGAATTAACAATAACAAAAAATTACATATATTAGCACATTAACTCTAATTATTGTAATTAACTAATTAATACTAATGACCAATTCATTATTAATTACCAATAACAAAAAATGCAATATATTTGCACAATTACTCTAATGTTGTTAACTAATTAATAATAATTAATTACCAATTAATTATTAAACTAACAAATTTAAAAATATTAGCACATTAACTCTAATTAATTTAATTAACTAATATTAATTAATTACCAATTAATTATTATTTAAAAATATTACAAAACATATATTAATTAATTTTTATTAAATTACTTCCCACCCTATTCCCCTATAAACCCACAACCCGCTCTAATACTAAAACGCAAAATGTAAACTAAATTACTAATTTTCAAACATACATTTAATAACATATTTAACAAACATATAAACAACATAATAAAATACATAACACTAAACATAATTTCGATATTATTAAATTTCGATATTAGTAACATACATACCATAAAAACGATATTCTGTCTGTTGATATTTTGGACATCGATATTCTATACTATCAAAATTAAAACATCGATATTATTGTATATCGATATTTAAATTTCGATATTTTGTCTCCCTACCGCACCGTTAATTGAATTTTGGATTGTATTAGGCATACTCATACTCCTACACTGGCTAATTTTAGTTCTAATTTTAGGAACATTTATTTCAGTACAATGGACACAGCAAGTCAGAACATCAACTTGGTCCTAAAGCCACACAAGTCATCTCAGAAAAGAGAACTATCATCAGTGAATGTCACAGCCATTCCTATACCTGGCGGGGTAGTTTGGGACAAAACGGATTACGAAATATATGGACCGGTCGAACTCTTGAAATATCCTCCTCAGTTTAAGGTTTCATTAAGTGACCTTGTAAAACCAAGTACATTCTCTGATGATTGGGACTTTGAAAGCATAAATAATATGATGTCAGATTTAGTAATGTCAGCAAAATTTACAGAACATGATTATTTACAGGGTTCATCGAACTGTGAACAGATGTATTGCTATAACCACTATGCACACCACTACTTGCATAAATCTGCTCAACCTAGAAATGTTTTTAAATATAATCAATGGGAACATTGTGCTACTCCACCTAAAAGCAGTTCGAAAACATTCTATGAGAAATTCCCATACTTCTCAGGGTTTAACACAAGTGATGCAGAAACATTTTATTATAAACTGTTGGATAAAACAGTGACAAAAACCATGCTGACAAATACTAAATTTATGTACTCAAACATTTTATGAAAAAAAGATTACATTTGGTTTTGATTTCTGGAAAAACAGCATTAAAACAAAAACCATCTGGGGTACAAAAGAATGGCAGGTCCAAGGATTAGAAGCGTTATTTCGAGCCTGCATGATCCCAGAACAAATAATGTTCTTGAATGACCCCATTCAACAAACTACCTGTCTTGGCCTAGCCAAGATCAAAGAGTTAAACAAACAATCTATTCCAAAGCCAATACCTAATAATACAACCACAGATATTGAGATAGACGTATCCCAAATTTTACATCAAAACAGAACACATCCTGATTGAAAAACGGGGTTAATCTGGCCAACAGACACAAATAAATGTCAAGCTAGATTCCTGAACAAAATACAGGGGTTAAAAATGACCAGACCCTAGATTCTCCCAGAGACAACATCCAGGGATAGTAACAACATACAGTGTAGGGAAACTATGCCTTGAATGGCTACTAATATCCACACTGGCAGAAATTAAGCAACACTTGACTTTACTTAAAGACGGTTCTGACTTGCGCGATTTCATAATGGGACCACGCAAACAGCGTTAAAAAATGTTTCATAGCGGCCAGTATATACGCTGCATACAACGAAGCATGGAAAGTGACTCAAATTGAGACAGCAGAGAAAATACGAGAAATTGATCGTATTAATTTGGAAAAATCACTTTCTGTTGTGGACAATGGGTTAATGACTCTTTCCTCGAATATATTCACTGGACAGTATTGTATCATCTGCTATAGATATAATAGATCAGGACTTGCTAATGTTACAACATGGTCAGTCCCAATTACGTTCTATTGTACAGCTAGGCTGGACGTTGCAAAATCTGCGTTCAGGCTATGTGCCTTGGCGTTTAATCAACACAACGTCATTGTTCTCTATCTTTAACCTTACTGATAAACAAATCAGTTTGGCACAGAAAGGAGCAGACTATACGATTCTGAGCATTGAAAAACTTGAGAGATTACCATTGACAATGTCGGAAAGACCTGTCATTGAATAGATAATACATGGAATAATCACAATTCCGATAACAACTTTCCAATTTAAAAAATGCCAAGAGTATATACCAGCAGGCCAGTATGAAAGGTGGGGTAAAGGCTACATTGTCATCATGGAAATTACCTTATACACATACATGTTATAGTGACAAAAACCAGAATGTATTTCTTAGTGGTAATAAATGTAAAAAATCACTAAGCGGTATACTTCTGTGCCAAGGTATTAATTTACATGGGGCCTGTGAAGGAACTTCAAATAACCTTTCATGCAACCAGCACGGCACACCTGCAACACAAATAGAGCCATTCTTTAGACAACTTTCTAACGGGAGTTACGTTCTAATAACTGATCACAGCTGTTGTGGCATGGTGCCAGGGAAAGCATTTCTCGTAAGCGTTAGTTCCATGGTCACTTGCTGTATGCAAGCATTGTATCCAAACGTCCCTACTGATACTGAGGCGACGATTTGGCCTCCCTTGAATATCTCTTCTATACGAATTGATACTTAAGCAGAATGAAGTCTGTGCTTTTACAGACAACAGTGCCTATTACGTCATCAAAAGAAACGTATGATCTTCAAGTTGCAAGGACAACGGCAGAGATACATACAATTTTATCAACTAATTGCCCCGTGCATTTCGTAGAAATGCTAAGCCAAATCCTAAATATGTCAGATGCCAGTGGTATCGCACATGTATTTAAGACAAATTTTTCAGGACTGTTAACACCCTTCGAAGCAGTCCTGAGCATCTTTCCCAAGTTTGTACATTTGGTATTTGGCGGCCTACCACTACTTTTGGGACTCGTAGCAGGAATTTTATTTTTGACCCTTCTGCTCCGATATGGCAAGCCAAAACGCAGACATGACTTCAGCAACAATGGAAGAAACGATCCTAGCAATACGCTACTGGGACCGCATAACTAAAGTCCTTGGATTAGCCCGGCTAAGAGATCTGAATATGACCTGGTTTCTTTCATTCAGACCTATATGGCAGAACTGCATCTTACCTGTGCTTCGATGTATGCTATGCGGAGAAGAATGCGTGTTGGACACCTGTCTTACACTACAATCAGCAGTACCAATGGATATCGATACTTTGCTAAGTCTCGTTACTGCTCATGCATCGTGTTGTCCCCAGCGGTTACCAATCCTGATGATGGCATTCGTTGAAACTTCACCACTACGATTAGGTGGGAGTGAAGCAAGAAATGAGAGCAACATCACCCAGGTACGACCTTCTGTGAGCATTGCTGATCCAGACACCGATGATGGCAATCATTCTCACAACTGCCCGGTTACAGAATTATCATCCTTGGTCGAACTTTCACCTGAAGCTGTAGACTGTTTTTTTTGCACCTCTGTCTGAAGTAATGTTCTCCCCTGAACCAAACGAATAACTTTTAAGCAAACCGGCACACAGCGTTTTCCTGAACTCTGAATTCGGCCTTCGGCTTTTATAAACAAAAGCTACTGAAAACATTTGGAACTATTTTTTCCCCTGAAAACGAAATTATTTTTTCCAAATTCCAAAATATTTGCCTTTTTTTGGCACATGTACTCTGCTTACAGTAGAACTATTCATAAAGAACAGACTTCTATTTTTAGTAATTCTAGAGACAAAATATTACCTCAGCCTCTAGCACACTTACAAGCAATTTCATTTATATATGATGAAATAGTCTCGACCCTCTTTTCTGTATTAAGAGACATTTCATGTGTAATTTTCGCAAATCGCAAAAGCTAAATATATATGCATTTTTTTGAATGATTACTCTGCTTAAAAACGTACAGTACCTATAATCTTTTGTGTATTTCGCATACACCATTTCGAATGCAAAATGTATTTTGGGGTGGGTTGGAATACACATGCACCTTTATTGCTTAGTTTTTAGTAATTGATGGACATTAGATCGTGGAGTGGGTATTGTGTTTTTATCTAGGAACCTGAATCAATAGTACCATTTTATGCCCTTACACGGCTATACTCAATAATATCCCTATAATGGCATAAGAATCAGATCCATATTTCAGTAAATCGCCCTTGCAGCCCAAGGCATGGCAAAAGCTACTTCCTTAGATTCCTAGAAAGCACAACGAGTTCTTTCAACACACCAAACCTCCAGCAACCTGGGAAATCCCCGCTTGCTTTGTTTTGATTTGTAATAGAACTCCTGCGAGGACTGTTAGAACGGCCAGTTCTTAGTGACATCTTAATTGACGTCTTATGTCCAAACCTTACGTCAAACTCAGCACCTTTCAGGTATAAATATACCAACGTTGCCTTAAGCAAACACACGGTGTTGGTTTTGGAGCAGAGCAGCTAATCTGCTTGCCGAGAGCCCAGCTGACGCGGAGAGCCCACGGACGCTGCCCCTCGTCTATTGACGCGCTGAGAAAGACGCTGTCTTTTCTCCTGCCGAGAAAATCCAGCTCCGGCGTTTCCAGCCTACCCTTGCGGGTGACTGGGATATCGAGTCCTGAGAGAGAGATACCAGACCTCCTACATTCTATTCCCAAGGTACAGTGCTGACTAAACCCTTAGAGAGAATTCTTGAATCAGATTCTTGGCAAAACCAACTTAACTTAAACTGCTACTTACTTTCTCCTTCCCATTTATTAGTCTTAGGTCAGGTACACCGGGGTAGGCGTATTTTAGAAGCACCAGTTGAGCACGTTAGCCAATGTATATATGTATGTATGTATATATTTTATCCATTTTATAGTATCTTATGGCTAAGAAACCATAGCCATGCTTTTACAGTATTATTTCATAATACTCCTTTTACTGTACGTACTTTACTTTATATTAAGTATTGCAATTGTGGCAATTCATTTCTCTTCCAAGAGAAGGAAGACTGCTCAATAAATAATACCTTTTATTGAAAACGCCCGTCTCTCTATTCTCTGCACTCTGGTGAAACTAAGTACACACATCTGACTGAGTGAAATAGCTGTCTATTGTTTTCACACGACTCTAGAGATTTACTCTTATTCTGTGGGAGCAAATTTGTCATGTTTATGCGGTTGTCGGAAGCTGAATCCCTTTTTGTCTGAGCCAGGGAAGCTGATCCCTTCCTATTCAGTCAAGATAGTTTCCAGTGACCTCTGAGCTAGCTGGCGCAAACCTAAATTAAGTATAACATAGTCAGTAGAGACCTAGATGACCTCAGTCCTACCTCTACACTGCTGTTTGTTATTCCAATGCGCAGGGCCTATAGGGAAAATAGGAACTACACTTCATGATCAGGTGGGTCTCACCACAGTGCAGGGAGGCAAAGAACAATCTTGTTTTTTTTTCAAACAAATTTTTATTAGGTTTTCGTATTTCAATAAATCATTAGTACATCACAAGATAATAAGCATGTTACAAATTACCGTTATTCAAAGAAAGAATGAAGCAGGGCGTTAGCAGCCTCCTTTTGTCTAACAGTTGGAATGATACGCATTATGTAACGGCCACTTTGTCACATGTCTATCAGCCCAATACTCTATCAGGTGCTCTGAACTGTTGCATACCATTTATCATCGTCTGTCTGTCGTCCGTCTCCCACTAGCCCTATGAACATTTATGATGGCGGCTCATTTGTTCTGACCCTGCTCGGACTTATTACAATACATCTTGCAATAAGCTTACATCTTGTTTCTGACTGTTCGGGTTAGGGTATTGTCCATTTTGCCCAATTGTGTGTTACTAACTGCACTATTAAAATCTATGTCCAGTGCTTAACAGGTTTCCATTATAACATCCTATTCTAGTGCTATTGGAATTTTCTGCAGACCTCTCACCTCCTCCCGTCTTATTACCGCACTCTCTGCCCCGCCCCAGCGGGTTAATTCGCTGTGCCATGCGTGTTCAGTGGGTGTTGTCATTGATTTCCATCTCACAGTGATGGACCGTACTGCTAAGATAAGCACCAGATTTACAAATCGATATTATGCTTTGTATTTGGCCGCGTTTTTTCTGCAAGCCTAGAATACATTCCTCTATAGCATCATGTGTCTCCCGGTGTGTGATCTCGTTCGTGAGACGCCTAACAAAGTCCCAAAGCCCTCGTATGCGTGGGCACGCCAATAGCATGTGTATAAAGTCAACACCTTCCGTATGGCACCTGGGGCAGTAATGCTGCGTCTGTGGCAACATTTTGTCTAATTTGTGGGGGATGGGATGAGCTCTATGTAGGATCATGGTTTGCATAATTTTAAATTTCGCATCTTTGTTTTTTTGGGATGTTCTATGATTTTTGCCCATTCCTTATCTTCTAGAGCCCGACCCATGTCCTCTGCCCAGATATCACGCAGTGAGGTTAGATCAACCTTTGTGTGGGAACGTATCCCCACATACAACAACTTGATAAGATGTCTACCTCTACCCATGTAGTACAGGGATTTGACTAGTTCATGTGTAGGGGGTTCCTGCGTCCGTGTGACCCATTGAGCTTAAACGTATTGTCAATGCAGCGTGTAGTAAAAATAAGTGGGCAGGTGCTCCTGTCTCTCTAACAAAATGATCATGATCCAATTGCATCCCGTCACTGAACAAGTCAGCCAAAGAGCTGATCCCTACGTCTAACCAAGATGTTATCCTACGGTTTGTTATTTGTCCACCCAACAGTGGTATTCCCTGTAATGGGATATTATCGGCATAAGCAGGAGGCGTGCTTGTATATTGTAATGCCGCTTTCCGCACTGTAATGCTGTGCGTAGCAAAGGAGGGAGATGTTGTGGGGTTTTGCTTCGGGGCAGTAACAGGGCATGTAAGGCTCCTTTGTCTATATCTTGTTCCGTAAATCCTATCTCTTGTCAATTCCGTCCCTCAGTCCAGAAGAACAGCCATTGTAGTTGACAAGCGTAATAGTACGCTCTAAGGTCTGGTACACCCAAACCCCCTCCATTTGTGCTGAGCTGTAATTTTCTTTAGACTTATTCGTCGTCTGCCAGATCCCCATATAAGATCAATTAACATTGTATTCAGTAATTTAAATGTGGTATCACAATTGGTAGGTTCGGGAAATAATAAAGTAGTTGTGGGAGGACCACCATTTTTGTTATGGCCGCTCTACCTGTGACTGATAACGGTAAGGTAGTCCAGAAAGAAATACTAGAGTGCTCTGTGAAGATTACCCTCCAACATGTCTACGGGCGTTTGATAAACTTGGATACCCAAGTATTTGAACGTGTGTTGTGCAACCTGTAACTTTGTAGTGCCAAATTTTATTTCTGTAGGGTTCACTTGCTCTTTGAAGAAGAATACGTGTGATTTCACTGGGTTTATGGCAGGGCCCGAATTTTGCTCAGTGTTCAAATACCTTGATGAGAGGGTCCAGAGTAGAGCGAAGATCGTGAAGATGCAGGATAATATCGTCTGCATATGCAGAAAATAAGTGCGTAGTGTTCCCTATCTTTATGCCTATGTCACGGAGTAATGTGCGCACCTTAAGCGCCAGAGGTTCAAGGGCCAGTATAAATAGAAGGTGATAATGGGCAGCCCTGCCTCGTCCTTCTGTGTATCGGGTATTCTGCCGAAATATTTCCACCTGTACGTGCTCGAGCCGTAGGGGCATCGTATAATAGATGGAGCCATTTTATGTAATCCTCCGGTAGGCCAAATTTCTCTAGTGCTCTGACTATGTAGCCCCAAATAATAGTGTTGAATGATTGACACATATCTAATGATAAACATCCCACGTGTTCATGGCGGCTTGGAGCTTCTGTCATGAGGTGGTGTAATTTCCTGGTGTTCGATGACGTACTGTGGGCCGGCAGAAAGCCAATCTGATCGATAAGGATCAGTTTATGCAGAGTCGGCAAGAGTCTGTTAGCTAGCACCTTAATAGTATTTTATATTCCGTCGCTAATAATAACGGACAGTAGCTGGCCATATCCGTGGGGTCCCGTCCTGGTTTCGGAAGTGATACCACTAATGCCTGAGCTGTAGTGAGGGGTAAGGAGCCCTTATCCAGTGCCGTGTTATATAAAATCTCCAATTGGGGTACGAGGGAATCCGCGTATATATCCTAAAATTCAGCTGGCAGGCCATCTAAACCAGAAGTTTTGTTTCTTGGGAGTCCTTTTATGGCAATCTTAATTTTGGATTTAGTAATGGGTCCTATTTATTCCTTCTGAGCGTCTGCTGAAAATCGCGGGTATGGTAGAGTGGATAAAAAGTGTCCATTTGTGTGTCTACTCTGCCTATGGGTTCACTATAGAGTGTAGCGTAGTATTGGCGAAAGGCCACATTTATATCTCCTTGAGTAATGACTTTATCCCTTCTAGGGTAGTGACCTCATTAATTACAATAGTGGGGGGATCGTCCCGTAGAAGTTTGGCTAACATCGTCCCAGACTTATCCACCTCAGCGTGACGCAGCTGTGTGTATTTTTGGTGATCTATGACACAAAGGGATTCTAATACTTCCGCATGTCTGATTCTGGGTTCTTGCAATGGGGCTCGTTTGTCATTGTCACTTGCAGCTTCCTGCTCTAGCCTATCCATTTTTCTTTCAATATCTACAAGGGACATATGGACTTCCTGCAAGGCACCCACTGTCGCGCTAATTGCCTTCCCGCGAAGGACCGACTTGAAGGTATCCCATTCATCAAATCTATTTGATGCTGTGTTACTATTCTCAGCGAAATAGTGTTGGGTGGGTATCCTACCCCAATGAATTACTATTTCCAGTGGATTGTGATTGGAGAAGGTCTTTGCTAAGTATGTAGCATGTACCACCTGCATTGCAATCCTATTTGAGCAATATATTCGGTCTATTCTCGTGTGTAGCATGTGGACAGGAGACCAGTACTGGATTACAAAAGTAACGAGATTGTACTTTACCTGCAACCTGAATTTTCACCAATTGATAAACATTGCCAGATTTCTGTTGAAAAGTTTTTAAGTGTGAACTTTTAAAATAGCCTTTTATTCCTGAAAAATCACAATACCTAAAACGTTTTTGCTAAACTGTTTCCAGCTTAGACCCCAGGACTGAACCTAGGAGCCAGTCCTGGAATTACTAAAGTAATCTACAAAGTAATCACCTGTGTTTATATAAGAGAATCCATTGAGCTCAATGCTAAATTGTGTGTAGAATTATGTTGCCTACTGCAACCTCTGTACCTATTGTCTTTACAACGTCTATTGCCTTTCTGCAAAGTACTCATCTGAAACCTCTCATATTGAGAGCAGTATATTTTTGATGCCTGTTGGTTCTAGAAATAAAACAACTATATCTTTTGTTATAAACACAATTGGCCTGGAGTTCAGTCTTTGAATGTGTGAAACCTTTTGCTGACTGTGTAGAACAAATGCTTTACACTGTCCGCTGGTACTGCCTTACTGCTCGACCAAGCTACCACTTATGAGAGTAAGGTCACACCTGGCTTTAACCTCTGTTGTACCTCTGGGTGTTTGTGAACTCTATACACACTGTACCTTACTCTGGTCCAGTATATATAGAGCCACTTTCTCACACCAGTGCTCACTGTATTTTAAAAAGTAACATTGTATGAAAAGTTCAACTAACCTGCTACTAAGTCAATATTGGTTCTAGAAATAAAACATCATAATAACGTTTTATAAAACCAATTGGTCTGGAGTCAGTCTGTTAAGCATGTTGTAGGAAGGTGGATATCTGACTATGGTTGCCCCCAACTTTTTTGCCTGGTGTTTTGCTGGTTTTTCGACTTAGTTGACCTGGGGCCCTTCTATTCAGGACCCCAGGCCCACTGCTCTCTCTGAATTGACAACCATGTACCTTAGGTGCATATCTAATTGGATACTGAGTCACCTTATCAGTCCCTGTACAGTGTACCTTAGGTACCCAGGGCATAGGTGCACCCAGGGCCTATCCGGGACTGCAGCATGTATTATGCCACCCCTGGCTGGCCATCCTAATCTGACACAACTGGCTGATCAATCAGCTGGG
Source organism: Lissotriton vulgaris (assembly GCF_964263255.1). Taxonomy (NCBI): domain Eukaryota; kingdom Metazoa; phylum Chordata; class Amphibia; order Caudata; family Salamandridae; genus Lissotriton; species Lissotriton vulgaris. The sequence goes on along the minus strand of NC_141699.1, from coordinate 880,829,607 downwards.
GCAAGGTGGTGTAATCACCCTTTGCTTTAGATATAGTATCCCTATATCTAACCCTAAAATGGACACATATCCTCCTATCAGTCACTCCTATGGCAGGCCATATCAATCCTGAAGGCAGAGTGCTTGGAATTATGTGAGATGGTGCTCTAGCAGCTTTCGGAACCAAGTCCTTTAGCTGTTTCCATGATAACGCTATACCATATACTCTTAAGTGCATTATAATCCTCGCGGTTATTGCCAACTTTAGTATAGCATTATCAAAACATGCCGAGTAAGGTGTCATACGAATTGGAATACTACCCCTCGCCAATTCTGGCGACGGGGGTAGCATTCCACCCTTCTAGAGGGACACGACATGTATGTAACTGTGAACCCCGGTTAAAGTTAACTCGAGCCTCAGCATCACAAAATGGATACTGCCACCACAGACACAGGTCTGACCTCCTGCTGCTGGGAGTCCTTCCAGCGAGGGAGGCTTGGACAAAGGGTTTCCTGCCTTGGGAGGTGCTAGCACCACCCCAGACAGGATTTTGTGTATTAGGTAGGACAGGGCCGAAAGGAATGAGACATGCCTGGGGCACACAAGGTGTCCCTGTGCATACTCCGGTCTAAACCAGTTCCTGGGGCACTCCAGCCCCAGAGCTGGCGCAAGACCGGACAAAGGATAGGGGGTGTAACCACCCCCTTCCTGGTCCCACCCAGAGGAGGGACCTAGTCGTAGTACAGCCCCCTTTAGCCAGATAAAGGTAGGAGCTGGTCCCATTCCAGATTAGATCATCCTGAACAACTTTACAAGAAGAAACTCTGGACTTCGACGTTCTGCTCCACAGAAGACTGAAGAAATCTCCCTTGTGGGCAAGGAGTGTCCACCCTGCACAAGCAGGCACCATCCGCGTCCAGCGGCTTCCCTTTGTCGTCTTCCTTCAAGGATCCAGACTTCAGAGCCCGACGAGACCTGGATTCCCAGACCTCTCCGACCTCTACCTACATCTGCAGCACAGCTGAAATCCGTGGGTGCGACGAGACACGTGGGACCGGCCATCTTGAAAGAAGCAGCACTTCGCTCCAGCACGACTTCTGAGATATCCTCGTCCAAGTGCTCTGGGGACTGAGAAGCCCCGACCCGAGCAGCTCCTGCACAGAAGACCAGCCCTCCAGCATCCACGAGATCTGCGTGGGGCCCTTTTGCCTGTTTGCTGCTCGGCGCGTTGTCTGGTCACTTGCCGGCTGGCTAGTGACCTCCTAGACGACGAACTCCGAAATCTTCACTGCTGGTCTGGTTGCTCCAGACTGGCCCTTGCTCCCTTCCAAAAGAGGAGCACCCCGGACCCTCCTGGTCCACTCCAGGCGCTGTTTCCACTCACCGCGTGGGTTGCCTTTGCCAAGGCCTGTTGACTCCAAAGCCGACACCGCCGACAGCGAGAGCCTGCGTGGGACAGCTCGTGCCTCCATCCTGGTCGTCGAAGACACCACCTGGTCCACGTGGCTGCAGAGACAAGCGTCCACTCTCACCTGATCGCGACGACGACATCTGGTTCCACTCCTGGTTCCACTCCAGTCACTGTCTAGTGACTTTGAACATTGTCCCCTCTGCTTTCAGGTTCTTCTCTTCACTGATCCACCGTTGGATCACACCGGACATCTTCCTCCTGACCCCCTGCAGCATCTTTTCCTCCAGGCTCCATAGACTTCAACGCTGGAACCCAACACGACTTAGCACCTATGCACCCGCAGCCTGTGGGTGAGGTAACACGAGCATTTCGGTGCTCAAGGGTAGCTTGACTCTCCTAGTGTCCAGTTCCACAGTCGTTTTAGTTCTACCTAGTCAGGATTGTCCGTACTCACCTTTTTCTTGAACTGTACTGTCCATAGACACTGTTACGCATCTCGCGTGTGAGTTCACACTCTGCACATGCGTTCCGTGGGCCTCCTAGTACCTACCTTAGTATAGCGTGGTCCCAGCGATCCTACAGCCTCTGGACAGCTCCATTCCTTTTATCGACTTTCACATTCCACTTACTTAGTATATGGTTTGTCGTGCCCCTAGGGCACCATTGTAATTTGTGCAACTTATACTTATTTTTCCTAAGAGATTGTCATGTGCTTAGCCCTCTGATCTCATAAAGAGTTCAGAGGTGTATGTTAGTTAATAATACTTGTTTATTTCCATAACAACCTGTGTGGTGTCCTTTCACTTGGTATTCAAGGGTTTATATGTGGTAAAACAGCTGGCTTCACATGCCAAAAGAGTTTAGCCTAAGACTGCTTTGTCCATGCTACCATTAGGATAGCTGGTCAATAAGGTTGACTTACAACCAATCACCATAAGGGTTGTTTGGACTGATACAAGGTGATCACTAGAACTAGTGAACATCATATATCAGGCCAACTTCTCACACATGTGACATCATTTCTTCATGAGTGTGTACAACAAATGCTTTACACTACCCTCTGATATGCCTGACTGCTCAACCACACTACTACAAAACAGAGAAAGGTATTTCCTACTTTAGCCTCTGATACCTTTGGGGATCCACTCAACTGTCGCACTATACCTAACTTTGGTATAGTATAGACAGAACCAGCTACCTTCACCTGTGTCTTATCATTCCATTCAGACAAAGCAATCACCCTTCTTATTTTGGAAATAGTTGTGTAATCATAGGCCCACATGCGAGTCTATGAGTCTTCCCCCTCTTACTATGTTTATCCTGGTGGAGGGAAAATGCTTTGTTGCATTACTCTATCTTTTCAATGGTAATTTTCTGACCAGTATGCTTTTTCTTTCTTGCAGGTGCGGCTGCTGCTGCTGTAATGTCCAGCTCTAAGGTGACAACAGTCCTGAGACCAGCATCTGCCCTGCTACCGAGTGGTCCAACTGCTCAGCCAGCAGGTCAGCATATCGTCCATCAGACAATCCAGGTAAGTGTTGAACCACAACTGCATAGTCAGCTGATCGAGACAGCGATGGCCTGAACTGCTCTTGTTTAAGCTATTATCCAGTCACACCCTAAGCCCCTGTGGCAAAATGACAAGGCACAGGCTTAATTGCCTATGGAAGCACATCTTATATTTTCTGACTGAATTTCTGAACATGCCCACATATTCACAAATATTGCACCTGCCATGTTACGTCCTGGACATATGTCTGCCATTTCTTAGTTCATCTTATGAATCATCACAGGTATTGAATTTGTGCAATGGTGTATATTAAAATTTCAGGTGAAATCTGGCATTAGTCAAGTAAGTTTGTTGTGATGTGGGTTAGTGCAGTATCCCCATTTGTGCCTGAAATTCCTCTCCAGAAAGCTCTTCACAATATTCTGTTACTAACTTTTCAATGTTGGTGTATGTTTTGACTATGTGTGAGGATTGTGTGCATGCAGAAAGGTGTGCCACAAGTCTTACTGCTTTGATATTCTACTGAACATCAGTGTGAGAAAGTGCCTTTTTTGACATTGTTAGCCCCATACTTTTTGCCTGGAACATGATGTGGTTTTAATTGAAAGTTCACAGGGTCCCTGACAACCAGGTCCTATGTGCTAGAGCTCCTTCCCAAAAAACTATACTACGATTTGCAACTTCAATCCCCCTGGAAGTCCCTGGTAAATGGTACCTTTGTACCTAGGGCATTGGGACTGAAGATAGTCCCCTAGGGACCCCTCACCAAGGCCATGCCAACTGCCACACATTCACCTTACCTTGGCGTAAACAAAAACGATAAAGTCGACATGGCACATTGCTTGTGTGCGATGTATAGTATAGGTTGTAAGTCACCCTTCTATCAGGCCTTACAAGCCCCTATGCATGGTGCATTATATCGTAGGTGCAGGCATTTCTGCATGAGCAGATATGCCCCAACAATATTTAAGTTTGTTCTTGGATATTGTAAGTGCCAGGGAAACCATTGAGAGTACATGGGCTAGATACTCGACCAGTCTAGTTCCCTAGCACCATGATGGCTTCACGGAATGCAGGAGTATTTGTTACCAAACTACTCCTCTTAATAAACTCACACAGATGCTAGTGTTGAATTTATTCCAAAATTTATTCGGAGGGCACCTCAGAGGTGCCCCCTGAAAGCCTACCAACCCTGGTGCAATCTCTGACTTTCTTTAGACAGCCTGCCACCACCAGGCATGTTTCTGGACGCCTGGATCGAGATTCCATGCTCTTTAAGACCAGAAACAAAGCCCGTCTGGGGTGGAGGTGTCACACCTCTCCCCCCCCCTCCCCCCGAAGAAGAGCACCGTGCTCGAGAGGGACACTTCAAAGAACTTGCTGCCTTTGTAATGAGGCTGCAGCCTCTGCTGCTAGCAGCATTTGGGAGCCCCTGGTAGAAACCCCCACTTGGAGCCCGAGAACAGACAATAAAACTAAGTGAGAAGAGAGGTGTGCCCTCCTTTTCCAACTCCACCACCCAGGTGCTGGAGGAAAAGTGAAGCACATTTTTCAATGCCCACCGTTTTGAAGAAGGTGGGTGTGGGAAGCTGGCTCTTTATATTCTATATTAAGGTGAGGTATAGTGTGCACAGAGTCCAGTGGAACCCCAAAGGTAGGCAGAGGTAAAGTAGATAGCACCTCACTCTCTATTTGTGGTTGTGCGGTCGAGCAGTAAGGCTTAATCAGAGGACAGTGTTATGCATTTGTTGTCAGCAAATTAATTCACACAGTACAAGACTGAACTTCAGACCAATTGTTTTTGTATGTTCGAGCTGCAGATCGCACACTATGCATTATTTCATTTCAAAATCTTTATACGGTTTCAGACAGAAGAAGGAAACCATAAAAGCACATTAGTCAATAATAAATATTACACGATAAAACAGAATATACAGCATAAAATACCCAATTGATTTAATATATATTAGTGACAACAATCACAGATTGGCAGATGTAAAAATTACAGCGGTACATAAACAGTTGGCATTCCCTACTGTTTCTAATTCTTAAGGCAGATTTTAAAAAACCAATCACAAATAAAGTGCTTTCAGGGTTTAACAATTGCAAATAATAGAGAGCAAGTCTAACCTGGGTAAAATTCAATTTTTTTAAGAGGGGCTTTAAATAAAACCTCCGGGGTAAGTCATAGAAGGGGCAAATGAATAAAAAGTGCACCAGATCCTCGGAGACTCATTGCTGCAGCCGCAGGACGGTAGCACTTGGCCTCTATGAGAACCCCTTGGAACGGCTAACAAAAGATGATAATAGTTCCGGCGGAACCGAATTAACAGATGCCGTTCAAAGCCCGTCATGGACCACGTTAAATAAGGTCTAGTGAGGAGGTGGTTTTCTGCATGACATGGTTTCGGGTGCTGAGTTTATTTAGTTCCATCTCATCCCGATTCATTTGATGTGATAGAGGTACAATTTTCCTTACAGCCTCAACATCAACAAATCTTATCGAATCAGGATTTAAGAAAAGTTCTGGGCGCCCCACGGCAGTAAAACAGTCCTTTAAATATTTTAGCCATGAGATTTTTAGCATATTGTCTAAAGATAATGCTTCCCTTAGGAGTAGGTGGTTTAGAGGCAGGTCTTTGTTAGCCAACATTTTAGCCAAAGGATTAGTGGCCGTACTGCAAGAGTGTCACTAATGTGGGGTGTTCCTGTTTCTTTATTCACTACTAAATTGGAGATCCCCATGGGGACCCCCAACAGTTGTTTCAGAAAGATATTCTCTGCCACCACAATATCTTTAGCTGCCACATACCCCCAGAGTTCACTACCGTAGCTACCTATTGCCACACTCTTTGCCTGGTAAATCTTTAAAAGTGCAGCAATACGGCGTGTGCCCATTTTCCTTGCAAAATTAAATATGGCAGCATTTGCCCTGGTTATCTCACTCCTCTTCTTTTGGATTAACGGTCCCCACTTTAATTGATCATCAAGCAGAACTCCCAGATAAGAGAATGTTCTGGTTGTGGGGACCCTCTCCTTGTTGACCCTGAAAGAGTAAGACTTAATATTACGCTGCCCCACCTGCATTACATAGGATTTAGTGTTGTTGATAGCTAAATTACGGGCATCCATAAAAGTATGAAAAGCGCTTAATAGAGTCTGAATGCCTCTTGGGGTCCTAGCTAGGAGGACAGCGTCGTCCGCATACAGTAAAACAGGCAACCCTTACGACCAACATTGGGGTAATCAGCACCAGTATTTATTAAAAACTCTTCCAAATTGTTAATATATAAATTGAAGAGAAATGGGGCTAAAATACAGCCCTGTCTAACACCCCTGCGGACACTAAAAGTCCCTGGACACTCTTAACTCCTGCGAGTACCTAACGTTAGCCTTAGTGTCCTGATGCATGTCCCTGAGGAGGTTGACCAGGCCGGGCTCCACCCCCATGGAACCCATGGCCTCCCTAAGTTTCCCCCGGTTGACACAGTCAAACGCGGAGGAGAGATCCATGAATGCCATGTGAATGATACCCCGCCTAGCCAAGGTATACCTCCCCAGGAGCAGATACAGGTTGAGGCACTGCGCTATCGTCGAGTGACCAGGCCGAAACCCATATTGGATTTGAGAAATTACCCCATGGTCATTGGCCCAGGCAGTCAATCTGTTTAGGATTACTCCACCCACTACTTTGACCACCGAGTCAATGAGGGAGATCGGCCTATAACAGGTGGTGCAGTTACGATCTCCTTTTTTAAATACTGGCTCTATCGTGGATGTCTCCCAGGACCGAGGGCAGCCATATTCTGCGGCAGCATTAAGCACGGCAGTAAGAACCGGCATCCAAAGCGATTCATTTGATTTAAATAGGTCTGGTGGCACGCCATCTGGGCCTGGAGCTTTATTACTGGATAATCCCAAGATACCTTTCTTAACCTCACTTATTGTAAAAACTGGTGGGGATACACTTTGTTCCCCTCTAGCCACTTCTGCCTGAAAAGTCTGAGAACTATTAGAAATAAGACTAAAATGGGATACCCACTCATCTTCGGTGATGTTAGTGCCAATTGAGTTGGACCCTACCACATCAAACAGAGGGTGTTTGGGTCCAACAGATCTTGCCAGATCTTAACCTTCATTTCTGACTTACGCCTAGCCACGGCCTTTTTATAAGACAGCCGTAATACCCTGATTAGTGTAGGATCTCTGGGAGTGGACTTCAAAGCTACCTTTAACTCACGGCCTGATTTTGAGCATCAATGGTCAAACCATTTGAGATCCCTGCACCGAGGGCCCAAAGAAGGTACGGATAGCATATCTCCTACTTTTAAAACAATCCCGTCAAATGCTTAAATAATATCAGACGGGATGGACGCAGGTGATGCACATAGAGATAACTCGGAGGCACAAGTGTTAATAATTTTATCATAAATTATCTCCGAGTTCACCTTGGACCATTTTAGACGTCGCCTGCCATCCGTACATTTCAAGACCCCGCAATGTTGAACTTTCTCACGTAAATTTAAGAGGTTACCAGCATACAAACAGGATTGTGGTCGCTGTATAAAGATTCTTGGATTTTGAGCCAGATATTAGTGATTCTAGGCCATTCGAGAGAAGAATTTGATCTCCTCCACCCTCCCCCTCCAACCCCCCCGTACCCCTTGAATGTAGGAACGTGCTGAAAACTGCAAACATCAACCAGGGCCATAGCAGAGATTAGGTCAAATTCATGTAATAACTGGTTCAACTTTTCACCCCAAACCGAGTGTTCAAAGTGTAGACCTCCCATTCTGTGCCAACCTAGTTCTCCCATTGCGGTATTCAAAGGATCCCCACATGGGTGCACATTAAAGTCCCCCATGATGAGAATCCGGTCGGAGAAATTTTCACAGTGATGCCTAATAAAATTGCCTAAATCAGCAATCCTGCATTCCCCTCTTACATTTACAGTATTATAAAAAATAATCAGGGACATACTCTCGTTCCACAAGTTGTGCTAGTTACTGGCTCGGGGGGGAGGACCTCTAATTGTACATGGCTGCCACTGATGAATTGCACACACCTTTCGTCCCTGGGGTGGTGGAGTCAATCAACCAGATCTAATCCGCTATACATGTTTTGTATATTGGTTTGACTAGCTATATGCGGTTAGCCCCTAGCCGACCTTACCCCGCCCCGACGTGTAACCAGTGTCCAATCACTGTCCGGGTCCAGAAGATAGGAAGGGGGGTAAAAGTATGACAGTGAGAGGGGTTGGATAGAGGACTCAGAGCTGGGGCTCCTCCAATTACAGATATGCCCCACAGTGCGCGGGTCCCTAAAATTCACTACTACACGGTCTCCTTGGATAGTTTTTGGCCTGTGCCCCACCCACGATAATCTGCGCACCATTAGAATTTTACTGGAGACATTTCTGGGGAGTGGTCTATGCCTGGTTAGCCAGTCGGCCGTTTTATTTTTTAAGGGGAATAATGATTCCTTGGTTGACTTGTTTAATCTAGGAACCCCAGTAAAAACTACCAGGTAGGGACTAGATTCTGGAGGTAAATCGATTCTTATATCCCCAACAGAGCCTGCATCAGATAAATCCCGTGCGATTTCTTTGGGGTTAACAATATTAGCCCCTGATGTGATGTTAACAGCTGGCAATACAGGAGATAGGAATTTAGTGGGGGGTACATTTAAATCGGATGGTGAAACAGGTGCGATAGTACTGTTTATCACTTCCCTCCTTGTGCATTATTCTGATGAGCATCAACCAAAGACATTTTTTTTTAACTTTGTGTTGTCCACAATCTCCAAGGCTATTCTCTCAATTTATAATAACCGCTGCTCGATCCGTCCGAGTCTATCTTCAAAAGATCTAAAAGTTGATTTTAACAGTGTTTCAACATTGCCAAGATCTGGGACCTCTGATTTCAGGGGTATAGCAGCAAGGTTGAGTGCCCCTATGTTGGTTTCTGGCGATGCTAGCAGCCCATCTCTCTCTACGTGAGTCAAGTCCACTGACCCCACGTTACTTGATACTGGGTTGCAGTCGTTGACACATTTTAGCAGTTTTGGGCTTCCTGACTCCAGCAACAGCTTTAGACCCCCGCTTCCTCTTGGGGATCGCCCCCTCGCGCCTCCCTCAAAGTTGCCTGGTTTTGGGTCTCTCAGGTGAACTGCTGGTAGGCGCCATAGTGTTCTCAATAGCCATCGATATTTGAAGCGGGTCAATTGGAGAAGTAGAACCCTGGTCCGGGAGAGTGGATGAACTATGAACAGTCACGGGAACGTTGATAATGTTTGGACGTAACACTGGATCTGGGGTTTGGGCGTTGGCAAAGTGCCCCATAGATGACCTTTTGGCTAGAGCAAGATCTAAAGAAACCCTGTGTTCCATAATGCTAATCCCCTGGTCAATAACTGAGTTCGCCCTGTTGATGAAATTGTCCAGGGTCCCTGTAACTTTGCTTCTGCTGTTATTGTGAGCTGCCATTTTACAGTACGATTAGCCAGTCAGGTAAGTACTTACAGTTACTCGCTGATCTAGTAGCTGAAGCTCCACTTTAAAGAGGGTTAGCCCGGTCCGGTCTCCTCCGGGCTCTAACGGGCTACAACGGGCCCGCCTTTGTCCCGGGCTACTCCCGGGACACTCCCGCGACGCGGGAGCTCTCGGTCCTTTTCAAACGTCTCTGGGCGGGAACCAGGTGTGTGCGGCTCCTCTGCCGCAAAGGACGCTGGATGGTGTAGTCTCCCCCCTCGCTGCAGCCGCGCAGAGTTTGCGAAAGGCTGCGGCGGCGGGGGGAGACTGGCGTAAGGGGCAGGAGTCGCGGACCAAAGGGGCAGCAAATTGCCAGAAATCACTGGCGGAGATCGAAGAGGCACAAACAGGACTGGAAACTGAAGCTGCTGATGAGTCCCCCCCACTATGCATTAGATTGCCATCTGATGTTAGGCTCGGATACTTGCTCCTCGTTATTGTCGTGGAAGAAGCCTTTGTAGTCACGAGATAGGTGACACCTCCCTTGGACGATAGTGCGCATGGGCATCAACTCCATCCTCCGATTGTTTTTTTCTTCCTCTATTTGGTTCGGATGAAACTTCTGCTCTACGGTTCGAAACTTTAAATTTAAGTTTTTCCGACGAGCAAAACTTTCTTAAACTCTTCCGATTGATTTCAGTCATCAAGATCTTCGACATGCCTTTCATCGATTTGATTCCAGTCGTCGACTGGGGCCTGTTGGACTTGGCCCTTCTGGCAGGTTCACCCCTAATCTTTTTACTTTTAATCTGTGATCTGTGTTAATGATTTTCTGGTCTCTGAGCATTTTTTCCCTGTGTCCCAGAGTAACGTGCGTGCATGTAGTTAGGCTGGCCTGCTCTCCCATAGGGATGCATGGGGAATGTGTGTCCCTAGTAGTTCCGGATGCGTGGGGAGTGCAGACTCTAATTTGGTATGTGCGAGCTCGTGAGAATGAATGCTTTGCAATGATGTATGTGGCATGAGTGTGTCTTGTGCGGAAGGGCCACTTCTAGGAATTGGCATATTAATGTAAAATATGCCTGGCGTGTGATTGGCTGGAGCTGGCTGGTGAGCCTGGCTCCAGGAAGGCTGGATGGGTCTGCCCGGTGGTGAGTGTGAGATTAGCATGTTGATGGCTGGGGAGGGGTGCACCTGGTCCCTGATGGGGCTGGACTTTCCCCAACCAATGCTGGCTCCACCCCCTGTGGTGCGACTGATGACCCTAGCCCTGCCAGTGAATGAAATGGGTGGTTGAGCTATCAAGGGTGCTTCAAAACCAGCTGCGACTGTTTTCCCCCCACCCTGCACCTTCAGACAAAAGAATTTACAGTATAAGAAGGGGCTGTGTCCCCAAACATTTTGTTCTGCTTTTGGATCCTTGCCAGAGGGGGCTGCTGCTGTTGCTGGGACCAGGAGGACCGCCACTTGGACTGTCTCCCTGCCTGGAGACCCAGTGAGCTGGCTCTGGGCCCAGCTTTGCCCTCTGCCTGCCTCCAGACCCTGCTGGAGCTTTGCTTGTACCTGTAGCGCTGAGAGCGCTGTACTTTGCCTCCTAGCGCCTGGGAGCGCTTTATTTGACTCAGAGCGTTTGGGAGCGCTCTTTGCTATAATTTCCGCGCTTCCCCGCCCCGCATTTTGCGTGGGGAATAGCAGGTGCCTACCCTGCGTGCTGTGCGGGATTAATTAATTGACCGAGCCGGTGCCCATCCGGCATTTGTCCCGCGCCCTTGCCGCTACTTTTTAATTTACCTCGAGGGAACCGACCCCTTTTAAGTTCATCCCCCGCCTACGGAGCTGGAGACGGGCCGCCGCGCTGCCCGCGACGACCCGGAATCCAAAGGTGTCACCCGGAAGTCCCGCCTCAAAGCACGAGAGGAAGAGCAGGGCGGCGGAAGGTGCAGGCGGGGCTCCGTTGCCAGAAGGAGAGCTCCGCCGCCCAGGAAAGAGAGCCGCCGCCGCGCAGAGAAGCGAAGCGGCGCCAAGGAGAGCCGGTGAGTGGGTCCCGGTGTGAGGTATTGCAGAGGGGGGCGGCGGGGCACATTGCCGGTGCCCCCCCCCCCCCCCCCAGTGTGCTCTCTCCGAGTGAGGGCAGTTTCCTTGTGCTTGTGAGCGGCCCCAGTTGGCAGAGGGCCGCTCCGACGATCCGGGGGCATGTTTTGCTAGTTGAGCCCACGAGGCTCCAAGGTGCCCGCCCTTGTGCAGAGCCGTGAGGGTCTCCCACGAAGGGCCATTGTTTCCTGAGTCCCCCGAGAGGCTCAGCGCGCCACATATTTGTTTTGAGAGCCTGCGAGGCTCAGACCCGGCCTCATTGTTCTTCGAGCCAAGAAGGCTCACGGCGCCATTTGTTCTCGAGCCTTGAGAGATGTTCACTGGCCATAATTGTTCTAGGGCCAGAGAGGCTCGAGGGTCATTTTGTTTATTTGGAGCCCAGCGAGGCTCATGGGGACATGAGTGCTTTGGTCAGAGCCCTGTGAGGCTCCCACGTGGTGTTCCACCCCAGTGTGTTCTTGAGCCCACGAGGCTCCAACGTTGCCCATCTTTGATTCACAACTGTCCAGCACTTAGTGGACAGTTGCTACGTTTAGGCTTTGTGTTCTGTGCTGCCTGCGCAGCACTCCCTGACATTTGGACTCAGGGCATTTCAGCCCTTGCGAGGCCAGTTGGCCTGGGGGACAATTCTAGTGTTGTGCTACATGCACCCTGCGCATTGTAATTTACTTGCTTATGTGATTCCTGCGCAAATGTTCTACCTGCACCTCTGAATGTGTTTTAATGCCTCATGTGCAATTGTTTGATTTATCCCCTTTGCTAAAAGTGACCTGCTTAGGTGATGGTTTTCCTTCTATAGGTACTGATGATAAGGTCCTAGTTCCCTGCGTGATTTTCCTACAGTGTTTAGGGTTGCGTAGGAGGTATTTACCTTTACCAGTGATTACTGGTTGTGTGCTACATTTACTTTTTTAGTGCTACAGTCATTATATGTTTATGTGCTAAGTGTTATACCTACAAGTGCTAATTCTAAAAGTGCCTACCCCTGACAATGGTCCATGTGGCCCTGTCCTGTACATAATCCCTTGTAAATCCTGCCCGTGCCTGTTGGCACATTGTAAAGTATGTGTGTTATCTAATGTGTTTTAGCTAGAATACAAAGGCTATTTTTTTATATAACCTTGTGTGGAGTTTCCTTTGTGGTGGGCCTTGGGTGTTGATGCTGGGTGCGCGCGCAAACGCTTTACACATCGCCTCCGAGATTAGCCTTGCTGCTCGCATCACGTTACCTAGAGGGTGAGCAGGGGTTATCTTGGTGTGTAACTCCCTTGCCCTGACCTTAGACATGGTGGTCTCTGACTGACTTTGGCGTGAGCCTTGGCCAGCCCGGGGTCCCGGGTCTAACATTGGTGGCAAGCGGTGCAGATTGGACTTGCGTTTGAGCTGTACCACAGTGGCGACAGGCCGCACTACAAAACTCTACATTTTTAGATAACCACATTTTGGGGATTATTGTTTTTTAGGTGAAGTTCAGTATTGCTTCTCCTGAAAGGTGTCATTTTGTATTTGTGTCCAGTACCTTGTTCCCTGCCCTGCTACCAGATTGGTACCTGTGTCGCTTATGGTCAGGTTGAGAAATCAGGGGTGGTAGAAACTGCCTTACCGAGGGGCTGTGTGTGTGTGAATGAGTGGTGTGTTACACTGGACAGAGGAGTGCAAGTTCTCTGAGATAGGAATCTTGCTGAATTTTGTTAATTGTGTACTCCTGTTAAGCTCAGACCCCCAGGTTCCCTGTGTCAAACTTTTCTTGAGAACGTCCGCCAAAATGGAGCCTGCTTTTGATCTCTGTGGTCTTTTTAGATACAGTAGGTTAGAGCTTGTCAGATTCTGTGAAAAGGGAGGCATAGAGGTGAGTGAGTTGGATACTCAGTCCCAGCTTAAGTACAGCCTGATCCTGTGGCAAAAGGATCAATGGGATCGTGAGCACAGTGAGAGAGATAGGGCTCGGGCCGCACTCCATGAGGGATGTGAGTCTGTGGAGAGCCCTGAAGAATGTGAATTGGATGATGATAGTGAATGGGCACCAGCAGATAGTGAGGACCCCATAGATAGTCCCAGGGGCCCTGTTAGACCCGGCTCCCTATCGACGCCGAAGGCCTACGGCTCATGGAAAGGACGCAGTTCAAAAAATACTCCCAGTGTGGTGCTAAGTTTCTACACAGTGACCATCAATCAATCAATCAATCAATGACACTTATAGAGCGCGCTACATACCCGTAGGGTCTCAGGGCGCTGGGGGGGGGGGGGGGTGCCGCTACTGCTCGAACAGCCAGGTCTTCAGCTTCTTCCTGAAGGAGAGGTGGTCTTGGGTCAGGCGCAGGTCGGGAGGGAGGGAGTTCCAGGTCTTGGCGGCCAGGTAGGAGAAGGACCTTCCTCCTGTAGTCGCTCTTCGGATGCGGGGGACGGCGGCGAGGGCGTGGTTGGCTGATCGGAGGTGGCGTTTGGGAGCGTAGAAGTTGATCCGGCTGTTGAGGTAGCTCGGGCCTTGGTCGTGTAGGGCTTTGTGTGCGTGGGTGAGGAGGCGGAAGTGATTCTTTTGTTGACGGGGAGCCAGTGAAGGTCTCTCAGATGTCCGGAGATGTGGCTGGTTCGTGGGATGTCGAGGATGAGTCTGGCTGAGGCGTTCTGGATCCGCTGGAGTCTCTTCTGGAGCTTGGCGGTGGTACCGGCGTAGAGGGCGTTGCCGTAGTCCAGTCGGCTGGTGACGAGGGCTTTGGTGACGGTCTTCCTGGTCTCGGTGGGGATCCACCAGAAGATCTTCCGTAGCATGCGTAGGATGTTGAAGCACGCCGAGGAGACGTTGTTGACTTGCCTGGTCATGGAGAGGGAGGAGTCCAGGATGAAGCCCAGGTTGCGTGCATGGTCTGTCGGTTTGGGTGCGGTGCCCAGGGCGGGAGGCCACCAGGAGTCGTCCCAGGCGGAGGGTGAAGAGCCGAGGATGAGGACCTCCGTCTTGTCAGAGTTCAGTTTCAGGCGGCTGGTCGTCATCCACTCGGCTACCTCTTTCATCCCTTCGTGCAGGTTGGCTCTGGCGGAGGCGGGGTCGTTGGTCAGGGAGAGGATCAGCTGGGTGTCGTCGGCGTAGGAGATTATGCTGAGGTTGTGTTTGCGTGCGATGGCCGCGAGGGGGCTCATGTAGACGTTGAAGAGGGTGGGGCTCAGAGATGATCCTTGAGGGACGCCGCAGATGACTTCGGAGGCCTCTGACTTGTACGGTGGTAGGCGGACTCTCTGTGTTCTTCCGTCGAGGAAGGAGATGATCCATTCCAGCGCCTTGTCCTGGATTCCGATGTTGCTGAGGCGCTGTACTAGGGTGCGGTGGCAGACGGTGTCGAATGCCGCGGAGAGGTCTAGGAGGATGAGGGCCGCTGTTTCTCCATTGTCCATCAGGGCTCGGATGTCATCGGTGGCGGCGATGAGGGCGGTCTCGTGCTGTGATTGGCTCGGAAGCCGGACTGTGAGGGGTCGAGGGATCCATTCGTCTCGAGGAAGGCGGCCATCTGCTTGTTGACAGTCTTCTCGATGACTTTGGCTGGAAACGGGAGGAGCGAGATGGGGCGGTAGTTCTTGAGTTCGGTGGGGTCCGCTGTTGGTTTCTTGAGTAGAGCGCTGAGTTCGGCGTGCTTCCAGCTCTCAGGGAAGGTGACGGTGTCGAAGGATGTGTTGATGATGTCTCGCAGGTGGGGTGCGATGACAGCGTCGGCCTTGTTGAAGACGTGGTGAGGGCAGGGGTCGGTCGGTGATCCGGAGTGGATGGAGTTCATCGTGCGGATGGTGTCTTCGGTGCTGATCGGGGTCCAGGCGTGGAGGGTGGTGGTGGGGGGTGGTTGTTCGGTCATGGTGTGCGTTGGTTGGTTGTTGAAGCTGTTGTGTATGTCCGCGATCTTGTTGTGGAAGTATGAAGCGAGGGAGTTGCAGAGGTCTTGCGATGGGGTGATGTCGTTGTTTCCTGCGCTGGGGTTGGAAAGCTCTTTCACGATGTTGAAGAGTTCCTTGCAGTTGTGTGCGTTGTTGTCCAACCTGTCCTTGAATGCTGTTTTCTTGGCGGCGCGGATCAACTGGTGGTGCTTCCGGGTGGCCAGCTTGAAGGAGGTCCTGTTGTCCGGTGTAGGTTCCCTTCTCCAGACTTTCTCGAGGGCTCGGCAGTTCTTCTTGGAGCTCTTGAGTTCGTCGGTGAACCACGGGGCTTTCTTGCTGCCGGGTCTGCTGGGCGGGGTCCTCAGCGGGGCGAGATCGTCCGCGCAGATGCTGATCCACTTCGTGAGGTTGTCGGCGGCCTGGCTGGGGTTCGCTGAGCTGGCAGGAGGGTGCTGGCTCAGGGAGGTGGCGAGCTGGTCTGCTGTGATCTTGTTCCAGCTTCTGCGGGCGGCCTGTTGCTGGTGGTGGTGGGTCGTCGTTCTCTTGAAGGTGAAGTGGACGCAGCTGTGGTCCGTCCATTGAAGCTCTGTGGCGTGGCTGAAGACGATGTCTGTGCTGGAAGAGAAGACTGCGTCGAGTGTGTGTCCGGCGAGGTGGGTGGGGGTGGACACCAGTTGCTTGAGTCCAAGATTGGCGAGGTTGTCGAGCAGGGTGCTGGTGTTGCGGTCGTTGTTGTTCTCCAGATGGAAGTTGAGGTCCCCCAGGAGGATGTAGTCAGCGGAGGGGAGGGCGTGCGGGCTGACGAAGTCGGCGATGTCCTCGCTGAATTGTGTGTGTGGTCCCGGAGGTCGGTAGATCAGGGTGCCTCTGAGGGTGGTGTTCGGGTTGGTGTGGATCTGGAAATGCAGGTGTTCGGCGCTGGTCAGGGTGTTGTCGGTGCTGGTCGTGAGACGGATGGTGTTCCTGTGGATGATGGCGATGCCTCCTCCCATCTGGTTGGCGTTGCGGTCCCTCCGGACGATCTTGTAGCCCTCTGGGATAGCGATGGCGATGTCGGGAGCTGAAGAGGCGTTCATCCAGGTCTCCGTGAGGAAGGCAACGTCAGGGGCTGTGGCGTCTAGAAGGTTCCAGAGTTCGATGGCGTGTCTGTGGATGGAGCGGGTGTTGAGCAGGATGCACTTGAGGTGGGTGCTGCTGGTGTTCGGCTTGGCGGGTGCTGGTGCGAGGCAGGTTCGGATGCAGGTGAATTTGGCAGCTGAAAGGTCCGTGGGTGCGTCGTGGAGTGGCTTGGTGGCATTCTGGGAGTCGGCCGGTGTTGAGTGCGATGAGGGTGGCGGAGGAGTACGACAGGCGGGTCGGTCGGGGTCTTCGTGGACCAGGGGTCCTGGCGCTGGTCACGATCCGGTCGCGGACGGGCGCAGACGGGCTTACCTTTGGCGCGCCCGCTGCGCGTGACCGCTGCGCGTTCGCACGGTCGCCATTTAAGGCAAAGTGCGCGGGTGGGCGGAGCAGCTGGGAGGCGGGAGCGGGGAGGGTACAGAAGAGAAAAAGGGGCGGGGAAAGCGGCGGTGGCGGGAAGGGAGAGCGGAGGGCGGCGAGGTAGGCGGACAAACAGGAAGGAACACAAAATCACAGGCACAACAAACAACAAACTTAAACTTAAAACTTAATAAAAATACAGGCACAAATGGGGGCAAAAACAGGGCTAAAACAGCAACTAGCAGCAGCAGGCGATCACGGACCGCGCCGGAGGGGGCGTGGCCAGCGGCAGCGAGCAGCGGCAGCGAGAAGTGGCAGGGCAAAGGGGCACACGCAGCAGCTGGTGGCCGTGCGGCGCGGGGGTGTCCCACAAGTGGGTCACACTCACCTGCGTCGCACGGTCGCCATTTAAGGCCAAGTGCGCGGGTGGGCGGAGCAGCTGGGAGGCGGGAGCGGGGAGGGTACAGAAGAGAAAAAGGGGCGGGGAAAGCGGCGGTGGCGGGAAGGGAGAGCGGAGGGCGGCGAGGTAGGCGGACAAACAGGAAGGAATACGAAATCACAGGCACAACAAACAACAAACTTAAACTTAAAACTTAATAAAAATACAGGCACAAATGGGGGCAAAAACAGGGCTAAAACAGCAACTAGCAGCAGCAGGCGATCACGGACCGCGCCGGAGGGGGCGTGGCCAGCGGCAGCGAGCAGCGGCAGCGAGGAGAAGTGGCAGGGCAAAGGGGCACACGCAGCAGCTGGTGGCCGTGCGGCGCGGGGGTGTCCCATCATAAGGTCTGCAACCTTTGCCTCTCTCCAGAACACAAGTCCAGCCTTCCAGGCTGTGCCTCCTTTCGGTCAAAAAAGACTATTCGAGATCGTCGGGCTTGACTAAACATCATGGCGCAGAGATCAGCTCCGGAACCAGAGGACATCTTTCATGAAGGCCCAGATGTCCCAGCAGAAGACCAAAGATCTCGAAATCGTGTCAAAGGCATATGACTCAGACAACCCCATTACTCCTAGTCAATGAGTGAGTACTACTGCCCCTACCCCAACCCCACCACCAAAACAGAAGGCATTGATTAAGACTTTGCATGTTGGCTCCAGTCAAGACCGAAAGCACACTTCAGAAGTGCCGCCTCCGAAGAAGAAAAACAAACTTTCCGGTAGCTCGGGACCGAGAAAACCGCATATAGTAGTCCCACCAGCGTCTTCGGCACCCAAGCCAAAGAACCACTCGGCTCTGAAATCGGTTCCGACTCCTTCCACATCAAAAGATAAACCGGGCCCCAACACTTCCATGCCCATAGAAAAACCAGCGTCGAAACCAAAACCTTCGGAATCGAAAAACAAGACTAAGGATTCTACCACGCCTCCTAATGCCAATAAGCATAAAACTCCACAACAACCCCACTCTAAACCAAAAAAATTGACCACGAAAGTGGTTATCGAGGAAGAGGAACTTTTTCATCCAGATCCTGTCGATCACAAACAGAAAAAGATGTATATTAATCCGAAAACTGGACATATCACAGCGGTGCCATGCAAAAAGCCTCCAGTGCCTGTGAAGGACTGTGCTACCTCACCTATATCTCCTTCTTCAATACTTCCTACTAATCCCCTTCCTCTACCCAAACCAGTTACACCACCTCTTGTCTGTAACTTCTCCACCACATACACCACCACCAGATTATGATGATGATGATAACCTAGGGTTAGGGGGAGACCCCAATGATCCGTTCACAGATCCAGATGACTCACCACAAAATGATTGGGATTACAATGATCCAATAGGTATTCCAGATCTCCCAAGCACCCAGCCATACCCAACAAAACCATCTCCCCCAGACGATAATATTGGGTTCGAGGTATGTGGGCTGCTGAATTCATATCTGTGCATAGATCGCCGCCTAGTGTTGGGTCCGGATGATTGCACATTGTTGTCCTGGAAGAGTCTTCGAAGTATCACGAGATAGGTGGCTCCTCCCCTGGACTACAGTGCGCATGGGCATCGCCTCCATCCCCAGATTGTTTTTTTCCGCCATTGGGTTCGGATGTGTTTCGGTTCCCTCTGTCGGAATCGATAGTTGTTTAACTTTCTAACTTGAGACCTAAAGGTCTTTAGGCTTGGCGTCGGTATTGTTTTCGTTCGGGTTTGTCTTTTTTCTCAGCTCCGAACGCTTCCTGCCCCTCCGCGTGCTGTCGGCGCGGACGGGCCTACTCGACGCTCCAGACTACTGAACATGGAACGAACTCCGTTCAAGAGGTGCCCGGTGTGCACCTCCAAGTATTCACACCTCGACGTGCACCCTGTGTGCAACAAATGTTTGTCACCGGACCATGATGAGGCCAGGTGTATGGCCTGCTCAAAGTTCCGGTGTAAGAAGACCCTCAAGCATCGTCGGGCCGCTCGACTCCAGGCCCAGTTGTCGGCACCCCCGGCGCCCCCGCCGGACAACATCTTCGAAGAATTTGTTGAAGACGACAATGTCTTTCAAGTTTCGGACTCTAGCCTTGCGTCGGAGGGAGATGACTACGACGCGGGAGACGAAGAGTTTGATGAAGCCGGCGACGAGGTAGGGGACGACGATGGGGCCATTGCCACCGTGGGGGATAGCTCGGAGGCAGAGCATCCTCAAACTGACTCAGGGGTCAACCCCCAACATACGGCCCAGGTCGAGGGATCGCCTTCGGGCCTTACCCAAGACCTCGTTACTAGTCCAGCAGCCCTGCCTCTTGGCCCGGCCACGGACATTTCTGATGCGCCACTCCCGTTGAAGAAAACGAAAGTGAAGCCATCGGGATCCACACCAACGGTTTCGAAACCGAAAGTGAAAGCTCCACTGGTGGGACAGAAGGCTCTAGAGGCGTCAACGCCTAAAAAATTCAAAATGGCCGACTTGAAGAGCCGTGCCAAGATGGCCGACCCGAGGGCTTCGGGGTCGACGCCGAAGCCAAAGGCGGCCGACGCGGCCGCGTCGGCGCCGAAGATGGTTGAGGTCG
Organism: Lissotriton vulgaris; assembly: GCF_964263255.1. Classification (NCBI taxonomy): domain Eukaryota; kingdom Metazoa; phylum Chordata; class Amphibia; order Caudata; family Salamandridae; genus Lissotriton; species Lissotriton vulgaris. The sequence goes on along the minus strand of NC_141699.1, from coordinate 880,809,812 downwards.
ATGACCCGAAGAAAGCTTCGAAGAATCGTCAAGGCGATTCCAAAGCTCTGGCTGCGCCGGCTCCGGCCGTCAGGGCCAAGGATGGCACTGTGTCGGCTCTGGAAACGGTGCCTCTAGCCGACCCGATTCCCAAATCGGGGAAATCACTCGAGCCGGTCAAGCCCTCTCCAGCCTTAGCAAAGAAGGTTGCGGAGTCCCTGCATCGGATTCGGAAGGACGCTGTGGTTCCCGAACAGGAGGTCGTGGTGCCGAAGCCCGCTTCGAAGCCGGCAAAGGCGCAAACGCCTATCCGCTTCACCCTGCCGCCAAAGTCGACGCCGAAGGCTTTCGCTCCGAAGCAGGGGGCGGACGTGCCCTCGAAGGGGGTGTCGACGCCCAAAGCGTCATTGGTGGTGTCGAAGCTTCGACTCCAGCCGCTCGCGGAGGAAGAGCGTCGAGAGGTCATCATCGACGCCAATACTGGGAAACTGTCTCTCCTCAAGAGGAAAATCACCACGGAGCCGGTGTTGGAACATTTTCGGATTCCTCTCAAAAACAAGAAGGACTCGGCGGGTACTTCGGCCCCTATGGAGCCTTCGTCTCCCAAAGACTTAGAACGTTCTCCAACGCGTTCCAACGCGGGGGATGGTGACAATGAAGAGGAGGTCGAGTACAACTATCCGGCGTACTCGGATCCGGAGGAGGAACATGAACCTTGGTCGGCCGGAGGCGACCCAGAGGACCCGCAGTCGGGTCAGGAACCGCAGCTCTTTGCGGCAAAAACCTCACCGACGGAGGACTCTGCAGCCTTCAACGCTTTGATTGAGAGGGCTGCAGCTAATCATGATGTTGAGCTACATTCAGATCCTGTGGATGTGGATTTTTTGTTTGACACTTTCTCGGTGGCCGAAAAGTCAGTCAAGACATTGCCAATGCTCAAAGGAGTGCTAAAGCACACGCCGGAGGTCTTCAAGGAGCCCACTCGGGCACGTGTCATCAATCCTCGAATTGACAAAAAATATAAGGCAGCGCCCTCGGATCCAACATACATCAAGGGACACTTGCCACTGGACTCTTTGGTTGTATCCAACGCACGCAAGAGGGCGAATTCACAGACCACTGGTGACGCTCCTCCCCCAGACAAAGAGTCGAAAATATTTGAGGCCTCAGGGAAACGGATTGCTGCGCAGGCAGCTAACATTTGGCGCATTTCAAACACGCAGGCCCTACTTGCACGCTACGATAGGGCTCATTATGACACCCTAGAAACACTGTTGCAGCACTTACCTGACCAGTACAAGGAGGCTGGGGAGATGTTAATTCAGGAGGGAAAGCTAATCACTAACGCTTCCATCAAATGTGCGCTAGATGTGGCTGATACAGCCTCCAGGGCGATCAACACTAGTGTGTTGCTAAGAAGACATGCATGGCTTAGGATATCAGGCTTTAAACCAGATATACAGACAACCATACTGAACCAAACAGTTAATCCTGACCACCTGTTTGGCCCCGAGGTGGATGCGACACTTGAAAAAATGAAGAAAGACACAGACACTGCTAAGTCTATGGGGGCCCTCCAATCTCAGCAGTTTCGGGGTGGTTCTTTTCGCCGCTCCAATACCAGAGGCACCTCAAGGGGTCAGGCATCGCAATCCACACAGTACTATAAGAGCAATACCCAGACCTCATACACCAACAAGGGTAGAGGTGGCTACAGAGGCAACAACGTCAAGGGCAGGGGACGTGGAAACAACAGCTCCAGGTCCACCGCCGCCAACAAGCAGTGACGTCTTGTCACTGCCCCCCGACCACACAACACCGGTCGGGGGCAGACTCCAGCAGTTCCTGCCCGCGTGGAAATCCATCACCACGGACAGGTGGGTCAAATCTCTTATCCAGTACGGTTACTGTCTGGAACTTACTTCCACTCCACCAAACATACCTCCAAGAAACCGTCCTATGTCCGGCGAGCACTTGCACTTGTTGCAGCAGGAAGTTCAAGTCATGCTGCAAAAAGGGGCAATAGAGCTCGTCCCACTGCAAGAAAGGGGAACAGGGGTTTACTCCCTGTATTTTCTAATCCCCAAAAAGGACGGATCCCTCAGGCCCATCCTGGACCTCAGGCCCCTCAACTGGTATATTCTCTCAGAGCACTTCCATATGCTCACGTTACAGCAGGTACTCCCGCTGCTTCAACAAGGGGACTTCCTGGCTACGTTGAATCTAAAGGATGCATACTTTCATATCCCCCTGCATCCTTCCCACAGGAAGTATCTCAGATTCACGATTGAAGACCAGCACTACCAGTTCAGGGTTCTGCCGTTCGGGGTCACCACAGCGCCAAGAGTCTTTACAAAGTGCCTGGCGACTGTGGCGGCGCATCTAAGATGCCAGAACGTCCACGTCTATCCTTATCTGGACGACTGGCTCATTCAGGCAAAAACAGAGCAGCAGTGCGCCGACCACGTGTCCCGCACCATTCATCTCCTGCACGATCTGGGATTCTCGCTGAACTATCCAAAATCCCATCTCCAACCCGCCCATATACGGCAGTATCTGGGCGCGACAATAAACACTCTGGCAGCCACTGCGCAGCCAAACTCAGTGAGAATCGCCAGTATCCAAACGCTGATCCAACAATTCAGACCTCAGCACTCGCTTCCAGCGAAGGTTTTCATGCAGTTGATAGGCATGATGGCCTCCTGCATCTCCATCGTCCCGCACGCGAGACTACATATGCGTCCGCTTCAGGAGTGCCTGGCACGTCAGTGGACTCAGTCTCATGGGCAACTGACAGACCTAGTGTTGGTGAGCGGTCGGGCGTACAACTCTCTGCATTGGTGGAATCCACAAAACCTTTGCAAGGGCCGACCGTTCCAGGAGCCTGTGCCACAGCTTATCCTGACAACGGACGCTTCTCTCCAGGGATGGGGAGCGCATGTACTCCATTACACGGTGCAGGGACTATGGACACTACAGCAGAGGAAGATGCACATCAACGTTTTGGAACTGATGGCAATCTTCATGGCCTTGAAGGCATTCAAAGTACATCTGTGCAACAAGGTCGTGTTGATCCAGACGGACAACATGACGGCCATGTACTACATTCAGAAACAGGGGGGCACACACTCTCCGCAGCTGTCTCATCTGGCTCAGAGCATGTGGAAGTGGGCCATTCAGAGGAACATCTTCCTCATGGCGGAGCATCTCCCGGGCAAAGACAACCAGATGGCGGACCTGCTCAGCAGGCACAGCCACCAAATGCACGAGTGGGAGATACATCCATCAGTACTGCAACCGTACTTCCAAAAGTGGGGTCATCCAGAGATAGACCTGTTCGCCACAAAGGAGAACGCAAAATGCCAAAGCTTCGCCGCCAGGTTCCCACACCCGCAATCACAGGGCAATGCGATGTGGATGAACTGGTCAGGCAGATTTGCGTACGCTTTTCCCCCAGCACCTCTGATACCGCTGGTGGCACGCAAACTCAGGCAGCACTCGATGACTCTCATCCTGGTTGCTCCAACGTGGACTCGCCAACCATGGTACACCACGTTTCTGGAACTCTCTGTGGTACCGCATCAAAGGCTCCATCTCACTCCCAGCCTTCTGACGCAGAGCCATGGCGACATTCAGCACCCAGATCCGCAACAGCTCAACCTGGCGATCTGGCTCCTGAAGTCCTAGAGTTTGGCTACCTCAATCTTCCCCCCGATTGCATGGACATCATTCGGGAGGCAAGGAAGCCCACTACTCGAGCTTGTTATGCGGCTAAATGGAAGCGGTTCGTCATTTATTGTGCAAACCACAACATTGACCCGCTGGATGCTTCCATTCAGAACATCATTTGTTACCTGTTCCACCTGTACCAATGCAATTTGGCGTATTCTTCCATCCGCATTCACTTGTCTGCAATGGCAGCATACCTCCAGAATAGGCAACACCTATCACTTTTTAAGGTCCCTGCTATCAAGGCTTTTCTGGAAGGACTCAAAAGAGTCATTCCACCACGGACACCACCAGCTCCGGAATGGAACCTCAATGTGGTTCTTACAAGGCTGATGGGTCCTCCCTTTGAGCCACTGCACTCTTGTGAGCTTCAGTTTCTGACTTGGAAGGTGGCTTTCTTAGTAGCAATTACATCGCCACGGAGGGTTAGCGAGTTGCAGGCGCTCACCATCCAGGAACCTTTCTTCCAAGTACACGCTAACAGGGTGGTGCTCCGCACTAACCCTAAATTCTTACCCAAGGTTGTATCTCAATTCCACATAAACCAGACAATTGAGTTGCCAGTGTTTTTTCAAAACCCAGAGTCACTGGCGGAGCGGATGCTCCACACCCTTGATGTTAAAAGAGCCTTGATGTACTACATTGACAGGACAAAAGATTTTCGTAAGACCAAGCAACTTTTCGTTGCATTTGCCTCACACCACAAGGGAAACGCTATCTCCAAGGTTGGGATCGCTAGGTGGATCGTGAAATGCATTCAGATCTGTTACGCTAAAGCTAAACGCACTCTCACAATTCCACCAAGAGCCCACTCCACCAGAAAGTTGGGGGCTTCTATGGCTTTCCTAGGTAACATTCCCTTAGAAGATATTTGTAGAGCAGCCACATGGTCTACCACACATACTTTCACTAAACATTACTGTGTAGACGTGCACTCTAAACAGCAGGCAGCTGTTGGTCAGGCTGTTCTCAAAACACTTTTTCAAACTGCTGCAGCTGGCACGGGCGGCCGCCGCTAATGGAGGGACTGCTATGTATTCTATGCACAGATATGAATTCAGCAGCCCACATGCCTCGAACTGCAAATGCTACTTACCAGTATGCATCTGTTCTTGGCATGTAGGGCTGCTGACATTCATATCGCCCACCCTCCTCCTCAGCGCCTGTAGCAGCTGCAGTATTCATTTACATATATTTATATGCTCTTAGCATGGGCATCACTCACATACTTCACTCCATCTCTGCCAATGGCTAAAAACAATCTGGGGATGGAGGCGATGCCCATGCGCACTGTAGTCCAGGGGAGGAGCCACCTATCTCGTGATACTTCGAAGACTCTTCCAGGACAACAATGTGCAATCATCCGGACCCAACACTAGGCGGCGATCTATGCACAGATATGAATGTCAGCAGCCCTACATGCCAAGAACAGATGCATACTGGTAAGTAGCATTTGCATTACAGGACAGAAACTACTCCTTCTCAAACAAACATATGCTTAGGGCTCGCCCAATCACTTCAAGCTCCATAGCTGTTGGGTCCACCACTGTCATTAAGACTGACTTCCCTGAAGCAGCGTGCATACCTGCGAGCACTACCTGCATACCAGACCTGGTAACTGTGGCCTCCTGCACTGTGATCTCCTTCCACCATACCACCAACCACTTAGATGACTCTGTCATCTCTGAGCCTGGCCGCCGGCACTCACGGCATCTCTGGGTATGGCCGCCGGCCCTTCTGCTCATTGGGCCAGATGCATCAAGCATCCATTTTGCGATTCCTTATTAGCGAAAAATAAGGAATCGCTAATAAGGAATAGCAAAATGGAATGCATCAAGCAATCACTATAAAAATAGCGATTCCTTAGAATTTCTTAATTGCGACTCGCAAATTGCGAGTCGCAATTAATGAATACCTCCCCATTAATTCCTATGGGCCTAGAGGCCCATAGGAATGAATGGGAAGACGATCTCAATTTGCGAATCGCAATTAGCGATTCGCAAATTGAGATTGCGAGTTCAAGGGTGCAGGGGTGTCCAAAGGACACCCTGTTACACCCCTGAATGTGATCTGTACACATATGTTGCGCACACACATGCTCTTAGGGCATGTGTGTGCGCAACGTGAAACTTTGAAAAACGCACAAATGTGCATTTTTCAAATGTTTTTGCAAATTACCATGAAGTTGTACTTCGTGGTAATTTGGGTGCCCTATTAGCGATTTCGCTATTTTTGATACTTTCATGCATTGCATTTAAGGAATCTCAATTTGAGATTCCTTAAATGCAAACAATCGCAATTTAGCGAATTCTCTATTTGCGATTTTTGCATTTGGGATGATGCATCCCAAATGCAAAAATTGCACTTGCAAAGGGCCAGATTCTCAGAATCTGGCCCTTTTGCGAGCGCTTTTCGCTTGATGCATCTGGCCCATTGTCTTAGCCCCCACTGTTCTCACCTGCTGGATAAGCAGATCCTGTTGGGTGAGTCTTGGGAACCTGGTCTGCGTGTCTCCCCACCATATCATTCATTCCATGCAGCTCCATGTACCATGCTGAAAACAAGAAACAATAGCCACCGTGGTTATATACGACACACCAATAAAGTTTATTAGAGCTTCATTTATTGCCTATTTGCTTTCTAAATATACCTAGAGACAACCCCAGTGGCGCGACTAAATGGGCCGACAGTAACTCGCTCTGTTGCGTGGCAACCAATCCTAAATTACATGCTAACATACACACTTGTCCCACTGATGCCAAACTTGGAGACAAATCACATACCCACATTAATGCACCATTTTGTATAGGCAGCCCCGCTCCCCTCTGCTGTTAGGTAAGCACATTGATCCATTATCCTGCATTTAAAGAGACATTAAAGAAATAATTTGGGCATTTAACCATGTGCAGCCTGGATTGGGAAGCCCCCAGAGAATCACCCGCGCGTGCCACCGTCCTCTGTATATTACTGTACCCCTGAACCATTATAAATGCAGCTTCGTGCTTAATGTCCTTAACTGCCCCGGAAGCCGATCTTTGTGGCGAGATCAAGCGGTTGACCAGCAACTGGTCTGACTCTAATCGCACAAGCGAAAGCTTTAAAAAAAAAAATCCACTTTATAGAGCGTGAACATATTGGAGTGGCTCACATGAGGCCAGATATATAACAGGAGGGCACATTCTGTTTGCTGACTGTTGCTTTTTCGTTGGCATCTTTGATTAGGCATGTTTATTAGTAGAAGATTTACTATATAGGAGTCTGGTAACAAGAAATAACTGATTAATTAAACAGCAAAGGACTAAGGATGTAATGTTTTGATTTTGACTCGAACTAGGTGAGCCAGGCACAATTTTATACTTATCGCATCGGAAGGGGCTTTGTGCTTTTATGACTGATTCGGCGACAGTGATACATCGCTTGTGTCTGCGTCCTTAGACCGTATTACTGTCTGAGGAGACCTCCTTTCCATTGCCAAGGGGTTGGTCTGGCACCATGACGACAGTGATCAACACCTCGAGACTCCACCGATGCGGCTTCCGCTCCGGTCTAGAGCTCCCAGAGCTGTGGCCGCGTGACAAAGAGGACGCGCTCTGGGACCACCTCCCTCTTAAGGCCCCGCTTCTTGCTTCTGCACCCTTGGTTGACGTCACACAGTCTGCGAATTAAGAAGCAGGCCTCCTGGTAGGCTCTGACCAGGCGTCCCTCTGCTATAGGCAGGGTACCTGCTCATATGGCCTGGTACTTACCTAGGTCTCCTACTCCACTATTGAACTCACCTATCTATGGGAATGGAATGGCACCTCCCTCCCCCTAGCTACACCATTGATATCACACCAATTTTGGATTGAGGGGTGTAACCCCCGCCCCCCCCCCCCGGCGGTATTAATTAAAAAACATCATTAAAAACATTATGTACAAACTTACGCAGAAAGTACAGATACATTGATAGACAAATGTTGTTACGTGGCTAACCTTAACAAAGTCTAATACACAAGACACTCCTACTGTATATCTAACAATGCATATATTTACTTTCGGCGTGTCCCATCTAGGGCCTATGGCAAGGTCAATGACAGGCAGCTCCCCTGATCCCAGTGTACTACAAATACTATCCCCGGAGTAAGGTTGCGCAGGGGATACAGCTTATCGGACAAATACTTTCCCCCGGGCCCCCCCTACGCCCTGGGCCTTAAACTACATCACGGGGCTACAGATTTCTGCCTACTGGTGCCTTAATGCCCATGCCACAAAACACCCACCCACCACACACCTTCCCATACCCACGATTCTCACAAATCCCCTCAGGCCCCCCACACTGAGCAACAGAAGCTCCGTCCCCAGTAATCTCAGAAAAGTCCCCCTTTCCCTAGAACACTCGTCCACTCTCCTCACCCCCAGACTAAAGTGTATCCTGCTCAACTGCAGATCGGCCCCGAGACACTCCTCCGGCATAGCGGATCTCATCTTATCAATGGACCTCGATCTAGCCATTCTGACTGAAACGTGGCTAACTGAAGCCTCCACACCCATAATGGACATACTAGTCCCCCCCAACTATCACCTTATTAGACTCAACAGAAATGGCAAGACGGGCGGGGGAATCGCATGCATCTATAGGAGCAACCTCAATGTCACTAAAGGTCCCTCCCCCTCCCTCACCTCCTGCGAACTCATCTGCCTCGATATTACTAGCGAGGGCAAACCTGTATGCTCCCTTCATGTCATCTACCACCCACCCGGGGACAACCTCACCCTCTCCCAACAACTCATGGACACGATAACCACCAACGCCGGTCGACAGATCACTCAAATCTACTTGGGAGACTTCAACCTCCACTGGAACGACCAGAAAGACGCTTTGGTGAATAGCCTTAAAACTTTCCTCAACGCGCTTGACCTCACCCAAATCTGCAACCGTCCAACACATGAAAAAGGCTCTATCCTTGACCTTATCATCGCCAAAGAAGACTACCCAGCTGGAGGCAATCAAACCCTGTGACTGGTCATACCACCACATTATCACCTTCTTCATCAACGAAAAGGTCAAACTTAACCCGGCTCAACCTGCCAAAACCAAGATCTGGAAGAGAGACATGAAGAATCTTAACCCAAACTCCTTGCCTGCCCACACAGGCAGTCTCCTACTACCCCCGACGGGCGTCTCTGATGTACATTCTCTGACCGACCTCTACCTAGACACTATGACTTCAATAATCAATGAAGCCGCCCCCCTGCAACTGAAGAGAGTCTCCACCAAGAACTCGAACCCATGGTATGATGGTAGACTCAATGAAGACAGACGTGCTATGCGCATGGCAGAGCGCACGTGGAGATCTGACCCCTCAGCACTGCACCTTAAAACGCTTAAGAATAAGAGAAACGCCTACTTCAGAAAAATCAAACGCTCGAAATCAGTCTTCTTTAGCCAACAGCTGGATCAAGAAAAAAAACGACCAAGAAAACTGTTCGAGTTAGTCAAAACCCAAACCAAGACGCAACCTCTACAACCTAACAGCTCAACAAATGATATTCCAAGTTGTGAAGACTTTTCTGCTTTCTTCAAGAATAAGACCGACAATATAAGAAGTGATCTCCTCAAGGATGTAAGTCGATACTCCTGCTCCATATGCATAACTAACACTCAACCTAAAAACAACGCTTCATGGACGTCCTTCGACACCTATTCTGAAGAATCAATTCACAAACTGCTTGGCACCTTGAAGCCCGCCAATCACCTCACAGACCCCCTACCTGCCAATGCTGTTAAAGCCCTCACCCCCCTGCTCCTCCCACTCTGGACTAAAATCATCAACTGTTCCCTTCAACAAGGACTCATCCCAGACTCCCTCAAGATAGGGCAAGTCACGCCTATACTCAAGAAACCCACAGCTGACCCGGCCGACCTAAACAATTACCGACCTATCACCAATATCCCCACTCTGGCCAAATTGCTAGAAAAATGCGTACAACTCCAACTGACAAAACACATTGATCAGTTTGACCTCCTCAACCCTCACCAATCAGGATTCAGAGCAAAACATAGCACGGAAACGGCTATGACACACATAATTGATGGCGCCCTCCAAATCCTTGATCACAATGAGTCCTGCCTCCTCATCCTTCTTGATCTCTCCTCAGCATTTGATACGGTCAAACACGAGAATCTACTGGAGCTGTTAAATACCAGAATGGGCATATCCGGGACTGTACTCAAATGGTTCACGCCCTTTCTACACAACCGGTCTCAGAAGTTCAAGATCAACAACGCATTGTCCTCACCTGTGCCCGTAACACTAGGCGTCCCTCAAGGTTCCTCCCTGTGAGAAGTTGGCCTGATATATAATGTTCACTATTCTAGTGAGCACTTTGTATCAGTCCAAACAACCCTTATGGTGATTGGTTGTAAGTCAACCTTATAGACCAGCTATCCTAGTAGCGTGGATACGAGCAGTCTTTGGGCTAAACTCTAGAGGGCGTGTTAAGCCAGCTGTTATACCATCACATATACCCCTTGAACACCAAGTGAAAGGACACCACACAAGTGTTATGAAAATAAACAGTGTATTTATTTAGATCACAACAGCCCTGTTCTCTTTATGAGGACAGGGTACTAAGCACACAACAAAACTCTTACGAAAATACTTTGTTGCACAATTTACACAAATGCCCGAGGGGCACGAAAAACCATATACTCTAAAAGTGGAATGCGAAATTACTAGCAGGTAAGTACTGTACTAATAGGCTTTGGAATCGCTAGGACTACGTTACTGAACCTTCAGATTACTAGTAGGAGGCCTAGGGGACTCGGGTGCAGAGTGCGCACTCTCACGCGGGATGCGGGACAAAGTCTATGGTAGCTAGATTTCACAAAGTTAGTGTTATCGGGCGAACCCGACTAGAAAGGCTGAAAAACGAAAAGTATCTGGACCCTTGGATAGTGAGGCTATGCTGAGGCACCGAAATGCCGAAGTTACCTAGCCCAGGGGCTGCAGCTGCATAGGTCTGAAAAGACGTCGGGAATCCTTGTTGCAGTCTATGGAGCCTGAAGAAAGAAGTTGCTGGCAGGCGACCAGTGAAGATAGTTTGAGTGATCCAAGCCTGGATCGAAGATGGATGACACCTGAAAGCAGAGGGGACCAAGTTCGTGACCACTAGCCAGTAGTCTCACGGACCAGGAGGCGTTGTCGGCGACCAGGATGGAGGTGCGAGCTGTCCCATGATGGATGAAGCTGTCGACGTCGCTGGACCCAGGATTGGGCAACAAGTCTTGGCAAATTCAAGCCCACGCGGTGGACTCAAAATGGCGTCTGGAGTGGACCAGGAGGGTCCGGGGTGCTCCTCTTTTGGAAGGGAGCAAGGGCCAGTCTGGAGCAACCAGACCAGCAGTGGTGATGTCGTCGGGCGTCGTTAGGAAGGCCACAAGCCAGCGGCTAGTAGCCAAACAACGCGGTGAGCAGCAAAAAGCAGAAGGGCCCCACGCAGATCGTGGAGATGCTGGGAGGCTGGACTTCGGTGCTGGAGCTGCTCAGGGTCGGGGCTTCTCGGACCCCAAAGCACTCACCAGAGGATCCCTCGGCGGTCGTGCTGGATAGAAGTCGTGCAGTTCTGATGATGGCCGGTCCCTCGAGGTCTCGTCGCACCTACGGTTCTCAGCTTAGCTGTAGAGGTAGGTAGAGGTCAGAGGTGCCAGGGAAGCCGGGTCTCGTCGAGGTGGTCGGTCGGATTCCTGAGGAAGGACGTGCAGCAAACCGCAGAGTTCTTAGATGGTGCCTGCGGATGCAGGGTGACTACTCCTTAGCCACAAGGGAGAAATCTTGAGAAGAAGTCGAGAGTTCCTTTCGTAGAAAGTAGTATCTTGATTCAAAGATGATCTGATCTGGAAGGGTCCCCGCTTCTGCCTTTATCCAAAAGAAAGGGGTGGGTACGCGACTAGGTCCTGCCCTAGTGGTGGGACCAGGAAGGGGGGTGGTTACACCCCTCTCCCATGCCAGACTTTCCCCAGGCCAGGGGCTGGTGTGCCCCTGGAACTGGTTCTAGCCGGCAGATGCGTAGTGAGCACCGGGGTGCCACTTGCAGTCACCTTCCTGTAAAGCCCTGCCTACCCAGGATACACAAAACCCTGTCTGGGATGGTGCTAGCACCGCCCCTGACAGGAAACCCTTTGTCTAAGCTCCCCTCGCTGGAAGGACTCCCAGCTGCAGGGGGCCAGACTCGTGTCTGTGGTGGCAGCATCCATTTTGTGGAGCTGAGGCTTCAGTTAACTTTAACCGGGGTTCACAGCTACATACATGTCGTGCCCCTCTAGAAGGGTGGAATGCTAACCCCGTTGCCAGAATTGGCGAGGGGTTAGTATTCCAATTCTTATGACACCTTACTCGACATGTTTTGATAAAGCAATACCAGAGATAGCATTTAACCGCGAGGATTATAATGCACTTAAGAGTATATGGTATGCGTTATCATGGAACAGCTATTAGGACTTGGTTCCGCAAGCTGCAAACGGGCTCAGCTCATGCCAGAGCACCATTTCACACGATTCCAAGCACTCTGCCTTCAGGATTGTCAAGGCCTGCCATAGGAGTGACTGATCGGAATCTGTGTGTCCATTTTAGGGTTAGATATAGGTATACTATATCTACAGCAAAGGGTGATTACACCACCTTGCCCCAGCTGTCGTGCAGCCAGTTGTGTCAGATTTAGATGGCCATCCAAGGGTGGCATAATACATGCTCCAGCCCCTGGTAGGCCCTGGGTACACCTATGCCCTGAGTTACAGGGTCTGATAAGGTGGCCCAGTACCAATTGGAAATGTACTTAAGGTACATGGAATCCATTTTAGAGAGAGAGCAGTAGGCCTGGGGTCCTGATTGGCAGGGCCCAAGGTCAACTAAGTCGGAAAACCAGCAGAACACCAGGCAAAAAGTTGGGGGCAACCATAGTCCGGTATCCACCTTCCTACACTCCCTATCCCCCACATTGTTAAACCTCGTCATGGAACCACTCACTACCTTGCTTCAAGCATCAAATGTACACTTCCATATGTACGCCGATGACACTCAACTCTACCTCAAGCTACAATCCCCTGAAGACATCAAACTTTTGAATGCCACACTAAGAAACACCCAAGCATGGCTGGCCGATAATCACCTCAAACTAAATGCTCTGAAAACTGAGTTCCTTCTGATCTCACCCCCTGCGAAAAAGGCCATCACCCAAACCTGGCTCAATCATCTAACTGCACTCAATGTCCAGCCCACATCCGCAACCGGATGAGAGGAGCTGCGAGGGGAGCAGGGAGGCCGATTTTCAAATACAAGGTCAAATTGATAACAGACACTGTGGAAGGACACCGAGCGTTGATAACAGACTTAAAAAAATCAAGTGACGCTGCATTGAGGGCCATTGAACCCTGCTTTAAGGTGACAATTTCTAAATAATACGGTGGCCCCCCTCCAGCAATAACACTCTCCATCTTTGAGTTCGTGAATTAGAAAGAAAGAAATGTGACTCTGGAAATAATAGACCAGACCTTCCAGTAATCGTGAGATACCGATTAAGCTACCTCCAATTAAGAAGAGAGGCATTGCTATTACTCACAGAATTGTTTGTCCTGATGAAGGTGGTATCGTTACACACCGAAACGCTGCGTCGACAACCTTAAACAGCTGTGATCTTTTTAAGATATATTTTTATCTTGATACTTATATAGGCAATCCCTTTTTTAACAAAAATCAAAACCTTTATTTGTATGTACGGAAACACTAATGTTATAGGACATTGATTTTATTTATTTGTAATAAACTGTTTTTTAACCAAACACACATATTTCTTATGTAAATCTTTTATGATTTCTGATATTATGATGTTCTGACTATATGTTTGAAATTTAGTAATTGTGGATAAGTTTCTAGTGAGCTGGCATTGTGAGTTATTGGGGTAATACAAGTCAGGGCTTCTTCAGAGTTGAACCTTCTTGGGACCCCTCTAGTTTTTCACCAGTATATATAGAGCCACTTTCTTACAGGAAGTGACTATTCCCACCCCTCCCGTTCCTCTCCCTACATCCCCTCATTTGAACTGGGCTATTACCCCCTCTGTTTTGCTGAAGGTCACTATTGTGGTCTATGCCCTGGAGTAACCATTTTCCATTAGCTGCACCCTCCTCCACCTACCTTCCAGGGATTACTCCATTTACTACTTAAGAAGCAACAGCTGTTTCCAGTTATAATGGGTATGTGCTATTCTTCAATGAGACTATCTCTAGCTTTCAAGGCTTTGACGGGATTTAACCATGAACTCCTAACCCACTCTTGTTAGTTGATGGGATGGCCCCTAAAAGGGGAAAGAGTGAAAGTAGTGTCTTAGTCTCTTATTTGCAGGAACACATACCACTGTAGTGTGGTTTAAATCCCATTTGCAATTTTTTTAAATGGGTGTTGATATTTGCGCTGTATAACGTTTTAAAGTATAAACAAACAAATTGGCGCACAGACACGTTTTTTATAGAGAGGGTAAAAAAATATCTACAATGTAATGTTCTGAGATTGCCCATGTAAACAGAATTATTTTATGTTTATAGATTTAAAAAATGGTACCCTTATTGATAGAGAACTGGTCTTGTAAGTAAGATCTCTTTCAAAATCCATCCTTCAGTCATCTAATATACAGTCAACCACTTTCAAATCATAGTTAATATTGCTGCCAAGTGTTACATTTATCAGACACTTCGAATGGATCCTGCACCAGAAAATGTGTAATCCTGCCCTGAGTTTGCTACCCATCTAATTTGTGGATGTTTGAAATTTGCTTACAGTCCAGACCACCTGTGACCACCTCCACATCGCTGTGTCCTGGTGTTGTAGCTACTGTGTCAGCCACCAGAGCCCAATCTCCAGTCATAACTACTGTAGCAGCACATGCAACAGAACAATCTCTCAGGTAAGGTGTATGAACAGACCTTACAAGTATCTTGTATAAGGTAGTGCAACACATTGTATAGCCTGGGTTAGCCAGTTGCTAGAGCATTGCTAGTTCTGCCATGTGTTCTGATGCAAGTTCTGCTGTCTGAATGAAACTTATAATTTTTTCTCATAGTGGCTCAGTTCTTGACATGTTCTTAATTATATCATGATAATCGTATCAATCAACACTGTCTGACAGTGTAGAGGATGGACTGTGTGCACCCAGTCAGTCTGATTCAATGTTGACTTCTAAAACAAGCCCTTAGTGGCCTAAGATGTACTTGATAGTGGACTGGACCAGGTGTCATAAGTGTGTTTAATGTTGCCAAGTTTAAATCCAAATGCTAGTGTTCACCATTGCTCCCTGCTTTAGTCATCTGCAGGTAGTTTTCAGATGTGAACATTACATTCTTCTTTCAAGTCTTTGGCCACTGGAAAAGGTTATTAAATGGGTGTCTAATGCATGTTAGCAAACTCCAAACAATGGAAAATGTGTAATCTTTATTTTTTCTATAGGCAAACCCTGTCACTCCAACAGCACCCATCTGGGGGTCTTGGCAGCCAACGCCCTACTCAGCAACGGGATAGCTCCACACGGATATCACTCCCACCACTTCCAGCACTCGGAACCCAGAAACCTCAGCTTCATGCTATGACCCAGGTAGGTAGTGGCAGTGGTAGAATGTTAATGTGCAATCGTGTGTTTCTCCTACTTTCTGATGAAGTGTATTGTTGCTGTTCTTCTTTCACAATACTCAAGATGGTCCTTTTTAGGTCTCCTGGCGTTAACCGCGCGAAAGCGCGTCTCGCCAGAGACCTATTGTGAGCGAGTTTGAGTTTGAGTTTAAAATATTTGTATAGCGCACTTTCACCAGCGGTTTCATGGCGCTGCAATAGACAGATCTCCAAGTAGGAGTAGGGGAAACAGAATAGGAAGGGGGGGAACACCAAGTGGTTTAGTTAAAACATTTGACAAATAAGTGGGCTTTGAGTTTCTTCCGAAATTGAGGGTACAGAGTTATAGATCTGAGCTCAAGAGGAAGGGAATTCCACAGGAGTGGGGCAAGGGTTGCAAACTTTGATCCTCCCCATTTCTTTCTCCGAAAGCGGGGGGCTGATAACAGGAATTGCGAGGAGGAGCGCAGTTCTCTGGTTGGGACATAGGGAACAATTTCAGATGTTATAAAAGCCGGAGTCGCGCCCAGTCTTGCTTGAAAGGTGATAGAAGCAAGTTTAAACTGGACGCGTTCGCGGACAGGAAGCCAGTGTAGAGATCTGAGAAGGGGAGTTACATGGTGGGATTTCGGGAGATTGAACACCAACCGTGCCGCCTGGTTCTGGATCAGTTGCAACCGCTGTAGACTATATGCAGGGATCCCCGCATATAGGGCGTTGCCATAATCCAGGCGGGAAATTACCATTGCCAAAATGATCAGTTTCAAGGCATCGAAGGTAAAAAAGCGAGATACCTTGCGGATGGTGCGTAGTGACAGGAACGAGGAGGACACCACGGAACTGACCTGGGAGTGAAGAGTGAGCTGAGAATTGAGTTTGATACCTAGAGTTTTAACTGAGGTAGAGGGGACCGGGGGAGAACCTAGGGAAGGGGGCCAAAAAAGTGAGGACCAGGGACTGGAGCAACCACCTGTTAACACCAGGTCGGTCTTATCCGGGTTAAGTTTCAGGTGGTTGTAGTTCATCCAGTCCTGGATAAAAATCATAATAGACTAGAAGTTTGAGATGGAAGTAGGGGAAGAAGACAGGTTGAAAACAAGTTGAAGATTGTCAGCATAATTGTATATGCTGACGTCCATTTGCTGTAGTGAAAAGATAAGAGGGGCAATATAAAGGTTGAACAAGAGGGGTGAGAGGGAGGAACCCTGGGGGACCCCGCACTGAACTTTCCGGAAGTCCGCAGAGAAGTCACCCAGGCGAACAGCCTGGGTGCGGTCCCTCAGGAAGGAGGATAGCCATACCAGAGCGGTACCTCCGATCCCCGCCGCCTTGACACGGGAGAGTAAGATGGTATGATCAACCGTGTCAAAGGCGGCTGAAAGATCGAGGAGAACCAAGGCCTGGGCCTGGTTGGTATCCATTCCCTCCCTGAGGTTGTCAAGGACCGAGAGAACTACGGACTCCGTAGAGTGTGCGGGGCGGAAACCGGCCTGGCGGGGAGCGAGAATCCCATACTCCTCCACAAAGGTGCTCAGGGACCTGGTGACATGGCGTTCGAGCACCTTCGCCAGGAATGGTAGGAGGGAGATAGGGCGGTAGTTGGCGGGGATCGAAGGATCTGCGCCAGGTTTTTTTAAGATGGGGACAATAACAGCGGTTTCAATAGATTGGCTACAACCACCTGGGAAAGGGAACTGTTAAGGAAGTGAAGGGGGGGGTCTGGACAGGTTGTATAGATGTGGCGAAGGATGTGTGCAGGGCAAGTGTCCATTGGGGATCCGGATTTGACAAGAGGAATTATTGAGGCCAAGGAGTCTTTGGTCAAGGGAGGAAAAGCATTGAGTTGTCCTTTAGGTGGGGGGCACTGAGGATCAACAAAAGTCGGGGGGTGAGGGGATGTTGGCTTTAATAGTAGCAATCTTCTCGATAAAGAAATTATTTAAAGAGTGGCAAAGGTCCTGGGACGGGGAGGGCTTGAGAGATGTCCTGTCGGAAAATGCCAAATTGTGGACAATCGAGAAGATTTCCCTCAGTTGATTCTCAGCTGCATGAATCTTTGCGGAAAAGTAGGCCGTTTTTGCAGCCAGGATGGCCTTCTTATATTGAGCAAGGAGAGTGGTAAACTCAGCTCTGAGTGAGGGAGAATAGTTCCTCCTCCAGGCACGCTCGGCGCGGCGTACTGCAAGTTTGGTAGTTTTAAGATCCTCGTTAAACCATAAGTTGGCATCTTTCTCCCGTTTAGAAGTCACCCGCTTCAACGGGGCGATCGAATCACAGCTAGAGGAGAGCCAATGTTCAATGGCTGCGGCCTGAGAAAGAGTGGAAAGGCTTTGTAGGGTAGGGTAGGAAGAGGCTAATAACGCAGATAGATTCTCCGGATCCACTCGGCTCCATGAGCGGACCCAAACATTCTTTGGAAGCGGGGGCCTGATAGAGGGATTGATGGGAAGGGTAAACGAAATCAAGTGATGGTCGGACCAGGTGCATGGCGAGATGGTCGGAGAGTCTATCGGGCAGTTCAGGGACCAAATCTGGTCTAAGATGTGTCCTTTGACGTGAGTGGGGGAATAAACATGTGATACAAAATTAAGGGATTGGAGTGTATCTGAGAATTCCCTGGAGGACGGGCATTCCGCAGGATCTGAAGGCCAAAAGTTCAAATCTCCCAGTAATAAAATGGAGGAGTTATTGACCGTCAGTGTGGATAGTACCTCCTGAAAATCGGGGAGGAAGGATAAGGGTGATTGAGGGGGCCGGTAAGTGAGGACACAAGTAAGAGGGGGAGTGATAGAAGTGGTGCGGATAGCTAGGTACTCTGTTGTAGCAATATCTGGCAGGGGTAGACATTGGAAGGGGAGGTCGGACCACTGCTACGCCGCCCCCATTTCTACCATTGGAACGGTCTGCTCGAAGAGCATAGTATGGAGCAGGAAGAGTGACCAGTAGGGTAGGGAGAGAATCCTCGCTGAACCAAGTCTCTGTTAGGAAGAGGAGATCAGGTGCGTGGAGGTCTAGCAGTACCGACAGTTCGTGTGAGTGGGCTACTGCTGACCGGGTGTTAAGATAATAGGCCGAGAGAGTCTTAAGTGAGACTGGGCTGGTGTCTTCTCTGGGAGAGTGAGAGGGAGTGGGGGGAGCGAGAGGGTTGGGAGATGAAGGAGCGGGGGAAAGGTCATGTGTGGATATGAGAGAGAGAGTGGAGGCCGGGAGAGGCCAGGGGCCCTGAAGACTGCGGAGTTGTGTGGAGGAGTAAGTGATGATTTGAGCAGAGTGACATGCCCCTAGCCCCGGTCGGGCGTAGACGGGCTTGCCTTAGGCGCGCCTTCGGCGCGCCCGCTGCGCTCGTCCGCTGCGCGTCCGGAATCTACACATGATTTATGGGTCTGTGAGAGGGGGCGGGGATTTGTGGCCTTGAAAAGGGGCGTGGCCGCGTCAAGCGCCGGAAATGGCGCCAAGAGTGTCCCGGTACCAACAGCCGTGGAACGCTAGATCCGCTGCACGGGTGGTCTGGGCGAAATGAGGTCTGCAAGCAGAAGATTAGAGGAGCAAAGGGTGAGTGATTTAAAAATACAAGAATAAGGTGACACTCAAATTTTTAAAAACAATTTTCACAAGAATCGTGCTCCCGGCTTTCCGCCTCAGGAGTGTCTGTCAATCTGCCTAGGCGTTTGTATTCAGCGCCTTTTAAGGGCTAGGAAGGGGGCGTGGCCTCGAAGGGGCGTGGCCGCGGCAAGCGCCGGAAATGGCGCCAAGAGTGTCCCGGTACCAACAGCCGTGGAACGCTAGATCCGCTGCACGGGTGGTCTGGGCGAAATGAGGTCTGCAAGCAGCAGATTAGAGGAGCAAAGGGTGAGTGATTTAAAAATACAAGAATAAGGTGACACTCACATTTTTAAAAAACAATTTTCACAAGAGCGACTCTGCTTCCCAGGAGAGGGGACAGGAGCTGGCCGTGCGCTGGGGAATGGAGCAGGCCACGCGTGCGCGCGAATGCGCTCGCTGTGGCCAGCTCCTGTCTCCTCTCCTGGAAAGCTGTAGCACACAGCCACACCTCCCCGTGCTAACGCATGCGCACACACACGAGCACACCGCCCCCACACATACACACATGCGCGCACACAGACACGAGTGCACCAAGCCCCCCTCCCGCCGTCGCACACATACATACACACACGAGTGCACCAAGACACCCCCCCAGCCCTTTTGAACTTACTTGGCCAATCTCGGGGGACTCCGCTCTCTGCACGCGGCAGGGGCAGGCACCGGGGATGTGCCTCGTGCCCCCTCCGCAGAGTTGAAGCTGCGGCTCTTGCCAGCTCCTTTCCCGGGGCTCCCTCTTGGTCAAGGGAGCCCCGCAACACTTGCGCAACCTCCTGCTGGCGGCCCCGGGGCTCTCCACCGCTCACAGGAGCCCCGGGCCGCGAGACGCATTTACTCCGCTTGCCTCCTCTTCCGGTCCGGACGCGGCCCCGCCCCCGGCGACCTTGCCTGACTTCCGGTGTGGCCGCGGTGGGATTCCGGGGGCATTTTCTGCCACACAAACATTGTTTTTGTTACACACACTACCCTGCTGTAATAATATGGCTGCATCATACCAAACTGTGCCATGGGGAGTTTGCAAAGGGACAGTGGGCTATACCCACAGCCACGGCATGGGGTTTAACAGTGACTGCATCTTCATGCCTGGACGATGCCTGCCCTCACCCTTGGAGCACGCGGTGAGGTTTACGAGTCACACATCCTCTGTTGCTTGTTTTACAGCCCGGCCCTGCAGGGCTTTTCTTCCCGTTTACAATCCGCGCTCCCTCCAGCACAAAGCAGGCCAGCGTGCGAGCGCGCTGACCTCTGACCCGCAGGTTACACATTGGTGCTATAATTACACACCATCAAAGTGCGCTGCAGATGCTTTACATTTCCAGCTCAGTGGGGAACATCAAAGGGCAGCTGTGGGGGCCCTGAGGCTTGCTGTGAGGTGGCATCGGTGATGCCCGCGCAGGGGGTTGAAGAACGCTGGGTGGCACTGTGGCGTAGCTCACCTGGTCCCTCAGAAGTGTCTGCCTACAATCTACATAATGACACTTTGTACGTGCAGCGCCTTGTCCCTTTCAGCAGGGCTCACTCTCGCTCTCTCTCAACGATGTGGCATAACGGCCGGAACTGCCGACTTTGGAGTTGGGAAACCAGGTTCGAGGCTGGCGTCCGCTCACCATCCTGTGATTCTGGGCAAACCACTTAATCTCCCCGTGCATACCAAAAACGGAATGTGTCCTTGTGCAATGCATTTGGTGCTCTCGTACAGCGCTCCAATAAATACCTTCGGATCGAGTTTGCACTATATAAGAATGAACAAAATAAAATGAATAAGAAATAAGCAGGGTGAGAAATCGGCCTGGGCTTTTTTTTGCGTGTAATGCATAGGAAACATGCCTCAGTGTAGTGGGGTTGGCGCATTTGCATACGTTTGAATAACTTTTGTAGTCACACAGGCTAGTTAAAAACAAACATTAGCACAATCAATTGTCATGGCCTTTGGAAAGAGAAAATATTCTCCCTGGCTTTATGACACTCCATCTCAATACCAAATGGGCTTCTATACTCCCTCCTCCCCATCCAGGAAGTAGTGACAGGCGTTGTGTTTCATTGCCAACCACCTCTAACCTCACCTCACAGCTAACCATTCACAAACAATGTTTATATACCAATTGCAAAAAAAAATAAAAAAATAATGCAAAGCATTGTCATTTACAATGCCAGTAACTCAAACTTTAATGCTGGAGACCTATTGCATTGTAAATGCTTGTTGATAATTGATTCTTTTGGCATCATCTGGACCCATCCTTACATTTGTCACCACTGGCTTTTGATGCTACTTTGACTGTAGAGTACTGGGTCCCTGCTGTCAAGGTTCCCAGTACTAGTGTTCTTTCCCTAAAACTGTACTACTATTAGCAGCTTCAGATCCTCCCTCCAGTTCCCTAGTAAATGGTTCGCTGGTACCTAGGGCATGGGGACTGAAGAGAGTTCCCCCCTAGGGACCACGCACCAGAACCATGCTGACTGCCACTGCAGCCTGCATGCCTTGGTGCAGACAAAAAACTACAAAAGTCGGTGTGGCACACTTCCTCTGTGCCATGTCCAAGCAGCACTTGCAAAGGTATAGGTAAGTCATCCCTATAGTTGGCCTTATAAGCCCTCTAACAGGGTGCACTCAATCTCGGGTGTGGGCATATCTACATGAGCAGATATGCCCCTACAATGCCTTATTTTTTAAAAATATATTTTTATTAACATGTATCGAGATGAACGTACAGTACAGTGGATGTGACATTTGAAAATACAGTGGAGACTCATAAAAGCATAAATACAATGGGATATTACATTGGGTGTCACGGAGAAGGGGCATCATTAGTCTATATTACGAGGCGGTACACATATTACCACGATACGTATTCTATGAGTCACAGATCTTAGACCATTTACGGGGGCAGTCACGGGCAATATAGACAGTCTTTTCTCCATGCATACACCAGTCGAGATCTGTCTTCGTCTGCTATTTTGGGTGCGTGCATAGCTCCCCAGAGGTGTGCGAAGTTTCTCTTGGCCACCATGAGTCATGGTGTGACCCATTGAGTAGTGTGATTGTTGAGGTCAGTGGTTTCCCAGATATTTAAGAGGCTTCTGCGTGCCTCTGGGCAGAGAACACCTGCCAAAACTTCACTGATCACATCGTGCTCCTTCTGCCAGTAACGTTGAATAGGTTCACAGTGCCAGATTATATGGATGAAAGTGCCCAGTTGATTACATCCCCATCTGCACTTCCCTTCAGCGGGCCCTCCAATGTGTAGTAGTTGAGGTCCGGCGACATAGATTATCTTCCAGCGCGTTAAGGCAATACAAAACAAATAAATGCGCTCCAGCGCGGTGTGGCAGGAACTTATGCAAGGGCGCTCCTAGTGCATAGAACCCAAATCAGCAAATGAGCTTCAGCGTGATAGTAAACGGTAAAAGCAGCAAATGGGTTTCCAGCGCGTGTCAGGCAATATGAATGATGTGCCCCCAGCGCGTTGCAGGCAAACAGACAAGGACGCTCCCAGTGCGTGGCAGGCACGAAGAATAAGGCGTCTCCAGCGCATTGCAGGGAAACGGGTAAGGACTCTCCCAGTGCGTCGCGGCAGCAAAGGGTCTGTGTTCAGCGATGTGGGAACAGCGTTGCAGGCAAACAATACGGCGTGAAGCAGGAAAGCCGTTAGCAGAGAGCAGGTCAATGCGGTAAAGCGTCACCGCAGGTTCCGGAATTCAAAGCACAGAGTGGGTGGAAACCACGGTCCATATGTGGTTTCCCCCGGAAGTGCTTGGGTTCACGACCGCGTCCGGAGTGCAGCTAGACTGCTAACTCCTCCGGACCGGAAGTCGGGCATACCGCATCGTCATAGGAAACGGACCCGCAGCCCTCCTGCAGGCACACAGTAAGCTACGCTACCAGACCATGACAGCTAAGCCTCTTAAGGGCTGCTGCACATGTTGTGCCACCCTTGGAGGTCCTGCATTTATTACGCACCCACACCCCAAGCACCCACTTTGGTCTTCTACGGGGCTTAAAGCCCATCCTGGGGCTATTTGATGCACCCACTTGACAGATAATTGTTCTGTCCACTGTGCTGTCACACTTGGACTATTGCAATGGACTGCTACTGGGCACTAATAAAGCAGTGACGAAAAGGCTTCAACTGGCACAGAATGCTGCTGCTCGCACTCTGTTTGCACTACCTAAACACTGCCATGCTGCCAACCTCCTTCAGACTGCTCCATTGGTTACCTATAGAACAGAGCGTTCACTTCAGGTCTTTGTGTACCACACATAAGATCATGCATGGCCTGGGTCCGCAAATTCTAACCGATCTTTGCTCGGTGTACACCTTTTCCGGGCCCCATGCTCATCGAACCTACACCTGGCCTTTGTGCCGCGTGTGCGCAGGTCCAAAGCCGGGGGTGCTCATTAAGGGCCCTGGCCCCCGCCCTCTGGAATAACATCCCTTGAGCTTTACTGAATTCTGAGAAGTTTGGTTGCAAGCTTCCCAGCATAATTAACCCACACTGATTCCAGTGTGGGACTTATTAAACAATGCACTCAGAGGACATCTTAGAGATGCCCACTGAAAAACAACCAGCCTCTAGTGGGTTCCCTGACTGGTAAACACCAGCCTACCACCACAAGACATGTTTCTGGAACCCTGGGGTGGTAGCCTAATTTCCCTGAGCCCAGAACCAATGCCTTTCCTGGCTGGAGGTGTTCACACCGGACACCTGGAACCACCACTGCATTTGTCGCCAACGGCCCGAGTCAGAGTGACCCACTGGTCCCAGCGAGGTCCTCCAGCGCTCCAGAGTCTGAGTTTACCAGGGGTTGACCCCCGCCAGGACTCCCTGACGTCTCCTGCAGCCTCTGCACGAAGACCCCACCCAAACCGTGAGTGACCCGGTGTGAGAAGTTGGCCTGATATGATGTCTCCAATTCTGGGGGCACCTTGTATCAGTCCAAACAATCCCTTATGGTGATGGTTGTAAGTCAACCTTATAGACAAGCTATCCTAAGGGTAGCATGGACTAAGCAGCCTTAAAGGCTTAACTCAAGAGGTCGTGTTAAGCAAGCTGTTTTACCAATCACAATCCTGTAATATCAAATGAAAGGACACCACACAAGTTATATATTATAAAAATATATGTATTTATTACTAGAATAATCCTCTGTACTCTTTAAGTGCAGAGGCACAAGCGTTTAAACAAAAGCACAGTTAAACATATAAAAGTTGCACAATTATGGATGAGGCCCAGTGGCCACGCAAACCATATATTAAGAAAGTGGTATAAGAGATACCAATCGAACAGTGGTTAGGCCTAGGGCCTAGGGAATCGCTGGGAGCAGTCGGGACTAGCAATGCTGAAGTCGGGAAAAGCCAGCGGGATTCGGGTGCAGCGCTTAAAGCACACACATGCACCAATGCAAAGTCAATGGTGCGTAAAAGTTATAAAGTTACTGTAAAAGGAGACTTCCGCTTAACCTAGAAGGATGAAACTTTAGACACATATACTAGAGGTGTGTACCAGTGTAGGAACACCGGTGTTGCTGAGTTACCTCACCCACAGGAAGCGGGTGCACAGATGCAAAGTAGTGTTGGGTTTCGTCACGCAGGTTGATGGTGCTTGGAGCTGAAGATGCTGCAGGCGTCTAGAAGAGAAGTGCCCGGTGTGATCCAAGGGTGGATCGAAGATCTAGATGATCTGAAAGCAGAGGGGACAGAGTCTGGGTCACTAAGCAGTGACCAGGGTGGAACCAGGAAGGAACCAGGCAATGTCTGGCGCAATCAGGTCGTTGAGGGGAAGCTTGTCTCCGCTGCCATGTGGACTCTGAGGCACCGAGGGCGTCCAGGAGTGGATCACGAGCTGTCCCACGCAGGCTCTCGCTGTCGGCAGTGTCGGCTTCCGGATTGGAGCAAACAACTCTTGGCAAGTGCAACCCAGGCAGGATTCGAAGATCGCTTAATACTCGGACCCGGAGGGTCAGAGCGGGTGCTCCTTTTCAGGGGAGCGGGGGCAAGTCTGGAGCAACCAGACTCACAAGTTAGATTTCAAAGTTCGTCGGTACAGGGGCCATAAGCCAACGGGCAAGTGACCGGACCAACGCGTTGAGCCAAAAGATGCAGAAGGGCCCCATGCAGCACTCGGTGAGTGTGAAGGGGTGCGCTTCGGTGCAAGAGAGGCTCAGGGCTGGGGCTTCTCAAACCCCAATGCACAGCTTCGAGGGTCACTCGGGGGCTGCACGGTCAGCGTCTCGTGGTCTTTCCAAGATGGCGGGCCCCACGCTTCAGGTCGCCTCCGCGGGTCTTAGCTCTGCAGGGACTGTGGATCGGGCTGTTAGAAGGCAGGCACGCTGGGTCTTGTCGAACTCTGTCGCTCGAGTTCCGGCGGGAACTGCAACAAAGCAAACGTCGAGGTGCTGGATGGTGCCTGTTTGCACAGGGTGGTCACTCCTTGACCACAAGGGAGATTCTTCAGTCTTCTACGTCGAGTAGGATGTCGAAGGGTCCAGAGTTTCGTTTCATAAGTTTCAGTCAGGATAATCTGAGTGCTTTGGCACTGCTCCCACTCTTATACTAATCTAGTGGGCTGGATCTCCTGCTAGGTCCCTCCTATGGGTGGGACCCAGGAAGGGGGTGGTTACACCCCTTTCCCTTTGTTCAGGGTCGCGCTGGGACTGGGGCTTGTGTGCCCCAGAACTGGTTTGACCGGATTATGCAAGGGGAAGCCTTGTGCGCCCCAGGCACTGTCTAGTTTCATTCAGCCCTCTCTGCCCCAATACACTATCTCCTGTCTGGGGTGGTGTAGCACCTCCCCACGACAGGAAACCCTTTGCCCAGGCCTCCTCTGCCAAGTTTCGGTCAGCAGCAGGAGGTCAGACTTGTGTCGGTGGCAGCAGCATCCATTTTGTGATGCTGAGGCTCTGGTTAGAATTAACTGCGTTTCAGTAAAGTAACATGTCTTTTCCCTCTAGAAGGGTGGAATGCTATCCCCGTCAACAGGACTGTGGAGGGGATAGTATTCCAAATCGTATGACCCCTTACACGACATGTTTTGATAAAGCCAAACCAAAGTTGGCACATAACCGCGATGGATTATAATGCACTTAAGAGTATATGGTATGGCATTATCCTGGAACAGCTTAGGGAGTTGTTCCCGACAGCTGCAGACAGGCTCAGCTCATGCTCGAGCACCATCTCACGTTAAACCAAGCACTATGCCTCCAGGATTGATAAGGCCTGCCATAGGAGTGACTTATAGGTTTATATGTGTCCAGATATAGGTTTAGATATAGGTATACTATATCTAAGCAAGAGGTGATTATACCAACTTGCCCCAGCTGAGTGATCAATGTATGTATGTAGGTGGAAGTTGCACTCAGTTAATCAAATTAATCTGATCGGACGTTTTGTGTGCTATGCTGTATTAATGCCTGCTAAGCACTGTGTGCACCAATGAAAGTGGCCTAACCCCAAGTCTGGCAGCTAGGACTACAGCATGCATCAACTTTAAATGAAACTTTTTAAACAATTAACAATATTTCATTGATTTTCATCATCACATTTAATATGTTACTTCTTATTCACATATTTCTCTTTATGATATTCTTGAACATAAATCAGTGTTACATTTTGTTAAACATCAATTCAACCAGTGGTTACAATTCCTGAGCACCCAATGCATTTCGGGACTCAAAAGGTCCCTTCATCAGGGGTACCTGTGTCACAAAAAAAGAAGAACAAGGAAACAATTTTATGCAATGCCATTTCGAGCCTATTTACAGTTCAATGAAAAAATGAAAAAAATCAACTTCATCACTTTAACACTCAATAAGTTTCAAATCATAATCTGCGTTAGTCATCTATGAGTTGAATCATTACAAAACATTAAATCTTTTTTGACAACTCCCTGTGCATATCTATGTCTATTTTTACACTGTGTGAAATACCTGTACTACTTCTAAAACAAGCCTCGAACAAAACTCTCATGAATCTAAGATGCCAAAAAATACCAGGTTCCCGAACGACAAAAAATGCCTAGAAGCTTATAGAATGGGCGACTGTACTATTATACCATCACAATTCCCTTACCTGAATTGTGAAAAAATATAACTCCCTGTGAATAAAAAATATAAGTAATCAATACTTCAGTAGTGAAGATTGTTAGATAGATGTAAAATGCCAGATTCAAAATCTCACCTGGTTTCAGCGTGTTTGTCGCAATAGATAATAAAATAGGTTGTGAAATCTATTAAAAAAGCCAAAATGCATCCCAATTTTAGCATGGCGTATATGCTCATGTCAAACACGAAGAGATGAAAAGTGTATAACATCTCACCTGCATTAGCAGCGTATAGTCCCACGAATAGCGAGAACAGGGTTCAACGAGGTAACATTCTATAAAGCAAAGGGATGCACATAATTTAAAGGGTTGCCACAACGGGCTGTCTAGATCTAAACCGCCACCACAAGCGACTGCTAAACTCACCGAAAAACCGCTGTCCGATCGCTTTTTCGCCATTCCTTCCTCAAGCTCCGGAGGGGATTGACTTCTGTGTTTCTCACGGCGTATTTATCGCTAGATAACGTAACGAACGCCCGACAACACTAAAAACGGACTAAATGTTTACGTTTCAAGTAAACGGCGTGTAATACTGTGATTAACAGGCTCTACACTAAAGACAGACTCAGGAATCGAATCGATTATGTATTATTGATCAAAAACTTCATAGAACGCGCCCATAATTGCAATAAAGAAACCTAGTCTTATCCCTATGTATTCTCTATTACAATTGCATTTTCAAGCTTCAAAAACAGTAATGAAACATAAGACAGACATTCAAATGAATAAATAAATCATTATTACTATATTAACTACAAAAAAATGTTTTAGTAAACACATTATGCAAGTTAAGAGTCAGT
Source organism: Lissotriton vulgaris (assembly GCF_964263255.1). Classification (NCBI taxonomy): domain Eukaryota; kingdom Metazoa; phylum Chordata; class Amphibia; order Caudata; family Salamandridae; genus Lissotriton; species Lissotriton vulgaris. The sequence goes on along the minus strand of NC_141699.1, from coordinate 880,781,971 downwards.
TGTCATCTTAATTATGTCTAATGTTGTAGTGTGCACAAAATAAATTGTGTATTTTTTCATGTGTAGCTGGCCAGCTTTATTGTTCAGGACAAGTTTTTATAGAAAGCAACTCATTTCTAATTTGTCGTTGAGCCCAAAGGGGATCAACGTTTGAAGTTTTTTAATCCAGAAGGCTTCTCTCTGGAGGAGAATCTTGGAATTATCCCTGCCCTCAATTTTAGGTACTATTTCAATGATTTGAAACTTGATTTGGGCTACTGTATGTCGATGTTCAATCCAATGTAAAGCCAGAGGTGGTGATGTGTTTTTATTGCGTATCCGGCTTTTGTGTTCTGATAATCGTATCTTCATCTTAGTTTCAGTTTTTCCTACATAAAGTAGGCCACACGGACATTTGATCATATATACTAGATGTTCAGAATTGCAGTCAGTTGAATGATGTAATAATATCCTCTCACCAGTTCTCGGATGTGATAAAATATTCCCGATAATCACATTATTGCAATTCTTGCAATTCCAACATTTCCTGGTTCCTTGAGAAGAAACATCCCCTTTAGTGATGCTTATCCGTGTCTTTTTAGTTAACAATTCTTTAAGATTTTGTGCCCTATTGTAGGCAAATAGAGGTCTTTCTTTGAATAGTGCTCCAAAATCTGGTTCTGACTGTAACAGTTCCCATCTTCTGTTAATAATATTTTTGATTTCTCTAGATGCCGACGAAAATTTAGACACAAAAACCTTGAAGCACTATTCAAAGAAAGACCTCTATTTGCCTACAATAGGGCACAAAATCTTAAAGAATTGTTAACTAAAAAGACACGGATATGCATTTTGGCTTTTTTAATAGATTTCACAACCTATTTTATTATCTATTGCGACGAACACGCTGAAACCAGGTGAGATTTAGAATCTGGCATTTTACATCTATCTAACAATCTTCACTACTGAAGTGTTGATTACTTATATTTTTTATTCACAGGGAGTTATATTTTTTCACAATTCAGGTAAGGGAATTGTGATGGTATAATAGTACAGTCGCCCATTCTATAAGCTTCTAAGCATTTTTTGTCGTTCGGGAACCGGGTATTTTTTGGCATCTTAGATTCATGAGAGTTTTGTTTGAGGCTTGTTTTAGAAGTAGTACAGGTATTTCACACAGTGTAAAAATAGACATAGATATGCACAGGGAGTTGTCAAAAAAGATTTAATGTTTTGTAATGATTCAACTCATAGATGACTAACGCAGATTATGATTTGAAACTGATATAGTGTTAAAGTGATGAAGTTGATTTTTTTCATTTTTTCATTGAACTGTAAATAGGCTCGAAATGGCATCGCATACAATTGTTTCCTTGTTATTCTTTTTTTGTGACACAGGTACCCCTGATGAAGGGACCTTTTGAGTCCCGAAATGCATTGGGTGCTCAGAATTTGTAACCACTGGTTGAATTGATGTTTAACAAAATGTAACACTGATTTATGTTCAAGAATATCATAAAGAGAAATATGTGAATAAGAAGTAACATATTAAATGTGATGATGAAAATCAATGAAATATTGTTAATTGTTTAAAATTTTTCATTTAAAGTTGATTCATGCTGTAGTCCTAGCTGCCAGACTTGGGGTTAGGCCACTTTCACCAGCTGAGTGATCAGCCAGTTGTGTCAATTTAAGAACCAGCCAGGGGTGGCAAAAGCTATGCTGCAGCCCCTGGTAGACCTTGGATGCACCTATGCCCATGGCACCTATGGTACACTGTATAGGGGCTGACAAGGTGTCCAGTACCAATTTGGTTATGTACCTATAGTACATGTCTGTGAATTTAGAGCAGGCTGTGGGTCTGATTAGCAGGCCCACAGTCACATTAAGTCGAAAACCAGTGAAACAAAAAGCAAAAATTGGGGTGACCATAGGATAGCAGACCCTACTCTCCTACACCCGGTAAGGTGCAATCTGACCCCAAAAGGCACCCCAGCATCCGCCCGCCCTGCACCCTGGAGACGAGGACCTGAGGTGCACCTATGTCCCCAGTCCTCCAACGTATCTGCCCAGCTGTTTGTTCCTCTCTGAAGACTTCTTGGACCAAGCCTGCAGCCAAAATCCAAAACCAGCATCTCCCATTAAGACTGGCATCCAACGACAAATCTTCACCCTGCGCCCCCTGTGCCACTGTAGGTGCACCTTGTGTGCTAACTCGAATCCCCTTTGCCCTGAGCTAAACCCTAGGAGCTTTGCTCCCACTTCCAAGTGGCGTGCCTGTGAGCACCCACCAAGCGAAGGCCCCCTAACCCCCTTGGATAACATTGGGCCTCAGCACTCTGCACCCAGCCACCCTAGTGCCGCTGGTGCTTTTTAAGTGCATCCTCGTCCCTGGGGGGAACCCTTGTTCTGACCCAAGCAACTCAACCCCAAAGGCAATTTACTTACCTGCTAAACGATAACCTAATTTCTCTCCATAGGATAGCATTGAATGTTTTCCTCTGAAAAACTTCCAAGTGTTGAAATGAAGTGAAATGAAAACAGATTCATAAAGCGCATGGATACCCGAGAGCGTCCCAGCGCTATAGAGCAGAGATTACTGAGAGAGGAATACTAATTTAGCAATCCTGGGGAAATAGGAGGGTTTTGATAAGCTTACGAAACCTCAGGTAGCTGGGTTCGGTTCCAATTGTGAAAGAAAGTGCGTTCCACAGAATCGCCGCATTAACAGAGAATCGACGTCCTCCTGTTAGAGCCCTCTTTACTCTGGGAACGTTGGCGAGGTGCCCGTGGTCGGAGTAGAGGGCCCTATTGGCCTTGTAGGGATGAACTAGACTCCTCAGGATGGGGGGGGTCCCTTGCCCTGTAGGGACTTGTGGACAATGCACAAGGATTTGAACTTTATCCTCTCACGTATTGGCAACCAGTGGAGGGATCTCCGAGCAGGTCTGGCTGAAGACCTGGCAGACGAACCAGTGAGCAGCCTGCTGCGGAGTTTTGGACGCGTTGGAGAATGTTAATGGTAGCTTCTGGAGTGCCCAAGAGAAGGGCGTTACTGTAGTCCAGCCTTGAGAGGATTAACCCTTGAACGAGAAGCTTCCTCGAGTGGGGCGGTAGTAGGGGGAGAATTTTCCGAGCTGAGCGAAGTAGGCCAAAGCATATGCCGGCCGTTTTTAGGTCTCGGACCGACGGCTGGCTTGCCAGCCGGAAGTCGGAGATTTTATGACTTTGAGTAAGCTGGCTTCCTAAACGGAGGCTAGCCATTGGAGGTCTCTTTCGGATTCGGGGGCGTAAGTTTTGCTGTTCTTTCGCCGGTGACGTCATCCGTCACTCAGAACAACAAATACACGCCCCTGAATCCAAAAATTTCGGAAGCTTGCGGCCGCCATTTTTTTTTTTGTGCTATGCGTCGCTGCCACAGATAAATCTACGGCTTTCAGGCTTGCCCATGGAAGGAAGGGGCTGCGGGGGTGGCGAAGTAAATGGGCTTGTTAAGTGCTGCCCACGGGTGTTGCTAATTGCGATCCTGCATCGAATGAAGTTGCTGCCGCTTTCTGAAGCTTACAATTTTAAAAGTACATTTCTATTTCCGAGCACACGGCTGCGGTAAAGCAAAACATTTCATTTACATGTTCAGCAGTTTTAAAATCGAAGACGTAAATGTGGTATTTCTCAAGTTGGTGGGCGCCGCAGTCTTTGTGTTTTGTGTTGTCTGCGTCTTTCTAGCCATTTCGAGGAAAGTGCTGCCTGGGATAACCAGACCGATATCAGTTAAAAGCCCCCTTTCTATGTTTTTGTTTTTTTTTTGCCGTGTATGTCAATTAGCTCACTGCTCGGGCGGAAACTTCCTCTGAGGAGGAGACTGCGAGAGGTGTCAGCCAGGCTTGTATGTCTGCCGCCCGGGAAACGCCGAATGAGGTAAAAACCACTTGACTTTCTTCCCAATAATTTTTTTGTGTAAATATTGACCGGAGCAGAAATCTTTGCCTCAAAGCGTCCACTTTAACGGACTATTGCTGCGCTGCCGTTTACGAGGTTCTGAACGAGTCTCCTCTATCCAATGTCTACACCGATTAACAAACACCCCATCTGCAGCTCTCCACACGCTGCCACTGTGCCCGACCTGACACATGCGTTTTCGCAGCTGCCCCTTATGTAACCAGATCACCTCACCTGGCTCTTCACAGCTTCCACTCCTGGGGGTGGTTGCGCCTTTCAGCCTCTGGAAGAACTCTAATACAGGTCCCCCTTAAACAATGTCGCTCCTCACGCAGCCCCAGTGACCGACATGACACTCTAATTCCGGCCACACCACACCGCACCTACGGTAAATACTCTCGAGCAGGTCTCCGCTCCTACGGCCAGGCTCCTATGAACTTCCGCAAAGGTTGGTGGCCGCACCACAGATGATAAAAGTAACCACCTATCCAAACCCAAGGCCGCATAGGAAGGAGCTCCTTTAAATTTGTGGCAATAAAAGTCCTTAAAATACCGGAGCTCGTCGCTCACGTTTTAGATGAAGAGTAACTTCTTCAAAACTCCAGTCCTCTGGCAAGAATTAATAACTTTAGGGGAAGGCACCACGCTGTCCCTGACACAGCATCCCGTCCTCTGTCGCCAAATTGTGGTAATAAATCACAAACAGCTTCTAGGTAACACCTTTGTTTATTGTCACCAGTATAAAGCAGATCAGTGCCTCCAGTGCCAGAGGGGAACAAACATTCAGTCAACATTCTAATGCAGCCTTCCTCTGAAGGTTCTAGGAACAAACCACTGGGCGTATGGCCACAGGGGGGAAAGGAGGGAAGGCCCTAACCAGAGGGGAGATTACAACAGTACCGCTCTGTCATCTGTTTATGGGCGGACGGGGTTTCTCATTTGTGTGTGTGTGTTTGGTGTACACCCGTTCCACTCTGTCTTTAGCTTACAAGTCGGACGTGGTGTGTGTACTTCGCGCTTACTCAATGGGGTTTTTGGCATTGCAAAAGTACATATCCATTGTGCACATCTTCCTACCCTTCTGCAGACACAACTGTTCTGTCCCTGCACACGGTTCGTGATTCTGTACATATAAGAATCTTCATTGTGGTCACTTTTTGCAGGCGCCACTAATCTCCAATTATTAAAGGGTCCCTGATCTGCTATAATAAAGGGATTGCTGTGTTGTACTTTTTTCTGCGCATAGCTCCTGCCTGTTCAAGGATTGGAAAGGATAGTGTGGTCAGTGTTCTGCAGAGTTCTACTGGCTTAATATACAGGGATTGTAGCTGGACCTGACATTTAATGTGGTCATCTCTCTGCAGTCCCAATCTATAATAGCAATGTTGGACAAGACACAGCTGATATGCAGGCATTGTGGCGTTCCCTATTTTGACATCTGGAATGCAAGCGAAGACATCTTTTTGCTGATAGTGCAGATTGCGCTGCTGCACATATTTACATCTAGGATGTTAGTGTCGTGTTCCTGCACAAAGTTCAATTCAATTGTGGTTTTCTACCTTACATCTGATTACTGGTCTGGGTACCTCCTCCTTGGAGCTCGGCTCAGTTACTATGCGCGGATTGTGGCATTGTACTTGCTTTCATCTGATATACTGGTATGGTATTCTTTCTTCAACCAGCCTTTCGTTGCTGGATGAGGATTGTGGTGTTGCAAGTGTTTACATCTGAAAGAGCAGGGTGTCTGCACTCTGCACTGGGTTACTAAGCACAAGCTGTGCTGCTTGTCACCCCGGTTTTTCTCTGCCTCTGTTCCCCGGTTTTTCTGTGCCTCAGTTCCCCCGATTTTTCTGTGCCTCTGTTCCCTGCTTGTCATACCGGTTTTTCTGTGCCTCTGTGTGCGTGGCTCTGTCTGTGTGTGTGTGTGTGTGTGTGTGTGTGTGTGCGTGGCTCTGTCTGTGTGTGTGCGTGGCTCTGTCTGTGTGTGTGCGTGGCTCTGTCTGTGTGTGTGCGTGGCTCTGTCTGTGTGTGTGCGTGGCTCTTTTTTTTTTGATTTTTCAAAAACCTTTATTGAGCTCAATGGCATGGTACAATAATGCAACAGAGGCAGGCATGGCAATGGCATAGAATAGAGAGCAAGAATAACAATTATCCATGCAGGTCCCCGCTCAAAAAGTATCCAGTATTGCAGCATGTAATACTAAAACCAGAGAAATACCCCAAACTGCAACCCCCCAAAATTTCTTGTTCAAATATGAATTGTCCTTAGTCCGAAGTAGATAACAGGAAGTTAACCGCATGCATGAAGACTGGAAGGAAAACCACACATGCCTCACCAATTACAACGCCAGCAGTAGGGTTGGTGGGTGTTTCAGAAATGCGGCGCAGGCCGCAGGAAACTGGCAGTACAACATCTTTCATCAGACCGGCAAACCACAGGGACTACAGTGCAGGTAATGGTCACTCACAGAAGGAGGCACAGGCCCAGAAAACATTTAGCATGCATAACAGAAACAGTGGTGCTCAATCAGTAGGCAAGTCCCCCCCACTCCCCCCCCTTCACTTCGTCCAACTGCTGACCAAGAAGGTATGTCATAAGTGGTGCCCAAATGTCCTTCGGCTGCGAACGTGAGGGCAGCAGGTCAGCGTAATCATGTAGTCTCTCCTGCCAAGTTGCCATGGAAGTGAGCCAGCTCTTACATTTAGGCGCCCTCCCACGACCCCATCGACAGGCAACTAAGTGCTTGTCTAATAAAAGACTAAGAGCAAGAAACTTCTTGTGGACAGCGGCAACTGTCTGTGTAAGGCCCAGTAGCGCCTGGAGCGGACAGGGGGTCAAGGTAACTCCCAGCATTTCAGTAAAGCCGGCAAGGACTTGTCCCCAGTAAGCGGTGACCCGGGGGCAGGACCAAGCCAAGTGTAAAAAGTCAGCCCCCTCTGCACCACAGCGCACACAAGAGTCTGTCTCGTGCAAATGGAGTCTGTGCAATCTGGCAGGGGTGTGGTATGTACGATGGAGAAATTTATAATGTATGAGCCGTAGCCTACTGTTTCCGGTAACCGTGTGTGTGTGAGTGCAGCTATTCTCCCATTAGTCGTCAGTCAATGTCTCTGCCAGGTCCCCGTTCCACTCCCTCCTGGCTCTGAGAGGAGCGGAGCAAGGAGTGGCCTGCAAGTGCTTGTATAGCAGAGACACAACGTGCCGGGGGGCCGTCGGTTGTGCCACCGCATGGAGCGGGACAAAAGTGTCCGGTTCGGTGGGGAATGACTGGGTAAGGGCGCGAACATTCTGTCGCAACCTGGTGAATAGGAAGGTGTCCATAGTAGAGGGAGAGGTCTCTCCAAAAAATTGGTCCGCAGTACGGAAGGTACCCTGTACATACAGATCCCCCCAGCTGCGGAATCACAACTTCCCGAACATTTTATGGCATAGCACTTCACAAGTGACAGGAACATGTGGGTCATTCATTAATGGCAAGTGTGGAGAGTAATAAAACGCACAGTCCAGTGTGCGTACCATACGAGTCCAGGCCTGCACTGTGCAATCCACCGTGGAAGGGTCCCGTGCTCCCTGACTGACAGAGGAATGGATGTATCCAGTGGGGACAACAGGGGCCATATAACCGTCTTTGACAGCTAAGTGCGCCATGTATGGGGGCGGGTGGAACCAGTAGACGGCGAAGTGAGCCTGAGCGCAATCATAATATTTCTCAAAGTTGGGCACCTCAGGGAGGATTTGATGAAGGGGAGCATAAGTGTGGCGAGGCGGAGTCGAGCTTGCTTCCCACCCCAAATCAGTCTGGTGACTTGGGAGTAGAGGGTGCGCAAAAAGAACGTGCCGGGGTAATATGGGATATTAATGACAGATATAGCAATTGGGTAAAAGGACCATCTTTAGAAGAGAGATGCGGCTGGCCATAGAGAGGGGGAGACGCAGCCACCTAGTAACTTTGTCCGTAAAGTTTTCTAGGGCGGTGCCATAGTTAGCCCTCATCAGTGCATCCCTCTCCCTTGTGATTCGAATGCCTAGATATTTCACTTCGTCGTGCTCCCAAACTAGTGGGTAGTCAAGTTGAAATGGGGGGGTGTTGTCAGTGAGTGGGAAAATTGCAGACTTTGCCCAATTTATCTGCACCCCTACAAATCCTCCAAACTTCGTAATCTCACGCAGTACAGAATTTAAATTGTCTCGGGCTTGTCTATATAAAATGTTATGTCGTCCGCGTACAGTGAAAGAAGAAGTTGCCGGGATCGGTAAATGAGGGAGCGGGGATTATGCTTTTGACGGAGGATCGCAGCTAACTGCTCAACCGCGATAGGAAAGAGAACTGGGGACAGGGGGAAGCCCTGCCGAGTGCCCCTCTGGACTTCGAACGGTGTGGACCTAGCGCCGTTGAGCAATATAGCAGCCGTGGGTCGATGATAAAGCAATGTTATCCAATCTAAAAAACTGAAATACAGACCCATGTGCTGCAATGTGCCTAACAGGTAATCCCACTCCAATGAATCAATGCCTTGGTGGCATCGAGGAATACCGCCACGGCATCGCATTTGGGGTTTATGTCCTGCAGCTCTGCGTGGAGGGTGCGGAAATTGTGGGAGGTCGCTCGGTTAGGTACAAACCCGGCCTGATCAGGCAACACTAGTTTCTCCATGAGGAGATTTAAATGGGTGGCTAGCACCTTAGCAAGGATTTTGGTATCACAGTTTCAGAGGGAGAGTGGGCGGTAGGAGTCACAACTGGTAGGGTCCTTACCAGATTTAAGTAGGGAGGTGATGAGAGCTTCTCGCATCGTACGGGGAAGGCTGCCCTCCTCAAGAGCGGCATAATACACTTGCTTTCGTATCGGGGCTAGGATGGGGGCAAAGAGTTTGTAAAACTCAATAGGAAGGCCATCTGAGCCGGGAGCCTTACCAGAACCCATGCCCATAATGGCATCGGTTATTTCATCGATCTCCAGGTCTGAGTGCAGGAATTTCTATTGAGCACTCGCCAGCCACGCCAATGCAACATCTCCGAAGTACGTTTGGAGGTCTAGAGTGTCAGTCCTGTGCGAGGAGTATAGCGTCCGGTAATGATCCCGAAAGACGCAAAGTTGATCTGCGAGGTTCCTATACACATTCCCTGCGTCATCGTGTATTGTAGTGACATAATTGGCAAATCGAGGGGCCTTAACAGAGTTAGCTAGAGCCTTCCCAGGTCTGTCACCCTCGCCGTAGATTCTGGCCATATAAGGGAGGCCTAGGAATTTACATTCCCTGTCAGTAATCTGCGTATATTCGGATATCTTGCCGCGGATGTTGGCAGTAATCGTCAAGTCAGTCGGATTGTGTTTAAGGGAGCCCTCCAAGTCGCGCAAATCAGTCTCCAGCCTACGCAGGTCAGCCCGCAGCGATCGCAGGACAATTCCCCCACCCCACCCCTCCCCCCACACCCCACCCCCCCCCCCCCCCACCCCTGGCAATGCACCACCCCCGAATAGTGACCTTGAAGGCCTCCCACACGGTGGTAATGCTGTCCACATAGGAGCTGTTACGGTCAGAAAACTCCCTCACGTCCTGTTCCAGCTCAGCCTGAAAGGCCGCATCGCGAAGATGAGCAGGGTTAAGCCGCCAGGACAGGTAAGGGGAAAAATCCAGTGAGATCTGCAGTTCCACGAGGACAGGGGAGTGATCAGAGAAAGTGTGTGGCAAATGTGACGAGCGGGACAGCCAGGGAGCAACTCTCGCAGAGACAAAGATGTAGTCCAGGCGCGACCAGGTGGAATGTACCGTCTGGGAGGTCAGGGTGAAAGTGTCTCCAGGCATCAGTCAGTTTCCCCTCTCTGATAATGCCAAGCAGCGTGCGCTGTGTAGTAGTGTAGTGCGAGGGAAGCGGCCGCGACCTATCCATGCTAGGCAGAAGCGCGGTCTTAAAATCGCCCCCCCCCATATCACATGCGCAATACCCAAGGCCTGAATTTTACCCCATAGTGTGTGAAGGGCAGAGGGATCATCCACATTGGGGCCATAGAAGTTAGCAAACAAAACATCTTGCATGTGCAGACGCCCCAGATAAGACAAAACCTGCCCTCCTTATAATTGTCAGCACCACACAGTGTGAAAGCCACCCCGCTTAATAAGGATGGTGACCCCTCTGGAGTATGAAGAATAAGACGAGAAGGAGCGATTATTGGCCCATCTAGATGCAAAGAGCGTCCTGGAGCTGGGGGATTAATGCTTTTCCTGTAAAAAGGCTATGTTTATGCCGTGCCTATCCAGGTAACCTAGAATTTGCCTACGCTTTCTTGGGTTGTTAAGGCCCCTGACATTCCACGTGACCAGTTTAAGAGTTAGGTTCGCAGCTGCATCACCCATAGCCTACAGTGGCAGACATGATATAGGTTGAAGGCAGGCATGTGCTAAGTGTTGACATGGGAAAATAGCAGTGACTTTGATCCAATCCTAGAGCAAAAGCTAGCAGAAATAATACTTCGGTACAAAAGGAAATAAGCAGTTCAATACCCCCCACCCGCCACCCACACCGGCATCCCCTATCTGCTGGGAAAAGCTCCCCACACCAGTAACCCCAACTTAGTACCCCTACCCACCCTCCCACCCCCCGTGTAGTCCTGCCCAACTGGGGTAAGGACAGCTCAACAGTACCCACAGTAAACATGTCCAAATAGGGGAATGCCCTCAATTGGGGGCCGCAAGGGGCTCCCGCCGGAGACGCTCGACCTCACTTCACACCCATCTACGGCCCCTCAGTTACGAGGAGTCTTGCGACGGAGGCAAGCGGCCGGGCAACATGATCATACCCCTCCAACATGACACAGCAGTAATACATCACCAATCCACGGAGAGTCCACCCACGGTCCAAAGACAGTGTCCCACAGCAGCCAGGCTAATACAGTAAGACGTCTTCAGCCTGGTTCAGAAAGCGGAGAGTGGGACCTCGAACGGCGGCGTGAAGCTTCCTCCCGGGAGGCCGATCGTCTATCCTATTTGAGGTAGTCCTCCGCCTGTTAAGGTGTGGTGAACATGTGTGGCGCTCCTTTATGATGAATCCGAAGTTTCGCGGGGTATAGCATAGCATACTGTATGCCCTGTGTTTGCAATTTTTTCTTGACTGCCGCAAACGTGCACCAAGCATCTTGAACTTGTTGAGTGAAATTGGGGTAAAATGACAGAGTGGTGTTTTCAAAGCGCACTTCCCCTTTCTCTCGCGCTAGACGCAAGACAGTGTCTCGATCTCTGTAATTCAAGAACCGCATTATCACCGGGCGGGGAGGCAGACCCGGGGCTAGGTTGGACCGAGCGTTGCTTCCCAAACCTGGAACGTTTGGTCGTTTAAAAAAGATGTCAGCCAAGACAGGGCTGAGCCCGAAACTTCCATATTCATGAGGTGCTGAATTAGGATGCGGTGGTCCACCGTATCAAAAGCTGCACTTAGATCCAGGAGGATCACGACAGCTGATCCTCCTGAATCCAAGATGCGGGTGTTGTATGGAAACCTAAGAAACTGTGTTTTTGTGAAAACAGTTTTACTCACCTTTTATCTAGGAAATGTCCCAGTTGGACATCTAGGCGTATCACACAGAGTAGAAAAAGTAATCTAAACAGTAATCAAAAGTAATTACAACTGTAATTGAATTTTTGCACAAACCTGTAACCATTTATTCTCATCCAGCTTGCTTGTTGATCACTCTGTCTGGAAAAGTACAATTCTATTTACCTGTACCAGGCCTTGCTTGATTCTAGAAATAAAATGCAACTTAATGATATATTTATACAAAACAAATTGGTCGAGTTCAGTCTGAGTGTATGAAATAATGTTCTGCTTGAGTGTGTACAATAAATGCTTAACACTACCCTCTGATAAAGCCTTACTGCTGGCCCACACTACCACAAATGGAGTGTAATGTATTATCTACATTTACCTCTGCCTACTGGGGTGATCCGCTGGACTCTGTGCACACTATATCTTACTTTGGTATAGTATATACAGAGCCAGTTTCCTACATTCATTTAACACAAGTGTTTGGTACCAAACAACTGTAGGGGGAGTAGGATCTGCTTCCTATGGTTACCCCCACTTTTTGCTGTGTTTCACTGGTTTTTCGACTTTAGTCTGGCTGTGGCCCTGCTAATCAGGACCACAGCCTAGCTATTCTCTCTCTAAATTGATTGTATGTACATTAGGTACATACCAGGTTGGTTACTGGGTCACCTTGTGAGCTCCTAGTATATGGTACCTTAGGTGCCAAGGGCATAGGTACCCCGGGCATAGGTACCCCAGAGGCCTACCAGGGGCTGAAGCATGTATTATGCCACCCCTAGGAAGCCTTCCAAAATTGCACCACAGGTCTGCACATGCAGCCTGGGTAAGGTGGGGTAAGCATCCCTTACTTAGATATATCTATATCTACAGCTATATCTATATCTATATGTCACTCCTTTGGCAGGCCTTGACAATCCTGAAGGCAGAGTGCTTGGTTTTGTGTGAAAGGATGCCCTAGCATGAGCTGAGCCACTCTGCAGCTTTCGGAAACCGTTCCTTGTAGCTGTTCTATGAAATAGCCATATCATATACTCATAAGTGCATTATAACCTCGGTAAATGCTAACTTTGGTTTGGCTTTATCAAAACATGTCGTGTTTGGTGTCAAACACTTTTGAATCCTACCCCGCCGCCAGTTCTGGTGGCGGGGGTATAATTCCACCCTTCTATAGGTAGAAGACCTGTACACACATACTTGACCGGTAAAAGTTGAACAGAGCCCCAGCATTACAAAATGGATGCTACTGCCACAGACACAAGTCTGACCTCCTGCTGCTGGACGAAACTCCGGCAGAGGAGGCTTGGACAATAGGTTTCCTTTCCTCCCTAGACAGGCTTTAGTGTATTGGGGCAGGGTGGGTTGCATTCAGTGAATGCTTTTTAGACACTGCCTGGGGCACACAAGGTGTCCCATGCATTTCCCAGTTCAAACTGGTTGCTGGGGCACTCCGCCCCAGCTCTGGCGCGAAACTGGACAAAGTGGAAGGGGTGTAACCACCCCCTCCCCAGGTCCTCCCACAGGTGGGACCCTAGAGTTAGTCCAACCCCTAAACTTAGTAGAAGTATAGGAACCCAGTCACTAAGACTTTAGATTACCCTGGACGAAACTCTGAAACGGAACTCTTGGACCTTCGACATTCCATATCGACTGGAAGACGGAAGAAATCTCCCTTGGGGTCAATGAGTGACTCCGCTGTTCAAACAGGCACCAAGAAGCATCTTGCCGGTCTGCATTTTCAAGGCTCCCGACGGATTCCGAAGAATCTGCGACACAAGACATGCACATATCCGAGGCTGACACGAGTCCCCAGCAGAGCTGAGAACTGTAGCTATCACAAGAGACGTGGGACCGGAACTCCTTGACATCCTGCAATTTTGCAACTGCACCTTCTTCCCGAAGTTTCCCGAATTTGTGCATTGGGCTATTTGTTGCCCTCGCCCGAGCACCTTTTGCACTGAAGCTTAGAGGCCTACACTCCACGAGTGTTCCGTGGTCCCGCTTCCTGCATTTTGGCTCGAGGCTCCTTCTCGATCCCTAGTCCGTTCACTGGTGGATCCCCACGAAGGGCAATCCTTCGTTTCTAGGGCTTCCCTGGTTGCTCCAGATGTGCCCTGACTCCCCTCCAACGGGTGAGTCTCTCAGACCTTGCTGGTCTGCACCGAAGCCAATCTTGTCATCTTGTGTGGGTTGCCGTTGCCAAGGCTAGTTGGGTCCAATCCGGATACCGACGCTGCAGCACTCGACATCCAATGTGGGACAGCTCGAATCCAGCTCCTGGTTGTCGTCGACGCCTCCTGGACCTCGTGGCTGAAGAGTCAAGCTTCACCTGCATCACTTGAAAGCACTTGACATCGGCTGGCATCTTCTTGTCGCCATCCTGGTCACTGGCTAGTGACCCAGACTCTGTCCTCTCTGCTTTCAGGTTCTTCAGATCTCCAATACACGCTTGGATCCATCCGGACACTTTTCCTCTGGTCGCCTGCAGCACTTCTTTGCAGCTCTCCATAGGAATCGACGACGAAACCTGACACGAAAAGACACCTATGCACCCGGCTTCCCTGAGTGAGGTAACACGAGTACTTCGGTGCTCCCATGAGTCTTGAATCTCGAAGTGTCTAGTACTGAAGTGGTTCCCTCGCATTCCACTTCTAAGTGTCCTTATTCTTTAAAACTGTAACTTTAACTTTCTCCATAGAAGTCAATGGTGATTCGCGGCTGTGTATAGACACTGCACGCGTCCCCCGTGGGTCTCCTGCGTACCTACCTTGGGTGGTTCCTGGTTGCCCCAGCGGTTCTACAAGCCCTAGGTCTTGTCTCTATGATTACAGCGGTACTTATACCACTTTCTTAGTATATGGTTTGTGAGGCCCCTAGGGCAAAACGTATACTGTGCTAGATTACTGTGTGCTATTTAAGTTCTTGTATTGTACTTTTGCCTCTAGCCTCATAAAGAGACTAGAGGGGTGTGCTTAGAATAAATACATATATTTTATATAACCTGGTGTGGTTCTGCATTCATTTGATCATTCAAGAGATTATAGACTGGTAAAACAAGCTGCTTTACATTTCTTCAAGACTTAGCATGAAGGCTGCTCTCCACAGCTACCACTAGGATAGCTTTCTATAAAGGTTGTTTAAACCTACCATCAATAAGGGTCGTTTGAACTGTTGCAAAGTGCCCACTAGAATAGTGGACATCATATGCCAGGCCAACTTCTCACAACTCCTCCTCTCAATAAACCCACACTGATGCTAGTGTGGGATTAATTGAGACCTGTACCCAGAAGGCATCCCAGAGGTGCCTCCTGAAAACCTACTAACCCTGGTGTGGTCTCTGACTGGCTTTAGTCAGCCTGCCCTAACCAGACAGGTTTCTGGACATGTTTCAAGAGCCCCTGCTCTCTGGGACCAGAAACAATGCACACCTGGGCATAGATGTTAGACCTCCTCCCCCAGAATTACCACAGTGCTCGAGAGGGGAGCTTCAAAGCCCGAGTGATTTGATCTTCGATAAAGTAAATACTGGCAATACTTAAGAATTTTTAAGTGTATCTAGTTCACAATTTACCCATATACTATGCCATAGAGTAATGTCAATTTGTTGTCTTCGCTTTTTTCTTTGTTTTTGCCGAAGCCGGTTATAAAAACACTGTTTGTGGTACTAAGCTTCGTTTGCAACCATATCACCATCATTTAACTCGGTGAGTACTTTTGAGTCACTTGATGGAATTGCACCATCTCAAACTCAATTCAAGTGTATGCACATTTATTAACTCTGCTCTTGGCTCTTTGTTACAGAAGAAACATGTATCTTTAAATTCACCAATTATGGATGAAGCACGCATACACCTTGAAGTACTCTTGAAAACTGTCTTGAACTTGTTTTCGATTTTTTGAGAACCTTGCAAGTTTGTGTTGTCATATTTGTTTCTAAACATTTTATGGTATTTTATTTTCCACAATTTTCATTAAACAGTTGTTCAACTACATCATGATTTTTTTAACAATTTTTATCTTGATGATTGATGAATGTCCTTTCATTTCGTCAAAATCTAGCAGATCATCAAGCCAACTTTTGTACCCAATTCCTTTATCAGAATGTTTACTATTAGCTGGACACACTAAAACGTCTGGTAAATCTTGTGGACCTAATACACACAGATCACAGATCTCAGTTCCAACATTTAGTGTACTAGATATAAATGCTTCACTAATATTTACAAATTCACACCTTCTCTTGGTAGACATTTTTCTAATTGAGAGCGGATAATCTCTTTACAATTTCAGGAAACTGTAAAAAAAAAAAAAAAATTGTTTACGAGGGCAGTACAACATACTTTTTTTATATTACATCATAAGGTATCTAGGTACTAGATCCATAAAAAATACATAATTTGTGCCACTTTTGGCATTCCGGTGAAGAAAACGTGTGAAATGTGATTGATGCCTAACAGATTTATAATCAACATTTAAATAATAGTGGCGTCCTCAACTAAAAAACTGAATTTGTGCCACTTTTGGCATTCCCGACAAGAAAAACGTGTGAAATGATGTGATGGATGCCTAACATTATATTCATAATCACTATTCAAATAATAGTGGCGTCCATTTTAGGTCTCGCTGGCGTGGGCTGCGCACATGCGCAGTGTCGCTGGTGACATTTTATGTTTTTGAGAGCTTTCATGTCTCAGACTTTAAGCCCCGCCCCTCTTTCACATTGGCCGGCGTCACCGTTTATGCTAAATGGTTGCTAGCCATTAGGAAGAGTTTTGTCTGACGTAGACTTTTCTCTTTTTCTGCCGTCTCACTTGGACGGCCTCGCCTGCTTTCCTTCTGAAGTTAAAGATTTCTTATCTTTATGGTGCCAAACTTATGGCCCCAGAAAGATAAAAAATCTTTTACTTAAGAAGGAAAGCAGGCGTGGCCGTCCAAGTGGGACGGCAAAAAAAGAGAAAAGTATACGTCATGGCGAGAGCTTGTTTTTCTGGGCAAGAAAGCAGAGACAGTCCTTTTCCTTCTCTGCCCACACCGCCTATCATAGGTTGGTCCCTATTTCTCATGGTACATTGCTAGTGGGTCAGAGTGCAGAGGCAAAGGAGAGGATGTATTTATATTTACTTCCCAGCTATAATTAACTCATGTCAGCTGAAGCGAGAGGATGGCTGAGGTTCATGTTTTTCTTTGTAGAAACCAGAAGTATGACCTTTGTCCTATATATGATGCACTGCCTGATTCTGTAACCACAGGGAGATTCCGGTTTATATTAATGCACACTTCTGCTACCCAATGTTAGACCCAATGTGACTGATGCCCGGGGCAGTACGTGATTAGCCTTTATGTAATGCTTCACATGTCATGCGGCCAGACTATCTTGAGATTGAGTGGTGATCCTGGTCCGCATCTATTTTGGAGGCTGTTAATCATCCCTGACTATTGGTAATTCATCATGTCTATGTACACATATGACTGTCTGGTTCCCTGCAACTTGTGATACAAATAACCTGCTGCTTTCTTGTGTCTCATTGAGTGTAATGGGATAACCCTGTAACCCTCAGAACCTGGGCGGGTAAAAACAAACAACAATGGTTCTGTCGGAAACACATTTCAATTGAACATAGTACTTAATACGTAAATGTAACCATATATCCCATTCAATACAACGATCCAACGGAGACAGACGTTCTTGCCTGCACGCTCGAGCAATCGCCAAGGCAGCCCGGACCCTTAAATCTTCCCACCGGCTGGTGTAGAAGAACCAACATGAAGAACAAGCACTGGCGTTGCCAATAGGTCTCGCAGTAGGAAAGTTGGAGCTATTACAATTGCAAATAACAATGCCTTTTATTTTTGTTTTCATTTTAAAAACCTAAAGGGCTTTGTCATTTACAAAACCAATAGCTCCAACTTTCCTACTGCGAGACCTATTGTGCACTGCACAGTGTGGGTGAAAGTGGCACTGCGTGGGTGTGAGTGGCTTTGAGTGAGTGGCGTTGCGTGGGTGAGTGGCGTTGCATGTGTGAGTGGCGTTGTGTGTGTGAGTGGCGTTGCGTGTGTGAGTTGCGTGGGTGAGTGGCGTTGCGTGGGTGAGTGGCGTTGCGTGGGTGAGTGGCGTTGCGTGGGTGAGTGGCGTTGCGTGGGTGAGTGGTGTTGCGTGGGTGAGTGGCGTTGCGTGTGTGAGTGTGGCGTTGCGTGTGTGAGTGTGGCGTTGCGTGTGTGAGTGTGGCGTTGCGTGTGTGAGTGTGGCGTTGCGTGTGTGAGTGTGGCGTTGCGTGTGTGAGTGTGGCGTTGCGTGTGTGAGTGTGGCGTTGCGTGTGTGAGAGTAGGCTTGCGTGGGTGTGAGTGGCGTTGTGTGTCTGAAAGTGGTGCTGTGTGGGTAAAAGTGGCACTGCGTGGGTGTGAGTGGATTTGCGTGAGTGGCGTTGCGTGTGTGATTGGCGTTGCATGGGTGAGTGGCGTTGCGTGGGTGAGTGGCGTTGTGTGGGTGAGTGGCGTTGCATGTGTGATTGTAGTTGCGTGTGTGTGGCGTTGCGTGTGTGAGTGGCGTTGCGTGTGAGTGGCGTTGAATGTGTGAGTGGCGTTGCATGTGTGTGTGGCGTTGCGTGTGTGAGTGGCGTTGCATGTGTGAGTGGCGTTGCGTGTGTGAGTGGCGTTGCATGTGTGAGTGGCGTTGCGTGGATGAGTGGCGTTGCGTGGATGAGTGGCGTTGCGTGGATGAGTGGCGTTGCGTGGATGAGTGGCGTTGCGTGGATGAGTGGCGTTGCGTGGGTGAGTGGCGTTGCGTGGGTGAGTGGCGTTGCGTGGGTGAGTGGCGTTGCGTGGGTGAGTGGCGTTGCGTGGGTGAGTGGCGTTGCGTGGGTGAGTGGCGTTGCGTGGGTGAGTGGCGTTGCGTGTGTGAGTGGTGTTGCGTGTGTGAGTGGTGTTGCGTGTGTGAGTGGTGTTGCGTGTGTGAGTGGTGTTGCGTGTGTGAGTGGTGTTGCGTGTGTGAGTGGTGTTGCGTGTGTGGGTGAGTGTGGCGTTGCGTGGGTGAGTGTGGCGTTGCGTGGGTGATAGTGGGCTTGCGTGGGTGTGAGTGGCGTTGCGTGGGTGTGAGTGGCGTTGCGTGGGTGTGAGTGGCGTTGCATGTCTGAAAGTGGTGCTGTGTGGGTGTGAGTGGCTTTGCGTGAGTGAGTTGCGTGTGTGAGTGAGTGGCGTTGCGTGTGTGAGTGAGTGGCGTTGCGTGTGTGAGTGAGTGGCGTTGCGTGTGTGAGTGAGTGGCGTTGCGTGTGTGAGTGAGTGGCGTTGCGTGTGTGAGTGGGGTTGCGTGTATGAGTGGGGTTGCGTGTATGAGTGGGGTTGCGTGTGTGAGTGGGGTTGCGTGTGTGAGTGGTGTTGCTTTGAGTGAGTGCGTTGCATGTGTGAGTGTTGGTGCGTGGGTGAGTGGCGTTGCGTGGGTGAGTGGCGTTGCGTGGGTGAGTGGCGTTGCGTGGGTGAGTGGCGTTGCATGGGTGAGTGGCGTTGCTTGGGTGAGTGTGGCGTTGCGTGGGTGAGTGTGGCGTTGCGTGGGTGAGTGTGGCGTTGCGTGGGTGAGTGTGGCGTTGCGTGGGTGAGTGTGGCGTTGCGTGGGTGAGTGTGGCGTTGCGTGGGTGTGAGTGGCGTTGCGTGGGTGTGAGTGGCGTTGCGTGGGTGAGTGGCGTTGCGTGGGTGAGTGGCGTTGCGTGGATGAGTGGGGTTGCGTGGGTGAGTGGGGTTGCGTGGGTGAGTGGGGTTGCGTGGGTGAGTGGCGTTGCGTGGGTGAGTGTGGTGTTGCGTGGGTGATAGTGGGCTTGCGTGGGTGATAGTGGGCTTGCGTGGGTGTGAGTGGCGTTGCGTGTCTGAAAGTGGTGCTGTGTGGGTGAAAGTGGCACAGAGCCTTTGATGTGGCCTGGCGCAGGAGAAATGCTGCTGCTGCTAATTAAATATAAAAAGTGTTTAGGGAGTCACGGCTTCCGAGAGTAACAAGGCAGTGCTGGGAGGGGGGCTGCTCACCAACTGAAGTGCTCTGGTTGCACGGCCTGCGGCCGTATGAAGTGATAAGCCTTTGAAGTACACAGGCATGCTGTGACGGAGGTGTGAGAGGTCTGGCAGGGAACAGATGGCCTGGCCGTGAAGCAGGGGGCGGGGCAGCGCTGGGGAAGCCTATGGGAGGGTGATTGATGCCTTTGATGTGGGGAGGGAGGAGAGCCTTTTGCGAGCCTTGT
Source organism: Lissotriton vulgaris (assembly GCF_964263255.1). NCBI lineage: Eukaryota > Metazoa > Chordata > Amphibia > Caudata > Salamandridae > Lissotriton > Lissotriton vulgaris. The sequence continues at coordinate 880,762,294 of NC_141699.1, read as the reverse complement.
GCAGGAAAAATGCTGCCGATGCGCGTGCATGTTTAATCACGTGATTCACGTGAACTTAAAGAAAACCGCGGCTGAAAGCCCGTGGTTTGAAGAGGATTTTGCCGACATGAATTCTCGCGCCGCTCAATGCGCTTGCGCGCATTGATGGGTCGCGAGACCTAAAAAGAACAAGTACGTCAAACAGTGCAACCAGTGCTTGTCGGCTGACAGGCTCCTTCAAAATTAGAAGATCAGACGAATCACACACCTAATAAGGCTGTCCAACCATATTCCATTCCTGATGAAAACCCGCTTTAGATGCACATAAATCAACTCATCGCCCCTAGGGTTGAAACGTCGACGTTCTATGCAATATATCAGTCTGCACAAAGTCCCAATGAAAAAAAGAAACAATTGAACCTCCTGAGTGGATATTTAAAAAAAGTTTTATTTTATGTATATATGTTCTATCACCTGTAACACTCAGTCACGACCCACACCCCTTATGTATTCACAGTCCATGTGTTTTGTGTGTATTGGACAGCATGCCTAATGCTTTGTAGAATTCAAATCTAGAATTCAAATCTATGAAAAAGTTGAATATTAAAGATTTACTTTTCCCTCTTGTGGTCAGTGTTTATTTTTCGTATATATCCTTCATGGGTTATATGGTTACATTTACGCTCTCTTGTGTCTAGCAGTTCCCTCTGAGCGTTCTAAATAAATAACTAACTTAAATATATCCTCGACTGTGAGAAAGTGCCATCTTTCTTGGATGGTATGCCCCCACTGTTTGCTGAATTGCTGATGTGCTTTGACTGTGTGCCCTGGGCTCCTCCCACTCAGGTGCCCAGGGCCTGTGTTCCTTTCCTAAAACTGTGTTGAAACTGAAACCCAATTGGCATCCCTGGCCACCTGTCAGCCCCTGGTAGATGGTACTCTAGGTACCCAGGGCATTGTGCCACCCTTAGGGGCCCTGCACCCTGACACCCACACACTGCCTTTGCAGGCTGAGGGTCCAGAGACGGAACTAAACAAAGAGTCGACATGGCACACATCCCTGTGTGCCATGCCCACAAGCCCACTGCCCTGACATCCATCAGTCACCCCTCTAGCTGTGTTCCCTATGCCAGTGATGTGGGTACAGGTGCATGAGCCCTGTGCCCCTACAGTACCCAGGGCCATTCCTGGGCACTGTAAGTGCAGTGCTGCCATTAAGAGTACATGGTGCTAGGAGGTTGTCATTAGGAACTCCACAGCACCATGATGGCTTCACTGAAAACTGAGAAGTTTGATATCAAACTTCTCAGCACATTAAACCCACACTGATGCCAGTGTGGGATTTAATGTAAAATGCACGACAGAGGTCATCTTAGAGATGCCCCCTGACACCTAACCAACTCCCAGTGTCCTGACTGCGTGGCTGCAAAGGCTGCCACCACCAGACTTGTTTCTCGACCCCTGGGTCGAGAGCCTGCTGCTCTCGGGGGCCTGAAACAATGCACATCCTGGGACGAGGTGCCAAGCCTCCTCCCCCAGGATGGGTAGGGGGAGCTTCAAAGGCCTGCTGCCTTTGTGACCTTCTCCAGGCCACTTGCTGTACTCCGCAACTGTCCCCCACCGGTTCTGACCCCACTCTGGTGGGAAGAACGGCGGGAAGTGAGGAAAGGGGGTGTGCCAGCCTATGCCTACTCCACCCCTCAGGTGGGGGAGGCGAGGTGAAGCACAACTCCGGGCTCCCCCCATCATGAGGATGGGGAGCTCTGCCCAATCAGAGCTAGGCTCCTGCCCCCCTCCCACAGGAGAGGAGCAGGCTAGGGGGTGTACTCACCCCAGGACAGGGACCCATTGGTCCCTGCCCTTGACCTACCTGTAACACTCCTAAATTTAGTATTTAGGGGCACCCTGAACCTTCCTTCCTCAGATCCCGATTGCAATAAGAAGAAGAACAAGAAACAGGAAGACCTTCTGTACAGCTGCTAACAAGAGGACGCACCAACTGACTTCGCCCCAGAACCCTACAGGCCTGTTGATCCTTGAACCTGCTCCTGCGAAACTCGGGCGTCTCCTGTGGACAGCAACCTCAAACCCCGCAGGACCTGCCTGCCTTGAACCTCTAAAAAGACTGGAACGCCCACGAGCAGTGATTCTGCTCAAACAGCAATACCCCTGGTGCCAGCCAGGAACCGTGAATCCTAACCTCCATAGGATTGCATTGCCCCTGTGCCGCTGAGGGTGCAACAACTGTACCTTTCCGCCCTGGGAGACCCCTTAGTCTATGCCCAGAACCCTAACTCTACCAGTCGAGAACTTGGCTAAAAGTGTGGAGTTTTGAAACTTTAAAATATTCATTTAAAATCAGCCGAATAACGAATTCCTGTTAATGGCTGTTATCTAGAGCTGATTTCCAGGGCAGCATCACATCATGGAGTTACAATGCACAAAGAGGCTTTGAATGACAAATTTTAATTTGAGACACTAGGGTCATCACATAGTACTAGTCAGTGTCTCCCTATGTTGAAAGGCATGATGACATGCTGATGAGATTTTTGAGGACCCTGTTCGTGCCCGTATTTTAACACCCAGATTGGATAAGAAATATAAACCATCACCCTCTGATCCTGTTTTTATTAAAGGACCGCTCCCATTAGACTCACTGGTAGTTTCTAATGCTCGTAAGAGAGCAAACTCAGACCTCTGGGGATGCACCTCCCCCAGATAAAGAGTCTACATTAATTGACTCATCTGGGAAAAGGGTGGCTGCTGAAGCCGCTAACCACTGGTGCCCTGCCAACACGCAGGGCCTACTAGCTAGATATGATAGAGCACATTGGGACAAGGTGGAATGCCTACTCCAAAACCTCCCAGAAGAGCACAGGAAAAAGGCACAAGAGCTAGTCCAAGAAAGAAAACGTATATCTAATTCTTCTATTAGATGTTCTCTAGATGCTGCTGACACTGCAGTGAGAGAAATTAACACCAGCATTTTCTTCCGTCAACATGCCTGGCTTAGGATTTCAGGTTTAAACCACAAGTCCAACAGTATTTGAAATGCCCCCTTTGACAAGCAACATCTTTTCGGAGCTCAAGTTGATGAGACTTTAAAAAAGATGAAAAAAGACACAGACGTGGCGAAATCCATGGGAGCGCTGCAGTCCATAATCAGAGGCTGCTTCCACCGCTCATTTTATAGGGGCGCGTCCAAAATTACATCCTTAGACCCTAACGCTTCCTCATATAAATCCAACACGCAACCCTCTCCCTCTAGAGGCTTCTACAGAGAAGGGTACAGAGGAAACAATTTTAAAGTTTTTTGACAAAGCACTTTTTTTCAAAAACATGGACCATCCTCAAGGCTACATGCTAATTTTCTAAAAACTGGAGCTTAATAAATGCCGGACCCCATTGCCTCAGCCCCCAAACTTTTAAAAGTGGAACTATCCATGCCTTTCTTAACTCAATGTAAAATTTACAAAATAAAACTAAATGAGATGTAGATTGAATTGACGGATTATCACAAGGACATAATTGTAATTCACGTGCCCAGTCATTCATTTTTGGGAAAGAAATGCATCTGTGGATAGTCCCCAATCTGAATCTAATCAATAGCATTCTATCAAAACCGCCAGGGACAAATACTAAATATGGCTGCAGGCTAAAAGTGGTAAGGACCATCAGATGCTGCTGGACACTTGGCTTTATGATTTCCCCAGATAATCTTAACATATCCAGCAGTTGAAGGCCCTCCTTTCTTAATTTTTTTCTGATAATCTGCTGGATTGAACTCTGATTAGTGAAATATTCCGGATGGCCTAAATCTTTCATAAAATCTTTCACAAATTTGACCCATGGGATTTTTTGGGCCCCTTCCAAACTCAAACTGTCCTGTAAAATCTCCCTATTTAACTTGGCCTCATCTTTTGACTAGATCCTATGCCAAAGGAGAATAGATTCCAAGTTGGAAATGTATGAGCGGCCCAACTCAGCGTGACAAATATAAGTGGAGGTACTAGCGGATGCTGACAAAATATATCTTAAAAATGTATTCTCCACTCGGGTGTGTCGGCAAAACCCCAGACCCCTGCTCCATACATTGCAGTCGAAACACATTTTGCTTTATAGATTTGTAAGAGTTCTCCTGGCGGTTTCCTACCCATGTTTTTTGAGAAGCTGGCCAAGCCAGTTGTTCTAATAAAAGCCAGCTTTTTTGCAGAGATAGCTTGGGCCCACATGTCATTCTGATTAAATAAAATGCCCATGTAAGACAAGCATTGGCATAGCCATAGGTCTTGCCTTTGGGACCTTATAAGTGTTTAGCCATGCAACATTTGATGTTGTTGCACCAAGGATATTGTACTGGATAACTAAACACTTATAAGGTCCCAAAGGCGAGACCTATTGGCTACGCCAATGCTTGTTCCTATTGGTGTCCGGTTTGTGGGTGTGGGATATATGTAAAAAATATATAATAGCAAGCATATAATCCTATCGGCTATATTTTACTGTGCGTGGCGTGCTTAATTGCCACAATATTAGCTTAGAAGTCTCACCTTTTTAAGGTCTCGGTTGGACCCACAGTGTTTCTCAATCTCCACATTATATCCAACAAAACATAAATGTGACAAATTTCAGTGGTTTGCTTTGTAAAGAATAAAGATCAATAGACGCAGAGGGAATATAGAGAAAACTAGTGAAAAGAGAGAACAATGGTTCATGATGAAATTAGTCATGATTAGTGAAGGTCTAAATTTGCGTGAGGAATGGATGTCTTTCATCACATAGGGCTAGTGAAATTAGGAGTGTAGGGAATAGGAAGATGGCTGTGACTCTATTGTGAAGGCTAGGTCCCATGCACCCTTGATGCTTCCACCCCAAAAGATTTTCTACTAATTTTAAATAGATGACTTGCCAAGTCATAGGAATAACACTTCGATAAGAAATGGTATAGTTTGTAGTTATTATCTTTTTATTCATTTATGCAGTTACTGATACGTTCCACTAATGTATCAGTACATGAGATTTTAAAGGCACATTTAATGAAATCATGGGGGGGCCGAAAAACGCTGCTGTTGGGGAAATGGGCATCACTCTCCTCACCTGTGCCAGCCGCATTTGGGGTCCTGGGGTCCTGACGCTGATGGTCTCCCCTGACGCCGCTTCCTGCAATATCGAGCGGCAGTGGAGGGTCGAGACCACAGCTCCCAGGCATCCTAGCGCGAACCACGCCCACTGACGCCTAACCTCTCGCCCGGAGGCGCTTAAAGGACAGAGGCTCTCTGTGTCGCGCGCGGGTGGCGCCGGGCGAAGCCCGGCCAAAGGGCGGGCCCTCTGTGGCCTCCAAAGGCCCGAGGAGGACGGGACGGGCCACCCTATTTGATCTTCACCCCATGCTCGCTGGAAAAGGGAGGTAATACGAACTAACCCATTAAAGTGACTGACTTTACATACCCTTCGGTATTCCCAAACGGGCTACCTTCTGACTTTTCAGTTTTTGGCTACTAGATTCCGTGCACAATCTGCATAGGTACCGGTCATTGTTATATACATATACAGAAAGCTAATTACATCATGACTGATAAAGGGCTTCATATAAATAATATCCTTCAGGGGGGGGCAACGGAAGGGGACATTGGAGAACTATCTAATTAGGGCTACATCGGCAATCGAGTCCGAAATAGAGAGAGTAGAACAATGTCTTTCCGTAGAACCCACATCCAGTATCCAATCTCCTCTGGTGCTACCAGATCAAACCCAAAATTTTACCTTACTGGAGGAATTAAATCTGCTTTGTAAAACGGTATATACCAATGTTGAAAATGGAAATGAGCAAACAAATGCTCCTGCATGTGCTATGAGAAACACAAGTCCCCAGCCTAGCATTACACCTCAACTAAACGTAAGCCATCTTGGTACTCTCCCTTTACTATCACCTAAAGACACTATCCAACTGTCAGCAAACGTTCAGGCCCCCTTTCTTAACAGAAAGCGCAAAGGTGCTAAACAGAGGGGAAGATTAGCTAAAAAACAAAAATTGCATCCAAGTCCCCTTTTGGCCATCAGCAATACCCCAAAAACATCTGAGGTACGTTCAATTCTGGGTTCTCCTGCATTCATTACACCATCTGATTTACTGGTCCAGATTGAACTTCTGGTCAAATCTTTAATGTCCCCATTGGAAAAAAGAATTGAGGTAATAGGGGAAAAGCTCAAAAGCAGAGAGGAAACCATCAGGGCAAACCTGATACTCACAAAAAGAATGGAAGGACATAAGCAAGTTGAGACCCTAGTCGCTACTGACATCCCCATCACCTCTGCACAAAGTAATACTGCACAAATTTATGCAGTTGCCCCAAAAACATCCAAAACATTACTCATATCAAACCCCCTAATAGCCCAGAGTCCTGCCATTAGAGAAGGGTCGACTAAACAACCGACGCCGACAGAGGGGATGTCCTACCACTATGGCAACATGCAAAGAAAGGTTAAACATATAGATCTACCGCCGGAGGCGGCTCCTTTTGTGTGCATCCTCTCAGGCGTGCCTGAACTCACTAACAGCAAAATTGAAATACCAGTGGCAAAGAAGGTATCTTTTTGGCTGACCAAAAATAGACCCCTCCCACCCAACATAGATGGAACGATCTTAAATGTCAGAAGGGTAGGTTGGTTGGGATCCATCCCCAAGGACATACCGGGAGACCTGGTTTTCGTCAACTTTAGGGATACCCGAGTCATCAAATATCTGCGAAGTTGGCAGCCACAAATGGGCGATGGCCCAATTGGAACTTGGGAACTGTGTGACTTTTACCCTAGAACTACATACCTGCCCCCTGTAAGATCATATGTACAAAATACCTTCTGCATGGGTAGCAGAGGCCCTGGATCTAGTAGGCACATAATACCCACCCATAATTGTTTTGCTTTATTCTCTGGTATAGACCTGGTGCACTGACTTGTTAATCCAATTTCCGAACGGTTTTGCAAATAATTGAAATTGAGAACGACTCACACCAAGTCCGGGGATGGTCTTTACCAAAGTAATCACTTATCCACTTTGCTCTTTTGTACTCTCTGAAGTTTATCTGTCTTATTTTAAAATGTGTCATCATAAATTGCTTAAACCAATTAACACTATTTTTAAAGCTGCTAATTTAATTGAATTGATATGACCACGCCTTGTACCATAGCTGCTAGGGTTTATGATGAATTGTAAAAACGATTTTATTAGTATAATGAATTCTTTTTAACCTTTGTACAAATAGTGACCACGTTATGAACATAATCGCTGTTTGTTTTTAATGTGTTTTTATCTTGTACGCTTTTATGAATTTTCAATTGAATTCGAATAAAGCTTGTTGACTGAGAAATCATATGTTGCGCTTGAGTAAACGTACTACAACTGAATAGAGGTGTATAACATTGAGGAGGTGTTTGCAAACACATGTCCCGATACAAATACATGTTTATAAATGGTGGATATAGCTAATAGCTCTTGGACGCGGTTAACAGTCCGCTTTGTGGGCCTAGTTACAAGGTAGATGGGTTTGTAATAGAAACCTGCCCCGTACATAGCCCCCCACTGCGAAAGGTATTGCTAAATGGAATCGGGTGCTACCGGGACAAACAACACATACAGAGGCCCGGCAAAATACGTTTCTTTCACTTTCCGCCCGAAAAGCAAGCAAGCACGAGACATGCAGAATTTTTTGGCTGACTGAGAAGTAAGGGTAAACCGGCGCACAAGAGTAGAGCGGGTGGATTTTAAAAAGGTGTAGAGATAAGAGTAAGTGGTGATATGATTCTAAATAACAGACTAACAGACTAAGCCTATTATAAACATCTTTTTGCGAAGGGAACGAGGATGTATTAACCAAAATAGTGGGCCCAACAACATAATCTTTACGGTGTAATTATACTGTTCCCTTGTATGCCCACCAGAATACACGTATACTATGCTGTGGTTCTCGCATGCCGTGGGAGCAGCTGCAACTTTAACAAGCATTTGCAATGCAATAGGTCTCGCAGCATTAAAGTTTGAGTTATTCGCATTGTATATGACAATGTGTTGCATACTTTTTTTTAGCAAAGTCTGTATTGGTGTATAAAGATCATTTGCAAGATGATAGCTGTTGCAAAATATTAAGCATGTTGGCAATAATATTATATTATAATAATATTGTAAGTTACTGTTGTACTTGTAAGCATTTTGGTAGCGCATAGTGTTGTTGTGGTGGCTCCGAGTACCGGGCGGCCTGGCTGCGGGCCATGCTCGCCTCCTCTGGTACACCAGCTGCCGGGCAGACCCTGCCCCTCCCCCTCCCCACGTCACCGCCCTGCATTTACTCCCACTGCCGGCCCTGCTGGTGAGAAATAAGATATGTTGGAAAGGGAACCCTGAATACTCGTTTAGTTCGCCCCGGAGAGGGTTACCCCAAAAACTAATTTATTTTCCACTAAAAAAGAGCCCAAGTGAAGTGTGAATGGGTCTTAACGAGTTACAAAGTGTTTCTACTGTTGGTTTAACAGGGTGTGGTGGGGGGGGGGGTCCTTCTGTAGTCTGGTGCCGGTGTAAAGTGCTCACATTGGTTACACTTCGCGCTATATTAAAAGTGCAAACAAAAGAAATGAAAAGAATGTTCTGGGTTCTGGCTCCGTCGGCAGAGACTGGACCAAGGCGGAAACTCCTTTTATTTCTCTATTTTGGTACAAACTGAGCAGGTGCTTCTCAGGGTCGTTCGGGGGTCTTCTGTTTTTGTTTTCACTCAGACATTAAGGATTCCCTCGTCTAGAGATGGCGTTGACTGTAAAGCCACGTCACAAAATTAATATAACGTTCATTTCATAATTATAGATTTATTTAGGAGGGGGAGGGGCAGAGGCAGTACAGTCAAACCGTGACTGCCGCCCAAAAGTGGAAAACGTCTGGGTGTCGGAACGCAGCGCTCATACTCTGGCATTTACCGCATAATTCTGAATCTGACACTTAATTTGCCAAATAAGTTAAATTATAGGTTTACCTAAAATGTTTCTATTCGAAATAAACGAATTCATCTGTTTTTGCCATGGTTTAGGTAATCTTCTTGCATAATGTATTACTCTGTGCCGACTATAGTTAGGAGCCTCGACAATAATTGAGGTGGGGGGGCAGAGGCAGTGCAGTCAAACCGTCACTGTCACCCCAAAGTGGAACACGTTTTGGGTGTCTGAATGCAGCGCTCATACTCGGGCATTTACCGCATAATCCTGAATGTAACATTTTTGACACTTAAATTGCCACGCAATTTAAATGATAGGTGTACGTAAAATGTTTCTAGTTCAAATAAACAAATTCATTTCTGTTTTTGCCATGATTTAGGTAACCTTCTTCCATAATGTATTCCTCTGTGCAGACTATAGTTCGGAGCCTCGACAATAACACAGCTTTGTGGCTCTCGTTATGAGTAACTTCATATTACAAAGAGAAACATAAGATATTTCTCAGTCCCCTTTAAAATGTGGGTAATCAAATCTTCGGATTGGGTGCAAAAAACCCCCACCAAAACCGACAAAATGTATATATGTTTTGAATATACACGGTTATACATACAAATCTGAAAGAGACACGTTAGTGATAGATTCCTTACCTTAGAATATCCCCAGGTGTCAGACTGGATCCGGAATTTTTTTCGTAGCAATACCCCTGCGCGTCGGTAGGCGTCGTCCGCGGCTCCACGTCAGTCGTCGGCGTCGTTGGCGCCGGAATGACGTCGTCGGTGTACTTACACGCCGCCCATGCACGCTGACGTCCGTTCTTCTTTTTTCCTCGCCAGCTAGCGCAGATCCGGAGAAGCTCTACCCCTTGTCATTTTTTTGACTAAACTTTTTGATCTTTTTGATAATTTCTTTCTTCGACTCTATCGGTGCCGGTAGGGATGCCCGGGTTCAAACCCTCTTCGAAGTGCGACCGACTGATGTCTGTTACGGACCCCCATCGCCGGTGCCTGAAGTGTTTAGGCCTCGACCAAGACGACCGCACCTGCTCCGACTGCCAGGCCCTGACGTCTAAAGCTAGGCCGGAGCGGTCCCGCAAGCGACTCGAGCTCCGGCAGTTGGCCCGTGCCGTTCCAGATCCCGGTCCTGGTTCCACGGGAGGTCGAGGGACCGGTCGCGGGGTCGGAGTCATCGCAGCTCCGGGAGTGGACATCGGTCGTCAGGCTCCAAGTCCTCAGGTAAGAGGCATGAGAGGTCGGAGAGAAGTCATCGCTCCTCCGACCCACCCCGACGCTCGCACGATGCAGCCGGGGGTTCGGGCGTCGCCGCCTGCCCCCCACCTTCAGGTCCCTGGGCACGGCGCGACGCCGGAGATCGAGTGGTACCTCATGGCCATGAGGTCCCTCCCTCCTCAGTCTGGTTCCGTGGCGCCTCTGGGCCCAACGGTCCCGGCTGGAGGCCCTAGTGGGTCAGGCGCTTCGGCCCCGACACCGTCAGGCGCTTCGGCCCCGACGCCGTCGGGTGCTTCGGACCCGACGTCGCCGGCGACTTCAGTCCCGGCGCCGCATGACCTCACCGGATCCACTTCCAGATCCGGGTTGTCGCTGGTCGACCTCACGGACTCACCGGCGCCAGCCCCATGGGTGTCGCCCCCGGCGCCCACTGTGGATGCCGTCCCCAATGTTCCCCTCGGTCCGACTCTGGCGCCGCTTCCGACGGCCTTTGGAGATTTTTATTTCCATGAGGAGGCCCCGTCTATTAATCCTGCTTTACAGGAAACTGGTGACGAGTTAGATTGGGAGGGGTCTGAGGAGCCTCTGGCACTGGAGTGCCAGTCTCAACAGGACTGGACATATGAGCTTGGGGAGGCCAGTGTTATTGACACTTCGCTAGACACTGGATTTGTCTTCCCTCCGACCGTGGCTTCGGAGGAGGGGGTCTACTTATAGTGTAGTGTTGACGAGGGCGGCCAAGGCCTTAAACCTTGAGCTCCCCGTCGCGGCCGTGAGGACTAACCTCCTCACTGAGGTCCTCAAACCGCAGACAAGCTCCAGCGAGCCTCTGCTGCCGTTCAATGAGGTCTTATGTGACGTTCTTGTGGGCACTTGGTCCAAGTCTGCCACAGGTCCGCCTGTGGATAGGAACGTGGCCAGACGATAACGCCCGGCCCCGGGCGACCCTTGCTTTTTGTCCACCCATCCCACCCCCGAGAGTCTAGTTATCCAGGCCTCCACTTCCCAGACCGCATTCCCGTCGGCTCCGCCCGATCAGGAATCCAAGAGATATGAGCGGTTCGGGAAGAAGGTGTTCTCGTCCCTAAGCTTAGGGCTGCGGTCTGTCAATACCGCCTGTCTCTTGGGCCACTACACCCACACCCTGTGGGACGCGGTCGCGCTGCCACAATGTCCGGAGGAGGTCTGGGCTAAACTCGCCCAAACCCTTGTGGAGGGCCGAGATGCAGGGCGAGATTCCATCCGGTGTGGGCTGGATACCACGGACTCACTGGGCAGGGCTATGGCAACGACGGTGGCGGTTCGACGCCACACCTGGTTGAGGTCCGCCAACTTTTCGGCCGATGTCCAGGCCACACTTCTGGACATGCTGTTTGAAGGCCGTCGCCTCTTTGGCGACAAGGCAGACCATGCGCTTGAGCGTTTCAAGGACTCCAGGGCTACGGCCAAGTCCTTGGGCCTTTCGGCCACACGCCAGCAATCGGGTGCCTTTCGCTCCTTTCGTGGCCAAGGAAGGGGCGCCCCCACACGTGCTGCCAGCCACGCGCCACAGAATGTTCAACAGCACGGTGGCGGCCGTGGAAACCGCCGTGGTGGCGGTCGGGGACAACGGCGAGGCCAGTCCACACCTCCCTCCGCAGCACCCGCCTCAACCTTCCTAGTCAAAGTTTTCAGGCCCATGTGACGCCGTTGGGAGGCAGGGTTCTACATCACCTCTCCCACTGGCGCACTGTGACGTCGGACAGGTGGGTGCTGCAAATCATCCAAAGGGGCTACTCCCTCCCCTTCGAGGCGACCCCTCCAGCCATGCCACCACAATTCCACCGCGTGTCGGGGGATCACTTGCAACTTCTGCAAGAGGAAGTCACGGCCCTCTTGGCCAAGGGGGCCATCGATTCGTTCCTGGGCCGGAAGTAGGGTGTGGTTGTTACTCCCACTACTTTCTGGTACCCAAGAAGGGCAAAGGGGGCCTACGGCCTATCTTGGACCTGCGGAACGTCAACGGCTTCCTCCGGAAGGAGAAGTTCAAGATGCTGACTTTGGCTCAGGTCTTAGCTGCCCTAGACCCTGGAGACTGGCTGGTAGCGTTGGACTTGCAGGACGCTTATTTTCACATCCCCGTCCTGCCGGCCCACCGGCGTTACCTGCGGTTCACGGTAGGCCACGAGCACTTTCAGTTTACCGTGCTCCCCTTCGGCCTTACCAGCGCCTCACGGGTGTTCACGAAGGTGATGGCTGTGGTCGCAGCTCATCTGCGCAGGTTAGGGGTGTCGGTCTTCTCCTAACTCGACAACTGGTTGTTGAAGGCGGGCTCGCCCCAGACAGTCGTCAGCCACCTCCAGACTACGGCCGACCTCCTGCACTTGCTGGGGTTCTCCATCAACGTGCCGCAGTTGCACCTGTGTCCCTCTCAGAAGCTCCTCTTCATCGGAGCGGTTCTCGACTCGGCGCAATTTCGGGTTTACCCACCCGAACAGCGGGTTTGGGATATACAGACTCTGATTCCAATCTTCCAGCCTTTATCCTTAGTCTCGGTCCGGTTGACGCTGCGGCTTCTGGGGCTGATGGCCTCCTGCATCCTTCTGGTGCATCACGCCCGGTGGCGGATGCGGGCTCTGCAGTGGGACCTGAAGTTTCAGTGGGCCCAGCATCAGGGCAACTTGTCCGATCATGTCTTGATCTCGGAGGGCACTGCGAGACAACTGCAGTGGTAGCTCTCGGACCGCGATTGGGTCAGTGGCAGATCCCTCCTCCTACGCCACCCGGAGCACGTGGTTGTGACGTACGCGTCCCTCCAGGGCTGGAGAGGCAGAGATCAGAGGCCTCTGGTCTCCGGCGGAGTCCCGGCTCCATATCAACCTTTTGGAGCTGCGGGCGATTCTTCTAGCACTGAAGGCATTCCTCCCCTCTGTCCGGGGGAGTGTAGTGCAGGTGTTCACGTACAACACCACCGCCATGTGGTACTGCAACAAACAGGGCGGGGTGGGGTCGTGGACCCTATGCCAGGAGGCTCTGCGCCTCTGGCAGTGGTTGGAACATCAGGGCGTGACCTTGGTGGTTCAACACCTGGCAGGCTCTCTGAATGCCAGGGCGGACAAACTCAGCCGTCGGTGCCTGATGGATCACGAATGGCGTCTGAACTCAGATGTGGCGCAAGGCCTCTTTCAGCTATGGGGAGAGCCTCAGTTAGATCTATTCGCCACAGATGAGAACGCGCAATGTCATCAGTTCTGCGCGTTGGAATTTCCAAGGCGGCACTCGCTCGGAGACACTTTTCGTCGCGAGTGGAGTTGCGGTCTGTTGTACGCCTTTCCAACAAAATAGAAAACACACCCTGCCAAAACAGATATCAAGGTTCCCACTAGGGATCCACAAAGTTATGTATGGGGTGACATCAACAAGACATCTGAGCCATAGACTTTACTGGTATTTTAGAAACATAGTCCTTTTATTAACATATTTTATATAGGTTTTTTTAAACAAAATTAATGGTTTTTATGGAGCACATTTCAGGTATATACATTTTTCGAAAGTGATAAAACAAAGAACAGGTGAAATGTATAGACAATTTAGATAAAATACATACACAAGTTCCTCACACTCCCATGCACATTGGGACAACTTAACTCAACCCAGGGTTAGCTAATTCATTCGCTTTCTTATTCATTCATGTAGTGACATACAGGGGGGGCACCCACGGCTGCCATAGAGTGGAATAATGGTTGTTTGAACAGGGGTGCAAATTATGGACGCAGGACAGATGAAAGAATATAGTCCACAGGGATTATGTTGCTGCAGTCCAAGGAGTTCACGCCAACGCGCGTTTCGGTGTTAGGTGCCAGAGTGGGCCACACCTTCTTCAGGGCGGGGGTATATATAGACAGGGAGGGGAAACAAACAAGCTGTGAATAAAAAAACATTATTTCATTAAATAATTCTGAGATTCGTTGAAGTACCATACATGAATATATTTAAACTTTACATTTTCTTTTATTTAGGATTTATTCCCTATTTTCAATCAATTAGTCAAGGCTCTGATGTTGCGGGCGTCACTCCCAAGGTACACGACTTCCCAAGAATGGGGAAGACCACAATCTACCAGGTTGGATCAAGGTTAGGGTGGAAATCTAGACCATCACTCATTCACACATTCATCCATCGTCTCATATATTGCATTCACTCTTTGTTTTGGCGTCATCAGTAACTTCCTGTATAGTTTTAGGATATGTCCCCCATAGGATTTAATATGGACTGTGCAGAAAAATTGGTTTTCGCTTATGTGAGGGTTCATCAGGGACAGAAGAGGTGGGGGAGGGTGGTATAGAAAACCCTAATTACCCTGATCTCTCTTCTATTTGATCGAGAGAGCCAATCCCAAGATTGACATCCCCCAAATTCGTCTGCCTCTTCGGGAGGACCTTCTGTCGCAGCAGCAGGGGACGGTTCTGCACCCGAACCTGTCCAGTCTCTACCTACAAGCTTGGAGATTGAGCGGCGGCAGTTGAGGCCATTTGACTTGCCTCCCGAAGTCTGTGATATCATTCTGGCAGCCAGGCGTCCCTCCACAAAGTCGGTATACGCCTGCAGGTGGAACAGATTTGTGGCATGGTGCACAGCAAAGGCTGTGGACCCACTCTCTGCACCCCTTTCTGAGGTTCTCCTCTTTCTTCCTTCTCTTGCCCAGTAGGGCTCTGCTCTGGGCACTCTCAAGGGGGCCCTTTCCGCCTTCTTACGACTACCTGATCAGCCTTCCTTGTTCAAGTCCCCCATTGTAAATAGGTTTTTGAAGGGCATCACACACATGTTCCCTCCTGTTCCCTTCGTGATGCCCCAGTGGGACTTGAATCTTGTGCTTACTTACCTCATGTGTGCTCCCTTTGAGCCGTTCCATAACTGTCCTCTCCGTCTAGATACTCTGAAGACTGCTTTCCTGGTTGCCATCACCTCTGCCAGGAGAGTGCGTGAGCTCCAGGCTCTTTCTTCTACATCTCCTTTCCTCTCTGTTCATCCGGACAAGGTTGTGTTGCGAACAAGACCTTCCTTCTTGCCCAAGGTTGCCACGGCCTTCCACATCGGGCAGTCCATTGCTTTGCCCACCTTCTTTCTGCCTCCGCATCCCTCGAAAAAGGAAGAGAGGCTCCATCGTCTGGACCCAAAACGTGCGCTCTCTTATTATCTATTTCGCACACGCCAGTTTCGGGTGGATGACCAACTCTTTGTTGGTTACGTGGGCGCTAAGAAGGGAAAGGCGGTGCACAAGAGGACATCTCGCGGTGGATCATCTTGTGTATCCAGGCGTGTTACTCCATGGCCAAAAAGGAGCCCCCTGCTGGATTGCGGGCTCATTCTACTCGGGCCACGGCGACTACAACTGCTCTGGGCCGAGGAGTGCCCTTGCAGGACATTTGCCAGGCAGCTATGTGGGCCCCGCTGCACACGTTTGCACGACACTACTGCCTGGACAGCCAAGTCCGGAGGGATGGCCTCTTTGGCCGTTCCGTCCTCCAGGACTTTCTAGTGTGATTATTGGTTCGCAGACCCACCACTGGGGTTGGTATTGCTGGGGTATCTTTTCTAAGGTAAGGAATCTATCACTAACGTGTCTCTTTCAGATGCACTAGTTACTACTTGTGTAACGATATATCTGTAAGAGACATTAGTTAGTTATAGATTCCTTACCGACCCACCCATCCTCCCCGTTCTGCGAACCGATATCTAGGTTTAAGGTCATCCCCTTTCAGGGCCCTAGTTTCATGGCACCATTGTTGGTTCTATCATGGCTCTGCGTATCTGGCGCGGAAAAGCTGTATATCAGAACTGACGTCAGAGCGCATGGGCGGCGTCTAAGTACTCCGACGTCATTCCGGTGCTAACGACGCCGACGACGGACGCGGACGACGCCTACCGACGCGCAGGGGTATTACTACCCAAAAATTTCCAGATCCAGTCTGACGCCTGGGGATATTCTAAGGTAAGGAATCTATCACGAACTAATGTCTCTTACAGATATATCATTACACAAGTAGTAACTTGTGCTGTAATACATAAGCTGATCGTAAGTGATATGGGCTTGTAACACGGGCATTGTTTTCGTTTTAAAAAGTAATAAGAAAGGCATATATTTTAGTGCCTAAGTTATACGCTGGAATCTAATTCCGGTGTTGCGCTTGATTCAACTGCGTGACCCTCGTCAGACCGCTTCTATACTGAGCCTTTTCCCTTGTCCGACTGATGGGAGCGAAGCTTGGAGAAATTGGGTCTCGTGCGGGTAAGTGCACAAAACCCCACTCGCTTGTGGTACTTCACATTTAAAACAATAACCACGTATGTACAGTGCACAGGTCAAACCAACAATTATAGCATCACTCGAGGACTTTGTTTTTTCCTATTTCAATATGTTGAAAAGTATTTTTTTTAGATAATGTTTTGCATGATTTGGTTGTTAAATGTATGTGCAGATATGGTCGCGATTTGGCCCACACCAAATGCATTTAAAAATGTACAGAAAAATGTCTTCAAGTATAACAAGCAATGGGATACTACGTACTTAAAGGTGCTGGCTCGATCGAAGGCTGGAGGCACCGGTAACCTGATATCCACCATAGAGCAACAACAAGCTTCAACGCTTATGAGCGCCGCGCGACTCTCTGAAGACTCCCCCTGCATTCCAGAGAGGCGCGTGATGCGATCCGGTCGATGCTGTGGAGAGAAGAACTGGCCGTGCACAACGTTATCCTATGGGACAACGTTGCGCGCGATGCCAGGTCTTGTAGCCACATTCCAGCTCGTTGTCGGCTGAGACGCCAGCTATAGTTCTCTGGTGAGAACGCGCTTCGCGCGTTACTAGCCGAGACCTAAAAAGAAGCCAGGGAGTGGGAAATAAAAAAGAAAAAAACACAAGAGTATGCATGAGACTTGTGTAGCCCCAGCAAGTACGGAAAGCAATTCCCTGCTCACCGGACATGAAAATACACGTATACTATGCTGTGGTTCTCGCATGCCGTGGGAGCAGCTGCAACTTTAAAAAAAACAAGCATTTGCAATGCAATAGGTCTCTCATTAGGAAAGTTTGAGCTATTGGTATTGTAAATGACAATTTTTAGGTCTCGCGACCTATCGATGCGCGCAAGCGCATCGAGCGTAGCGAGAATTCATGTCGGCGAAAACATCTTCAAACCAAAGGGCTTTCAGCCCCGCGGTTTTCATGCATTGCCCGTGTACATGCACGCGCATCGCATCCAAGCCCAGCCCAGTCCTCCCCTAGCAGCACTCCTCCCACGCCAGCAACTCCCCCCTCCCACACCAGCACCTCCCCTCTCTCGCATTCGCGCCATCCGGCTTCTCCTCCCCTAGCAGCACTCCTCCCACACCAGCATCTCCCCCCTCCCACACCAGCACCTCCACTCTCTCGCATTCACGCCCACCCACCAGGCTCTCCCGCCCCCATCAGGCTTCCCTCCCAATCCGCGCATTCACGCTCCCCCTCCAGGCTCTCCCGCCCCCATCCGGCTTCTCGCATCGCACTCTCTCCTCCCCCCTCCCTTCTCGTATTTTCTTGTTGTTTTACCCTGCCATGCGGTCTTTTGGAATCTCTGCCCTGTTTCCAGGGTTAGGGTGTTTGCTTTACTCCTTTCCATTTTATAATGTTGATTTCTCTTCCGCTCCCAAAGCCGTTGTGTGATCTACATTCATTCCGCCCCTCACTTCGAATTCCGAGGAACGAGGCCTGCTTGCATGTGAGACCCTGGCTGACATGCTTCAGGTTCTACACAGTAACCAGTCTACGCTGGGTGGGGGCAGGAGGGGTGGTTGGTCGGAAGCGTTCGCAGTATCGACAGGACTGCTGCAGCCTGCCGCATTCCCCAGACAGTCTATTGAACGTCACGGCAGGCCAGACGGCTTCTGCCTTGCATTTCTCGGAAGCATCGCGTCGTTGTGTTTATTCCTTCGCTGCCAGCTCGCCGTCTTGTTTTATTTTAAGTGGCCAAGGATTGTTATATTTTTTAAAGGCATTGGGAGAAAGGGAGACTCAAACGGGTCCGTAGTCCGCATCAATACGGTACGGACCGAAGATAATGTCTGTGAGTGCTGACCTCCGCTTCGGCATTATAATATTGCTTCCCCCCTCCTGCTTCGCATTAGCAGCCGTCCCCACACTCTGAGCACAAACGGAGCCTTTCTTAAGCAAGTGTTAATGCTTCCTTATTCGTCCTCCATTCCCTGGTCTGCCCAACCCTCCCTGACTCCCTACACAGATCCAGCGGGCACCTACAAAGTACGAGCTTCGCAGCGGCATTTATATTTTTTAAAAGCAGAGTGTGTAACATTTCCATTCGGGCTTCGCAGCTGTAGCATTTCTATTTTCAAAAGAGTAGTGTGTGTACACATTGCAGTTTGTAAATGCTCGGTCACTAATGGTAAATAAATATTGTAGTGCGTGAACTTTAGCATGTGAACTGCCAGAGCCGCGAAGAAATACTTTCACATTCTTCCTGAATCAACTTGTGGGTGTCCCCAGAACTGGCACTCAGTGTCGGCCTCGTGACATGGTGAAAAGAGAACGAGAGACTTGAGCAAAGCTGTCCTTTTAGATAAGTGCTATTTAACTCATGGGGTAGCGTGCAAACAAACGGCGAGCAGACAAATAGACTTGCCATCCTTGCCTGCAAGGAGTACTGCCATTTCAGGGCTAGTCTGCTTAAGGACGCGAAGTTACCCAAGAGGTCATTGGCTGGACATGAGGTCAATACAACACTGCTAATCGCCTACCACAGTATTTGGTCTTCCACCCCTGCGCTCACGAATTTTCTTTTCACGGACTCTTGCTTTTGTTTTTAAACCTTTCAGAGTTACTGGACTGTTAGGAAAACTTTTTATTTCCTTTAAATGTACTCTAGTGTTTTGGTTAGCGGTGAACACACAGTAGCCTGATAGCTTTACTTGTGATCTTTTTATGCTCTACACACTATCCAATGAGCTAAATTGGTTCCATGAAAAAGAGCTTGCGGTTTCTGCTTACATTTCACACGCTTTAGTCTTGTTTTTGTGTTGGAATGCAGCGAAAATGACTTAATTGGCGTTAGTTTAACCCCAAGGCGCAGCGGCAGGGCTGCTTCAGCTGTCTCCCTGCTGTTGCTCTTCCCCCCTGCATCTGTGCTTTTATGGCTCTCACCAGTGTGCCGCTCTGCGCACTTCCCCCAAATGACCTGGCATGCTGTCCCGCCGCTCACACACGCAACGCGCCACTCACACACGCAACGCGCCACTCACACACGCAACGCGCCACTCACACGCAACGCGCCACTCACACACGCAACGCGCCACTCACCCACGCAACGCCACTCACACCCAGGCAACGCCACTCACACCCAGGCAACGCCACTCACACCCAGGCAACGCCACTCACACCCAGGCAACGCCACTCACACCCAGGCAGCGCCACTCACACCCAGGCAGCGCCACTCACACCCAGGCAGCGCCACTCACACCCAGGCAGCGCCACTCACACCCACGCAGCGCCACTCACACCCACGCAGCGCCACTCACACCCACGCAGCGCCACTCACACCCACGCAGCGCCACTCACACCCACGCAACGCCACTCACACCCACGCAGCGCCACTCACACCCACGCAGCGCCACTCACACCCACGCAGCGCCACTCACACCCATGCAACGCCACTCACACCCACGCAACGCCACTCACACCCACGCAACGCCACTCACACCCACGCAACGCCACTCACACCCAGGCAACGCCACTCACACCCACGCAGCGCCACTCACACCCACGCAACGCCACTCACACCCACGCAGCGCCACTCACACCCACGCAGCGCCACTCACACCCACGCAGCGCCACTCACACCCACGCAGCGCCACTCACACCCACGCAGCGCCACTCACACCCACGCAGCGCCACTCACACCCACGCAGCGCCACTCACACCCACGCAGCGCCACTCACACCCACGCAGCGCCACTCACACCCACGCAGCGCCACTCACACCCACGCAGCGCCACTCACACCCACGCAGCGCCACTCACACCCACGCAGCGCCACTCACACCCACGCAGCGCCACTCACACCCACGCAGCGCCACTCACACCCACGCAGCGCCACTCACACCCACGCAGCGCCACTCACACCCACGCAGCGCCACTCACACCCACGCAGCGCCACTCTTACCCACGCAGCGCCACTTTTACCCACGCAGCGCCACTTTTACCCACGCAGCGCCACTTTTACCCACGCAGCGCCACTTTTACCCACGCAGCGCCACGTTCAGACACACAACGCCACTCACACCCATGCAAGCCCACTCTCACACACGCAACGCCACTCACACACGCAACGCCACTCACACACGCAACGCCACTCACACATGCAACGCCACTCACACACGCAACGCCACTCACACATGCAACGCCACTCACCCACGCAACAACACTCACTCAAAGCCACTCACACCCACGCAGTGCCACTTTCACACACACTGTGCAGTGCACAATAGGTCTCGCAGTAGGAAAGTTGGAGATATTGGTTTTGTAAATGACAAAGCCCTTTATGTTTTTAACATGCAAAATAAAAATAAAAGGCATTGTTATGTGCAATTGTAATAGCTCCAACTTTCCTACTGCGAGACCTATTGGCAACGCCAGTGCTTGTTTTTATTTGTGTTGGTTTTGAAAATAGCAAAATTAATAGCTTTGTCATTTACAATGCCAATAGTTATAACTTTCGCAAATGTGACACCTATAGCATTTGTAATGCAATGTGTTGTATTTACGTGACTTAGATGTAGTGATATTACAAATAACAATGGCTTTTAATTTTTTTAAATAATTAATACTTAAATAAGTTATTGTAATATAAAAGGGCAATAGCTTACTGTAAATAACTTTTGTGAAGATTATGTTCAGTTTTTTTATTATGACGAAAATCCAAGAACAGAAGTGAAATATTAACATCTTTTTGTGACATTTGTATTAAAGTTTGAAACATTGAGAGAACATATTTGAACCAGTTGTTGTTGAATGGTTGCACGGATTGATGCCGTGGTGGCGCTGAGTAGTGATGTGGTGGCGACGAGTGATGCTGTGGCGTTCAGTGATGCTGTGGTAGCTCATAGTTATGTGGTGGTGCCCCTGAGTGATGCTCTGGTGGTGCTGAGTGATGCTGTGGTGATGCGATAGAGTGAGTGAGATAGCTAGAGTGAGGACAATAGATAGCTAGAGGGAGGGCGATAGATAGCTAGAGGGAGGGCGATAGATAGCTAGAGGGAGGGCGATAGATAGCTAGAGGGAGGGCGATAGATAGCTAGAGGGAGGGCGATAGATAGCTAGAGGGAGGGCGATAGATAGCTAGTGTAATTATGTGGCGTGTAATTATGTGGCACTGAGTGGTATTTGGAGTGTATGTTGCATTGCGTGCATTGTAATTATGTGGCGTGTAATTATGTGGCACTGAGTGGTATTTGGAGTGTATGTTGCATTGAGTGCAGTGTAATTATGTAGCATAATCATTATTTGACACTGAGTGGTATTGTCTGGAGTGTATGTTGTATTCAGTAGAGCAGTGGTTCCCAAACATTTGACTCCTGAGGACCCCCATTGGGTCACCACTAGAAACCGGGGACCCCCAAGCAATTTGTATGAGTTAAATTTCAAATATTAAAACAGTAATTCGAAAAAAATACACACGTGTGCACACAAAGCAAATACTCAAAGTACTAAGGATTTTGGGTCCAGATGTATGACCATTTCATTTAGCGCCTCGCAATTGGCAACACATTGCGAGTCGCTAAATGAAATGTACAACAGTGTGTTTAACACTGTTTGGGATTCCCAATGGGGTCGCAAATTGCGAGGTTCATTAATATTAATGAGCCTCTCGCAATTTGCGAGCCCATTGGGAATGCCAGCCCTCCCAGGGATGGTGGCCTGCTGGGCTCTGCAGGCCACCATGTCTCGGACTGCTTTTCAATAAAGCAGTTTAAAAAAAAAAATTCAGCCCATTTACCATGCATTAAAAAAAAAAAATGAAACGTTTTTGTTTCATTTTCTAAGGGCAGGCAGAGGTCCTTCGGACCACTGCCTGCCCTTAAAAATAGTTTTGATGCACGAATGCATTACCATCTACTTGAAGTAGGTGGTAATTGCGACTGTTTTACGACCGCAAAACATTTGTACATGGTTTTGAGACTCGCTATTTGGAAGGGAATGCCCCTTCCAAATAGCAAGTTGCAAAACCTTTTTAGTGAGTCGCAAACAAATTGCGACTCTCAAAATAGGCTATGTACATGGACCAATAGGTTTTTGCATGCGCATACGGGTTCGCGAACCCGTTCGATCATATAAAAACGGATCGTACATCTGGCCCTTAGTATTTTATATTGAAGTAATAGCCCCTCTGTCATATGTATTTCATTTGTTTTATAACATCTCTCATACCATTGTAGAATGTCTGAGCACTTTACATCACACACATATGGAGATTGAATCATACATGTAAATCAGTGTGTGTATATAAAATGTTTTAAGAGTGCTTGTCTGGAAAAGTACAAACTCAGGATTCAGAACATAACACAGTGGCTAGCACTGACTTTAACATTAAAAATGTATTTCCACCCAAATAAATCTTTTTAGCAGCATCAGGATAATGAATAGCTGGGAAAAAAAATATGTTACTAACTGGTACATTGCAGTTTGCAAGCAGCTCTTTGACAGTTTATAGGTTCCTCTGCTAGATCACGATTGTCACTTATGAAGTGCACAGTAACAAAAGAATCTGTTACAAAAGCAGTAACCACGAACCTATGCACATAAAATACTGCTTTTTAAAATGCATGTTGCACGTTTTTTGCAGTAGGGACATTAACCCTCTGTGCTACATTAGTTAAATCAAAGCTGCCATTGAACAGCACTCTTATTACGCTCCAGCAGGTATATTCATCACTGGCATTATCTTGACACTTTTATTGTTGCTGGAAAGCTGCTAATTATACAAGAAACTTTTCTGTGCTTTTAAAACTATTGCCTACAGACCCCCTGGGAATGTGTCACGGACCCCTGGGGGTCCGCGGACCCCAGTTTGGGAAACACTGCAGTAGAGTGTAATTATGTGGCGTGTAATTATGGTGCCCCCAAAACAATAGAGGAAGTATAGAGGAATAGATAGAATCACCCTCCTTGTAGATCCAAATGAACAAAAAGATTCTATCAAAAAGTGCAAGTGATACATTTTAATTCTTGTTTTTTTTGAATTTATAAAGTGTAGTATAAGGCTCATCCTCAGATTGGTGAGATGAAGGCACTATGTGCTTTTAAAATACCCCTCACTCACTAAGAATCCCTTAGTGTCATGCTTCATCATTGGGGTCTTCCCATCCCTCTACGGGGCGGGGCGTGCTACGACCTACGAATTACGCGGGAGCACTGTTTTTGTGATGAAAGACTATGTGTTAGTGCAGTGTCGGTGTAATTAGGGATTTGTAGGGACCTAATAATGTGAGTAAAAAATAAAAAATTCCCTGGCTAGTGGAAAAAAATATTTTATTCACTTCCCTGGCTGGGAATGTTAAAAAGGGGTTGTGTGGTAGGGCTGTTGGCACCTACCAGGTCAACATGTTTCACAGACAGTCCCCTACTGTCTGCTCATCAGGACCTCTGATGGTCCCTACTAGAAGGTACTCAGTTCTAAAAATTGCCTAGAGTCCTACAAACCGATAGCAAAAATAAGCTGTCAGTTTTGTGCTTCAGGGCATGAGTGGGCCCAAGGTGAAGCTTAAAAATTCAAAAAAGATTTTTGAAAAAAGGACACACTGGTCTCTGAAATGAAAAAGGGAACTGGAGGATTCTGAATAGTGGCAACAGAGCATACGAGATTTGTTGGTTCACACTAGACCGAAAACTGACCGCACCAACCATGCGAGGAATCCAAATTTTGCTCTGTGCTTTTTTATGGGAGAAGATTGGTATTGGCAGTTTGAGGTTGCCACTATTCAGAATCCTCCAGTTCTTGTTGATGATCTTTGTCACCTGATTAGAGCTTGTGTTGAATGTGGTAACAAAAATTGGTCTTCGCTCTTCCTCCTTGTGAATCTTCTCCTCAAGAAGACTTTCTCTACAATTGTTTCTTGCTCGCTTGTAGGCTTGGTCGATGATTTTTTTGGGGTATTGACGTTTTTCTAACTTCCTCCTTAGGTCTTTGGATTGGAGTCTGAAATTGCTGATCTCTGTGCAATTCCTGCGAAGTCGCAGGAACTGACCATAGGGCAAGTTGTCCCGCAAATGTTTCGGGTGGAAACTTTGGTACATTAGCAAACAGTTTTTTGATGTACTTTTGAAATGGGTTGTAGTCCTCAGCTTTCCATCCTTGGGGAAGATGTTTAAGTCTAGGAAGACTTGCCCGTTGGCTAGTGGCCTCTGTGACGACGAAACCGTGAATTTCCAACGCTGGTCTGGTTGAACTTTGCCAATGAATTGTTGCCCAAACCTATTGGCATTTTCAATGCAGCAGAAAAGCCTGTGCATTATTTATTGTTTAAAACAATGACAATATGGATATAATGAGTTTATTGTGAACTATGTGCCAAAATTGAATATATTCATTGTGTTATATATATATATATATATATATATATATATATATATATATATATATATATATATATATATATATATATATATATATATATATATATATATATATATATTCCCTTTTTCATTTCAGAGACCAGTGTGTCCTTTTTTCAAAAATCTTTTTTGAAATTTAAGCTTCACCTTGGGCCCACTCATGCCCTGAAGCACAAAACTGACAGCTTATTTTTGCTATTGGTTTGTAGGACTCTAGGCAAACTTTAGAACTGAGTACCTTCTAGTAGGGACCATCAGAGGTCCTGATGAGCAGACAATTGGGGACTGTCTGTGAAACATGTCGACCTGGTAGGTGCCAACAGCCCTACCACACAACCCCTTTTTAACATTCCCAGCCAGGGAAGTGAAAAAAATATTTTTGTCCACTAGCCAGGGAATTTTTAATTTTTTACTCAGATTATTAGGTCCCTACACATCACTAATTACACCGACACTGCACTAACACATAGTCTTTCATCACAAAAACAGTGCTCCCGCGTAATTCGTAGGTCGTAGCACGCCCCGCCCCGTAGAGGGATGGGAAGACCCCAATGATGAAGCATGACACTAAGGGATTCTTAGTGTGTGAGGGGCATTTTAAAAGCACATAGGGCTAGATGTAGGTAAATCTAATTTACCGATTCATAAATACCGAATTTTACCGATTCGGTATTTATGAATCGGTAAATTAGAAGGAGGCAGATGTAGGTAATTTATAAAACATAATTACCGAATCTGTAAGATTCGGTATTTACAGATTCTGTAAATACCGAATCGGTATTGCCCATTGATTCCTATGGGCCTTGAAGCCCATAGGAATCAATGGGAAATACCAATTCGGTATTTACCGAATCGGTAAATACCGAATCATGCAAGGGTGCAGGGGGTGTCACTTTGACACCCTCTAGCACCCCAAGTACAGGTTTGTGTGACATGTGGCACACATACATGCCCTAAGGGCATGTCTGTGTGTCACATGGCACAGGTGTGCATGCACAGATGTGCATGCACACCTGAATTCGGTATTTTACCACCCAATAGGATTGGGTGGTAAATACCGACTACTAAAGGGCCTGTGGCACTCTGTGAAGTGCCACCTACATATTGATTTACAGAATCGGTAAATTTACTGATTCGGTATTTTACGGATTCTCTATATTTACCGAATCGGTAAATTTACCGATTCTATAAATCAGATGCCCCCTACATCTCAAAAGCCAAATACCGGTCGGAAACGGCCGAAATCGGCCGTTTCCGACCGGTATTAAGGCTCCTACATCTGGCCCTTAGTGCCTTCATCTCACCAATCTGAGGAAGAGCCTTATACTACACTTTATAAAATCAAAAAAAACAAGAATTAAAAATTTATCACTTGCACTTTTTGATAGAATCTTTTTGTTTATTTGTGTAATTATGGTGCACTGAATGGTATTTGGAGTGTATGTTGCATTGAGTGCAGTGTAATTATGTAGCATATAATTGTGGCACTGAGTAGTCTTGTGTGTAGTGTGTGTTGCATTCAGTAGAGTGTAATTATGTGGCGTGTAATTATGTGGCGCTGAGTGATATTTGGAGTGTATGTTGCATTGAGTACAGTGTAATTATGTGGACTTTAACTATATGGCACTGAGTGGCCGCCAATTATTAGCCGCCAATCCCTCACTAGGAAATTAAATGTGGACCATTCGCCTCTAATGCATAATTACAGCTTGTACTCTATCTGCAGGCAGGAAAACAAAGAGCAGCCATGGTCTACAAAAGCTAAAGAAATGGAGTAGTTGTGGCCAGTCCTTAATCTGGGGTATGGCTGCTCTGTCCTGAGGGCAGGTGGATTCCGGACTATGGTTACCCCAGATTTTTTGCCTTGTGTTTAGCTGGTTTTCGACTTAGTTGGCCTGGGATCCTGCTAATCAGGGCCCCAGGCTATCTGCTCTCTCTGTAAAATGGACTCCATGTACCTTAGGTACATACCTAATTGGATATTGGGTCACTCTTATGAGTCCCTGTACAGTGTACCATAGGTACCCAGGGCATAGGTGCACCCAAGACCTACCAGGGGCTGCAGCATATCTTTTGCCACCCCTGGCTGGCCATCCAAACTGACACAACTGGCTGATCACTCAGCTGGGGCAAGGTTGTGTAATCACCCCTTGCTTAGATATAGTATACCTATGTCTAAACCTTATATCTGGACACATATACACCTATAAGTCACTCCTATGGCAGGCCTTAACAATCCTGAAGGCAGAGTGCTTGGTTTTATGTGAGATGGTGCTCTAGCTTGAGCTGAGCCTGTCTGCAGCTTTCGGAACCATGTCCTTATAGCTGTTCTAGGATAATGCCATACCATATACTCTTAAGTGCATTATGGACCTCGCGGTCAGATGCTAACTTTGGTTTGGCTTTATCAAAACATGTTGTGTACGGTGTCATACGCTTTGGAATACTACCCCCTCGCCAGCCCTGGTGACGGGGGTAGCATTCCACCCTTCTAGAGGGAGAAGACGTGTTACTTCCATTAATTCCGGTTAAAGTTAACCAGAGCCTCAGCATCACAAAATGGATGCTGCTGCCACAGACAAAAGTCTGACCTCCTGCTGCTGGGAGTCCTTCCAGTAAAGGAGGCTTGGACAATAGGTTTCCTGTCACAGGGAGGTGCTAGCACCACCCCAGACAGGCAATAGTGTATTGGGGCAGGGAGGGCTGAATGAAAGGAGACACTGTCTGGGGCACACAAGGTGTCCCATGCATAGGCCAGTTCAAACCGGTGCTGGGGCACTCCAGCCCCAGCTCTGGTGCGAAATTGGACCAAGGGAAAGGGGTGTAACCACCCCCTTCCTGGGTCCCACCCATAGGAGGGACCTAGCAGGTAATTCAGCCCCTAGATTTGGTATATAGGTAGGAGCTGAGTCCCAAGACTTTAGATAATCCTGACTGAAACTCTGATACAAAACTCTGGACCCTTCGACATCCTACTCGACGTAGAAGAGTGAAGAATCTCCCTTGTGGTCAAGGAGTGACCACCCTGTGCAAGCAGGCACCATCAAGCGCTCAACGGTTTGCTTTGTCGTTGCTCCTGCCGGAACTTGAACACAGAGCCTGACAAGACCCGGACTTCCAGACATCCAACAGCCCAATCCACAGCCCCAGCAAAGCTGAGACCCGTGGAGGCGACGAGAGACGTGGGAACGGCCATCTTGGAAAGCCAGCGAAGTGCTTTCCTTGCAACTTCTGAGGCACCCTCTAAGTTGTGCATTGGGGATTGAGAAGCCCCAGCCCCGAGCACCAACTGCACCGAAGATCACCTCCACACACCGCGTGCTGCGTGGGGTCCTTTTGCATTTTCCTGCTCGACGCGTCTGTCCGGTCACTTGCCCGTTGGCTAGGGGCCTCTGTGACGACGAAACCGTGAATTTCCAACGCTGGTCTGGTTGCTCCAGACTGGCCCTTGCTCCTCTGAAAAGGAGCAGCCCATCAGACCTTGCTGGTCTGATCCAGAAGACATCTTCGATTCCTGCGTGCGTTGCATTTGCCAAGACCTGTTGATTCCGAATCGAGAACCGACACTGCCAACAGCGAGAGCCTTCGTGGGACAGTCCGTGCCCAGCACCTGGTCATCGTCGACACCTCCTGGTCAACGTGGCAGCGGAGACTAGCTTCACGACAGCACCTGATCGCATCCCAACATTGCCTGGTTCCTTCCTGGTTCCATCCTGGTCACTGGCTAGTGACCCAGACTCTGTCCCCTCTGCTTTCAAGTACTCTTCATCCTCGATCCGCCCTCGGATCCAACTGGACTCTTCTCTCCTGGTCGCCTGCAGCATCTTTTCTCCAAGGCTCCATAGAACTCCACGACGAAACCCGACACACTTTGACACCTATGCACCCGCTTCCTGTGGGTGAGGTAATGCGAGTACTGCGGTGCTCCTGTAAAGGTTTACACTCCTAGTGTCCAAGTTTCAAGTGGTTAGCTTCTAGTCCAGTCGGAAGACTCCTACAACTTTAACTTTCTAACTTTACGCTCCCATTGACTTCTATGTGTGAACGCGTGTGCATTTAGACACTGCACCCGCATCCCGTGGGCCTCCTGCTCCCTAACTACTGTTAGGCCAGTGTAGCCCCAGCGATTCCCAAGGCCCTAGGCCTTACCATTGTTCCTGACGTAGTTCTTATACCACTATTTTATTATATGGTTTAGCGGGCCACTAGGGCCTATCCATATTTGTGCAACTTTTGTGTGTTATATTAAGTTACTTGTTATGTGCTTGTGCTCCTGTGCTCATAAAGAGTTCAGGGGGTTGTTTAGAAATAAATACATATATATTTTGAATATATAACCTGTGTGGTGTCCTTTCATTTGGTATTAAAAGGATTGCATATGGTAAAACAGCTGGCTTCACATGCCCTCTTGAGTTTAGCCTAAGACTGCTTTGTCCATGCTACCACTAGGATAGCTGGTCTATAAGGTTGACTTTACAACCATCACCATAAGGGTTGTTTGGACTGGTGCAAGGTGCTCACTAGAATAGTGAACATCATATACCAGGCCAACTTCTCACATTGGTGTGCAGCGGTTGGGATTTGAGCTTGCTGTAGTTTTACCAAGTGTTATCTTTGATATCATTTGAAAGATCACATGAGGTACCTTAGGTACATATAACATGACTTAGAATACATAAGTTCTACTGAACTTAGTTGTTGTAGAAGAAAGGGCCTAGCACACCCTGACTACAACTCCTAGAGAGGTTCTAGTAGGTAAACACATAGTGTGGGTAGGTGCACACACCACACCTCACTAGAATCATGTCTACCACAGGTGAGCCAAGGATGACTCTCCCTGTGGGAGGTGACCCTACAAGGGCACCATCTAGATATGAAATGCTCAATTTCCAAGAGATGAGGCACTTGTGCACCTCAAGGAGATTGAAACAGGGTTCTAACCCTACCATTTCCCACCTGATAGAAGTCCTAGAAAGGGCTGATGCTGAGAAGGCCTCTAGACAGGGACCCTCAGCTCAGGCAGAAGAGGTCTTACCCTCTACAGATGATGCATCTGATCCTACTATCATGAATGAAGAGGGAGATGAAAACGAGGAAGGCTCTGAAGAAGATATTTTCCAAGATAGCCAGGTTCAAGTAGGAAGACTTAGCCAGGCTAACCTAAGCCTACATGGGGCTGACAATGGGGAACACCCCTACAGACCTATTAGTAGACTTAACATGGGGTATGAGAGGAGGTCGTCTCACTCAGGTGATTCCCACCACTCTCAGGCCTCTAGGGGATCCAATAACCTTGCTCAGAGAAGGGTTGTTTGGACTGGTGCAAGGTGCTCACTAGAATAGTGAACATCATATACCAGGCCAACTTCTCACATGTCCACTATGTGTAACTGGTCTGCAAGGCTGTGTTATCACAAAGGTACTTTATGCGATTTTATAATCAAAAGAAGCTTCGCCAACTTCACTATAGTAGCTGCTTGAAACAAAATTACAAATCCTGCCGAAAGCACACATTATTATGGGAAAGAACCGTGAAACCTCAGTTGTCGTAAAATGTGCACGCAGGCTATGTTTTGTGACTCTCATGGTCGTGAAGAGGGAACCTTCGCATACTTTTGTAGGGGGGTTTATAATCCTGCCTACCAGCAGGTTCCTGCACCATAAACAAAATCTTATTTTCACGACCTTATTTCTAATCCCTGAGGAGCGAGACCGGTGTGCTCTTCAAAGCGAGAAATTCAAAATTATGGGTCTGTTTCTTAAATGTTGTATCTGAAACAAACCTATTTTTACCAAGTAATTTTAATTAATGTAGTTTGCTAGTGTGTATGACCCAGCAGTTCGTGCGCATATAGAAATAAGTAAATAAAAATCTCCTTTTATATAATTTTCCTGTTCGTGGCTGTTATCTTAACAGTGCATTCTTTCTTTTTCTGATGCAAAAAATGTTGACAACTGCATCTTTTTTCTTGGTTTATTATTTTTCTCGGGGAAAAAAAACACTCTGCTTTCTCTTTGAGATCTGAAGAGGGCAAGGGAATACAAACGATACAATATGCAGAATTAAAATGAAATATGTTGCAACAAAACCCTTTTTGAAGATACTATTAGTAGATATATGAACCAATAAATGGATTTCATCGACTGCACGTCCCACTGAGGCCAATAAGATGACTGACTAAATCTGCCTGTTCTGCTTCCCGAGGAGGAGGAGGTGGATCACTGGAGAACCCGTGGGTCAGCAAAATAACTCAGAAATGCACAAGAGGCCGCTTCCTGCGGTGCCGAGCCTTTTTAAACCTGATAGACTGAAGAGCAAGGACTGAATAATCTCTGCGTCGACTCAGCAGCCTGTGATTCTGGGCAAATCACTTAATCTCCTTGTGCCTACAAAAAATGAATGCATCTCTTCTATAATGTAACAGGTGCTTGTGTGAAGCGCTCAGATGCCTTCGGGCCGAGTTTGCGTTACATTAAAAACAAGACAACGCATATCTTCTTTACAAAGTAAAGGAGGCCCTCCCTTTGTAGGGGAAAAACAATATAATTCTGTTAAATGAGTGAACGAAATGCATTGGGGCAGAAAAATAAAAGGGAAACTCAGTGGGACTGAAGTGTGCGTGAAAAGGAGAAGGCTAGGCTTGTATGAGAAGCAGGAGGTGTGAGGAGGAAAGTGAACTACAGGCAGGCGGGCAACTAGAGCCAAATTTCGGGGGGGGGGGGGGGTGAAAAATGTTTCGGGGGGAGGGGCCTAATTCTTCCAACCACAGACAGAGTGGCTTTAAGAATGGGTGAACACAACAAAAGCCTAATTTACAATGAATGGTCTTTTGAAGACCTGTTAAGTACTCTTGTGCGGCTGCAATTAGATGCTCCCCAGCCTACGAATATGTGTCAGCCCGGGCTGAAACACACGACGGGGGGGGGGGGGCGGACGGGGGCTGAAGCCCCGTGAGCCCAATGGGTGTTGCGCGCCTGGTCACAGGAGGCTGTACCAGTGTCTGCTTGGGCAGTGAGTAAGTGATCAGGTAAGAGGACAGTGGGAATGAGTGTGAAGGATCTGGTTTGAACATTGGGGTGAAGCAGGTCTTTAATGATGGGACACTGAATGATAGTACAATGAGTGCTCTGGTAGAACGGCAGTAGGAATCTGGTAACCGGGCTGTGAGAGTAAATGTGAGGCTCCCAGTGAGAGGAAAGTGAGGTTGAGTGTTTTTTTTATTTTTTATGAACTGGTGGAGAGAGTGAGTCATGGGGACGAGACTGGGAGCGAGTGAGGAATCTGGCGATATCTGGGAAGATGCAAGAGATCTGGTAAGAGGACAACAAGAGCATAGCCACCCTGACGCTTCTCCAACCCAGAATGTGACCCCGCCCCCTCGTGCACCTGCAGACATTGCTGGGTCCATTAATGGGAAGTGTGTGAGGTGAATTGTAGCGGTAATGGTGGTGGTTGTGGTGATACTGCCGGGGGTGGTGTGCGCATATAGAACTCCTGGGCTCGCATCGGCGACCCATTTGTGTTGTTGGCACAGCTCGCTATTCACAGAAAACGTGACTTCCCTTTTAGAAATGAGAGGCTTTCGCCCCCAAGGAGAGATGTGTTCTGGGAAGACTAAGGCGAGAGGGCACAGGGGGAGGGTGACATGGAAAAGAACAATACAGATCGAGTAAACTTGGAACTGGAAGGAGGAATGGTGTTGAGGGAAGGACGAGAAGGAACAGGAGGGTGACGACGAATGAGATTAAGAGACAAGACAGAAAAGGGCGTGAGACTGAAAAAGATAGAATAGGAAAAAGAGGATAGTCGAATAGAATGAAACTGAGGAGAAAATGAATAAACAGCGAAAAAAGTGTAAAAGAATGGGAGAGAAAAGCAGGAGAGAGAAATGAAGTAAGCGGCAAAGAAACGATAAGAAAATAAAACGCGGAGGTAAGGAGAATGAGGAAGATAAACTGAGGAGCGATAGTAAAGAAAACAGGAGAAAGGCGAGAGATGGAAGAGTACGAGAGAAGATAAATAGAGGCCAACGACGAGAATACATCAGAGAACAAGCGATGGGCGCTCTGTGCTGGGGGAGGGGGAGGGCCATTAAAGGAAGGGGGCGGATAGGAGCCTGTGAGGCCTCGCGGCGGAGATCAAAGGAAGGGTGGGAGGGACATTGGCGAGCAAGCATATGGGGGTGAGGGTGTGTGCAGCCTGGTGAGCTGACTGCATGGGCAGCAGAGGCAGAGCGCAGCACAAGCACATGAAGTGTCTGGTAGCAAATGGCAGTTGTTCACAATGCACGTGGTTGTGCTCACATGCACTGTACCCGATCCGCAGTTTGGGTACACTTTTGAAAGCCTTATTATAATCTTGCCAGCATCCCTATCGGGATTGCTTAGGCGAGACCTAACAAGCACGAGAGTGGGAAATAAAACATAAAAAACACACGAGTATGCATGAGACTTGTGTAGCCCCAGCAAGTACGGAAAGCAATTACATGCTCGCCGGACATGAAAGGGTGCCCGGAGAGAGGCGCTTAATTACCCATGACAACAAAGAAAAGGCAGGGACGGCAGATGGCCGCTCGGGCACGCGCACTCAAGCTTGTAGCCTGCCAGCAAACGCCCGGGTAGCACTTTCAAAATCCCCTTTACTAAAAGTCGAGCAACAGCGCATGCGCTGTTAAAAACTGTTAGTGGTGCTATTAAGTGCCCATCTACAAACATTTCCCTGCACTTCTGATTCCCACGTCCACATCTCATTATAAAAGTCTTTGACGTATTAATACTGAGACCAAGGTCCTTCATACAATTGGGAAAGCTATTTAAAACCTTCTGAAGACCAATCAAAACTGCATCATCCGCATATAATAGAGCAGGAATGGGACGGCTACCTATTTGGGGGAAATCTCGAGCATCCTTTAAGAGCGCCTGCCCTAACCCATTAATGTAAAGATTAACAAGCACTGGCGTTGCCAATAGGTCTCGCATTAGGAAAGTGTGAGCTATTGGTATTGTAAATGACGATTATTTTTTTAATATGTGTTGGCATTGAAAATATATAAATTAATAGCATTGTTATTTACAAAGCCAATAGCTTACACTTTCCTAATGCGAGTCCTATTGGCTATGGGAATGCTTGTTGTTAGCCAGCAAGGACAGTGCTGTTGTGGTGCTGAGTGATGCTGTTATGGTGCTGAGTGATGTGGTGGTGTATTAGAGTGATGTGGTGGAGTCCCAGAGTGATGTGGTGGTGTCCCAAAGTGATGTGGTGGTGTCCCAGAGTGATGTGGTGGTGTCCCAGAGTGATGTGGTGGTGTCCCAGAGTGATGTGGTGGTGTCCATGAGTGATGTGGTGGTGTCCATAAGTGATGTGGTGGTGTCCATGAGTGATGTGGTGGTGTCCCAGAGTGGTGTGGTGGTGTCCCTGAGTGGTGTGGTGGTGTCCCTGAGTGGTGTGGTGGTGTCCTTGATTGATTTTGTGGTGTACATTAGTGATGTGGTGGTCTCCCTGAGTGCTGTGTTGGTGTCCCTAAGGGCTGCGGTGGTGTCCCTGAGTGCTGTGTTGGTATCCCTGAGTGGTGTGGTGGTGTCCCTGAGTGATGTGGTGGTGTCCCTGAGTGATGTGGTGGTGTCCCTGAGTAGTTTGGTGGTGTCCCTGAGTAGTGTGGTGGTGTCCCTGACTGATGATGTGGTGGTGTCCCTGAGTGATGTGGTGGTGTCCCTGAGTGATGTAGTGGTGTCCCTGAGTGTTGTGGTGGTGTCCCTGAGTGGTGTGGTGATGTCCCTGAGTGGTGTGGTTGTGTTGTTGAGTGGTGTGATGGTGTCCCTGAGTGATGTGGTGGTGTCCCTTAATATTTAACACAGAAACTGTAGTAATGGCCAGGACTACATTGCAACATTCTGCTTAACAGTATCTAAGGGGATATTTTTTAAGCAAACGAGCCTGTGGACAAATATGTCAAGTAATACCATCCTAAGGGTTTCAATCTATCCATATGAGGTGCTGCGTTACTTAAAAAAGTAGACCAAATCAAGTAATGGGAATTTGGCTAACTTCAGTGGTGTGATCAGAATTTCACCCTGGCCTGATTTTATAGGAGCTGGAGTATGGCGAGATTGGAGTATGGCGAGATTGGAGTATGGCGAGATTGGAGTATGGCGAGAATGGAGGATGGTGAGAATGGAGTATAGTGCGAATGGAGTATGGTGAGAATGGCCCATGGTGTGTAATCCGGGGTGGGGAACAGCAGCAGTCTCGCAGGGGAGGTAGTTTGACTGTGGTCAGTCTTACACTGTCCCTTAAATCATCTGAATGATGAGGCTGGAGAGATAGCTTCCCTTGTATAGGCGGCACGCAATGTATAGAAACTGTCTTAAAGCATCCTAGAAGATTGTGCCCACTCCTAACTGAGGGAGGAATTGGCCCCTCGCCAGACCACAAGGCCAAGCTCGAGCAGCGCAAAGCACGACTGGCGATGTGTTGTCACAATGCGCTAATTTCACAAACCAGGCCTTTGAGGCGCTGCTCGGCGCGGCCCAGCAGATGACTGAGTGAAAGGGCCCGTCTGCCTGCAGCTCTCTGCAGACAGGGAGACGGAGGGCCCCGGGTCTCAGACAGGCTGACTGGCTGCTGTGACTCTGCATGCTGTGCCTTTATCTGAGCGGGGCTGCCCTGCAGATGGCCGGGTGGTCTCACGGGTGCACAGGGGAGGACGCCTTTGATTTATTTGTTGTGGGGGTGGGTTCCCAGAGGACTGCAGGCGATTTGCAGGTTCTGATGAGAGGGCTGTTGTGGGCTGGAACACCTGCCTGTGCGGTTATTCCTACAGGCTCGCATGAAAAGGGGTTGGATGACAATGTCAACAATCTTTGGCCTCCCTCAAGACATTCAGCGAGTGTGGTGAAACATTGTATAACATGAGAGTGCAGAAACAGACCAGACACATACGAAAGGGCGGGGCTAACCTGGCAGGAGTGTGATCAGTGTGGGTCCAGGAAGGATAACATGTGGCGGGGACTTAATGTGAAAGTCAGTGAGGGACACAGTAAAAATAGGGCAGACCAAACTTTTGGGATTGTTTAAAAAAACATGTTTTTTTCTTTTTTGGGCATCGGAGTTCAAGAGGCGTCAAGAGCTGCCCTTCAAGAGAAGTACATTCTGTGATAGTGTGGACGAAGGGAGGTACCCCGCAGTGGATGTCGGTGCCAAGGAAGGGAGCAGGGGGTGGAAGGAATAGAATAGGCTGTGTGGAGTAGAAGTTGGCAGCGGATTTCGGAGGAGGGGAGAGGGTAGTGAGTGCGTGCGAAGAGGAGTACTGTAGAGAGAAAGGGAGTGGATGGGAGGAGGCCCCATGGAGGAGGAGGAGCGAGAGAGAGAGAGAATGGAATGTGCTTGTGAGATAAGTGCGTGTGTGCACGAGAGACAGAGCCGCTGAGAGTCTTCCAAGAGCACATGAACGCCGGTGATCAGGTCTGTCTCGTGGCCCCTTTCTTGCTGAGTAATCTTAAGAATTCTGTCTGTAATCAAAGCCTATGTCAGCATCTTTACTGCTTGAGCAATGATGAAAAAGACGAACAGATTATCACTTTTGCGCTGTGGACCCGTCTCCCCCTAA
Source organism: Lissotriton vulgaris (assembly GCF_964263255.1). Lineage (NCBI taxonomy): Eukaryota > Metazoa > Chordata > Amphibia > Caudata > Salamandridae > Lissotriton > Lissotriton vulgaris. The sequence goes on along the minus strand of NC_141699.1, from coordinate 880,725,871 downwards.
CTGCATGTCTGAAGTCAAGAATGTTAACACTAGTGTGGAGCCACAACCAGAACATGTAACTTATTTGCCCTTAAATTCAGAAACTGAATGTACCGGGATAGGTAAAGTGACACGTTCAACTTGTGGCTATAAGCCTGTGCAATGCCATCGCACATTGAAGCCATGGCATGCTTTTAAAACACACACAAGTGCTTTTGCCTGTTTAGAATGGATTCAAACTAGCATTGGCGAACAGGAATGAAAACAAGAAAATACGAGAAGGAAATACGAGAAGGGAGGGGAGAATGGCAGCAGCAGATGAGCCTGATTAAAGCGGATGAAAAGGGAGGGGGGAGGAGAGAGTGCGATGCGAGCAGCAGCAGGGAAGGGGGCATATTACGAGGGAAGCCGGATGGGGGCGGGAGAGCCTGGTGGGGGAGCGTGAATGCGCGAGGGGAGGCAGGCGGATTGGGAGGGAAGCCTGATGGGGGCGGGAGAGCCTGGTGGGTGGGCGTGAATGCGAGAGAGGGGAGGTGCTGGTGTGGGAGGGGGGAGATGCTGGTGTGGGAGGAGTGCTGCTAGGGGAGGAGAAGCCGGATGGCGCGAATGCGAGAGAGGGGAGGTGCTGGTGTGGGAGGGGGGAGTTGCTGGCGTGGGAGGAGTGCTGCTAGGGGAGGACTGGGCTGGGCTTGGATGCGATGCGCACTGCATGAAAACCGCGGGGCTGAAAGCCCTTTGGTTTGAAGATGTTTTCGCCACATGAATTCTCGCTACGCTCGATGCGCGCATCGATAGGTCGCGAGACCTAAAAAGGAAGGGGGCAAGGACACACCCATGCCTTACCCCCCTCCTGATGGGGAAAGAGGCAGTGCGCTCTCCGCCCAAGCCAAAACAAACGCATTTGTGCCTTTGCTCCACTATAGAGACGCTTAAGAAAGTGAATAATATTATACTCCACCCCCAGGGTTTCTAAAATCTCCCATAGTTTAACATGCCTCACACAATCGAAAGCCGCAGTGAGATCAACAAAAGCTAAAAACAATCTGTCCTTCACCCTGATGTACTTCCCCCATAAAAATAGCTAAGTTGAGGCTCTGTTCTACTGTCCCTAATCCTTTGCGAAATCCATATTGGATATCAGATAAGATCTGATTTTCCTCTGCCCAATCCTGTAGGTGTTCCAAAATAATTCGCCCAACTACTTTGGCCAAGGAATCCAATTACGAAATAGGCCTGTAACAGGCAGAATCCTGACGGTCCCCTTTTTAGGTCTCGTCTACGCAGCGTGCAAGCGCAGCTTAGTAGGGGCCTCTTGGAAACGCTCTGTACTTCGTTGGAAACTCGTGCATGTTTTGCACTGTTTCCAATGAGATCTCGTGCATGCAGAGCGTCTGCCTTGCGGGAGCGAGCAGTGGCGCCATCTGTTTGTAATTATCGCGACTTGCTGCTCGCTCCCGCAAGGCAAACGCTCTGCATGCACAAGTACTCTAACTTTTGCGCTGCGGGCCGCGCTTGTCTTTCAGCGCTTGTTTCACAATTGCTGATCCACCTAAAAATGCTCAAATATAAAACAATGTGGCGCCGATTTTACAACAAACGCCATGCTTTAATGTTATTTGCAGCTTGGCACCGTCACATCACTAGAGCCCGCCCCCACCACCACCTTTCGCTCCGACATCTCTGCTCGCAGTTTCCTCCATTTTGAAATAACAGCACCGACTGCGTGAGTAAGCGCCTTCTTTTAACATGGCCCCTGCTTCACGGGCAGCCACGCACGTACCAGGCAAAGTGCTTTTTTTAAGATTGCTGTTCCACCCAAAAACGCTCAAATGTAAATCAATGCAGTTCCGATTATACAAGCGCATGCTTTATTTGCAGCTTCAAAGCGCTGCGCTTTATTATTATTTGCTGGTGCTGCTCTTTTTTCACTATTGCCCGCCAACCTCGATTTTTAAAAAAATACTCAAATTTACATTAGCGTGGCGCTGATTTTAAAAGCCCCAGGCTTTAACTTTATTTGCTGCTTCATCTGCTCCCCCCCAGCCACCAAAATCAGGCTGCCCATTTGACGCTCCTCTCACGTCTTCACCAGCGGCAAAAGCCTCTTCCAACCATAATAATCCGCCGCTGTGCCGAGCTCCAACCTGCCCACATCCCCACCTCCCCTGAAGCAGCTGATCAGCAGCCCACAACACCAGAACAAGTTGTGTGGCTGCCGGAACCCGATGCATGTGAGTACTGGTTTTGTTACATATATCTTTAAAATACCAACTTACTTACATAGACTCGCAAATGGTACAGTTACTTATGCCTTCTTGGCTGTGTGTAGGAGACATGCCACATTAGTTCTCCGAAATGCATTCTACTGCTCAAAGGATTAGGATATAAGATGCATGGAAACAGGATTAGGATATAAGATGCTTTTTCTTTACTAACACGCTTCCAAGTTGGACATAAAAGCCTAGTTAGAAAGTTATTGTTTGTTCGGTGACAAAAGATTTTTTTTCTAGACCATGTTCAGGAACATTCTTCCTGCTTTCCATCACGTGTGAATTAACTCTATCAAGCGCATTTTTGCCAGGACCGTCCCAGGGCAGTTGGATATACATTTTTTTTTCTCTCATTCTGAACAAAAATGACTGTGCTTCCCTTATATGATGTCTGCATAAACCGAAAGTTGCATATCTGTGTTCGCACAGTCATGTACCCTTTGTTGCACCCACAGCTGCTAAGAAACTAGGGAAAATGTATATTTATAATACTGACCAGGATTTAAAATACTGCTATTGCAAAAAGCACAAGTTCTGAGGCCTCCCAAACTAGGACAAAAAATTTCAATTTTTCTTTACTTCCCCTTATTACCCCAGTAGGATAGCATTACAATTAGAAGGCCTTTTCCAACTAGCCTCTTCCTTCCCACATCTGTTTTGTTCATTCCTCCCTCCCATCCATGAGCACCATCTAGTACTGTGCTTGGCTGCTAGCTGAGGAGTTCAAACTCTCTCCTTATTAGTTTGAGACTAACACCAACCTATTTCCTACTAGAAGAATATCCTCTGTAAATGTGCTTTGTTCAAGCCCCCTGTAAAATGTATTAACACAAATGTCACTCAGCGCCACACACTACCACGCCAAACAATTTAACTCTACACATTTCCATTCCATAACCCATAATTCCACAACAAACAACATATTTCAACTCAACAACACAACTACATACATCCAATCCACACCACAAAATTCCACATCATGCCACATAATTCAACACACCACATAATTAAACTCCACAACATACCACTCCACCGCACAAATTGGCATTCCACATAATTACACTCTAACACACAATCCCACTCCACATAATTCAAGTAGACTTAATACCACATAATTACTATCCACATTTTTCCATTACACACCATGCCCTGTAATTCCACTACACAAATCCATACCAGACAATTCCACCACATACAATTCCCAAACGAACAATTCCAAGCCGCATAATTCCACTCCACACACATCCACTTCAATCCAAAACACATGGGTAAAACACATTCTCATTTACAACACCAATACCTCTAACTCTCACAAATGTGAGACCAATTTGCATTGCAAATTCTTGTTTGAACATAGGAACAATGGTGGATTCCACCCACATTGAGGCCTGGCAACTAGCATTTATAATTTGTGTAATAGTGGGGGCCCAGAGGTTAATGTTGGACTTATATAGGTCCACCTGGACCTCTTCTGGGCCCGAGGCCTTGCCACCTGAACTCGCTAAAATAGCTCTATTTACTTCCTCTAGGGTAAACTGAAGGTCCAGGATATGGATGGGAATTTCATAAGTATCACTATGATGACCAATACAAATTTCTTGCCCATTGTATATCTTAGAGAAATGAATCCAATGGGCCTCAGATAAGGCTATTTCAATGGCCGGACCCCCACCTGAAGACCGAAATGGTGTTTTGACTGCTTTCCAAGAAGAAGCACTGTCTTTCAATTGTGAGGCTGTATGAAGGGACTCGCATGATTCTTTTCTGAAAACTTTCTTTCTTTCTAGAAGGGCTGATTTGTAATCCCTTCTGGCCTGCCTAATCTTGATAATATTCCTCTGTGTATTTTGCAACTCACATTTCAAACAAGTATATGCTCGGTGCACTTCGTGTCAAACCACCGCTGAGCAGTCTTTTTTCCACCCTGTTTAAATAACACTTCGCTTACCGCACCTATTATTACATGAAAGGAGGATAGAATGCTCTCGGAAAAGGCTAGCTCACTCAGGCAGATGTCAAAAGCAGGTCTACACTTAGTAACCAGGTGTTTTACAACTACATCCGGGTCCACCATTGTAGTGTAGTTCCTATTTCCCAATAGGCCCTGCGCATTGGAATAACATAAACAGTAGTATCGACGTAGAAGTGCGGATCTTCCAGGCCTCAACTGACTATGCTAAACTTAATTGGGTTTGTTACCAACTAGCTCAGAGGTCACTGGAAACTTTCTTGACTGAATAGGAAGTGATCAGCTTCCCTGGTACAGACAAGAAGGGATTCAGTTTTCCAACAACCGTGCAACATGACAACTTTGCTCCTCAGATAAGAGTCAATCTCTAGAGTCGTGTGAACAATAGATAGTTATTTTTCTCAGTCAGTGGTTGTGCAGATTACTTTCACAATATGTAGAGAATAGAGAGACGGGCGTTTTCAATAAAGGGTAACATTTATTGAACAGCCTTTCTTCTCGTACAAGAGAAATGAATTGCCACAATTGCAAGACTTGTTATTATAAAAAGTACGTACAGTAAGATGAGTATTGCGAAATAATACTGTAAAAGCATTGATATGGTTTCTTAGCCATACAATGGTTTAAAATGAATAAAACATATATACATTCATATATACATTAGGCTAAAATTCTCAACTGGTGCTTCTAACTACGCCTACCCCAGTGTACCTGACCTAAGCCTAATACTTGGGAGGGGAGTAAGTAAGTAGCTTTAAGTTAAGTTGGTTTTGCCAAGGTTTGCTTCAAGAATTCTCTCTAAGGGTTTAGTCAACACCATACCTCTGGAATAGAATGATGGAGGTCTGGTATCTCCTTCAGGGGCTCGATATCCCAGTCACCCGCAAGGGTAGGCTGGAAACGCCGGAGCTGGATTTCTCTGCAGGAGAAAAGACAGCGTCTCTCTCAGCGCGTCGAGGAAGAGGAGGGGCAGCGTCCGCGGGCAGCTTGCATCTGCTGGGCTCTTGCAGGGGGACGGCTGTTCAGCTCCTAAGTTCACCACACCATCGTTCGCTCATTAGCAGCGATAGCAGTAGCGATAGCAGCGATGGTATCATCAGTAACGAGACAGCAACTTCAGCATTTGCTTAAGGCAACGTTGGTAATATTTATACCTGAAAGGTGCCTTGTTTGACGTAAGTTTTTGGACATAAGACGTCAATAAAGATGTCACTAGGAAGTGATCGTCTATCAGTGCTCATTAGAGTTCTATTACTAATCAAAACATAGCAAGCGGGGCTTTCCCAGGTTGCTGAGTTTTTATCTTGTTGAAGAACTCAGAGTGTTAATCTAGGAATCTTAGATAGTAACTTCTGCTATGTCATTGCACTAATTAGCTGCAAAGGAAGTGGCAGAGGAAGCGATTCTGAAATGTGGCTCTATTCGTGTGAGGCCAGAGACGAGTTTCTGAATATTGCATTTGATCGGTTATGCCAATATAGGGGTACAAGGGGATTATAGCCGTATAGGGGCATAAGGTCACAGTATCGATCAGGGTCCTAGATTAGAACGCAACACCATATTCCAGCGGAGAGTGTATCCGATAACTTTGTCAATTTTTACATTTGCTGAGGCCTGATCAACCTGTTCATTCCTTCCTCATTTACTAGTAGGGAGTAATATTGAAATACATAATGGAAAATGATCACTCCGTGGATTAACATCAACTGTAAAAGAATGCAGCTTAGATGCATGTGTGTTTGACAAAAATATATATAGTCTATTGTTGAACATAGGCTTCTGCCATTAAAGGTCTGCGGCATAGGAGCAGGTCTAACACATAACATAATTCATTTGTAAATCCTAGGTCCAGGTTAAAAACCAATTCATTGAACAGCTCACCTGTGCTAGAATGGCAAAAATGGGTGTTACTTATACCTTCTTCAACATGGAAACCACATATTGTATTATCCTCACAGGGGCACAATGCAGTTAAAATCTCCGGAAAATATTAGCATCTTATCTCTAACATTTATATTACACAAGGTTTTTAGTTCATTACCCAATTTCCTAACCACAGTAGAAAGGCTATCGGAGGGAATATTGTTATAGAAGTTAACTAGTACAATACAGTAAGAAACATTTGAGTGCAATATAAATAGTTTATAAAATGGGGACTCAAGATAAGACTTAATCTTATTCATATTTAGCTTGTTAGATATGTACGGACAGAGCCCACCTTTGGCTCTACCATGTAAACCCCCTACAGCAAGGGTATTAAACGTTTTATAACCGTTTATATGTAATGCTACCTTCAGCCAAGTTTCCTGAAAACATAAAATATAATATTTTAGTGTAAAATCCGGCCACTGTGGATTATCAAATTTAGAGCGTAGACCTGATGTGTTCCAGGATATAAGGCTAGAGCCAGAACTCCCATTCATACAAGGGGGCCTGGCTGCCACCAAATTGTGGGGGTTACAATCACTATGACAAAACTGTCTGAGCCATTACCTGAGGGTCAGATAATTCAAGGGAAGGGGCCTGACCCCGAGGAGTAAGGTCAGTGACCTGGACTTCCTTCTCTATAGAGGCCGTAAGTGACATAGAATTTTCCTTCTCTGTTATGATTAGGGTTCTATTATCCTGTCTTAACACCTTGTCTGCAGGATCCCCAAATCGGTCAACTTCAGATCTTAGACAATAACTCTAAGAGGCCAGTCAATCACCATCTTCTAATGTATTCAAGATATCAAAGTGATTGCTTATTGGAATTGCGTAATTTAGCTGGCTACCCTGATTAAACCTCTCATTCCTCTGCAGTATACCATATAGTCATACAGGGAGAACACAACATTTGTGATTGATGTCTTTGTGATGGCACCTTAACTACTCATATGGCAAGTTTCTTGATAGTTGTGTTAGATGTGGACTCACTACCATAACGTACAGACAAAGATTATTTGGTTTTGAAAAACGCTAATTCCTTTTCTTGATCATTGCTAATGTTCACTTTCTTCCATGTTATCTGGAACAATATTAGTACATTGAGTTACCCTTACCCAGCAAAATGTGTTCTTAAGATGCACTGTATTTGCGTCTTCTAATTACATTTTTCTGGAAACCAAAAATTAGCAAAAGAAAGACACTATCTGCACATAATTATAACACTGCAAGAGTAAGATTTCTTATATGCTCATACATGGTTTGATGCTCCCACTGTCGAAGATAAGAAATAAAATCTTTGTGGGTATTGTGCCAGATCATCATCAATTGGAATACGTTCCTCTTCTAAACTTCTGTTTATCAACAATATATCTATAAAATAAGTAATGTGGCCCCATTGCATTAACGATTTTCACTTGGTATGCTTCCACATCTTCCCCTGCCCTCAAAACAAAAACCTCCCTAAGTGGAACTGATTCAGAATATCCCTTGATGAAATATGGGGCATTTTTAAAATAATTTTCCTTGGTTGCATTACTCTCTCCCAATTCAGCTTAAATGTGAAGTTAAAACTAGCAAGTTCTTATCTCCCTCTGTGAGCCTACCTGTTGGGTATTTTGTTCCTTTATATTTTAGCATACAATAGCGCCTTACTATCTTATATACCCATACACAACTTATTTTACACCTTTTTTTTATTGTTCCCCAGGTATTTTTTAGCTCTACTATATCTTACATAGGCTGCCCCAAGGCCCCCCTATCACCCTACAAACACTCCATATTACCAGGGGGCTGCCAATAACCTTATACTGTACATATTATTACACTACAGTTTTTGCTTGCGCAACATTGCTTACTAACTTTTTGCCTTTTATGCGCCTTTATACACTTCAGATGTTATAAACCGCTATATTTCCAACCAAAATGTTTCCCTATTTCTGCTTACAGAAAATTATTTATTATACTATTTTTTATATGCACTGCTTAAAGCTTAAACAGGCAACTAAACAAGCAGTTACAAGTAAAGTCACCTTGCACAACAAAACACATTTTAAATAAATTGGTACAGCACTTGTAGTACCACCAACCTATATTTCTCTATACTATACTATATTAGACTATACTTTATACTATATTTTATCATAATACAAGCACACACAATCCCACTTCATAAACCTTCCTACACTTTACTCAACACCACTACATGCTAAACTACTCAACTCCAGTAGATTCCATAATAATTTCCTCTGCTCTATACTACACCACTTAGCTGTACCACACTACTCTCTATAGCAGGGGTCTCCAAACCGGTCCTGGAGGGCCGGATCCATGCCAGATTTTTAAAATTACTACTTGTATCTCAATGGGGATATCCCAAAAATGTGGAATGGATCTGGCCCTCCAGGACCGGTTTGGAGACCCCTGCTCTATAGGTCTACATAAACAAAATTCGAGCTAGTAATGTTGCATTAATATTTGCTACGCCAAAAACTCATACTTTTACTGATGTGAGACCTATTGCATTGCAAATGCTTGTTTAATATGTCTCAAAGATAGGTGTCCGTCAACGTCGGAAAGTACACTTTGAAATAAGAAAAAAACCAAATAACCACTGCATCATGACTCGTGCTTACTAATGCATGCAAGTGCTGGCGTCTTAACTCTGAGGCTTGCCATTATGTATTTTTATTTGTGCTTGTTCTTTTTGCTGATAATGAACAGAATCAGCAAAAAAAGCAGGGACAAGACGAAACTGTCAGCAACAGTTTTTAATTTTGAGGCCTATTTGGCTTTGCCAATGCTTGTTAGATTTCTACTTTTCATTTATTTGAACATTAGTGAAATTATTTAAGGATATGTCACTGGCTGGTCATTGAGATTACTGCATCTGTTTCTAACCCCTACTACTTCCTTGACTAATCCTTCGTTGCTGGACTATTCTATTTTAGTGTCCCTATATAGGCATTGGTTAATTTAGATATCCATTCTTAGTGTAATGGTTTTGGTGGCTCTGGGAAACAGTTTAAACAATTCTGTCACAGGATAAAGCTCAAAAACTACAGTCTTCCTCAGGACCTAAAAACGACGCACACCCAATGATAATATGCATGACCTAGTAAGGAGTTTGCATATTTATTTCATGTTTTGTAATCTAATGACGTTGCTAGAATTTAAAATGGCACCTTCAATATAGATTGGCATGTAATTCTACAATCGCGTTTTCTTGAAACTTAGTCATGGTGACTCAGCCTTTTTTGTTCTTGCAAGGCTGATAAAATGCATATGATAAATTATGAGACTCCTGTAATTTGTGCCTGAAGATTACATTTTTTGGAGGCATCATACAAGCCCCTCCCCATGACGAATGCAGACAGACTGAGCCATTAATTGATTAGCTTTCCCATACAAACTCATTAGCAGCTGTTTGAGTGCCACATTTCTAAACAAATATACTGCATTCGTCCTAATTAGTGGCTAGATGACATAAATGTGACTCGTTGGAACGGGCCAGATTGCAATGGCCTTCCTTGCACCTTCTTTCGGAAGAACTGTGGACTAAAGGAAAGAGATGAGTGCGGACTGGTAGGAGAGAGTGCTAGTTGTTATGAGCTCACATTAATTGATGCAAGTTAGCAATCCTGATGAACGTAGCTTGACTCACCCTTTGTTTCCTTGTTCATCTCTAATTCTTGACTCCAATTCTCTTTTCAGAAAACCATCTTTAGTTCTGGTACACCTGTTGCAGCAGCAACAGTGGCTCCAATACTAGCAACCAACACCCTGCCCTCGGCAACCACTGCAGGTAAGTCATGGCCCTATAGAACACGTGCAATTGTGAGTAAATTAAAAATATAGTGTGTTCTTATCTTCAATTCGACCCAAAACAACCCTATCTGTAATGGGGAACCAGAGCATTGATTTTTCAAAGATAATTAAAATACTTTAACTTTAAGGCCTTGGATACAATAAATCATTGCAAGCGGTTAGTAGCCAACAGGCTAAAACTCCTATTGGCATCTTCTTGGACTAGCCATAGCTGGCCAGGGCCATTCACAGGGACCACTCCGGTAAAGGGGGACCGTTTACCAGTTTTAAAAGTCCTCCATTGTTTTTTTTCACTCAAAGTGGTCCAGTCAAAAAGTGATTTTGATTCTGTGGAAGAATGCTGTATATATGAGAGGAGTTTTCCTGGGCCACCCTGGAGTTCACAAACTTCAGGGGTAGTTTCTGGTCTCAGGACTCAGTGTCTGAGCTAACCACAGAGGGAAATGGCGCTGCTGTTGTAGAGCTCGTGGTTTAGGCCCTTGCATCAGCGTTCTTTGGACACACCAAGAATCTCATCTTATGGCCTACTGAAGGCATTTGGAGGATGTTGGTGCAGTAGGAAGTGGCTCCGCACCTGGATCCCCTTCACCTGGTGGCTGGACGCCCTTTAGTCTCACACTGCCAGCACTACTGTGTTCTGGAAGAAGCGTGGAGCGGGCGCCTGACTTTGAGGCAGAGGCCCCCACCAGGGCCTCGGTGCTTACTCGGCCATGACCTCCCCTAGATCTTTTGGTGATACTGTGATGCTACTGGGCAACAGGACCAAAGTACACTGAAGGACACCTGCGACATGAGTATAGCAAGAGTTCTGAATTGCTCCTAACATGGAGGTTCACCAGACCATGAGCCGAGCGTCCTCTCCCCAAAGTCACAAAATGAAGATGCAGCAGATGACTCTGCTTCAAGTTGTTCCATCTTCCGCTGCTCAGTCATGAGGACTTGGTCCCCTGATCTGTCATACAATCATAAAGGATGTCCTCTGCCTTCATGATAAGTGAGATCCCTATTTATTTATTTATTTTATTTTGAAAGTTTTATATAGCGCGAACAAGATCTTCGCAGATATCAGAGCGCTTTACAGAGGAGGGGAGCATGTATACGCAGATACATCAATCATGTTAGGAGTACATCGAAGTGATATCATAAGACAATCAAGTAAATCAATTTCAGAGTCAACATAAGATACAAGGGTTCGAACAAGTAGTACAGATGAGTATCGAGTCTTTGTAGTTTTCCCCAATAGTCGTTCAAGTGTATTTAGCCATGAGGATTGCTTTTACTTCTCTCTTGAACAGTATGGTAGAGGTGATGAGCCTTGTTTCAGGGGGGAGCGAGTTCCAAATCCTGGGGGCCATTCCTGAGAAAGAGCGTTTATAGGTTTTTTCCTTGCGGAATCTTTTAGGCTTTAGCAAAAGATTGTTTGTGCCTCTAGTGTTCCTGGAGCCTCCAGAAATCGTCAGCTTCTGAGCGAGGTATCCAGGTGAGCTCAGGTGTACAGCCTTGTGGGTCAAACAAGCGATTTTCAGGTGTATTCTGGCTTCAAACGGCAGCCAGTTCAGGGATTTGAAGTCAGGGGAAATGTGCGAGTGTTTTTTTGATCCAGTGATAAGTCTCGCTGCGGCGTTTAGAGAGGCTCTTATGGGTGCCGTAGTAGCTAGGGGGAGACCGCAGAGGGCGGTGCTGCCATATTCTATTCGAGGTATGACTAGTGATTGTACCGCAGTTTGGAAGTCTTTGGCTGGAAGGAAAGGTTTAAGTTTCCTGAGGGTGTTGATTTGGTAGTTTGCTCCCTTAGTTGCTTTGTTGATGTGTTCCTGCATGCTGAGATTGGTGTCAAGTGTTATGCCCAAGGATTTCGCTGAGTCCACGATGGTGGGTTGGACATTGAGTGCTGTTAGGTCTTTAAGCCACATTTGCGCGGTAGTGATCTTCGCGGGAGGTGCGATCAGGAGGAACTCTGTTTTAAGGGCATTGAGTTTGATATGATTAGCGGCCAGCCAAGATTGGGTGCTTCTGATCGTTGAGTTCAAAAGCGTGATGTCTTTGTGTGATTGTAGTTTGAGATAGAGTTGGGTGTCATCAGCATACATGTGGAAATGTACATTGGATTCTTGCAGCAAGGTGGTGAGAGGTTCCACAACTAGGTTGAACAAAGTTGGGGATAAGGAGGATCCTTGTGGTACGCCTAGCGATACAGGTCTTGGTGCGGACATCAAGTTGTTGCTCTTGAATTTCTGCGACCTGTTATGCAGAAAAGAAGTGAACCATTTGAGCACAGTTCCAGATAGGCCCATTCTTGTGTTTAATAGTTCGAGTAGGTTCTCATGTTTGACGGTGTCAAATGCGGAGGAGAGATCAAGGAGGATAAGGAGGCAGGTATCATTATGATCTAGTATTTGGAGGGCGTCATCGATTATGTAAATCATGGCAGTTTCCGTACTGTGATTGGCTCGGAAGCCTGATTGGTGAGAGTTGAGGAGATCAAATTGATTAATATGTTTGGTCAGTTGTATTTGTGCGCATTTTTCCAGCAGTTTGGCAAGAGTCGGAATGTTGGTAATGGGACGGTAGTTGTTTAGGTCCGAAGGGTCGGCTGTAGGTTTCTTTAGCAAAGGTGTTACTTGTCCAACTTTGAGGGAGTCTGGAATGATCCCTTGTTGAAGTGAGCTGTTAATGATTTTGGTCCAGAGTGGAAGGAGCGACGGGGTAAGGACTTTTACAGCGTTAGCAGGAAGGGGGTCTGTGAGGTGATTGGATGGTTTCAGAGTGCTGAGCAGTTTGCCAATTTCTTCTTCCGTGTAGGTGACCAAGGTTGACCAGGTTGCATTGTTTTTTGGTTTAGTGGGTGTTATGTAGTGGGGTTTGGGATAGAGGCTTGCGTCCATGAGGAGATCATTCTTTATGTTATCCGTTTTTTGGTTAAAGAAAGAGGCGAAGTCTTCGCAGGAAGGGGCATTGCACATAGTGTTGAGAGGTTGGGGTTGTTCTTTGGTTTGTGAACGGATAAGCTCAAACAGCTTTCTCGGACGGTTTTTGGCTTGGTCTAGCTGACGGCTGAAGAAGTCTGATTTTGATCGTTTTATTTTCCTGAAGTAGGCATTTCTCTTTTTCTTCAGGTTTTTTAGGTTCAGTGCAGAGGGGGCTGATCTCCAGGAGCGCTCTGCCAATCTCATGGCACGTCTATCGTCATTGAGACTCCCGTCATACCAGGGATTGGAGATTTTTGTGGTGGCTTTTTTTAGCTGCAAGGGCGCGACTTCATTAATTATTGCGGTCATATTGTTAAGATAGTGATCAGTCAAGGATTGGACGTCCTTCACGCCAGCCGGAGGAAGTAGTAAGTTGTAGCTGTTGGAGGGCAGAGAGTTTGAGTTTAGTTTTTTCATGTCTCTTTTCCAGACTTTGGGCCTGGCGGATTGGATAGGGTTAAATTGAACTTTTTCATTGATGAAGAACGTGATGATATGATGGTCCGACCAGTCACAGGGTTGGATAGATTCGAGTTGGATAGCGGCCTCTTTTGAGATGATAAGGTCGAGGATAGAGCCTTTCTTGTGTGTTGGACTGTTGCAAATTTGTGCAAGGTCAAGGGCGTTGAGGAAATTCTTCAGACCTTTTACCACCGCATCATTATGATCATTCCAGTGGAGGTTGAAATCCCCAAGGTATATTTGTGTGAGTTGCCGGCCGGAGTTGGTTGAGATCATGTCCATGATTTGTTGGGAGAAGGTGAGGTTGTCACCGGGTGGGTGGTAAACGCCGTGAAGAGTGCAGATCGGTTTGCCCTGACTGATAATATCTAGGTTGATGTATTCACAGGACGATGGGGAGGGCGGGGAAGGTGAAGATACTTTCAATACAGAGAGGTTGCTCCTGTATATACATGCGATTCCACCACCTTTTTTATTGCCAGACCTGTCGAGTCTAGTGATGAGGTAGTTGGGGGGAACCAGAATGTCCATTATAGGTGTAGAAGACTCTGTTAGCCATGTTTCAGTCATGATGATTAAGTCCAGATCCAATTTTAGGATGAGATCGGCGATAGCGACGGAGTGTCTAGCGGCTGATCTGCAGTTTAGGAGAGTGCATTTGAGACGGGGTGTGTCGAGGGTGGAAGGGTGCTTTAGGGCGAGGGGGACTTTACTGTGGTTACTATGGATAGCGACTCTGTTGTTCAGTGTGGGGGGTCTAAGGGGATTGGAGTGAATCGTAGGTATGGCAGTGAGTGTGTCGGGTGTGTTGCTGAGGGGAGCTGGGTCATAGGAGCGGAGGAGGGTGATTGTGTCTAGGTCCGAAAGAGGGTTGCAGGAGCGACGGGGGTGGTTTTCACGATTGTGAACAGGGATTGAGGTCCAGTGTGGTGGAAGTCGAGTGCGTGAGTTCGCCGCCCGGGTGGAGGACCAGTTGGGAGGGGTGGTGATGGTGGAGACGCGTGAGTGGTGTCTGGGGTGTGTGCTGAGTAAATGTTTGATGATGTGAATGTCTTGTTTGATCTGTTGGAGAGTGTTGGGCGGGGGGTGGCTGGAGTGTGATAGACAGAGTAGTTGTTGTTTGATGCTGTACATGTCTTCTTTGAGTTGGAGGAGGGAGGCCGTAATGTGGTCCACTGAGGGACATGTGTTGGAGGTGGGGATGGGAGGGTCAGGCGTGGATGACATAGGGGGGAGGTTGGTGGTGTGGATGAGAGTATTGGTGGTGGGCGTAGAATGCATGGTGGAGGATGGGCGTTTATTAGTGGTGAAGAGGGTGGAGGTTGGGTGATGGGGGGTAAGACTGGGGGGGTAGTGGGATTGTAGATGGTTCTATTTAGAGAGGGTCGAGTTGAGCTGATGGAGGTGGAGTGTTCTGTGTGATTAGTTAGTGGGAGGAAGTGGGGGCTGAGAATGGGTGGGGATAAAGGGTGGGGTTTGCCATTGTGTGTGTCGGTCTGATGTTGATCTAGGATAGGCGGGATGCGGGTGGGAGCAGTGGTATCAGGGGTGAGAGGAACGGGGATGAGGGCTGGTGTGTAGGTGGAAGGAGTGGGGTTGTTGTTGTAAGAGGGAGAGAGATCTATGTCTGTGTTTGAGGGATGTGGGATAGCTATGGTAGGTGGGGGAATGACTAAGGTGCCGGGAATAGAGGGGTGGTGCATGTCTTTTTGGGTGGGAGCTGTGGTATCAGGGGTGGGAAAGTGGATGAGGGCTGGTGTGTGGGGGGAAGGGGTGAGGTTGGTGTAAGAGGGTAAGTAATCTATGTCTGCTCGACGGGAGTGAGGTAGGTATGGTAGGTGGGTGAGTGACTGGGGTGTCGGGAGTAAAGGAGAGGTGCATGTAGTTTAGGGGTTGGGGTGGATTAGAATGGGTGTGGTTTGAGGCTGCGGTGTCAAAGGGTGACGGGAATGGGTGTGGTATGGGAGGGTGACAGGGTGAGGTTGTAGGGGGGGGGAGGGGGTATCGCTGGAATGTGTGGGTGAGGGATCTATGTCTGTAAATGTGGAGTGCGCGATAGCTACCTTAGGTGGGTGAATGTCTAAGGTGCCGGGGGTGGAGGGAAGGTGCATGCCGTTTTGTGGTTGAGCTAGGTTAGGAGGGTTGTGGTTGGGGGCTGTGAGTTCAGGAGTGATGGGCCTGCGGATGCTATGAGTGGGTGTCCGATGACTGGTGAGGTGCTGTTTGAACGTGGGGAACAGATTGTCTAGTAGTTCCAGGTTCTTGTCTGTGGATTGAATTAGGATAATCCCGTTATTGTATATAGTGATGGTTGTTCTGCCAGGGAAAAGTTGTGATGGGGTGATGGTAAGTTTTAGGCCATGCGCGAAATTCCTGGAGGTGGAGACGGAGAGTAAGGTGCGGAACGTGTTTCTCCATTGGGCTCTGCGTGTGGTGTGGAAGATAATATCAATGTTCAGTGAACCATTGACTGGTGAGAAGTAGGTGTCTGCACACGGAGTTTCAGGGTGGGACCTCAGGAAGTTGTGTTTAAAGCGTTTAGCGGCTTTTTTAGTGAGTGCTGGTGGGTAGTTGATTTTATATGTGTGTTTGCCGACGGGTTCCATAATGGGAGAACAGTCTAGATAGGTGTAGGGGGGGGGGTGTAGGAAGGAGGGTGTAGTAGGGAGGGTGCACTGTCCTAGACAGTTGCGAGGGCCTAAGGTGATACTAGTGCGTTCACAGTAATGCTATGTGCAGAGTACAGCCGACGAAAATAGTGAGATAATTGGGAGAGACACTAGTGAGCTGCCAAGGTATTTGAGGTAGTAGTTGGTGCGTGCAAGAACAACTGACACTAGTGAGTTGCCATGGTAATTGAGGTAGTACTCGGTGCATACGAGATTAACACTTGATATGGGTGCGAGTTGCACAAGTATAGGGTGCGCACTAAGGATATGAGGGAGCAGAATAAAGTGAGCAGTTAACATATATGCGATAGTAATCGGTGTATATGGGAAGGGACAATGTGATTGCAGGTTACATCAGTGACAAGACTATGTGAGAGAAAGCCGACAGTACGATTAGGAATAGGGGTGAGTTCGATGTAGGTTATAAACAAGTGCTGAACAAGTAGCAGTATAATACTGACTAATACTGGAATAAACCCTGAGCAAGCCGTAATAATATCTATGTAAATATGTAGGGTACGGAGTCTGTGACAGAATACCATTGCACACATAACTTATATGAGTCAACAAGTGACATTGGTGAACGGCAACGAAAAATATGAGGTATAACATATGAAATATATATGAGGTATAACATATGAAGTATAGCCCTGAGAAAGAAAAACTTGAATAAGATAAAATAAAATAACTGTGCAGACCATACAAGTATCTAGATCAAAGGTGCCAATAGTGAGTAGTCACAATATGTAAGGTACAGTGATGGAATACAGTTGCACACATAGATTAAATGACACATATTAAATGGCACAGCAAGTGGCATTAGCGAGCAGCAAAAGAAAAAGAAGAATATATGAGGTAGCAAACGGTGCATTACCGGTGACTATAAAGTGGGACGTGCAAGATACAGTTAGGAATATATAGAATATAATGCAACTGTACGAGGCATTAATATATGGGTAGCAATTGCAATTGGTGCAGAAAAAGAATTTTATTGATGAAAGAATATGCTTGTTCCATGTTTGATCAGTTTTGCTCTGCTGTTGGAGGGTGAAGCAAGGGGTTATTTGTTAGGTCGTCCTGCTCTTTGATCTATTGGATTAAGGTTGCGGGCAGGACCGGGATGGAGAAAGGATATTGATTAGGGCAGGGGCTTCAGCTGATATGCCCTATTCTTTGAGGGGACTGTAGGGAAGTGCCCTTTTATGCAAGGTTGCCCCAACGTTTTGCCTGATGTTACTGCTCTTTGACTAAGTTTGCCTTGGTTTCCTGCCTACAAGGTACTCAGAGCCTAGGTTCATACCCCAAAACTGTACTGTTTCAACCCCAATTGGCAACTCTATGGCCACATGTAAGTGCCTTGTAAAAGGAACCATGGGTGTCAAGGGCACTGTGACCAGAAGGCCTCTAAGGACTGTAGCACATATTGTACCACATTTGGAGGCCCTGTACCTTAACACTCACACACTGCCTTTGCAGGCTTCATGTTTTAGTAGAGAACAAAGTGAAGAGTTGACATGGCACATATCCACCATTGGTTCTGGCCCCCACTTTGGTGGGAAGAACGGCGGGAAACCCCAAGTGAGGAAAGGGGGTGTGGCAGCCTCTGCCAACCCCACCCCTCAGGTGGGAGAGGCGAGGTGAAGAACAACTCTCGGCTCCCGCCATCTTGAGGATGGGGAGCCCTACCCAATCAGAGCTAGGCTCCTGCCCCTCTCCCACGGGAGAGTGGCAGGATAGGGGTGTACTCACCCCAGGACAGGGACCCATTGTTCCCTGCTCTCGCCCTACCTGTAACGCCGCTAAATGTAGTATTTAGGGGCACCCTGAAGCTTTCTTCCTCGGATCCCGATTTTGAAACAAGAAGAACAAGAAGAAAGAAGACCTTCCGTGCAGCTGCTAACAAGAGGACGACACCAACTGACTTGGCCCCAGCCCTGTTAGCCTGTCGATCGTTGAACCTGCTAAAACCCCGGCGTCTCCAGTGGTCAGCAGCCTCGAAACCCAGCAGGACCTGACTGTCTTGCTCATCTAAAGACTGGGACTCCCACGAGCAGTGGTTCTGCTCAAACAGCAACAACCTATGGTGCCAGCCAGGAACCGCGAATCCAGCACACTCTGCACCCGCCGAGCCCGGCCCCCGCCCGAGTGGACAAAGACCACAAGGACGTCCCCCCGGTGACTGTGACCCGGAATCCAGCACCCAAAGACCCTCCTTGACGCTCCTGACGAGGCCTGCGACCTCACAACCAGGCACCCCTCCGACCGTGACCAGCTGAGGCTAAGATTTCCCAACACCAAAAGACACCCCTGCACCCGGCTCCCCACGGCCCCCTGTGCCCAACTCCTAGGTGTCTACCTATCCTCCAAGATCCCAACTTACCTCTCGAAGTGATGGTCGCACCTGAAGAATCTCAGTCCCCGAGCCTGCAGCTTTTGTTTAACTTCTAGTTCTCCCCTTGAAATACATTGGAAGCCCGAAGGTCAAAAAGCACCCTGCACCCAGCCTCCTGAGTGCCACTGGAAGTGCAGCAACTATCCTATCCTACTTCCCCACTTGCCCTGTGTAAGTGACCAGGAGCCCAGCTTACGGCATCCGTGTGGCCTGCCTGCTAGCAGCCACCAATCGAAGGTCCCCTATCCGCCATAGGATAACATTGGGCCTACTCATTCTGCACCCGGCTGCCCCTGTGCTCCTGAGGGTGTCACAACTCCACTTACCTGACCCTGGGAGACCCCTGAGTCTACCCCCAGAACCTTAACCCCTTCGCTGCAGGGGTTAATCCTCCGCTGTGCTGGGGGGGAGGGGGGCGCGCACAGCGCCCCCATGCTCATGATGAGCTGAGCTCATCATGAGCTACGGCGCTCCGGTGCTCATGACGAGCTTAGCTTGTCACAGGTGTATTACCTCCCGTGGAACGCTCAGCACAGGAGGGGAATTCTCCCCGTACCGGAGCGTTCCACGGCTCATGACGAGCTGAGCTCGTCATGAGCACCGGAGTGCCGTGGGCCTCGAAGAGGTTAACTCTGCCAGCCGAGTACTTACCCAAAGACCGATAACTTGATTTTCCCCATAGGGTAACATTGGCTTGGTTTCACTGTGAATTTCTTCTGTCGAGTTTAGCAACTTTCAAATATTCCTTAAAAATCGTCCGAACAGCAAACTCGAAATTACTCACCTGCTACCAGGAGAGAACCTGGTGCTGGATCTTTGTGCCCAGCACTGACCTTCAAAAGTAATTATAACCGTGATTTACTGTTAATCCAATTTTCCTCCATAGGAATACATTGCCTGGTTTTTGCCAGAATTTCTTCTGTCAATTTTCAATACATACAAATATTCCTTAAAAATCGCCTGTGTATCAAAAACAATTTCTTTCAACTGTTTACAGGAAATGCACCAGGGCTGAATCCAGGATCCAGCCCTGAGTAAGAAAAACATTTGTAAGTGATTTTATTGCATTTACTTAACTTCTATTGAGTTCAATGTTATTTTGTATTTACCTTGTGTTGCATATTGCAACTACTGTATCGATTGCATTCCAAAGTCTTTTGCTATTATAAAGTATTCTTTGCATCATCTCATTCTGAGAAAGTATCTGATACCTATTTGTGGTTCTAAAATAAACTATATATTTTATATACAAATCAATTGGCCTGGAGTTCAGTTCTTGAGTGTGCGAGACCATTTGCTTACTGAGTGTGTACAACAAATGCTTTACACTGTCCTCTGATACTGCCTTACTGCTCGACCAAGCTACCACATTAGAGAGTAAGGTTATATCTAACTTTAGCCTCTGCCATAACTCTGGGGACTGTGGACTCTGTGCACTGTACCTTACTTTGGTCCAGTATATACAGAGCAACTTTCTTACACAACCTTTATAGAAAGCTATCCTAGTGGTAGCTATGGAGAGCAGCCTTCAGGCTAAGTATCGAAGGAGTACCAGTGCTGTCATTTTCTCCCTCTAGGAGGTTGGAATCATACCTCCCCCGCCATTACTGGTGGTGAGATATAATTCCAAGGTGTTTGACACCAAACACAACCTGTTTCCTTGCAGCCATTTTAAAGTTGGCATTTACAGCGAGGTTATAATGAACCTAAGAGTATATGGTTGGCCGCATCACAGAACAACCCCGGAGCATAGATTCCAAAGGCTGCAGAGGGGCTCTGCTCATGCATGGGCACCCTCTCACGCAAAACCCAGCACCCTGCCTTCAGGATTGATAAGGCCTACCATAGGGGTGACTGATAGGTTTTAATATGTGCAGTGATATAAGGTAGATATAGGGAACCTATATCTAAGTAAGGGTTGCATACACCACCTTATGCAGGCTGCTGTAACAGACCTGTTGTGCCATTTTGAATGGTCTCCCATGGGTTGCATAATACATGCTGTAGCCCGAGAGGCCTCTGGGGTACCTACGCCCTGGGTAAATAGTATACTATATACTAGGGACTTATAAGGGTACCCCAGAATCCAATCTGGAGTGTACCTAAAGTACATGCAATCGTTTTAGAGGAGAAAGCAGCTAGGCTGGGGTCCTGGATAGCAGAAGCCCAGACAGACTAAGTCGAAAACACATTAGCAAAAAGTGGGGGTAACTGTAAGAAGCAGATCCTACTCTCCTACAGCGGAGGTGTAAGCCTTCCACTATGAGGAGATCAGACATATCCGCAAATGTCCTATTTCCATTCAGTGGGCTACCCTCCTCACAGAATTCCTGCAAGGGGCTGGAAATAATAATCTCCACTATGAGGAGATCCGACATATCCGCAAACGTCCTATTTCCATTCAGTGGGCTACCCTCCTCACAGAATTCCTGCAAGGGGCTGGAAATAATAATCTCCCCCATGTGAGTTATATTGACCAGCCTGGTTGTATTGCCTTACATGTTTACCGGTATGGACTCCTCTTCTCAAAACCCAGATTGGTACACTGCCCCACCCCACCCCCCAATATCGATTGTATGGCGTGGCCAACCCCCACTTCCCAATATCGATTGTATGGCGTGGCCAACCCCCACCTCCCCCGAAGGCCCATCTACTCCACCTCCTTCCCTGCTGGCCTGCCTACCTGTGGGTTATGCTAAGCCACACTTAGTGACATTATCTCAACGAATACACCTACCCTTGATCCAGTGCTTTACTCAATAGTTTGGTCTGTTGCTGCCACCTATGTAACCTGTCCACTTCCTTTTCAGTTCCTATTTGCCCCCCAGTTAATGACACCGCAACAGGGTACAGGCTGAATTCATCAGCATGTGACGTCTTTTATTAGTAATTTTTGTTGAAATATCTATCGAATATATGAACCACTGTGTGCTTTTTAGCTATCTATGTCTGCTCACATGGCATGATTCTTAACAGTGTAACTATTGGCGACACACCTTGTCGCAGCTGTTTTATATATTGTAAAACTTAATAAAAACATTTTTTTTTTTAAAAAGTGGAAAACACTCAAAGGTCACAAGCAGCATCCACTGCTGCGTGGATCGCCACCACAACTTCAGAGATAGATGACCTTGAGATGTACTGTAGGAAGCTGGCTCGGTATATACTATACCAAATTGAGTAATCGTGTTCACAGAGTCCAGTGGAACCCCAAAAGTTGGCAGAGGTAAAAATAGATAGCACCTTACTCTCTATTTGTGTTAGTGTGGGCAAGCAGTAAGACTTTATTAGAGTGTAGCGTTAGACATTTGTTGTACACACTCGGGCAACAAATGATGTCACACACACAACGACTGACCTGAGACCAATTTGTTTGTATAAAAATATTATTTAGTTATTTTATTTCAAGAACCAAGCAAAACTTGGCGCAGGTAGGTGAAATAATACTTTGCTAAATCTTATGCAGTGATTTACAGTTGAATGCAGGCATCCATGCAGTTGGTTGAATTACAGGTAAGTCAACAGTTCGAAATTACTTTTTAGTCACTTTACAGATTACTGTGCATGTTACATTTTAGATTACTTTTAAAATTACTGTTGCTAATTAGTGATATGCTGAGATATCACACTGAGACATTTTCTTGACAAGGTAAGTAATTCACTTTTAGTACATTTTCAGTTTTTCAGTGTTTTATACAAACCAACTCCACACTTAAGAGAATTTTCAATAAAAAGCAGTCAATGCAATCCTTTGGAAGGAAATGAAGTTAACGGTTTGCAGGTAAGTACTTATTTGTGCGAGTTGGTATTCTGGGGTTAGAACCAGGGTTTCCCCAGGGTGGAGGAATCACTCAACGGCACTTGGGTGGCCAGGTGCAGCGTGCTGAGGCCCAATGTTATCCAAGGGGGGATAGGGGCCTCCTGATAGTGGCTGCTCACAAGCAGGCCACAAGGTTGTGGGAGCAAAGCTCCTAGACTTAAGCTCAGGGCAAAGGGGGATCTGAGTTAGCACTCGAAGTGCACCCACAGGGTCTGCCGGGTGCAGGGTGCTGTTTTTGTATTTGGTGCCCTGTTTTCAATGGGTATTCTCCAGTTGTAACAAAGACTGCAGGCTTGGGGACGAACATCTTGTACAGGTGACCACCAGTTGTAGAGGTAAGTTGGGATGCCTGGGTATGAAGGGACACCGTTGGTTGGGCCACCCAAGGCAGTGGGATGTCAGGTGCATGGTTGTATTTAGGAGTTTGGTTTTCTTACCAGGACCGGACATGGGGGATCCTCCAGAAAGGGGCTGCAGGAGTCGCTGAGAGATTTGAGGCAGGTCAGAAATCACCAGTTCTCAGGTCAGGATTGCCAGGAAGACCTCCTCGTGGTGTTGCCCACTTGAACACGGGCTGTTGGCGTCGGGTGCAGAGTGGTGCAGACTTGGATTTGGCTTTGGGGCAGAGTATGTTGTTGAGCAAATCCGGTGCTCACAGGAGACATACAGCCTGATTCATCAATGGTAGGTTTTGCGAGTCTGAAATAGCGAATCATAAGGAATCGCTATTCCAGACTCGCAAAACGGTATTCATGTAGGAATAGCAAATTTTTTTGCGATTCCTACAGATTCCTTATTTGCGATTAGCAAATTGCTAATCGCAAATAAGGAATTACTCCCCATTCATTCCTATGGGCCAAAAGGCCCATAGGAATTAATGGGGAGTATTCCTTATTTGCGATTAGCAATTAGCTAATCTCAAATAAGATAGCGATATAAAGGGTGCCAGGGCTGTCCAGAGGACACCCTGTAGCACCCCTTAAATGCTAATTTAAACAGGTGCTGTGCACACACATGTCCAAAGGACATGTGTGTGTGCAACATGCAACTTAGAAAGATGCTTTTAAAAGCATTTTTCTGAGTTTTCGCTATTTACCACGAGGTTTGACCTCGCGGTAAATAGCGGCCCAAAATTGCGATTTCGCATTTTGAAAATGGATGATGAATTGCATTTAAGGAATCTCAAATAGAGATTCCTTAAATGTAATTCCTCGCAAATTTGCGAATTTGCTATTACCGATTTTTGCATTTGGGATGATGAATCCCAAATGCAAAAATCGCACTCGCAAAGGTCCGGATTCTCAGAATCTGGCCCTTTGCGAGCGCAATTACCTTTAATGAATCAGGCTGATAGTCTTGGGTTTGGAAGGCAGGGCAGGTCCTTCGGGTTCTTGAGGCTTCTGGCTGCAGGACACACCTGGATTTAGCTGGAGAAGGTTCGAGGGGCAGACAGGCCACTGCGGCTGGGACTAAGTCAGTTGGCGTTGTCCTCTTCTTAGTTCAGCGCAGCTTCTTATTTCCTTCTTCTCTTCTTTTTGGTTGGTTCTTGCTGAGGAGGCAAGGTTCAGGGTTGCCTCTAAATACAAGATTTAGGGGTGTTACAGGTAAGTAAGGTCAAGACCAATAAGTCCCATCCTTGGGGTGGGTACACCCCCTATAATTCCATCCTCCCCTCCCATCTGCAAGATGGCAGGGACTGAGAGTTTTGTTTCACAGTGCCTCCCGGACCTGGGATGAGAGGTGAGGTTGGCAAAGGTGGGCACACCTCCCTTCCTCATTTGGTTTTCCCGCCGATTCTCCCACTCAGTGAGGGTCAGAACTGGTGAGGGCCAGTTGCTGGAAGCAGCAAATGGCTGAGGTAGCTCACAGAGGTGGCAAGCCTTTGAAGCTAACCCTTCGTGGACCCTACCCATCTTGGGGGAGGAGGCTTGGCACCTTGTCCCAGAATGTGAATTTTTCCAGACCCCCCCAATAGCAGGTTCTCGACTCGGGGGTACAGAAACATGCCTGGTGGTGCCAGCTGACGATCAGCCACTCAGCCTGGACACTAGTTAGGTTGTTTTTCAGCACGCATCTCTACAATACCCTTTGAGTGCATGTTTCGTTAAATCTCACACTGGCATCAGTGTGGGTTTAATCTGCTGAGAAGTTTGATAACAAACTTCCCAGTTTTCAGTAAAGCCACTATGGTCCTGTTGTGTTCGTAATGACAACCTCCCAACACCATGTACTCTTAATGGCATTTATCACCCGACGCCAAAACAGCCCTCTGCACCTAGCCGCTGCTGCGGGTGTACTTTCGGTGCTAACTTGGACCCCTCCCTTTGCCCTGAGCCTAACATTAGGAGCTTTGCTTTCCACAACCCTGTGGCCTGCTCGTGAGCAGCCACCAACCAGAGGCCCCCTATCCCCCTTTGGATAGCATTGGGCCTCAGCACTCTGCACCCGGCCGCCCTAGTGCCGCTGAGGGTGCTTTGAGAGTGCATCCTTGACTCTGGGGGAACCCTGGTTATTACCTCAGAATACCAACTCCCACAACCAAATACTTAATTACATGTTAACCAATAACCACATTTTCTCCACATGAATACAATGACTGTTTTCCCTTAAATTGTGTGAAGTTGATTTTGTATGAGAACTTGAAAAACTGCAAATAACTAAAAACTGCTTACCTATCTTCTCTCTAGGAAATGTCCCAGTGTGATATCTAAGCATGTCACACTTAGTAGAAAATGTAATCCATAAAGTAATCTGAAAAGTAATCAAAAGTAATTAACAGTAATTTCCACTGTATTAAATAGATTTAAAAACCTGTAACAAAGACTTTTTCATTGAGCTTGCTTTCTATTGTTTAACCTGCCTTAACAAGTACAATTTACACTTACCTGTACCAGGCTTGATTGGTTCTAAGAAAATAAATATAACAAAAAAATATTTTTATACAAACCAATTGGTCTGACTTCAGTCTTTGAGTGTGTGACATCATTTGCTGCCAGAGAGTGTCCAGCAAATGCTTAACTCTACCCTCTGATAAAGCCTTACTGCTCGCCCACACTACCATAAATGGAGAGTAAGATGCTATCTACTTTTACCTCTGCCTAACTTTGGGGTTCCACTGGACTCTTTGCACACTATACCTCATTTTGGTATATTATGTTCAGAGCCAGCTTCCTACAATCGGTTTAGACACTGTAGGGGTACAGGGCCTATGCACCTGTACCCTCACCACTGGTATAGTGCACCCAGCTAGAGGGGTGGCTGATCTGTGCCAGGGCAGTGGGTTGTTGGTATGGCACACAGGGATGTGTGCCATGCTGACTCTTCAGTTTGTTCTGCACCAAAATATGCAGCCTACAATGACTGTGTGCGTGTGTAAAGGTACAGAGCCTCAAAGGGTGGCACAATAAGTGCTGTAGCCCTTAAAGGCCTTCCCTGGCCAAAGTACCCTTGGTACCTATGGTACCATATACAAGGGACTGACGTGGCCAAAGAGTGCCAATTGGATTTGGTTTCAATGCAGTTTAGGGAAAGAGCACAGACCCTGGGTACCTGGTTGGCAGGAACCCAGGGCATATTCAGTCAAAGTATGTCAACAGTTTGGCAAAAAGTGGGGGCAACCATGCAAAAAAAGGGCACTTTCTTACACAACCCCCCGCCAAACGAAAGATGATGGGACTAACCTTCCCCTAGAGAGTCTTCATTGTCTAAGTGGAGAAGTGTGGCTCAATGATTAGAGTGGCAGACCCTGATGCACAGGTCTAGCCCGGGATCAGGGTTCAATTCCCCGCCTCGGCGGGTCTTGGGCTCAAAATTCCACGGACCTGATCATTCTCGCCTCAGTGCCTATTCCAATCATGGAGTACCACTCTGCAACTCTGGGCAATAGCTTGCTTAATCTCCACAACGGCCCCCACAACGCTAAGGATGCCTGGCCTCCACCTTGGGGGTTCCCCGGAGTAGACGCCTCACAGGGAATGCCAGGATGGGTTCCACAGTGGTATTCGTACAAGTGCCTTGAGACCCTTGCGGGTGAGTAGTGCGCTATACAAGTATCAATTTACAAGAACCTGAAAAGTCCATCTGCATTGGCATGGGCAGTCCCAGGTCTGTGTTCCACTATAAAGTTATTTCGCTGTAGGGAGGCGGACCACCTCAAAAGTTTAGGATTTTCACCTTGCATTTGCATTAGCCATTTGAGATGTCTGTGGTCCGTTTGAACTAGGAAGTGAGTACAAAACAAGTATAGTCTCGGCCTCTTCAGGGACCAAACCACAGCATAGGCCTCCTTCTAATTGGCACATCAATGCTGCTCCCTGGGTGAGTAACCTCCTGCTATTAAAGCAACAGGTTGGTCTTGGCCTTTATCATTGGTCTGGGATAGGACCACTCCTATCCCTAGCTTCAAGGCATCAGTCTTTACAATTAACTGCTTGGTATAGTCTGGAGCCTTGAGAAATGATGCTGAGCACATTGCCTCTTTTGGGGTGTCAAAAGCTTTTAAGGTTTAAAGTATTTTATTGAAGGAGTACACAGATAGAAAAAACATTCAAGCAATGACATCAGTGCTGTAACCCCGGGAGCCCCTCTTAAAGTAGTGTCAGACACCCCGCAACTGTAGTAGGGGCTTTGTGAGCTCTGCACCCTTGTGCATAACATTAAACAACACCCTGAGGTAGAAAAAGGCTCTCTGTACCCTCCCCATTTTCTAGAAACTGTCCCCCCCAACTCCACCCCCCACCCTGTCCCTCCCTCCCTCCCTTGCCACCCCCGTCCAGTGCCCTGCTCAGCTAAATGTACTTTAATCCGCCCGCGACCCTCCCCTCTCACGCCCCCAGGTTTAATGGCTGTTAAGCAGTGTAGTCGATCGGTGGTGTGAGTCTCAATAATCTCAGGTATCTTGGACAGGTTAGTTCCTTGAACACGGTGGCTAGTAGTGCATGGAAGGGCTGCCATAGTTCTTCAAATTGTTCCACCTCCCCAGCCATCATAAGTGACAGTTTCTCCATGCCCAGGACATGCCACAATCTGTGCAGCCAACCTGTAATGGACGGAACAGTGGTAGTGCGCCAGTGTATTAGGATGTTTTGAATCGCCGAGCCTAGTGCTATGGCAATTTGTCTGCCCCTGTGTGATTTCAGTGGATACATCAACCCATTAGGTAAGCCCAAGAGGACGTATGCTGGGAAGCGGGGCAACTCTATCTCAAAATGGGCGTCGATCTCATCAAGCACCTCCTTCCAGTAAGGAAGCAATAGCAGGCAGTCCCACAGAACATGTGTCAGAGTGCCAGGTTGCCCACACTCCCGCCAACAGGTTTTATCAATATGCCTATTCATCTCGTGTAACCGTTCCGGGGTATAGTACCAATATGTAGATACCTTGGTGAATGTTTCAGTCAGTCCTACATGATAAGCGGAGTGTTGTGCACGATACGAGACCTGGTCCCACTCCTTATGGCTCAATGTTGTACCCAGCTCCATGTTCCAGCGTTCTCTACCTACCAGGATTATGAAAGTGGGTGGGGGGGGTTGCAACATCTTCTAAAGATCCGTAATTAGTTTTGCATCCGAGGTGCGCGTCGCCAACCATTTCTCGTACGGCAGTAGCTTCCTGTCAGCCGAGTCTCGTACCTGTGGCTGTGAAGCCCAGTGTCACACCTGCCAGTAGTGCATCCTGTTCGTCTCTGATAACCGATATTCCTCTTTGAGACTCTGAAAAGGGAGGACCCTTTCCGACCCGTACAGATGGAAAAGAGCCCTGCATCCGGCTGTACGCCAGTGCGTAAAGGCACCTGGGGCAGTCCCCGGCGCGAAGTCGGGGTTGTCCGCAATAGGTGTAAACGGAGAGGGAAACGTGGTGAGCTTGTGTGTCTTATTGGTAACATCCCACACTCTCAGTGGGACCCGCGTAACAAAAGATACATAGAGGTTCGGAGGGCGATGCGTTCTGCGCAGAAAGGGCACTTCCTGCAAGGGACGGCCCGCCACCGCCTGGTCCTGGAAGAGCCAGTGCTTGTCTGACTCCCACCGGCTCCATTCCACCAGGTATCTCAGCTGCGCCGCCTGAAAGTATTTGCGCAAGTCTGGGACACCCAGTCCCCCCGACTCCGGCGCCAACATGGAGAGAGCCCTCTTCATCCGAGGTCTGCGGCCCTGCCAAACGAAGCGGGATAAGGCCGTCTCCGTCTGCTGAATCCAACCTTTAGGTGGTTGCAGCGGCAGCGCCCGGAACAGATATAAGATCTGGGGGAGGACCGTCATTTTAACCGCCGCCACTCTCCCAAGCCAGGATATCAAGCCTTTACTCCATCTCCCCAGTTCCTCTTTAATCTTTCTACCTAGAGTTGCATAATTAGCTGTCACCGTTGCCTGCAGCGTGGGCGCTAGCAGAATACCCAAGTACTGGACCTGACGGGCCGACCACTGCATGGGGAAGAGGTCTTGTAATTCCCGTCGTGTTGCAGGCGTAAGAGAGAGATCTAGGGCCGCCGATTTCCCCATGTTCATCTTGAACCCCGCCACCCGGGAGAAGGCCTCTAGTTCGTCAACGCACGCGGGCATAGCACGCCTCGGCTCCTCTAAGGTCAATATCACATTGTCTGCGTAGAGGCTGACCGTGTGAATATATCCTCCCATTTTCACGCCGATCGCGTCCGGGTTCTGCCGTACTCTCTGGGCAAATGGCTCCATATACAGAGCGAAGAGGAGTGGGGATAACGGGCACCCCTGTCTGGTGCCTCGCTCAATACTAAACCTCTGAGAACTACAGCCATTCACCCGCACCACCGCCGACGGGAACCGGTAGCAATTAAACACCCAGGAGCGAAATTTCCCGCCGATGCCCATCTTCGCCAGTACCCGCTCTAAATAAGGCCAGTGCACCCGGTCGAACGCTTTTTCAGCGTCAACCGACAATAGCATTCTTTCCCCGGGAACCCGTGACTCCTTCTCTAAGATATGTACCACTCTCTTGGTGTTATCCACCGTCTGCCTCCCGGGCACAAAGCCGGCCTGATCCGATTCCACCAGACCCGGCAGATGGAACGCTAGGCGTGCCGCCAAAATTTCCGTGTACAGTTTGAGGTCAACGTTTAAAAGGGAGATCGGTCGGTACGAGCTGCACTGGGCCCTGTCCTTCCTGGGTTTGGGTATGACCGACACCGTGGCTTGCAAAAGATCTGGTGGGATCGCCCCCGGTTCTGAGAAGGAATTAAATAGTTTCGTCAGTATAGGCGCCAGTGTGGCACTAAACGCTCTGTAGAAGAGCGCCGTATAGCCATCTTGGCCAGGGGCCTTACCGTGTTTAAGCTTAGAGATGGCAGCAATAACCTCCTCAGTCCGGATCTCCCTCTCCAGATATTCCGTTTGGGACGGTGCTAGGGACGGGAGGGTGACCGAGTCTAGGTAGTCCTCCGTCTCCTGCGCCATCAGGCCCTCACCTGTATACAAGTCGGCATAAAAACGGCGAATGCCTCTGCTATCTGTGCGTCCTCTGAGACCATACTGCCATTCCCCACCGCGATCTCCTTCACCCGGTGGCGTTCGTGGGCCACCCTCAGTTTGCTCGCCAGGAGGCGACCACACCTATTCCCCCCGTATAATAAGCATGTTTCAGCCGCAGCGCCGCATATTCCGCCCTATCCATAGCTAAAGAGGACAGGAGTTTCCTCGCTGCCTTCAGCTGCTTCCAAATCCTGGGGGCCCCTGTGCAACGATGCACCTCTTTAAGTTCCTTGACGTTTTGCGTGAGCTCGTCCCGTTTCTCTCTCCGATCCCTATTCTCTGCCGAGGAGACCGCAATGAATTCCCCTCTGACTACCGCCTTAAGTGCGGCCCACTGAGTTGCCACTGAGGTGTCCGTGTTGTCATTGTGTGTTTGGAAGTCCCTGATTGCCTCCGTAACGCGCTGCACAACTGTATTCCTATGTAAGAGAGTGTCTCTAAGGCGCCAGACCCCGCGAGGAGCCCGATCAGCCGGCAAAGAAAAATTCCCCGAGACCGGCGCGTGATCCGATAGGGAAATGACCCCCATCTCCGATGTTGTGGCCAAAGCACGGACTGGGCCAGTAACTATAAGGTGGTCCAACCTAGCGTATGTCTTATGTGCGTGAGAGTAGAAAGAGTAGTCCCGGTCTGCAGGGTGCAAGTAGCTCCAAAGGTCATGAAAATCCAGGTCTATTAATTGGGACTTTGTCAGCTGTGATAGTTCCCCCGCCTGTGGGGACCGCTGGGCTGCCCTGTCTGTAGCTGAGTCAAACACCATATTCAGATCACCACCCAAAATAATGTCTGTCCGGAGGTGCTGTTATGTCTACTAGCGCTGAGCGCAGGAAGCTATCCTGTTGTTCATTCGGACAGTATATCGTCCCGATGGTAAATGTCAGGGCCCCTAGTTTGAACCTGTGCTTTAAGAGTCTCCCCTTCTGCTCTGCGAATTTGTGTAATACCTCACCCCTAAAGGAAGTAGACACTAAGATCGCTACCCTAGCTGTTTTGGTGGTGTTCGATGAGAAGAACTGCGTGGGGAATTTGCGTGATCGTAATCTATGGCAATCCCGTGTGAGCAAGTGAGTCTCCTGGAGGAGACAAATGTCAGCCTGAGTATTCTCCAGCAAGGACAGGACTGCCCTTCTCTTAACTGGGTTGTTAAGCCCTTTGACATTGAAGGTCACAACCTTAAGGGACGCCATGATGAGTTAGAACAAAGTGATATACGCAGCGAATCCACATTAGGGAGGGGCGGTGTGTGAGCCTTCGCAGCGACATGACCCTCACCGGGTCTTCGCGGAAGCAACAAGAGCACTGAACAGACTGTACCCACCCCACCCCTCACCCAACACCCAACCCCCCTGACCCCCAACTCTCCCTCCTTCCGCACCCCTCCCGTTCCCCCAACTTCCCCCAACCCCCTCCCCTTCCAGGTCTCCCAACACCTTCTGAAGAATTGTCCCAGCCATGTCCATCCGGACAAGTCTGTGGTAAAGTATCGAAGTGGACGTCCAGCCACACTCTTCCACCCTCCGCTCCCTCCCCACCCTCCATGACCCCAAGCCTGCGATAACGGCAATGCTATGTCGTTCTCCCCCCTGAGCAATCTCACGCTGTTAGCGCGACACCATCACTCATCGTCTCCCGCAGCCGCTTGGATGGCGCTCGCCATTTTGGACCTGATGGTGGGCGAGCTTGGACGCTGAGGCGGCGCCAATGTTCTACGTCTCGAGACCCTGCGCCATCCATCTTCCGAGGTGCGTCTCCTGTGCGGCGTGGCGGAGTCCTCCTCCTCCGCGGTGATCCCTAATACCTCACATGTGTCGTGCAGGGACCTCAGCTGATGTACCTCACCGTTCCACTTAAAAATAAGGCGGAAAGATGACCCCATGAATAAGGCGTTTCATGTTGCTTTAGGAACTCTGTTGCAATTTTAAACGCTTTACGCTTTTGTAGGGTGATCGTGGACAAGTCCTGGTACAAGGCCACAGGGTGCCCTCGGAAGGCCAGTGAGGGTGTTTTCCGGGCCTCCGCCATGATTCATTCTTTCAGTGGGAAATCAGGAAGAAAGGCCAAAATATCCGGGGGTGGGGCATTAGCACGTCTCCGGGGTCTCACTCTGTGAGCCCTATCAATCCTTATCGGGAAATCCGCAGCTTCGCCCAATATATCTCTGAAGAGTTCCCGCAGGTATCCCGCCACATCTGATCCCTCTTCGGCTGATGGAATTCCCCGGACCCTGATGTTATTCCGCCCGGAGCGGTTTTCCAAATCCTCATTATGTGCCTGGAGGTCCATCTGTTGGTCCCTCAAGCACAGCACTTCTTGCTGTAGCTGCGTGATTTCCTCGTCCTGCCTTTGCGTAGAGCATTCTATCGTGGCCACTCTCTCTCCTAGGCCATCCACCTCTCTCCGGATTTCACGGACTTCCCCGGCCACTTCCTGCTTTAGCGTTTGAAAGTCATCGCGCAACGTGCCGAAGAGCGAATCCAAGAAAGACCTGGTGACCGGCGGTTCACCGCCTCCTGCAGAGTGTGAGCCACTCGCTGCGCTCGGTGATGGGTGATTTCTGTCCCCCCTGTTCTGGGACCTACCAAGCAGTTCCGGGAGCGTGTGCTCACTCTTTTTACCACCTTTCTGGTTCGCCATCCGCCCGGCGTCCTCCCACCACCACTGGTTGGCCGCCTAAGGCCCCAAAGGCTGCAATCCCCAGAGGCACTCCATACGCGGTAGCTGAGGAGCCAGGCGTCTGTGCAGGTCGTACAGGCCCTCGTGCCCAATGGACTCGTGAAACACCCTCACGCCCAGGCCAAACCCCTCGATAGCTGCGGGTCCGGTCTCCTCCAGCTGTTCTTGGCCGCCATACCCCGAGTGGCTACGGGTGATGCCTTTCACTCCTCTCTCCTGGGGGAACCGTCTCAGTGGACCCCCCGGTTATAGCACACCTCGTAGCCCGCTTCGGAGGAGCTCTGCTGCCGGGCTACCAAGGCTATGAGGACGCCCTCTTTAGTCCGGACACCACCTATAGTCCACAAGGGCGTAACGAGCAAGTGCCAGGCCCGGAGCCCGACCACCGGCCTCGTGGCGCAGGCCCCACACTGCCAGGATCGCCTCCTCCCCCTGTCTCCTCACTTGTAGATCTCCGTCGTGGACCTCGGGCAGCCAGCCAGCCCCATCGCTTCTCCCAAGGGCGCAGTGTCCAACAGCAGTCCGCCGACCCCCTCCTCACTCTCCAGGGCGGCCCGGCGGGTCTGCGCACCTCCACCAGCCGCGTCACTGCCCTCGGCGCCGGCGTAGTCACGGGCCTCCTCCCCGGCCAGGCTCGAGGCTCGTTGTGCGCCGCTCCCGTGTAAACACCTCCAGCGCTGCACTCCGGTCGGCGTTGGCCCCAGATCCCCTCTCCGAGGCCCCCTGTTCGGGCTATGTCTCCAGCAGCTCCGCCCTTCCAGCCCACAGGCCTCCGGAAAACCAGGCCGCGGCCTCGAGTCTTGAAAGGGCCGTCCCCAAAGGGAGGGGCGTCCCGGCGGGCAGCCGACACCTTCCTGGGTCACCCAACGCCGCCCCGGCACCCAGGCGCTCCGCCGCTGTCCCCCACAGCGCTACTGCAGGCTTCGTCGGGCGTTGGGCAGAGACCTGTTCCCCGCCCCGATTCTGTCGCCGTTCACCTCCGTTCCTGCTCCGGCGCTGTTCGGCGCCGATCTGCGCCGCGCTCCAGCCTTCGCTTCCCGGGCCACGGCAAGGCTAATCTCCGGTCCCGAAACTGCCTGGCTGGTTCTCACACCTTCCCCGTCCGGTATTGTGCCGAGTGGGGGAGAACTGGCGATTTTAAAGGCTCTAGGCTAGGGCTGGGTCGGGAGCTCCGGGAGAAAGCGACTCCTCACCCCGCCATCCTGGCCACGCCCCCTCAAAAGCTTTTTGACAGTTAACTGTCCAGTGTACCTTTTTGGGCAACTTCTTGGAGGTGAGTTCTGTGAGGAAAGTCACAAACGACCCATATCCCTTCACAGACCTCTTGTAGTACCCAGTCAAGTAAAGGAATGCCCTGACTTGTGTCTGGGTTGTTAGAGCTACCCAGTCCAGGATGCCCTGGATCTTGGGCTGTAAGGGTTGCACTTGACCTCCATCAACAAGGTGGCCCAAGTATACCACTGTTCCCTGTCCTATCTGGCATTTGGATGCCTTGATAGTTAGGCCTGCAGGTTGCATGGATTTTAAAACCTTCCCCAGGTTGATCAGGTGATCCTGCCTGGTGGAGCTAAAAGCCGCGATATCATCTAAATAGGCTGCGCTAAATGACTCCAATCCAAAAAGGACTTCATTCACCAACATTTGGAAGGTGCCAGGGGCATTCTTTAAACCAAAAGGCATAACCGTAAACTGATAATGCCCTTCAGGTGTTGAGAATGCTGTATTTTCTTTTGCTCCTGGTGCCATGCCAATCTGCTAGTACCCTGTTGTTATGTCAAAGGTACTTAGAAATGTAGCTGCACCCATTTTATGTATCAATTCATTAGCTCTTAAGATACGGTGAGCATCTGTCTTGGTGACAGAGTTGAGCCCTTTATAGTCCACACAGAACCTCATTTCTCTCTTTCCAACCTGTGGCTGAGGTTTGGGGACTAGAGCCACTAGGCTGGGCCAGGGGCTCTCTGAGGGTTGCACACCCCTAAATCCTGCACCTTGCTGACTTCAGCTCTGATGCTCTCCTTAACTTGATCAGACTGTTCATGCATCTTAGGGGTTAAGGAAAAGAGCCTAGCATACTGCTGCAAGACTTGCTTGCAGTCAGCCTGCTGCTGAACAGTGAGGGTGTCTGAATAGACCACTCCATCCACTGACCCATCTTTGGGGCTGGAAGAGAGGAGGTCAGGGAGAGATGCACTCTGAATGCATTTTTCATTAATGCCAGTGGGTTTAATGTGATTAGAAGTTTGATACCAAACTTCCCAGTTTTCAGTAAAGCCATTATGGTGCTGTGGAGTAGATAAGGACAACCTCCCAGCACTGTATACTCTTAAAGGCATTACTGCACTTATAATATTTAAGAATTAGTAGGGGTACAGGGCTCATGCACCCGTACCCTCACAACTGGTATAGTGTACCCAGCAAGAGGGGAGGCTTCTCTATGCTAGGGCAGTGGGTTGTAGGTGTGGCACACAGAGATGTGTGCCATGCAGACTCTTCACTTTATTCTGCACCAAAACACGCGGCCTGCAATGGCAGTGTGTGTGTGTTTGTAAAGGTACAGGGCCTCTAAGGGTGGCAAATAAGTGCTACAGCCCTTAGAGGCTTTCCCAGGCCACAGTGCCCTCGGTACCTATGGTACCATTTACAAGGGACTGACATATTGCCAAAGAGTGCCAATTGGGTTTGATTTCAATACAGTTTAGGGAAAGAACATAGGCCCTGGGTACCTGGTTGGCAGGAACCCAGGGCAAACTCAGTTAAAGTACATCAATAGTTTGGCAAAAAGTGGGGGCAACCATGTGAAAACAGGGCACTTTCTTACAGGTACCAATTTCACCACATCAAAGTTGCCCAAATCCAGTTTTGCTTTGAAATCGTAGTGTTAGGCACAGACCAACACAGTACTAATATAGTTCTATAGTTATTTTGAGATAGTGCCTCTTTTGGCATGGTTAGCTCCCCACTTTTTGCCTTGAAAATGATGTGGTTTCGATTGTAGTGCACAGGGACCTGCCAACCAGGTCCCCTGTTCCAGTGCTTCTTCTCTAGAACGGTTCCACTATTGGCCCGTAAGGCCCCCTGTAAGTACCTAGTAAATGGTACCTGGGTACCTAGGGCATTGGGACTGAAGAGGGAAACCAAGGGCCCTGTCACCTAGGCCATGCAGACTGCCACTGCTGCATGCACAGCTGGGTGCAGACGAAACAACAAAGTCGACATGGCACTCTGCCTTTATGCCATGCCAACTAGCACTGCCTAAGGTTTAGGTAAGTCACCCCGCTAGCAGACCTTACATCCCTAAGGCAGGGTGCACTATATCACAGGTGCTGACATATCTGCATGAGCAGATCTGCCCCTACAATATTTAAGTATATTGTAAGTGCTGGGGCAGTCCTAGAGAGTACATGGGCTGGAAACCAGACAACTAGAGTTCCCCAGCACCATAATGTCTTCTCTGAACCCAGGATAGTTTGGCACCAAACAGCTCCGCTCATTAAACCCACACTGATGCCAGTGTGAAATTTATTGAAACATACTCAGAGGGCACCTCAGCTGTGCTCACTGAAAACATTCAAACCTTGGTGTGGTCACAGACTGGTTTTAGGCAGCCTGCCACCGCAAGACAGGTTTCTGAAGCCCCCGCTCTTGAGACCAGAAACAAAGCACATCCTGGGCGGAGGTGTCCCATTATTCGAAAGGGAAGCTTCAAAGGCCTTCTACCGTTGTAATGCGACTCGCAGCCATTGCTACTAGCAGCAGATGGCAGCCTCCTGTTTAGAACCTCACTTTAGGTGGGAAAGAGTAATAGGTGTGCCAACCTCTGCCAACTCCACCCCCAAGGTGCTGAAGGCAAGGTGAAGCCAATCTTTCAGTCCGTGCCATCTTGAAGGTGGGGTCACTCCTCCAGTCAGGGCTAGGACTAGGCCCCCTCCCACAGGAGGGTGACATAATTGAGGTTACAGACACCCCAGGTAAGGTGCCCATTAGTCCTACATGTCATTCCCTTAAAACTTCCCTAAATATAGCATTTAGGTGGCTACCCATCCCTGAAAGTAGTTCCTGCCAACCTAAGAAAGACGAAAAAGATGCTGTGCTGAGAAGACTGTCGAGTCCCACTGACTTGGCCCCAGCCCTACTGGCCTGTCTGCAGCCCTCGAAGATCCTGAAAAGAAATGACACCGACCTTCATAACCCCCTGGGAGGATTGCTTTCCTTTGAAGAAGACCAGAACTCCTGAGGACATCAGCTCTGTCCACAAGGAAGCAACACAAAGAACTCTGGTGTCCTCCTAATCTGTGATTCCCTGACCACTGTGCCCAACGCCTCCGGCATGTGTCCAGGTGACCCACAGATCAGAAAAGGTTCCACAGCGATCCTGAGTCCAAGTCCACCATTGGCTGACCCCTCTTGGACTCCACCACGGCAACTGCAGTGTAAATCCAAAGGCGCTCCTCAACCGCCTTTGGTAAGAGAAACGACATCGAAGGACACACCTACCCGAAGCCCTTGGGCCTTGAGGACCTTGACTGATGGTGTCCCAATGACCTACTGTATCTCAACTTACCTCCACTCTTGCTGGTTTCCTTTGTGCAGCCTTCACTTCGTCACCTGCAATCTGTTTTCTAAACCAAGATTCTCCCTTGAATTGCATCAGGCACCAGACACTGAGTTTGCCCCCTACACCCCGCTGCCCCTGTGCTGCTGGTGGTGTATGTTTGGTGCTGCCTTGTGGCCCCTGTGTGTGCCTAATTCCCCAAAGCTGAAGCTTTATTTACCTGCAAGCTGTGTGTCTTCAAGCACCCACAGTCTCCATGGGCTAAAATTGGGTCTGATTTTTTACTTTGACCTCTGCAACCGGCCACCCCCCCCATGCTGCTGGGGGTGCAGTGTTTGTGCTTACCTGAACCTTGCTCTCTGATGACCTGGCACCCGAAGACTAGATTTGTAAATTGTTTGCTTACCTAGAAAACTGCATTTTTGTTTTCCTCCATAGGTTAACTTTGCAAAGACTGAAAATTGCAGTGTCCACTTTTGAAACTGAAAAGAATTTCTATTGAAAACGTACTTACCTTTTTGCAGAGATCTTGGTCTTAAAATAAATCTTGAGCAAAGCTTATTTTTATTAAATTGGTGTGGATCTCCTTTTTGAATCGTGTCATTTATTGGTCATTGTGTGTCTTGTACTCCTCTCTGTTGAGTCTAAGGCTACTTGCCCACACTTCTACAAATAGAACACTTTGGGTATGTATTGAGCCGGACCACTTCTGGGGGAATCTCTGCACCTAGTGGTTTCTTTACAGAGCCTGCTTCTCACAGCTATCTAAACCACTGTGAAGACACTGTACATTAATGTGCCTCCCACAACCGCCTTCAACTCTGTTGCATAAATTTTAGTCGGAGTCGATTCTCTAAGTCGCCGTCAAGTTGAAATATATTGTCCTCTAATTGCAAATACCTTTGCTGGTCAGCCTCTGCAGTGTTATCAGTCCTTTTTATTTTGAATATTATCGCATCCTTGTGCCCCGGCCAGCTATTGTGGAGATGCCTGTGCTGTACCGTTTCTGAGAGCACTATTCCAGAGGGTGTGAATGGTCTCTGATTTACAGTCCTCTGGGACCACAGGCACATATCTCCAGTCTGTACCTTCTCCGCTCGGTGTTCCATCCTTCGTCCGCACGATGTTCGTGCTACTGGCTTACACAGGTTTTGGCTTCACCATCTTGGAACGCCCCAGTGGCAACCGTATGCAGTTCTAGCCAAGCATCATGACTGGAGCAATACTAGGTCTGTTTGAATTATCTAGATAAAGTTTAGGATACCCCCTCTATAGTAATTTACTAGAGAGGATTGCATCTATATGAAAGTACTCATTACACCATTTACAGTTCCTACGAATATGTAAAAAACTGCTTGTACGGTGAATCATCAAGTATATTGCTCAGTTGGTTTTCGGTTTAAAGAAGTGCCTAGTTTGCTATCCAATACCTGCAGGTCTAATCAAGGATAGGTAATGTATTTTTATGGGCATCAGAAGTAAAAGTCCATTGGTATGAAGCAGGCACCCATATAGACCCCTTTCTTTTGAAGGTAGGAGTTGTCTATGTACGTTAAATAATTCTTCACGAGTGCCATTTCCTGGAGTTTCACAGTGAAATAAGTGAGTGTTATGTTATGTTATAAATCCTTTTATTGCGCGCTCTATTACTCAGGAGTATCCTGGCGCGATGAGTACATGATAAAAAGGCGGGGCCACTAACACACCGAAGAGAGAGATTACAGAGTAATATTAAACAGGTATGTTTTGAGTCCCTTCTTGAACTGCGAAAGTGAGGAGGCAGTGCGAAGGGCCAAAGGAAGAACATTCCATACTCTAGCAGCCTTAACAGAGATGGATTTGCCTCCAGTTCTGGCAAGCTTAAATTTAGGCTGGACCATCTGAC
Source organism: Lissotriton vulgaris (assembly GCF_964263255.1). NCBI lineage: Eukaryota > Metazoa > Chordata > Amphibia > Caudata > Salamandridae > Lissotriton > Lissotriton vulgaris. The sequence goes on along the minus strand of NC_141699.1, from coordinate 880,686,975 downwards.
AAAGGTTAGCCGAGCGGAGAGCCCGTTTAGGAGCATAAAGAACAAATCTATTCCGCAAGTATACTGGGCCTTGCTGATTGATAGCCCGATATGCCAGGACCAGAATTTTAAACAAAATACGATTGGCAATAGGCAACCAATGAAGGCTGCGCAGATGTTCACGAACACTAGTTCTCCTGGGTAGTTGAAACATCAACCTGACTGCCGAGTTTTGAATAACCTGAAGTCGACGGACCATGTAATCAGGTAGGCCACTGAAGAGTGCATTTGCATAATCTAAGCGTGATAAAATCAACGCTCTAAGCACAGTCTCTCTAGCTTTGCCGGGAATGAGGGGAAAAAACCTTCTGAGGGCCTTTAGAGTGGCATAACAGGTACCGGTTAGTTTCTTAATATGCTCCCCGAACTTTAAATCCTGACCGAACCAGACACCTAGGTTCTTTACAGGGGCACCTGATGAGTTCGGACAGGGTAGGTCGGAGGGCCAAATTTGTTCCCTGAAATTATCCGGAAAAGATCCATAGAGGAGGATCTCCGTCTTCTCCTCGTTACATTTAAGCTGGGCCATTGCCAGCCAGCGAAAAACCTGCGACAGGCAACTCTGAACGGTCAAGGGGTCTAGATGATTTTTTGGCCAGGTGAAGAGCAGCTGGGTATCATCAGCATAAGCCATTATTTTGGCACCCAGCTGCTCAGCTAGATAGACCAAAGGGGTCACATAAACATTAAAAAGCAAGGGGCTTAAGGTAGACCCCTGCGGGACTCCTGTGGTAAGTTCCTTAGCCTTAGATGCATAAGGGGGGACCCACACTTGCTGTAATCTATCTTTCAGAAATGAGGTCAACCAACCCAAAGCGCGGCCTGAAATACCGACAGCACCCAATCTGGCCAGAAGCAACGAATGGGGCACCGTATCGAAGGCGGCAGAGAGGTCTAGTAAGATCAGAACCGCCCTGCCGCCGCCATCCAGGCACTCCCGAATAGCCTCTGAAACCTCAATTAATGCTGTTTCGGTGCTGTAGGCCGCTCTGAACCCCGATTGAGCAGGGTGGAGCGCGTGAGAAGACTCAATAAACCCTTCAAGTTGTCTAAAAACAATCTTTTCACATGTCTTAGCCAACGCTGGCAAAAGAGATATGGGCCGATAGCTAGAGGGCATAGTCGGGTCCAGGCCAGACTTCTTCAGTAATGGGAGGAGCTTGGCTTGCTTCCAACTCAGAGGCACAGAGGCCGAGCAAAGAGATAAGTTAACAATCCTAGTTACCTCCTGGCAGACTATCGCCGACACTCCTCCCAGAACTCTAGCAGGGCAGGGGTCGGCGGGCGAACCAGATTTAAGGGCAGACAGAATTGGTAAAACATCCTTTTCAGAGGCTGGGGAGAAGGAAGTAAACAGACCTTCCGAAGAAACAGCTTCCAATATAGGCAATGAAGTGGATGTCAGGGACTTGTTCAAGGCAGTTTGGAGATCTTGCTGGATCTTCAGAATCTTTTCAGAGAAAAAATCTGAAAGTTCATCGCACCATTGATTGGAAGAAGGTAGTGTAGGTAGCGCGGCTCTAGGAGAGAGAAAACTCTGGACTATAGCAAAAATTTCTTTGCTATTATTACTAGCTTTTTCAATGCGTCCAGCATAGTAATTACTTTTGGCCACCTTGATTTCATTATAGTACTCCTTTTGGGAGCAGCGCAGCCGTTTCTTCGCCTCCGACGAATAATCAAGCCGCCAAATCCTCTCCAGTTTCTTACACTTCAGCTTCTGCTCCCGTAGGCCATGGGTAAACCAGGGCTGGGACGGCAAGAAGCGGGGTCGGCAGACTCGTTTATTCTGCATAGAAACTGCCGAGCCACTAGCCATCCATGTGTTAAAAGCGTCAACTGCTGCATTAATTTCAGTAGTCAGCATCGGCTGGCAGCTAGAAAGAAATTCAGAAAAGGATGCAACATTGATACGTTGCTGATGGGCCTGAGACTGAGTTGGCATTAATCCAGAGCCGATAGTCAATGTCCAGGAAAATCTAACCAATTCATGGTCGGTCCAGGTCATGGCTTCTGGCCGCTCCATTATAATGTCAAGTGTAGGTTGCAGTCTAGTTTTCAATAGCTTGTTAATAATTGTAATACTTCACATTGAGGGATCTTAGTATAAAGGGGCTCTATGGTCCACATATTAATATCCTAGTAGTACTAGACACAGTTCATGTCCTTAATGATGTGTATTATATCATTCTGTCCCTGATGCAAGTCTGGGTATAGGGTACTGTTCGAGGCACGTGGGCTGCTGAATTCATATCTGTGCATAGATCGCCGCCTAGTGTTGGGTCCGGATGATTGCACATTGTTGTCCTGGAAGAGTCTTCGAAATATCACGAGATAGGTGGCTCCTCCCCTGGACTACAGTGCGCATGGGCATCCTCTCCATCCTTAGATTGTTTTTTTCCGCCATTGGGTTCGGATGTACTTTCTTAACTCAAGTTCGGGATCAATATAAATAACTTTTTAAAAGGCCTTCGGGGCGTCGGTGTTGTCTTTTCGTTCGGTGCCGCGTACTTGTTCCAGTCCCTCGAGCTAGGCGTCGAAGGCCGCTGGCCTTTTTTCGACACCAAAGGCTCTATCAACGATCGAGACCGTACAAACGATGCCCCGTTTGCAACTCTAAATACCCTCACATCGATGTGCACCCGGTGTGCAATAAATGCTTGTCTCTGGACCACGACGAGGCCAGCTGCATGGCCTGTTCTCGGTTCAGGTCAAAGAAAACTCTTCGACTTTGACGTGCCGCAAGACAGTCGGCGCAGAAAACAGCGCCCGACCCGGAGAACATCTTCGAGGCTGAAGACGACGAGGGCGTCTATGAGGAGGATCCTGAACAACAGTCGGATCCTGCGTCGGAGCAGAACTCTAACTATGATGAAGACGAAGAAGAAGACTACGTACATGATGAAGACGTTGTCGAGGTAGGGGACGACCCACACAGGCCAATGGAGCCGTCGACGACGACTCGAGCGATGAGCAAGGCTCAACCGCAGCTGCGGGGGCCGATAATGACAATGTACTTTCAAAGGCTCAGGTCGAGGCATCGCTGGAAGGCCTTAGCCAAGATCTTCACCTACATTCTATAGCCCCGCGTCAAGGCCCGGCTAAGAATATATCTAAGGAGCCATCGGTCGATCAACCACAGTCAATGGTGAAATCGAAACCGAAACGGACAGACACAAAATCGAAACCGAAACTGCTAAAGACAGTCCTCGGATCGACGACTTTGGATTCCTCGGATCCAATCAAATCAAAGAGTGTCATCGACCCTTCGGGGTGGCAAAGAGGTGTCGACCCGAAGATCGGTGTGTCGAAGCCTGTAACTAAGGTCAAGCACGTCGTGCTGATGCCATCGACGTCGAAAGATGGCGACACTAACAAAGGACTCAAGGCTCGCAAGACCCTCGATCCGAAGCTTCCAGCCTCCAAGCCACTGGTGGTCAAGGCCTTCGAGTCGAAGACCAACATCAGCCTGAAAGAGCATGTCAACCCGAAGCAAAGAAGCGTGCCCGCTGCGCACCAACAGCTCGAGTCGACGCAAGGCCAAACACAAGCTGGTGATAAGACTAAGTCGGTCGGATCGAAGACGGCGCCAACCTCAAAGAAGGTCAGTCCGTCTCCAATGCTCACGCCACCGGTAAAGTTCGGACTGCCCCCGACCGCACGACCTAAGGTGTTCAAGCCACAACATAGCCTCAACATAGCCTCGAACCGGCCAAAAAGGTGTCAGTAGTATCTACGAATCAGCCCATAGAAGAGGACATTGTGTTCCAAGTGCCCTCCTATGACAACCAGTCGAAACTGTTCATCGACTCGGGATTCTGGCAGACTCACTATTTATAAACGAAAGATCATTCCAGAAAATCCTATGGAGTCATACAAAAGATCCCACTCAAAAAGAAAAGGGACTCTGCCACCTCACCTGTTCTTTTTGAGCCTGTGGAGTCCTATGGACAGGAATATACCTATTCACCCACACGTACTAATGAGGATGTGGGGGAAGGCTACAATGAGGAGGAATTTACTGATACTATTGACACAGATCAAGAGGGGCCCCAATCCTGGTCTGACCCTGTTGACCGGGTGAGCCACACACCACGCCTGACACTCAGTCCTATGCGGTCAAAACCTCGCCAACTGAAGATTCAGCAGCGTTTAATGCGTTACTTGAAAGGGCGGCAAATAACCATGATGTGGAAATGCACGCCGACCCAGTAGAGGAAGACTTTTTGTTTGACACTTTCTCAACCTCAGAAAGATCAGTAAAAACATTGCCTAGGCTGAAGGGGGTCCTTAAACACGCTGGTGAAATTTTTAAGGAAACCGCAAGGGTTATGAACCCAAGAATTGAAAGGAAATACCGGCCTGCGCCTGTGGACCCTACGTATATCAAAGGCCAGCTGCCATTGGACTCCTTAGTAGTGGCTAATACTCGTAAGAGAGCAAACTCTCAAACAAGTGGTGATGCTCCTCCTCCGGACAAAGAATCCAAGATCTTGGAAGCATCTGGAAAACGAGTAGCAGCTCAAGCGGCAAATATTTGGAGAATCTCAAATACACAGGCCCTATTAGCCAGATATGATAGGGCTCATTACAACATTTTAGAGCAGCTGCTACAACACTTGCCTGATGCTTATAAGGAGGGAGCAGAAATGCTGATACAGGAGGGTAAACTGATATCAAATGCATCCATTAAATGTGCGCTAGATGCAGCAGACACACCAGCTAGCGCCATCAACACAAGTGTGATGCTCAGATGGCATGCCTGGCTACGCATCTCTGATTTCAAGCCAGAGATTCAAACTACATTACTCAATCAGCCTGTTAACCCTGACTTTTTGTTTGGTCCTGATGTGGACACAATCCTAGAAAAGATTAAAAAAGACACTGAGACAGCCAAATCCATGGGCGCTCTGCAGTCACAACAGTTCAGGGGCGGTTCCTTTCGTCGCTCCGGTAACAGGGGAGCCTCTAGAGGTCAAGCATTACAGCAAGCCCAATACAACAATGGAGGCACACAGACCACCTATAACAAGAACAATAGGGGTGGATACCGGGACAACATCACCAAAGGCAGAGGACGAGGAAATAATAACGTTTAGAAAGGAGAGCGGCCCCTTAAAACACCCAGTGGGACTAGGGCACTATCACAGTGTAGAAATCGGAAAATCCCAAAGGGCAAATCACTCATCCATCAATAACAGTTCTCCAATAATTTCGGGAGTTTCATTCATTCCATTCGCTCTACAAGGACGTACTACAGCAATTACTCAGTTTACAACACGGGCCAATAAATTTGCTTACCTGACACTTTATTCAGTTGACAAAATTCATAAAATGTCTACTATTAAAAAGCTGGACATCAGCTAAACAAATTAAGACAGCATTCCTATATTAAAAAAAATCACAGATAAAACAAAAATACATTTATTTAACAAACATAAAGAGAGTGTTTCACCAGACCTACACAATTAGTCTTGGGAAACTACACATCCCCTGTAAGACTATATACTTCAAACAATACTTGACCACTTTTATATATTTTTATCGATCAAGTAGTGTGGATTTATGGGATTGTGTACTGATTGAAGTGCGTCGACGCGTTTCGATGGGCTCCTAATTTAAACCATCTTTGTCAAGACCAAGAGATCACTCTCCTATGGGCTGGATACAGTTAAACATTGCGTGTGTACCTTATAAATCACAGGCTTTAGATTTTTGCTTTCAGGTGGGTCCTCAGCTATCTTTAGCGGGATTAGTGATATACCGCCCGCCTGGTGGGGAAGATCCCAACCTGACAACTCTGCTGGAGACGATTGTTCAGAGCTCCCTCCTCTATCCTCAATTCCTCGTGGTCGGGGATTTTAACATCCATATGGGTAAAGAGGACTGCGCCCCTGCAGAGTTATTGAGGTCCACATTAAACGCAGCCAAGCTGAGACTTATTAACGAGGGCCCCACGCACAGAGCGGGTCACACGCTTGATCTAATTTTTTCTAATATTAACTATGTGAAGGCAGAGGCACCACTACCATTAGTCTGGTCAGACCATTCACTGATCCCATTTAAATTAAATATAGCGGCTGACAGACCGCTATATGAGGTAGTGTGGCTCACTGGTTAGAGGCGGCAGACCCGAGAGCAGAGGACGGCCCGGGACCAGGGTTCGATTCCCGGCGCGGCAGGTTTCTGGACCAGGATCAGCGGACTCGATAATTCTCTCGCCTCGGTGCCCACTCTGATCAGCGATCACACTCGGCAACTCTGGGCATTAGCTTGCCTCATCTTCACTAACGGCCCCACCAGACCGCCGGGGATGCCTGGTCTCACCCTGGAGATACCCATTAAGGGACCATCTCTCAGGGAAGCCAGGAAGGGTTTCGCAGCGGTCGAAGCGCCTTGGGACCCTCCGGGTAAGTAGTGCGCTATATAAATGCCTATACATACATACATACATACATACATACATACATACATACATACATACATACATACATACATACCTGCTACAAGCAAATGCTCTTTTATGAAGAGACAATAGAAGAAGCTAGTCCCTGCTAACATGGGCCCTGTTTAGGCTCAGAACATTCCAACCCTTACCTCGAATGTCAACATAGACGCACAGCTACTCAGTGACTGGGTCGGGAATATGGTGTCTTCCATTGCACCGGCTACACGCGAAATATCTTAACGGGATTCCCCCTCCGCTCCCTGGTTCTCTCAGGACCTTAGAGTAGAGAAAGCAGCCTGCAAGAGGCTGGAGAGACTTTGGAGGGTAAACTACGGGCCCTTAGAAAAAGCTTGATATAAGGAAGCATCCAAAAAATTATAGAAGGCCATTAGAAAGGCAAAAAAACTGTTCTACGCAGAATCAATTCAGCAGGCAGAACACTCGAGCAAAGAAATCTTTAAGGTGGTACAGTCCTTTTTCAAACCTAGGTGTGTTGAGGGAGGTTTCCCCGTCAACCACTCTGTGCGAAAACATCTGAGTTTTTTTACCATAAAATTAAACGAGTCTGAGTCCTTTGGGCTGGAGAAGAAAACTGTGAAAACTGATCTGGCTATCAAAGGGGTGGTTGGTGAAACCTTAGCACAATTCCAGCCGATATCCCCGAGTGTGGTCATGCAAGAACTAAGTCGCTGCAAGTCAGGGTCACCGGACGACCCTTGTCCACCTAAACTCTGGAGCACCATAGCTGAATTTGTGGCCCCCACATTACAGCAGATTTGGAATATGTCCATCTCCTCCGGGGTGTTCCCGAACATATGGAAACATGCCACTCTCCTCCCGCTCAAGAAAAAACCAAATGGAGATCCTAAGGACCTCAGCAATCTTCGCCCGATCTCTCTGCTAGCAGCACCGGGCAAAATGTTTGAGAAAATAATCCAGCGCCAGCTGAGCAAATTCATTGAAGATAATAAGATACTGCATGAGACGCAATCAGGCTTTAGACCCGGCTTCAGCACGGAGACAGCACTAATTGAGGTGGCAGAGTCAGTGAGGTGGTCGATGGATTCAGGAACCTCAGCGATGCTGGTGCTCCTGGATCTGTCGGCCGCTTTCGATACGGTTGACCATGCTAGACTCTTGATGCGACTGGCTGAGATAGGCATCCAGGACCAGGCACTGGGTGGATACATTCGTATTTGACTCAGAGAACACAGAAGGTGGCGCTGGGGACCGTCTCTTCAACACCCAAAGTCCTCAGCTGTGGCGTCCCTCAAGGGTCGGCACTCAGCCCCCTTTTATTCAATATCTACCTAGCTCCTCTCTTCACGTTGATTGCTAACTGGGGGGGTTAAGGCAATTTCATATGCCGACGACACCCAATTGGTATTCCCGTATTCAGAGGTGTCGGAGGCGTCCTTCTTGAGTTTCAAGGGCTGTCTCCAAGATGTTGCATGCTGGATGAATACGAACAAATTAAAACTCAACACGAACCAAACGGAAGTGATCTTTTTTGGTAAAGGCCTCCCTCCACCCTCAGAGCTTTGGTGGCCAGCAGAGATGGGACAAGCCCCTTCACCTAGCCAAACGGCAAAAAATCTGGGAGTGCGGTGGGATGATAGTTTGTCCTTTACCTCGCACATCCAGCAAGTAGTTGGCTGCTGTTTGAGTAAGCTGAGGAATCTCCGTAAGATTCTGCGACTTCTACCAGAGGGCTGCCGAAAAACAGTAATCCATGCCACAGTGACATCTAGGCTGGATTACGCTAACAGCCTTTATCTGGGCTTACCAAAATACCTAATTCAAAGACTACAACTGGTCCAAAATGCGGCTGCGAGACTGCTAATGCGGATCCCTTTTAAGCATTCGGTCTCTCTGTATCTTCGGTCACTTCACTGGTTACCAGTAGCCAGCAGAATCACATTCAAGGCACTCATGTTGGCCTTTAGATCTCTGTTTGGCACCTGTCCTAATTACCTGAAAACTCTGCTCCCGAGATATACCCAGGCCCGTTCTCTCCGATCCAATTGCTGCGTTCAGCTTGCCGTCCCACGAGTAAAAAGGGCTCAGCTGGGAGGACGAACTTTCTCGGTTAATGTTGTGACACTCTGGAACACCCTGGCCCCAGAAATTCAGCAAGCCCCCTCCGAGATCTGCTTCAAGCGGATGATAAAGACCTGGCTTTTCACCCAACCGCGCTAGGCGTTATCACTCCTGTCCTCATGGTCAAACCTGTTCTTTAGCGCTGGGACACCTCCTTGTGAGGTAGCTGTTCGCGCTCTATAAAATGCTGTATTATTATTATTATTATTATTATTATTATTATTATTATTATATTGTGTTGACACCATAAATTCTATAGCCCCATTCAATCTGGCTATCTGTTAGGAGTATATTCTGTAAGCGAAGAGGACGATACACAGGAAAGAGATGTCGTAACACAGACACTGATTTTGAAACAAATAAGCCGAGAACCAACCAGTCCCGGAAAAATCCTAAAATTTAAAAGGAGGATCTTGATGGCACACGTATAGAAGGCGGCCCTGCACTCAGAATTACAGAGTGAAGGATCAAATGGATAACTGGTGAGAAAAGAGAAATATAAACAGAAACAGGAGTGAAGATGATAAACATCTACAGCCTTCACAGTTTCCTGCTATAAACAGAATATACTCCAAACAGATAGCCAGATTGAATGGGGCTATAGAATCTATGGTGTCAACACAATATCTAAAGCCTGTAATTTATAAGGTACACCTGCAATGTTTAACTGTATCCAGCCCGTAGGAGAGTGATCTCTTGGTCTTGACAAAGATGGTTTAAATTAGGAGCCCATCGAAACGTGTCGACGCACTTCAATCGGTACACAATCCCCTAAATCCACACTACTTGAACGATAACAATATATAAAAGTGGTCAAGTATTGTATGAAGTATATAGTCTTACAGGGGATGTGTAGTTTTCCAAGACTAATTGTGTAGGTCTGGTGAAACACTCTCTTTATGTTTGTTAAATAGATGTATTTTTGTTTTTATCTGTGATTTTTTTAATATAGGAATGCTGTCTTAATTTGTTTAGCTGATGTTCAGCTTTTTAATAGTAGAAATTTTATGAATTTTGTCAACTGAATAAAGTGTCAGATAAGCAAATTTATTGGCCCGTGTTGTATACTGAGCAATTGCTGTAGTACATCCTTGTAGAGCGAATGGAATGAATAAAACTCTCGAAATTATTGGAGAACTGTTATTGATGGATGAGTGATTTGCCCTTTGGGATTTTCCGATTTTCTACATGAGGAAATAATAACGCCAGATCCTCCGCCAACACTAAACAGTGACGTTTTGTCACTGCCCCCGGACCATATAACTCCGGTCGGGGGAAGACTTCAGCAGTTCCTGCCAGTCTGGGAAGGCATTACCACAGACAGGTGGGTGAGACAGCTTATCCAATACGGCTATTGTCTAGAACTGACCTCCACTCCACCAAACATACCCCCAAGGCACCGTCCTATGTCCGCAGAGCACATGCACTTATTGCATCAAGAGGTCATCTGTATGCTGCAAAAAGGGGCCATAGAACTCGTGCCTTTAGACCAACAGGGTACAGGGGTGTACTCGCTGTACTTCTTAATCCCAAAAAAATACGGGTCTCTCAGGCCCATACTAGACCTCAGACCCCTGAACCAGTACAACTTGTCAGAACATTTTCACATGCTCACTTTGCAGCAAATCCTACCATTGCTCAGTCAGGGAGATTTTCTGGCAACACTAGACCTGAAGGACGCATATTTCCACATTCCGATTCACCCGGGACACAGGAAATATCTCCGGTTCACCATAAACAACCAGCATTACCAGTTCAAGGTCCTGCCATTCGGGGTCACAACAGCCCCCAGAGTGTTTACCAAGTGCTTGGCGACAGTGGCTGCGCACCTTCGGAGACAACACATTCATGTCTATCCTTATCTGGATGACTGGCTTATCCAAGCAGTCGGCCTAGCAATGTGCCAGCCACATGTCCCGCACAATTCACCTCCTACACCGTCTAGGATTTTCACTAAATTACCCAAAGTCTCATCTGCAACCCGCACATGTACAACAGTACCTAGGAGTGACAATAGACACTCTGGCGGCAAATGCAAAGCCAAACTCAGCAAGAATCAACAGCATGCAATTGCTGATTCAGACCCCAACACTCACTCCCAGCGCAGGTGTTTATGCAGCTGATAGGTATGAAGGCCTCCTGCATCTTCATAGTCCCTCACGCGAGGCTACACATGCGTCCACTTCAGGAGTGCTTAGCACACAGTGGAACCAGGCTCAAGGACAGCTAAAAGTCCTAGTGTTGGTGACCGGTCGTGCATACAACTCTCTGCATTAGTGGAACACACAAAAACTTTGCAGGGGACGACCGTTCCAAGAGCCTGAACCACAGATATTCTTGAGGACGGACGCATCTCTCCAGGGCTGGGGAGTGCATGTCCTCCATTACACAGTGCAGGGACTATGGACGACGCAGCAAAAGAGGATGCACATCAACCTGCTGAAACTGATGCCGATCTTCATGGCGATGAAGGCGTTCAAATTGCATCTGTGCAACAAAGTCGTGTTGATCTGGACGGACAACATGACTGCCATGTACTACATCCAAAAGCAGGGAGGGACACACTCTCCGCAGCTGTCACACCTAGCTCAGAGCATGTGGAAGTGGGCCATTCAAAGAAACATGTTCCTCATGGCGGAACACCTCCCCAGGCCAAGACAACCAGATGGCGGACCTGCTCAGTAGGCACAGCCATCAGATGCACGAGTGAGAGATACATCCCTCAGTGCTACAACCGTATTTCCAGCAGTGGGCTCATCCAGAGATGGACCTGTTCGCCACAAAGGAAAACGCAAAATGCCAAACCTTCGCCGCCATGTTCCCACACCCGCAGTCTCAGGGCAATGCAATATGGATGAACTGGTCAGGCAGATTTGCGTACGCTTTTCCTCCTGCACCGCTCGTACCGCTAGTGGCGCGCAAACTGCTGCAGCACTCAATGACACTCATCTTGGTTGCTCCAACATGGGCAAGGCAGGCATGGTACACCACGTTGCTAGAACTTTCTGTGGTGCCTCACCAACAACTGCGACTCACACCCAGTCTCCTCACTCAGAGCCATGGAGACATTCAGCACCCAGATCCGCAACAGTTGAGCCTTGCAATATGGCTCCTGAGGTCATAGAGTTTGGCTACCTGAACCTGCCCCCTGACTGTATGAATATTATCAAGGAGGCAAGAAGGCCTACAACCAGGGCATGCTATGCGGCAAAATGGAAGCGATTTGTCATCTATTGTTCTAATAATGACATAAATCCGCTAGATGCATCAACTCAAAACATTATATGTTATTTGTTACATCTACACAGATGCAATCTGGCTTACAGTTCCATCCTGATACATTTAGCAGCGATGGGGAAAGACATGGCTTGGTAGTTCGGACTGGACTGTTCCCATGGCGCACAGGGTCAGAGCTGATTTGCATATAGCCAGTGTCTAACCCAGGGTGGTGTGGAGTGCAAAAAAACGATGGATTTAGGCCCAGATCCTTGTACTGGGGTGAATGTATGACATTGTTCTACATTCTGTCCAACTGTGTTTTTTGCAATTTTCACCCTAAGTGTGCTGGGTATACTCAGACGTGAGTCCCAGGCTCTCCACACCACTGGAGTCAAGCTATCCAGGCTGAATGAAGGCTGATAGCCAGAAACCGGTCCTTGGATGCTTGATTCCGGTCTGGGAAAGACATGGCTTGGTAGTTCGGACTGGACTGTTCCCATGGGGCACAGGGTCAGAGCTGATTTGCATGTAGCCAGTGTCTAACCCAGCGTCGTGTGGAGTGCAAAAAAACGATGGATTTAGGCCCAGATCCTTGTACTGGGGTGAATGTATGACATTGTTCTACATTCTGTCCATCAACTGTGTTTTTTGCAATTTTCACCCTAAGTGTGCTGGGTATACTCAGACGTGAGTCCCAGGCTCTCCACACCACTGGAGTCAAGCTATCCAGGCTGAATGAAGGCTGATAGCCAGAAACCGGTCCTTGGATGCTTGATTCCGGTCTGGGAAAGACATGGCTTGGCAGTTCGGACTGGACTGTTCCCATGGGGCACAGGGTCAGAGCTGATTTGCATATAGCCAGTGTCTAACCCAGGGTGGTGTGGAGTGCAAAAAAACGATGGATTTAGGCCCAGATCCTTGTACTGGGGTGAATGTATGACATTGTTCTACATTCTGTCCATCAACTGTGTTTTTTGCTGTTTTTTGTTATCTTCAAAACAGGCAGCACCTTTCCCTTTTCAGAGTGCCAGCCATTAAAGCTTTTATGGAGGGACTCAAACGAGTGATTCCTCCCAGACACCCGCCTTCACCTGTCTGGAATCTGAACGTAGTTCTTACCAGTCTGATGGGACCACTTTTTGAACCTCTTTACTCTTGCGAGATACCATTTCTGACATGGAAGGTGGCCTTTCTAGTAGCAATCCCATCGCTAAGAAGAGTTAGTGAGCTTCAAGCCCTAACTATTCAAGAGCCTTTCATACAAATACATGCTAATAGGGTAGTGCTACGTACCAACCCTAAATTTATGCCTAAGGTGGTATCACAGTTCCACATTAACCAAACAATAGAACTGCCAGTATTCTTCCCAAATCCAGATTCAGTGGCAGATCGAGCACTGCACACATTAGATGTTAAAAGAGCTCTCCTGTATTACATAGACAGGACAAAGGATTTCAGGAAGACTAAGCAACTGTTTGTTGCCTTTTCTCCACAGCACAAAGGCAACCCCATTTCCAAATCAGGTATAGCCAGATGGATTGTTAAGTGCATACAGATCTGTTATCAAAAAGCTAAACGCACATTAACAGTTCCCCCTAGAGCGCATTCCACACGCAAGTTAGGGGCATCCATGGCTTTCCTAGGTAACATTCCTCTAGAGGATATATGTAGAGCAGCCACATGGTCCACCATACATACATTTACAAAACACTACACTCCAAAGAGCAAGCTGCTGTAGGACAGGCTGTTCTCAGGACTCTTTTTCAGACTGCTGCAGCTGACATGGGCAACCACCGCTACGGAGGATACTGCTATTTATTCTATGCACAGATATGAATTCAGCAGCCCACATGCCTCGAACGGAATATGCTACTTACCAGTATGCATCTGTTCTTGGCATGCAGGGCTGCTGACATTCATATCGCCCGCCCTCCTCCCCGGTGCCGGTCGCAGCTGTATCATTCCCAATTACTCTCAAGCATGGTCATCACTTACTGTATCATACTCCATCCCTGCCACAATGGCGAAAAACAATCTGAGGATGGAGAGGATGCCCATGCGCACTGTAGTCCAGGGGAGGAGCCACCTATCTCGTGATACTTCGAAGACTCTTCCAGGACAACAATGTGCAATCATCCGGACCCAACACTAGGTGGCGATCTATGCACAGATATGAATGTCAGCAGCCCTACATGCCAAGAACAGATGCATACTGGTAAGTAGCATATTCCAAATCTTTGATGAAAGCATCCATAGTTTTTCTTGGAGGCTCCAAAACTGAACCCCAACCCAAAGAATTGGGAAACCAGGATGGTCAGTGATACTTTTATGAATTTTTGGCAGTGTGTAAATTACAGGAGCTATGGGACTGTTGCGGTTGAGGAACTACTATTCCATATTGGTGATAATACCAATTGCTATGACTGATTTAGTGATCTTTGGATGACTGACTGGATATATTGCAAGAGAATCGCAAGGGAAAAGGCAGGAATGGTCACTGTTGAGTTGCTGCAGGATTTTTAGCAGAGTATTGTGCCTGGACCATAATCACAAAGTCACCCGATTGCCAGGTGGTTTGATGATTAGTTCATGGTTATTCTTGAGACTGATCTACAACTGTTTCTCTTGTACAGAAACGTTGCACAGCACATATTCAAAATAGAATTGCCCTGCTGCTTCTAGTACAAAATGTTCTAAGGTTAGGACTTCAGGTGGCATACTTTAGGATGGAGGGTTTAATGTAGTGAGGGTAGGACTGGCAAATATAGATTCTTGAGGTTTATCAGAGAAAATGTATCAAAGTCTAATTCTTCTGTAAAATGTAATAGGGTCATGGAGTGTGAAGAAATCTCTATGCTCAATGGGGACAAATGATTGTACTGTACTGAACAGGCTAATCTCTATGGATGATAATAAATGTCTCGATAGGTTATAGCTTGTAATTATATTTGTGTCAGAACTGGAAACATTCTCAGTTACTGATGTGTTCATGGGGGTTGTGATTGAGGGTAATCCCGTTGGTAGAGTTTGGGGCATGCATGTCTCTTGCCTGTGTGTTCGTATTAATTTTGATCTCCAAACCCCTTTTTTCAGATTTCCTGGGAACTCACCTCACAGGTACCCCTGATATGGCCTCGTATTCTTCAATCAGTATTTTTCTGGGATTAATGATTAGGATTTAACATTGTGCTGTGTAATAATTTTGAGCTATTACATCCTGGAATTATGTGCACATGCTGTAAAATGATCACATTGCTTTTTGCTGTTTGTTTCTTTCCTCTGATCATACTTATCATTGCTCATACATGTTTTTTTCACACACTGTGTTCACCATACACTTTGAGTACTCACATTGGTGCTACTAATGAAAAATACAATGTATTTATGCTTATTTTTGTCCATATCATAGTTTCACTTGGAGCATATAATATTACATTTCGATAAGTATTTGCCCTGGGCTGCCTAAGAGTAGCTTTGTACTTTATAAGTGCTACATAGAATAGAATTGTACGATTAATGATGCCTTCACATGGAATGAAACTATATATATATATATATATATATATATATATATATATATATATATATATATATATATATATATATATATATACACACACACACACACACACACAAAGTTCTGGGTTATTCACGAGGGTTTATTACTCCAGCTCAGACCAACGCGTTTCAGCTTGGGAATAGGCTTTGTTCACGGTAAGTGAGCAATTAACTATGTCTACTATTTATCCCACCTTGCTATTAAGGTGCATTGTGGGACTAGTGCACGACAGAGGGAAGATTCCGTATGATAACACCTTACTCTGCGGACTCTTTTAAACTAAGATCAATTCTGTCCAAGCACTGGCATATTCTAAAATCTGACCAAATTGTAGGGCCTGATGTTCCCAATGCACCACTAATATCATTCAGAAAGGCGAGATCGCTACGCGATCAAATAGTTCATAGCTACTTACAACCTATGGACAAACAACTGGGCACTTTAAAGGACGCGAAAGGCTTTTTCCCTTGCAGAAAATGCAAAGCCTGTTATGCTAGCAAAAGAACACTCACTTATGAGGTTACAGGCTGTAGAGGTGGGAAGAAAATTAACAAGTTTATGTCATGCCACACTGACCATGCCGTCTATTGCCTAGTGTGCCCCTGCATGTTAAGGTACATCGGAAGCACCATCAAGCCTGTTAAGTTGAGGATATTGGAACATATGCGGGCCATCGCTAATAAAGACTTTTCGTATCCGGTGGCCCGTCATTTTGCCATTAGACACAACAGTGACAGGAATCTCCTGAGATACTTCTGCCTGGATCAGGTAGGGGAGAATCCAAGAGGAGGCAACAGACTTCTTACACTCAGGAGATTAGAGTCTCGATATATTATAGATCTAGAGACTAAGGCGCCTAAAGGTCTGAATATGGGAGAAGAACTGGCCTCTCACTTGGGTTGATAATGTTGGATTACAGTATTATGTATGTGGAACAGTACAGTATGAATTTTTGACATGTATTACATTCCAGGTAACACGGGTTTATGATTGTAGCTGCGCCCTAACTATTTATTACTCACACTTGCTTTTAAGAACTTCTTCTGTTTGAATTCACACCATTACTTTGGCAGCCCTGTGAGGCTGCAATTGCCGATCCACGGCAAGATTTACCTGACCTGACTTGTTCACATCTATTATGTGACGATAACCAAGGGATTGTGTTGTGTTTCACAACGATTTGTTCTCACGTCCACACAGTTCGGATTTACTTTGTTTCCGATCATTTATTTAAATGTGGTTGATTTCTGAGAACAGTACTTGTGCCGATACACGGCTTTATAATTGATGTAACTGACTAGTTAGCAGTTCGATGCAGTGTTTGTATTACACACTATAAGATGGCGCTCAATGTTGCGTTAGTGGCAAAGTCCTTTGTTTGTTTTGATTATTTGCACAAACATAGATAATGGTGCCGCATACTGCTTTTCTGATGTGAATACTGACGAAGGGAGTTTACTCCCGAAACACGCGTTTGTTCTAAATAAACCCCCTTGCTGATTTACTGCTGTGCTCGTGAGTGCTATTTTCCTGAACCCGGCTGGGTATTGGCAGGAATTTGGAGCATATATATATATATATATATATATATATATATATATATATATATATACTCTCACGAATGCGGTGAGTGAACACAGTGTGTTCGTTGAAACGCTAAATGTGAAATATATGCTCTACCTTGGTCCCGAATGATGTCCAAATAATTTTCCAAACCCCCGAAAGAATACGTGTGGCTTTCCACCGCCCCGAACAAAGTGAATTTTCAACGCGTGCACACTGACAAACTAGCGGCAATGGCTACCATGGGAGAACTCACGGGGGAAAGGGAGGCGGCCGCCAATTTGATGTTTATGTCGGCAATAGACAGACCGACAAGCACAAATAATAACACCACACCAACAGCGGTAACATCCAGTCTGAAAAGCCTGTTTCAACAACTGGAAAGGCTACAAGAACGAGAAGTAAGAAAGTGGTGGGAGGCCACCTCGCTGGAAAGATACATCGGCTGCAATAGAATCCCCAGGGGTCTGTGGATCTACACAATCCCATCATATGAAAATCCGGACCCAGCCCTATTAAAAGACTGGGCGGAATATACAGCGGAGTCATCTAAGGGAATGGTCAGAATGCTCATTAAATATGCTTGGAGCGACCAGGATAAATGTATAAAGGACATAGCAGACCTGGAGGCAACTATTGCCAAAGAGAAGGATACAAAAGCCAGTGATGAATTGAGAACAGCTATGGCTAAGAGACTAAAGGAATACGAATTGGGAATACGCAAAAGGAAACAGACTAAGTTCCAAAGGGACGAACAGGATTATTTGTCTGGCAGGATTCTAACATTTGCCCACAAATATGATGCCACAAGAAAGAGACTCGCGCAAGGAAATTAACAAACAACGCTAATCGACACTGAAGAATCTGAAGTGGAAGGGTCTGATGGGGAGCAGAATGCCGCCTCAGGCAATAAAGAGAAAGAGAAAGAAAAACAGAAACCTTTTTTTGACGAGTTCCAAGTTATGAAAGAAACTCGCCAAAGACCACAGTTAAGGAACCACCCCCCTCAACAAAATCAAAGAGGAGGACGAGGCGGGGGAAGAGGCACAAGGGGAAGTTCACAGGACACAACCACCCCGATGGTGACACGAAGTGCCTCCAATCGGAGAAGAAGATAACTGGAATGCAAGAAAATAATATCAACTTGTCTAAAAGGAACTTGACAACTGATGAAATTAAGGTACTGCAAAAAGGACTGAGTTTCTGCCCGACGAGTGAGTTTAATCTTGTGGATACCAAAATAGACCTGTTCAAATACATCAGGAAACTTAAGTTCAAGAAGATCTTTTTACAACATCCAAGCACAAGACAGGAAATGACAAATCCAGAAACGGTGGAAACAACAATGGAGGATACAATAGAAGACAATCTTTTAAATATCCTGCTGACTCCAACACAGGAACTACTAAATCAGGAACAAAATGTGCAGAATAACATTGCAACACCGATCACACAGGTCAGAGATCCAAGTAATCTTAAGAACAAATCAAGGAAATTGCTAAACACAACACATGATGCAATTGATGTATTCAGTGAAGCGGTAACGGCAGATCTGGAGAGTATGGCTAGTAGAAAAATGGATATGAAAACATCCAATATTACAAGGAAGGAGTGGGAAGCAATAAAATCCCTGCGAGACGACAAAACAATTGAGATCAAGCCCTCTGATAAGGGCGGGAATATTGTTATCTTCAGCAAGGACAATTATGAACAAGAATCACTAAGACGATTGGGAGACAAAGAGTGCTATGCTATGGTAAAAAGAGAACAATATCTAAAGAGCACCATAGAATATAGCACACTAATAAACCAATGGAAAAATGATAGCATGATTAGCCATGAGGAATATTCTTTCCTTCTATGTGATTCCCCGGTCCTCCCCACATTTTACCATCTGCCAAAAATCCACAAGAATGCCAAAAGACCACCAGGGAGGCCGATTGTTTCGGCAATTGGCAGCCTACTTGAGAATACCTCCTGCTTCATTGATGCATTTCTGGCCCCTATTGTAAAGGACCTACCTTCCTTTGTGAAAGACACGCAGGATTTCCTCCGTATTATGGACAGTGTGACCTGGGACAACTGATGAAATTAAGGTACTGCAAAAAGGACTGAGTTTCTGCCCGACGAGTGAGTTTAATCTTGTGGATACCAAAATAGACCTGTTCAAATACATCAGGAAACTTAAGTTCAAGAAGATCTTTTTACAACATCCAAGCACAAGACAGGAAATGACAAATCCAGAAACGGTGGAAACACAAGAATGCCAAAAGACAATCAGGGAGGCCAATTGTTTCGGCAATTGGCAGCCTACTTGAGAATACCTCCTGCTTCATCGATGCATTTCTGGCCCCTATTGTGAAGGACCTACCTTCCTTTGTGAGAGACACGCAGGATTTCCTCTGTATTATGGACAGTGTGACCTGGGACAACTGATGAAATTAAGGTACTGCAAAAAGGACTGAGTTTCTGCCTGACGAGTGAGTTTAATCTTGTGGATACCAAAATAGACCTGTTCAAATACATCAGGAAACTTAAGTTCAAGAAGATCTTTTTACAACATCCAAGCACAAGACAGGAAATGACAAATCCAGAAACGGTGGAAACAACAATGGAGGATACAATAGAAGACAATCTTTTAAATATCCTGCTGACTCCAACACAGGAACTACTAAATCAGGAACAAAATGTGCAGAATAACATTGCAACACCGATCACAGGTCAGAGATCCAAGTAATCTTAAGAACAAATCAAGGAAATTGCTAAACACAACACATGATGCAATTGATGTATTCAGTGAAGCGGTAACGGCAGATCTGGAGAGTATGGCTAGTAGAAAAATGGATATGAAAACATCCAATATTACAAGGAAGGAGTGGGAAGCAATAAAATCCCTGCGAGACGACAAAACAATTGAGATCAAGCCCTCTGATAAGGGCGGGAATATTGTTATCTTCAGCAAGGACAATTATGAACAAGAATCACTAAGACAATTGGGAGACAAAGAGTGCTATGCTATGGTAAAAAGAGAACAATATCTAAAGAGCACCATAGAATATAGCACACTACTAAACCAATGGAAAAATGATAGCATGATTAGCCATGAGGAATATTCTTTCCTTCTATGTGATTCCCCGGTCCTCCCCACATTTTACCATCTGCCAAAAATCCACAAGAATGCCAAAAGACCAACAGGGAGGCCGATTGTTTCGGCAATTGGCAGCCTACTTGAGAATACCTCCTGCTTCATCGATGCATTTTTGGCCCCTATTGTGAAGGACCTACCTTCCTTTGTGAGAGACACGCAGGATTTCCTCCGTATTATGGACAGTGTGACCTGGGAAAGCGACATGCTATTAATAACACTTGATGTTGTAAATCTTTACACATGCATTGATCATGAACAAGGACTAAGTGCGACAAAGTGGTTCCTAGATAGGAAACATGAGAAATTTCGGGCACATAGCGAAATGATTTTGTGTATGATGCGTTTTTGCCTATACAATAATTTTTTCCTATTCTCTGGTCAGCTATATAGGCAAATTAGGGGAACTTCCATGGGATCGTGCTTCTCTCCCAGCTACGCGAATTTATTCGTAGGCTGGTGGGAGAAGCACGAGGCCTGGGGAGGCGATAATGAAAAATGGCATGAAAGAATATTGATGTGGACTAGATAAATCGATCCTTTTATTGTTTGGCGCGGGGACAAAACCTCGGCTGAGAATTACATCTCCGCGCTCAACAATTACAATCTGAACCTAAAGTTCACTAGCACTATTAGTGAAAGTAGTGTATGTTATCTGGACTTAGAAGTGTTTGTGGATAATAACCATCTCCATATTAGACTCTATAGGAAGCCCACTGCTGGCAACGCCATATTACACACGGCGAGTCACCATCCGAGAAGTCTAGTCGGAAACGTACCCTACGGCGAATATTTGCGCCTAAAAAGGAACTGCTCAGCGGAAACAGACTTTAGAGATGCCCAAAGCGAGGCCAGCAATAGATTTCAGGCTAGAGGGTACTCAAAAAGCACATTAAATCAGGCAGTCGCCAAAGCAGATACCGTCAACAGAAGGGATGTTCTGTTGGTGAAGGTGCCGCAAAATGATAACGATCAGGTCAGAATGATCACCTTCAATGTCAAATCGGGAGATCTGGTTCAGTCCTTTAAGAAAAACTGGCACATATTAAAAACAGATAACATCCTGAAAAAGTATATTTCCGAGAGACCCATGATCACTTACCGGAAATGCCAGACACTTTCAGATCACCTGGTCCATAGCCACTACACCCCCTCCAAAGCAACTGTAGCTACCAACAAGATCATTGGCTTTTTCCCTTGTTTACGATGTAAAGCCTGCAAGCATAGTCAAAAAGTAAAAGAATATCCAGGAAGAACAGGAGAGGGTAAACCTAATAGAAAGATCATGAAACATCTTAACTGTAATTCAGAGTTTACAATATACTGCCTGGAATGCCCTTGCAATAAACGCTATATAGGTAGTACTATCAAACCCACCAAACTAAGAATCCTGGAGCATATGAGGGCTATCGCGAACAATGATAAGACCTATCCGGTAGCCCGTCATTTTGCTGAATTTCACAAAAGCAATAGGGATTTACTCAGGTTTTACTGCATTGATCAAGTCACAAAATCAGAACGTGGTGGTGACAGGGAAAAGACACTCCGCATCACAGAGTCAAAATACATTCTGGACTTAAAAACGATGGTACCGTGGGGC
This sequence comes from Lissotriton vulgaris, assembly GCF_964263255.1. Classification (NCBI taxonomy): domain Eukaryota; kingdom Metazoa; phylum Chordata; class Amphibia; order Caudata; family Salamandridae; genus Lissotriton; species Lissotriton vulgaris. The sequence goes on along the minus strand of NC_141699.1, from coordinate 880,665,302 downwards.
CTGAATAATGATGCAGAAATGTGGGTTCACCTGTAAAATAGAAAGGGGCAACACTCTTGGTGTCTATTGTACATATGAAAAAAAGGTTTCTTCCCTATATCATTAGGATATATGCTGAATTCCTTGTAAATATGTATACATCTAGCAGAGAGGTATCTGTCTATGCTTGCATACTCCCTGGTGATTGCCATGCCAATATGTAAATATCTGTATCTTATATAATTTTGGGATCCAAGCCCATATAGGGCTTCATAAAACAAGAAGAAAATGAAATGTTGAAATGTGAATGTTCCACGTAAAATTAGGGGATACACCCCTACATAACTAGTCTTGAAAATCACAAATGATCCCTCTTTTGAAATGTACATATATGAATTGATAATTTGATACAGCATTACTGTGTGCACAAGATTAATGTAAAGTTTGTCAAAGTCAACTATTTTAATTCGCACTTGAGCACTTTATCTAAGCCATTTGAACTAAGGTACAATACTTGTAATACTACACTACAAGATGGCCGCCGTTTCCATGAAATGTACCATCATCTATGTCGATGAAATGAAACAAAGCGGAGGGTTTAAAATGGCTTTTGTATGTTTGCACAAACTGACACTGACAAAGCTAACTTGCAAAACGTGTCTGTCAGGGGTGAAGGGGGGTTTGGAAAATGAATAAACTATAAAGAAACATATCTAACATCAGAGTGCTTGCCGTTTTCTTGACCTGTATTGGTTGGATCGTGTGGCTATATATATATTCACTGAAAAAAACCATAGGTTTTAGGCCATATATAGTTAGGGATTAGCATTTACAAAACCTTAATTTACTCGCAATAACTATATATCGCGCACCCGCAATCCACTGCTGATAATGTCACATATTACATCATTCATGACATGGTCAGTGACATCACTGATGACATCATCCAGTGACTGTATGTTTCTGTAAAGTTAAAATATGTCTTACATATTGAAGAATGAGTGGATGTATAAGTGTCTGGATGAAGGATTTAGTAGGTGCATGACTGACTGTATGAGAGAGTGATTAAATGTGTCTCACTGAGTGCATGGGTTAGTGACTAAACTGTCTTAATTTGTGCATCATTATGTCTGTTGTTCTGTAAACTGTTGCATGTGTTGATAAGTAGCTATATGAGCAACTATATGGGTTATTGATTGGTTGCCCAAGTATTTGTATGGGAGAGTGTGTGTGTGTGTGGGGGGGTGGCTGGGAGGTGTGTGACTGTGCATACATGTGTGAACAGTTGATTCACTAGATCTATGGGTTCAAAACTGCATGTGGAAACAGCTGTATGGGTGGTTGACTGTGTACGAGTGTATTGGTGAGTGAATGGATATCTCAGTGCTACATGTCAAAGTAAGTACATATGTAAAACACAGTACATGTGAGAGTTCACATATATAAATTACTGTGTATAAGAGCCAGTGAATGTGTGAGTGGCTGAATGGATCATTGAAAACTTGTATCAGGAATTGTATAAGAGAGTAAATATGTGTTAGTATATGTTTGAACAAGTAAGGTGTGTATAACTGTATAGTTGATGAAATGGAGGTGTGATTGATTCAGTGCATGACTGACTAGGTGTGTGAGTAACTCCATGGATGAGCGACAGTCTGTGAGTGTCTGTTTACTCTGAGTGTATCTAAGGTTATATTACAGTCTGAAGAGGTTGATCGTATTATCACATGATTGATGTCATCAGTGATGTTGTCAGTGATGTCATTTGAGTTGTCATCAGTGATGTCATTTGAGTTGTCATCAGTGATGTCATCAGTGATGTCACTGACCATGTCATGAATGATGTAATATGTGACATCATCAGCAGTGGATTGCGGGTGCGCGATATATAGTTATTGCATCTAACTATATATGCGAATTTCAATGGTTTTGTGCGAGTAAATTAAGGTTTTGTAAATGCTAATCCCTAACTATATATGGCCTAAAACCTATGGTCTTTTCAGTGAATTTCAATGGTTTTTTAATAGCAAATATCTATAGCTGTAACATATATTCTTATTCTAATTCACAAATATATTTTATATTTCTTTTTTAAGCAAAGGACCCAGATGCATTTACAGTTTATCACTAACAATGTTCCAGGCTAATGTATTTTCACGGGAAATTAACAACTGTCCTGCAAGTAAAATATTCCTATTTCGTGAAAAAGGGCGTTTCTTCGTCCCATGAGGGAGCCGTTGAGCAAAAGAGACTCGGCCTGCTGTCTTAGTCGCTGATAGGCCTGATTATCGGATTTTTATCGATCACTTTATGTTGCAACAGTGGAAAACAAAACAGCCCTTGCCCATTTATTTTTACAGCATTCCTGCGTATTATACCCTACCCCCAAACAGTATTTTGCCTGTTACCATAGTAGTAGTTTATGGAACACTTACGTCAGCACATAGGTTAAAATTTCACCACAATATGTTGCTAATGAGTGAGCTTCAGCATTATACTTCAAATATCATTTCTATTGATGACTGCTACCCCCACAAAAAAACAGACGTATGTACTTTTTTAATTAACTTTTATTAAAACAATAACCGGAACTATAACTAAAAGATAACACTACAATAAATAACTAGAACTATAAGTAACAAAATAATATAATAAACAACATATAATATGGAGTCCAAAATAAGTATTGTAGTTAATCTGCAAAACAAAAAGAAAATTAGTGTTTAAAATTAGATTGAAGTGACTAAATGAGATCAAACATCACAAGTCAAAGTAAAACTTGACAATATTTATATTTTTTTAAATCTTCGCAGTGTGCCTGAAACGCTTCCACTGGCATTCATCATGCAGACTTTGGTCCACCCTCTTTATCAATTTTTGCAGTTTGAGATATAACGTCCTACATGTGTTATTCATCTCCTACTTTCTCCTTTCAAATTCTCTTGTAAAGACCTTAACAAATAAAGGGAACATTTTCTGCATATTTTTAATAAAGCATTTGACACCATGCATAGTAACACCGTATTTATTGAATGTTTTGAAATTAATTTTCACAAGTCTTAAAAAAGGTGAATGCAAGAAAAGTTACTTGCCGCATATGCAAGTCTGCTTTCAAGAGGAGACCCCAATAAAAAGGACTTGTGTGGAACTGCAAGTATGCTGAAGCAGTTGCAGACTAAGAATCCGGTCAACTTTGCAAGGGAAGAGTTAAGGAGATTGAGAGCGGCTCCTTCTGCTTCATGAGAAGGCCCGAGTACCAGTGGAGCAACACCGTCAACCTCTAAAGCACAGCCTAATATTTGTCCCCAATTTGAAACCCTTTAAGAGAAAAAGTAAGAAGGTTGGGAGCTTTGTATGCCATCCTAATATCTAATTATCCATAGTTATACAGAGATCCGCCCTGTATCAGACTCATATGTACAAGTGTATATTGTAGATTATCTGCCACCGAAAACCTCTCAAGTACCTATATCCGTTACTTTTTAACTTCGTTGAGTAGTCATATTGTGAGTATTTACCTTAAAGTTGTTAATTTTTTATTGATTATTGCTCTTTGAGATATTCCCTGTCTACAAACAGAGAAGAATAGGAATATTCTGTCTCCCTTTGCAGATAGTGAAGGATAGGTAATGCAGACTTTTGTCCCCCGTTGTAATCCGTCATGCCTGTTTTTCTCCCCACTGATTGATTGATTGGCTGGACATTTATTGTTCAAGGAATAGTTCTAACGAGGTATTCTCTGTTTGCAAATAACGTGGAATAGAAATATTCTGTCTAGTCTTTGCAAGTAGTGAAGGGTGGGTAATGCGGACCTTTGTCCCCCGTTGTAATCTGTCATGCCCATCTACTCCCCACTGATTGAGAAACTAGTTCCACCCGGACCATTTATTAGAGGTACATCATCTGGCTCAACCGGAGAGTACCCCTAATAAAGAAGACATATGTAAAATACGAAGTAAACACTGTATCCTGTTAAACAGAAACTTTACAATGAAACACACTTGAAAAAGAAGGGAAAGAAATCGAACAAAATCAGTAGGCCACTGATGAGTTTTTGAGTTCGCTAGAAATAAGAAACATGGAAGTGGTGAGAGAAGCCAAGCTTGACGTTACGGCAGCCACGAGGTAGCTAACCTCCGCCACCCCCCCCACTGCTCCAAGCATGTCTGTCCCACCGCCCGCCACGCCCAATAACGGTAACATGAAATAGATACAAATCAGCAGATACCTACCCCCATTCCGGAAACTCCCGAAGTGCAACAGGTCCACGGTTACGCCCATCCGGAAGATGAGGCCTCGACACGTGCAGGGCGGGGCCCGACTAGCCGCCATCAGCCGGAGAAGTCATGGGATGGTCGGCCCGGAATGTGCTGGTCCTCCCTTTCTCTTCTGGCGCCCTGCAGGCCACTGGGGGGGATGTCTTGCCTCTGCCTCCGACCCCCCCCCCCTCCCCCCCTCTTATCGCCTGGTCCGGACATCACGGATATCAACGCCAGGTGTCGGCGTGGGGTGCGCTGGGAGGGAGAGGCGGCGCGAACGAGCCTCTCCCACCCCCCCAGGTGGGGGCCCCTCAGCTGCACCCCCAACGCTCCACTCACCCAACAAAAGGGTCGTCACGTAAGGTGCACCAGGAGAGGAGCCGTTTGCTGAATACTGTAAAGGTGTTCCTACACTTGGCGACGTGCTCGCTGCCTTGAATTCCTGGCGTGAGTCCATGAAGTTTCAGTCCGCCAGGCCGGAGGGTGTTCTTCTAGACGGGCTCGCTGAACCGCTTCCCACGTGTGCTTGATATGAGCTCCCCGTTCGGGCCTGAAGCGGCGCCCTGCAGGCCACGGAGGGGGGGGGGGTGTCTTGCCTCTGCCTCCGATTTCCCCCCCCCCCCCCCTCTTATCGCCTGGTCCGGACATCACGGATATCAACGCCAGGTGTCGGCGTGGGTTGCGCTGGGAGGGAGAGGCGGCTCGAACGATCCTCTCCCACCCCCAACGCTCCACTCACCCAACAAAAGGTCTCGTCCAATATTGCGAGGCAATGATGCTCCGCTCACCCAGCGGGGGTCTCGTCCACTGTTGCGGTGCAACGGCGCTTCTGAGTTCAACTAGAAAATGAGTCCTGCGTCCAGAAACGTTCTGCTCAACTTTGAAGATTCTATAAGAGCCATGGGGGCCCCCGACCCCCGATGGGGAATGACTGCCGTGATCACCCACGGAACGACCACGACGTAGCAGCGGGACGTCGGCGCGCTCCTGCCGGCGCCGGCCTCAGTCTTGAAATGACCAAAATCCTGCAAGACTGCCAACTTGATCAGTTCCGGTGGGACACCAGTATGACCCGGTAGGAGAGATTGTTGCCTCCCACGCCACTTTGACTGATGGTTCATGTCGGCAGTCCCCTCTGCTACCCTTCAACGAAAACTTTTGGACTGCCGAAAGAGGTCCCGGTCCAACCACGAGTTGGTGGAGACATTTTGACTATACTTGGACCTTCCTGACCTCACCCAAAATGGCGCCGGTACAAATGAAACTCTCAACTCCTTGTTGTGCCCGATTGCTCAGCCTTGATATCATGAGATATGTATGCAGTTTTTAGCACATGAATTGATATGGGATAAGACTGATTATATGTTCGGACAATTAATTGATCCGGGATGGGTATTGATTATACGTTCGAACAATGAATTGACATGGGACGGGTACTGATTACACGTTCGAACAATGAATTGATATTAAGTTCTAATGCATCATTGATTACTGTATTTATTATTGAAGGAAAGAATTGTCGACACTTTTGGTACTTGCTCACAATGAATTATCGATATGATTTTATTGCACTTGTCGCACTTTTTACTATGAAATCAACGACCACTGACTCTGTTATGTTTTCCACAAATAAATACCCCCCCCCCCCCCCCCCCCCCCCCCCCCCTTACAGTTCCAGCCTGCTCCGTAGCCGGCCCACGGGGTTGTAGGCCCGTATTTGGGCACCAACATTTTTATTAAAGGTTTTTGAAAAAGCAAACGTAGTTGTAACGCGTAGATTAGTAAGTTTCGAATAAAAGGCCACTGTTTCCGAATTTTTTTATTTTTTTTATTTTATTTTTTTTAAAAGTAGGTGAAATGAAGCAGCTCAATTAGTTAAAGGTTAAAAAGTATAGTACGCACAAACATTGAAAATATGAATGGTCCAGGTTTGTTGTGTGTTTTTCATTTTTGTACAGCATAAAGCAATCGATAAAGATCCTGGTATTTAGCCTCTACTTTATATGCTACCTGTATCAGGGAAGTTGTTTTAAATGCCCCTAAGCCACCCCGAAGGAATGTCACCTGGCCCCCCTAACACGAACGAAAACGACCCCGTACCACTGTAGGTTATCTCTGTTCCTCAAAAATGATAAAAATTACTTTCTAGGACGTTTTGGACATTGATGATTTTCAAATGATCTATTTATTAAAGTAATACTCATCTCTCCACATGAAATTAATTTTCCACATACTACACAAGTCAATCTCATCTGCCCAAAGTTCTTTTGCAGATTTGGGACCGTTTCCCTTGCCTCTGACTCACTTATTGCTAAGTCATTGATGTATGTTTTTGCCGGTCGGGGGTTATCCACCAAATCTCGAAGTTGTGCTTTAGAATAATTAAGAGGGTGCCACTTCTCCATGTGTCGATGCATGGTATGATTACCATAGCTATATTTTTTTTCGGTCCCTCTCGAGAGTTTTTTTTTTTGCAGATGAGGCAGGTAACGAACTTGGCATTAACTTTCTTTTCATGAGAAGGAAAAGAAAAAAATTGCCAGATAAAATTCACTTTCACATGGGACGTTCTTGGCATTTCTTTCAGAAACTTTTACATCACTGTGTCATTTCTTTGTCTATCCTGGTTAAAGCAATGTCATATAAATAGTTGTTTAAAAGTTTTTTTTTTAACGTGTTTACCTTGTTGGAGCGTTGTATATATTTATAAGTTATTAAAGTGTTATAATCCTACTACTTTCTTGGAGTGCTATATATTTTTAATATGACACATAATTGTGAAGACTTTGATGTACAAAAAGGCATCCCTGGAATCTTCCGCTTCAGGCTCGGTCCCACACACCCTTACAGTGAGAATCCCCTCCCCAATCACAATACAGGATCGTTATCAGATAGTAGGAACGCGTGTGGTGTGACGGATCTCATGAGGTGGCGACCTTGATCTACTGTAACTCCTTTGAACAGGGGTGATTCTTTACAGTTGGGGCCATAAACTACATCCGCAGGGCTAGGTGATAGCCTGGGACCGGCCTGGACAATCAGACACAGAGGAAGAGGAGTGTCAGAGGGTGCGGTAGTGAATAGGGTGAAAGGGAGGTGTCGGGCGGGCACAGGGTGTGATACTCAGGGAAGAGCAGCGCAGATGGGGGGAAGTTTATGGCCCATGCATGAGAGAGAGAGCAGGGGTGACCAGTGCGTGGGGGAGATGCTTGCGAGGGTGGGGAGCCATGCTGAGGATCGGCGGCGTGCAGAGAGTGGGTCTGGTCAAGGCATCTAAAATGGCTGCCGTGCACGACAAAAGTGTGGCATTGGAAAAAAAGCAAGATGGCGCAGACAATGTTTATCAATACGGATTAATTTATAACCATTATTTTTAACAATATATTTACTCGCAGTGTCAAAATGGCGATCAACACTTCCTAATTTCCTTCGAATCGAACGTTAACAGAAGTCAAGCGGCAAAAAAACCAAAAAAAAACGCTCACTCGCAACCGCTGGAAGACAAGTATCAACATATATGAGCCTCCTCAACCACCCTCAGAAAACATAGGGGGTCAGGATACGTCTCCCATACCCCCTTATACCCAATACTCACATTGCTTTTCCTCCATCTAGTAATTTAATTAAATCGAAACACAAAATGGCGAATTCACGTTTCGCTACCAGTTTGCGACCCGGTTCGCGAACCGAGAAGCGCTTCTACCGCGAAAAATCAAATTTTTTTTATTTGCCCCACGGGACCCTTTAATAACCCCAACATCATTCCTAGGGGGTCAAGAGGGGTCTACCTTGCCCCCTTTCATTAAATTCCCCCTTCGTTTTTCTCCTCCTCTTGTCTCTCGATCCTACCTAGAGACAAGATGGCGGCCGTACCGGACTGTTTAGAATGTTGACAGACACCGGAGAGCCAATCAGCTTCGCTTTGCAAAGCTCCGTTACGCGAAAAGTACGCGATTTGGAGCGCTACCCGGGACGCTGTCACAGATATGTCTGTTTTTTAAAACGTTAATTTCTCGAAATCCACTGGAGCACATATATTGAGACCCAGCAAAGGCACATCGGGCTAACAGTCCCTACAATTTTGCCAAGTTTCGTGCAAATCCATTCAGCCGTTCGAGCTAAAAGTGAGGCCAAAGGCCCTATGGAAAAATGAATGGGAAAAACGCGTTTTGGGACCCCCCTTTTTTCTCGGCCCCCCCCCCTTGACGGAACCCCCCCAAATTTTCAGGGGTTGCTCAGAAACAAAATGTGCCATTTTCCTGAAAATTTCAGCCGATTCCGTCCACAAACGCCAAAGTTATTAGACATAGAATTTTCAAAAGTTCCATAGAGAAAAAATCCTAACTATATATACCTACTGGCTATCGCCAGTAGGTAATATATATATATATTCACTGAAAAAACCATAGGTTTCACACCAGTTATAGTTAGCTGGAAATTTTACTGATATAAAACCATTGAAATTCCCACGTTATAGTTAGTCGGACTCACTATAACTTGCGCGTGCAATGCACTGCTGATGACGTCACATATTACATCATTCATGACATGGTCAGTGACATCACTCATGACACTGATGACACCATCCAGTGAATATCTGTCTTTCTGAAAAATAAATATTAGTGAGTAATGTTTAAATATTTAAATATATATATTAGTGTTTCACTTTGTGTATAAGTGGCTACATGTGTTGGTAAGTAGCTACATGCGTATGTATATGGGTTATTAGATGTTTCTCTTAGTATCAGTATGAGTGTCTATATGGTTTGATGGGGGTATTACTTAGCACATAGATGCATGAGTGACTGACTCTCTGTATGTGTTTTGAAGACAGCATATGTGCAGGACTGTATGGGTGGATGAGTGTGTATATGTGTGTGTTAGTGAGTGAATGACTGTCTCACTAGTGTCTTTATCAATAACGACATATGTTTTAATCTAGTATATGTGAATATTGATGTATATAAGTGAGTATATGTGAGAGTGAGAGATTGAAAGAGTTCCTGTTTAAATAAGTATGTGTTTCTATAAGTGATTGTTTAAGAGAATAAATATGTGTAATTTTCAATAGAAGTAAGGTGGAAGTGTGTGTATAACTCTATCTTCAAATAAATGGATGTTCAATAGTTTATTTGCACGTGTGAGTATGTCTGAGTAACTTCTCGATGATTGTTGGTGTGTAACAGGATGTATAGGTGTATCATTTCATATGATTGAGTATATGTATGAGTGGATGTGTATATAGATGGTGGAATTACTGAATTACTTGTTGTAACTGATATGGGTATCTGCTTTTTTTTTAAATTTCAGTTTCTATTTTTGAATATGTGTTTCAAGAGTTACATTACAGTGAAAGGAGGTCTGTCACTATGTCACAAGGATGGTGTCATCAGTGATGTCACTGACCATGTCATGAATGATGTAATATGTGACGTCATCAGCAGTGCATTGCACGCGCAAGTTATAGTGAGTCCGACTAACTATAACGTGGGAATTTCAATGGTTTTATATCAGTAAAATTTCCAGCTAACTATAACTGGTGTGAAACCTATGGTTTTTTCAGTGAATTTAATAGGTTTTTTAAATGCTAATTCCTAACTATAACTGGTGTGAAACCTATGGTTTTTTCAGTGAATTTCATAGGTTTTTTAAATGCTAATTCCTAACTATAACTGGTGTGAAACCTATGGTTTTTTCAGTGAATTTCATAGGTTTTTTAAATGCTAATTTTTAACTTTTTATAGGGCTTCATACCTATGTACTTTTTAGTGAATTTCTGTGCTTATTTTTTCACAAATGTCTTTAGCTGAGAAAGGTATGTTTTTCTTTATATGAACACTATAATGTATATTAAGATAATATTTTACTTTTTTTTTTATATTTGACTCTGGGGCGCTCCCGGTGCGCGTACCGGTGAACACTTCGGTGCGCGTACCGTCAGCGCACCAACAAAAAAAAGAAAAAAAAATTAATGAAGGAGTGACCATAAGGAATGGGGACAGAGAGAGTGGTGTTAAGAGAAAGAGAGCTAAAGGGAGGAACACAGAGGGACTGTGTAATAGATAGTAAGACAGATAAAAAGTGTAAGAGGAAGTAACTGAGAAAAGAAAAATGAATAAGGGAGCAAAAGAAAAGAAGAAATAGGAAGAAGACTAAAGCAGAGGTTCTGGGAGAATGTAAATGGATGATGAAAGTAAAAGGAAGGACAGTTAAGTATGGGAATGACAGGTAGTGACGGAATGAGAGGAAAGGAATAGTAGTGATGGAGGGAAAGTAAATAGCAGTGAATATAAGCAAAGAGGGGTGAAACAGGGTACATGTAAGTGAATAAGGGTAAGACATGGGGAATAATAGAGTGAAAGAAGAGACAGAGTAAAAGAAGGAGTGTCACAAAGGGACTAAGTGAACCAGTAAAAAAGGTAAGTGAAGGAGTGTGCATAGACAGAGGTACTGAAAGAAGTTGAATGTGGTAGGAAGTAAACATGGAAGAAAAGAATAAGTGAGAAAAGCAAAGTAAGGAAACAGGGGTGAGGTAGGGTGAGAGAAAAATAGTGAAAATAAAACCAAAGGTGATAACAAAAAAGATTTTGTAAACACACTTACCATATAATCAATGCAAACTTGTATCTTTGAAAGATAAAAGAAAAAACACGTTATAATTACTTAAAAATACATAATAAAATAGAAGCAACAGTTCATGAGGTTTAAAAATCTACAAAAGTTTACTAAGAAATGAAGCAATAGTGAAGGATAGAAAAACAGAAAGAAAGTAATGTAGAAAGAGAAAAAAAAGGAAAAAGAAATAGAAAGAAAACAAATTCCTAAAGATAAATAAGATACTAAAAGAGTGTAAGATATCAAAACAAAATCAGTAAAGATAAGAAAATAAAAGAAAAATGAGTGAAAAGGAGAGAAGTCTGATTGAGAAACTATAAATAAAAAAGAGGAATAGAAGATTATTGAGAGTGAGTGAAGTGAAGTCACAGAGTGAAGGGATGAAAGGAATGAAGTTAGTATAGAACGATGGATAAAACAGGAGTGAGAGAGTAAGTACACAGAAAGACAAAAGGAAGAACTAAGTGAACTACAGTACAATGAGTGCGAAAGAAAAAAAAATGGAGAAAAAGAAAGAGAGGGTTAGGAAACTAAAGCAGTGGTACTGTGAGAATATGAAAAAGATAAAAAGTGGTGGAAAGAACAGAGGAAATGCAGACAGTTCCTATTAGATTGAGAAGTTGTGAATGAAGTGCACTAAAGAAACCGTGATGAAAAAAGAGTGTAAATTAGTAAAGAGAGGTAAATAAGGGTGAAAAAGAAAATGAGTGTAAGACAATGTGAACACAATATAAATTACACAATGCAAACTACACAATAACTTCTACAATACGTTACATTATTTATTTTTGCTGTTCTCAGAATATATTGAATTTCACTTAAATTAGTGAGATCCAAGTCTTCATCATATAACAGCGGTAAAAAAAAAACACAATCTAAAAGATTGTGTTTAAAAAAACCCATTCAAACATACATCTCATATATGTACACTAATCTTTGATTCACTTACTTTTCCGTGAGGCCAAATTGCAGATAGTGAAGGTCCTTTTGGTGGAAAAAAAGTCTGCTGTGCTCTATAACTTCCATTTCATCGACTTCCTATGAAAAAAGATCTAAGAACATCATATCTTACACTTTCCTCACGGCCAATTTGTGTCAGATATATCAGTATTTTTTACTTTGAGATCCACTTAAAGTATCTACATGAGATAAATAATTTAAAATATTAGATTAACTAACTAACTAACTTTTAGTATCTATTCCCGTCTTCAAAGGCCAATTCCCTTTACTAAAACTTTGGTTTTAAAAACACTAGATAAGAATTTGTAGAGTCATAAGGCAAACGTTGTTTATAAGTCAAATGAGAATCATTGCAGTAACTCCATCCATTTTCAGATTTTAAGTAGCATGTATAATGTCCTGAGGTTGTCGAAGATCCATCATGATAAATAATAGCTTCAGTTGTAAAGGTTCTTCCTGAAATTGATAACTGAGAAGCTACAAAATTTTTGATAGAAGTTGTCAATTTAGTTCCATCAGGTCTACATCGTTGGAAAACTAAAATGATATACTGACCATAACTTTGTATGAATAATGTGGATAGCATTGGACACTTACATTGGGTACACACCATATTATGATCTGCTGCTTTAACTAAATTTTTAAATGATACTGATTTACAGTCTGGTAAAGTCAAATACATAAATCTTTCAGTGTCTATTCTAGTAGTACTTGATGAACTACAATTGTGGCAGTCATGCTGCCATTGATAAGAAAGGCTGAAAAGATTATCTACATCTACACCTTCATCTTCTAAAACACCAAACATATACAATAAAAATTCCTGACAATCCTGCTGAATGTTCTGTGAAAATTTATCTTGACCAGAACACATATCTAAAATATTTCGAATTTCTGTTACACTTTCTATTTGTGCTGTAACACTGCTACATTTCTCAAACACAGAATTCAATAAACCACACAATCTTTGATCCCGATTTTCAACAATCTGTTCTTGTAAACTTTTAAGAAAAAAAACAACATTAATCACTACATTAGCATAGCAGTTGACACCAGAACTATTTTCAAACTGAAATCCAACAACATTTTCTCCACAATTCTTTTTCTTCCTGTTTTCAATTACAGTTTTCTCTACTTTTTGTCTTTTTGCAACTACCTCACTACAATTATCCTCATTTCTTCTTTTTCGGCCTACCACACGTTTTTCAAACAGAGGATATTGAGGCAAATGTGGAGCATATTCTCTTCTTAATCTATTGTATTCTTTAACGCAATCTAGATCTGCAGAAATCTTTGTCTCATCACACGCAATCAAGTACAATCCTGATAAAGTTCTGACTCGTGATAATGCCACATATGCCATACCCTCTTTAAACACAGATCTTCCAATGTTCACTAAAGCACCATCTACACTTAAACCTTGAGATTTATGAATTGTCACCGCATACGCCAAACAAACAGGAAACTGTTTTCGGCGAACATATAAGTCTTTTACAAGTAAAAATCTAGCAGAACCACGACTTATTTGTTGTACTTGTTCAATGCCATCAAATTTTATTTTTAAAAATTCAATTCCATCTCTATTTCTGTAATTCACAAAATCAACAACATAACCCATTGCTCCATTTACCAGACCTCTTTCAACATTTAAATTCCTTCTCAAAATGATACGACAATTTAAACACACATTCAGAGTCTTTTCAAAACCAGCTGTTTTTGAAATACTTTTCTCCAATGAATCCAATTTAGTTTTCAAATTTTCAGACAAAACAATTGTTGCACCCATATGCTCTATTTTATCTATTGCTTCCAGTTTCACAATCTCTTCATTTTCTAACTCTAACATTTTGTTGTTGAAGATGGAACATTCTTGCAGAGTTGGCATCAAACATATCCCAGATTTCTTCTCAGTCATTTTTTTAAAAATATTCTCTGGAAGAATGTTTTCATTTGGATACAAATTTGAAATTAATCGACTATGCAAAGCTTTTTTCCCAAGCTCAGTCACTTTTCCAATTCTTACATCTTGTAGAATATTTTTATAATCTTCATCCTTGGCCTGTCGCATATTTTGAACCAGTTCAGCATATTTAAAATGTAGCCATATATTAACATTTCCAATGCCTCCAAGGGACTTCCTGGTATCTTCATGTGTGAGCATTTTAAACACTGGTTGGCCTTTTACTGGAGTCAACTGCAATAGATCTCCAAAAACAATAATGTGTTTTCCTCCAAATAACACATCATACTCTGTTTTAAGAATTTCTTGCATTCTCAAATGCACAAAAGCAAGCATTAGATTTGAGACCATGCTTACTTCATCAATGATAAGAAGTTTCATTTTCTTCAAGACTCTTGAAACTTCAGAACACGCATCTCCAGATAACTTGTTGTAATGCAATTTATTATCATGTTCAACTGGCAGCATCAATAAACGATGTAGAGTAATCCCTTTAATGTTATGTGCTGCCAGACCAGTTGGAGCAGTTACAACACAAGACAGTGGTGAATCAGTCCTTTTCTGCAGATAACTTGCAATGGCTTTAATTAGAAAACTTTTTCCTGTCCCCGCTTCTCCACTTACGTACAGTCGGACAGGGTCAAACGATATACATGAGCACTCTTTTTCCTCATGTCTGAATCCATGTTCAATCTGCTCTGTGACTTCATCATATATCTTTTTCTGCTCAATGTTTAGTTGCTTTACCAAATCTTCTAAGTTAACTCCATCCTCTTGAGCTTGTTCCATAGCTCTTTCCACCTCATCCATGGCAGTGGCATTTATTTTGGATAATTGGTCCTCCTAGTGGATCCTGGCTCAATGAAGTAGAACTCTGACTATCTTGAGAACTGTTTCTAGCTATCTCTTCAGCAATTGTGGTTTCTTGCTCCATTTCTGCATTCAACATTTGCAGATAATTTAGAAAAATAGGACATTCTATGGTATCCTTAGTTGCATTAAAAGAATCTTCATAACAGAGAAAATCTCCAAGTAGTTCCTCTTCTGTACGCCATGGCTTAAAGAGTTGCAAAAGAGCTAAATAGTAAAATTCTCTTTTGTCTGGAACTTCACAACTCAATTTTCGATTATTAATCAAATGGCCATTTTTCTGCTTTACTAGACATCCTTCATAGCCAATGAGTGCATATTTTCCATTATTGATATCTTCTGTGATGTTCCTCTTATAACTGTAGTTTTGAAGAACTTCATACAAACAAGTGTTCTCAAGGTGAGTACTTCTATTAGGATAGTATGTATCCAACATATTTGTCTTCAAAATATCTGTACTGTTTGGTTCTTTCTCTGCCAAATATTCAATTTCTTGTACAGATTTCAAAACTCGGTTTCGTGTTGCAGCAAGACCAAGACTCACCCAAATGATTGTTCTTGATTTGGCATAGAGACTTGCTGATGATAACCGATCAGAACATTCATATGCTCCAATTTCTCGATGCGACAATATCTTCAGACTGAAACTGTATAATTTCTTGCTTAGACTCTTTTCATGTGAAATGTCCTCCCACATTTCCTTCAGTTCTGTCTTTTCTTTTTTTGTGATGTAAGATGTCACATATCGAGCCACATCAATAGAGTTGTCAGCAACGAACTGAATATCCATGTTAGCATTCCACATGGACAAAATCACTGGGTTGTAATCGTTGATGTACTTAGATTCTTCATTTCTTTTCAAATTATATGTATTTTTGGGAGATTTCCTCGTCACAGTATGTCGTAGAGATGACATTAAATTATTTACTCTTCCCTTAGAAATCACTGGTCGAGGAAATGCAAAACGACATTTCGTGTAGTACTTTTCCTTGTTTTTAAATTTTCGACGACAGTACTTTCCACAACGATGAGATTGAAAACGTAAAACTTGTTGCCTTAAATTGTTTTCTTCAGTAGATTTTGGAACAGCACATGTTGAATACTCTTCAATGAAACTCATCACTGTTTCATCTGAATCTGATCCAAATTTGGGTGCATCTTTAATCCACAACAACATATGTATATGAGGAGCACCTCTCGCTTGATATTCCTTCCTCCAAAAGAAATCCAAAACCTCTCCAAGGGGAGGATTTTTTTTGTTGGTAATAAAAGACATCATAGCTTCAAATCTATGATTAAAGTATCTGCAAACATTCACTGGATCTAAAGAACACAGTTCTCCTGGTGTTTTCAATTCTATATTTCGTATGTTTTCATTTGCCTCCCGTAGAAATTGAAGTAAATCGTCCCATGCATACTCAGCACAGCTAAGAGTGAGGAACCATGTAGGAGTTCCTAAGTTTCTTAGCATACATTTCAATTCTCCATGACGACGAAACCAATACTCGTTGGTTCCACGTTGACATGCCATGAGATTGATTAGCTGAGATTCCAAAATACTGTCTTGCAGATTAACTTTCTCCATAAAGTCCCTTGCACAAACATTTTGAAAATGAGCTCCACTTTTCAATATATGATTAACTGCATAAGAAAGCCCAGACAAATCACTTTCAAACAGAAGTTGAAATAAATATGGAATACATTGACGAAACCTTGGATCTTCAGCATATAATCTTAGAGTCCGGTATTCAGCTGCAGGATTTTGAACTGGTCGATCATCATATCGTCCACCACAACCTGTTGGAAATAATTGTGGAAAACAATGAGCTTCCAAACTTTCTTCCCATACACTAATGGGACTTCCTTTTGCTGCTTTCATTTGAAACAAGTCAGTTGCATTTCCCATTACTTCTTTTGAATGCAAAGGATGAACAGTATAATGTTCATATATTTCTTCAGTTCTAGACACATCAACTTTTTCAATTTGACCAACTGAAGAATCACTATCTTCTTCTATAGCTGTTTCCTCTGCTCCAACACTTACATCTTTGTAGTACTCATTGTTTTTGACCAAATACAATGTTGCCTTTTTGACTTTTTTAACATCCACTAAATCTAGCCAGATTTTCTTACTCTTTGTTGGAACTCCATTAACTAGAATAACTAAAGGATCTTCTTCTACTCTTTCTACACCAATTGTATCAATATTTTTCTTTACATCTAGAGGCAAATAAACAACTCTTCCCTTTAAATCCTCTCAGTAAATCTGATGGAGGCAATTTCCCTGTCTTAGGCTCCATGCGTACAATAGCCTGAAAAGGATGGACACATTGAATCAAAATAGATTCATAAGTACTTAGATCCATCAATTCAGAAGGAATATCTATCAACTGAAGATGTATTCTCCACCAACAAATAACTTACAAAATCCTTCCATTCACTATTATTTTCTAATTCACTTTTTGCATATAAATCAACTAACCTAGTCTGAATTTTATGAGTCCGTCGACAACACACACAAGTTAAATTAGGCCTTTCACTTGCTTTCACCTTAAACTTGATAATTTCCTCATCAAACTTTTCAATACTTGAAATCTGTCCATTATCTTCTGCATTACCATCCATTACTATATCTATTTCTACACTGTCCTCTTTGTTCCCAAAATAACAAAACTCAATTTCTTCACAAATAGTCTTCACATCCACTTCAGATCCATGCAAAAGAGCACTGTTTAACTGTTTAAGCTTAAGTGCGGGACTTTTTGCATAATACAACTTTCTCACTAATTTCCTCACGTTATTATGATGCACTGCTAACATCCTAAAATGATGAAAAACACTCCGACAAACTTTTCTAGAAAGACAAGCTAGTGAATGCCCATGCAAACCTGTGCTTTCTCTCACTCTACAAGGATCTAACTCTTGCAGGATCTTCATTTTTTGTTTGAGACTTTTCTTACTATATGTACGTAAGAAATTTCTAAGCAAATCGATTGATTCCTGTCGCACACTACAAATACTACTGCATTTCCATGTGTACACTGGACCCTTAGTACGTCTCCCTAAAACTTCATCAGCTAACACCTCTTCTGCATCTCTAGATACAAGTTTCTCTTTTTCCATCACACAACCATCTTTCACCTCATATGCTCGACCACTGGTGTCAACTGCATGCACCAAATCATTTTCCTGAAAGTAACTCTCCTCATTGAAAAAAGGCTCAGAACTTGAACTATGCATCCATTCACCAGAAAATACTTCACAAAAATTACTCCGATTAATAATTATTTTCCATCTACTGTTCGATTTGAAAACATCAATGGCCTTATTAAGTATCCTAATTCTATTGATTATTAAAATAAATAATTTTTTCTTAACTTCAAAAGCCTGATCAACAATCTTTTCTACACTTTTCTTTTTCTTGTAAAAAGCAGCTATCAGTTTACTTTTCTTATCATTTTTTAGCAAATTTAAAACTACCCTATTGCGAAACATTCGCCTACGAATGTCCCTAAAAAGATTTACCCTTCTATTGCTATCCATTCTCTTCTCTCCTGCTCCAATGGAGACATTTTTTGTGGGCCTCTCCTTCCTTTTTAGATTTGTTGACTTTTTCTGTATATTCACATTAGCAATATCATTTTTTTTTCTACGACATATGTTGCGAAGAAAAGACTTAATTGGCTTACCAGAAACTTTTCTGGTGTTTTTTGAAGTAGTTGTTGAAGAGGATTCCATAAACTCTGTTGTTGATGTTCTCCTTTTCCGTATGGTATTTTTGATAATTCTTTGCCTTGAAGGCATTTTTGCTTGCTTTTCAGAAGTTGATTTGAATCTGTTGTTCTGTTAAAAAAACACATGAAAGACCACTATTAGCAAACAACAAAGTAATGTTAAAAAACAAACAATATAAACAATAAATTGCAACATATTTAAGTTTATACAATAGCAACTCAGGGCCTTATTTATAAAGGCCTTGCACCACCAGTGCGTCACTTATTACCCATGTTTAAAGTGATGCATCAGCTGCACAAGGCAATCATAAAAAAGGGCCAAATGCAAATACCAATCAATTGCACCCCAAAATCGATTTTTGAATAACATGTAAGAATCACTGCGCAGAACCTATGTACAACCACTCCATATCAGCAAACAAAGTCAGGGCCTTATTTATAAAGGCCTTGCGCCACCAGTGCGTCACTTATTACCCATGTTTAAAATGATGCATCAGCTGCACAAGGCAATCATAAAAAAGGGCCAAATGCAAATTCCAATCAATTGCACCCAAAAATCGATTTTTCAATAAAATGTAAGAATCACTGCGCAGAACCTATGTACAGCCACTCAATATCAGCAAACAAAGTCAGGGCCTTATTTATAAAGGCCTTGCGCCACCAGTGCGTCACTTATTACCCATGTTTAAAGTGATGCATCAGCTGCTCAAGGCAATCATAAAAAAGGGCCAAATGCAAATACCAATCAATTGCACCCCAAAATCGATTTTTGAATAACATGTAAGAATCACTGCGCAGAACCTATGTACAACCACTCAATATCAGCAAACAAAGTCAGGGCCTTATTTATAAAGGCCTTGCGCCACCAGTGCGCCACTTATTACCCATGTATAAAATGATGCACAAGGCAATCATAAAAAAGGGCCAAATGCAAATACCAATCAATTGCACCCAAAAATCGATTTTTGAATAACATGAAAGAAACACTGCGCAGAACCTAGGTACAATCACTCAATATCAGCAAACAAAGTCAGGGCCTTATTTATAAAGGCCTTGCGCCACCAGTGCGTCACTTATTACCCATGTTTAAAGTGATGCATCAGCTGCACAAGGCAATCATAAAAAAGGGCCAAATGCAAATTCCAATCAATTGCACCCAAAAATCGATTTTTGAATAACATGTAAGAATCACTGCGCAGAACCTATGTACAACCACTCAATATCAGCAAACAAAGTCAGGGCCTTATTTATAAAGGCCTTGCGCCACCAGTGCGTCACTTATTACCCATGTTTAAAGTAATGCATCAGCTGCACAAGGCAATCATAAAAAAGGGCCAAATGCAAATACCAATCAATTGCACCCAAAAATCGATTTTTGAATAACATGTAAGAATCACTGCGCAGAACCTATGTACAACCACTCAATATCAGCAAACAAAGTCAGGGCCTTATTTATAAAGGCCTTGCGTCACCAGTGCGTCACTTATTACCCATGTATAAAATGATGCACCAGTTGCACAAGGCAATCATAAAAAAGGGCCAAATGCAAATACCAATCAATTGCACCCAAAAATCGATTTTTGAATAACATGAAAGAAACACTGCGCAGAACCTATGTACAACCACTCAATATCATCAAACAAAGTCAGGGCCTTATTTATAAAGGCCTTGCGCCACCAGTGCGTCACTTATTACCCATATATAAAATGATGCACCAGTAGCACAAGGCAATCATAAAAAAGGGCCAAATGCAAATACCAATCAATTGCACCCAAAAATCGATTTTTGAATAACATGAAAGAAACACTGCGCAGAACCTATCTACAACCACTCAATATCAGCAAACAAAGTCAGGGCCTTATTTATAAAGGCCTTGCGCCACCAGTGCGTCACTTATTACCCATGTTTAAAGTGATGCATCAGCTGCACAAGGCAATCATAAAAAAGGGCCAAATGCAAATTCCAATCAATTGCACCCAAAAATCGATTTTTGAATAACATGTAAGAATCACTGCGCAGAACCTATGTACAACCACTCAATATCAGCAAACAAAGTCAGGGCCTTATTTATAAAGGCCTTGCGCCACCAGTGCGTCACTTATTACCCATGTATAAAATGATGCACCAGTTGCACAAGGCAATCATAAAAAAGGGCCAAATGCAAATACCAATCAATTGCACCCAAAAATCGATTTTTGAATAACATGAAAGAAACACTGCGCAGAACCTATCTACAACCACTCAATATCAGCAAACAAAGTCAGGGCCTTATTTATAAAGGCCTTGCGCCACCAGTGCGTCACTTATTACCCATGTTTAAAGTGATGCATCAGCTGCACAAGGCAATCATAAACAAGCATTTACAATGCAATGGTCTCGGCATCATTAAAGGTAGAGCTATTGGCATTGATTATGACTTTTTTTTTTAATCATCAATAAATGGCATTGTCATTTACATTGCCAATAGCTTCGCCTCGGTTCTGGGATTGGTGGGTGGCTGGTATTTTTGGCATTCTTTAGAGGTCGGTTATCTCGCAGAGTGGCCTGTACGTTTGGAGTAGACCAATGCATTTAGAGATAATTATAACTCCTTGTTTTGCAAAGCACTATATACCACACGTGTGCTGTTTTCTAAGCGCTGTAAATAACAGATGCTACTTTACGCAGTTTATGGTTTATACTTGATATTGGCTGGTCTTGGATAGACTATTTGATGCACCTGTGTGCGTGTTACGTGCACAGACGCACGTGCTGAAGCGCATAGCCCTTTGTTTGGTGTACAGTTGCCCACTGCTTGCCGTCTCGTGGCTCGTGTTTTGAGGCACCCTGCCCATGCAATTAAAGAATTTTCTTAACAAAAGTGATTAAAAATAATTATGCGGAAAATGTGGCAAAAACCACATTCGCAATCAAACATGCGGTTTGGTCATAGGTTGCTAGGACCAGCACTTAGTGCCACCAGTATGGTTTCTAAACACTATAAATAACTGGTGTGCCAGTCTGTGCATGACTCTGCCCCAGCCCTGCCAACCTTCAATTAAACCTTGAGAATCCTCAAATGCCAGCTCCCCTCCGTCTCCGTGTTTCTTCAAGGACGGACTGGGGCCATGACCTCGCCACACAAATACCCATCCCAGCGTGACCCTTCCCTGCCCCCGTTTCTTAAGCCCAGCCTGGGCGTCTTATGTTCAGGGGGTCTGCTGGTCAGGGGTGTTAGCGGCACTTAACGCTCCCATAAATAGAAGCCGGTCACCCTGTGAAAGAACGCAAGGCCGCTCGCATGCCCCAGGAACGCACACACACACACCGCAGATGCGCACACACCCAGGCAGGCACACACACACAGATGCACACACACAGATTCGCACACACACTCACAGATGCACACACCCAGGCACGCACCCCCACACAGATGCGCACACATACACAGGCGCACACACTCACAGATGTGCACATACGTCCAGGTACGCACACACATGCAGATGCGCACACACGCCCAGTCATGCACACACAGATGCGCACACATACTCAGGTACACACATACACAGGCACACACACACAGATGCACACATAGGCACTTGCACACACATACACAGATGCGCGCACACAGAGATGCATTCACATGCACAGGGAACCACACACACGCATGCACACATACACAGATGCGCACACATGCCCAGGCACGCACACACACATATATGCACATACATATGCACACACAGACACATACGTTCCCGTCTGCGAGGCTGGGAGAAAGAGTTAATTCCAAACTCCCTGAGTGTTCACATTTAAGACAAGAGCAGAATGTTCTACAACAAAACTGCCCAATCAGAGGCTCCGGCAGGAAGTAGTGTCAGAGCTCCAAGGGGCTGAAAACAGCATTTCACACCAGCAGCAAAAAACACTTAACAAGAACTACACCTTGAAAGAGAGGTCCATCGGGGTTTGTTGTAGTCTGACAACCGCAAAAGGGACAAAAAAAAAAATTAACATTCCTTTTCAGTTACTATGGCAGCAGCCCCTACTATTTCAGATTCCTTCCTAACCCCACTCACGCTCTTGCGCGTGACACTACAGAGCAGCCTGAATGAGAAGAACAGTGTACTTCAGCGGAAATGTCTGAATTAGACGCGCATCTGGGGGCTCCAGCAGAGCTTTACATGGAATGAAACAACTGGGGCTGATGCAATTCGGGGCATGGCTTAAAAATATGCGCGCATAGTGCCGCCCCCGCTGGTATTTATAAGAAACAAGTGTGGCTTCGTTGTACAGAACATTGAAAATGCTTCCGTTTCGTAATGATGAGACTGGAAGAACCATGGCGAGTCTCTTTGACGTCACATTATACACAGTGAAGGGCGACACTACTGCAGAGTTAAATGCTCTTAAGTTAAAGCTGCTCCCTGGAGGGGGGGGGGGGGGGGGGGAGCGTGCAAGGTCGGCCGGACTCCGGATCTCACCAGGGCGGGGGAGGGGTGCACGGACTGTCGGACTCCGCATCATACCAGGGCGGGGGACGGATGCAAGGACTGACGGACTCCGCATCATACCAGGGCGGGGGAGGGGTGCAAGGACTGCCGGACTCCGCATCATACCAGGGCGGGGGAGGGGTGCAAGGACTGCCGGTCTCCGCATCTCACCAGGGCGGGGGCAACACACAGATACCTCAGTGCTGGGATCGATTTAAGGGTTTTAAAAATGTTTGTGATACATCGGGAAATGTTCGCCTTTCAATTGAATATGATCAAGATGAATTAAAGTTTAAAAAGTTGTGAAGAGGTCTTCACTGGTACTGCGGATAGTGCGTCGAGCAGCAGAAGTTAAGATCAGGGATCCTGAGGGTAGACCCCTGTCCCAGGCCTCGCGGACACTCACCGGTGCAGATAATTTGTCTCCAAGACTGAGTGCTGGCGACGGCCGGAAGCAACGAGCAGCCGTTCTCTGGTCATCTCAAAGGGAACCGCATCCACCCGAATTCAGTTTCTTCTCGGGGCTCCCACGGATCCTATGAGCGGGAGGGGCCCAGGGTGGCTGTTTGTTGGATCGGCCGATGGTTTCTCACCAGGGCTTCGTTATCGGCTCAGGATGCAGCGGGTCACGGATCGGCGATCCCATGATGAGTGTGTGGTTCCGCTGCTCGGTTGCCTCGCCTGCTCCTTGCCAGGCTGCTTCTTGTTACCCCCGGGTTTTGAACTGTGATCAACTGTGGGGGCGGCCCTTCTGCTGGAGTTACTGCATTGAAAGATCACTACGCAGAGCAGGACGACGGGGGGCAGAGCTGGACGACGGGGGGCAGAGCAGGACGACGGGGGGCAGAGCAGGACGACGGAGCTGCGGGCGGAGGGAAGGGGGGGGCAGAGCAGGACGACGGAGCTGCGGGCAGAGTGAGGGGGGGGGCAGAGCAGGACGAAGGAGCTGCGGGCGGAGGGAGGGGGGGAGCGGGACCGGGACGAAGAAGGGCTGCGGGCGGAGGGATGGGGGAGGGGGACGGAGCTGCGTGCGGAGGGAAGGACAGAGCTGGGCGGAGGGAAGGGGGGACGAGCAGAGCAGCTCAGAGCAGCTCTGCAAACCACCACCGTCTTTCTCCGAGGCAAAGCAGAAATGCCTCGGAGAAAGCATGGTCATTTTCGCATTTGGGGGCGTGTTTTGCTGTTCTGAGTGACGGACAACGTCACTGTCTAAAGAACGCAAAAAATCACGCCCCCAAATCCGAAAAGGACGGGGCTACATTGGAGTGACTGATCTCTCCTCCAATGGCTGGCCTCCGTTTAGGAAGCCAGCCAATGAAGGAGAGAGGGGGCACGGAGGAGGGACATTCGCCGCTACTCAGACTCATTAAATCTCCGGCCTAAGACTGCGCAAGCGCAGCCTTTTAGGCCTTCGACCTAAAAAGGGCCAAATGCAAATTCCAATCAACTGCACCCAAAAATCGATTTTTGAATAACATGTAAGAATCACTGCGCAGAACCTATGTACAACCACTCAATATCAGCAAACAAAGTCAAGGCCTTATTTATAAAGGCCTTGCGCCACCAGTGCGTCACTTATTACCCATGTATAAAATGATGCACCAGTTGCACAAGGCAATCATAAAAAAGGGCCAAATGCAAATACCAATCAATTGCACCCAAAAATCGATTTTTGAATAACATGAAAGAAACACTGCGCAGAACCTATGTACAACCACTCAATATCAGCAAACAAAGTCAGGGCCTTATTTATAAAGGCCTTGCGCCACCAGTGCGTCACTTATTACCCATGTTTAAAGTGATGCATCAGCTGCACAAGGCAATCATAAAAAAGGGCCAAATGCAAATACCAATCAATTGCACCCAAAAATCGATTTTTGAATAACATTTAAAAATTACTGCGCACAACCTATGTACAAGCACAGAATATCACTTTTGAAACATCACTGTTTCCCCAAAAACAAATCCTTTATCTTTCAAATGTTGATATCAAGCATTATCAAAAATCCAAAATCAAATCAACAGCAAACAAAGTCAAGGCCTTATTTATAAAGGCCTTGCGCCACCAGTGCGTCACTTATTACCCATGTATAAAATGATGCACCAGTTGCACAAGGCAATCATAAAAAAGGGCCAAATGCAAATACCAATCAATTGCACCTAAAAATCGATTTTTGAATAACATGTAAGAAACACTGCGCAGAACCTATGTACAACCACTCAATATCAGCAAACAAAGTCAGGGCCTTATTTATAAAGGCCTTGCGCCACCAGTGCGTCACTTATTACCCATGTTTAAAGTGATGCATCAGCTGCACAAGGCAATCATAAAAAAGGGCCAAATGCAAATACCAATCAATTGCACCCAAAAATCGATTTTTGAATAACATTTAAAAATTACTGCGCACAACCTATGTACAAGCACAGAATATCACTTTTGAAACATCACTGTTTCCCCAAAAACAAATCCTTTATCTTTCAAATGTTGATATCAAGCATTATCAAAAATCCAAAATCAAATCAACAGCAAACAAAGTCAGAGCCTTATTTATGAAGGCCTTGCGCCACCAGTGCATCACTTATTACCCATGTATTAAAGTGATGCATCAGCTGCACAAGGCAATCATAAAAAAGGGCCAAATGCAAATACCAATCAATTACACCCAAAAATTGATTTTTCAATAACATATAAGAAACACAACACAGAACTTATATACTAGCATACCATTTGACTTCTAAAACATAACTATCTGCTTATAAATATTCTCCATAGAGCAAACAAGTCTCTATGTAAATTAAATAAATCATTACTTACCTTTACAAAAGCTTTGGAAGATTGAAAACAGTGTCAGACACACACACCAATTTCTCTTTAGCAGAGCAAAAGTGTGCACTCAATACACTGAAACCACAGACTGGCATAGAAAATCTCTAACTTTGTACACATATGCCTTAATTCAACCAATCAAAAGTTTTCCCTCACTATTTTCAAACCAACACCCTTCCCCCTCTCAGATCTTTCTATCTGTTTCCATAGCAACTCCCTCCTAACTGAACTCTCAGGTTCAAAAGTTTATTGTACAATGTTGCAAATTAACTCAGCAAGGCTGTTTGACCTCTCAATACACCAGCCTATCCAGAGTATTTTAGCTTTTAGTGACTTTTTTTTAACCATTCAAATTGCTTCTTTAACACAACACAACCATGCACCCTAACTTTAAGTTTTCAACTATCTGAATCCACCAATCATTGCTTCTGATTCAAAAGCAGTGAAACTCCACAATTATTTTTTTGTAAACTCCTACTGTTCCAACTGCCATTTCATTCCCACACATCATCTGACTGCATCAGAACCATCTCTCATCATGTTTTCAGTCTGGATCCTTGGACACAGCTACATCCACTGGGCTCAAAGGTATGCAGATAGCAGACATTTTCACAACCTTGATTTATCAAATGTGGAAATCAAGTGGATTGGCCAGAGAGGATTAAAATGTCACCAATTGATACCATTGGTGAAAACCTTTATGCATTTGCCAAAACCTGACCTCTTAATAGTGCACTGTGGTGGAAATGATTTAGGCACTATGACTGGGGTTGGTCTGGAAATGCTTTTAAAGGACACCTTTGATCAATTAATGACACTTTTTCCACAAACTGCCTTGGTATTTTCCAATATATGCCAAAGACAGAAATGGAACTGGTCCAACCAATTTTGTCCACAATTTGAGAAAGCACGGAAACATGTGAATAAATCTGTTTCTGCTTACATGAGAGACTATTGAATGGGTTCAATATACAATAATAACTTGCGTTACAACATGCAAGACATCTACAGAGGAGATGGTGTGCACTTCTCAGATGAAGGGAATAGAATATTCCTCCTGAATTTAAGAATGTGCATTGGAACCTACTTGTAGGTACCTAAATCAACCACAAAACCCAAAAGCTCTTTTCAGAGCTACCCTACCTCTGATCATTCAAAACGTTTATCTTTTTCTAACTTTTTTCACTATTTTTCACCAAAGTACGCTTTCTGGTACGCTTAACGGTGCGCGTACCAGGCGCTCCCCCCGTGGAAAATGAAATAATTTTTTTTTTTTAACCTTTATGAGCCTCCTAAGCCCCCCTCAGAAAACCTAGAGGGTCAAGAAGTCTCTACCGTGCCCCCTTCTACCCATACCGAACATTGTTTACCCTCCATCTTGTGTCTCGATTATACCGAAACACAAAATGGAGGACTCCCGTAACGCTGCCGGTGCGCGTAAAGGAGCGCGCACCAGTAAGCGCTCGAAAAAAAAAGGTGGGAAAGCAATTTACAAAAAAACCACTAGAGACACTTTCATCAAATATAGAATAGGCCCTACTACATAGCAGTCCCTACCATTTACCCAAATTTGAAGGAATTCCATTGAGAAAATTATGCTGTAGGCCTGACTAAATATCCTGAGGTAAATTACATGCCAAAAACACATATGAAATGTTAGAATTTACAACCAATTAAACTTTCTTTCATTTTCTACGATTATTTCCTGACGTTTCATTGGTTAAGTACAAGAATATATATAAAAGAAGAGAGGGAAACACAGCCATTTTGACTACTGCTTCCAGAAGTACATTTGAGAACAAATTACACTGACAAGTTCAACTGATTTCTCCAAGGTAAATTGTTATTATGGAAGTATATTGTACACTTTAAGTTAATTTCTGAAAAAATATTCTGTTAGTTATATACTATCCCTCTGTAAAAATTATAGATAGAGATAGACTTCTCTGTAATAGTTATGGATTGAGTTAGGCTTCTCTGGTATACACTACCCTAACTCTACTAATATAGTTAATTTGTATGCAATTTTCAGAAAGAAAATGGAAGGAGAAAATCAAGGAAATGTTACTTCTATCAAAATAAAGGTGGAAAAACCAGAAGACCAAAAAGATGAAGTAGATTTCATGGATGACTCTTTGGATGAACAGTTAATAGAATGTTTGGAAGAAATGGAATCATGTACTTATAATTATGAGGAAATTCCGGACAATATTATGTTAGAAATTTTATTAAATTATGAAAAAGAATCTGAGGAATAAATTTATATTTAATAATTTCAAATTGTTTGAGACAATATTCATTTTTATATGTAATTCATAAAGTATTACCAAAAATGTTTAAAATATAAAGTGAGACTTATGGTATACTGTTCAACTATTTTTCTGTTACATAGTAAGTTTACTCATAGTTACTACCTTTCTCCCACTATATTGTCTCATATGAATATTTTACACCTCATTTTCATAAGGGAGCAGGATAGACTACTCATGATCCCCTAGAAATTCTCAGGGAGTGCTTAAAAGATCTGTTTCTCCTTTCCAGACAGACTATGTTATGAATTCCATATACCACAAAAAATACAATAACAACATGCAAGATGTCTACAAAGAAGATGGTGAACATTAAATTTAAGTCTCTTCATTAGTACCTACATGTAGGTACTTACATAAAATAAAAAATAAAAAAAAAACAATTAATAAACATACAATTTTTTGAAGTGATTATTTTTCCATAGTACCCTCCTCGATACGCTCCCCGGTGCGCATACCAGGCGCTTCCCCCGCGAAAATCGAAAAAAAAAAAAAAAGGTGAGACCCCGCGGGGCCCTTTAATGGCCCCCACATCAAACCTAGGGGTACAGGGGGTGTCTACCCTGCCCCCTTATGGTCATTTCCCCCTTTGTTTTGGCCACCTCTCGTGTCTCGATCCTACCGAGACACAAGATGGCGGCCGCTCCGGACTGTTTAGAATGTTTACAGACAACTGAGAGCCAATCAGCTTCCTGCGCGCAAGTCGCGTGCCGCGCCTGGAGCGCTCACCGGTGCGCGCACCGGAGAGCCCCTATAGATATATATATTTTTTTGAACCTAAATTACTCAAAATCCACTGGAGCACATATCTTGAGACATAGCAAAGGCACATCGGGCTACCAGTCCCTACAATTTTGCCAAGTTTGGTGGAAATCCATTCAGCCGTTCGGGCTAAAAGTGAAATCGACCGCCCTATGGAAATTAACATGGGGAAAACGCGTTTTGGGACCCCCCTTTTATCTCGGCCCCCGCTTGACGAATCCCCCCCAAACTTTCAAGGAAGGACCGGAGCTCGACAAGGCCATTTTCAGGAAATTTTCAGGCAGATTCGTCAACCGGTGCCAAAGTTATTCCAAATAGAATTTTGAGATTTAACATTGAAAAAAATCCTAACTATAACTACCTACTGGCGACCTCCAGTAGGTAATATATATATATATATATATATATATATATATATATATATATATATATATATATATATTACCTACTGGCGGTCGCCAGTAGGTATATATAGTTAGGATTTTTTCCCTATGGGATTTCTGAAAATTCTATGTCTAATAACTTTGGCGTTTGTGGACGGAATTGGCTGTAATTTTCAGGAAAATGGCACATTTTGTTTCTGAGCAGCCCCTGAACATTTGGGGGGTGTTCGGCAAGGGGGGGCTGAGATAAAAGGGGGGTCCCAAAACGCGTTTTTCCCATGTTAATTTCCATAGGGCGGTTGGCCTCACTTTTAGCTCGAACGGCTGAATGGATTTGCACGAAACTTGGCAAAATTGTAGGGACTGTTAGCCCGATGTGCCTTTGCTAGGTCTCAATATATGTGCTCCAGTGGATTTTGAGAAATTAACGTTCAAAGTAAGATATATATCTGTGACAGCGCTCCGGGCTGCGCTCCGGTTCGCGTACTTTTCGCGTAACGGAACTTTGCGCGCAGAAAGCTGATTGGCTCTTCGGTGTCTGTCAACATTCTAAACAGTCCGGAGCGACCGCCATCTTGTCTCTCGGTAGGATCGAGAGACAAGAGGAGGCCAAAACAAAGGGGGAAATTACCATAAGGGGGCATAGTAGATCCTCGTTGACCCCCTAGGTTTTATGTGGAGGTTTTAAAAGGGCCCAGCAGGGTCAAAAAAAATTTTTTTTTTTTTTTGTGTGGTGAGCGCCAAGTTCGCGAACCGGGAAGCGTTCTGGGCAGCGTACTATAAGGATAAAAGAATGATAGACTTTTCTAATACTGTATGTTAATTGTTTGTTGTTTTTGTTGTTTTTTTTTGTTTTCTTTATTTTTAAAGTATTTTTTTTTATCTTGATTGTTTTTCATAATTTATTAAACTTTCTAACATTTCAGTGTCTGAAATGTCATTATTTTCTTGGAATATTGTTTGCAATCTGTGAGGTTGTAAAATGTCCTCATTTTCAAGGAGGTCATCTACTGCTTGGACACATTGCAGCAGTTCTTTATCCAAAGTTTCATCCATAAATTCAATGTCAATTTGATCAATTGTATCAATCAATTCTTGGCTGCTCTCTTGCAGGTCCATTTCAAAAGAAACTTGGTTTTCGCCTTCCATTTTGCCTGAAATTTGGATTTAAAAAAAATATATTAGTAGAGATAGGGCACTGTTGGGAATAATTTTAGATAGGCATTTTTTATCAGTGAATTTATCTTTGGGCAGTGTATAGTATCAGAGTGGAAGTAGGAATATAAAAAAGTGTATGTGATTTAACGTAAGTAAATTTATAATTATACAAGAGAAGTCTAAGTCCATCCATAACTATAACAGAGAAGTCTATCTAAATCTATAACTACTACAGAGGGATAGTATATAACTATCTGAAAAAGTTTACCATATTTACTTATAGTGCACAATATACTTCAGTTTTAAAAATAACAACTTACCTTTAGAAACAAGTTGAAGTGATTACTGATATTCCAAATGATATATACAACAAGAAGTAGTAGTCAAAATGGCTGTGTTTCCTTCTCTTCCTTTATATATATTCAGGTATATAACCAATCAAATGTCAGGTAATAAAAGTAGAAAATGAAAGTAACATTTTCATTGGTTGTCAATTCCAACACTTCAGATGTGTTTTGTGAAGTAATTTACCTCACGGTACTTAGAGAGGTCTACAGGCTAAATGGAATTTCAATCAAATTTGTGAAAATGAAAGGGATTGTTATGTAGTATGAGCTAATCTATATTTGGTGAGAGTGTCTCTAGTCGTTTTTCTGTAAATTACTTTCCCACCTTTTTTTTGGACCGCTTCCCGGAAAGCGGCTCGGTTCGCGAACCTTAAGCGTCACGGGAGTCCACCATTTTGTGTTTCGGTCGCATTAAGATACAAGATGGAGGGCAAATAATGTTTAGAATGGGTAGAAGGGGTCATGGTAGACTTATCTTGACCCCCTAGGTTTTCTGAGGGTGGCTGAGGAGGCTTATATGTGCGGAAAAAAACATTTTTTTTAAAAATTCCGCGAGGTTAGCTTCTGGTTCGCGAACCGGGTAGCGCCCCGGGGAGCGTATTTTGTGGAAAATTAGTGAAAAAAGTTAGAAAAAAATAATAATTGTGAGTGATCAGATGAAGGGTAGCTCTGAGAAGAGCTTTTGGGTTTATGGTACATTTAGGTACTTATAAGTAGGTACCAATGCACAGTCTTAAATTCAGAATGAAAATTCTGTTGCCCTCATCTGAGAAGTGAACTCCATCTCTTCTGTAGATATCTTGCATGTAGTAACGCAAGTTATTGTTGTACAAGGAGCCCATTCCATGGTCTCTCATGTAAGCTGAAACAGATTTGTTTACATGCTTCCTCGCTTTCTCAATTTGTGGACAAAATTGGTTGGACCACCTCCATTTCTGTCTTTGGCATATATTGGAATATACCAAGGCAGTTTGAGGAAAAAGTGCCATTAATTGCTCAAAGGTGTCCTTTAAAAGCATTTCCAGACCTACCCCAGTCAAAGTGCCCAAATCATTACCTCCACAGTGCACAATTAACAGGTCAGGTTTTGGCAAATGCATAAAGGTTTTCACCAATGGTATCAATTGGTGACATTTTAATCCTTCTTGGCCCAACCACTTAATTTCCACATCTTGTAAATTGAGGTTAGGTAAATTTCTGTTCTCAGCATACCTTTGAGCCCAGTGGATGTAACTATGTCCAACAATCCAGACTTTAAACATGGTGAGAGAAGGTTGTGCTGCAGTCAGACGAAGTGTGGTAATGAAAGGGCAGTTGAAACAGTAGGAGTTTGTAAAGAAAAAAAACTGGAGTTTCAGTGCTAATGATTCATTAGCAGTGATTGGTGGATTTCCATTTCTGAAAACAGAAAGTTAGGGTGCATGGATGTGTTCTTTGAAAGATGTAATTTGAATGGTCAAGGAAAAAACATTTAATGAAAGATTGCACTAGATACGCAGGTGCACTGAGAGTTCAGAGTTCAATTGAAACATTGTTGTGTGAACTTGCAAACATGAGAGGTCTTTCAGGAGGTGGTTGCTAAGCAAAAAAGGCAGAGAGGGCAGAGGGGGGAAGGGTTTTGATTTGAAAAAAGTGAGGGAAGAGTTATGATTGGCTAATATGAGAGATATGTGTAATGAATATCTGTATTTCTGTGCTTTCAATAGCTGCAGCCTCTGGAGTGCATCCTCTTTGTTCTGCTGAAGACAATTTGGTGTATTTCTGAGACTGTTTTGAAACTCAAAAAGTATTTGCTACGGTGAGAAAAGATTTATTTAATTTAGATAGAGAATAGTATGATTTAAGGAGAAAATGATGATGAAAGCTGTGTTTTTAAAATGTGGCTTTGTCTCAAGTGATATACAAATAGATTTTGTTTCTTTGAGAAATTTTAATTGCATATTTTGTGTAGCAATCTGGCATGCAGTAACACAAGTTATTGTTGTACATGGAGCCCATTCCATGGTCTCTCATGTAAGCTGAAACAGATATGTTGTGTTTAAAAACGATTTTTTGAAATCAATTACATTTCTGGATATGTACTGCTAGAGCTTCATAGGTTGTTTTGGGTCATATTTATAAGGCATTTGAGTGTCTATGATGTTATTTTTCCCTTTTTAAATGGAAAGCGTTCCTCATGGGGCAAGTTTGTTGTAAATATGCTCCCACCTGTGCTTGGCAAATTTAGATTTTGATTATGGGAGTTACATAGCCATGTTAACAATGTCCCAAAAATGGTGCAAGGGCATTCAATAAAACGCTTTCATGTGTCTCAAGGACATTTTCAGTCATTTCCTCTTGAATGCAGGTATACAATTGATTTATATGCTGTGTTTAAAAACGATTTTTTGAAATCAATTACATTTCTAGATATGTACTGCTAGAGCTTCATAGGTTGTTTTGGGTCATATTTATAAGGCATTTGAGTGTCTATGATGTTATTTTTCCCTTTTTAAATGGAAAGCGTTCCTCATGGGGCAAGTTTCTTGTAAATTCGCTCCCACCTGTGGTTGGCAAATTTAGATTTTGATTATGGGAGTAACATAGCCATGTTCAAAATGACCCAAAAATGGTGCAAGGGCAATCTAAAAAACGTTTTCATGTGCATTAAGGACATTTTAATTCAATGAGGAAACACAGGTGATGTAATTCTGAAATGAGGAAAAGAAACTTCACATTTTTCAATTACATCACTAGTGTTTCCTAAGTTTATGAATGACATTGTGCAGATGAAGTTTAGGTGTGACCACAGATTCAAAAGATGTCTGCCCTTTGTTCAAGAGTGAAGTGGACATGACTTAATACATGTGAAGGCCTACCAATGAAGTATCTCCTTTGTTTTCTTAAACAAGTGAAAATCTCATCTGCAACCATGTGTTAGCCTCACCTCAAAGAAACAAAACAGGTGATGGCCCGAATGTGGATCAATGACACCCATTTACCCCAGTCCAAAGATCTGGGCCCAAACAAACCTCTAGATAGGCCACACCTTATCGTCAACCTGAATAAATCATTTAAAATGTTAGGGAGAGATTTATGATTGTTGTATGCCTGTTTTGTACCACTGTGTGTCATTTTTGTGACGCAGTGGTGGTGCAAAAGATTTGCTATGTTATATAATAAGTAGGGTGTTAAGTTTTTGATGACTGTTATTCATTTACTGTTTGGTAATAGTGGTTAATAACATTTTTTATTATATTTTTCCACAGGTTCAACTGCACATCATTTCTAAATTTAAAAAATGCCAACTAAGAATCGAATTAGAAAGGCGAGAAAACGTCAAAGACAGCAAGATCATATATTATTGCAGCAGTCCTCTACCCAAAATACTCGTGAAATCACCAAGAAAGCTCCGGGTAAGAGCACGAAATCATTCATAAGAAATATTTGTAGTAAAAAAAGTATTTCTCCCAAAAATGTTTCAGTCCAGAAAAAGAAAAGCAATTTAAATGGAAAGGAAAGACCCATCAAAAATGTTACTGGTAGAGGAAGAGATAACTCTGTGCATGATAGTAGAAGGAAAGAACAGTTTAGGGACATTCGAAAACGAATGTTCCGCAACAGGATAATAGTTAATTTATTAAAAAATATTAAGAAAGGCCAACAGAAAGTGGCATTTTATAAGAAGAAGAAAAATGTAGAGAAAATTATTGATCATGCTTTTGAAATTAAGCGAAAGTTGTTTATTTTGATAATCAATAGAATTAGGAAACTAAACAAGGTAATTTCTGATTTCAAATCAAATAGTAGATGGAAGAGAGTAGTAAATCGTAGTAACTTTTGTGAAGTTTTTTCCGGAGAATGGATGCATAGTTCAAGTTGTGAGGCATTTTTTAATGAGGAGAGTTATTTTCAGGATAATGATTTGGTGTTTGCAGTTGACACCAGTGGTCGAGCTTATGAAGTGAAGGATGGTTGTCCAGTGGAAAAAGAAAAACTTGTGACAACAGAGATAGACGAGGAGCTAGGTAATGAGGTTTTAGGAAGACGTCCTAAGGGTCCTGTGTACATTTGGAAGTGTAGTTCTATTTGCAGTGTGCGACAGGTTTCCATCAATTTGTTTTGTGATTTTATACGGACATTTAATAAGAAAAGTTTGAAGCAGAAAATGAAGTTGTTGCAAGATTTAGATCCTTGCAGAGTGAGACAAATGACAGGTTTGCGTGGTCATTCACTGGCTTGTCTTTCCAGGAGAGTATGCCAGAGTGTTTTTCATCATTTCAGGATGCTAGCAGTGCATCATAATAAAGTGAGAAAATTAGTGAGAATGTTGTATTATGCTAAGAGTCCAGCAATTATGCTTAAACAATTATGTGCTGCTCTTTTGCATGGTTCTGAAATAGATGTCAAGAATATTTGTGAAGAAATTGAGTTTTGTTACTTTGGAAGTAAAGATGAGAATGTTCAAATTGACCCAGAAGTAGAGGGTAATGTTGAAGATAATGTACAGGTTTCTAGTTCAGATAAATTTCAGAAGGAAATTGCCACGTTTCAGATGAAATCAAGTGAGAGGCCTAATTTCACTTGTGTGTGTTGTCGACGCACTTATTATAAGAATCAGACTAAGTTAGTGGATTTATATGCAAAAAGTGAAAGGGAAAATAATAGTGAATGGAAGGATTTTGCCACATACTTGATGGTAGAAAATTATTTTGATTTGGGATTGGATCAACGTGTATGTACTTATTGTTGTAACAAATTAAACCAAAACCAGATGCCTGCTAGGGCGGTTCATAATAATCTGGAATTGGTTGAGGTTCCTTCTGAATTGAAGGATTTAAATACTTATGAATCTATTTTGATTCAAAGTATCCATCCCTTTCAGGCTATTGTAAGAATGGAGCCAAAGACAGGGAAGTTGCCTCCATCAGATTTACAGAGAGGATTAAAGGGAAGAGTTGTTTATTTGCCTCTAGATTTGAACAAAAACATTAACACAATTGGAGTAGAAAAAGTGGAAGAGGAACCTCTGGTTATCTTGGTTAATGGGGTTCCGACAAAGAATAAGAAAATATGGCAAGATTTAGTGGATGTTAGGAAAGTCAAAAAGGCAACATTGTATTTGAAGAAAAATAA
This sequence comes from Lissotriton vulgaris, assembly GCF_964263255.1. Lineage (NCBI taxonomy): Eukaryota > Metazoa > Chordata > Amphibia > Caudata > Salamandridae > Lissotriton > Lissotriton vulgaris. The sequence continues at coordinate 880,629,555 of NC_141699.1, read as the reverse complement.
TAAGTACTATATAAATGTATATGTTGCAGAAGAGGAAGTAAGTGATGAAGAGGATAGCGATTTGTGTGCTGGCCAAATTGAGAAAGTAGAGGCCTCTAAAAGTGAAGAAATATATGAACATTATAGTGTTCATCCTTTGCATTCCAAGGAAGTCATGGGGAATGCAATTGAGTTGTTTCAAATGAAACAAGCCAAAGGGAGTCCCATTAGTGTTTGGGAGGAAAGTTTAGAAGCTCGGTGTTTCCCACAGCTATTTCCAACAGGTTAAGGAGGAAGATATGATGAGCGGCCTCATCAAATTCCTGCGTCTGAATACCGGACTTTACGATTGTATGCAGAAGATCCTAGGTTTCGTCAATGCATTCCCTATTTGTTTCATCTCCTGTTTGAAAGCGATCTGTCTGGACTGTCATATGCAGTGAACCACATCTTAAAAAGTGGTATACAGATGCGAAACATCTCGGCTAGTGACTTTATGCATAAAGTCAATGTCCAAGACAGTATTTTGGATTCTCACCTAATTAATCTCATGGCGTGTCAGCGTGGTTCTAATGAGTACTGGTACCGTCGTCATGGTGATTTAAAATGTATGCTGAGGAACTTAGGAACTCCAACATGGTTCCTTACTCTGAGCTGTGCCGAGTATGGCTGGGAAGACTTACTTGAATTTCTACGAGAGGCAAATGGAAATATTGAAAACATTGAATTCAAGACACCTGGAGAACTGTGTTCTTTGGATCCAGTGAATGTATGCAGGTACTTCAATCATAGATTTGAAGCTATGATGTCTTTCATCACAAATAAGAAGAATCCACCTCTTGGAGAGGTGTTGGATTTCTTCTGGAGAAAGGAGTACCAAGCAAGAGGTGCTCCTCATATACATATGTTGCTGTGGACCTAAATTTGGAACAGATCCGGATGACTTAGTGATGAACTTCATAGAACAGTATTCTACGTGTGCTGTTCCAAACGCAACGGAGAAGAAAAGCCTAAGAGAACAAGTTCTACGTTTCCAAAGCCATCGTTGTGGAAAGTACTGTCGTCGTAAATTCAGAAACAAGGACAAGTTCTACACCAAATGTCGTTTCAACTTTCCACGACCGGTGATTTCTAAAGGAAGAGTGAACAGTTTGATGTCTTCGCTGCGACATAATGTCACGAGGAAATCACCCAAAAATACATACAATTTGAAAAGGAACGAAGAGTCCAAGTACATCAACGACTACAACCCAGTGATTTTGTCCATGTGGAATGCTAACATGGATATACAGTTTGTGGCTGACAACTGTATGGCTGTGGCTCGGTATGTGGCATCTTACATCACCAAAAAAGAAAAGACAGAATTGAAGGATATGTGGGAGGACATTTCCCATGAAAAGAGCCTCAGCAAGAAGTTGTACAGTTTCAGTCTGAAGATGTTGTCGCATCGAGAAATCGGAGCTTACGAATGTTCTGACCGGTTGTCTTCAGCAAGTCTCTATGCCAAATCCAGGAGTATCGTTTGGGCGAGTCTTGTTCTTGCTGCAACGCGAAATCGAGTTCTAAAACCTGTCCGGGAAATTGAGTATTTGGCAGAAAAGGAACCAAACACTACTGACATTTTGAAGACCAACATGTTGGATACATATTGTCCAAATCGAAGCAGTCATCTTGAGAATGTTTGTCTATATGAGGTTCTCCAAAATTATATATTCAAGAGGAACATCAAAGAAGATATTGGAGAAGTGTGGCTCAAGTGGAGAAGTGTGGCTCAATGGTTAGAGCGAAAAAAAGAGAGAAAGGCTGGGTCCTGTCTCTGACCGGCTGGACCACTCTTTTATACCAAACACAAGAAAATGCCGGACAGTCTGAATAGATACAAACAAATGCACACCTAGTATAAGTAATTGCTAGGTGGACAACCCATTCGTGATTGATCACTTATATTTTATGGAAAAGTTTTTGAAACGTTTTTGGCATCAGAGAATACACACCACATTCACAAAAAGTACACAAATGCATTGAAACCAAAATACAGTACATAACATTACAACATACACATATAATGATTGTGATTACAGTGAACAACTGTGCTATGCCTCAAAATGTAACGTTATACTGAGGCACCAATCCTGAATTACAAATGAACAAGTGGACAGAGAAATGAAATACTAGCCTACTTGTTTCCACCACCCTAGATACGTGTTAATTTTAACATGTGGTACAAAAATAGGAACACACAAAAAACTAAGCAGACATGTAGAATTTGTGCGAATTCTGTTCCTATTGTGCCCTTATATTCGCAGTATCTGGGTGGAGCAGGACGCCGACGCGTTTCGAACCCATAGAAAAAGTAGAGGGTTCTCCTCAGGACAAGGATTGGGGGTCGTTGTTGCTGTGAATTTAAAAAAATGGTATCAATGGAATGTTGACTACCACCTTACTGAGACTACCACACTGTACATACACGTAAGGGTACCTTAGACTTGCAATGTCAGGAAACTCTCTGTGGGTTTTCCTGTGGGTGAGATGATATAAACCCTAATTAATCACTATGCCACATACAATACGTAAGCCTCCAAATGATCAGGGGAAAATGGGCACGTACCTTGGTGGAATCACCACTAAAAAGTGTAAGGGGTGCCGGTGTGCGTGAAATCAGAAGTTACAGGGATTATGCCTGGGGAAATAAACAACACTGAGTGTCAAAAATTCATACTCCAAATGCCCTAAAATAGTTTTTTGCGCATGTAACTGTCACTGCCACAGAGGTAAAAGGAGCTCCTACCTTGTTAGGTAGACGTTCGTTACTCTGCACGAACTCGAGCGGCAGCCGCCGCTGTAGTTCGGAAACTGTGGGGACAAAGGGAGGCGGTAATCAGTGAAGTGCCGGATAGGCGTTTACTGGCTCACTGTTAGTAACGCTGTATCGAAGCGGGACTTACATTTTTCGCGATTGAATCGGTCTCCACACCAAACACCCAAGCTTCACTGAACGGGTAGCGCGAGTGAGTTTGGGGCGTGTCCTGATCTTTTAAACGCGTAATGCGTGAGTGAGGGTGTGGGCGAGGGATTGATGGGACTTGTAGTCCGCTGTGAAGCGAGGGCGTCTCCTGGTGTTTTCAAACCTGATGCGTTAGTATGTGGGCCACTGGGACCCCGACACCCATAAGTGCATTTATAAAACTAAAGAGGAGATGAGGGTAGCTGGAGCCTTGTATATCCACTGGATTGTCACTCCAAGATGTCATGTGTTTGTGGCAATCTGGCCCCCGTATGATCATGAAAAGGGGGAGGCAGGCAGTGTGGGTACATCAAAACGTGAGCGGTTGAGGATATTTATAAGCACATGAGCGACTGGCAGCAAAAGCAGACGACGGATGCAGACAGGCTATCTAGAGATTACTCAGTTCATTAAGATCATTCAGTCCCACCATGGCAGTATTAAACCTCAGAATGAGGTAGGCCTCTTTCTGAGCGAGGCGGACATCAGGGTCCCCTCCAGCTCCCGGTGTGTTCTTGATGTTTGACAGGATTGTCCACTTAAGATCGTTGGATGAATGTTCTTTGCGCAGGAAATGAGATACCAAGGGCGCAGTCAGTACTTTATTATTTATCCTGGATCTGTGCTGGATAATGCGTTGGCGCACCTCCTGGGTTGTTTTTCCGATGTAGACCTTACCACAGGGGCACGTTATCGCATAAACTGCGTACTTGGTCTTGCAGTTGGTGAAATTATTATGGCGCCAAAATTTCTGACCATCGGTGAAGAGGGTTCCTTCTGTCGTCAGGTTGCACACTGAACATGTGCCACATTTGCGGTGGCCCATGACCGGGCCCATGTTGAAAAGGGTACCTTGTGATTCTTTTTTTGTGGCAACTCTAGTGGACGAAATTTGTTGACCAATGCTCCTGTTTTTTTTAAGAGCAAACAAAGGTTTGCCGATGTGAGGCAGGATTTCTTCAATCAAGTGCCAATTACTGCGAATTATTTTTTGCACCGGATTGGTGTGAGGACCAAAGGTGGAGACGCAGACCATTCTCTCAACGGTAGATTTTTCTCTCTTTTGCAAAAGATGTTCCCGTGGGGTCCATCTTGCTCTCTTCATGGACTGTTTAAGAAGTTTTGCTGGATAACCTCGTGCCCTCAGCTTGTTCGTCAGGGCATCGCCATGGGTGGTGAAATCTTCTGTTCTTGAGCAATTTCGTCTTACCTGAAGGTATTGGCCATATGGGAGGTTGTTCTTCAGGCTTTTCGGGTGGAAACTTGCGTAATGTAACGCATTATTCCTGTCTGTTTTCTTCTGAAAGAGTGTGGTTAGAGCGGCAGACCTTGAAGCAGAGTGCTGGCCAGGGACCAGGGTTCGATTCCCGCCTCGGTGGGATCGGGCTTAAATTCCTCTGACTGGATATTCTCGCCTCAGTGCTGAATCTAAGCATGGGCCCCACGCTGCAACTCTGGGCAATAGCTTGCTTAGTCTCCACAACGGCCCCCGATACACAAGGGATGCCTGGTTTCACCATGGGATGCCCAGGAGTGGACACCTCACAAGGAAAAGCCAGGAGGGGTTCCCTTGTGGTAGGAGTACAAGCGCCGGGTTACTTACGGGTGACTGTTTGCGCTATACAAATACAACACATATTGAGAAAGGAGTGTATGCTGTAATTGGAAGTGAGAGATGTCTGGTCAAGCAAAGAAAATGCCAATTAGTAAACCATCGAAAATTGAGTGGCGAATCTCCAGAAAAAAAGGAGTTTTTCTATTTAGCACTTTTGCAACTTTTCAAGCCTTGGCGTGCAGAAGAGGAACTGCTTGGAGATTTCCTCTGTTACGAAGACTCTTTCACTGCTGCTAAGGAGACCATAGAATGTCCTGCTTTTCCCAAATATCAAGAAATGTTGACTTTGGAAATTGAGCAGGAAGCAACGATTGCAGCCGAAATTGCCAGAGACAGTTCTCAGGATAGTCAGAGTTCTGTTTCATTGAGTCAGGATCCACTAGGAGGACCTATTATCGAAAATGAAGCTGCCACTGCTATGAATGAAGTGGAAAGAGCCATGGCACATGCTCAGGAGGATTCAGTTAACTTAGAAGACTTGGAAAAACAACTCAACGTTGAGCAGAGGAAAATATATGATGAAGTTACCAAGCAAATTGAGCATGGATTAAGTCATGAGAAGAAAGAGTGCTCATGTACATCGTTGAAGCCTGTCCGACTGTACGTGAGTGGAGAAGCGGGAACTGGAAAAAGTTTCCTTATTAAAGCAATTTCTTGTTATTTGCAGGAAAGGACTGAGACATCGTTGTCTTGTGTTGTTACCGCTCCTACTGGACTGGCAGCACATAACATTAAAGGTATTACTTTGCATCGTCTACTGATGCTGCCAGTGGAGCATGACAACAAATTACAATACCACAAGTTATCTGGGGATGCTTGTTGTGAAGTTTCAAGAGTCTTGAGGAAAATGAAACTTCTTATCATTGATGAAGTAAGCATGGTTTCCAATGTCATGCTTGCCTTTGTGCATTTGAGAATGCAAGAAGTTCTTAAAACTGAGTATGATGTGTTATTTGGTGGCAAACACATCATTGTTTTCGGAGATCTTCTGCAGCTGACACCAGTAAAAGGTCAACCTGTGTTCAAAATACTCACGCATGAAGATACCAGGAAGTGCCTAGGGAGCATTGGCAACGTCAATATATGGTTAAACTTCAATTATGCTGAACGCATGAAAATATGCGTCAGGCGAAGGATGACGATTACAAGAATATTCTACAAGATATTAGAATTGGAAAAGTGACCGAGCATGGGAAAGAAGCTTTAAATGCACGATTACTTTCAAATTTATATCCCGAACAAGACATTGTGCCTGAGAATATTTTTCAGAAAATTACTGAGAAGAAATCCGGAATATGTTTGCAGAATGTGCCATCTTCAACAACAAAATGTTGAATTTAGAAAAGCAAGAGATTGTGAAACTTGAAGCTATTGACAGAATAGAGCATATGGGATCAACAATTATTTTGTCTGAGAATTTGAAATCAAAATTGGATTCATTAGAGAAGACTATATCTAAAACAGCGGGTTTTGAAAAGACTTTGAATGTGTGTTTAAATTGCCGAATCATTTTGAGAAGGAATTTACATGTTGAAAGAGGTCTGGTAAATGGATCAATGGGTAATGTTGTGGATTTTGAGAAATACCGAAATAGAGATGGAATTGAATTTTTAAAAATTAAATTTGATGGTATTGAGGAAGTACAGCTAATTGGTCGTTGTTCTGCTAGGTTTTTGCTTGTTATAGACTTATATGTTCGCCGTAAACAGTTTCCTGTTTGCTTGGCATATGCGGTGACAATCCATTAATCGCAAGGTTTAAGTGTAGATAGTGCATTGGTGAATATTGGCAGTTCTGTGTTCAAGGAGGGTATGGCATATGTGGCATTGTCACGAGTTAGAACTTTATCGGGATTGTACTTGATTGACTGTGATGTCACAAACATTTGTGCGGATCTAGATTGTGTTAAGGAATACAATAGGTTAAGAAAAGAGTATGCGCCACATTTGCCTCAATATCCTTTGTTTGAGAAACGTGTGGTAGGCCGGAAACTAAGAAATATCAGTAATAGTAGGGAGGTTGTAGCAAAAAGACCAAAAGTCGATGAACCGAAAATTGTAAGCAGAAAGAAAGTGGATTCTGTTGAAGATGTTGTCGGTTTTCAATTTGAAAACAGTTCTGGTGTCAACTGCTATGCAAATGTAGTGGTTAATGTTCTCTTTTCACTAGAGAGTTTAAAAGAACAGATTGTGTTGAATTCAGAACAAAGTTTATGCTGTTTGTTGAATTCTGTTTTCGAGAAATGTAGCACTGATCGAACAAAAGTAGAAAGTGTGTCTGAAGTTCATTATCTGTTAGATGAATGTTCAGGTCAAACAGACTTCTCTGAAAATAATCAGCAGGATTGTCAGGAGTTTTTAATGTATATGCTTGATGTATTGCAAGATGAGGGTGTAGATGTAGATCACCTGTTTGGGCTTTCTTATCAATGGCAGCATGACTGCGAGAACTGTATGGTATCAAGTACTACTAGTGTAGACTCAGAAAGATTTATATATTTAACTTTGCCAGACAGTAAATCAGTCTCCTTTAATAAGCTAGTAAATGCAGCGGATCTCAACATGGAGTGTAGCCAATGTAAATCTGAAATGATGTCAACATTATTTATACGTAGATATGGCCAGTATGTCATTTTAATGATCCAACGATGTAGGCCTGATGGATCAAAATTGTCAACTTTAGTAAAAAATGTTGTGGCTTCTCAGCTGTCAATATCAGGAAGGACTTTTGTAACTGTAGCAATTATCTATCACGATGGTCCTTCAACAACATCAGGATATTACACAGCTTATTTAAAGTCTCGAAACGGCTGGTCATTCTGCAATGATTCTGTTGTAACTTTCAAAAAAAAATTGCAGTTTGACCTTAAAAATTCTTACCTGGTGTTTTTAAAACCAAAATTTTAAGGAAAGAATCTCGGGATTTCCTCTGAGGAATTGCAAAAGGTTCATCAAGTAGAGGGAATGTAAGTCTGCAATGCTGTCTAGATTATTGGTCCAAAACTTTTAATTATAATGTCAATTTAAAAATCCAACTATATAAACCTGATGCAAGTAAGTCTGCTTCATAGTAAGCAGTATCAGTGTCATAGGAATAAGATATTAGTAGTCCAGGATTGTGAAAGTAATCTTAAATTTTTCTTTTTGAAAGTTGCGAAAATAGAAAATGACGGGATTTGATTGGAAGAATTACAAGAGTTGTGAATCGCTGCAACATGATTTGGCCAAGTGGAAACATGTGGTAGAATGTGAGAAGTCTTTTCTTGTATGTAACATATTTTTCAAAACGATGGAGGTTTTCTTTCAGAAAGTGGCGGGCTGAAAATATTTATAGCACAACAGAGTGTACGCTGTTCATAGGACATCCTTCGACGTTATGGAAAGTAAGTTAATTTTAAGGAGTTTTGAATTCAGATTTCTTAGGTTGTATGGGTTTTTTAAACATAATCATTTTGATTGTGTTTTTTTTTCCCCGCTGTTACATGATGAATACCTTCAAGTCACTGATTTAAGTGAAATTTGATACATTCTGAGAACAGCAAAAATAAACCATTTAACATGTATAATTAATGTTCTACTTTTTGTACTTATGATTTACATTTAGAAATGTGAGGTAGATATGGAGAAACTGAGGCTTCTGTAAGTGTCAAAGTTAATGCTTATAGTGCTGCACTTCTGGGTACTGTTTTTTTTTTTAAAACTGAATAGGCCTCACCTTAAAGAAACCTCTTGAAAGCACACATCTTATTTGCATCCTGAAACAATCATTTAAAATGTTAGACACAATTTTATGATGGCTTTACATCTTTTTTGCGCTGCTATTGCATCACTATTGTGAGACATCAGCAGTGCAAAAGATGCACCATGTTCCAAAATAGGCCTCACTTCATCAGCATCAAGATACTGTTTGTTTAAAATATATATCTTTAGGATTGTGTAGGGGACGTAGAGCAGCAGAGGGTTCTGTAAATGTCAAAGTTGTTGAAAAACTGTTTCTTCTTGAACCTTTGCCCTTGTCTTTTCAAATTTTTCAATACATGTTTTAATACTTTTGGAAATGTTTGTTCTCTCTTTCACAGATTGAAAGTATGAAAAAAGAATTGTAAAAATTAACAAGAATTATGTTTTCTACTCTTTTCGTTACATTTCAATCACATTCACCTACTTTAGGGCTTCAGACTATAGAGCTTTAAACAAAGAATATTTAAATGTGCAAATTTGGAGCTGTGCCCGTGGGTTTTGGTTCATGCTCAAGTGCATTGACCTAAAATGTGTGTGCACATTACCAAATCGCCGTCTGTTTCCTCAGGCGTACTCCTCCCACACCTTTGAAGTGAAGTTTAGCTTCACTATAAACGCCCCGGCTGCTTTACCTTCTCATTCTACTGTCCTTGCTTCGTCCCCTCTCCTGTCTGCCGTGTGCATTTCTCCTCTCCCCCCCCATCACAGTAACGTCACTCACACACGCAACGCCATTCACACACGCAACACCATTCACACACGCAACGCCACTCACACATACAACGTCACTCACACACACACTGCCATTCACACACGCAATTCATCCACGCAATGCCACTAATCCATGCAATACCACTGATCCACGCAATACCAATAATCCACACAACGCCAATTATCCACGCAATGCTTCTCATCCACACAACGTCACTCATCCATTTGCAAAACCAAACGAACAAACTCTTCTATTGTGAGACCTATTGCATTTTCAATGCTTGATTCTTTCACTTTCTTATGTATTTTGTTTTCCACAATTATATCCTTTTACTTCTCTTCTTAGGTAAATAAATCTATTAAACACCATTTCTGGTTTAAACCCTATAGCTGTCTTTCTTTTTACATCACTCTCTGTTTTCTTCTCTTGTACTTACTCCTTTATTTATTTATTTTTTTTATTTGGGGTTAGCTCCCGGTTTGCGTACCGGAGAGCTAACCGGAAAGCGAACTAAAAAAAAACAGCTTGCCAGAGTGTTACACTTTCTAGTAATTTTTGTAAAAAGGGGAGGTAGTTCTGAAAAGGACTTTTTTTTTTTTCCTTTTATAATTTTTTTTACTTTTTTGAACATTATTTCATTTTTTTGTATTTTTTGAACACTTTTTTGTTTTTTTTTGTTGTTTTTTTAAAGGGAAAGAACAGAAAGAGGCATTGAAAATGGCTCAACAGGAGCAAAAAAAAAAATTAAAACTTCTTGCATTTGGAACATTGGTGTTTCTCGAAAGCCAGATTAATTAATTTCACACTCATGTTAGCGCATGAAATTAGTGTTCCACAATACAAGCATGTCAGCTTCAGATGCACACATTTTTTTTGTATGTTTGGCACTGTTTCGTTCGCCTCTGCCACTGACAGAGACAGATCAGAAGATGTTGAAGGCACCGAAGTTGGGGGGTTTTGTTGCAGTTCACGCATCTCTGCACGACTGTAGTTCATTGGATGCCACCTCTGCATATGTCGGTGCATCGTGTGATTTCCAAAGCTGTATTTTTTATTTGTTCCTCGGGATAATTTTTCTTTGCAGATAAGGCACGTAGCATATCGTGCATTGACTTTTTTTTCTCCAGAAGGAATGCTAAAAAATTGCCATATAAAGCTTTCTTTCCGATGAGATACCCGGGGTAATTCTTGGACAAATTGTGGTCCCTCTTCTTCCTCTCCGTCTTCTTCTTCCTCTTCCTCCTCTGTTTCCAATAAATTGTGGAGGGGGTCCTCTCTTCCTATTAGGAGATGGGGGTGGTGGTGGTGGGGGTGCAGAAGCTGAAGCTACTATTGAAGCCATCACAGAAAATTTTCAGGTCTTCATTTCTCAAAGTTGAAAGTCAGAGTGAGAAAAAAGGTGGGGGCTTTCATCATTTGGGAAAAGAAATAGTTCTAAACCAATGAAAAGTGTTATGTTTAGGTCACATGACCTAGTGTTACATCATTAGGAAACCAAAAGTGAAATGAACCAATGAAAACTTTAATGAATAAGTCACATGACCTGTTCCGCTCACGTTACGCGGAGCGCGCCGCGCTTCGAATCGCTTCCGGTTCGCGTTCCGGAGCACTTCCGGGAGCGCTAACGCGGCACGTCATAAGACGTATTACGCGACAACGTGATATGTCGCGTTTCCGCGACGCATCACGATGTTGATTTCTGATGCGGTAGTTGCGTGAACGGAACGTTTACCGGTTAGCGGACCGGGTCGCGGCATCAAATAGAGCTAACGGAAAGCTTCCCGGTACGCGAAAAAGGAGCGAACCCAAAAAATATTTTTAAAAAAAATAATCATAAACATATAAAATATAATTTGGGATTTAAAGAAAAAGACATTTTACAGCTACAGAGATTAGCTTTTAAAAAACCATTGAAATTCAATGAAAAAAAAACATAGGTTATAGACCATATATAGTTAGGAATTAGCATTTAAAAAACCTTATTTTACTCACACAAAACCATTGAAATTCCATATATAGTTAGTTGCACTAACTATATATCGCGCACCCGCAATCCACTGCTGATGATGTCACATATTACATCATTCATGACATGGTCAGTGACATCACTGATGACATCACTGATGACATCTCAAATGACATCACTGATGACATGGTCTTCTCAGGAAAGTATTCCCTCTGCTACCAGATTTCACCAGGAGAACGTTGGTCCAGTCACTAGTGTTAAGTAGGCTGGACTACTGCAATGGTCTGTTGTTGGGTGCTAATGAGGGTATTTTGGATAGATTACAAGTTGTGCAAAATACTGCCGCACGACTAGTTTTAAATGCCCCGCCTCGTACTCCCTCAAAACCATTGCTGGCCAAACTACATTGGCTTCCGGTGAGGCAGAGGGTGATGTTTAAGATCTGTTGCGTCATCCATAAATGCCTTATGGGCAATGGTCCTGGCTACCTCACTGAAAAGTTCATCCCTTATGTTCCATCTAGATCTTTGAGATCAGGAGATCAGGAATTGTTATGTGTTCCTAGGGCATTGAAAGCTAGAAAGGGGGGTAGGGCCCTTTCTGTAGCCGGCCCGAAGTTGTGGAATCAACTCCCTAGGGAAATCAGGGTATGCAGGGAACATCTCCCTTTTAGGAAGAAACTTAAAACTTTCCTTTTTCAAACATTAGCTGGTTAAGGGCTCTGAAGTTGGATCATGACGAGTTGCTGCTCTTTAGTTGCTGCCAAAGGCGCGGAGATACTCCTCCGGGAGTCGATTCGCAGCGCCATAAAAACTTGCAAATAAATAAAATAAATAAATCTCATTTGACATTACTGATCACATCACTGATGACATCATTCATGTGATTATACGATGAACCTCTTCAGACTCTGATATAACCTTAGATACACTCAGTGTAAACAGACTCTCACAGACTGTCACTCATCCATGGAGTTACTCACACACCTATTCAGTCATGCAAAGAATCAATCACACCTCCATTTCCTCAACTATACAGTTATACTTACCTTACTTAATCAAACATATACTAACACATATTTACTCTCTTATACAATCACTGATACAAGTTCACAATGATCCATACAGCCACTCACACATTCACTGGCTCTTATGCACAGTTATTTATATATGTCAACTCTCACATGTACTGTGTTTTACATATGTACTTACTTTGACATGTAGCACTGAGATATCCATTCACTCACCAATACACTCATGCACACAGTCAACCGCCCATACAGCTGTTTCCACATGCACTTTTGAAACCATACATCTAGTGAATCAACTGCTCACACATCTATGCACAGAGTCATACACCTCCCAGCCACCCACACACACACTCAGTCTCCCATACAAATACTTGGGCAACCAATCAATAACCCATATAGTTGCTCATATAGCTACTTATCAACACATGCAACAGTTTACAGAACAACAGACATAATGATGCACAAATTAAGACAGTTTAGTCACTAACCCATGCACTCAGTGAGACACATTTAATCACTCACTCATACAGTCAGTCATGCACCTACTAAATCCTTCATCCAGACACTTATACATCCACTCATTCTTCAATATGTAAGACATATTTTAACTTTACAGAAACATACAGTCACTGGATGTTGTCATCAGTGATGTCATCAGTGATGTCACTGACCATGTCATGAATGATGTAATATGTGACATCCTCAGCAGTGGATTGCGGGTGCGCGATATATAGTTAGTGCAACTAACTATATATATATTATTTCAATGGTTTTGTGTGAGTAAAATAAGGTTTTTTAAATGCTAATTCCTAACTATATATGGTCTATAACCTATGGTTTTTTCATTGAATATATATATATATATATATTCTCCAATCCTGTCGTTTACATTAGTAAACAGGCGCTGACTCCGTGGGGTCTTATCCCAGAAACAAGTTTATTTTCTTAAGTGTTTAGTTTTATATATCTGTCTGGGCAATAAACTCATTATGCTGCAGTATTCCTGAGTGCGTCTAGTGCTAGATATATATATATATATATATATATATATATATATATTTTCCAAATCCCCTTCACCGGGAAGAAGAAACAGCCACACGCAGGTAACTTGGTCCAGCACACTTTATTGCGCGGCTTTCTGGCAAGACACGTTTCGTAATCAAACTTTTTCAAATGCCTTCATTCTTTGAATGCTCGCCCATGTCCACCTTTTTAAAGCAAATGTCTTGCTACGATTGGATGCTGACACCTGACAGGTACTAGGGAGTATCCCAAAACTGAGCATTCCGTGTCCCGGGAACGGCAGTCACAAGGCGTTTGTACTGCCCCAGTGGGCGGTCACTGCCTATACTCCCTCGATGCACCTGGATGTTCTTGTGGAAAAAGCGGCTGGCCTGTACCTTCACCCCCCCACACAACACAGTTGCAGACTCAGAACATTCCCACAGTGCAGGCAGTTTCCTCGTGGGTTCACGGTCCAAAAAATGGTAGGCTGCTCCTGTGAGGCGTGGTGGTTCGGCGTTTCCCCAAAACATGAGGTAATTTCCAAAAAAGCGTTTGTCACTGCTAACACCAAGCTTTCTTTGTGGGGTGGGGGCTCCAAATATGCTGTGGCCGCGCGTAACATAATATATATATATATATATATATATATATATATATATATAAGTATATATATCCACAACTCACTTCCACCATCTGCCACTCCTCATTTTCCCGGGTGCCTCCTTAACGCACAGTGGAGTGCGTACAATATCTCCAAACACGCAGTTCGAATCCCCGAGCTGTTCCACAAGTAAGGACACTCCAGCCAATTTTCTTTGTCTCTGCGCTTGGTTTATTTTCGCGCGCACACTCAGTCAAAAAACACGTTTCGGCGTTGCCGCCTTCGTCAGTGCTGGCTGACAGAGACATTTTTTCATTTAAATAAAGTTTACAATCATCACCACATCACATGTTAAAAAGTAAACATAAAAAGAGGCACAATAGTTCATTCACTTTTGGCGGCCATCTTGTAACGTCTCAGATCGATATAAATGTTAAATCACATTTGCCTTAAGTTCATTGCATAGATTTTACACAAATAATATGCGGAGTAAATAATGCATTTCATGTAAATTCAACATTATATTACACCACCCCGAATGGGCTATTTTTTCTTTTTTCTTTATCTCTGCAATTTGAGACATGTTGTTACCATAAAGTCTTACTGTTACATCACAATGACTTAAGTTTGAAAGAGTGTACAATCCACCCTTATTCAACATATCATGCCCTGAATGGGCTAGTCACTCGACGAACTCTTGATTCAGAGTACATCGGTACCGTTACTGATATCTTGGACAACTATGCTCATCTCAGAAAGTGCCACATAATACCCTCTTTATTCAATACTATTTTGCCCTGAATGGGCTTTCACATCTTAATCAGATAGACACATTCCTCCAAACATATAGGGGAGCAAAAGAGAGGGTAGAAAAGTGATGGGGAAAGGGAGGGAGAAATACAGCAGAAGAGTTAGACTAAGCAATATGAATTGTCAGAGGTGTAAGGGGAAGTATTTTCTGCTCTGCGTGTGTGGGTTAGTGTAAATGTACCCACATTTCCTCTTCGTTGTTCAGACCTGCTGGGTTTTTAGTTTGGAGCATGATAATATAACGAGACTCCAACATTCTTAACTTCTTGACCCAGTCTCCTCCTCTCTCTGTTCTTACCAATTGGTCTAATATGAAGGACAGCAGATTGTTATTACTTTGGTGTACCTTCTCATAGTGCCGGGCCACTGGATAGGTTTGATGTTTCAAATTAATAGCCCTCCTATGTTCGAGGATTCTAAGTTTGGTCTGTTTGATGGTGCTGCCCGCGTACTTTTTACCACATGGACACACCAAGCAGTATACTGTAAACTCTGAGTTACAGTTCAATAGTTTGGAGATTTGTCTTTTCTGTCCCCTTCCTGGTACCTCATATTCCTTGATCTTTTGGGAATTTCTACAGGCCTTGCATTTCATACATGGGTAGAAACCCAATGCTGGGGCTTTCTTCTTTTTCTTAACTTCATGATGGCTGTTCACTAGGTGGTCTCTAAGTGAGTGACTTCTTCGATATGTTACCAGTGGGTAGTCAGATAAGGACTTTCCCACCACACCATCTGATTTAAGTATATTCCAATTTCTTCACAGAATTTGGAACATCTCTGGTGACTTGTCATTGAAGTTTGTGATAAGTCTCAATGTCATATCTGTTTTCTTGACCTTGTCTATCAGTAATTCATTCCTAGGTCGTGCATCACTCCTTTTCTCAGCTTCATTTAAGACCCCTCTGTAATAGCCCCTTGCTTCGAATCTCTGCCTAGATTCTTTTTTAGCCTTTGTATACTCCTCTTCAGTGGAGCAGTTCCGCTTGATGCGCAGGAACTCCCCCAGCGGGATATTATTCACTATACATCGTGGGTGACAGCTACCAGCGTGCAGGATTGTATTACCTGCCGTCGGTTTTCTATATACTGATGTTTGTATCTTGTTATCCTGGATGTATACCCTCAGGTCTAAATAGAAAACCTCCTCTTTACTTGTACTGCTGGTGAATCTAAGGTTAAGGTTGTTCTCGTTGAAGTTTCTGATGTATTCCTCTGCTTCATCCTGCGATCCCCGCCACACGATGAAAAGATCATCAATGTAGCGGGGCCACAGTGATATTTTCTCAACCCATTTTTCATTGGCTCCCGCCCAAGCCACGTGCTGCTCCCACCAGCCCACAAATAAATTTGCGTAGCTGGGGGTGAAGCACGTGCCCATCGCGGTCCCCTGTAGCTGCAAATACAATTGGCCTGAAAAAAGAAACATTTTATTTTTCAAACAGAATTCTGTTAATGCAATAATCATGCGGTTATGTGTCCTGAATTTCAATGCCCTTCTTTGCAAGAAAAAATTCATGGCTTCTAGACCCTCTTCGTGCCTAATCGATGTGTAGAGGCTTGTAATGTCTAGAGTTATCAATAGTAAGTCCTCCTCCCACATCACACCTTGGATGGTTCTTAAGAAGTCCTGTGTGTCCCTAAGATAGGAACTCAAGTCCTTTACTGATGGTGCTATGAAATTGTCAATATACATAGAGGTTTTCTCCAACAAGCTATCTATTGCCGACACTATAGGTCGTCCGGGCGGCCAAATTTTAGTCTTATGCACTTTTGGCAAGTGATAGAATGTGGCTAATTGTGGATGTTCATTTTTCAAGTTCGTCCAATCCTTTACATCCAAAATTCCCTTGTCCTTCCATTCTGCAATTAGAGTATGGAACCTCGTTATACTCCCAACATATTGTTCTCTTGTGATGGGAGCGTAATGTTCTGTTTTTCTTAGTTGTGAGAAAGCCTCATCCTCGTATTGTTGTTTATTTAGCAACACAATATTTCCCCCTTTGTCACTGGGTTTGATGACTATTTTTTCGTCATCCCGTAGATTTTTAATTGTGTTCCATTCCAGTTTGTTAAAGTTTCTTTTGGCACCATTAAATTTCCTTTTCTGTAGGTCCTTTAATTCTTCAATGACTACTTCCTGAAAAGTATCTATCGCATCATGTGCACCCTTGGGATTGAAGTGTGATTTTATTTTCATGCTGCTCCTGCAGCCTTTCTGGACAATTCCCCCTTCTTCCAGGAATTGTGTTAGTGATTCCCTGTGATCCTCCTGCGAATTGGTATCTTCCATTAGTCCACGTACTGTAATCAATGCTTCCATATCAGTACCCACTAATGCATTTGTACTTACATTTCCATCTGTAGTCATTGGTGCTGTATCCTTGGGATGGAGTTTGAATATCTTCATTCGCTTAACCTTCCTTACAAATTTAACCACGTCACTGCTGTGGTTATTTTTCCCCTGTGCTGGAAATTGCCATTTTGCTGGTGTCATGACGAGCTCAGCTCGTCATCAGCACAGCTCAACTGTGCCTCATGACGAGCTGAGCTCGTCATGAGCATGGAAGGGGTTAAAAAGGTCAATGCGAGCTTGTGTATAGTCAAATGCTGGAGTAGGGCAGAATGTTAATCCCAATTGTAATAAGCTGCTCTCTTTTTCTGTCAGTATCCTATTTGATAGATTGATGATGGTTTTAACCGTCAGCTTCTTTGTATCATTATTTACAGTTACCATCTGCCCCCGCGTTTGCTGCGGGTCATCATCGGGGGGGGGTAGAACGGCCCACCTCAGCCTTTTTTGCCCCTGCTTGTCTTCCTCTTGCGGCCACTGGTGGATGGGTTCGTGGTGCCGGTCTTTGTCTTAGACCACGCATCAACTCGTACTCTTGAAAAAAAGTGTTTGTAGTGGGTGGTTGCTCCTCCGCCGATCCTCTGTTTGCTTCTCCCGGTGTCCTTGCACCTAATCGTTTTCCCTGTTGTACAGATTCCTCCTCGGATACTTCTGATTCCTCTGTGCTTATTTGGACAACAGCTTGAGGTTGCTTTTTTGCCAATTGCTGATTCTGGCGAGGGACATCATATTTTTTCGCAAACGTTGGGATGCGGCCATTTGAGTAATCCTTCTCATCTCGAATAAACTTCTCCTGTTTCCTTATTTTGATTGTATTTTCATAATCTATTAACCGCTTGTGAAGTTCTTCACTTTTCTTCTCATCTTTGTCCTCATTAATCTTTTTCTCAATTTCTTTGATTTCTTCCTGGAGTTTTGCCCTATCTCTCCATGCGTGCTTTACAAGAATTTTGAGCATTTGATGCGTTGTCCCTGTCATAAACTCCGACCATTCCTCAAGGAGTTCCTTGTTCGGATTTTCATACGAAGGGACGATAAATATTCTCAGCCCCCTCGGGACTCTACCGACTTCCAGGTATTTCTGGAAGCTTGTTGCCTCCCACCACTTACGAATCTCCTTTTCGTATGTTTTTTCCAAAGTGGCGAATAGATCTTTTAGTGTGCCTGGTACAGTCTTTTCTTTTGATTTCTCCTTGCTTTTCCCAATTGCTTTTAGGTCAAATAAACTGCCTGCTGCTTCCTCCCTTTTTCCATCCGTAAACATCTCTCAGGTGTGCACGCGATGATTTATCAACTCCGCAGAGAACTCAAGTTTTTATGACTATACAGGTTCAACCAGTGTCACAGTAACGGAGTTGTTTACTCACCAGCTCCGCGTTCTGTCAGCCCTCGGAAGCCTCCTCGAGCTCAGTCCACGTAATTCCGGTGTGCCACGATCCTCCTCTCTCCGTATTTCACAATTGTGAGCGATGCCTTTTTTACGCGTCGCTTCGTCCTGGTGGGGCTGGCAGTATTTCAATCCACAACTCACTTCCACCATCTGCCGCTCCTCATTTTCCCGGGTGCCTCCTTAACGCACGGTGGAGTGCGTACAATATCTCCAAACACGCAGTTCGAATCCCCGAGCTGTTCCACAAGTAAGGACACTCCAGCCAATTTTCTTTGTCTCTGCGCTTGGTTTATTTTCGCGCGCACACTCAGTCAACAAACGCGTTTCGGCGTTGCCGCCTTCGTCAGTGCTGGCTGACAGAGACATTTTTTCATTTAAATAAAGTTTACAATCCTCACCACATCACATGTTAAAAAGTAAACCTAAAAAGAGGCACAATAGTTCATTCACATTTGGCGGCCATCTTGTAACGTCTCAGATCGATATAAATGTTAAATCACATTTGCCTTAAGTTCATTGCATAGATTTTACACAAATAATATGCGGAGTAAATAATGCATTTCATGTAAATTCAACATTATATTACACCACCCCGAATGGGCTATTTTTCTTTTTTCTTTATCTCCGCAATTTGAGACATGTTGTTACCATAAAGTCTTACTGTTACATCACAATGACTTAAGTTTGAAAGAGTGTACATTCCACCCTTATTCAACATATCACTCGACGAACTCTTGATTCAGAGTACATCGGTACCGTTGCTGATATCTTGGACAACTATGCTCATCTCAGAAAGTGCCTCATAATACCCTCTTTATTCAATACTATGTGTAAAATCTATGCAATACAAGATGGCCGCCAAAAGTGAATGAACTATTGTGCCTCTTTTTATGTTTACTTTTTAACATGTGATGTGGTGATGATTGTAAACTTTATTTAAATGAAAAAATGTCTCTGTCAGCCAGCACTGACGAAGGCAGCAACGCCGAAACGCGTTTGTTGACTGAGTGTGCGCGCGAAAATAAACCAAGCGCAGAGACAAAGAAAATTGGCTGGAGTGTCCTTTCTTGTGGAACAGCTCCGGGATTCGAGCTGCGTAAAGAAAAATCCTAAACTATAGGGAAAATGTATGTTTGCGGCATATGAGCTGCAGATTACACACTATGCATAGATCGCCACCTGGTGTTGGGCTTGGATGTTTTCACTCTGTTATTGTCCTGGAAAAGTCTTTGGAAGTCATGATAGGCGACTCCTCCTGTGGACCATAGTGCGCTGGGCATCGGCTCCATCTTCAGATTGTTTTTTTCCGCCATCGGGTTCAGATGTACTTGTAGCGCTCCAGTTCGGAACCAATTCGATTTCAACGCGCCATCCTTCACCCTTTCGACGGTATTGTTTCGTTCGTGATCCCAGTCAATGCGCATCTCAACAAATTTAAAGTCCTCGATTCCAATTCTCGACGAGGGCCTTCGGGCCTACTTTGGCCTCGGTATCTGGCTCATGGAAAGGACTCCTTTCAAGAAGTGTCCTCAATGTGGATCGAAGTTTCCCCACACCGATCTGCATTGTAGTGTAGTTACTATTTTCCCTATAAGCTCTGCGCATTGGAATAACATAAACAGCAGTGTAGACGTAGGACTGAGGTCTTCTAGGTCTCTACTGACTATGTTAGACTTAATTTAGGTTTGTGCCAGCTAGCTCAGAGGTCACTGGAAACTTTCTTGAATGAATGGGGAGAGATCAGCTTCTCTGGCTCAGACAAGAAGGGATTCAGCTTCCGACAACCGCATAAACATGACAACTTTGCTCCCTCAGAATAAGAGTAAATCTCTAGAGTCGTGTGAAAACAATAGACAGCTATTTCACTCAGTCAGATGTGCGTACTTAGTTTCACCAGAGTGCAGAGAATAGAGAGACGAGCGTTTTCAATAAAATGTATTATTTATTGAGCAGTCTTCCATCTCATGCAAGAAAAATGAATTGCCACAATTGCAATACTTAATATAAAGTAAAGTATGTACAGTAAAAGGAGTATTATGAAATAATACTGTAAAAGCATTGATATGGTTTCTTAGCCATAAGACACTTTAAAATTGATAAAATATATACATACATATATACATTGGCTAACGTGCTCAACTGGTGCTTCTAAAATACACCTACCCCGGTGTACCTGACCTAAGCCTAATACGTGGGAAGGAGTAAGTAAGTAGCAGTTTAAGTTAAGTTGGTTTTGTCAAGAATCAGGTTCAAGAATTCTCTCTAAGGGTTTAGTCAGCACTGTACCTTGGGAATAGAATGTAGGAGGTCTGGTATCTCTCTCTCAGGACTCGATATCCCAGTCACCCGCAAGGGTAGGCTGGAAACGCCAGAGCTGGATTTTCTCGGCAGGAGAAAAGACAGCGTCTTTCTCAGTGCGTCAAAGAGGAGAGGCAGCGTCCGTGGGCTTTTCGTGTCTGCTGGGCTCTCGGCAAGTAGATAGCTGCTCTGCTCCAAAACCACCACCGTGTGTTTGCTTAAGGCAACGTTGGTATATTTATACCTGAAAGGTGCCGAGTTTGACGTAAGGTTTGGACATAAGACGTCAATAAAGATGTCACTAAGAACTGGCAGTTCTTACAGTGCTCGCAGGAGTTCTATTACAAATCAAAACAAAGCAAGCGCAGATTTCCCAGGTTGCTGGAGGTTTGGTGTGTTGAAAGAACTCGTTGTGCTTTCTAGGAATCTAAGGAAGTAGCTTTTGACGTGCCTTGGACTGCAAGGGCGATTTACTGAAATATGGATCTAATTCTTATGCCATTATAGGGATATTATTGATTATAGCCGTACAAGGGCATACAATGGTAATATTGATTCAGGTTCCTAGATAAAAACAGAATACCCACTCCACGATCTAATGTCCATCATTTACTAAAAACTAAGCAATAGTAAATATGTAAAGGTGCATGTGTATTCCAACCCACCCCAAAATACATTTTTGCATTTGAAATGGTGTATGCGAAATACACGAAAGATTATTGGTACTGTACGTTTTTAAGCAGTATAATCATTCAGAAAAAAAAGGATGCATATATATTTAGCTGAACGATTTGCGAAAATTACACATGAAATGTCTCCTAATACAGAAAAGAAGGTCGAGACTATTTCAACACATATAAATGCAATTGCTTGTGCTAGATGATGAGGTAATATTTTGTCTCTAGAATTACTAAAAATAGAAGCTCTGTTCTTTAAGAATAGTTCTACTTTAAGCAGAGTACATGTGCCAGGAAAAAGGTAAATATTTTGGAATTTGAAAAAAAAAAAATACAGTTTTCAGGGGAAAAAATAGTTCCAAATGTTTTCAGTAGCTTTTGTTTATCAGAGCTGAAGGCCGAATTCAGAGTTCAGGGGAACGCTGTGTGCCGGTTTGCTTAAAAAGTTATTCTTTCTGTTCAGGGGAGAACATTACTTCAGACAGATGTGCAAAAACACAGTCTACAGCTTCAGGTGAAAGTTCGACCATGGTTGAAAATGCTGTAACCGGGCAGTCGTGAGAATGATTGCTATCATCGATGTCAGGATCAGCAATGCTCACAGAAGGTCGTACCTGGGTGATGTTGCTCTCATTTCTTGCTTCACTCCCACCTAATCGTAGTGGTGAAGTTTCAACGAATGCAGTCATCAGGATTGGTAACCGCTGGGGACAACACAATGCATGAGCCGTTACAGGACTTAGCAAAGTATCGATATCCATTGGTATTGTATGGATTGTAGTGTAAGACAGGTGTCCAAAACGCATTCTTCTCCGCATAGCATACATCGAAGCACAGGGAAGATGCAGTTTTGCCATATAGGTCTGAATGAAAGAAACCAGGTCATATTCAGATCTCTTAGCCGGGCTAATCCAAGGACTTTAGTTATGCGGTCCCAATAGCCTATAGCTAGGATCGTTTCTTCCATTGTTGCTGGAGTCTTGTCTGCGGTTTGACTTGCCATATCGGAGCAGAAGAGTCAAAAATAAAATTCCTGCTACGAATTCCAAAAGTAGTGGTAGGCCACCAAAGACCGAATGGACAAAATTGGGAAAGATGCCCAGGACTGCTTCGAAGGGTGTTAACAGTCCCGAAAAAATTGTCTTAAATACATGTGCGATACCACTGGCATCAGACATATTTAGGATTTGGCTTAGCATTTCTACGAAATGCACGGGGCAATTAGTTGATAAAAGTGTATGTATCTCTGCTGTTGTCCTTGCAACTTGAAGATCATACGTTTCTTTTGTTGACGTTATAGGCCCTGTTGTCTGTAAAAGCACAGACTTCATTCTGCTTAAAGTATCAATTCGTATAGAAGAGATATTCAAGGACGGCCAAATCGTCGCCTCTGTATCAGGAGGGCCGTTTGGATACAATACTTGCATACAGCAAGTGACCATGGAACTAACGCTTCCGAGATATGCTTTCCCTGGCACCATGCCACAATAGCTGTGATCCGTTATTAGAACGTAACTCCTGTTAGAAAGTTGTCTAAAGAATGGCTCTATTTGTGTTGCAGGTGTGCCGTGCTGGTGGCATGAAAGGTTATTTGAAGTCCCCTCACAGGCCCCATGTAAATTAATACCTTGGCACAGAAGTATACCGCTTAGTGATCTTTTACAATGATTACCACTAAGAAATACATTCTGGTTTTTGTCACTATAACGTGTGTGTATAAGGTAATTTCCATGATGACTTAATGTACCCTTTACCAAACCTTTCATACTGGCCTGCTGCTTATATACTCTTGGCATTTTTTAAATTGGAAAGTTGTTATCGGAATTGTGATTATTCCGTGTATTATCCATTCAATGACAGGTCTTTCTGACATTGTCAGTGGTAATCTCTCAAGTTTTTCAATGCTCAGAATCGTATAGTCTGCTCCTTTTTGTGCCAAACTGATTTGTTTATCAGTAAAGTTAAAGATAGAGAACAATGATGTTGTGTTGATGAAACGCCATGGCACATAGCCCGAACGCAGGTTTTGCAACGTCCAGCCTAGCTGTACAATAGAACGTAATTGGGACTGGCCATGTTGTAACATTAGCAAGTCCTGATCTATTATATCGATAGCAGATGACACAATACTGTCCAGTGAATATATTCTCGAGGACAGAGTCATTAACCCATTGTCCACAACAGAAAGTGATTTTTCCAAATTAATACGATCAATTTCTCGTATTTTCTCTGCTGTCTCAATTTGAGTCACTTTACAAGCTTCGTTGTATGCAGCTTATATACAGGCCGCTATGAAACGTTTTTGACGCTGTTTGCGTGGTCCCATTATGAAATCGCGCAAGTCAGCACCGTCTTTAAGTAAAGTCAAGTGTTGCTTAATTTCTGCCAGTGTGGATGTCTGTAGCCATTCAAGGCATTATTTCCCTACACTGTATGTTGTTACTATCCCTGGATGTTGTCTCTGGGAGTATCTAGGGTCTGGTCTGGTCATTTTTAACCCCTGTATTTTGTTCAGGAATCTATCTTGACAGTTATTTGTGTCTGTTGGCCAGATTAACCCCTTTTTCCAATCAGGATGTGTTCTGTTTTGATGTAAAATTTGGGATACGTATAACTCAATATCTGTGGTTGTATTATCAGGTATTGGCTTTGGAATAGACGGTTTGGTTAAGTCTTTAATCTTGGCTAGACCAAGACGAGTAGTTTGTTGAATGGTGTCATTCAAGAACATTATTTGTTCTGGGATCATGCAGGCTCGAAATAATGCTTCTAATCCTTGGACCTGCCATTCTTTTGTACCCCAAGTGGTTTTTGTTTCAATGTTGTTCTTCCAGAAATCAAAACCAAATGTAATAATTTTTTCATAAAATGTTTCCGAATAAATCAATTTAGTATTTGTCAGCATAGTTTTTGTCCCTGTTTTATCTAACAGTTTGGAATAAAATGTCTCTGCATCACTTGTGTTAAACCCTGAGAAGTATGGGAATTTTTCAAAAAATGTTTTCAAACTGCTTTTAGGTGGAGTTGCACAATGTTCCCATTGATTATATTTAAAAGCATTTCTAGGTTGAGCAGATTTATGCAAATAGTGATGTGCATAGTGGTTATAGCAATACATCTGTTCATAGTTCGATGAACCCTGTAAATAATCATGTCCTGTAAATTTTGCTGACATTACTAAATCTGACATCATATTATTTATGCTTTCAAAGTCCCAATCATCAGAGAATGTACTTGGTTTTACAAGGTCACTTAATGAAACCTTAAACTGATGAGGATATTTCAGGATTTCGACCGGGCCATAGATTTCGTAATCCGTTTTGTCCCAAACTACCCCGCCGGGTATTGGAATGGCTGTGACATTCATTGATGATAGTTCTCTTTTCTCGATCTGAGATGACTTGTGTGGCTTT
Source organism: Lissotriton vulgaris (assembly GCF_964263255.1). NCBI lineage: Eukaryota > Metazoa > Chordata > Amphibia > Caudata > Salamandridae > Lissotriton > Lissotriton vulgaris. The sequence continues at coordinate 880,604,962 of NC_141699.1, read as the reverse complement.
AGGATCAAGTTGATGTTCTGACTTGCTGTGTCCATTGTACTGAAATAAATTTTCCTAAAATTAGAACTAAAATTAGGCAGAGTTAGGAGTATGAGTACGCCTAATGCAATCCAAAATTCAATTAATGGTGCATTCAGATAGGTTTCTTTGAGTTGACGACAGAGTTCTGTTGCTTTGTCTTTAAAAGTTTTAGTTGCTGGCGTTTCTGCAGGTTTGCTTGGATCTTCAGAAAAGTTATCGAAATTGATGGAGTAGCCAGATGCAGTTCTGTCAATTGATGGAATTGCTTTTTCAAGTTTTCTTTCATTAGCATAGTCTGAGGCTACATCGTTGTAGACTGGTGTTTCTTGACTAACTGTTTCAATTTGGGTTTCAAGAGGCAGAAGTACCATTGCATTGCTGCATAGTCCTTTTTATTCACTACAGGTTTATCAAATGTGATTAGTCTCTCAGTTTAAACCTCTTGGATTGTAGCAAATTTTGCTGTTCTGCTATTTCTTGGGAGTCCACTGGGCCTACTACTTATTATTGGCCACATGATTGTGGTTTTACCAGGTCGATTGATACAACTCGGTTCTCCTTTTTACCAGCAAGGGGCGGTAGTACAACTGATCTTGTTCCGCTGACAGCTAAAACAGGTACTGCTTTTCTGTAAGAAGGCCCAAATTCCTTCTTCACCGCAATCTTCTCTTTGACCAGATCCCCAATCTTTGGAATCCAGACAGGTCTTGCTGGGACAGCAGGGATTTCCCAGGTTGCTGGATGTTTGGTGTGTTGAAAGAACTCGTTGTGATTTCTAGGAATCTAAGGAAGTAGCTTTTGCCGTGCCTTGGACTGCAAGGGCGATTTACTGAAATATGGATCTGATTCTTATGCCATTATAGGGATATTATTGATTATGCCGTACAAGGGCATAAAATGGTAATATTGATTCAGGTTCCTAGATAAAAACACAATAGCATGAGGTGTGCAACCTCTGCCTTTCACCTTAGCACGAGGCTAGAGACTGTAAAGCTTGTGCCTCTTTCCGCTCCAAGAAGACTAATCGAGATCGTCGAGCTTGAAGGAAAATGACTCTAACCTAGACTCCAATCCCCAACGACATCTTTCAGGAGGGTGTCGACGTACCAGAACAGGAGGGCATCTAACAGATCCTCGGCAGCAAATCCGAAGCAGAGGAATTCAGCATCGAAGAATTAACTCCGGCGCAGCGGTCGCAAGTAAGATAGTCAACCCGACCCCCTCTGTAAAACACCAAAAAAGGCTTCGGTCACACCTTCACCTTCGGGCCCAGGTGCACACCAAGAGACTGCTTCCCATGCCCCGCCCTCGGCAAAAAAAGCCTATTAAGCCTACAGGCAGCTCAGGCTCGAGCCAGCCTGCTGCCGGCACTGAAAAAGAAACCACCTTCAGCCTCATTGCTGATCGCTGCTTCCACATCCAAGTACTCAGCACCCAAATCAACCGGCACCGAACCATCAAAACATTTGGTACCAAAAGCCGCAGGCACCAAACCCTCAAAAAACACCTGGAGCCAAGTAAACAACCAATTCTGAAAACTTCGGATCCACGTCCTCCAGAGCCGAAAAAAACCCTTGGTTCCGAAAAAACAACCAGCTCCAAAACCAACCACAGAGCCAGTAAAACATCACAAAAATGTTCCGGAACAGGTGCCTGATAAGTCTAGCGACCCTAAAAAGTCTGTGCCTAGAGAACTGCCTACGCCTCAAGAGTTTTTTACCCCTGATCCTAAACAAAAGACTCTGGTCAAAGACCCCCAACACTGGGAAACTCCCCCTCAGCTCAAAGAAGGGACCTTTGGATGACTCTGCACCAGCCCCACCACCTAAAAAGAAGGTCATTGCTATATCTCCTCTCAGGGTCCCTTCTCCACCAACTCCTCCATCACCTCCTTCACCTTCTCCTCCACCTCCTTCACCTTCTCCTCCACCTTCTCCCCCACCTCCACCACCACATCATTCTCCTCCACCATCTCCACCAGGGAATGATGATGACTTTTGATGGAGACAGACCATATGAGGAACCATTAGGGGTCATAGTCCACCTTCTTCCCCTGACCCCTGGGATGACTATAATACACTGATGTTCCTAATATTCCACAAGAGGAAATTTACCCTACTAGGCCTTCCTCTACAGAGGGCACAACAGGCTTTAACCAGTTACTTCACAGGGCTTCTCAGTACCATGGTGTTACCTTACACACAGACCCTGTAGATGAGGATTTCCTTATGGGCACTTTTGACACCTCACAAAGGTCCAATTCCATTTTACCAATGCTAAAAGGGGTAATTAAGCATGCACCAGAAGTATTCAAAGATCCTGTGCGGGCTAGAGTTATTAACCCTAGGATCGACAAAAAGTATGAAGCTGCACCTGGGGACCCTGCCTATATTAAAGGCCCTATCCCATTAGACTCATTCATAGTGTCTAATGCCAGAAAAAGAACTAACTCCCAAACATCAGGTGATGCTCCACCCCCTGATAAGGAATCCAAGCTCCTAGACGCCTCCCGCAAAAGAACAGCATGACAAGCGGCTAATATTTATTTATTTATTTGCGGTTTTTGTAAAGCGCGACACTCATCCCATGGGATATCACGGCGCTGAAAACCAGGGAAGCTGCTGAGGTGTATACTGAGAGATTTACAGTTTAGGGAAGAGATAAGTTTTGAGTTTCCTTCGGAACTGGAGATAGTTGGTGGTGTCTCAGGTCGGAAGGGAGCTCATTCCACCTTTTAGCTGCAAGGTAGGAAAAGGAGCGTCCGCCTGTTCTGACTTTATAGATGCGTTTAGATTTCGCCAAGGCTGATTGGCATGATCGCAAGTTTCTGTTGGGTACATAAAATTCGATCCTCCCTTGGAGTATTGAGGGGCCTGTTCCATGTAAGGTTTTAAGAGTATGGCTGAGTAGTTTGAAGGCAGCCCTCTGGCGCATCGGGAGCCAGTGAAGTTTATTTAAGCACTCAGATGCCGAATCTCGTTTGCCTTTATTGAGGATAAGTTTAGCCGCCTGGTTTTGCACAATCTGTAAGCGGGAGAATAACTGATCGTTCATCCCATTGAAAAGTGCGTTGCCATAATCCAGGCGACTGACCAGTAAGGCCTGCGTGACAGACCGTGTGCAGTCCAGGGGTAACCAGGGAAATATTTTGGCAAGAAATTTGAGTATAGAAAAACTCTTGCCACAGAGATCGAACGTGGTCCGTCATGGCAAGTGCGTCATCCATGATGATTCCCAAGTCCCTGGTATGTTGTTTAGGGATGGGGGCCGTTCCCAATGAAGATGGCCACCATGTGGCGCCCCACACGTGTTTTGCTCCCCCGAACAGTAGGATCTCCGGTTTCCCTGCGTTCAGTTTCAGAAAATGCTAGTGCATCCATTGTGCCATTTCTGTCAGGCAGGTGTGTAATTTGGTTTTGGTTACCTCGGGTCCCTCGTCCATAGCCACCACCAGCTGTGTTATCGTCTGCGTAGGAGCAGACGCCGATGCCCCACTTCCTTCCAATGTCGGCCAGAGATGAAACATAGACATTGAAAAGGGTGGGGCTCAAAGAGGCGCCCTGTGGCACCCCACAGCTGATGGGGTTAGGGCTGGAGTGGAATTGTCCCATGTGTACTGCCTGAGTACGGTTGGTCAGGAAGGAGTGTAGCCAATTTAAAGCTACGGATTGAACTCCCTTACTCCGGAGTATGTCTAGTAGGCAGTCATGGGAAACCGTATCAAACGCCGCTGACAGGTAGATATTTCGCGTATCGCCAATACTCAAGCTTTGTTGGCCAGGTATGATAGGGCACATTATGACGAACTAGAGGCCCTATTACAACACCTACCAGATAAATATAAAAACAGGGCCACTGACCTCATACAGGAGGGTAAACTAATTACTAACACCTCAGTTTGTTGCGCTCTAGATGTAGCTGATACCGCCTCTAGAGCAGTAAATACAAGTGTACTCTTGCGTAGGCATGCGTGGCTACGCATCTCGGGTTTCAAACCAGAAGTCCAAAATTCTATTTTAAATCAGCCTTTTGACCAAGAGCATTTATTTAGCCCTAATTTGGATTCTTCATTTGAGAAAATGAATAAAGATACAGACACAGCAAAATCTATGGGAGCCTTGCAATCGTAAGCGCCCAGACGTTTATTTTGTTGCTCATTTTACAGAGGCACATCCAGAGGATACTCCTCTGACAACCCTACCACTTCTTACAAAGCTCCCACCCAGTCTACCTTTACCAAAGTTTACCAAATAGGTGGTTACAGAGGTAATAACAATAAGGGAAGAGGCAAAACCAACAACACCAGGTCTGCCTCCAGCCCTACCCAATGACTTACCTCCACTCCACCCCGGAACATTCCAATCCTGTCTGGGGCAGAATACAACAGTTCCTTCCTGTCTGGAACAACATCACCTCAGACAGGTGGGTGAGACAAATCGTTCAATCAGGCTACTGTCTAGAACTCACCTTCACCAAGCCCCCCCCCCCCAAACATACCACCTAGGCAGCGTCAAATGTCAGTTGATCATTTATCCCTGCTCAAACAAGAGGTCATCTCCCTTCTTCAAAACCATGCAATAGAACCTATACCACTGCATCAATAAAACACAGGGCTGTGCTCCCTGTACTTCCTTATTCCAAACAAAAAAGGACGGCTCTCCAAGACCCATCCTAGACCTCAGAGCCCTAAACCTATAAATGCAATCGGATCACTTTCACATGGTCACGCTTCAACAGGTTCTCCCTCTTCTGGCACAAGGCGATTCCCTTGCTACTCTAGATCTCAAGGACCCCTACTTTCATATTCCCATTCACACCTCTCACAGAAAGTATCTCAGGTTTGTAGTGGACGGTCAGCATTACCAGTTCAAGGCACTCCCATTCGGAGTCACCACAGTACCCAGAGTTTTCACCAAGTGTTTAGCAGTAGTTGCAGCTCATCTAAGGAGGCGACAAATTCTTGTGTACCCCTACCTAGACGACTGGCTCATAAAAGCCAACTCGTACAACCAATGCATACAACACACTCAAGCTACAATCCAACTGCTTCACAACTTGGGGTTTACCTTAAACCATCCAAAGTCTCACCTGCCACCATCCCACATACAGCAATACATAGGGGTAACATTAAATACCTTAAAAGCACTTGCATATCCAAATCCAGCCAGGATATCAAGCATACAAATCCTTCTCACAAAGTTTCAACTACAACACTCTCTCTCAGCTCGAGTGTTCATGCAACTTATAGTGATAATGGCATCTTGCATTTTCATAGTCCCTCATTCAAGACTCCAAATGCGTCCCCTACAAGAATGTCTAGCACATCAGTGGAACTAGGCTCAAGGTCAACTAACAGACCTGGTGTTGGTGGACGGTCACACCCATCGCTCTCTGCAGTGGTGGAACACCAAAAACCTTTCCAAAGGGCAACCGTTCACCGAGCCAGTTCCACAGATAGTTCTAACAGCAGACACATCACTCTCCAGCTGGGGAGCTCACCTGTTGCATCATACCATACAGGGCACGTGGACACCCCAACAAATGTTGCTCCACATCAATCATTTGGAATTGCCAGCTATATTTCTAGCATTAAAAGCATTCCAGAATCACATTCTAGTCAAAGCTGTCCTAGTTCGCACAGACAATATGACAGTAGTATACTACATACGAAAACAAGGCGGGATACACTCTCGCCAACTTTCCCACCTAGCACAGAGCATATGGAGATGGGCCATTCCTCAAAACATCTTTCTCCTAGCCCAACACGTTCCAGGGGTCCAAAACTGCATAGCAGACCTGCTGAGTCGTCAAACACAACAGACTCACGAATGGGAACTGCATCAGCAAGTTCTTCAACCATTATTCCAACTGTGGGGGCACCCAGAGATGGATCTCTTCGCAACCCACGAAAACGCAAAATGCCCAACCTTCGCCGCCAGGTATCCACACCCATTGCCCAAAGGCAATGCGATATGGATGAATTGGTCAGGCAGATTTGCTTGTGATTTTCCGCCTCTCCCATTCATTCCACTAGTGGTGTGCAAGCTACAGCAACACTCGCTGATGCTCATCCTAGTTTCTCCAACATGGGCCAGACAACCGTGGTACACCACATTACTGGAACTCTCACTAGTCCCCCACCAAAAATGACATCTCTCTCCACACCTTAACCCAGAACCATGGAGGGATCAGACATCCAGATCCAACACAACTCAACCTTGCGATCTGGCTCCTAAAATCTTAGAGTTTGGTTACCTTAACTTTCCTCCTGATTGCATGAATATTATCAAAGAAGCTAGACGCCCAACCACTAGAGCTTCCTATGCGGCCAAGTGGAAAAGATGTGTTATATATTGTAACAACAACGACATCAATCCCTTTGATGTGTCAATCCAACACATTATATGTTACATACTAGATCTACAAAGGTCTAACCTAGCATACACATCTATTAGGTTACACCTTACTGCTATAGCAGCTTACTTGCAAAATAGACAACACTTGTCATTATTTAGACTTGCCATCAAAGCCTTCATGGAAGGATTCAAAATAATTATTCCACCTTCACCTGTGTGGAACTTCAATATTGTCCTCACAAGACTCATGGGTCCTCCGTTCGAAACTATGCACAAATGTGAATTACAATTCCTTACATGGAAGGTTGCTTCACTAGTAGCCATTACTTCTCTTAAAAGAGTTAGTGAGCTTCAATCACTTACCATTCAAGAGCCATTTTTACAAATACATCATTACAAAGTGGTTCTTGGGACAAACCCAAAATTTCTACCCAAAGTCATTTCTCCTTTTCATCTCAACCAGTCGGTAGAGTTACCAATATTTTTCTCGCAACCACAAACAGTTGCAGAAAGAGCTCTTCACACCCTAGATGTCAAAAGAGCACTCCTGTAGTATATTGACAGAACCAAACCTTTTCGTAAAACAGAACAACTTTTTGTATCCTTCTCTCCACCACATACAAAATCTGGAATAGCAAGTTGGATTGTAAAATGTATTCAAATTTGCTATCAAAAAGCAAAACGTACCTTAACTATTCCACCTAAAGCCCATTCTACAAGAAAAATAGGGACTTCAATGGCTTTCTTAGGGAACATTCCCTTAGATGACATCTGCAAAGCAGCTACATGGTCTACACCACACACATTCCCAAAACAATATTGTGTAGATGTGCAAGCAAAGCAACAAGTTAGTGTGGGCCAGGCTGTACTCAAAGCATTGTTTCAAACAACTGCAACAGATACTGGTGTTCGCCGCTAGGGTGAAGTACTGCTATACAATCTATGCATAGTGTGTAATCTGCAGCTCATATGCCTCGAATGGAAAATGCTACTTACCAGTATGTATCTGTTCTTGGCAAGTAGAGCTGCAGAGTTACACACGCCCACCCGCCTCCCCGGCTACCTATATCTGTTCCAGTATGATCTCATTTAGATGCACCATACATAGGCATCTTTTCTGTTTCTCACAAAACTCCATCATTTCCCTTAACTGGCGAAAAAACAATCTGAAGATGGAGCTTATGCCCATGCTTACTATGGTCCACAGGAGTCCCCTATCTTGTGACTTCCAAAGACTTTTCTAGGACAATAACAAAGTGCAAACATCCGAGCCCAACACCAGGTGGCGATCTATGCATAGTGTGTAACTCTGCAACTCTACATGCCAAGAGCAGATGCATACTGGTAAGAAGCATTTTCCTTCCATTTACAACTTTTTGTTCCCGAAACCTAGGAAGATGGCGCTCTTAGTACAGCAAATCTTTTGTCAATATCATATATATATATATATATATATATATATATATATATATATATATATATATATATATATATATATATATATATATATATATATATAAAACGTTGCCTCTTCTTGCACAGGACTTTCTCATTTCTCCAGCAAAAAAAGCAATTTTGCTTACAACACAGTAGGTAGAAAAACCTCAGCAGTTGCCAGTGTTAAGTAGATTGAAAATGCAGTTTTTTAATTTATTTTTTCATGTTCCATTTTTTTGAAGATCAGACATTGGCAAGTACAGATAAGAATATCGTTTGTGGATAATGTACTTGGTTTTTCAGCGTGAATGTTTTTTGGATTCATTATGCTGTGCATTATTCCACCATCTAGTGGTTGGGTCCGGAATTGTAGTATTTCTGGTCTTTTTCAGAAAAAATTTAGTTGTTGGTGGGCATAGACATAGTACCATTTGGTGCCCTTCTGTGACGTCGACAGGCTTCCTCCGGAAGCTCCCATCTTTGGTAGTCATCTTCAGATTCTTTTTTCTGCTGTTGGGTCTGGATCGATACAGAGGAGCTCCCAAGATTGGAGAGAAGAATCGAGGAAAATCAAAAGAAACATCGGTAGGACGGTGTCTTCCACTTTCAATTTTCCATCAAAGACGACCGCAGTTCGACGAAGGTAGAAAACAACAACTTCGATGACGATCGGAGAATGCGCATGCAGGGTGCTCCCTACGCGCGGTAATGGACAAGATGCCGTTCAAGTTTTGTAAGAACTGTCACCATAAGTAGGCTCAGAAGGATCAGCACCCAGTCTGCAACCAGTGCCTGCTGCTGGACTATCAGACCGACAACTGTAACGCCTGCTCAGTCTTCACCCCGAAGACGTTGAGGGTCAGATAAAGGCATCGACGAGCCAACTACAACATGCAAGGCCAAGGACCACCGCAATCGCTGCAAGACCTGGGCCTCTCCAGTGAGGAGGAAGATAAAGTTGCAGAGGGGCCAGAAGGTGACGAGGATAGAGATGTTGTGGTCGTGGGGGTTGAGAAGAAGACTTCAAAGGAGGTAAGAGTTGCTGGGTCTCGAAAATCAGATTCAAGACCTCCAAAGGGATCCTCAGTGGCGAAACGTTGACCGGCCGCAGTTGCATCCATACAAAAACAGACCGTAGGATCCTTGGATAGGGACTCCGGAACGGCAAAGGTCCTCAAAAAACAGACACAGCAAGACAGCCTGGGAAAGGACGCCTCAGCGTTGAAGAAAGAGTGGCCTAAACAAACATCGACGACCGGTTTGGCGTCGACAGCCAAAAAACAGAATGGCGAAAATCTTGACGCCGAAACACACGCGGCTGAGATAGAGAATAAGAGAGAAGGGCTCGAAGCCGAAATGGCTAATATCTTACAACGGAAAAAAGACATAGATGAAAGCTTGAAGCAATTCAAGTTATCGCCAAAAACAAAAATTACGAAAGGTGAAAATGTCGTCGAAGATCCAATTCCGCCTAAAACCCCCGAACCGATCGAAGAATAAAATGAAGATTAATTCTTCTTTGGGGAAGACGTCGAGGAAGACAAACAAACATATGCAGAATGCGCGATCCTAGAGAATCAAGACCAAACCTTACTACCCCAGTAGGATGCAGACTAAGATTTTTCTTGCAAAAATTTATGGAAATAACCACAGACAAATGGATTTTTAACATAATACAGTAGGGTTACTGCATAAAGTTAACAAAACCGTCCCCAAACAGGAGGCCAAAGCAAAGAACACGCTCAAAAGAAGAATTATCTCACTTAGTCAAAGAGGTGCAGGAGCTTCAGGAAAAACATGCAATTGAGCATGTACCACACAGAGAAAAGAGCAACAGATTATATTCAACATACTTTGTAGTGGATGGAACACTACGGCCAATATTAGACCCAAGGTTTCTAAACATGTTTATAAAAACACAAAGTTTCAAAATGACTACACTGCAAGAGGTGCTACCTCAATTGCAATAAAGAGATTATAGGGCAACAATAGACTTAAAGGATGCGTATTTATACATCCCAATTAAGAAAAATTAAGAGTTGTCGTGGACAAACACTACCAATTCAAAGTACTCGCTTTTGGTCTGAAATCAGCACCAAGAATGTTCAGAAAGTGCCTGGCAGCAGTAGCAGCACATCTCAGAATGCAAGGAATTCACGTTTACCCCTATTTAGACGACTGGTTGGTAAGAGCAAATTCTTACAGCCTATGCAAACTGCATATACACCAAGTGATAGAGACACTCGTTCAGCTGGGGTTCTCCATACATTTGGAAAAATCATCAATACGACCAGAACCCATGAAAGTGTTCTTAGGCGCAGAGATAAACACTGTGTTAGGAAAGGACTCCCAAACAAGAAAAGACCAGCCCTATTGAAGGAGAGTTATCTTTACCAGAGGGGGCATCATCTGATAGTGAGGAAATTACTAGGAATTATGGCCTCATGCATTCATTTAGTTACCAACATTCGTCTACACATGAGGCCATTTCAAGAATGGCTCCAGACGCAATGATCACAGGCTATAGGGAGTTGGGAAGATCTAGTAGTTGTCACAAACGTTCATCAAGAGATGGCATGGTGGAACAAAACAAACATAGCACAAGGGAGACTTTTCACACCACCAACTCTAACAGTGACCATAACAACAGATGCGTCCCCAATAGGATGGGGAGCACACATGAACAATCTCAAAGTAAGGGGATTGTGGGCACAACAGGATGTGGTGAAACACATCAATATCTTGAAGCTAAAAACTGTCTTCTTAGCCTTAAAAGCCTCTCAGAAAGAGTTCTACGGGAAAAGGGTGTTGATAAAAACACTACAACAATGTTTTACATTAACAAACAAGGAGGGACTCCGTCTGTAGCACTCTCAATTCTAGCACAAGAGATTTGGAGATGGTCAATCCCAAGACGAATTGATATTTTAGCATTAAACCTACCAGAGAAAGACAATATAGAATCAGACAGACTGAGCAGGCAAACAATATCATCTCACGAGTTGGAGCTGAATCAAACAGAAGTGCAAAGAATTTTGAAGAAATGGAGGACACCACAAATAGACCTATTTGCATCACCCCACAATGCAAAATGCCAAAACTTCGCATCCAGGCGACCTTGCAACCAGTCCCTAGAGAATGCTCTATGGATGGACTGGTCAGGGATATTTGGGTACACTTTTCACCCAATACCATTACTGAAGAATGTGATCAGCAGAATGACGATAATTCTCATTGCACCACAGTGGGCCAGATAGACTTGGTTCTCAGAAATTGCTCAAGGAACAATGGACAAACTTACAAAAAGGAAAGATTTGCTAACCATGTGAAACAGGAAAGTGCTTCATCCAGAATCAGAAAGCTTATGCCTATCGGCATAACTTGTTAAGGCTTAGAATTTGCACACCTCAAACTACCAGAAAGCATAATGGCGGTCCTAAGAGAAGCTAGGAAGCCAACAACAAGAAAATGTTATACAGCAAAATGGAAAAGATACACACAATGGTGTCTTAAAAAGCGTCTTTCAAGGATGATTACAAAAGAAAAAACAGTGCTAAAGTACTTGACACATTTACTACAAAGTAAATTATGTTTTACATCACTAAAAGTACACTTAGCAGCAATTGTAGCGTATACAAGAGGGGAAACGGAAACGTTTCTTCACCTCACCGGTAGTCAAACGATTCCTAGAAGGGGCAACAAGGATTGCCCCACTTAAAATGGCACCAACTAAGAATCTGAACATAGTTCTAGCACAAATGATGAAACTACCTTTCGAACCACTACACAAACCAACGCTACAAATACTCACAATAAAAATGGCCTTTCTAGTGGCAATAACATTCCTAAGTAGAGTTAACGAATTACAGGAACTAACACTACAGGAACCCTATTTCCAAATACATAGTAACAGGATTGTCATGAGAACAGATTTGCAGTTCATACCAAAGGTGTTATCAGGATTCCACATAAATAACAATATACAATACCAAGTTTCTTTCAAGATCCAAAGTGGAAAGAGCTTTGCACACACTTGACTCCAGAAGCACAGTCATGTATTACGTTGCAAGAACTATGGAATACAGAAAAACAAAACAGTTATTTGTATCCTTTGCAAAAATGTTTATTTGAAGACCAGTGACCAAAAACACAATTGCAAGATGGATAGCGCAAGCAATCAGGACAAGGTGTGCCACGGGCGCACTCAACAAGAAAGAAAGGAGCAGCCATTGCATTTCTTGCTAACACTCCAGTTCAAGACATCTGCATAGCTGCAACATGGTCTTCAGTATACGCATTCACCAAACATTACTGTGTGGACATTCAGATGAGCAAAAAAGCACAAGTTGGACAAAATGTCTTACAGCATCTATTTACAAACCAAAGTTCATCTTCCAACCAGCCACCACAAGACTAGCAAACCGTTACAAAGTCTATGCACAGCATAGTGAATACAGAAAAGATTCACGCTGCAAAACAAATTGTTTCTTACCTGTCGGTGTAGTTTTGCAACATAAGAATTTTCTGGATTCACTAGCGAACCCACCCTCCTCCGCCCAGGAAAAGAACTATGAGGAGGAAGAAAAAAGAATCCGAAGATGGCTACCAAAGATGGGAGCTTACGGAGGAAGCCCGTCGATGTCACAGAAAGGCACCAAATGGTACTACGTCGTCGCCAACCAACAACGAAAAAAAAAAAAAAAAAATACTACAATTCCGGACCCAACCACTAGATAGCGGAATAATGCACAGCATAGTGAATCCAGAAAATTCTTCAAGCTGCAAAACTACACCGACAGGTAAGAAACTATTTGTTGCAGGTATGACCTGAGTGCCATATTAAAACTTACCGCAACAGTTTAATTTAAAGATTTACGTATCATAAGGTTCACCTCTATGGGTGGAGGTCCTTCCTCACCCTGTTTGGAGAGCAGTTTGTCAGTTTTTAATAAAGGGACAAGATATAACTATGGGACACGAGACCATGCGTTTTAATGTAACTTTTTTAAATGTATGATGGGCAGAAAAAATAAATGTAATGTCAGATGTAGGGACATATGAAGCTGCAAATCAGAAAACATACTGAATCGTATATCACAAAGCCTCTGTATTATCCATTTGTAATTTTGCAATCTAGCAAATCCCTAAATGGGAATCAATGAAAATTATGAATCTCAGTCGCAAATTGCGATTGTTGCATTGGAAGTGACTGAAATTACAACAAAGATATCTTGCCCCAGAAGTACAAGTTGACCAAGGTAGCTCTCAGAAGAGGAGAGGATTAGAAGTGTCTGCATTTCCAAATGAAGTGTAGGAAAGGGCCCCTTTTTTAAAATGGTTACCCCCTAATTATTTGCCTGATGTCATCTTGACTGTATGTGTGCTGGGGCCCTGCATATTCTTTCCCAAAACAGTATCTTTGTTTCCCCTATTGGCACACCTCTGGGCTTACATGTAAGTCCTTATAAAAGTTAACTCTGGTACCAAGGGCCCAGTGACCAGGGAGGGCCCTCAGTTGCAGCATGTATTATGCCACCCTCCGAGACCCCTCACCTTAACACCCGCACACTGCCATTGCAGACTGCGTGTTTTGGTGCCGACCAAACTGAAGAGTCGACATGGCACACATCCTTGTGTGCCAGGCCCACCACCACTGCCTGTGGCATGGGTAGTTCACCCCTCTAGTAGGCCTCACAGCCGTAATGCAGGGTGCACCATACCACAGGTGAGGGCATAGCTGCATGAGCAATATTCCCCTAAAGTGCAGTGAAGCCTTTTCGAGTACCTCGGCTAGGAGGTTGTCAACATGAACTCTGCAGCTCCATGATGGCTTTACTGAAAACTGTGAAGTTTGGTACCAAACTTCTCAGCATAATAAACCCACACTAATGCAAGTGTTTGATTTATTATAAAATGCACTCAGAGGGCAACTTAGAGATGCCCCCTTAAAGACGACCAACCTCAAGTATATTGGCTTACTGGTCTACCCAGACATCAACCATCAGACAGGTTTCTGACCTCATGGGGTGAGAGCCTTTCAGCTCTCGGAGGTCAGAAACAAAGCCTGATCTGACCTGGGAGGATCAGCAACACTTGGCGTTGAGCTTCAAAGGCTCTCACCTTGTGATTTGCGGAATTGGGCTGTCCCAACTGGGGGAGATGCCTGTCTCCCTGTCCAAGCCCCACTTTTGACTGCTGCATAGGTAGGAACATTTGTAAGGGGAGTAGGAATGTCCACCTTAGACTGGCACACCCCTAGGGTGAATCCCTCTCTTAGAAATTCACCATCTTGAATGGGAGAATTAGGCCCAGTAGGAACAAGGATGTGCCCCTCTTCCAAAGGATGTAGTCACCCTAGGGGAATGTAGCCATTGGCTACTGCCTCCTGACCTCCATAATGCCCTTAAGATCAGTATTAAAGGGCTACCCTAAACTTTGTTAGTCAGATTCGATGAACTATGAAAAAGAGCCGAAGAGTAGTGCAGCAGTGGAGAAGACGTCAACTGACTTGGCCCCAGCCCTGCTGGGCTGTCTCCCCCTATATTGACCCTGCTCCAAGAAACCGGTGTAGCCTGCAGCCAGGAAATGCTGCCTTAAACAAAGACTCTTGTCTCCTGTGGACACCCTTGTTTCCCATGGACACCGGTTTTGTCCAGCAAGTAAATAAACTCCAAGCCTCTGGATCCAGGCAGATCTGCAACACCTGTTCCATTTTGCACCCAACTCCCACAGCCCAAGTCCAGGTAGCCCACTGACCTAGTGAAGTCTCCCTGTGATCCTGACCTGAGATCAAGCGTTGGACGACCTCCCCCTCGACACCTGCAACCTCAACCTGAAGGCTACCCCCCGACCACCAGAAAACTAGATGCCGAAGGTACCCCTGCAGCACCTCGGCCTTAGTGTACCCAAACAACAGTGTCCCGGCATCCCTCCACTATCCAACTTACCCCTTCAGTTGTTGAACTCCTTCAGCCAGCCTTCGGAATCTGCAGCCCTTTTGCCCGACTGAGGGTCTCCCTTGGTTTTAACAGGGCTCCTGACTCCTCCTTTGCACTCTGCACCCATCTGCTCCATATGCTGGTTCTCTTTGGTAGCCCCACCAATGGTGATCTTCATCCCCAGGGCTTGTGTCCCTGACCCACAGGTACTTACCAGTAAGCGGTGTCTCTTCAAAATGCTTCTAGCCTCCATAGTAGAACATTGGGCCCAGTGACCTCTTCACCTGCATGCCCCAGTGCTGCAGATGGTGCCGTACCTACCTTTGTCCGACCCTTGCCCAGTTTGGACCCAAACCCACAGAGACTGAATTTGAAAATTGCATACTTTTTTTTTTGTTGAAATTTTCCACCAATCAAGTTACAATACAGTTCAACAAGCCAGCATATCATCAAACAATATAGGAGCTCAAATAGGCACAGTCTAAATAGTACACCAATTCCTGTAGCAACATTCCCTTCGTCAGCTCTCCACTAGCAGTAGGATTTATATTCGTCATGCATCTAAATAGTCTTACGGATCAACAAGGTGCAACAATAGCATAACATATCACCTCAGAGAGGGCAGGGCGTAAGTCATCTGTCCATCACTCTCATGTCCACAGTACCTAGAGACTGCGACATGGGAACAGGCCTCCGGGGCAAGTGGAGAATAAAATCTCATGTCAATGGCACATTCTGAGTGTCTCCCATATTAATTACTACATTCGATGTTTGCTGACTCTGATCCCAGGTTAGAAATGGTTCCCATATGTTACGAGGTCTAGAAGAGGGTGGCATGAGCTCCCAAAATGTGCTCAACTGTGTGTGCTCCTATGTGACATCCCTGATACATTCCTTAATAGAGGGCACCCATCTCCTGCCCCAGCGGATTGCAACCTGTCGCTTCGCAAACAATAAAAGGAGTGCATCCAGCTTGCGCAGCTTGGGCGGTGTATCTTTAAAATACCCTAAAAGGCCAAGAACAGAAAACTGCTTACTTACCTGCAAGTTACTCACCTGTTTTTCCCATCAGTGTAATCCTGAAAAGAAAGTATCTTTCTGTATTGAAAAGCATTTCATGCACATGCAAAGCATTGTTTGAGACTACAAGAAACTATTGCCAGTAATTTGAAAGTATTGCATAAAAGTATATTTACCTGTAACTGACGACTTCAGCTGGGTTCCTTGAAATATAAGTAACTAAGTGATATTTTTCTATAAACATTTGCCTGGAGTCAGTCCTTGAGTGTTTATTCCTGCCTTGTATGAGTATGTACACCAAATGCATTCACACTACCCTCTGATGAGCATAACTGCTCAGCCCAGCTACCACTAAATTGAGAGTTAGGTATTATCTACTTTAACCTCTACCATACCTTTGGGGACTCACTGGAATCTGTGCACACCATACCTCTTTTTGGCATAGTATATACAGAGCAAGCGTCCTACATATAGCAAGACATGGTGCACACTAAAAGGATGGTGCCAGAAACCACTTTGTTCCTCAGGCTACCAAAAGAAAGATTGGCAGGGCATACAGCAAAAACATCAATGGAGTTGCTGTGATCCAGTGCAGTATTGAGTTTAACTAAAGTGCTAGTATGACCGTGGGACATGTACGAAGAAGAAATTAACCACCTGGATGAAAAGCCGATGCCACTGGAGAAGACCTTTTGCAAGCCTCAACTTCAAACCCCATTAAGTGCCTGATTGAATGGACCTTGATACCTGAAGAACGGACAGGAGTCAGTAACATAGACTTTTTTGCATAGTATACCAATACATGCATCAGTATAATGCCCCCCAATACCCTATAACAATTTGGGAAGTTGGTTCACCATAGTCCTTGCAGAGCTGTATGTAATATAAAGACTAGAGACTCCAATCATGCATACATACCACACTAACCATTGATTCAAGGCCTGACATGCAGGATGCTGCTGAAATGCATTATGTTGGTTGTTGTTGCATAAGAGCGTCCTGTAGATTCTGGCTTTAGTGTAACTTTCACTGTGTTATGGTGCATTCAGCATTGTCTTATATTGTGCAAGTAAATGTAATCTCACTGAATCTAATAAGTAAAGCACTGAATCTGGACACTAAAATCTGAAAGAAACATGTTAGTGATAGATTCCTTACCTTAGAAAATCCCCAGGCATCAGACTGGATCCGGAAAGCTTTCGGCAGCAGTGCCCCTGCGTGTCGATAGGCGTCGTCGATAGGCTCGACATGCATCATTGGCGTCGTATTCACCAAGATGACATCACTAGAGCTACTTAGACGCGCCCACGTGCGCTGACGTCAGTTCTTTCTATTTCTGCGCCAGCCCACGCAGATCCGAAGAAAGCGGTACCCCGTCACTTGTTGACTAAGTACTTTTTTGTTATAATTTGGGAGTACACCGTACCCCTGGTGCATAGTGATGCCCGGTTTCAAGCTTTGCGAGGCCTGTCCACGCACGATGTCGCTGATGGACCCGCACCATGAGTGTCTCTTCTGCCTGGGGCGCGACCATTTACACCGAGTCATGCTCCCACTGCCGGGCCATGGCCCCGAAAACTTTGGGAGTCGGCCCCACGTAGTTCCAGGCCCCGGTCCTACGGGAGGTCGAGGGCCTGGTCGTGGAGCAAGCACCATCATTCGAAGTCTTCGCACTCTGAATCAGGTAAGCCGAAGCACAAAAAGTCAAAGAAGCGTTGCCGCTCTTCGTTCTCCCCTCGCCAATCGCGGGATGTGACTGAGGGGGCAGGTGGCATCACCCCTGCGGCTCCTACGGAACCTGAGCAGTTACCGTTGGTTTACCCACCTTTCCCGGGTCCATCACCGGCTCCGACCAATTTGCAAGACTTTGTGTCTGCAATGGCATGTATCTTTGGCCCCGTCTGCACGCCCCACTGTTCTGCGTTCCTCGACATCGCCGGCTTCGGCCCCAACGTCATCGACGCCCAAAGGCCTCCATGGCTCCGGCCGAGGCTTCTCGTTCTTGCCGGTGGACCCCGTACAGCCCCCACCGACGACCGATGCCGGCGTCGAATTCTTTTCAGACGTCGGCACGGTGCTGGAGGAGTGTTTCCCAACGCCGATCCCGACTCCGATAGGGGATTTTTACCCTTTCATTCGTCCTCGTCCACTTGTGGAGGAAGGTGAGGACTGAGAAGGGTTTGAAGACCCTCTCGCGGCACAGTGCAAGTCTGTCCTGGACTGGGATGAGGAGGCGGAGGCCGGTGGTCCAGATGTCACTCCAGCGCCTGGTTCACCATCTCCTTCTGCTACTATGGAGGAGAGTGGTACCTTTTCAACGTAGCTGCGAAGGGCGGCCGAGGCTCTCAACGTCAAGCTCCCTACAGTGGCTGTCAGGACCAAGCTACTAACTGAAGTGCTTCGGCCGGCTGATTCGTTTACAGAACCGCTGGTGCCAGTTAATGATTCACTCACTGATGTGCTTCTGGGCACTTGGTCCTAGTGTCTAGATCTCTTTAGACTGCAAATGACACGAAACATGTTGATCACTTGAGAGCAGGGCCCTCACAACTAGGCACATTGTGACTAGGTTTGGCCCCTCTCAATCTTTTTAATTAAGCAGTTTACCTACTGAATAAAGTTAGGCTAGGAGTAACTGACTTATTTTAACTCACCCACCCCTACATCTACCCTCACTAGGCCTCTCACCCCCACTGCACCCACCGGCAGGAACAGAAGATCCCCAACAAAGAGCCCCGGTTTCGGGTGCCCTTCAGGTATTGCATCGCTGACCTAACGAGAGGCAGGCTCAAATGATGAAGCATGACACCTAGCTTGCTGGGTGTGTGAGAGCCCTAGTTCCGAAAGGGGCATTCCCCCTTCTCCTCCTTCATGCACACACGAGTGGTCCCCCCTTATGACCCTCCTATACTTCTTCTTACCAGAAGACCTGGGCTAACTGTTTGAGAGGAACTACGTACCTTGCTTTACTATAGATTCCCCTGTGTTATGTTCGTTGGACCTTGTTAAACTGACCCAGAGTCCCCTCTATTTGTTTAACATATCTAGCACGGGACCTCCCGTGGGACGATCTTTCAGATTGCCAGGAGATCACTATCTAGATCTTTCCCTGGCCCAACTGATAGCACCCGCCCTACATGGATCTCCATCAAGGATTGAGCTTTGGAGACGATGTAGTCACAGACATTTTGGATAGGACCCCTTCCCTTCTGGGAGCCGATGGGAGCGCAGCAACCAGTTCCAATTCTGATGATTGGAACACACTCTCCTCTCTGAAAAGAGAATGGGTAAAGATCACCCTCCACGGCGCCCAAATGACAGAGTACCTGCGAGCAAACATCGCTCCACCAGGTCTGTTACTCAACACCTTCCCCAGGTTATTCTTGGATGACCCAGTCTTCAAAAAAGAGTGGTCCCTAGTGGCATGGAAATGCACTAGGGACTGGCTTATACTGATCATCGCCGCAAAGAGATTAGCAGACGCCCTTCTAATCAAAATCCAGATTGCTGAAAGTGCATTGAAAACTACCATTCAGATAACTACATACAAAGTTAAACTTGCGGAAATTAACATAGAAATCACAGAGAATATCTGATGAAACAGAAGATTACCAAATTGCAGAAAGATATTCAGAAATTTTCAAAAGAAAAAGCGTACCCCTATCTTAAAGATGACTATACTTCCACTAAAACTGGCTACTCCTCAGATGATAACTCTGTAAGGAGGGACTCTAGTGATAGCAATTCCAGCACAAACAGCTGGGGAAGTAACAACGGGAGAAGGAACCAACGTTCCAACCAATACTACAATGGACCACCATTTCAGGGGCCACCGTAATATCAGGGGGCACCACCACCCCCATTCCATTCTGGCAATTTCCTCAATACCAACAGGGGCCCCAATACTTCAACAATGGTAACCCACTTTTTTTAGGCAGAGGTTGGGGCAGAGGAAGAGTGCGCAACAGAAGAGGAACAAAGAAACAGGTCCAATGGCAAGACCAAACCTCGCTGGACACCAGAAGCAAGACCCAAGGCAGGAAAACCTAGTAGTCAATCTCTCACACCACACTCTGTCTGACTGTGAGAATGCAGTACTACAGAGAGGCTTGGGATTTGTCCCCACACCTCAACCTGATAGGTTCAAGACACACTGTGAGATACATAAGTGGTTCCGTACCATAAGATTAAGATCCTTTTTTAAGGACGCTCCCCCAAATGAGTCAGATGACTCCGATTTAAGAAACCCTTCATCATTTACGCCATACGACACAATGGTCCCAACAGAGGTACTAACTTTTGAAGAAGCGGTCCTCAAAGATCTAAATCTACCACAGAGACAGGCCCCCTTTCATAATCTTTCCACTATGGAAAAGGATGCAGTGAAGTCCCTATCTGTTGACCCAACAATCACCATTAAGCAAGCTGATAAGGGTGGGGCTATAGTGATACAGTCAACCATTGAATATGATGCAGAATGCCTTCACCAACTGTCCAACATAAGATACTATACCCCCATCACAGTTGATCCTACATCCAGACTTGCCACTGAAATTTCCACCATAGTTTACGAGGCAGAGTCCAACGGATGTATCAGTAAGAAGGAGGCAGACTTCCTGATCGCTAAGGAACCGAGGGTCCCATACTTTTACACCCTACCAAAGATCCATAAAGGAACCACCCCGTTTCCTGGCAGACCAATTGCCTCGGGGATAGGCTCTATTTTAGAGCCTCTCTCCATTTTTTGTGGCCATTTCCTACAACCAGTGGCCAGCAACACCCCGTCATTTGTGAGAGACACCACTGATATCCTGAAAACCATTGGTGACATATCCAACACACAAGACATCGACCTCCTCGTCACTCTTGACATGGAGGCCCTTTATAGGAATATTCCGCAAAGGGCTACACTAACGGCCGTTGAGGCAGCCCTTGGGCAACGAGACTGGCTATCACCCACTCCCATTTCATTCATAATTGAGTGTGCCACCCTGGCTCTGACAGAGAACTTCTTTGAATTCAAACAACAGTTGTTCCATCTGAGTCAGGGAACATCTATGGGAAGCACGTTTGCTCCCAGTCTGGCTTGTATCTATATGTCAGATTTTGAACAAAAGAATATCTTCAATGAGACCAACCCGTATCAAGACAACGTGATACTATGGAAACGGTTTATTGATGATGTTTTGTTTTTTTGGCATGGAACTATGAGTGAATGTGAGGAATTTGTAGGATGGGTCAATGGACTGAATGAATACTTACGATTCACCCACACAATTTCTGACACATCAGTCCCATTCCTCGACATAAATATTACCTTGATGACAGGGAATCTGACATCTCTGTACAAGAAACCCACCGACCGAAACAGCTTGCTTTTGTACACCAGCCATCACCCCAAAAGGCTGAGAGATAACCTCCCGGTAGGTCAATTCTTGCGTATCGGACGCAACTGCACCTCAGTCACTGATTACCTGACTGAGGCACAGACTCTAGCATCCAATCTTAAGGCCAGAGGCTACCCTGACAGACAAGTCAGAGACTCCATGAAAAGGGCAAGGAACAACCCTAGGGAGGCACTGTTAAAAACTCACACTAAGTCTCCCACGGATAACCTCACATGTGTTACCTCCTTCACCCCTGACTCTGTTAGGATCAAAAAGATAATTCTTAAACATTGGCAGATCCTAAACACTGGAGAGTTATAATTACCCAAACCCAGATTTGCATATAAAAGGACACGCAATCTCAAGGATGCGCTAGTACACACCCGACCTCGCATAATCCAAAGAGACCCCCAGAAAACTCTATGGGGCCTACCACCAGTAAATGGGCATTACCCCTGTGGTTCATGCGTGGTATGCCCACTCACAAAAGCGACCAAGGAATTGTCTCTCCAACAGAACTTTAAATGGACACAGAAAAGACACACGAACTGCAACACCAAACAATGTGTTTACATGTTGACATGTCCATGTGGGCTACAGTACATAGGCATGACAATGCGCCCCATCAAAACTAGAATCACGGAGCACAGAAATAACATCCGCTGTCAAAGAGTGACGACTAGAACGTACACACATTACAAAGACACACCACATACAGCGGATGACCTCAATTGGACGGTACTAGAATCATTTCCAAGCATCACAAAGGCAGCTCTATTCAGAATCGAACAGAGATGGGTACACAGATTGTCAACACATTTTGTGGGACTGAATGATGACATTCCTTGGGGTTCATTGAATTGATCTGATTTACCTCCGGTGGGTTACCACTTGCAAGACCCCAGATCATCTTTATACAGTCTAACTCATTGCATGACCCCTATGAAACTACCATAGGACACACATTCTGCCTTATGGCTTCCATTGACTATGTCAGCGTACCCCACATAGAATGTATCCCATCCCATCTTATTATGGCCACTCCTACTAGGCATGCTCCCCGAGTGACAGACACCTCATTTCCACACTCTCGCTCATTACGACTCATCACCAACTCCTTAACAACTGCCGTGTTCGAACGACCGTACCACTTAACTGACTACGCATGACTATTACTAGAGTCACATAGTATAAGACCAAAATACACACCCACGCTTGGGTCACCTTTATTTAAATAGATTGCAGAACACCATCTCTCGCCGCTTACTACGACTAATGGCCCCGCTCATTATTGTACCCTTTCAAAATGCAACTAGTGCACGAGGCGGCTACATATAGTTTACACTTATGATCCACACTAACTACTCCGGACCCATTACAAGATGGCCGCCACTACAGGACGTGTCTTAGTTACGCGAAATAGTCCATCCTCGATTCTGGCGACGTTGCGAGAACCCGCTCAAGTGACCGAGAAGCTCGCGCTATTTCACTCGCCACCGCCGACACATTACCATCCCGGTGTCAGCGGCAGGGTAGGTGAATCTCCGTGAAGCGATCCGATCGCTGGTGAGTACTCCGTACGACGGACCATGGAGGCAAGATGAGTGACTGCAGGGCTGCCCTCCTGGATGTGGAATACGCCCTGCGTTGTAGTCAATTGTTGGGGTCTTGATTCCACGGTTAGTCCACCACCCTAGACAACACCCCGCACCACCACGGGGACTCCGTACGAAAACCCCCTCCTTCCCTGGAGGTTGCGACTACCAGACTGAAAGTGTCGTGTAGGTGCATACTTGCACATCAGTTGCCGAGGGCTGGTTCTCTGGAGTTCTTGTTGCTTTTAGACTCGGTGTTTTCGCACCGCTGAGGCCACCATTTGAGAGATGCACATGTATGTACCTCGCTGACCATCATCATAATGTCAAGCATTATTGAGTGCTTTACTATTGCTAACCAGTACATTCCGGCTGCAACCCCCCCCCCCTTTTTTTTATTTTCCTATGTTTAGGACCCAATCTGTGCCCTTTCATCGCCGGCTACTGTTGTACACAATGTTGTTAACAGTTTTAGGTGAGTCTTACCAAGATCTATGTCCTGACTACTGTTTTTAATGGTACTACCTATACTGAATATGCATATTTTCACTTTAGAGTTTAGCCACATTGTAATAAACATGTTGTTTGAAGAACCTACTACTACTATATTTCATGTTTTAAGTATGAAGGAGTGTTTGAGATTAGATACATTTCTAAGCACAATCAAGCACAACTATTGATATAATGGTGATTACCCAACAGGGAACAATTACAATATACAATTGCACCTTTATATCTTTTTGTCTCTTGTTTTTTCCCCACCTACAGGTCTACTATGAAAACAATGGGGTATGTATTTTGCATACGTACCTACCAGTGTAGATAGTACGACTATATTGATCCTGAAGAAGTGTCTAGATCTCTTTAGACTGCAAATGACACGAAACATGTTGATCACTTGAGAGCAGGGCCCTCACAACTAGGCACATTGTGACTAGGTTTGCCCCCTCTCAACCTTTTTAATTAAGCAGTTTACCAACAGAATAAAGTTAGGCTACGACTAACTGACTTATTTTAACTCACCCACCCCATCATCTACACTCACTAGGCCTCTCACCCCCACTACACCCACCGGCAGGAACAGAAGATCCCAGACAAAGAGCCCCGGTTTCGGGTGCCCGTCCGGTATTGCAGCGCCGACCTGACGAGGGGCAGGCTCAAATGATGAAGCATGACACCTAACTTGCTGGGTGTGTGAGAGAGCCCTAGTTCCGAAAGGGGCATTCCCCCTTCTCCTCCTTCATGCACACACAAGTGGCCCCCCCTTATGACCCTCCTATACTTCATCTTCCCAGAAGACCTGGGCTAACTGTTTGAGAGGAACTACGTACCTTGCTTAACTATACACTTGATCCAGGCCTAAAACGGGCTCCTGTGGACAAGGGTGTGGGCCGACTCCATCGCCCGGCCCGCGCGTCTCGGCCTTACTCTCCCAGCACCCTACACCTGAGAGTATGGTGGTTCAAGCCTCGACGTCCCGGGGCGCATTCCCTTCTGCTCCGTCAGACAAGGAATCCAAGAAACTGGAGCAGTTTGGGAAGAAGATTTACTCTTCCTCAAGTTCCGGACTGCGGTCTGTGAACACTGTCTATCTCTTGGGCCGCTATTCCCATTTTGTATGGGATGAGGTTGCGTAGGTGCTGCCTCAGTGGCCATAGGGGGCCTGGACAGTTCTCTCCCGCACTATTACGGAGAGGAGAGATACGGCTAAGTTCACGATACGTTGTGGTCCTAATACTGCTGATTCGCTGGGTAGATTGATGTTCGAGGCATGTGGGCTGCTGAATTCATATCTGTGCATAGAACGCCGCCTAGTGTTGGGTCCGGATGATTGCACATTGTTGTCCTGGAAGAGTCTTCAAAGTATCACGAGATAGGTGGCTCCTGCCCTGGATTACAGTGCACATGGGCATCCACTCCATCCTCAGATTGTTTTTTTCCGCCATTGGGTTCGGATGTATATTTGTTAACTCAAGTTCGGAATCGATAAAAAAACTTTATATTTGGCCAAAAGGCCTTTAGCTATCGTCGGTATTGTCTTTGCGATCGGTGCCCAGTACTTGTTCCAGCTCTATCCTCGAGCCGGACGTCAAGAAGAGCCGCGTGGCCTTTCAGCACCCAGCTGTATGGCTTGTTCTCGGTTCCTCTCCAAGAAGACGATTCACCTTCGACGCGCAGCGCGAAAGGAGGCCCAGCAGACGGCACCTGACCCGGTGAACATCGCCCCTGAACAGCCTATGGAGTCATATAAAATTCAATTGAAGAAAAAAAGGGTTTCTTCTACGTCACCTCTTCTTTTTGAACCTATACAACCGCATGGACAAAATACTGCTCCTATTTCACCCACATACTCAGATGTGGATGTAGGGGATGGTGACAATGAGGATTACACTTATCCTGTAGACACTGATTCAGAAGATCACACTGAACCCTGGACAGACGCTGTTGACCCAGGGGATTCACAAACTGCCCCGGACAGTCATGTCTATGCTATTAAAACCTCACCTACGAAAGACACGGCTGCGTTTAATGCACTTATTGAGAGGGCATATTTATTTACAACAAGGTGTGGTGATGGACAGAGTCTCTGAATTAAGCAGAAAGCTCTCACCCAGTCAAGAGATCAGGGCTAGATCCAACACCGTTTTTTAGCTCACTGCACCATCCCAGTTTCAGAACCTGGCTGTATGCAAATTAGTCTGTTCCTGTCCCAGTGCATGATGGGAACAGGGCAAACCAAACTACAAAAGCCAATTCTTACACTGGGAAGGAAACAAGCTCCCGGGGACCGGTTTCTGGCATTACAGCCGTCTTCGGACTGATTTGCATATAGCCAGGTTCTGAGCTGGGATGGTGCAGTGAGATAAATAACGGTGATGGATCAAGCCCTGATCTTTGGACTGGGTAAGAGTGGTCTGCTAAATTCAGACACTCTGTTCATCACCACCCCCTTTTCTGAATCGTTTTTGGCCACTATAGGTGTGGCAGGGTATACTCCGACATGAGTCCCTTTCTCACTGCACCATCAGGATTCAAGCAGCCGGGCCGAAGACGGCTGAAATGCCAGAAACCGGTCCCCGGTAGCTTGTCTCCTTTCTGGTGAAGAATTGGCTTGGTAGTTTAGTCTGGCCATTTCCCATGATGCACTGGGCCAGGGACAGACTGATTTGCATATAGCCAGGTTCTGAGCTGGGATGGTGCAGTGAGATAAATAACGGTGATGGATCAAGCCCTGATCTTTGGACTGGGTAAGAGTGGTCTGCTAAATTCAGACACTCTGTTCATCACCACCCCCTTTTCTGAATCTTATTGAGAGGGCAGCAAAACATCATGATGTCCAGCTCCATGCTGACCCTATTGAAGAAGACTTTTTGTTTGACACCTTCTCAACCTCAGAGAGAACTGTCAAAACTCTATCCATGCTAAAAGGTGTCCTAAAACACGCTGGAGACATCTTTAAGGAGACCACTAGGGCAAGGGTAATAAACCCCAGAATTGAGAAAAAATACAAACCAGCACCTGTGGACCCTACTTATATCAAGGGACAGTTGCCGTTGGACTCTCTGGTTGTTTCCAATGCCCGCAAAAGAGCAAACTCGCAAACAACGGGTAATGCTCCTCCCCCAGACAAGGAATCTAAAGTGCTAGAAGCATCAGGGAAAAGGGTGGCAGCTCAAGCGGCCAATGTCTGGCGAATCTCCAACACATAGGCACTCTTATCCAGATATGACAGGGCTCATTATGATACACTCAAGACCCTGTTGCAACACTTGCCAGATGAGTATAAGGAGGCAGCAGAGATGCTCATACAAGAAGGGAAACTTATATCAAACGCGTCTATTAAGTGTGCGCTGGACGCAGCAGACACTGCAGCCAGGGCGATTAATACAAGTGTGATGTTACGAAGACATGCCTGCTTCAAGCCCGAGATACAAACCACCATACTCAATCAGCCGGTTAACCCTGATCACTTATTTGGCCCAGAGGTGGACACCGCCTTAGAAAAAATTAAGAAGGACACCGAGACTGCAAAGTCTATGGGGGCTCTACAGTCGCAGCAGTTCAGGGGTGGTTCCTTTAATCGCTCCAACAATAGAGGAGCTTCCAGAGGCCAGCTGTCCCAGCAGACACAATACAGTAAAGGAGGCACGCAGACAACCTACAACAAACACAATAGGGGTGGCTATCGTGGAAACAGCACCAAGGGCAGAGGTCGTGGAAACAACAGCTCCCGATCCTCCGTCACTAACAAACCGTGACGTCTTGTCACTGCCCCCCGACCATACCACACCGGTCGGGGGAGACTACAACAGTTCCTGCCGGTCTGGAAATCCATCACTACAGACAGGTGGGTGAGGCAGCTTATCCAGTACGGTTATTGTCTGGAGTGAACATCCACTCCACCCAACATACCCCCAAGACACCGTCCTATGTTCGCAGAGCATTTACAATTATTGCAGCAGGAGGTAGTCAGCATGCTGCAAAATGGAGCCATAGAGCTCGTGCCTGTGGAACAAAAAAGTACAGGGGGTGTACTCGCTGTACTTCTTGATCCCAAAAAAGGACGGGTCCCTCAGACCCATACTGGACCTCAGGCCCCTAATCCAGTACATTCTATCAGAACACTTTCACATGCTCACATTACAGCAGGTTCCACCGTTACTCAGTCATGGAGATTTCCTCGCAACACTAGATCTCAAAGATGCATGTTTCCATATACCGCTACACCCGTCACACAGAAAATATCTCAGGTTTACCATTCAGGATCAGAATTATCAGTTCAAGGTCCTCCCTTTCGGAGTGACAACAGCACCCAGGGTGTTTACCAAGTCCTTGGCGACAGTGGCTTCACACCTACGGAGACAGAACGTTCACGTCTACCCATATCTGGACGACTGGCTTATCCAGGCGAAGTCAGCCCAGCAATGTGCCGCCCACATGTCCCACACCATTCACCTTCTTCACGATCTAGGGTTTTCACTGAATTATCCAACGTCCCACCTTCAGCCAGCCCACGTACGGCAGTACTTGGGCGCAACAATAAACACTCTGGCAGCCAAAGCACAGCCAAATTCAGTGAGGATCAACAGCATGCAATTGCTAATACGGAAATTCAAACCGCAACACTCGCTTCCAGAACGAGTGTTCATGCAGTTGATTGGCATGATGGCCTCCTGCATCTTCATAGTCCCGCATGCGAGACTACATATGCGTCCGCTTCAGGAGTGCTTAGCACGTCAGTTGAATCAGGCTCACGGACAATTGAAAGACCTAGTGTTGGTGACCGGTCGCGCATACAACTCTTGCATTGGTGGAATCCACAAAACCTTTGCAGGGGCCGACCGTTCCAGGAGCCTGTGCCACAGATTATACTGACGACGGACGCATCTCTCCAAGGATGGGGAGCTCATGTACTCCACTACACACCGTGCAGGGACTATGGACAGCACAGCAGAAAAAGATGCATATCAACCTTCTGGAACTGATGGCTATCTTCATGGCAATGAAAGCATTCAAGGTACATGTGTGCAACAAGGTTGTGTTGATCCGGACGGACAACATGACGGCCATGTACTACATACAGAAGCAGGGAGGTACACACACTCCACAGTTGACTCATCTGGCTCAGAGCATGTGGAAGTAGGCCATTCAGAGAAACATCTTCCTCATGGCAGAACACCTCCCAGGCAAGGACAATCAGATGGCGGACCTGCTCAGCAGGCACAGCCACCTGATGCACGAGTGGGAGATACATCCATCAGTACTCCACCCGTACTTCCAGCAGTGGGGTCATCCAGAGATACACCTCTTCGCCACAAGGGAAAACGCAAAATGTCAAAGCTTTGCCGCCAGGTTCCCACACCCACAGTCGCAGGGAAATGCGATATGGATGAACTGGTCAGGTATATTTGCGTACGCTTTTCCCCCAGCACCACTAATACCGCTAGTGGCACGCAAGCTGAAGCAACACTCGATGACTCTCATCCTGGTTGCTCCAACGTGGGCACGCCAACCATGGTACACCACGTTTCTAGAACTCTCCGTGGTACCGCATCAAAGGCTGCACCTCTCGCCCAAGCTTTTGACGCAGAACCATGGCGACATTCAGCATCCAGATCCGCTACAGCTCAACCTGGCGATCTGGTTCCTGAGGTCTTAGAATTTGGCTACCTCAACCTGCCTCCTGACTGTATGGATATCATACGGGAGGCAAGAAAGCCCACCACTAGAGCATGTTATGCGGCAAAATGGAAGCGGTTTGTCATTTATTGTGCCAACAACAACATTAATCCGCTAGATGCATCTACTCACAACATCATCTGTTATCTGTTACATCTATACAAATGCAATCTGGCCTATGCTTCCATTCGTATACATTTATCCGCAATAGCAGCTTATCTCCAAAACAGACAGCATCTCTCACTTTTTAGAGTGCCTGCCATCAAAGCTTTTCTGGAGGGACTCGAAACGAGTTATTCCTCCCTGACACCCACCAGCACCTGTATGGATGCTGAATGTTGTCCTCACCAGACTGATGGGTCCACCTTTTGAGCCTCTACACACATGCGAGATACAATTCTTGACATGAAAAGTGGCTTTCCTAATAGCAATCACATCGCTACGACGCACAGAGGCGAGTCACGGGGCCAGTGTGCGGGTCAGTCCACCACCACCCCCTCTGCCAGTGCCTCCACACCTTCCTAGTCCAGTGTTTCAGACCCACCAGATGCCAGTGGGAGGCAGGATTCTTCATCACCTCCCCCACTGGCGCACATTACATCAGACAGGTGGGTTCTGGAAATTGTTCGAAGGGGCTACCCCCTACCCTTCGAGTCTTGCCCCCCAGCCATGCCACCACAGTTCCACCGCATGTCAAGGGATCATTTGGCATTTCTCCAGCAGGAAGTTACAGCCCTCTTATCAAGGGGACCCACGAGCGCGTTCCGACGCCAGAAGTAGCTCGTTGTTGTTACTCCCACTACTTCTTGGTTCTGAAGAAGGACAAGGGTCTACGTCCCTTGTTAGATCTTCGGAACGCAAATCGCTTCCTCCAGAACGAGAAGTTTAAGATGCTCACTCTGGCTCAGGTCTGGTCTGCTCTTTAGCCGCAAAACTGGATTGTGGCACTGAACCTACAGGACACTTATTTTCATATTCCCATCTTGCCGGCCTATCGGCGTTACCTGCGATTCCCGGTGGGCCAGGAGCATTTTCAGTTCACTGTGCTCCCCTTTGGCCTTACCAGCACCCCTTGAGTGTTCACGAAAGTGATAGCGGTGGTCGCAGCTCATCTGCGCAGGTCAGGGGTGTCAGTCTTCCCTTACCTCAACGACTGGTTGTTGAAGGGGGGCTCGCCCCAGGCAGTCGTCTCCCACCTCCAGACTACGGCCGACCTCCTGCATTTGCTGGGGTTTTCCATCAACGTGCTAAAGTCGCACCTGATTCCCTTCCAGAAGCTCCTCTTCAACCTTGAGGCGGCTGAGACTCATGGCCTCCTGCATCCTGCTGACCAACCATACCAGGTGGCATATGATGGACCTGCAGTGGGACCTGAAGTTCCAGTGGGCGCAGCACCAGGGGAACCTATCCAACTACGTCCAGATATCGGAAGGCACTGCTCAGCAATTGCAGTGGTGGCTCACAAATCAAAATTGGACCAGCGGCAGCTCCCTCTCCCTTCCCCAACCGGAGCACACAGTGGTGACAGATGAATCCCTCCTAGGATGGGGTGGCCACATGGGAGAGGTGGAGATCAGAGGCCTCTGGTGGAGCCCTGGCTCCATATCAACCTTCTGGAGCTTCGGTGATACTTCTTGCACTGAAGGCATTCCTGTCAGGGGGAAGGTGGTGCAGGTGTTCACGGACAACACCACCTCCATGTGGTATTGCAACAAACAGGGTGGGTGGGGTAGTGGACCCTATGTCGGGAGGCTCCTCGCCTCTGGACATGGCTGGAACGTCGCAGGATTTCCTTGACGGTTCAACACCTAGCGGGTTCTTTGAACTCCAGGGCGGACAAACTCAGCCGCCGGTGTCTGATGGATCACAAAGGGCGTCTTTACTCAGAGGTGGCGCAAGGTGTCTTTCAACAGTGGGGAGAGCCTTGGTTAGATCTATTCGTCACAGAAGAGAGCGCGCAATGTCCGCAGTTCTGTGCATTAGAATTTCCAAGGCGGCACTCATTCTGCAATGCTTTTCATCGCGAGTGGAGCTGCAGTCTATTCTACGCCTTTCGCCTATTTCTCTTCTACCCAGAGTGCTGAAGAAAATCAGGCACGACCGGGCCAAGTCGTCCTTGTGGCTCTGGACTGGGCTCGAAGAGTTTGGTATCCAGAGCTACTCAGTATGAGCCTGGATCCCCCTATCCGACTGCCTCTGTGGGAGGATTTTCTGTCTCAGCAGCAGGGAACGGTTCTCCACCCGAACCTGTCCAGCCTCCACCTACATGCGTGGAGATTGAGCGGCGACAGTTGATTCCATTTGACTTGCTTTCCGAAGTCTGTGATGTCATTCTGGCAGCCAGGCGTCCCTCCACTAAGTTCGTATACGCCTGCAGGTGGAACAATTTTGTGGCATGGTGCACAGCAAAGGCTGTGGATTCCCTTTTTGTCCCTCTTTCTGAGGTCCTTTTGTTCCTTCTATCTCTGGCCTGGCAAGGCTCTGCTCTGGGCACTATCAAGGGCTATCTTTCGGCCATTTCAGCCATTCTGAGACTTCCAGATCAGCCTTCTCTTTTCAAGTCCCCTGTTGTACAGAGATTCTTAAAAGGCATTACACATATGTTCCCTCCTGTTCCTTTTATAATGCCTCAGTGGGACTTGAATCTTGTTTTAACTTCTCATGTGCGCTCCCTTTGAGCCTCTTCACAATTGTCCTTTATGTCTTCTGACTTTGAAAACTGCCTTCCTGTAGGCTATCACCTCTACCAGGAGAGTGAGTGAGCTTCAAGCTCTTTCTTGTAAGCCTCCTTTTCTGTTGGTACATCCGGACAAGGTTGTGCTTCGCACTCGTCCTTCCTTCTTGCCAAAGGTTGTCACTGCCTTCCACATCGGGCAAACTTTAACCATGCCCACTTTCTTTCCGCCTCCGCACCCTTCCAGAGAGGAAGAGAGGCTCCAACGTCTGGACCCAAAATGTGCGCTCTCCTTTTACCTGAATCGCACACAAGCATTCAGGGTGGATGACCAGCTCTTTGTTGGCTACGCAGGGACCAAGAAAGGCCGGGCTGTTCACAAGAGGACAATCTCCCACTGGGTCGTCTTGTGTAAGGCCTGTTATTCTACGGCTAAAAAGGAACCGCCGGTGGAGCTGCGCGCCCATTCTACCAGGGCGACAGCAGCTACTACTGCATTGGGACGTGGTGTCCCCCTGCAAGACATCTGTTAGGCTGCCACGTGGGCTTCACTACACACTTTTACAAAGCATTATTGCCTTGACAGTCCAGACTGAAAAGACGGCTTCTTTGGTCGTTCTGTTCTCTGGGACTTTCTGGTGTGATTTTCGTTCACAGACCCAGCACCGGGGTTGGAATTGTTGGGGTATCTATTCTAAGGTAAGGAATCTATCACTAACTTGTTTCTTTCAGATGAACAAGTTACTTACCTTCGGTAATGATATATCTGTAAGAAACATTAGTTAGTGATAGATTCCTTACCGCCCCACCCATCCTCCCCGTTCTGCAAACTGATTTCTAGGGTTAAGGTCATCCTTTCGGGCCCTAGTTTCTATGCACCAGTGGCCTGTATTTTGCCTGGCTCTGCGCTCCTGTAGCAGAAAGTTGTGTACAGAACTGCCGCCAGCGCACGTGGGCACGTCTAAGTAGCACCAGTGACGTCATCTCGGCGAATACGACGCAAACGACGCACGAGGAGCCGTACGACGACGACGCTCGGCGTGCAGGGGTACTGCTGACGAAAGCTTTCCTGATCCAGTCCGCCTCCTGGGAATTTTCTAAGGTAAGGAAACTATCACCAACTAATATTTCTTACATATTCTTACATATTAATATAGATATATTGTTACCGAAGGCAAGTAACTTGTTCTTCTGTATTTATTTTGAATTGATTGAGAATTCATACTCCTTGCGTATTGTTTCTTTGAACCTGTTTGAATCATTACTAGGGTTTGAGATTTTGAGTTGAAACCGGCTTTAGCTGTCTAAACACCACCAGAGAGGATATTTCAGTAGAAACTGGAAAACATCTGATTTTGCTGCACTTTTCCTGCTTAGATTCCCTTTATTACCATAAAAGTAGAAGTGCAGGCTGTAAGTCTCATCAATTTTTATTGACGGATGCCTCAGCTATAACCAAACTGGCTATGATAAGCACATATTAGGCCCTGCTGACCATCCACAAGGTCCCTGGACTTCTGGACCTACTTCCAAACTGACCTTAGGATGTTTGCTCATTTCATATGTCTTAGGTTCACTGCATATTGTTGTATAGTGCCCAGCAAGTTCACAGCTCAACTATCAGCAGAGTCCCAGTACAGGGCAAGATGCACTTCCAATATGTCACTGTCCTACACTGAGAGGACAGAGTTTTGCTTACAGAGAGCTTAGTTATCAAGTTTGTGGCAGCAAAGATCAATGTGTATAAGGATGCCTCTAGAATCCATAACCTCCCATAAAGTGTATACCTAGCACTCCTGTTCTTCGATATACATTGTGCGGGTTTGAAAAGCATACCCTATAGAAGTTGCACTCCCTAATACAGAATGACAAGGATGTCATTGTGAACATCTTCAGTTCCCAAGAACAGGCCCAGAAAGGGTCCATGTACTAGTTTTGCTGAACATTAGCTAGCTACAGGAAAACCTCCTTTTTCTTTTTTTTCAATTACGTTTTTTGTGTACATACATACAGCATTAAGCAGAATTAATATATCGGCATTACAGGTAGTTACTCTTGTCATAGCATGCGAGTGTCATTAGCAATGCAATCTAGACATGTTCCATGCAATCGTTAAGCATCAAGTAGACCATTAAGCATCTATTCAGGAAATCCTCAGGTTTCATAGTTTTTCCATTCTACTAAGCAGCCCCCGTGCAGGACTTGGTGAGGATGCAAGGTTTCATTATATTGCTCATAAACCTGTATCCTCAGCCACGCCCGGGATTTGCATAAGATAGTTCTTTAGTGGTTCCTATATGTCACGTGGTCTGGAGCAAGGGGGAACACCTCTGAGTATATAGTTTGTTGTTCTTGGCAGTAAAGCAAATCATGCAGCCATTCCTTCAATTTAGGAGCTCTTTCCTGCCCCATCTGCATGCAACCCTACACTTAGCCAGCAGCAGTCCCAGGGCCACAAATCACTGAAACGCTGCATCTGTGTTCTGTTTATCCTAGCAGTGTGTTGAGTCGGGTAAGGCTCACATTTGCACCCACCATTTGGGATATGGCCTTTCGGCCCTCCTTCTAGTATTCAAGCATAGATCTGCTCGCCCAGGTGAGGTGAAGGAAGTCAGCCCCCTCTACTCCACATCTCTTGCATCTATCTGTGGTTTTAAGGCCATACCTGCATTCTAGCCGGGGTGTAGTGCATTCTATGTAGAATTTTAAAATGAATAATCCATAACAGGCAGCTAGCCGTTATCTTTTCTGTCTGTTGACAGCAGTATTCCTACTGGGCATCCTCGAGCGGGAAGCCCAGCTCCTCCTCCCAGCCCTCGCATTCTGTTTCGGGGCTGTTCCTTTCCTCTCTGTGAGTGTACTTCTGTATAATAGTGACACCGCATGTGAAGAGCTGGCAGCTTGAAGCATGTTATGCAGGGGGGCTAAAGTTGGTGGCTCCTCCAGAGAGTCCGGAGTGAAAGTCGCCAGATCCTGTCACAATCTAATATACATAAACAGCTCCATTGGTGAGGGGTCTGGCTCCTCAAGAAATTCTCCTTTATCACGGAATTTCCCAATGTGGTATAGCTCCCCCCCCCCCCCCCCCCCCCCCCTGTGTTTATATAGCAGTGTCGCAGCATGCTACGGCAGATTCCTTTGTGGGTTATGGGGATGTTGCTATGGCACTTTAGTGGTAACATGGGGTAGTAGACCACAGGGTACCCGGTCTCTTTTCAATACCTTTCCATGCTGCATTTGTGCAGGCCACCGTGGAGTGTCTTTCCCCTGTCCTTTCCCATCTCATCCCCAGGTATCCGGACAATGGTATGGGATCCATATAACCCTGCTTGACTGCAAGATGTAGCATAAACTTCTGTGAGTGAAACCAATATAGAGCATAATGTGCTTGAGCACAAAGGTAGTAAAGTTTGGGTCCAGAGCTTCAAACCCGCCTGTCAAAGGGAAGGGGGAGGGTGCAATCTTCACATTTCCTGTAAGGTGTATTTTTGGAACAATAGTCAGTACAGTCTGGATGGAAAGGGTTCCAACTCAAAAATGTGATATACTAAGTCGAGAAAAAAGGAGGAAAAAGTTCCATAGAAACGGCGAGAAAGAAAGGCCCATCATTTCATGTAGGGTACTCCTATTGGTTTATCCAGCTCAGAGTCGGTGCATTTCCCTTCCTCCTCCACTCTGCGCTTCAGTGGAAGGGGGGGTGGTGTCCGGGGCCACAGTTTGGTGCATCCGCAGCATCCAGTGTTCTGATTCGGATGCGTTGTACTTATATCAATTTTAGTAATTGGGGTCCTAATTGCACAGTCTAGGTGCCCTTATGAAACCATGCAACCGGTGAGAGGTATATCCCCTCTTCTCCAACTTGTGTTTTCCATCTGGTGTGGTGTTATTTCACATGTTTTGCATAGGCTCCATAAAATCGTTCCTCGTTCCGGTCTTTATTCATCTACAGTAGGTGGCTGAATGCTGGGTGGTTAGTCCATATCCAATGCTACTGATGCTGTTCTGCCTCCTGGTGATGAACTTGGCACCCTCCTGGGGCTTTTGGGGTGCTTTTTTATGAAATCCATTGCTTGTTGTGGAATTAGAGAAAGGTGTTTGCCCTGGTGAGTTGTGTGCAATTTTGCCAGGTATAGCATTGCATATGTAATGTTGGCCTGCCGCAATTTCTTCTTGGTTGGAAGGAATTTCTTTCTAGCCTCCTTGACAGCCACCTTAAAATCTGGGTATAGGGCAATGGAGTGGCCCTCCAACATCAATGACTGTTTTTCTCTCACCAGCCTTTGACCGGTATTGCTGTCCCTGTAGTTGAGTAGTTTGGGCACTATAGGGCTGGGGGAGCCCCGAGAAGGGGGCCCTGCCACTAGAGACCGGGGCTCTCTATCAACCTCCAGCAGCTAGGATAATGCTTCCTTCCCGAATCAGGTAATCAACAAGTGCTCTACATAATCCTCCATCTTCCCGGTGTTGGTCGATTCTGGAAGACCTAGTATCCGAATGTTGTGTTTGAGGCATGTAAACTGTAGATCACATGCTATGCATAGATCGCAATTTTGTGTTGGGTCCAGATGTTTGGACTTTGTTTTTGTTCGAAGACGTCTTTCCAGTCATGAGTTAGGTGACTCCTCCTTTCGGTGATAGTGCGCATGGGCATTGACTCCATCCTTAGATTGTTTTTTTCCACCATCTGGTTCGGATGTGTATTGCTGCGCTACTGTTCGGCACTCTTTCTTGGACCCCTTTGATGCGCAATCCATACTCTCGACGTTATTGTTATCGAT
Organism: Lissotriton vulgaris; assembly: GCF_964263255.1. NCBI lineage: Eukaryota > Metazoa > Chordata > Amphibia > Caudata > Salamandridae > Lissotriton > Lissotriton vulgaris. The sequence continues at coordinate 880,568,576 of NC_141699.1, read as the reverse complement.
CAGGGTTCCCCATTCGTCGCGTATCATCTTAACTGTACCATCTTCAATCGGAAAACTCATGGAAGGCCGCTCTAGCAGTCAATGGAATAGTTATGTCCCGGGTGTTGTGCTAAATTTCCACGCAATGATTTGCACGAAGTGCGCAACCTCTGTCTATCCCCGGAACACAACGAGAAAGACTGCGACGTGTGCCGATCATTCCAATTGAAAAAGACTCTTCGTGATAGTCGGTCTCGATCCAACAGCTCTGCACCGAGAAGATTCCGACTCTGAACATCATGCCCAGGGAGCCGAAGAAGAAGAACACTTTGCCCATGTCCAAAGCTGCCTCAAACATCGAAGAAGAGGAGCAAGTTACTCCGGGACAGCATACCGTGAGTAAAGACAACCCCTTGCCCCCCCCCCCCCCCCCTCCCCTCCCCTCCAAAACAACCTAAACCGAAGGCTCTAGGCCCTCCTCTGCCTTTGGGCCAAGGTCGGCACCAATAAAAAGTTTCCGGCGCCTGCCCTCTGGCCCGGCTTGAAACATAAAAAAAGCCTTCCGGTTCGGGCTCAAACTGACCCCATCTCTGTGCCAACTCAACACCTTCGGCACCGAAACACAAGTCCAAGCTACACCACCAGCGCCGAAAGGCTCGGAGTCGAAACCTTTGATGCCGAAACAGGCAACCAAGGGTAAAGAGACCCTGTCAAAAGTGCCTCGGTCTGATCACTCTATTTTGGGTCAGAAGCAGAAAAAGTTGGTGATTCACCCTAATACAGGGCATATTCAGGCCACTCTACCAAAAAAGAGAAAATTAGATCTACCACATCCATCTAAAGAAGAAAGGTGTGGATACTAATCCTTTTACTACTTACATCCCACCAACTACTCCAATTACTCCAAATTTACTAATTTCACCGGAACATTCACCACTACCAACTTCACCTGACCCACAAGATGATGGGGAACGGAGATGGGGATGACAATCAAGATCCCCCACAGGACACTGATCTTTGGCAAGATTATCACACTGATCCAGACAAAGTTGTTATAGATACATTTTTTAAGTTCTCTGGTCAGAGGGCAAGCTTTGCACAGTACCAATGTTCTAGTCCCAAATAGGACCTCATATGGAGGGACCCCCCCCTAGAGAACTTCTTGGCAAATTGTTTAATGCACGTTGGACCCCATAAAGATGTTTGACCCATCACCCGCACCTAATACCATAGCTGGTATAGACTGCTTTATGTCCCGGTTTTTTCTTTCCACAACAGAATTTCCCTCAGGATGGAATGTAGAAGAATACCGCAATGCTACGCCCAAACTGGCCATGGCTTCTTTGTAAGCTCAAGAGCTAAACGCAGGTCCCTGGTTAGAGTATAGTGTGCCTATTCCGTTTGTGCCGATAAAGACTCACAAATCTTTTATAACAGTTTGAGCGTAAGCCGAGGGCTGAGGCCACATCCAAAGGAACCTTGAACACAAGTCCACTGCGACCATGATATTTTTATAGTTACCATCCCTTTGTAAGGGACCTCAGTGGTCCAGGTAAACGCAAGCTAATGGTTTATCTGAGATTAACAGGGGCGTCTTCTCAGGTCATTTAACAGTAGACTTCCATCTTTTGGCATATTTCACAGTCCAAAATGTAGTTTCTGGTCTGTTTCCTAATGCCTGGCCACCAGTATCTCTGTTTTAATAATGATACTGTGGCGGAAACACCTGCATGAGCAGAGGCGAGCCCTTCATGTGCTACTAGGATTAGTCCTAATCTATGTTCCATGTTTGGAATTACCCTATCCCCACTCCATGAGTGATTGCAGCTACGGAAGCCGTATGCACTGTACCCTTTCGTGGCGTCATTAGCCAATGAATTCCCTTCAAAGTAAACGCCGTCACATTGATGACTCGGCGTGAGTATCACGCGAGTGCTTTGTAGTCCGATTTGCAACTGAGCTACTTGTTCCCAAAGCGTTTTGTGCTTGATTGTGCCACCTTTTAAACCATTTTGAAGCCAATTCTGTAAATATTCATTGTAAGATGGAACACAGTGAAAAGAACCGCACACTATGATTGTGGGGAATTCGCGATCCGTTTAATCAAGTGCCATTATGAATGTTTGTAGTTCAACTCGCTGAGCTGTAGAATCTCCTAGAGATTGCTTTTTTGTGACGATTGGTCTGAATTTACCATCACGCATACGACCTTAAACGATCGTGCATGCTGCACTATAAGCTTCCTTACCCCCCGTAGCGGGTTGTGCAGATCCGTCAGTATAAATTATAAATTCATACTGGTCAAGAGGGAGAATTTCAGTAGGCAGAGGACATTTGTGTTCCTGTTGCAGGAATGCTTGTGTTTTCAAATAAGGATCAAAAACATTTTCAATATCAGTTGCAGCAAGAGAATGAACTCATTGTATCCATCTCAAATGTGAAGCTTTTGCATTCGGAATGCTAGCTTTTGTAACTGCCTCTAAGGCTAGCACAGGGGTTACAACCATAATGCGTTTCCCTGTGCTAGTGCTCTTTCTTTTGCTAAAGCAGTTTGAACTGCTGTCAGAATTTTTTCTGTCGATGTAAATTTCATTTCCACTTGTTTGTACGAATGTGATTTGTATGCAATTGGTACTTTTTCACATTCGTTAAAAGTTAAGTAGGTGAATCTGCATTGACCCGGAATGATTCAGATCACTAAGTTGCGTATGTTTATGCATGTTTGTAAATGTTTAGGTGCTAACATGTCAGCTTGTAGTGAACGCAAAATTTCCGAGTGTTCGTGTGTCCAATTTATGATTTTGAAATCGGGTTTGATTAATTCATAAAGAGATTTAACCCTTTCTGCGTAGTTTAGAATGTAAGTTCTTCCAAAATTGAGATGGGCAATTCTTGATTTTTTTAAATTAAATTCATAACCCTCCGAGGCGAAGCCAAGTATGATGGTGTTCACCCTGTTCAAGTGCCTGTCCAAGTCATCGTCTGTCATATAGATATCATCGACATATCACAATGCCTCATCATCAAAAATTTGTAGTAACTCTGTTACTCTTGCTGAGAATAACCCCGGGCTGTTCTTGAATCCCTGTGGGAGTCGACAAAATTGAACCGGGTCCCCATTATTGAGAAACCGGTAAAATACCTACTTTCAGGTGCAATGTTTTGACAAAAGAAACCATTTGAAATGTCTAATGTGGTTTTACGCACAATGTTATCCATTAATGCGGTACTGTGTGCATTTTGTACTGCAAATGTTTTACAACATGAGTTTAGGTGTCTGTAATCCAAAACTAGACAACATGTATTGTCTGGTTTGGAAACAGGAAACAGGATTTTTCATTGGTAAGGTGCATGTTTCAATCACACCTTGGTATGCAAGTTGATCTAAGATCTCCCTGACCTGTTTTTTAGCTTCTTGCTTAAGTGGGTACTGCCTTTGTGCAGTTGGTTGATTTTTTAACTGGATTTTATGGTGAGGTGAATTCTCATTCCATCCTACATGATTTTTATATAATGCTTGGGCTTGGGCGACTGCCCATTTCCTGGCATAAGTATATTTTAAATGTACTTGAATATGGTTGGAGAAGGCTGGCATAATGATGTCTTCGCCATGTGGGCACTCCTTTACAAATTCTGGTGGCCAGTCCTGTTCTGCTTGAAGTATATCATAACCCTTTGAAAGTCGTTCCCAAAAGAGTGCTTACACTTTTCTTGGTATGTCTCCCTCCATCCGGATTGTTATTTCATATAACCTATGTGGAAAGCTAACCCTGGTGTCTGCAGTTTCAACCTGAATGTCTTCATTCAAGTCCACAAGCTATTGTTACTTCTGCTGTACTGTCCAGCATTGTCTGAGCACATTCTCCATTCTTGAGTTGTGTCCTCAGAATTCTTGGCAAGCCTGTTCTTCAGACCTGCTACCTTCTTTTTGGTAAATTGAGGTCTCAAATTATCCCTACTCCTGAGGTTGCACCTCCTTTCAGAGGGCTCCTTTTGAGGAACCCTACCTCTGGAATGAGAAAGCTTCTCTTTGGAATGTTGTTTGCTATTATCCCACTTCTTTTTAGAAGATGTAGGATTGGGTTTAGTGAGAGTCTTTTTCAGAACTCTCACAGTTGTGGTTTAACTGTATAATTCTATTAATTATTGAATTATTTAGTAAATCATTGTCCGACATTGCTTCAATGTCAGGATCATGTGTGTAACAGGCTAAAACCGGCAATGTTGCTCCTGGTCTACCTAGTGGCCGACCCTGGTAATGTGATTTAAATGTTTTAGGGCACCTTTAAACCAGAGTTCATGCTCCTGGTATGCGAGTAGACTTTCAATATCCTCGAAAGGAATATATTCCTCTGGTGGACCATCTTCTTTGTAAAAGTGAAACATTTTAGTTACTGGATGTGATTCAGGGAATGTTATCCATGAGTAGAATACCCCTGTCTGGTGTGATTCATGTGCCTCTATCACAAAAACTGCTCTACCACCTATTGGTGTTAGACCATGTCTTATAAGTCTTAGAGTGATGGCTTCCCTTAAATTAACAGGAATGATTATAGCATTCTCATCGGTTTCATCAAAACCTGTAAAGTTAAAAGCTGGTTTGACTGGATCAGCCGTAGCGCCACCGGGTTCGGTGTTATTGCCGTTTTCGGTCATTGTTTAACCCTTTGCGTGCTGGTGACAGAACCACTCCGTCACCAGCCACCGACCCGCTGTGCTAATGACGTAGTGGTTCCGTCACGGCCCGGCCGCCGCGCCTGCGTGGCATCAATTCCGCGCCTGCGCTAAGTGTTCTATTGAGTGGGCGGGGCCGTGACGGAACCACTCCGTCACAAGCACAGCGCGCTCGTGACGGAGTAGTTCCGTCACGAGCATGGCGGCGCCGCGTGCCCCCCCCCCCCCCAGCACTGCGGAGGAATTACCGCCGCGGCCAAGAGGTTAATGAAAATTGTGAGCAAGTTTCAAGGGAACAAAGATAAGGTGCGCAATATTTTGGAACACTATATCCTTCAACGTTGAAAAAAACCAAGCACCTAATACATAGGATTTTCGTCCTACTCCGCAATGGGGTATATTATCCCTTACCCACTCCAGACGTCTTATGGAGTATTAAGAGTAAAGGGTCTCTGAGTTACTTCAGTATCTACTGTTAAATTAGTGCCTTGCCAAACCATTGGGCGCCATGTAGTGTAGATCCTATATCCTGGATAGGCTCTGCGCATTGGAATAATATACACTATAGTTTTGACATAGGACTGAGGTCAGTATGTCTCTATTGAGTACATTCAACTTAATTACTTGTGTGTGCCAGCTAACTCAGAGGTCACTAGAAACTTCTCGAATGAACAAGAAGGGATTTGTTTCTGACAACCGCATAAACATGACAACTTTGTTTCCCTTTAGAATCGGAATACGTTTCAGAATCGTGGAAACAATAGTTAACAGTTTCATTCAGTCAATCGTGCATGCTTCGTTTCTTACAGAGTTGCAAGAAATAGGGAGACAGGCGTTTCAATAAAAAGGGTTTATTGAACAGTCTTATTTCTCATTGAAGAGATATGAACTGCTACAATCGTAAGGCACAATGCGAAGTATAATACGTACTGCGTTAGCAGTAAGATAAAATAATACTGCAATAGCACGGTTTGTAGCTATGACCTATATTCATAAAAATACATACATAAATAACATAGGCTTAAATGGGAATACTCATCTGGTGCTTCTAGAATAGTTCTACCCCACTGTACCTAACCTAAGTGTAGTATGAGGTAAGAAGTAGGTGCTGTTTTCTAAAGTATAGCTAGCTATAGTTTAGTTTTGCCAAGAATCGCCAAGAGTCCCTCTAGGTTCTAGTGTGCTCCATAGCTTAGAATGAGAGAGGTTGAAATCTCTTTCCGGGTCTCGATCTCTAACACCCCGCAAGGAGAGTCAGAAACACTCGAGCTGGATTCTCTGCGAGGAGAATGACCGCGTCTGGTCAGTGCGTCAGGCGGGGACTCGACTTCCTTACGGACTTGTCGTGGCGAACCGTGTTGTGCAAGTATGCAGCCAAGCTGTGCCGAACCGTGGTTTGTCATGGCAAGTGAAGGTATATATATATATATATATATATATACCTTGAAGGTGTTTAGGAATGCCAGTATTGATGTAGAAGTCAGGCAGAGGAACGTCTTGAATGAACCCCTAAGGAATAGATGTTCATGCATAATAAATTAGTTCTTGGAGAAATCAATAATCCAAGCGGGGGAAGTCTGAAAGGCTTAAGAGTCTGGTTTTCCAAGAACTCGTTTTGACGTGGATGGACGGATGTAGGTGAACATGCCTGTATTTGGTTAGCATGGGCAATGCCTAAATAAGGGCTGGATTTCTATGCCTAAATATGGGCAATGCGAATTGTGCCTATATAAGGACATTAATCAGGGAAACCTATATACGGTATCTAAATGGACACACAACAGGTTTTTCCTCCTGTTCTCCCGTCCAAAGTGGGCGGTCAGAACCTGTGGGGACCAGTTGCTGGGAGCAGCAAAAGCCTTTGGGAAGCTCACAAAGGCGGCAAGCCTTTGAAGCTTCCCCTTTGTGGATCCTGCCCATCCTGGGGGAGGAGGCTTGGCACCTCGTCCCACTATGTGCATTGTTCAGACCCCAAGAGCGGCAGGCTCTCGACCCAAAGGTCCAGAGACATGTCTGGTGGTGGCAGCTGGGGAGCAGCCACTCAGCCTGGCCACTAGTGTTAGGTCATTTTTCAGGGGGCATCTCTAAGATGCCCTCGGTGCATTTTTCATTCAATCCCACACTGGCATCACTGTGTGCTTAATGTGCTGACATACTAAACTTTCCTGTTTTTAGTAAAGCCAACATGGTACTGTGGAGTTCGTAATGACAAACTCCCAGCACCATTGTCACTGTGCCCTGGGTACTTGTGGTACCAATTTCCAGGGACTGATTCCATGGCCAGAGCGTGCCAATTGGGTTTGGTCTTAAATGCAGCTTTAGGGAAAGACAATAGGCCCTGGGGACCTGATTGGCTGGAGCCCAGGGCACACTCAGTTAAAGTACATCAGCAGTTCAGGAAAAAGTGGGGCAACCATGCAGAAAGAGGGCACTTTCTCACACCCTGAGATAGAACAGCTTGAGCATGTGTTTCGGGAGGTATGAGGATATAAACTCAACTCGACCAAAACACAGATTATCTGCACCATCTCCACTTATGCCGGTGATCCTAGGGTAGCAGATGAAGTTACGTATCTTGGTGTTAAAATCATGGTGTCTACAGGAACTAGTAGAGGTCAACTGGGGTCCATTCTCGCTGGAATCAAGCAAGAATTAGATCATATTGAATGTCTTCATCTTTCAATGGTTGGGAGGTGTAATGTCCTTAAACTGAATATTCTACCCAAAGTTTTATACTACTTTAGAACAGTACCACTGGAACTAAATCGGCACAGTTGCAAAGACCGCAGTCCATTTGTGGCATATTTATATGGGGCCAAGGGAAGCCTCGCAGGGCATTTAAATTCATGACATTACCTAGTAAGCGTGGGGGTTGGGTAGTCCCTAACTTTACACTTTATTATTATATCTGTATTCTACAGAATATGCAAGTTCGAGGCATGTGGGCTGCTGAATTCATATCTGTGCATAGATCGCCGCCTAGTGTTGGGTCCGGATGATTGCACATTATTGTCCTGGAAGAGTCTTCGAAGTATCACAAGATAGGTGGCTCCTCCCCTGGACTACAGTGCGCATGGGCATCCTCTCCTTCCCCAGATTGTTTTTTTCCGCCATTGGGTTCGGATGTACTTTCTCGACTCCAGTTCGGAAACTTTGTTATAACTCTTCACTAAGGCCAAAAGGCCTTCGGGGCGTTGGTATTGTCTTGTTCGGTGCCTATTTTTCTCCAGTTCTTCGAACAGGACGTCGAAGGCCACTTTTGACTTTTGACACCAGAGGCCCAAACTTCGACGACGATGGACCAAAGTCCGTTTAAACGATGCCCCGTCTGCAACTCTAAATACCCTCACATTGATGTGCACCCAGTGTGCAATAAATGTTTATCCCCGGACCACGACGAGGCCAGCTGTATGGCCTGCTCCAAGTTCCGGTCGAAGAAGACGCTTCGAGTTCGACGCGCAGCAAGACAGTCAGCGCAGAAGTCGGCGCCTGAGCCGGACAACATCTTCGAGGCCGGTGACGAGGAAGGCGCCAACGAAGAAGATCATGACTAGCAGTCGGACCCAGCGTCAGAGCATGACTCTAACTTCGATGTGGACGAAGACGATGAGGACTACGTCCATGAAGAAGACGTCGTCGAGGTAGGAGATGACGCAGAGTCCATTGGGGCCGTCTATGACGACTCCAGTGATGAGCCAGGCCCAACCGCAGTAGCGGGCCTAATACTGACAATACGCTCCCTACGGCTCCGGTCGAGGCATCGCCGGAAGGCCTTAGCCAAGATCTTACTCCACATTCTATAGCCCCGCGTCCAGGCCCGGCTAAGAATACTTCAAAGGAGCCATCGGCCGATCTTTCAAAACCGAAACCTACAGAGTCAAAACCGAAACTACTAAAAGTGGTCATTGGATCGACGCCATCAAACACTTCGACGCCAGTCAAGTCGAAGACTGTCGGCAGCCCTTCGGGGTCGCAAGGGGGCGCCGCCTCGAAGAACGGGGCGCCGAAGCCAGGCTCTACAGTCAAGCACGTCACCTCGACGCAGTCGGCGTCGACGCCCAAACATGGCGACAAGACCAAAGGTCTCCAGGCCAAAAAGGCTGTCGAACCGAAGATTTCAGCGTTCAAACCGCTACTGGGCAAGGCTCTCGAGTCGAAGACCAAACCCGCCCCGAAACAGCAGATTGCATAGATGCCCAAGGCCGTACATGCTACGCACGTAAGCTTGAGTCGACGCAAGGAATCAAGCATGCTAGTGAGCCGCCGAAGCAACTCGGATCGAACACTACGGTAAGCTTTAAGAAGGTCTGATCGTCCACAGGTCACCCTCCAATTAAATACGGTCTGCCGCCAACGGCTCGACCCAAGCATCTCGAGCAGCACAAAGGCACTGACACATCTAAAAGAGTGTCCGCGCCTTCGAAGTCCACTCCTGAGGGGGTTATGTTCCAAGAACCCTCGTATGACAACGAGTTGAAACTCTTCATCGACTCGGAGTCTGGCAGGCTCACCATCCATAAACGGAAAATCGCACCAGAACATCCCTTGGAGGCGTACAAAATCCCTCTTAAACGGAAGAAGGACTCAACCACCTCACCAGTTCTCTTTGAACATGTTGAGAGCTATTCACAACAAGTGGCATATTCTCCAGCGCAAAGCGAGGAGGACGTGGGTGATGAATACGGTCAGATGGCGTTCACTTATCATACTGACACTGATCAGGAGGAACCTCAGCAATGGACTGATGCTGCAGACCCTGATGATCCACAAGCTGCACCGGACATTCAGTCTTACAATGTCAAAACCTTGCCTACTGAAGGCACTGCGGCGTTTAACGCTTTAACAGAAAGGGCCAGCCCTCAACCATGACGTGGAAATGCACGCAGAACCAGTGGAAGAAGATTTCTTATTTGATACTTTCTCCACCTCTGAAAAATCGCCAAAGACATTGCCTATGCTGAAAGGAGTCCTCAAACATGCTGCATACATTTTCAAAGAGCCCACAAAGGCAAGGGTTATCAACCCTAGGATTGAAAAAAAGTATAGACCTGCGCCTGTGGACCCTACCTACATCAAGGGCCAGCTCCCATTGGACTCCCTCGTAGTGGCCAATGCTCGCAAGAGGGCAAACTCGCAAACTAGTGGTGATGCTCCTCCTCCGGACAAAGAATCAAAGATCTTGGAGGCGTCGGGGAAGCGGGTGGCAGCACAGGCTGCTAATATTTGGAGGATTTCAAATACACAGGCCCTATTGGCTAGATACGATAGGGCTCACTACGACACATTAGAACAGCTGTTGCAACACCTGCCTGATGCTTACAAAGAGGGAGCAGAAATTATCATACAGGAGGGGAAGTTAATTTCTAATGCATCCATCAAATGTGCACTGGATGCGGCAGACACGGCAGCTTGGGCCATTAACACTAGTGTAATGTTGAGACGTCACGCCTGGCTCCACATCTCTGGGTTTAAACCAGAGATTCAAACAACTTTGCTCAACCAGCCAGTTAACCCTGACTTCCTTTTTGGTCCCGAGGTAGACACGACCCTCGAAAAAATTAAAAAGGACACTGAGATGGCAAAATCCATGGGGGCTCTGCAGTCACAGCAGTTTCGGGGCAGTTCCTTTCGTCGCTCTGGTAATAGGGGAGCCTCTAGAGGACAAGCTTTACAGCAAACCCAGTACAACAAGGGGAGCACGCAAACCACCTATACAAAAAATAACAGGGGTGGATATCGTGGGAACAGCGCTAAGGCCAGAGGACGTGGAAATAACAATGCCAGATCCTCCGCTCCCAACAAACAGTGACGCCTTGTCACTGCCCCCCGACCATTTAACACCTGTCGGGGGAAGACTCCAGCAGTTCCTGCCAGTCTGGGAAGGCATTACCTCAGACAGGTGGGTGAGACAACGTATCCAATACGGCTATTGTCTAGAACTAACCTCCACTCCCCCCAACCTACCCCCAAGGCACCGTCCTTTGTCCGCAGAGCACATGCATTTATTGCAGCAAGAAGTACTCTCCATGCTGCAAAAAAGGGGCAATAGAACTCGTGCCTGCAAAAGAGCAAGGTACAGGGGTGTACTCTCTGTACTTCTTAATCCCAAAAAAGGAAGGTTCCCTGCGGCCCATTCTAGACCTCAGACCCCTCAACCAATACATACTGTCAGAACACTTTAATATGTTAACCTTACAGCAGGTCCTGCCATAGCTCAGTCAGGGCGACTTCCTAGCAACCCTGGACCTCAAAGATGCATATTTCCACATTCCCATTCACCCAAGTCATAGGAAATATCTCAGATTCACCATCAACAACCAGCATTACCAATTCAAGGTCCTGCCTTTCGTGGTCACCACTGCCCCCAGAGAGTTCACCAAGTGCTTAGCGACTGTGGCTGCTCACCTTCGGAGACAGCACATCCATGTCTATCCCTACCTGGACGACTGGCTTGTTCAAGCAAGGTCAGCCCAGCAGTGTGCCACCCACATGTCACGCACAATTCACCTCCTACACAGTCTAGGATTCTCACTAAACTACCAGAAGTCGCACCTTCAGCCCGCTCATGTGCAGCAGTACCTAGGGGCGACAATAAACACTCTAATGGCAACAGCGCAGCCAAACTCTGCCACAGTCAACAGCATGCAGCTGCTAATTCAGAAGTTCAGGCCTCAACAATCGCTCGCAGCGCAAGTATTCATGCAGCTGATCGGTATGATGGCCTCCTGCATATTCATAGTCCCGCACGCAAGGTTACACATGCGTCCCCTTCAAGAATGCTTCTCACGACAGTGGAACCAGGCTCATGGGCATCTGAAAGACCTAGTGTTGGTGACCGGTCGTGCATACAACTCTCTGCATTGGTGGAACACACAAAACCTGTGCAGGGGACGACCGTTCCACGAGCCTGTCCCACAAGTAGTGCTGACGACGGACGCATCTCTCCAGGGCTGGGGGGCGCATGTCCTCCATTATACTGTGCAAGGACTATGGACGGCACAGCAGCAAAAGATGCATATCAATCTTTTGGAGCTGATGGCAATCTTCATGGCACTGAAAGCATTCAAGTTGCACCTGTGCAACAAGGTCGTGTTGATCCGGACGGACAACATGACTGCCATGTATTACATCCAGAAACAGGGAGGCACACACTCCCCGCAGCTATCTCACCTAGCCCAGAGCATGTGGAAGTGGTCCATCCAAAGGAACATCTTCCTCATGGCGGAACATCTCCCAGGCAAGGACAACCAGATGGCGGACCTGCTCAGCAGGCACAGTCATCAGATGCACGAGTGGGAGATTCACCCCTCAGTGCTCCGACCATATTTCCAGCAGTGGGGTCATCCAGAGATCGACCTCTTCGCCACAAAAGAGAACGCAAAATGACAAAACTTCGCCGCCAGGTTCCCACACCCGCAGTCTCAGGGCAATGCGATATGGATGAACTGGTCAGGCAGATTTGCGTACGCTTTTCCCCCAGCCCCACTCATACCGCTAGTGGCGCGCAAACTGCGGCAGCACTCCATGACGCTCATCCTGGTTGCTCCAACGTGGGCACGGGAGGCTTGGTACACCACGTTCCTGGAACTTTCAGTGGTGCCTCACCAACGGCTGCGCCTCACGCCCAGTCTCCTCACTCCGAGCCATGGAGACATTCAGCACCCAGATCCGCAACAGTTGAGCCTTGCGATTTGGTTCCTGAGGTCATAGACTTTGGCTACCTCAACTTGCCCCCTGACTGTATGAACATCATCGAAGAGGCAAGGTGACCTACAACTAGGGCATGCTATGCAGCCAAATGGAAACGTTTTGTCATCTACTGTTCCAATAATTACATTAATCCGCTAGATGCGTCCACGCAAAACATCATATGTTACTTGCTGCATCTATATTGATGCAATCTACCGTATAGTTCCATTAGGATACATTTGGCCGCCATGGCAGCTTATCTTCAAAACAGGCAGCATCTTTCCCTCTTCAAAGTGCCTGCCATTAAAGCCTTCTTGGAAGGACTCAAGAGTGATCCCTCCCAGACACCCTCCTTCGCCTGTCTGGAATCTAAACATCGTTCTCACCCGGCTCATGGGGCCACCCTTTGAGCCTCTTCATTCTTGTGAGATACAGTTTCTTACATGGAAAGTGGCTTTTCTGATAGCCATCACATCGCTACGAAGAGTCATTGAGCTTCAAGCCCTGACAATTCAAGAGCCCTTCCTACAAAATCATGCTAATAGGGTAGTGCTGCGCACCAACCCCGAATTCATGCCTAAGGTGGTCTCGCAGTTCCACATTAATCAAACCATAGAACTGCCAGTTTTCTTTCCAAACCCAGATTCAGTGGGAGACCGGGCACTGCACACCTTAGATGTTAAAAGAGCTCTCCTGTATTACATCGACAGGACAAAAGACTTTAGAAAGACTAAACAACTGTTTGTTGCCTTCTCTCCACAACACAAAGGCAACCCTATTTCCAAATCAGGTATAGCCAGATGGATTGTTAAGTGCATACAAATCTGTTATCAAAAGGCTAAATGCACTTTAACAGTTCCCCCAAGAGCGCATTCCACACGCAAGCTAGGGGCATCCATGGCTTTCCTAGGTAACATTCCTCTAGAGGATATATGTAGAGCAGCCACATGGTCCACCATACATACATTTACCAAACACTACTGTGTAGATGTACACTCCAAACAGCAAGCCGCTGTAGGACAGGCTGTTCTCAGAACTCTTTCAGACTGCTGCAGCTGGCACTGGTAACTGCCGCTAAGGAGGTAACTGCTATTTATTCTATGCACAGATATGAATTCAGCAGCCCACATGCCTCGAACGGAATATGCCACTTACCAGTATGCATCTGTTCTTGGCATGTAGGGCTGCTGACATTCATATCGCCCGCCTTCCTCCCCGGTGCCTGTCGCAGCTGTAGCACTCAGAATCATTTTCAGGCATGGTATTCACTTTCAGTATTACACTCCATCTCTGCCACAATGGCGAAAAACAATCTGGGGATGGAGAGGATGCCCATGCGCACTGTAGTCCAGGGGAGGAGCCACCTATCTCGTGATACTTCAAAGACTCTTCCAGGACAACAATGTGCAATCATCCGTACCCAACACTAGGCAGCGATCTATGCACAGATATGAATGTCTGCAGCCCTACATGCCAAGAACAGATGCATACTGGTAAGTAGCATATTTCATTCTACTAACAGGGGAGGAGGTGGGAAATTACGCCGAAGCACCGTCTATATATCAGATGGTGCGTGGTTCAGAGGCCAAGAATTGTTTATTTAGGATTTTTGAGCCAAGCTATTAAAAAAAAAACTGTTTAAGGTTTTGTTAACTGCTTTTAAGGTCTGGAAGGCAGTGCAGAGAAGCCTTCAGATCGAGGCGATTTGTTTTTATACACCTACAGTCGCTTCACCGTTACTGCCCACTATCTTTTAGGATTTGATAACTGATGGAGAGCTAAGGGAATTAGAAAAATAGGTGATTTTTACAATGACGGTTTCTCCTCTTTTTTTTTTTAACTTTGGCAAAAAAATAAATTCTACCTAAAACCATTAAAAAAATAAAATATCTACAAATTCGTGATTTTTTTTAAATAATAGCCAGAAGCAGAGTGTGATAAAGCCTAATCTTTTGGATGAGTCAATAAGACGTAAGAATAAGATAGGTGTTTTATATAACTATCTGTTGGACATGCAGCAGGATGACTTGGCTGCTCAAAATCTCAAAGTGGAACAGTCAGTTAGGGCGGCAAGGGTTTTTATTAAGCATTCTATTGATAGGGCCGAAAAGATTTTGCTATCAGCCAAACTAAAAGCATAACATTATTAGACGATATTTAATCTTTACTACACCCTTTGCTAAAATGTTGAAATGGGGTGGGACGAATAACTGGAAATGCTTTCGTTGTGAGGAGGAGCAGGCTGATATTGTTTATATTTTCTATTCCTGTACTCATCTTGCGCAGCTGGTGGGACACATTGCAGAGTTTTTAATGGAGATCACGGGGTAGGAATTGATATCTCGCCGGAATTAATGTTACTCGGAGTTGGGGATAGTAGGATGGAGTGACAGGTGGTGCCTATGTTTCACTATTTAATCTTCATAGCCACAGCTGTGGCAAGGCTATGTACTGCTTCAGTTTGGTTACAGAAAGAAGCTCCCAATTTTGAGATGTGGAGAGGTAGATTTTATGCTGTTTGTAATCTCGATTACAGCCTGTATTCCCTTAAGGGCATATGAAGAAGGAAATTGGGTGTACAGATCAGGGGGCCCATGATTGAGCATATGAAAGAGAAAAATTAATTTGTATTGTATCCGTTTTTTTGGGTATCACAATTTTACCTTGTTTGTAACTGTCTAATGATTTTAAGTATTGTGATGGACCCTGATCAGGTCTCTGCTTCTATTTTCTAAAGAAACTTTTGTATATTGAATCATGTTATGGATTGAAATAAAAAAGAATTATAAAAAAACAAATCCTATCCTATGTAGTATGTATAGCAAGGACTACACAATCAAATTAAATGGTGGTAATCTGGGTAAAAGGGAGAACTGCAACATCAAAAAGATAATTCAGCATGTTTCTGCATTTACCCCCCATTCCTGTCTCTGGCTACCTGCTTTAGCACCAAAAGGGATCCACAAAAAATTATTAGATGGCTTTGTTCCTCGCCCACATACTTTAATGGAATAACAAAGATGTTGCTTTGCAGAAAAGGAGTTGCTGTCACTCCTCTACCTCCCAGCGTGTATTGTGTTCTAGTAAAGCTGATAAAGCTGTCTGGCCTTCTCAAGGTGACAACCAGTGTCCCTGTCTTCAAGATGTTGGCAGCTTTTACACCAAACCTCGATCTCTCATTTTCTGGAAGTTCCTCCCTATGGCTCGTTTGCATCAAGTTTACATATCTTTTGGCCTCTTCCAATAAATATTCAATATATTATCTCGTTGAATATTACAGAGAATAGTAAAAATGACCTCTTACCTACTTACTCTCTCCAACACACTGTTTAAATATAGATGTGACCAGTGACCGAATCAACATGAAATATGAAGCACCAATACACTCTTCAACTGAGCATAGCAAGTAATTAAATCATACTAAAGCAAACCTAAAACTACATAATTCTGCGAACCAAAAATAGTCAAACGCAACAAGCATTTATAGTTGTAAAATATACAATTGAATTAGACAAATGTATAAAATGCTGTGGGGAAATTAAGCAGGATAAAGGAAAGATTACAGCAACTTTGAGGGTGTGGCTGAAGCCGACTTGGTCATTTTCCCTTGTTGGGGGGTGGGGGGGATTTCTTTATTTACCCACCCTTCTAAAAGATATTAATGTATTAACACTTGTTGGGTGGGACTGATCAGTGTGCGTTCCTTAGTAGGAGTGATGATTGAATGTAACCATTGGTTATTGTGTTTGTGTACCCAAGAGTGTATTAGTGAGAGATTTAAGTCTGACTAAAGAGTGGATTTGGAAATTCAAATTGTGGTGCGTGTTCACGCTTTTCTGTAAAATGTAATTTGGTTTGAGGCCAGTGTGTGATATCTTATGTATCTGTGTATGTATATTTAGGGATGTGTAAGTGGGTGTATGTAATAATAATCAGCATGTCTCGAGCAGTACAGGCCAGAAAACGTATATGTACAAATAAAATATATAACAAAGTATTTTTTTACACTTCCTTTCTGGTAGATACTTTTAACAGATTCCTCACCTCATGAATATTTCTCAATCACCAGACTAGATCCGTAAATTTTTGATCAGTATCCCAGCAGTGATAGGTGGTCAGTGCATACCAACGGTGTACCTCTCCAGATGTTTCTCATGGAACCGCATATAGGTGCCACTTACGCACACGGACATCAGTTTTTGTTACCGATACAAATCTATTTCTTGTCTCTCCATGAGACCTTTATCTCCAAAGTGGTTACAAAATCAGGTGTGTAAAGGAAATTGTCACCTCCCAAGTCTACAGATTTGATACTTTGTAGGCACTATCGCAAGCCAATGTCTTCACAGACCCCAATCAGGTTTGGCTGGGGTCTAGACAGGACTCCATGGCCTGCAGTGACTGTGCCTGGATGAATCTCAAGGCCATCCTGGAGTGTGATGAATCGGTACGCCGCCAAGCACTTAAAGACTTTGTCGCAGTAGTTTGATGAGAAGATCCTGTACTCATGGCTGATCATAGTCTGTCAAAGTCTTAGAGTAAATCGAAGAAAAAGCATAAAAAGTCCAAGCGGCATCGCTACTCTTAAACTCAGAGAAGGTGCAAGGTAATTAAGTGTACCTCCCAGTCTCTCTTTTGACACAATTTCGCTTCAGAGTCAAATCCGATTCTTGTCCCAAGGCAATCTGAATTCTCAGGGCTGCCGGTGACGCAGCAGCAAATGGAAGAATTTCATTAAGCAAAGCTCTGGCTCTTTGGCATTTTACTGGCTCCATCTGGTGTACTTCCGGGCCCCAAGGAACTGCAAGGGCCTCCACCTAGGACTTCCCCAGCATGTATAACTGCACAATACTCCAACAGGCTGCTACACAATGTGTAAAAAACACTTTAAACCTGCAATTGCTGAAGGGGCTTACCCAAAGTCCACTCTGTATTTGTGTATGTGGAAGACTTGAGCGCTAGCAGTCTTTATCCGGAGCTATAAATATGTATGGCATGTAATTATTGTGAATATGCTTAAAGTCAGCAACCTGTAAGCATAAAATACTAAAAAAGGATCAATTGGTGAATTAGGAGCTAGTTATTCTGTTTCAGTGGTATAACTTTTAGTTGGAATGCTAAATGGTGGTGCTCAATATCTGTTTCTTAATCTCCTTGTTATTTTCAGGTTCTTTGTCTCATACACAAGTACCCACAAGTAGCATTGTTACCATGACAATGCCCTCCCACTCTTCTCATGCCACGGCTGTGACTGCCTCAAACATCCCTGTTGGTGAGTGACAAGCTGTGTTTATACTTGATTGTATTGTAGTATATGTAAAGAGTGTTAAAGCCCTGGCGAACGTTAAGTACTCTCATTTGGAATCTGATTTCAGGCGTCCTTTCAGGGTGTGCAACTGAAATTGTTAGGGATGTATTTTGTCCCTTGCTTCAAACATGGAGCAGCGAATAGAAGGCTGCACTTAAGCAGGTTGTGTTGCAGAGCTTTGTGTGAATAGGAGCAGATACGCAATGCTAGTTCTTGCCGGCGCGTGCCATTTTTTTATGTTTTAGCCTACTTGTTTCCTAAAGACATTTTTGGAACCTTCAGAAAGATGACCTAGGCATGCATTCCGCGTCTTGCTTACCATTGGCTTTGTGGTTTACAAATTACATTTTCTAGCTTTCTATTTGCTGGCTTTATTTGCTTTAGGCTGTCCAGGTTGAGTTCATCCCCCTGTTGCCCAAACCTTGCTTGCTGTATTGTTCCATAAATTCGCTTTCTGTAAACAAGCCTTTAAATCTTTTTCTTATCTTGTCACATTTGCTGTGTATTCAAAGACAGGTCAAATGTCAAGTTCTCTGTTACAGGGAACTTGGTGTTTATTTTTGTTTCTCCGACTTCAAAGTGTGAGAATTTATGTGCCAATCCTACCGAATACCAATATAAGATAAATATTTGTATGTGTGTTTTTTTCTTCTAGCATGCAAAGAAAATAATAAACAACTGTGCTGAATTTTCAGAATATTTTAGAATTCGCCCATTTTTTTGCAATTCTGAAGTGTAGCGGAAACAAGTATTTAAATATGGTCATAACATCCATAAACTAGGTTATGACATTTGCACCCATTATCGTTTGTGTGCAGTAAAACCATATTTCGATCAAAATGTAATGGTCATTTCAGTTGAAAATGTGTTGTCTGTGATGGCAGTGCACCACCACACCATGCATACTCTACACTACGCTCCATGCCTTTCCACTCTGTGCACTACCACTCTATGACATGCCACTCCACTCTCCGCCCCTCCACTCTAATACTCTTGGCAGCGTTCCATGCCACTCAACTCCAAACCATTCCAATCTATACCACCCTTTACTCCCCTCCACACCGCCTACCAAACTCCACTCCAATCTATCCCCACTCCAATCCAATTAAATCAAATCAATCCCATTACCCCGCTCTGCTATAAACTAGCCAATCAACCCCACTCCTGTCTACCCCACTCCACCCAATCTACTGCACTCCAGGTCACCCCGCTTCAATCTACCACACCCTAATTTTCTCACCCCAATCCATTTTACCCCACTTAAATTTCACTATTACCCAGTCTACCTCACTCCACGCCATTCTACCTCACGCCACTCAAACCTACCCCACTCTGCTCCAATCAACCCCAGTCTACCTTACTCCACCCGAATCCACCCCAATCCAGTGTACCCCAATCCAACCCACTCCAATCTACCCAAATCCACTCCAAATCTACCTCAGCCAACTCTTCCCCAGTACAATTTACCCCACTTCATTCCACTTTACCCCACTCCAATCTACCATACTCAAATCCACCCTTCTACTCCACTTCAATCTACTCCACTGCCCTTCACTCTACCCAAATCTACCACACTACACTTCAATCTAACCCACTCTACCCCACCCGAAAGTCCCCTACCCCTACTATAATCTTCCCTGCCCAAATCTATCCCCAATCTACCCCTATCTATTCCACTCCAATCTACACCAGTCTACCCTACGCCACTCAGTGTAAACCAATCTACCCCACTTAACCAATCTACGATATACTAAAATCTACCCACATCTGACCCTCCACTCACTCCAATTTGCCCCAATCCAACTCACTCCAGTCTACCGACTCTACTCCAGTCTACCCAATTTACCCCACTCCACCACAATCTACCCCTCTCCTCCACTATTTACTTCACTCCAATCCACCCTATCTACCCCACTTCACTCTACTGCACTGCCCTCTACCCAAATCCACTCCACTCCAATCTACCCAACTCTACTCAAATCTAACTCCCCATCCTAATTAACCCAACCCCTTTATCTAACCTTCCCTAATATGACCCTTCACAATCTACCTATTTGCCCCACTCTACTCCAGTCTACCCTTCCTCACCCGAACTACCCCACCCCTCTACCCAAGTCGAATCTTCCCCACTATACTCTAAACTACCCCTTCTAAAGTACCCCACTCCAATCATCCCTCTTCAACATACCCCACTCCAATCTACCCAACTCCATTCCAACCTACCCTACTCTAATCCTCCCAATCTACCCCAACCCAATGAACCCTTCTCCACTCTTCCCCGGTCAATTTAAATCCACTCCAATCTATCCAACCTCACTCCACTCTACCCACTCTAATCCACCCAATAGCCCCACTCTACCCCAATCTACCACACTCTATTCTACTCAATCTACCCTACTCCACTCCATACTACCACATGCAACTCAAATCTATCCCAGCCCACCCTACTTCATTCTGCCCTACCCCATTCCACACTACCCTACTCCTGTCCGCCCGCTCAAACCTGACCGCTCCAATCTACCCCACTCTATCTCAATCTATCTCAATCTATCTTACCCCACTCCAGTCTACCCCACTCCGATCTACTCCACCGCACTTCAATCTATCCCAATCAAAAATACCCCTCTACAGAGCCATTAATGGAGTACCTAAAGGAAAATTCCGGTTGATAAGATGCCTGACCGCATGCTTGTAGGTACACACACTGGAGAGTGAATTGTTGTAACAGACGAGGTGGGAGGAGGGCAGGTCTAGTCCCCCGCACTGATCAGAGATGCATGCATTAGCAGAAATAGTCTTTAAGTGATGATGTATTATTTTTGGTAAAGTGGAATCCAATGCTAACTTATGGATACGTTTTAGAACATGTCATATACTAAGTCCTGGGTCAATGTATAACCGACAGACAATTGTATCTATATGTACTATGATGTGATAATTGCATGCTTCTGCCAATATGTAATGCACAATGCCTTTCTATTCTACTTTCTGCTTGGATTTTCTTTTGCTGGAAAATACAATAAATACATGTTTTTAAAAACAAAAACAAAACACTACTATCTATCTCACTCCAATCTACCGAAATCCATTCCTTTCTACCCACTTCACTCCAAGCTACTAAAATGTAATCCCTCCTGTCTATCCTACTCCAACATACCCCACTCCTCTCAACTTCATCCTATCCACTGTGCTCCACTCTTCCACAATCTACCCCATTCCACCCTACCCCACTCCACACCAATCTACTCCTCCACACCAATCTACTCCTCCACCCCAATCTACTCCACACAATTCTACCCCACTCCAATCTACCCCACTCTTCCCCATCCCAGTCTACCCACACCACTCCAGTCCAGCCCACTTCCCTCTACATTACCTGAATTTATCCCACCCAAATCTACCCCCACTCCTCTCCATTCCATTCTACCCTACTATAATCCACCCAGTCTACCTCACCCCACTTTACTCAAATCTACCTCAATTCACCCTGGTCCACTCCTCCCTAATCTACCCACCCCACTGCTCTCTACCATAATATCCCACTCCAGTCTACCTCGATCTGCTCCACTCCAATTGACCCCACCCCAGTCTACCCCACTCCAATCTACCTCGCTAATATACCGAACTCACCAATCCAAGCAACCTCTCTACCCCAC
Organism: Lissotriton vulgaris; assembly: GCF_964263255.1. Classification (NCBI taxonomy): domain Eukaryota; kingdom Metazoa; phylum Chordata; class Amphibia; order Caudata; family Salamandridae; genus Lissotriton; species Lissotriton vulgaris. Next base: position 880,547,270 of record NC_141699.1, on the reverse strand, counting down.
TCCAATCTACCCCACTCTTCCCCATCCCAGTCTACCCACACCACTCCAGTCCAGCCCACTTCCCTCTACATTACCTGAATTTATCCCACCCAAATCTACCCCCACTCCTCTCCTCTCCATTCCATTCTACCCTACTATAATCCACCCAGTCTACCTCACCCCACTCTACTCAAATCTACCTCAATTCACCCTGGTCCACTCCTCCCTAATCTACCCATCCCACTGCTCTCTACCACAATATCCCACTCCAGTCTACCTCGATCTGCTCCACTGCAATTGACCCCACCCCAGTCTACCCCACTCCAATCTACCTCGCTAATACACCTAGCTCACCAATCCAAGCAACCCTCTACCCCACTCCAATCTACTCCAATCCACTTTACTCCATTCTACCCTACCCCCACTCCATGCCAATCTACCCCACTCCACTGTACCCCAATCTACCCCACCCCACTCCAAGCTAACTTTTAGCCATTCCTGACAACAGTACAACATGACTAAAGCACATTGCCAAAGCTGATAGCTCTCACATATGCAAGACCTATTTGCTTTGCCTATGCTTGTGTGAATATGCTGATAGAGAGCTGAAAAACCTGGCTCTTACTAACATTGTAAAGGGATATGTGTTAGTCTTATTCTTACAGGAATCGAGTTCCAGTCTTTGTCTGACAAGAGAATGAGGTATCTCCCTTTTGTAGTCTCTTTTAAAGTGGTATCAAAGAGGCCCATTTATACAGTTTAGGGGTCTTGACTGGTCTGAGTTCGAGCAAATCATAGAATCAGACTATTTTTCCTCCGTGTAGTGTGCTGTACACATTGCTTTAAATGTGATACATCTTTGAAATGGCTACTGGTGATCTTAGTCCTTATGAGGTGCAAGTCTGAATAGGGGCACTCAGTAGGAGTCTTGTAGCACCATTCTGTGCTTTTAAAAATGTTTGCCGTGATATCAGGCTTTCAAGGTAAAGGCCGCTGGCATAGTTTAGATGTAAGAGCACAAGGAAAGATGATGGCTTGGATTTTTTTTTGGGGCAGAAATATAGCTATAGGAAAATTGAAAACCTGTTTATCTTTTTCTGAGTGACCGCTTGGAATCCCTAATTATTACTTTGTTGATGAATGGTGTTTGATCAATATGGCACATGTTGTTTTTGATTTCTGTGTGTTTGTTTGGCATGGTTCAATATAATCCTTTGTTCGACTGCTAGAAGGCCTTATCAATTGTAGTAGGAGTAATGGTTGTTTGGGCGTTGAAAGCTTAAGTATGATGATAGGAATAATCTACTTGAGAACCGTTCTTGTCACTCTGGTCATGTCAGGACTCTGAAGTGTAAAGTGAACAGTGTTGAAGGGAAAGGACAGAGCCTTGAGAAACTAGCGGGTGAGTAGTTGCACTTAACAAATACTGGTTGATTGATTGATAGATGGTGTCACTGCTCTATTTGAACTCACTATAGTATATGTACCATGTTGCAAACCAAGCTGCCTCGGTGAAGGTGAAATCTAATTTGGTAATCTGAGAGGTGGTTGTTTTCTTCAATGCATCTAGTTTTTGGTCTTCAGGCCACATTTTTAACTCATTTTGTTTGAAAATCGTCCATTGTCTGGCTTGTCATTTTAAGGGTTGTTTAGTTCAAGGCCTGTACGTTTAGGAATGAAGAAAATCTACTGGTTCGAGGTATGAGCTGAAGATAGCATACTTTTGCATAGATCGCCATCTGGTGTTGGGCTTGGATGTTTGCGCTTTGTTATTGTAGAAGTCTTTGTAGTCACGAGATAGGTGACTCCTCCTTTGGTTAGTAGTGCGCATGGGCATCGACTCATCTCCAGATTGTTTTTTTCCGCCATTGGATTGGGATGTTATTTGCTGCGCTCTGGGTCGGTGTTGGTTCGATACCCCTTCAACTTACAAAGCTCTCACCGCTCAGAAGTATTGTTTAGATTGTGCTCTCTCGAGGCATATCCACTTCCAAAAAGATTTTCGAGTCCGGTCGTTGAAGTGGGCCGTTAGGCCGATCAGCGCCATCAACCAGCATATGGAAAGGTCTCCATTTAAAAAATGCAAGTGTAGGGCTAAAAACCCACACCCAGATATCCATGAGGTCTGCAACCTTTGTCTCTCTCCAGAACACAAGAGTCTACACTGCCAGGCCTGTGATTCTTTCAGGTCCAAGAAGACTGTACGTGATCTGTCACTTTGCTATAGACCTTTCCTAACTCTGTTTCTTCCCTATGTATAGCAAGTGCTACTATATTATATAGGGGCCCCCTTTTTCCAAATATTTACCTGCTCCTGCTTGATCCCGGCGACTCTTGCGTACAGCAACCTTCGGACACCCGGAGGACCTGCCTGCCTTTACTCTCTTAAAGACTGGGACTCCTATAAGCAGAGGCTCTGCTTCAACAACCATACCCCTGGTGCCAGCCAGGAAGCACAAGACCAACCGCGACCAGCTGAGGGTAAGATTTACCGACGCCCAAAGACACCCATGCACCCGGCGCCCTGCGGCTCCCTGTGCCTCCCTATGGGGTACCTACCTGTTCTCCAAGATCCCAACTTACCTCTCGAAGTGGTGGTCGCACCTGAAGAATCACCGTCCCGGAGTTTGCAGCCTTTGTTCCCTTTTTACCTTTTCCATTGAATACCATTGAGCACCTGACAGCTCAAAAGCACCCTGCACCCAGCCGCCCGAGTGCCTCTGGCCGTGCACCCTGTGTCCTATCCTACTTCTCCCTTTGCCCTGAGCAAGTGACCAGGAACCCAGCTCCCACAGCCGCGTGGCCTGTTAGCCAGCAGCCACCAACCGGAGACCCCCTGCCCACCATTGGATAACATTGGGCCTAACTACCTCTTCACCGACTACCCCTCTGCTGCTGAGGGTGTACCAACTGTACCTACCTGACCCTGGGGGACCCCTGAGTCTATGCCCAGAACCTTAACTTCACCAGTTGAGTACTCACCTGGAAACCGATAACTCACTTACCTGCCATAGGATAACATTGACTGGTTTGACTCGAAAAGTCTTTTAAGTGTGAAGTTTTGAAACTTTAAAATATTCCTATAAAATCAGCCGAATACCGAATTCCGAAGTACTCACCTGTGATCAGGAGAGAAGCCAATACTGTACCTTGTAGCCCAGTACTGAACTGCAAAAGTAATCCTAACCGGGTTTACTAGTAACCTGAATTTTCTCCATAGGAATCCATTGTCTGCTTTTCTATGAAATTTCTTCTGTCTACTTTTCAAAACTTGAAATATTCCTTAAAATATCGTACCAACTACTGAAACGTAATTACTTACCCGTCTTAAGTAGAGATCCCAGTGCTGGACTTAGGAGCCCAGTACTGGATTACAAAAGTAACGAGAACATACTTTCTGTAACCTGAATTTTCTCCCATTGGATAACATTGCCAGACTTTCACTGAAAAGTTTTTAAGTGTGATCTTTTAAAATACCTTTTTATTCCTTAAGTCATTGCAATAACCAGTACGTTTTTCCAAACCTGTTTACAGCTTAGACCCCGAGGACTGAATCTAGAATCCAGTCCTGGAATTACAAAAGTAATCTACAAAGTATTCAACTGTATTTGTGTAGAAAAACCCATTGAGCTCAATGCTAAATTGTGTTTAGAACTGTGTTGCTTATTTCAACCCCTGTACCTATTGTGTTTACAAAGTAATTACCTTTCTGCAAAGCAATTACCTGAGATCACTCATTACTGGAAAAAGTATATTTTTATACCTGCTGGTTCTAAAAAAAAAATATACTATATCTTTTGGATATAAAAACAATTGGCCTGGAGTTCAGTCCTTGAGTGTGTGAACCCTTTTGCTGACTGAGGGTGTACAACAAATACTTTACACTGTCCTCTGGTACTGCCTTACTGCTCTACCAAGCTACTACTTTTGAGAGTAAGGTCAGCCCTGACTTTAACCTCTGTTATACCTCTGGGGTTTGTGGTCTCTATACACACTGTACCTAACTTTGGTCCATTATATATAGAGCCACTTTCTCACAACCGGAATCTTCGGCACTGAAGCAAACTCCATCCAAGAGTTCGGATCCGAAGAAATAGCCTAAATCTTCGAAGTTGAAAACACCACCTAAGCAGAAGGACATAAAAACTCCTCTTAAAGCGAAGGAAGATAGTACAAAACACCACTCGAAGACAAAGTCCTCGGCGCTGAAAAAAGACAATGGATCCAAAGAACTTTTCCATCAAGATCTAGCAGATCCTAAGCAAAAAATACTCCATATTGACCCCATTCTCTTCCAGGGGATCCTCATCAATAGTCGTTTCAAAAATTTTATTCGATTAGCACTTAGCAGAATCATAAAAAGTATATCATAAAATTACAGTACATGTTTAAATCACAATGTATAATACAAATAAAAACTGATTGACTTTAAAAACTATGGATAAAAACAATAATGACGAATTGTATACAAAGAAGCATAAAATCATGAGAACGGTAGCTCAAACTGTACAGCGGATTTTCAAACATGATTTCAAAAAACAAGCTACACATTTAGCAGCATTTTGTGAGTCTAACGACTGCAGGGCCAGATAAGCTGGCCGACAGGTTCTCAGGCCCATTGCACGAAGAAGGGGAATAATCCAGCGCTTGCAGGGTTGCTCATAGTATCGGCAGAACAAAGTTACATGTAATGTGGACTGAAATGATATTCCATCACACGGACATTTAATCAAATCATGGGACCAGTTTAGCTCAGTGGGGAAAGTAACAAGAAGAAAGAATTAAATCGAAACCTAGTTAAAACACATTATTCATAATTAGATTAAAAAAAAGTTAAATATGGCTGGATACCAGGGGAGGTCTGGACCATTAAGATCTGCACATTAGTTGGCTTAATTACTTCTTGAGAAAGACTCAAATCTCTGAGGTGGTTTAAAGAGAGATTTTTCAGGGCACTCCTGGAGATGTTTGATGTTGAGGTGGGCTCAGAGAAGTAAGATGTGCAGTACAAATCCTTTAAAAAATTGGAGACCTAAAAGAGCCAAGGAATTTTGCTCCAACAGGCCAAGGATAAACAGTTGGTTATTAGTGAACGGGTTAAATGGCATTGCGGTTTATTCCAAATATGGTGCTATAAGAGGATCGGTTGACATCTGATATCTATTAAATAGTCGATGCCGAGCTCGATATGGCAACCGTAAGTTGGGGCGCTTTGAGGAAGTGCCAAGATGTATTTTAAAAACCCGTTTTGGATCATCAATAGTCATAAGCATTAGAATATTCCCGCCCATGCGCGGAACCCCGGAAACACTATATTATATGTGCCCCACATATATACACTCCTATATATATACATATATAAAAACAAGCAATTGCAGCCAAATTCACAATAGAGCTGGATTATGCTGTAAAGAATGTCCACCATACATGAAACATATGCATTAGAAAGATGAAAAACAACACCCAAGATTGTTTTGAAACTGTTTTAATGCTGAAAAAGCAGTAGAAATTCTTATTATATCCTGAAAGCATAGAAAGCTCCCAGGCTGCATTGCAAACACACAGTTTAAAAAGACTGAAAAGCTAACCTGTAGCTGCATGCTACAAAAAACTGACACCGTGCCTTTAAGGCACTCATGACCCCCAGTATCCCATCATGCCTCAGGGGTGACAGTTGGGTTAGTTGTTCTTTCCGGCTCCTTCAGGAAGGATCCTGGTTTCACAACTCCATTTTGTTTTCTGTTTCTGACATAAAATTCTCTCAGTTTTCTACATTTTTAACCTTACTTTGTCGTTTTTCAACTAGTCAAGTAGGTTTTCTCTTGTTGTTTGGCATTTTCATCTTGATATGCCTTCCCTTTTTGACAAGTGCCCTTCTTGTGGCAAGAAGAAGGCAAAGACGGACAGCCATGAGGTATGCATCCTTTGCCTACCTGAAGACCATGACCCAAGGACCTGTCCTCACCATGAGTCCCCGTCAGCAAGAACTTTGAAAGACAGGGAGAGGATTCGAGGCTATGGCCTAGCCCATAGGTCTTCTAGAGGGAGGTCCCCAGCCAAGAAGAGCTCCAAGAGGTCCAGAGAACCTTCAAAGGGCGAGTCTTCTCGTCCTGCAGCTTCAGCGTCGGGCTCGGCACTGAGAAACGAGCAACCGGTGGGTCATTCTTCGAAAAAACAACATTTATCACCGTCGACGGCGGGCTCGCCGTCAAGAAGATCAGGTATGTCGTCGTCGAGATGTCAAGATCCTCCGCCATCGTCAACTCGGCGATGATCGGCGTCAAGAGATAAGACCCCTCCGCCGTCGTCAACCAGGCGACGGTCGGCATCGAGAGGCGTTACACCTCCGCCGTCGTCAACCAGGCGACGACCGGCATCGAGAAGTGTGACTCCTCCGCTGACGTCAACCAGGCGACGTTCGGCGTCGAAGGGTAAGGAGCCTCCGCCTTCGTCGTCGTCACGACGTTCGGCGTCGAGAGCTGGCTCACTTCTGTCGTCGCAGGCTAAGCGACCGACGTCGAGAACCCCAAGTCCTCTGCCGTCGACAACCAGGCGTCGATCGGCGTAGAGGAGGAGGTCTTTGTCGACGTCGCGTCGACGTTCGGCGTCTAGGGCGACCAATACCCCTCCGCCGACGTCACGTAGACATTCGATGTCAAGAGAGGAAGCTCCGTCGTCGGCCACACAAAGCCGCTCGACATCGAGAGACCATCATTCCTCACGTCGTTCGCAGTCGAGGCATACGATGTCGAGATTGTCTGATCCACCGGCGCCACGGAGAGAGTCGGCGTTGAAGGAAAGGACTCCGTTGATGGCGGGGCAGCGCCGGACGACGCCGAGAGGTCTTTATCGCTCGGAGTCGAGGCATGCGCCTTCAGAGCATTCGTCGTCGAGGCATGCGCCTTCAGAGCATTCGACGTCGAGGCACCATGAATGGTCCAGGTCGACGTCGAGACACCATGAACGAGCTAGGTCGGTGTCGGGACACTCTGCTACGAGATCCAGGGATGGTTTAGTGATCCTTGTGACTGAATCAACCTCCCGTCACTCTTCTGGCTCTTCCAGATCCCCGTCAAGATCTAGAAGACCTGCCCGCAGACCTCCCCCTGATGGTGTGCAGTTGTCTCCCAGACGGTATATGCCTCTGCACAATTGGCAAGACTCAGGGGCTACAGGACGGCTGCAGGTATATGTCAGCCCAGTACACAGATCTCCTCTACAAAGACTGGTTGAGGAAGTTGATAGTCGCAGCCCTCCCAGACACAGATAAAGATCGCCTGTGAGGCTACCTGAATCTCGTTCCCCTGCACGAGAAGAACGCTCAGGGAGGTCTCACGAGAGGAGGCGCACTCGTTCCCCTAGACGAGAGGAACCCACCAGAAGATCTCGTGAAAGGAGAGCTCGAACATCAGCTACTTCTCCTACCTCCTCTACCCGCTCTTCCAAACGGGATTACTTCCCCACTTTGGTTGATAGCCCTGTCTCTAGGGTTTCCCCGGTTGACAATATCAACACCTATCATGATGTCCTACAGAGGGATGCACTGAAATTAAACATCGAGCTGTCTCTGCCACAGGTCTCGACGACAGTGGACTTTGAGACTCTTCACCAAAAGTCGGGGTCTCGTCCAGTGCTACTGTTGGTCCCAGGGATCTTGGATCCTGTCAATGATGTGTTCCTGGCTCCAGCATCGGTAAAAGCGGTGCCGGCTCGCATCCAAAAGAAGTATAAGGCCGGACCCTCTGACCCGATCTTTGTGAAAGCAGATCCGCCCGCCGACTCAGTAGTCGTGGCGGCAGCACGAGAAACCCACTCAGTCTCTCCCTCCCCCTCAACTCCTCCTGATAAGGACAGCAAGTTGCAAGACTCGTGGGGCCGCAAGGTCTGCAGTTCTGCCGCTTTGACGCTGAAAGTTTCTAGCGCGGCTGCGTTTTTAGGCAGGTACGATAGAGCCTTATGGGACTCATGGGAGCGTTTTAAATCAAAATTGCCTAAGGAGGACCAACAAGACTTCGAGGAGACCCTGACGGAATCAGATAATTAGCACTGCTGCAGATGGAGCAATACTGGCGGGACATACATATGCCCATCGGGTATGTGCCAGACGTTCATCGTGGCTGCGCCTGACAGGCCTCAAGCCCGATGCGCAACCGCGCATTCTGAACCTCCCGTTTACTGGATCATCTCTCTTTGGCCAGCACACGGACAATGAGATGAGTCGGATGAAAGCCGAGCTCGACACTGTCAAGGCAGTCTGCTTATAAAAGAAGAAAGAGTTTAAACACTGTTTCAAGACCAACAAAGGCAGAGGAGCTCAACAGAGGGTTCAAACCCCTCAGTGGTCCCAAAACAAGACCCCCAGGGCAAGACCCAGTTTCGGGGTGGTAAAGCCAGCCGAGGTAGAGGAGGTCACCAGCAGTCCTCTACCTTGACGAGAGGAGGAAAACAATGTGCACTGGCTTCCTCTGACGCCGTTGTCCACTCCAGTGGGAGGAAGTGTTTCAAAACATCTGGCAGAGTGGGGCAGCATCACGAACGATCGGTGGGTGCTGAATACACTGCATAATGGATATGCTCTTTGTTTCCGTGCCCCTCAACAGGACATTCCCCCAAAGAAATCTCCGCACCAACTCGATCTGTTCCGAAAAGAGGTGAAGGCTCTTCTCCAAAAATGACTTATAGAAGAGGTGCCTCCCTCTCAAAGGGGAAAAGGAGTCTACTCCAGATACTTTCTCGTCCCCAAAAAGGATCAGGAAAACAAGTTCCGCCCATCCTGGATCTTCGTTTTCTGAACAAGAACATAGTCAAGGAGAAGTTCCGCATGCTTGCTCTTCACCAAATATGTCCACATCTGCAAGTAGGAGATTGGATATGTTCGATTGACTTGCAAGATGCCTACTTTCACATTCCAATTGCCATGCGACATCGGAAGTTCTTAAGGTTTCTGGTGGGCAGCAAACCCTACCAGTACAGGGTCCTGCCTTTTGGGCTAAAGTCAGCGCTGAGAGTCTTCACCAAATGCATGACAGTGGTGGCAGCCTTCCTGCACAAAAAAGGACTTTTTGCCTATCCCTACCTAGACGACTGGCTCCTAAAAGGCCCATCTCCTCAACAGGTAGAGAATGACTTCCTCCGTTGCCTGCTACAATTGCACAGGCTCGGCCTCCACGTCAACATAGAGAAGTCAGTACAACTACCAACCCAATCCATTCACTACCTCGGCTCCGTTCTGGATACAAAATGGGGAAAAGCGTATCCTTCGGAGGAGAGACTATTTTCTATGCAGCAGAAGTGCAGCGTTCTACTACAGTCCCAGAATCCAACAGCGCGTCAAGTAGCGTCTCTGCTGGGTTCCATGGCGTCCTGCATCTTCCTGATTCCTCACGCCAGGCTGAGGATGCAACCTTCTCAGCAGGCTCCAGAGGATCAATGGGATCAGTCGACAGGGCTCTGGGAAGACCGGATCAATCTTTCCCAGGTGACGAAGACCTCCATCAAATGGTGGACTTACCCTCGCAACCTTCTGGTGGGAGTGCCTTTTCACCAACCTCTCCCGACACAGTCTATAGTCACAGCCGCGTCTCTCCAAGGCTGGGGAGCACACAAAGGGTGTCTGCAGGTTCAAGGAAGGTGGTCAGCAAAAGAACAGACCTACCATTTTAACATGCTGGAGCTTCGAGCAGTCCATCTGGCTATGAATTCCTTCCTTCCTGCACTCTAATCACACTCAGTCCTGATCCAAACGGATAACACGACGATCATGTTCTACCTGGACAAGCAGGGCGGAACTCGGTCACGTCCTCTCTCTCTGGAGGCACAAGCCATCTGGCACTGGCTGCTCGCCCGGAACCTCACAGTAGTAGCGGTGCATCTCCCAGGAGAGCTAAATATCAAGGCCGACGCACTCAGCAGGCACTTCGAAGATCAGCCAGACTGGGTGCTGCACAACGAGGTGGTGGCAGACCTCTTCCATCGCTGGGGGCGTCCAGAAATAGATCTGTTCGCAGACGACCAAAACTCAAAATGCCACGCCTTCGCGTCCAGATTCCACCATCCAGGGACAAGGGGGAATGCCCTTTTGATGGACTGGTCAGGGACATTTGCTTACGCATTTCCTCCTCTGCCCCTGATTCCGAAGGTGGTGTCCAAACTCATCAGATCCAGCATGACCATGATCCTGGTAGCCCCAGACTGGCCTCTGCAGTGGTGGTACCCGGACCTTCTACAGCCGTCGGTGCTTCCACCCAGGAGACTGTCCTGCAGGCCGGACCTGCTGACCCAGATGGGGGAGGGGGGGATTCTTCATCCCAACCTTCCCTTACTGCACTTAACAGCATGGCTCCTGAGGTCCTACAATACAGACATTTACATTTGCCACCTGATTGTATGCATATTTTAAAGGAAGCGAAACGACCCTCCACAAGAACGTCTTATGCGTTTAAGTGGAAGAGGTTTTTTCTTTGGTGCAGAGAACGTCGCTTTGATCCCTCATCAGCACAGGAGGATGTGATTCTGCCTTACCTGCTGTACCTAGCGAGATCTGGTCTTAAATATGCTTCGATCAGGGTGCACCTCTCGGCCATTACGGCTTATAGGAAGTCTCCTACTCAGCCCTCCTTCTTTTCAGATGGAGGTGGTCAAGGACTTCTTACAGAAAGTGTAAAAGTGTTCTAAAAGAAAGTGTAACCCCCTGTTAGAAACCCTTCTCCTCCGTGGGAATTAAACCTAGTGTTGTCTAAGTTGATGGCCCCCCCCCTTTGAACCCATCCACAGAGCTTCCTTGCAACACCTATCGTGGAAGGCCGCTTTTCTAGTTGCAATTACATCAGCGCGCAGAGTAAGTGAGATACAGGCGCTGTGTACAAAAGAACCCTACACTGTTTTCCATCCAAGGTTGTCTCTGATTTTCATATAAATCAGTCTATTTCTCTTCCTTCCTTTTTTCCAAACCCTACGACCCCGGCTGAGCGGTCGCTGCACTCTTTAGATCTCAAAAGAGTCCTTAAGTTTTATTTGGAAAAGACCAAAGAGAGTAGGAAGACGGACCAATTGTTTATCAACTATGGTCCACTGAGAACGGGCTTTCCAGCTGCCAAGAGATCCATCTCCAGATGGATCGTCTCCTGTATTAAATTGGCTTATCAGCTTGCAGGCAAGCCCTTACTTTTGTCACCTAAAGCACACTCTACTAGGGGGAAAGCGGCCACAGTAGCTTTCCTGCATGATGTCCCTATGTCAGAGATTTGCAAGGCTGCAACCTGGAGATCAGTTCATACCTTTACAAGGCATTACTGTCTAGAATCTGATTCCAGGACTGATACTCAAGTAGGACAAGCCTCTTTGAGGAATCTATTTGGGTAGCCTGCAGCCTGTACAAGCTTAGTTTTTCTAGGCTTAGTAATGTTATTACTGTATTGTTACTCCTTTGCCCACAGGCAGATGAGGTGAGGCTCGCTATTCTATTGTAATGCTTATGACTATTGATGAGGATCCCCTGGAAGAGAAGGATTAGTTACTTACCTGTAATCCTAGTTCTCTTCCAGGGGTATCCTCATCAAAGTCATAAGCAACCCTCATGCCTCCCCGGGCAAAGGATCGTTATTAATTTGGAGATATTGTTAACCTATTTGTTTCCATGGTTTTTCAGTCTCCGAAAAGAACAACTGACCCAACTGTCACCCCTGAGGCATGATGGGATACTGGGGGTCATGAGTGCCTTAAAGGCACGGTGTCCGTTATTTGTAGCATGCAGCTACAGGTTAGCTTTTCAGTCTTTTTAGACGGTGTGTTTGCAATGCAGCCTGGGAGCTTTCTATGCTTTCAGGATATAATAAGAATTTCTACTGCTTTTTCAGCACTAAAACAATTTCAAAACAATCTTGGGTGTTGTTTTTTCATGGTTCTAATGCATATGTTTCATCTATGGTGGAAATTCTTTACAGCATAATCCAGCTCTATTGTGAATTTGGCTACAATTGATATATATATATATATATATATATATATCACATATAATATAGTGTTTCCGGGGTCCCGCACATGGGCGGGAATATTCTAATGCTTATGACTTTGATGAGGATACCCCTGGAAGAGAACTAGGATTACAGGTAAGTAACTAATCCTTACTGGACAAGTCACCTCTATACAACCTAAAAAGAGGAAATTGGACGCCTCAGAATCACCGGAGATACCCTCGAAGAACAAGCATTTACAATGCAATGGTTTTGCCTTTGTTAAAGTTAGAGCTATTGGCATTGCTCTTGACATTATTTTTATTTGTTTATTTTAACATAAATAAATGGCATTGTCATTTACAATGCCAATAGCTTAATCTCTCGCAAATGCCACACACAAACACCCACAGAGAGCCCCCCCACACACACACAGCGCCCCCACACACACCCACACAGAACCCTCCACACATACACTCACACAGAGCCCCCCACACACACACACCCACACAGAGCCCCCTCCCCCCTCACACAGAGCCCCCCCCACACACACCCACACAGAGAAGTATGCTACATTTAATGCGAGTCACAGGGCTTTCTACAACATAGTTGATGAGCCGTGAGACAGTAGTGACATTATAACACTCTGGCTTTAGATCTCATCCACAGAGGATACCAGACCCTTCTGGTGTGCATTAGTTATCATTTTAACTGCTCCACTCTGCTATAATGTGAACAACAAAAACCTATATTTTGTAAGCTGTAGCGCTGACGTAAAGTGTTATTTTGACTGATTTGTACAGATTCTAAATTCTTAATCCAGCACCATCTCTAGACTGAGACTAACTTTTCGACCATGCTACACCGGGGAAACTAAGACCCAAAAAGTGTACCTACTGCATTTTTTAACATGTCAATCATACCAAAGGCCTTAGGACACCAATGGTGAACAAGTTTCTTGCTTAAGAACCGCTGAGTCACCACTGACTGCCTAAGGGCACAGCGAGAAGACCTGGTTGTTCCATCGCATTGAAATCAGCACTTAATCTTTCATGTTGCCTCGACCATAAACTCCATATTTAGGCCACCAGCAAACCCTAACCACTAGAGAAGTAACATATTGTCAGATTTCCTCTGCCAGGTATAATAACACTTTGCCGATCTCCATGTTGCAGACACACTTTGCCTTACATGTCTTTTTGTCTTTCAACGGAGAGGGCTTCACTTTAACTAAATCTATTCATTCCTTGCACCCATCACAACTTGCGACTAGCCCATGCACTAGGAGGAAAAGGCGTCTGCTATGTCGTGTTGAATGCCCATGCACCCAGGCTTTAAAACCGGCTCCATGCCAAAAACGCAGATTGCAAAATAATAAAACGTCACTCATTCCACACCAGTTTACACGTCAATGCCAGGACTTCTCAAAAAGCAAAGGTGATGCAGGGGCGCTGGTGGGGCGAGTTCTGCTGGTCAGAGATTGGCCCCAGGGACATTGAACTTTGGTACGTTTTGTAATTGGCAAACAATTCGGAGTTTCAAAGCAGCAGTTTACAAAATAAAACACCAAGATAATCCCAATGAGAAGGTTGAAGCTTGTTAATGGACTTTCCCCCATAAAAAAGAAAACATTCACCAGAATGACATGAAAAAAACGGCCCAGCTTGATTGCCCTTTAGGCCGGTCCGATACTGACAGGACCATATAGCAAATCCTGCCGGGTGACGTTGCCCCCTTTGACAACTTTATTCCAGTGGTCCTTCGTGTAGGCAGGTTTTAAGTTTATTTGTGTTTTTAATGGGTTATGAACCACGATAAGCAGTCAAACAACATCATATGAAATTGTCTATAGGAAAGGCTCGAGGCACACGGAGGCACAAGCAGGCAACAGGGGCACACGGAGGCACAAGCAGGCAACAGGGGCACACGGAGGCACAAGCAGGCAACAGGGGCACACGGAGGCACAAGCGGGCAACAGGGGCACACGGAGGCACAAGCAGGTAACGGGGGCACTCGGAGGCACAAGCAGGCAACAGGGGCACACGGAGGCACAAGCAGGCAACAGGGGCACACAGAGGCACAAGCAGGCAACAGGGGCACGAAAATCACGAAAACGGAGGCACAAGCAGGCGACAGGGACACACGTTCTCAAATTTTTCACTCGAGCCTCTCTGGGCTCGCAAAAGGAATATGGGCTGGAGCCTCTCGGGGCTCTGAAGGACAAGGAACCGGCACTGCGGAGCCTCTCGGACCTTAAATGAAGAAAATGCCCCCAGAGCCTCTCGGGCTCTCAATCGACAAAAGTGCGGCTTTTTGGGGCAGTGGGGCCCCTCACGGGGGTCCCGCGAACACGTGGGCGCCTTTGTTTGGAGTCCCCCCGAGATGCCTGTAGTGCCCCCTTGAATCCCTCGTGGCTTCACAATGGCAATGAGCGCGAGCTCGCGCTACGGGGGGGGGGGGGGGGCGGACACCGACAATGTGTCCCGGCGCCCCTCCCTCGCCTTCTGCCCCACTCACCGGGTGTCTCGCGGCGGATCTGCTCCTTCTCCCGGGGCTCTCCCTTCTCTCAGGAGCCTCGGCAGGGCACGGCCCACCTCAGATATATAGCATCGCTCCCCATCTTCGCAAGAAAACGCAAAACCTGGCTCTTCGACAGGCCCCCTCCTTGATAGACTGGAACCTGCGACCCCCCCCCCTCCCCTCCCCCCAGCGCCATGAGACCCTTGCGGGTGAGTAGTCGCATTTAGCAAACACCTGATTGATTGATTGATTGACAAAGTCAGAAGTCATCCCTTACCCCATACCTTAGGATGCCAAAAGGCAAGGCCTCAGGGGGAGACCATATTAGGGTGACCGCAGCACTGGCACGGTCCTTGCAGCCCATGCATGGCGGGCACCAGCAGAAGGACAGAAACAAGGTTAGCAAGATGGGTCAAGAGATAGTGCAATCAGCCCCTCCCCACACAACTGCCCTACCAGCAGGAAATGAAGATCTACAACTTCCAGAAGCATTATGGACATTTGCTAACACTGTTAGATTTGTTAATGTTGACAATAACTACATTCTGATGGTCCATCTGCAAGTGAAGGAAGCCTAGGTATTATAAAATGTGGCCTTCTAACTCCAGGAGCAACTTTGCAACCCAAAGTTCTTAAGATCTTATGGTTGGGGTCATGTATCAAAGAACGGAGGTGTATCTTCAGTTTCCGGGTCACAAAGTGTCAATTCTTGTTAAATAGCTCAGTGGATTATTTGCCCGTTTCAAGTAGCTGTATGTCCCTTCCAAGGCATACAATTGAATTATTGTAGATTTAAATACACTCTTTCTTTCTTCCCAGGTGGAAAGATTCCCACTGATTGGACAATAATAATCAAATATTATGAAGTTCCAAACATCACAATGGAGTTTGTATTGTATGCTATAGAAATGTTCATTATTGTAATTACATGCATAGACCAACGCACTATATGTCAGACGTCACCTAGGTGATGTATGGTGCTGATGTATGGTGATGTATGGTGCTCACTAATGATTGTAAACAGTGCCTAACAAAGTGAAGAGGTTCCAGTATTCGTTCACCTTTTGTCAACGTGTAAAGGAACTCAGAATATTGTTTCTCTCAATGGGCTGCTGAGCCTGGAGATCATGGGGCCCCATTCAGCTGGGCTCCCTTTGACTTTGACACCTTTTCCCAGTCACACCTCAACCAAGGTCTTTAACTACCAATACTGCAGCCCCTGCAGAGGCCCCAAGGCCCACTGAACCCTAATTATTGTTATTTTTTTATATCAATTTTTTAAATTATGGCTTATTTTTCTCCCAACCACTGGGCAGGTGGGGTCCACTTTCCTTTCTTTTACTGGGGCCCAATGCATCTAAGCTATGCTCTTGGACACGCCTATGGCAGAGGAATACATCCTAGTAGTCAGGCAACTGGAGCTGGGTGGCAGGTTTAGAGTGGCCTTAACCTCACCACCTCATTCAATGAGACCGCCCGGGCGGCACAGACATTAAATAATATGCATAATTCCCAACGCATGTGATCCAAGGACAGCATCCTACACCAAACACAGGTGGGGGGCAGTACCGGCATAAAAATTGCTGCCAGAGCCCAAATCCTTGTAATTCACACTGTATCCCAGGACTGCCATCACCGCATGAATGTATCAGGCACTTCTCATTGACCTTACTACCTCCCTCCCATGTGAAGCTAGTTCTTAAGCAGTGACATCCGTCCCTTTCTGCTGTCTAAGAGGCTCTGCCCAGCTTTGACTGGGATGTGTATGAGTGCGAAACTTGCTATGTCACTCTGGCTCAAGCTGCACAGTCCAGGACGCCAATAAGGCCGAAATGTCACAGGGTGGAGTTCTTGGGGGACCCTGAAGAGGTAACATGACTCATCAGTTTGGGTTGGACTGTGCACGTGGGACCGGGCATCTCCTTCAAGGGCACGGGGGAGCTGAAAACCCTACTGAATGTAGTTGCACTTAATAGGGGAGGAGATGTAGCCTTGTGGCGAGAGCTGCTGACAAAGAAACTTGTAAACCGGACTTAAATTTTAGCCTCGGCTCAACGTCTTGTGATCTTGAGGAAATTACGTAATCTCCCTGACCCTGTCCCTAAAGACAATGTGTAACGTATTCTGGTGAAGATGTACAGCGCTGTAATGCCCTCAAACCAGGTTTGAACTTTATAACACTTTAACAAATATATAAAAAGTTGTACCCAGGTGAAATGCCAGTGTTTCAATGTCAGACACCCACCCTGGTAAAGAGTGGCACGACTGCAGAGTTCTCTTTTTGCATGACCCAGGATGTGCCAAACCACGAAGCATATTCCAAAAGTGAAGCTGGTTTCCCAATAGTTCATCTCTTCTCTTTTTATTGTTATCTATTTCTCGTTGCCCTTTTGTTTCTAATCCTTCAATCGTCGTTTCTATTTTGCCTTTTCTTTGTCCACCGTGTCTCTATTGCCTTTTCTTCCTCTTCATCTTCTTCGCTAACCTTCTTCAATCCGCTCACACTTCTTATATTTTCTCTCCGTATTTTATTTTCACTCTTTTTTCTTCACATTTATTAAACACGTACTTTCTACTTATTTCAGTCCTCTTTTCTTGCTCTTCATTGCCCTCTCAACCACTGTCCTTACTATTCTCAACGCCCTCTCTAGTTATTTCCTCTTCTTCTTTTCCAGCGCCTGCTCACACTATCCTTCTCACTATTGCTTTTGCTTCTCCTTCTCCATGCTCCCCTCTTACATTTGTTTTGGTTCATTCTCTTCCTATTTCCATTCTCCTAACATTTGTTCTGTTTGTTCTCTATTCTATCTTTTACCCCTTTCCATAGTTCCTCTCTTTCAGTCTGTTCTTTTATTGTTTTCCTCACATTTTCCTTTTGTTGGATTTATTTTACGTGATCGGTGTTTATACTTTTTTCTTCTCCTTTGGCTTCCACTCTATTTTCTTTTTACCTGAAATTCTGATTCCTTTTCTGCCCCACTATCTCCCACCCTTGCCCTTATGTTCTCCATCCTGTTCAATGTAGTCCCCAATTCAGTCTCTACTCCCCATTTTCTCCTTCTTATTATGACTCTCACCCACCCCGCTTTCCATGCCCGACCCAGTAGTGTAGAGGATGGGGTATTCGTCCCTCCAACTTCCCCCTGCGGCGGTCCTACCCACCTGCTGCGCCCTGCCGGTGCCTCCTGCAGCTGCCGCCCGCGCGGTGCCGCCCTCTGCTGCCTGGCAGTGTGCAGGCCCGGTCTCGTCTGCCTCTCGCGGGCGGCGGTGGATGCAAGGGTCTGGGATGCTGCCCCCTTCCCCGGCGGTGATAGGTCAGTGCTTTCCCACACTGAGCGGAGCCGCCTCGCTTGAGAATGGAGAGCCCGTGATGGAGGAGGCTGCCTCGCGCTAATTGGGCGCGCGCCTGATTAGTGCAATAAGAGCTCTCTTGGCAGGAAGCAGATGTTGAGCTGATTAAAGCTTCCAGGAGCTGAGCATCCATTAACCCCCCCCCCCACGCTGCCTGTCTCGCCCACTCCAGGGAGAACCTCATCCTCGCGGCACCAGGCAGTCCGGGGAGAGTGGTGATGGGAGGGGTTCTGAGGAGTGGCCCTAAGGATGCTTTTCTCCGCCCCCTCGTCAAAAGAAAACATCACATTGCATTAGAGACGGACATTTTCAAGAATCTTGCTTTCGCCATCATCTACAGATCTATTGCCATTTGCCATGCACGATGTTGGAATGTAAGCACAGTGTTCCCTCCGAGCCCGGATGTGAGCACAGAGGGTCGGGTGCGGGTACAGGTTCGTGTGTGTCCGCGTTGAATGCTGGGTGCAAGGCTCGCTGTGTGATCGAAGCCACTGGAATTATGCGGCAAGACAGGACCGAATTATGCGGCAGATTGGATAACCTGGGTGGTATGAAAAAGCAGATTATGCAGTGTGACGCCGCTCATTCTGTGGCAGTAGGGCCATTATATTGCTGAAACCACGCCACGGAGAGTGAAACCACGCCCATGTAAAAATTCTCGGGAACGCCCCCGAATCTGGTCCGGCCTTGACGGACAGATCTCTGTTCCAATGGCTAGCCTCCATTTATGGAGCTAGCCAATGGAACAGAGGGGCGTATTCAAGTGTCCCTCACTGAAAAGTACAGATTTCTCCTGGGGGCGGAGCTAAAGCTCCGTGCCCCAGGCAAAACCTAAACAAGCATTTACAATGCAATGGTTTTGCCTTGTTAAAGTTTGAGCTATTGGCAATGCTCTTGACAATTTTTTTTTTAACATAAATAAATGGCATTGTTATTTGCAATGCCACTAGCTTTATCTTTCGCAAATGACACCCACAAACACCTACAGAGAGCCCCCAACACACTCACACAGAGCCCCCCCACACACACTGTGAGCCCCCCCACACACACTGTGAGCTCCCTCCACACACTGCGAGCCTCCCCGACACACTGCGAGCCACCCCCCACACAGAGAGCCCGCACACACCGAGAGCCTCCCCCACACACTGAAAGCCCCTCCCCCACACACTGAAAGCCCCCCCACACACAGAGCCCCCCGCCCACACACAGTGCCCCTCGCCCACACACAGAGAGCCCTCCCCTTGTCTGGCAATGTACACTAGGCCCTTAGAGTTCTATAAAGCTTTGGAGAGAGTTATTCAGCAACTGTTTATTATAAAGAATATATTTGTTCCCAACTATACAATGGTGGACAATATATCTGTGGTGTCATTTATTATGAATAAAAAGAAGTACACGTACGTACGCATAATCTTAGTGCTTCCTGGATAACCGATCCCAGCGTAAGGTATTGTAATCGGTAGAAGGGAAAGGCTATTGTGAAGCGTTCTGACACCTTCGCACCCACAGCATGTGTAGTTCAAATGCTTGTAGCTCAAGTCAGAAAAACTTGCTTTGGCAGTTCTTACAAGCAGATCCTGTGGGACAGAGATTCAAGTTCGATGGGAGGAGGCAGCTTTGACAGAGCCCCTCTAATAGACATTGAGGGTTAATCTTGCACAGACAGGAGGCAACTCTTCATTCTTCTTCTGCAGGCAGGTTATTAACTCAAGTAGGCCATGCCAGGGCTTTTAAAAGGGATATCAGGATTGAAAAGGCTAGAGGTCCACAGAAACACACCTAGCTATTTCCCACACTCTACACCACCCCCTTTAACTACAGTAAGAGGTGTTTCATGTTGAGGAAGAGTAACATGCAACACTTGTAATTTATGTGCAGCACATATCGAACATGATTGTACTTCTAGTAAATGAGGCAAAGCTGTCTAAGGCCCCCAGGCCTTCCCACTCCTCTAGTAGCAACCAGTTAAATCCAGACCACTAAAGAGGCATTTCACCCCCTTCTGGTTGTGCCACAGAGAACCAACAGGACAACTCAGACGTACCAGATTCTGGAGTGGATCGTGTTGGGAAAAGGCCTAAGTGACACCAGACCCACTCATGGGCAAATGTCAGGGAAGAGCCCATGCTGTTTGCTCCCAGGAATCTCCTGGGATTGCGAGAGATCCATTTGATACTTTGATCTGGTAGGTGCCACTGCACCAGCCCCAAGCTGTGAGTAACCCATGAACTCATGCCAACTGGCTTGGCACACACATTTCTCTAACTACCACCAAAAGTGAACGAGGACACTAAAATCTGAGTGTATATGCTTTCTTCAGGACAAGCTACCCGTCACCAGGATGGCAGCTCTCGGTGGTGTTTTCCAGGGTTCTCATAGATTGGAACCCGAGTTGTTCTATAGAGAAGTTTTTTCAGTTCCTGCTCTGACTTTAGGTTTAGCGGTGATGTTTTTTTTAGCACTATGGAAGTACGCACTACAGTAACAGAAAATACTTTGATTGTGACATTACTACACACACATCAATGTGCCACTGGATTCTCCAACAATTTCTCACTCGTCTTATTAACGCCGCTCTCTTCTTATATATTTTTTCGACTATTAGTAGTTCCATGAACTGCTACGTTCCTCAAATCTGCGTTTAATGGTTCTAAGATTAGGTTGATAGCAGAAGGCTTAGACAAAGTAGTGTTCCCTTTTATTTACACGTTATTAGGCGCCCTTCAGACCGGACTTGTCTCGTTTGTACCAATAAATACAAACGGATTAGCAATTTTCCAATGTGGGAAAAATGTGTTTTACTTTTTCTTATTACTAATTTTCAATTTCAAAATATAAAAAGAGAAATTAACAGCAAATATTAATACAATACAAAATGTAGTCACAAGATATCCCAAAAAAAATATCTGAAGCCCTGGACACTTCTGGTTTATCGAGCAACAATACTTGAGCACTCTCTAACAAAGAGTGTCCAGAAGGGCGGGATTTATGGCAATTTCTAGGAAAAACCACTAACTTTCAAAATAAATTCTATTCAGTTTCAATGCCTGCAAAGGTATCAATGTATAGCACGCTCTAGTAACATAACCCATCTCCTGCAGCCCATTCTAAAGCAATCAGATGATACAACATAGTCCAATAAAGGCTCCAAGAATCTTGCACTGAGGCCATTATCGCCCAAAGTGGCCCAATCCAATTGCAGGGTTGTTGAATATGAAGGGGGTGCACAGAGCCACCCAGGGGCACATGCGAGCCCAGGGGCCAGATGCGCGCTCAGGGGGCCCATGCGAGCTCAGGGGGGCCACATGCGAGCTCGGAGGCCTTCATCCCGCCCAGGCTTTAAACATATGTTCTTTGCACGACCTGCCTGGAGAAGTAAACTCAAAATTAGAAAAGTGAAAGTACCTGCAAACTATAAACTTCTACTGTACAAAAAGAACACTGGCGGCTTCAAGGCGCCTGTGGAGGAAATGTTGGCACCTGCCGGTGCGTGCTCTTTTTACTTTGTGCTTTATGGGGGAAGAAAGGGGTTTGTACTTTCGAACACCTGTTTGACGTCAGCACATTTGCTGGTAGCTCTGGAAGATAATGAACCGACACTGCCGGTACAGCGCACGCTATTGATGGAGACGGATGGAGACGGAAACTAAAACACGGCGTTGATTTTATATCAGGATGAGTGAACCCCACCACGGGGCTCCTCGTTAACAAGTGTGAGACAGACAGGCGGTCTCTGAGCTACCAAGCGGCCCCGTGCCAGGGGGCACTTATTCACCTACCACAGCCCGCCCCCTGGGGCTTAGGACCGTAGGTAACCAGGTGAATCCCAGAATGCAGTGCTCCTGCCCCAGAGGTGTGACTTACGTCACAACTATTAACTAGCCCGGGACAGGAGTATGAACCCCTGCAAACTCAACCAGCATGTAATGTGTCCCAGGCCCAATTGAGCAATATTAAAGGGTGTAATGACAACTATTGCTTACAGCGCTTTGAAACAGAAGCGAGACACTATATAAATTTAAACCCCTGCTAATTCAACTTGCATGTAATGTGTCCCAGGCCCAACTGAGCAATATTAAATGGTGTCATGACAACAGCTATTGCTTACAGCGCTTTTAAACAGAAGTGAGGCACTATATTAAAAGATAATTTGCAGTGTGCCCGCTAGGGCCACACCATAAGGTTGAAGGTGTCACAGATGAAACAAGAAACACAACCGGTGCTCTGTCTCCCTGCATCACTTTATCAGGGTAATAAAAGACGGTGACTCCGTAACAAAAGCTGAAGAATTCCTTGGAGTATCTTACACCCACAGGGCCGGGAGTGCACAAGAACAAAGGCGAGACACAGCGTCGGCAGCAGCCGGGACCAGATAGGATCTACCTTGGCTCAGCACCTGGGATGAGCAGCTCAACCCTGGGCAGCCCTGCCCACTGCCCCCACAGTAGCCCACAGACCCAGACCCCCACGCCTCACCCGTCTGCACCTCTCAAGACACGGAAGGGGGGCACCCCACCAAGTGACATCACCCGGTACGTGCTCACATTTCCATCTTGTGGTCGGAAGCGCGGCCACCAGACAACTATATTACGTGTCGGGTTGTTTGCCGCCCACGGGGGATCCTTCTGGGGCTATTGTTGGGAGACAAAGGCGCCCCTGTGAACTGTCTGCAGAGGCCCGGGGCCAGGAGATACAGGCCTGGGGGCCCGGGCGTTTCTCAAAGGCCGCAAATCACATCAAAGTGAAACAATGACGTGTAAAAAACTTCAGACAGCGAAAACAAATCAATCAGGTTTACAACTTTGTCGCAAGAGCACACATTTAAACACAAATCACAGATAAGATCTGAAGGCTGTAACTGGAAACCGGCAGCACGCAGAAGAACCCCTTCATGAATGTAAGTGGCTCCTACACCTGGGCTCCCACAGGGGCTCTCTAAGGAAACAGCCTGGACTACCGAGTTAGGTAGCTCAGCGAGCTAAGCCCTCGCTGACGAGAACCACCGGTTACAGATTTAAAGCTCTACAAAGTCGGACTTTTAATATGTTAAATGTTGTTCAAAGGAGTACAAACTTTACTTGGGTTAAAATACCTACATATAAAAAGTTATGTTAAAGCGCTTTATAGACAACGTTGGGAACCATTGAAGCAGCGCATTTCGACACCGGTTCGCTCACTGCCAAGCTATTTTTCTGGTCTAACTATTTTTGTCGTTTTACACTCTTGGAACTTGTAAATCAACAAAGTAAAGTTTCAAACATTAGTGCCTGGGTGAACCAGGTCACCTCTGAACTAGATGAAGCCCACGGGGGCAGATCAGCCTGGCAGTGCTGCGAGCGAGGGGTGTTTGTTTTGTCTCGAGGCTTTCAAGGAGGCTCACATGGACACAAAAAACGCAAGCCAAGGGGAAAAGGCGGAATGCAGGTTTCCTAAAGAACACAAGCCAAGTAAACGTCTTATCGGCCAAATCCCCTAATCCACGTCAACTGCCCTCTGAAGGTCACCGTCCCGGACAGGCCACGGGGAGGGGTGGGTGTGTACAGCCCGTGTGCACCCTGCTCCAGAGCTGGGTGCTTTGCTCCCTGTAGAAGTAAGAGTTACCAGGGCGCATGGCTTTATATGGTAAATAAACCACGCGCAGTAAAAGGAGAGCACGGAGCTAACTCCACCGGGCAGGAGGAAAGCAGAAGAAAGCAAGGGGGCTGCTGCAAACCAAGACAGGAGGCAGTAAAATGTGTCTTTTGTCATCAAAACAAACACGCCGGCCATGCTGTTCTCGTTAAGCTCCTCGTTAACACAAAAATAGCGCCGGGGCATGGGAGAACCCGCTGGGTACTTTGCATACAGCCTGCCACTGAGGTATGTGGAAGGAACAAAAGCAGTGACACAAAAAATAAGTTATCTGATATCTAGACGAGGAGATAAGCCAGTCATGATGTTCGCACTAGCAGTCCTGGTGTTTAAAGTGCATTCTGGTACTTGTAGTCCTGCTTTTTTAATAGTGCATGTAAAAACCACAGCAGAATGCAAAAGGTAGACATGGGAACCAACGTGCAGCGCTATTAGCTCTTGGCACAGAGTGACTTCAATCTCTGAAAAGCAATGCCACCTCACGGCATCTGAAACAGTGTGGGGCAGCCATCTACCGCCAGTTCCTTTGCTTTGCAAATTAGTACAGCTACAAGTGACAGAAACCGTGTGATCTGTTGGCTACTTACACAAATAAGCGCCTTGAAGCATCTTCCACGCACACAGAGCGCTAGCCACACAAAAAGTCACACAGGTCGGTTTCTAAGTGGCTGAATCCTGCCTACCTTGCGCCGTCTCCAGGCCAGCGGCTTCCTGGGTCGGGGGCTCCCAGGGGGGTCTTGGGGAGGGGGCAGAGGGTCACGTTGCACGCGGACACCTTCATCTCTCCTCTGCCATGCCCGTGTGGGGCTGCTGAAGTCTGGGGCTGCTCGCCGGGCACTGCTGGGTCCTCTCACTCAGCAGCCCCGAGCGCGCTGTGCCACACTGTGCAGTGCGAGAGGAGCAGGGGGCAGTGCCGAGCACACCCCTCCCCCTCCCAGGCAGGGTTAACCCATGATGGGCTGGAGAGGTGAGAGCGCAGCCCTTGCTGCCAGCCGGGGGAGCGGTGCACCGGCTCAGGAGAGACAGACGAGTGTAGGTTAGGGACCCCTAAACTCCACTGCGGAACGAACACACCGGCCTCAAAGAGGCCGCTGTGATCACACGTGTCCTGGGAGGAATTTTACACCAGACGAATATGCAAACATTCAAGTCACGCAAAGAAACTCCGGGGAGCCAGCTATCCCTCCCCGATCTCTCCTGCACCATCAACGCCTCTGGGCCTCGGGCAGACACCAGCCTCCTCCAGGGAGCACTCGGAGGGGCTTCAGAAGATGGCCAGGGGGGCAACGCCCCTATATGGTAAGAAGGCGCAACAGCAAATAGTTTGTACTCACTAGAAGATTTACAGCGACAGTCACGGCCAAGTTACTAGGCACATAATAGGGTCGCTCACGGAGAGCGGGAGGGGGGGTGCGGGGGCGGGAACGGACACACGGAGAGGGGGGGGGGTGCGGGGGCAGGAACGGACACACGGGTAGCGAGAGGGAGCCTCCCCTAGCCCCAGCACGGAGGGTAAACAAAGCAACTCACCTGGACTTCGTTCCGGGGCCGAGGCGGGACTTGCTCTTTCCCCGGGGCTCCTCCTTCGCTCGGGAGCCTCGGGACAGACGACGCAGGCTGCTTCCTGCTCTCCACTCCTCCTCCTCCCGATGACACGGCGGAGGCTCGGCCGGCTGGGCCAATCCCAGCGCGGCCCTGGCTGTATGACGGACGGCTGCTTCCCTTCGGCAGGAAGGCGGGTGTCTGCCCAATGCAGACCCAGATTCGGGGGCGTTCCCGAGAACAGGCTTTCGGCTGACGTAGCCAAAAGCCAAAAATTCTCGGGAACGCCCCCGAATCTGGTCCGGCATTGACGGACAGGCCCGTCTTCCAATGGCTAGCCTCCATTTATGGAGCTAGCCAATGGAAGACGGGGGCCGTTCCTGTCTCCACTACTATAGTCATTAGGTTTTCGCCTGCGCGAAAAAGCTGCGCAGAGCGCAGCTTTCGCCAGACAAAACCTAAAAAGACTCAGCCACCTCACCTATGAGGCCTTTTCCTCCACCTCCACAGCTTCCAACCATTATACTTTCTCCAGCACACTCTCCAATACCTCCTCTATCACTTACAACACAGGATGACGAGGATTTAGGGGGTAGGGATGAAGACCTAGATGCACCACTTCAGGATCCAGATATTGATGATGACACCCACAGAATTCCACCTCATGAAGCTTGGGAAGATCATAATGTCCCAGATGTACCTGAGCCAGATTTATACCCCTCCAGACCATCCTCTCCAGAGGACAACGTAGGGTTTGCGCAACTAATAAATAGAGCTGCACAATATCATGGGGTTCAACTCCATTCAGACCCCTAGATGAGGATTTTTAGAGACATTCTTGCAGCCTCAAAAAACAACAAACACTCTCCCTATTCTCAAAGGGATGATTAAACATGCCCCTGAGGTTTTGAAGACCCTGTCTGAGCTAGGGTGCTCAATCCTAGAATTGAGAAAAAAATGCAAACCAGCTTCAAGCGATCCAGCTTACATTAAAGGTCAACTTCTTCTGAACTCATTAGTAGTGGCAAATGATGGTAAACAGGCAAATTCCCAAACCACAGGTGATGCACCTCCGCCAGACAAAAAATCTAAACTACTGGACGCATCTGGTAAAAGAGTTGCGTCCCAGGCAACAAACTTCTGGCGTTTCACCAACTCATAAGTCTTACTTGCGATAGATTACCGGGTTCACTACAATGAGCTTGAAAAGTTCATGCAGCATCTTCCAGACGAATATAAGACCAAGGCAAATGATCTTATACAAGAGGGAAAGTTAATTACAAATACCTCTATTAAATGTGCACTGGATGCAGCAGATACAGCATCTCCCACCATTAATACAAGCGTGTTACTACGCAGACATGCATGGTTACGCATATCTTGTTTTAAACAAGAGTTACAATCTACCATCCTCAATCAACCCTTGGATCAAGAACGCTTGTTTGGTCCTACTTTGGACACCTCTTTAGAAAAGATAAAAAAGGACACAGAAACAGCCAAATCTATGGGGGCTCTAAAAGCAACAACTAGTAGAGGTTCCTTTCGTCCTTCCTCTTATAGGGACGCCTCCAAACCAACTGGCACAGAAAACACCTCTTCCACATACAAAAGCACTGCTCAAACTTCCCCTAGCAGAGGATATTTTAGAGGAGGGTGGTTCTAACAGCCGCAACTACCCCACCACAAAATGGTGACTTCCCTCCACTCCCCCCAGACCACTCCACTCCGGTCAGGGGAAGACTATCACAGTTCCTAGCTGTCTGGAATTCCATGACCACAGACAGGTGGATAAGACACATTATCCAGTATGGCTACTGCCTGGAACTTACCTCTACTTCCCCGCCCCCCCCCCCCCCTCACATACCTCCCAGACAACATCCAATGCCCACAGAACATCTGACGCTTCTTCTCAAGCAGGAGGTTCTCTCTCTCTTGCAAAACCATGAAATAGAACCGGTTCCCCATCACCAGCAAAATACACAGGTTTACTCCCTTTATTTCCTCATTTGCAAAAAGGATGGCACTCTCAGGCCAATATTAGACCTCAGACCATTAAACCTGTACATACAATCCGACCACTTCCACATGGTTACGTTACAACAGGTCCTCCCGCTGCTCCAATAAGGCACCTTCTTTGCCACTCTAGAACTCAAGGACGCCTACATCCACATTCCTATTCACCATGCTCACAGAAAATACCTACGGTTTGTACTGGACGGACAACATTACCAGTTCAAAGTCCTTCCATTTGGAGTCACAACAGCACCCAGAGTCTTTACAAAATGGCTCGCGGTGGTAACAACCCACTTAAGGAGGCAACACATTCATGTGTTTCCTTACCTAGACGACTGGCTCATAAAAGCCAAGTCACGCGCCAATTTTGTGCAAATCACAACACAATCCAGCTGCTACACAACTTAGGATTCACAATAAACATCACCAAGTCACATCTCCAGCCGTCCTACACCCAACAGTATCTAGGTGCAACAATAGATATTTCCAAAGCCCTTGCATACCCCAATCCAGCTAGGAAAGCCAGTATGCAAGCCCTCATAACAAAATTTCTGTAGCAACGCTCACTACCAGGGCGGGTGTTCATGCAGCTAATGTATCTTAATCGTTCCTTACGCAAGACTCCAAATGCGCCCACTACAGGAATGTCTGGTACAACAGTGGAACCAAGCTCAGGGTTAACTTACAGATCTGGTGTTGTTAGACAGCACACATATAACTCTTTGGAAAGATTTTTTGAGCTTCACCATTGCAAAGGGCGGCCTTTCTTGGACCCGGTTCTACAAATAGTGCTTACAGCGGACGCATCGCTCACCGGCTGGGGAGCTCCTCTCTTAAACCACACCATTCAAGGTTTGTGGACCCATCAACAGAAACTCCTTCATATCAATCACCTGGAGTTACTGGCCATATTTCTTGCCTTAAAATTATTTCATCTCCTAGGCAAAACTGTCCGCTCATTCCATTACTGGTGTGCAAGCTCAGACAACAGTCTCTCACAATGATCCTGGGGGCACCAACTTGGGCCCGACAACCATGGTTCACAACACTGCTGGAACTCGAAGTATTCCCACACCAAAAGTTGCACCTTTCTTCAAAGCTTCTCACACAGAACCATGGAGAGATAAGACATCCAGAACCAGCTTAACTAAACCTTGCAATCTGGCTCCTGAAGTCTTAGAGTTTGGTTACCTCAATCCCCCACCAGACTGCATGAGCGTCATTAGGGAAGATTTGTTGTTTATTGTAATAACAACGCCATCAATCCGCTAGATGCTTCAACACAAAACATTATTTGTTACCTCCTGCATTTACAAATATGTAATCTAGCATATACATCTATACGATTACATCTTGATGCTATAGCAGCTTACTCACAAAACAGACAACACTTGTAATTGTTTATGGTGCCTCCCATCAAAGCTTTCATGGAAGGCCTTAAAAGGATAATTCCTCCCAGAGTTCCACCCTCTCCAGTATGGAATCTAAACATTGTCCTAACAAGGCTCATGGGTCCCCCTTTTCAACCTTTGCATAAATGTGAGTTACAGTTCCTCATGTGGAAGGTAGCTTTCCTTGTGGCCACCACATCTCTCAGATGAGTAAGTGAACTCCAGGCATTAACCATACAGGAACCATTTTTGCAAATTAATCACAACAAAGTGGTTCTTAGGACAAACCCAAATTCTTACCTAAAGTCATTTCCACCTTTCACCTTAACCAGTCTGTTGAGCTCCCAGTATTCTTTCCTCAACCTGACTCAGTGGCTGAACGGGCTCGGGCTCTTCACACTCTTGACATCAAAAGAGCTATTCTTTACTACTTTGAAAGGACAACAAGTTTCAGGAAACCTAAACAACTTTTTGTAACTTTCTCACCACCACATAAGGGCAATCTTATATCAAAAGCTGGGATTGCCAGGTGGATCGTTAAATGCATTCAAATATGCAAAGCGTACATTATCCATTCCCCCTAGAGCGCCTTCCACACGCAAAATAGGGGCATCCATGGCATTCTTAGGAAACATCCCCATGGATGACATTTGTAGAGCCGCAACATGGTCTGCACCGCACACTTTCACAAAACACTGTTGTGTAGATGTGCTGGCAAAACAACAAGCTATTGTGGACCAGGCTGTACTAAGAACACTTTTTCAAACTGCTGCAACATATACATTTAGCTACCGCTAACGGGCTGACTGCTGCATAGTCTATGCAAAAGTATGCTATCTACAGCTCATCTGTCTCTAACGGAAAATGCTACTTACCAGTGCATCTGTTCTTGGCATGTAGAGCTGTAGATCTGCATACGCCCACCCACCTCCCCGGACACCTATATGTGTTGCTGTACTATCTTACTTGGATACATTACATATGGACATCACTTCTATTACTAACTAACTTCATCATCACCCTTTATGGCGAAAACAATCTGGAGATGGAGTCGATGCCCATGCGCACTACTAACCAAAGGAGGAGTCCCCTATCTCGAGACTACAAAGACTTCTACAATAACAAAGTGCAAATATCCGAGCCCAACACCAGATGGCGATCTATGCAAAAGTATGCGGATCTACAGCTCTACATGCCAAGAACAGATGCATACTGGTAAGTAGCATTTCTGATAGATACATCTGCCAGTGTATTCCTCACCTTGTGAATATCCCCTTGCGTCAGCAACATTCCGAAATTCTTTTTGTAGCTTCGCGCCGACGTGGACGACGTCACAGAGGCACGGCATCGCTCGCGACTCCGATGACGTCACTGACACCATAATAGGCCCACGCCGGCGTGATGACGTCAGTTCCCTTTTTTCCGCGTCGTCGACGCTAAAAGTTTCGGGGAATCTCTGTAGCTGTTGGTTACTTTGTTACTGTTTTCTCTATTTTCTTGCTTCTTTGTCTCATTGAAGATGTCGACTAAGAAGACCGGATTCAAGCCATGTAGAGAGTGCGGCGAAATGATGTCGATCACGGACCCGCACGAAGACTGTATCTGGTGCCTGAGTTCGGACCATGATGTCAATAGCTGTTCTTCGTGTAGGAAGATGAGTCCGAAGGCGCTTCGAGAGAGGGAGACTAAGCTTTTAATGGCGAAGTTAAGAGGAAGTAAAGATAAGAAGTCTTCGAGATCTCGTTCGAGAAGGGCGAGGTCAAGATCACGATCGGCGTCGCTTTCGAAGTAGTCATCCGGTCATGCTTCGAAGTCGAAAAAGAAGCATAAGAAGCGAAGACATGAATCTCTGCGTCACTCCGGTAAGGATTCGGACTCGAGACCGAAGTCTCCTAAGAGGAGGCATGAGAAGGATGTAGTGTCTCCATCACCAGAGGTCTTGGATCCAGAGGTGAGGCTTCGCCTTCCGAGTCGCAGGTTCAATCGCCGACTCCGGTTGTGAATCCGTCTCAGGCGCCGTCTCCGGCTCGAGAGGATGAGAGTCCCTTTGGATGAGGGTTCGATGAAACAACCACCTGTGGAAGAGGAGGCGAATCCGGAACCTTTGAAGGGTCAGTCTGTGGGTTATTACCCACCTTTCCCAGCTCCAGGTCAAGACCCTACTGCGTTTTTTAAGCGCTATGTATGGTGTCTATTCCAGAGCGTGGTACCCCTCTGGTGCACCTTCGGGTCCTATGGGTCCTCTGGCGTTTAATTTAGGAGTTCCCCACTCCTATGCTTCAGCTCCACCTTGGCATTACTCGGCGCCGCTGAGGTCGTCGCCGACGTCGCCGGCTCCGAGTCGACCTCGAGAACAGTGCCCTTTATGCCATTTATTACGGCTCCGCCGCCTTGGCATTACTCGGCACCGCCGAGGACGTCGCCGGCTCCGAGTCGACCTCGAGAACAGCGCCCTGGGCCTTTCGGATTCGATCTCGACGTCGATACCGGCTCCGTCGGAGTAGTTTACGGATCCAACGGCACAGCTGTTAAGAGAGATTCTGAAGGGATGCTCAGCGCCTCAACGAGGAGCAAAGATATAGAGAGGCTGAGGCTGAGATGGAAGGAGAGCTTCAGGGGGACTGTTTTCAAGATCTAGGAGAAGCTAGTGGTTTGGAACTTTCTCCAGAATGGGAGCTGCCATCTGTGTCTGATGCCCCATCAAAGGATGTTAGGCTATACCACATGGTCATGAGGAAGGCTGCAGAACTTTTAAATTTAACCTTGCCTACAGTGGAATATAAGTCCAATCTCTTGACTGAGGTTCTCCATTCCCCAAGTTCTGTTATTGAACCGTTGCTTCCCTTTAATGAAGCATTAACTGAACCTATTTTGGAGGTTTTGAGCAAGCCTCTTACTGCTCCTGCAGTGGCTAAAAGTGTTGCAAGGAGGTATAGAGTTGCACCTGGGAATCCAGAGCTTTTATCTTCGCATCCTTCGCCTGAAAGTCTGGTTATTCAGGCAGCCTGTTCAAAAAAGACTGTGGGTGCTTTCCCTCAAGTGCCTGGGGATAAGGAATCCAAGAAACAGAATCAGACTGTGAAGAAGTCTTTCTCATCAGCAAGTATGGCTTTAAAATCAACTAATGCCACTTGCCTTATGGGTAGATACATACATGCCCTGATGGATACTTTGCATTTGTTAGCTCCTAAAGTTCCTGATAACAACAGGAAGGATTTTAATGAAGTATTGGCTGATGTGCAGGCGGCTGCACGTCAAGTGATCCAGAGTGGACTTGACATCGCTGATTCAGTTGCTCGCATCATGGGAACTGCTGTTGCCTCCAGAAGGGCTGCCTGGCTGAAGTCATCAGACTTTTTGGCGGACGTTCAGGCTACGTTGTTGGATTTGCTTTTTGACGGTGTTGGTCATTTTGGTAAAAAAAGCTGATGCAGCCTTGGAAAGATTTAAGGACAGTAGGGCTACTGCCTAATCTTTGGAGCTGCAGACTAGAGGTTCATCTACCAAAAGGTTTAGAGGTTTTGGACGTTCTTCATTTCGTCCCTACCGTCAAGGTCAACAGCAGCAGCAACAACAGCTGAATCCACTGTATAAATCATACAGGGGTAGGCAAAGAGCTCGTCCACAAGGACGTCAAGCCTCCTCCTCCTCCACCTCTTCCAACCCCCTAGCCACAGAAATGCAGCCCTAGATCCGCCATTCCAGATCATGTGGGCCCAGTGGGGGGCCGGCTTACCCATTTTCTACAGGATTGGGAATCGGTTACATCATATCTGTGTGTTCTCAATCTCGTAGAAAATGGGTATGCTCTTCCCTTTCGGGAATTCCCTCCGAATTACCCTCCTTGCCAAGGTTTCTGCATGGAGGAACACCTGTTACTCGTGCAGGAGGAAGTCCAGACGTTGTTAAGAAAGGGTGCGATAGAGATGGTTCCAAAGCAGGAAAGGGATTAGGGATGCTACTCCCGGTATTTCCTGATTCCCAAGAATGATGGCAGACTTCGTCCAATCCTTGATCTTGAACCTATATCTAAAACAGGAGAAGTTCAAGATGCTCACCCTTGCACAGGTTCTTCAGGCGCTGATGAAAGAAGACTGGATGGTGTCAATAGACTTGCAGGATGCATATTTTCACATCCCTATCCTGCAGTCACACAGGAAGTATCTCCTTTTTACGGTGGGATCGCAACATTACCAGTTTGTGGTTCTACTGTTTGGTCTTACTACTGCGCCTCGAGTCTTCACCAAGGTGATACCTGTGGTGGCGGCACATCTCAGAAGATCGGGGATACCAGTTTTCCCGTATCCGGACGATTGGCTGATCAAAGCAGAGTCTCCAGAGAAGGTGCTCTATCATCTGCATGTGACAACTCAGTTGTTGTACAGGTTGGGTTTTTCGATAAATGTGCCCAAATCTCAACTTGTGCCCTCCCAGCGCAACCTGTTCATAGGTGTGGTACTGGATACAACTGTGTGTTGTGCATTCCCTCCTCTATAAAGGATTCGCACCATACAGGAGTTGATTCCTTTATTTCACAATGGAGCTGTCGTTCCTGTCCTGAAGGTCCTTCGCCTGCTCGGTCTGATGGCTTCCTGCATTCTGTTGGTCAACAATGCACGCTGGCACATGAGGGCACTCCAGTGGTGCCTCCGCAGGCAGTGGTATCAACACAACGGAGATCTCAAGGAGTCTGTGAGGATCTCCAGAGAAACTGCAGCGGATCTGTCTTGGTGGGGAGTGGAAGGCAACCTGTCTCAAGGGAAGCCTTTTGAACTGCCTCCAGCTGTGGCCAAAGTGATAACGGATGCATCCACTCTAGGGTGGGGTGCTCATCTGGGGGATCTTGAGGTCAAGGGTCTTTGGTCTCCAGAAGAAAGGTTGCTTCACATGAACCTTCTGGATTTGCGGTCTATATGTCTGGCGCTCAAGGCCTTCCTCCCTTCCCTACGCGGTCGGTCGGTTCAGGTCCTGACGGACAACACCATCGCGATCTGGTATGTCAACAAGCAGGGAGGAGTAGGGTCGCAGTGTCTCTGCAGAGAGGCTCTGCGTCTCTGGTCCTGGGTTCAGGATCATCAGATTTGTCTGATGGCAAATCATCTGGCCGGAGTTCTGAACGTGCGTGCTGACAGTCTCAGTTGGTAGTCCTCAGCCAACCACAAGTGGAGGCTTCATCCAGAGGTTGTTTGTCACGTCTTTCGGACATGGGGAACTCCTCAGGTGGACCTGTTCGCCACTCCCGAGAATGCTCACTGCCAGTCATTCTGCAGCCTCCAGTATCCGATGCAGGGAGCCTTGGGGGATGCGTTTCAGTTGAGTTGGGACTCGCAACCCCTTTATGCGTTTCCTCCCATACCCTTGATTCCTCGGGTACTGAGGAAGATTCTCCAAGACCGGGCCCAAGTTATATTGGTCGCCCCGGATTGGCCAATAAGGGTGTGGTACACAGATCTTCTCCACCTTTCCTTGTGCCCGCCGCTCCATCTCCCTTTCAAGACAGACCTCCTCTCTCAGATGGAGGGGCAGGTTCTACACCCCCACCTCCAGACCTTACACCTTCATGCCTGGAGATTAAACGGGGCAACCTGAATTCCTTTTCTCTCCCACATGATGCGGTGGATGTCATTCTTTCGGCCAGGCGTGACTCCACCAAATCAATCTTTTCATACAGATGGTCTAAATTTGTCACTTGGTGTGGAGAGAAATCTGTTGACCCTTTGAAGGCTCGTTTGTCTGATATTCTGCAGTTTGTTCTTTCTTTGACGCAGCAAGGGTTTGCTGTTGCCACAGTTAAGGGTTATCTTTCGGCTTTGTCGGCATTTCTCTGTTTGCCGGATTAGCCGTCATTGTTCAAATCTCCTGTGTTTTAAGATTTTTGAAGGGCCTTACAAATAAATTTCCTCCTACTCCCTTTATTGTGCCTCAATGGGACTTAAATCTGGTGCTTACTTTCCTGATGGGTTCTCCTTTCGAACCTTTGCACAAGTGTCCCATGAGACTTTTGTCTTTTAAGACGGTCTTCCTTGTTGCAATTACCTTGGCAAGGAGGGTAAGTGAGCTTCAAGCTCTTAGTTCAAAGCCCCCATTCTTGACCATTCATGCTGAACGAATGGTTCTTAGGACCAGGGCTGCTTTTCTGCCTAAGGTGGTAACTCCCTTCCATCTAGGACAGTCTATTACCCTTCCTACCTTCTATCCTCCCCCTCACACTTCCAAGGAGGAAGAGAGACTTCACCGCTTTGACCCGAAGAGGGCGGTGAGCTTTTACCTGGACCGGACAAGAGTTCAGGGTGGATCACCTGCTGTTTGTTGGATTTGCTGGTTGAATGAAGGAAAAGCTGTGCACAAGCGCACACTTTCAAGATGGATCATACTATGCATCAAGATCTGCTACTCCCTGGCAGGTAAGTAACCTCCAGAGGGTATTAGGGCTTATTCTACTAGAGCAAAGTCTTCAACATCTGCTTTGTCTAGGGGTGTGCCTGTTGAGGACATTTGTAGAGCTGCAACTTGGGCCTCCCTCCACACTTTTCCGAAGCATTACTGCTTGGATACCGAGGTAGGGAGGGATGGCCACTTTGCGCGTTCTGTCTGTTGTGGAGTCAGCATACCAGTAGTTGGGAGTGGGCGGAGCTAGGGGGTCAGAGGAAGAGGAGGAGCGGACTTAGGAAGGGGGCAGTTAGAGTAGGGACGGGGAACTGAACACACGTGCTAATAAAGAGCTAAGAGATAAGTCGGTGTCCGTGTTTGATTGATGTAGGACACGACAGCTGGCGACGAGGGTGGGATACAGCAGCAAGCCCACCCAGACGAGCCCCGTCCCGCGGCGTGGAGCGTCCAGAGCTCCGCTGCAACTGCGACCCTGAGGCGTCATGGGAGAAGCCTAGGAGTGACCCAGCAGACCCTGGAAGCGGGAAGAGCCGAGAGGAGAAGAAAGCGCAATGTGAAAGCGCCGAAGCGCCAGAAGAAAAAGCGCCGAGTGAAAGCGCTCCTGAAGCTCCGTGGTTGTGGAGCTAGCGCGATTGCGCGCCAAGAAGGTATTCAAATCTCACCCCCTGAAGCGTGAGTCCTAGCGAGGAACAGAAGTGCCCATCGGGAGCTTACCCCGGCGGCAACTGGCCTGAAGCTCGCCCTGCGTGTGGGGCTGGAGCGTGGAGCTAAAAGCGCCTACCGAGTGCCCACCTCGGCGGCCGATGCGCAAGTGAGAACGCCCACCGAGTGCCCACCTCGGCGGCGAACAGAGCGGAGCTCGCCCCTTGCCTGGAGGCTCGAGCGTGCCCACCGGAGCCCACCTGGCGGCAGTAGCCGTGAAGATCACCCCACGTGTGAGGGGTGGACAAGAAATAATCAAAAGCCAACCGGGAGCCCACTCCGGCGGCAAGGGACGAGGAAAAGACACTCCGGCGGCAAGGGACGAAGAAAAGAAGTCTCACCTGCAGCAGCTACTCTGGCGGTGGATCGCGGCTGAAAACGACGAGTGGTGAGTGGAAACTGCAGTCCCGAGTGAATGTGTGGCTCCGGTCGAAGGAACGAGCAGAGACGACCCAAATCTCGTTGAAAACGAGATTCCCGGCGGCCATCTTAGAGTCAGGCGTCTGAGAAGGACAACTCTGTGCAATACAACGGCGGCCATTTTAAAGTCAGGCACCGGGAAAGAAAACAAGCATTGGCAGAGTGGACCAAAATAAACATTGGCAACTGTAAGTGAAGCAAGCATTAGTGACTAACAAAACATACATTGACACATGCAAACAAACATTGGCAAATGCAAGTGAAGAATAAATAAACATTGGCAACTGTAAGTGGAGCAAGCATTAGTGACTGACAAAACAAACATTGACACATGCAAACAAACATTGGCAAATGCAAGTGAAGAATAAACAAACATTGGCAACTGTAAGTGAAACAAGCATTGGTGCCTGTAAGGACAAGTATTGGCCAAGAGTGAACAAGCATTGATACATGCAAACAAACAAGCAGTGGCACATGCAAGTAAACAAAATTGATCCACACAAATCGTCAAGCACTGACGCATGCAAAGCAACAAACGGAAACAAGCATTGGCAATGACCAAACAAACACTGGGGAAAACAAGTAAACAGGCACTGGTGCGTGCAATTAATCACACGTTGGTACGCGCAAGTCAACAAGCCTTGGTATGTGCAACTACACAAGCGCTGGTAAATGCAAAGCAGTAAGCGTGGACAACGGCACGTGGACAACACTGCACAAGTCTTGGCAACCAAACAAAAGAAGCACATGCTAACACGAGTGCATCAATTAACAAGCAAGAGCAACCACAAGAGTGACTCAACGAACAAGCATTGACAAAACAAAGGTCCGCACGGATGGAAATGCGAACAGTGAGATATGCAAGCGAATGTACAGTGGCGAATGTCATGAAGTAACGTGCGTCCATCAAACAGAGGAAGCAACGAACAAACATAAACAAAGACAAAGCATAAGGTGAGATATGCAAGCGAATGTACAGTGGCGAATGTCATGAAGTAACGTGCGTCCATCAAACAGAGGAAGCAACGAACAAACATAAACAAAGACAAAGCATAAGTGATTACAACGGAATCAGCAACGAGCACGAGCCAATGCGCGTGTGGGGTAGCCAATGAACACACACAACAAGCAAGTGAAATCCAACATTGTCACCAACCATGGACAAGTTCAGGGGTGTAATGTTGACCGAACGCCGAAGGACCAGTGAGCAAGCTCAAGCTAGAACAGAAACTGAAGCACCTGAAATCCGAGGAAAAGTGGACAGCACAAGGCCCCGCGTCTACGACCGATCAGGACCTCCTTCTCTCAGGGCGGGAGGAGACGTAACCCAATGTTTCAATCCACATCTTGAAGTATCGCCCCCAGTGGCACAGAGTGACGATTGGATTCAGGACCTCAAACGGCACTGGTGGCTGGAAGCATTGGACGATTTCTTGAAAGCCAACGGTGAGCAAAGAGAAAGAAAATGTCTAGTGTTACTCCTCCATCTGGTGGGTCCCGGGGGCCGATGCCCAATTAGAACATTTTCCAAGGAAGAAGCAGACACTTATGATAGACTCCAAGAGGAACTCTATGCCCATCTCAATGCACAGGCAGAGGTGGATCATAATCGCATGATCTTCAACACAGCACGGCAGGAACCAGGCGAACCGTTGCCGCATTTCATCATTCGGTTGCAAAGTCTGGTTCAAGGCTGCCATTTCAACACGTTTACGAATGAGGATGCTGTTCGGCTCCGAATAATTGAAGGCTGTGAAAACCCCGAAACAAGCCACAAGATACTTAGAGGACTTTGGTCGCTAAAAGAAATCATCAAGAAAGCTGAAATTGGGATGCACGTCCAAACAAGAGGCAAATTGAGGGATGCGCATCTGAGTACAAAACTTCGAAATACCTGGGAAGAGAGAACCCAGAATTCCAACAACCACAAAAAGAGAGAGAGAAAAGGCAGACCAGAGAAAAGACAAAAAAGACAGCGGAGGAGGCACAGTGACAAGGAATGCTCAGAGTCAGACTACTCAGCGTCTGGCCACTCGGAGAGAACCAAAGAATACTCGGAGTCAACCATCCAAAGAACAACTCCCCGGAATCATCCATCCTCCAGGAGTCCCTCAAGAAGTCAGTCACCGCACAACACACGTCACTCAACCATCCAAAGAACAACTCCCCGGAATCATCCATCCTCCAGGAGTCCCTCAAGAAGTCAGTCACCGCATAACACACGTCACTCTGATAGAGAGGGAGCGTCCAGTGGGACAGATTGCACTCCTGGACAAAATGACATTCTGCACAACCAGTGGGGGAGAAAGACAAACAATAGGAGGAGCGGCAGTGATCAAGACAGGAAATCGACGCCGGAACATCAATCACCAAGGAGCGAAGATGAGCCCGAGGAAACAGCTGGCAGAAGGATGCACCACCAACAGATCAGAGACACTAGATCACCAAACAAATGGGGAGGAGAACCAGATCACACAAGACGGACTGGTCCCGCACAACAACTACAAGCAAGAAAAGATCCATACAGTCATGGGCCTCAAAGCATCCCTGGGCCCCGCGACAACGTAGAAACAGAGCGTGGATGGGTAACATCAGACGAGAAGAACGAAGAGGCAAACGCCTGGGATCAAGCGCAAGGAACAAGCACGGAATCTTCAAACAATCTCCCAAATGAGACAACAGTGAAGATGTTACGACACAGACACACGAAGAAGCCTTGCAAAGGCAATTCCGAGACGGAAAGCAGCTCGTCACGGACTACCCGGTTCCGAAGACCACCTGGTAAGACATTCCCAAAGGAACACTCACAGAGGAGACTAACGGAGCACCCCTCTGATTCAGAGAGCATGTCGGTCCGATCCTTTGAGTCAGGAGAATCGTGGTCCCGACAACGACCACACGCAACATTCTTAAAGAAACATTCTCAGCGGGAAGTGAGTGAGGACCCCTCTGACTCAGATAGCATCTCGGTCCGATCCGTTGAGTCGACAGAGTCGTGGTCCCGACAACGGCCATGGCGCCAAGCACCTGAACACATCAGCGAACCAAGGGACACTTTTCCCGTTAAGAACAACGTGTCTAACACCAATGACAATGCACACTCGATTACTCCACCTGACAACCTGCCACATCGAGCACAGGCGCATTGCGACGCAAAGACTACACCGTCACCCCGGGTAGGGGCAGCAAGGTTGACTCGAAGGTCCTGGTCCCACAAAATGGAAACAGATATCGTGGCCAGTAGCACTCAAATAAAGACGGACCAACCAGTCGATCCGCAAAGGAAGTCGGGCACGCCCGGAGAGCCAAGTCATCATCAGACAAGAACGAAACACACAACTACCCAGCCGGTTCCAAGGCTTGCCTGGATCAGGCGCGAGCAGGAGTGGGAGAAGCAACCCGAGGCAACCAATCAATCTCCGAGTCATACCAAGATGGCCTCCCCAGGTCATACTCCACCGGCTGGCATCCCAGACTCAAAACAGGAAGACAGTGTTGGTCTCGACCTGACAAGGCAAAATGAAGCAAAAACACATACAGACACTTGGAAGGGAACTAAAGTAACATCCCCGTGGAAAAGAGGCCGAGCGTCACGTGAGCAAGAGTCACAATGGGGGACAGACTGCCGATATCAAACTGAGCTCACAGTAGGCACCCCAGACACTGAAGGCCCCATCCCTCCAGACATCCGCAACAGAGCTTGTCTAGTCAAAGACGAACTATTGGCGAACACTCATCACGACATACGTCCACCCCAGAGACTGATAGTGGAGATGGACTGAGAAGTCAGTTTGTTTGTTTGTTTTGTTACAAAGGGGGGAGATGTTGTGGAGTCAGCATACCAGTAGTTGGGAGTGGGCGGAGCTAGGGGGTCAGAGGAAGAGGAGGAGCGGACTTAGGAAGGGGGCAGTTAGAGTAGGGACGGGGAACTGAACACACGTGCTAATAAAGAGCTAAGAGATAAGTCGGTGTCCGTGTTTGATTGATGTAGGACACGACACTGTCCTCCAGGATTTTCTGGTATAGCAGAGTGACACCCTCCTCCGGGAGTGGGGACTGCTGTGGGACTCTATTCACAAGGTGAGGAATCCACTGGCAGATGTATCTATCAGAAGAACAAGTTACTTACCTTGAGTAACGCCTTTTCTGGTAGATACAGTATCTGCCTGTGGATTCCTCATATGCCCACCCGCCTCCCCGTTGTCCACTCAATTCAATTCATGAAGCTTTATTCTGTACATATATAATGACCATAAAAGCACATAAAATAAAACACATAAAATAACAATGTGCAAAATACAGATAAGGAGAATAGAATACAGCAGTAAATACTTTAAAATAACATACTTTTTCGGACATAAAAAGCCTGATTTAAAAAAGTAGCAGTATAAAAACAGACGTCGACAGATTCCAAATTAATTATTAAGTTCAATGCCTGTTTAACTGTACGTACGCCATATTTCATGAACATAGGTTTCAAATAGGCAATACGGAGGTTCATATACAGTTTACAGAATAATAAAAAGTGCAAGGTGCTCTGTTTAGATACGCCATCACACAGACACGGCCCTATCGGATGTTTTTTAAGGTTTGGTAGAGCCACCAAATGGTGAGCTATTCCAAATCTTAGTCTGGTTAGCACGTACTTATGGGATGGCCTGGTCACCATAACTAGATAAAAAGGGAAACCTTCAGTGATACCGTTGTCCACTCTTCTATACCTTATATAATGGCAATGATTTAATGTGTATATGTTTTTCTCAAAAGTAGTGTTTTATTCTACTTGAATTACTACATTGTCTTTACACTGCGTATGTTATCTTGTTTATTGTATACTGTGTATATATCTACTGTTGTCTGTTCGTCCGCGTGCCTCGAAGGCACGGAAAAAAGGACGGAACTGACGTCATCACGCCGGCGTGGGCCTATTATGGTGTCAGTGACGTCATCGGAGTCGCGAGCGATGCCGTGCCTCTGTGACGTCGTCCACGTCGGCGCGAAGCTCCAAAAAGAATTTCTGAATGTTGCTGACGCTAGGGGATATTCACAAGGTGAGGAATCCACAGGCAGATACTGTATCTAACAGAAAAAGAGTTACCGAAGGTAAGTAACTTGTTCTTTTCTTTCTAGCAAACGGTTGATAGTTTTAGCTGCAGAGTTATTGATGAGGATGTTGATTAATATGTGCCAGACGTGGGTATATGCATGATCCTGCTTGGCTACAAGCTTTTACAGCATTTGCAAAGTTTTCTGTTACATTAAAGGTGAGTATTTTTGTTTTTTTTTGTTTCGTGTTTCCATTGATTTGGGTACCTACTTTAGTTTTCTTATCCAAGTATAGTTCCAGTTATATGGCTTTTGTTTATAGTGTTTCGCTATTGAGTCACATAGCTCTTGAGAAGGTGTCACTTTGAAATGTATTTACTCTGCAATTCAGAAACTATTTTGCGTAGTTCTTTATTTTGGTTCTTGGCTTTTGAGAAGTAGATGTTGTAGTGACATTTTTGCCTTTTTTGTCAGCTTTGTAGATTCTGAAAAGCCCTTCGAGTGTGTCATTGTTGTGGAACTTATTCCAGATTCTTTCTTGTGTCCTTTTTAGTTAATTTTAGTGGTGACCGTCCTGCCACTTACAGGGTTAGTCTCGTG
Source organism: Lissotriton vulgaris (assembly GCF_964263255.1). Classification (NCBI taxonomy): domain Eukaryota; kingdom Metazoa; phylum Chordata; class Amphibia; order Caudata; family Salamandridae; genus Lissotriton; species Lissotriton vulgaris. The sequence continues at coordinate 880,505,734 of NC_141699.1, read as the reverse complement.
GCATGTTCCTCCCTCAAACCTTCCCATGTTGATATACAGCAGTAATTATTTATATTCATCTCTTCGCCCAAGCTTGTCCCATATCCTGTTCATCCTGTGTTCCCTCTGCCTTGCTTTTTCCGTCTGTAGATTTGTTGCAGTCCTAGCTTCTATTTGATCCTCTCTCATTCTAAGCCCACTGTTGGTAAACAAATGAAAACATTTAGTATACAATTTGTTCCTCTGCTTTTTTTGATTCAGAGTAGTAGAGCTTGTAGTGAGGGTAGGTGTGTGGGGTTTGGTAACTTAATATGTTGTCATTTACAGCTAAGGTGGTCCCACAGCAGATAACCCATACGTCTCCCCGTATCCAGTCTGACTATGCAGCTGATCGGAGCACTTTAATACCCATATCAGGACATCGTGCCTCTCCCAACCCGGTGGCTATGGAAAGTAGAAGTGAGAACCGGTAAGAGGGTTTTGGATATGGTTTCTTTTAATCAGACTGTTGGTAACATAATGCAATGCGACTCACTGGATACATTGTCAAAATTGTATTGATTATGAATAAATACTGAATTGCTGCCACAGGAAACTGCATACAGATTTGAGATTCCACTTAAAAGTAATACTTAGCCAAGAGATCTCTCTTCAGTTTTAGGTTCTGTGTACATCCTCAGCTCCGATACTGTTATGCTAGTAACTTTCCTAGTTCGGAAGTGCGTTGAAGAAGTGAGTTTTATCAGTTATCTTCTCAAATGCTCAAGGTACATTTATTCAGATATATTGACATTAGAAAGCATTGGATGAGCTCTTGATATTGGAGGGAATCAGTCTGACATCATTTGTGATGGCCTGTTCTTACCTTACCTTTTTTTATTTTTTACAGTCAGTCTGTGCCTGTCCAGTTCCAGTACTTTTTGCCCACCTATCCACCATCTGCATACCCGCTGTCTGCCCACACCTACACACCAATCACCAGTTCTGTGTCCACCATTCGACAATACCCTGGTGAGTGACAACATGGCTCGGAGTAAAGATATATATTATTAGTTAGAGCAATGTAGGTACAGATAGCAAACATTTCCTTATTTCTTACCTGTTAAAAATTATTATTTTAAGTGTATACCAACCCTTTTACTACGAGAAGAACATCATCGTCTAGAAATGTGGGAGTTTGTTTGTCCAAGGTTTCGTTTGGTGAATTGTTTCTCCAAGTGCTAACAATATGAATTGAAGGCCCCACCCTTGATTATTTTTAAAATGTTTCCTTTTCCCAGTTTCTGCTCAGGCACAGAATTCAGCCATCAATGCTCAAACTGGTGTTGGGGTGGCATCCACAGTCCACCTCAATCAGATGCAGTTGATGACAGTTGATACTTCTCATGCCCGGCATATCCAGGGAATCCAGCAGGCACCAATAAGCACACAGGGACTTCAGTCTGGACCAGTTGGCGCTCAGGGGATTCAGCCATCACAACTTAGTACGCAAGGAATCCAGCAGGCACCAATCGGGACACAAGGCCTCCACCCAGCTGCAGCAATGGGAACTCAAGGACTGCAGACGGCACAAATAGCATCCCAGCAATCACAAACAGAAGCAAAATCCTCAGGTTATTATTAAAATCACCCCTCTGTCAAATTAAGTAGCTCATCAAAAAGTGACGGTGCTGCAGTTTTTCAGTGAGTGGCAGTCGTCCGGTTTCCTGTGAATGGGAGAGCGTTAATTTAATGTCGCACTGCTCTGTTCAGCATTGGTTTGAATCCGGGATCTTTATCGGGGCGCCGCACCGCAATATCAGAGGTGCTGCTATTCACCTTCATGTGAAGGCTGAGAACTGTACTTGACCCCCTGTTCTTAAATCGAGGTTACTGTTGTATGGGATCGGGTAGCTTGACAGTGATGTCTGGAGCCTTATTAGTGAATGCAGAAGGCTGAGTTTAAGGAGCATTGATAGACTTGTCGGTAACATACAACCACTGGAATTGGGAATGAGCCACTATGTCAAAGCAATTTAGATGGGTGCAGGACTGGGAAGGCAAGTCAAGAATGACATTTTTCAGAAGTGTGTAGGGGCATATATGTGGTATGAGGGAGTAAATCATTGAAAGAGTACCATATGTGTTTCTTTGTTGAGTCAAAAGAGGTTCCGTGTCAAATTTGCTTATGGAGTGGGTTGATGGCAGGGGGGCTCCAATACTGAAGTAGAATTAACATGTTCTGTACTGGCAAAGCTATGATATGATCAAGAGGCTCTATGTTGGACTTGGCGTGGGGGGGGGGGGGGGGGGGTCAAGAAGGACGTGCCATGGCGAAGTAGTGCATAGGATTGTCTAGTACTGAAAAAGCAGAACGTGTGGGGGGGTTCTGTAAGTAATGCATGCAGTACCATACTTTTTATGGTATAGGGTGTCCTGTTTGCTTTGTTTTGTCCTCTAATTGCACTTAAATTTCCTCTTCAGCCGTAGTTCTGGCCGAGGGAGCTGCCATTGTTGCCAATCCTATGAGCAACATTGCATTCTCTACCACAGCACCCGCCATGGTACCATCCCACAACCAGACTGCTAGCAACAACTCCCCTGCCCAAGGATCCTCACCACGCCCCAGTATACTGCGCAAAAAACCTACAACTGATGGGTAAGTACTGACCTAGCTGGTCCATTATAATCCTTTTTTGGCATAAGCGCTTTTTAAAAAAAAAAAAAAAAAACCTTTTGTGGGCCTACCAAAAACTTAGTAAGCCTACAGCACGACCATTCGTTGCTTTTATTGCTGCTTGTTTTTTTTCAATTGCTTGCTATCCTCTTCTTGCGCCTGTTTCTTCCCTGGAGCATGTCTTCTTTACCATACTCTTGATTAGACGCATGTGTTACTCTCTCCTTTCTGTGCTGCTTTTCTCCTCCTCCATGGCTTTAAGTGGGCCGGGTTTCACCGGTGCTGAGCACATGCAGTTTTCTTTAAGGAGGACCTCAAAACTGGTCCTATTGGGCTAAGTTTTGTGCCCTGGCACAGGCGGACTATTTTTTCCGGACTGCAGTGACAGCAGGCACATCGATTTGCGCGTGCTCACACTGCTCACTAGTGGAGAATTACGGCATGACGTCATGCCAGGTGAGCGTTATGGTGGAAGGGAAATCCTTTAAAGAGAGTCATTTTCTCTCTGGATTTCCCTTCTGTTATTGAAACTCAGGAACAGCAACATTGTGTTCGAGGCATGTGGGCCGCTAAATTCATATCTTGTGCGTAGATCGCCGCCTAGTGTTGGGTCCGGATGATTGCACCTTGTTGTCCTTGAAGTATTACGAGATAGGTGGCTCCTCCCCTGGACTACAGTGCGCATGGGCATCACCGCCATCCTCAGATTGTTTTTTTCCGCCATTGGGTTCGGAATGTTATGAGACTCTAGTTCGGAACCTATAGGAAAAACTTGTTTTCTTCAGGCCAAAAGGCCTTCTTAAAGCGTCGGTATTGTACTTCGTTCGGTTCTGTTGACTTATCCGGTTCCCGGATACTTGAGCACGTGTGCTCCCAGCTTTTTAGGCCCGTTCGAAGATTGACATCGACGATGGAATTCCAGGCCCCGTTTAAACGTTGCCCAGTCTGTAACGCGAAGTATCCTCTCTGACGTGCACCCGGTGTGCAAAAGATGTCTGTCTCCAGACCACGACGAGGGGAGTTGCTTGGCCTGCTCGAGATTCTGGTCGGAAGAGGCGCCCGCTCTTCGACGGGAGTTGAGGCTACCGGCGCGGAAAACGTCGGATGTGGAGGATATCTTTGATGCTGGGGACGACTAGGGCCTTCTAGAGGAGGAACCGGAGCACTTCTCCGACCCGGCCTCCGGTCAAGAATCTTACTATGGTGAAGAGGTAGACGATGAGAACATCGAAGACGATGGGGCTGTCGAGGTAAGAGACGACGGTATGGCAATTGGAGCCGCAGAGGGCGGCTCCAGCGATGAGCACGACCCGGCCGAACCCTCGGGGGTCGAAAGTGACACTGTCTTGTCAAAGGCTCAGGTCGAAGCATCGCCGGAAGGCCTTAGCCAAGATCTTTCTGCTCATTCTACAGCCCCGCAAACTGGCCCGGCTAAGAATTTTTTCAGAGCCTTTGGTGGGTACGCCTTCGAAAACGAAACGGACTAAAGACAAATCGAAACTGAAACTGGTCAAACCAGGATTCGTTTCGCAAAGCCTTGCGCCATCAGATCATAAGAAGGCTCGGAGTGTCATTGTCCCTTCGGGGTCACAAACGGGTGCCAACCCAAAGATCGGCACAATCAAAAAGGTGCCAAAGGCCCAAGGAGACGGAACGGCGTTATCTAAGGCTGCCCTCGGGGGCGTGTACACTGAAGACAGACTTGAGTCACAGCCGCCCCTCAGCCCGAATTCATACAAGTTGATGCTGGTGAAGGTTCTCGAAGACAAGCACAAAATGGCCGCTTTGGAACGTGACGCATCAAGCCGCTGCCATTTTGGGAATCCCAGTGCAACTCCTGGCTCGAAGTTGGCGATGGCCAAGAAAAAGGCCAAACAGCCATCAGGACCTCCACCTATAGTTTTTGGACTGCCTCCGACTGCACGACCTAAAACTTCTAAGCCGGCACAGGGCAAAGACCCTGGTAAACTGATGTAAAAAATTAAGGGAACGACCGCCACTCCTGAAGGCGTCGTTTCCACTCCACCTTCTTCTGAAAAATCAAAGAAGTTGTACATTGACACTGCAACCGGAATACTCACCCTTTTCAAACGGAAGATCTTGCTGGAGAATCCAATGGAATCCTATCAAATTCCACCTAAAAGGAAAAGAGCCTCTGCTTCCTCGCCGGTTCTTTTCGAGCCCATCAGGGCTTATGGACAAGCATTTACACATTCCCCCACACGCACTGAGGATGGTGGGGGGGATGACCAGAATGACGAACAATTTAATTTTCCTGATGCATCTAACCAGGACGATTTGTAGGATGTGCTGGACGATCAAGGCCCGGCGGACACCCAGTCTTACCAAGTAAAGACAGCCCCCGCAGAGGATACTGCGGCCTTCAACGCTCTGATTGAAAGGGCGGCGTTGAACCACGATGTGGTGATGCATGCAGAACCAGTTGAGGAGGACTTTCTGTTTGATACCTTCTCTATGTCGGACAGATCAGTGAAGACGCTGCCGATGCTGAAGGGTGTCCTAAAACACGCCAATGACATTTTCAAGGACACAACCAGAGCACGGGTGGTGAACCCGCGTATTGAGAAGAAATACAGGCCTGCTCCTGTGGACCCTACGTATATAAGGGGTTAATTGCCATTGGACTCTTTGGTGGTCTCCAATGCCCGGAAGAGGGCGAACTCACAAACAAGTGGTGATGCTCCTCCCCCAGACAAAGAATCTAAAGTATTAGAAGCTTCTGGGAAGCGGGTTGCTGCACAGGCAGCTATAGTTGGAGAATAGCCAAGACACAGGCTCTACTGTCTAGATACGATAGGGCTCACTACGACACCCTAGAGCAATTGTTGCAACACCTGCCTAATGAATATAGAGAGGGGGCGGACATGTTGATTCAGGAGGGGAAACTGATATCAAACGCTTCTATTAAGTGTGCACTAGATTCAGCTGACACTGCAGCCAGGGCCATTAACACTAGTGTAATGCTAAGGAGGCAGACATGGTTACGAATTTCAGGGTTTAAGCCTGAAATTCAAACAAGCTTGCTCAACCACCCCGTTAACCCTGATTTTTTGTTTGGGCCTGACGTTGACACGATTCTTGAAAAGATCAAGAAAGACACCGAGACGGCTAAGTCTATGGGGGCCTTGCAGTCTCAACAGTTCAGAGGGGGTTCTTTTTGTTGCTCAAGTAGCAGAGGGCCGTCAAGAGGGCAAGCATCCCAGCAAACACAATACAATAAAAGTGGTGCGCAGACCACCTTTAACAAAAACAATTGAGGTGGGTACTGTGGTAACAGCACCAAAGGCAGAGGACGTGGAAATAATAACACCAGGTCCTCGGCAAATACCAAACAGTGACGTCTTGTCACTGCCCCTGGACCATGTAACACCGGTCGAGGGACGACTCCAGCAGTTCCTGCCGGTCTGGGAAGGCATTACTACAGACCGGTGGGTGAGGCAACTTATCCGGTACGGGTATTGTTTAGAACTAACATCCACTCCACACGACATACCCCCAAGACACCATCCTATGTCCGCAGAGCACATAAGCTTATTACAGCAGGAAGTGGCCAGCATGCTGCAAAAAGGGGCCATAGAACTGGTGCCTCTAGAGGAGCACGGAACAGGGGTGTACTCTCTCTACTTCTTAGTCCCAAAGAAGGACGAGTCTCTCAGTCCCATTCTGGAATTGCGGCCCTTGAATCTATACATCCTTTCAGAACATTTCCACATGCCGACTCTGCAGCAGGTCCTGCCATTGCTCAGTCAGGGGGATTTTCTGGCAACTCTGGATCTGAAGGATGCCTATTTCGATATACCCATACATCAGGCACACAGGAAATATCTCAGGTTCACCATACAAAACAAGCACTACCAGTTCAAGGTGCTACCTTTTGGGGTGACCACCGCTCCCAGGGTGTTCACAAAATGCTTGGCTACAGTGGCAGCACACCTTCGGAGACAACACATTCATGTCTACCCATACCTGGACGACTGGCTTGTGCAAGCAAAGTCGGCCCAGCAGTGCGCCAGCCACGTTTCCCGCACTATTCATCTCCTGCACAGTTTGGGATTCTCTCGAAACTATCCCAAGTCGCATCTTCAACCCGCTCAGGTACAGCAGTACCTGGGAGCGACGGTGGACACTGTGTCAGCCATAGCCCAGCCAAACTCTGTGCGAATCGACGGCATGCAGCTGCTGATTCAGACCACAACACTCACTACAGGCGTGAATGTTTCTGCAGTTGATAGGTATGATGGCCTCCTGCACGCGAGACTGCACATGCGTCCGCTCCAAGAGTGTTTGGCACGACAGTGGAATCAGGCTCAGGGACATTTGAAAGACCTAGTGTTGGTGAGCGGTCGTGCGTACAACTCTCTGCATTGGTGGAATCCACGCAACCTTTGCAAGGGACGACCGTTCCAAGAGCCTGTCCCACAAATAGTGCTCACGACGGACGCATCCCTCCTGGGGTGGGGGGCGCATCTCCTTCATTACACAGTGCAGGGTCTATGGTCGGATCAACAGAAGATGCACATCAATCTGCTCGAATTGATGGCGATCTTCATGGCAATGAAGGCTTTCAAGATACATCTGTGCAACAAGGTCGTGTTGATCCGGACAGACAACATGACGGCCATGTATTACATCCAGAAGCAGGGAGGTACTCACTCTCCACAGTTGTCCCACTTGGCACAGAGTATGTGGAAGTGGGCCATTCAGAGGAACATTTTCCTCATGGCGGAGCACCTCCTGGGCCAGAACAACCAGATGGCGGATCTGCTCAGCCGGCACTGTCATCAGGTGCACAAGTGGGAGATTAATCCATTGGTGCTGCAACCGTACTTTCAGCAGTGGGGTCGTCCAGACATCGACCTGTTCGCCACAAACGAGAATGCAAAATGCCCAAACTTCGCCGCCAGGTTCCCGCGGTCGCAGGGCAATGCGATATGGATGAACTGGTCAGGCAGAATTGCGTACGCTTTTCCGCCGGCCCCACTCATACCTCTGATGGCACGGAAACTCAGACAGCACTCGACTGTCATCCTGGTTGCTCCAACGTGGGCGAGGCAAGCATGGTACACCACGTTCCTAGAACTTTCCGTGGTGCCTCATCAAAGACTGCGTATTACACCCAGTCTTCTCACTCAGAGCCATGGCGAAGTTCAGCACCCAGATCCGCAACAGTTAAACCTTGCGATATGGCTCCTGAAGTCATAGAATTTGGGTATCTGAATCTGCCTCCTGATTGTATGGACATCTTTAAGGAGGCACGACGGCCTACCACTAGGGCCTGCTATGCTGCCAAATGGAAACGTTTTGTCATTTACTGTTCCAGCCGTGACATAAACCCGCTAGATGCATCGACACAGGACATTATTTGTTACCTGTTACATTTATACAGATGCAATCTGGCATACAGTTCTATACGTATTCATTTGGCGGCAATGGCGGCTTACTTACAGAACAGGCAATGCCTTTCACTGTTCAGAGTGCCAGCAATAAAAGCTTTTATGGAGGGACTCAAACGAGTCATTCTACCCAGAAGGCCACCTTCACCGGTCTGGAATCTTAATGTGGTTTTGACCAGACTGATGGGACCTCCTTTCGAACCTCTCCACTCATGTGAGATACAGTTCCTAACGTGGAAGGTTGCCTTCTTAGTAGCGATCACGTCGCTGAGACGGGTTAGCGAGCTGCAAGCCCTAACCATTCAAGAACCTTTTATACAGGTCCACGCAAATAGGGTAGTACTACGCACTAACCCTAAATTCATTCCCAAGGTGGTTTCTCAGTTCCACATTAATCAAACTATTGAACTGCCAGTTTTCTTTCCTAATCCAGACTCAGTGGCAGAAAGATTACTGCACACATTGGACGTCAAAAGAGCCCTCCTGTACTATATAGACAGGACGAAGGATTTCAGGAAGACTAAACAACTCTTTGTTGCTTTTTCACCACAGCACAAAGGCAAACCCATTTCAAAATCAGGTATAGCCAGGTGGATTGTTAAGTGTATTCAGATTTGTTATCAGAAGGCTAAACGCACACTAACAGTCCCCCCAAGAGCGCATTCAACACGCAAGCTAGGGGCATCCATGGCTTTGCTGGGTAACATTCCATTGGAGGACATATGTAGTGCAGCCACATGGAATAACATACATACATTCACCAAACACTACTGTGTTGATGTACATTCCAAGCAGCAAGCTGCTGTAGGTCAGGCTGTTCTAAAGTCCCTCTTTCAGGCAGCTGCAGCTGGCTCGGGCACCCACCGCTAAGGGAGAAACTGCTATTTAGTCTATGCACAAGATATGAATTTAGCGGCCCACATGCCTCGAACGGAATATGCTACTTACCAGTATGCATCTGTTCTTGGCATTTAGGGCCGCTAACATTCATATCCCCCGCCCATCCTCCCCGGTGCCTGTCGCAGCTGTAGCAGTCAGAATTATTTCTAGCATGGTATCGTATTGGACTCCATCTCTGCCACAATGGCGAAAAACAATCTGAGGATGGAGGTGATGCCCATGCGCACTGTAGTCCAGGGGAGGAGCCACCTATCTCGTGATACTTCGAAGTCTCTTCCAGGACAACAAGGTGCAATCATCCGGACCCAACACTAGGCGGCGAACTATGCACAAGATATGAATGTTAGCGGCCCTACATGCCAAGAACAGATGCATACTGGTAAGTAGCATATTCCTTACAATCTGTTTTATGTTCTGTTTTATATTCTGTTATCCGATTTATACAGTGCATGGCTGCCCCCGCAGCTGGGTGTCCCAGCGCTAAAACATAGGACTAGCATTGCAGGATGGAAAGCATAGGAGGTGTGGGATTAGTTCGGGAAAAGCCAGGTTTTAATGACCTTTCTGTAGGCCAGATAGTTATGGATACTTCTGATGAACATAGGTAGGGAGTTCCAGAGTGTTGACGCCAATGCTTTAAAAGAGCGACCCCCGGCTCTTGTTCTTTGACTCGGAGATGCATGCAAAGTGCAGATCCATTGAGCACAACGTGCGCCGCAGTGAATTTAGAAATATTTCTTAGCGGCGTCTGCCATCAAAGATCAATCAACAAAAAAGTAAGAAAAATGAAATGGTATCTGCATCAGTCTGTAGGTGTGATGCATGTGTACACGTCATAATGCATGTGAGCCTGCAGAAAAATGTGACCTTCAACTGCCAACACATAATTGCACCTTTTTCTCCCCTGAATGCTGCACACCATCAGCGAAAACCATTTTTTTTAACTGATGTTATACAGCATCTCTAAAAATCATTACAAAAGCCAACAGGTCTCAAAGCTAAGGGCTAGTGGCTTTGCCAAAGTTTGCTCTTGCTGTAATGGTCCTCTAACAATATTCCAGGTTTTGACCTAAATTGAGATAACCACTTGTCGTTATTGAAGCGTTGACTTACCAAATTTCTTTACACAACCACAAAAACTTGCGGAAAAGGCACTACACATCTTTAATATCAAAAGGGTCAGAATGTATTACGTGGGAAGTTCTTGTGCAGTTAGGCAAACTTAATAGTTATTTGTTGCCTGTGCTCACCTAGTCACTGGTCAAATGGGCTTGGTTATGCTATGCTGAGGCCAAACACACCCTACACTGTGTTCCCAGAGTGCATTCCATGTGAAAGAAAAGGCCAAAGTGTTTCTTCTAGGCAACATTGCACAAGCAGCAACTTTCTGAGCTGCAGCGTGGTCAGGCTAACTGTACTTAAAACTTAGTTCCACTTGTCACCAGGCTCTGCACGTAAGCCAGTGGATTAGGGAGTGGGGTAATGATTTACAGTTTATGCACAGCTTGTGGGTTTTAATTATTATAATACTTTTTTTTGGTGTCCTCATTTGGAATAAAAGGCAAGGTGCTCAGGCTAAGAAACACAGCAGAGTTTGGGATACTTATCTTTCTGGTCCAGAACCTCGTCCAGCATTTTGTAGGTGTTTCCTAGTGGCCCTGGTGCTCTCACTTTTTATTTTATTTTATTGTAATCATTGGACACTAGTTTCATAGTCCCTATAGTTATTTATATTAACCTGCACTGCCCGTTATAGCAGGTCTCGAAAGGCTTCCACCTCTACACTCTATTGCCAAAGTGTAGGAGAGTAGGGTCTGCTATCCTATGGTCACTCCAATTTTTGCTTTTTGCTTCACTGGTTTTCGACTTAATGTGGCTGTGGGCCTCCTAATCAGACCCACAGCCTGCTGGGTACATAACCAATTTGGTACTGGACACCTTGTCAGCCCCTAAACAGTGTACCATAGGTGCCAAGGGCATAGGTGCATCCAAGGCCTACCAGGGGCTGCAGCATAACTTTTGCCACCCCTGGCTGGTTCTTAAATTGACACAACTGGCTGATCACTCAGCTGGGGCAAGTTGGTGTAATCACCCCTTGCTTAGATATAGTATACCTATATCTAAACCTATATCTGGCACATATAAACCTATAAGTCACTCCTACGGCAGGCCTTATCAATCCTGGAGGCAGAGTGCGTGGTTTTACGTCAGATGGTGCTCTAGCATGAGCTGAGCCCGTCTGCAGCTGTCTGGAATAACACCCTTAGCTGTTCCGGGATAATGCCATACCATATACTCTTAAGTGCATTATAATCCATTGTGGTTATGTGCTAACTTTGGTTTGGCTTTATCAAAACATGTCGTGTAAGGTGTCATACGATTTGGAATACTATCCCCTCGACAGTCCTGTCGACGGGGATAGTATTCCACCCTTCTAGAGGGAGAAGACATGTTACTTTACTAAAACGCGGTTAATCCTAACCAGAGCCTCAGCGTCACAAAATGGATGCTACTGCCACCGACACAAGTCTGACCTCCTGCTGCTGACCAAAACTTGGCAGAGGAGGCCTGGACAAAGGGTTTCCTGTCGCAGGGAGGTGCTACACCACCCCAGACAGGAGATCGTGTATTGGGGCAGGGAGGGCTGAAAGAAACGAGACAGTGCCTGGGGCGCACAAGGCTTCCCCTTGCATAATCCGGTCAAACCGGTTCTGGGTCACACCAGCCCCAGTCCCAGCGCGACCCTGGACAAAGGGAAAGGGGTGTAACCACCACTTCCTGGGTCCCACCCATAGGAGGGACCTAGCAGGAGATCCAGCCCCCTAGATTGGTATAAGAATGGGAGCAGTGCCAAAGCACTCAGATTATCCTGACTGAAACTTATGAAACGAAACTCTGGACCCTCCAACATCCTCGACGTAGAAGACTGAAGAATCTCCCTTGTGGTCAAGGAGTGACCAACCTGTGCAAACAGGCACCATCCAGCACCTCGACGTTTGCTTTGTTGCAGTTCCCGCTGGAACTCGAGCGACAGAGTTCGACAAGACCCAGCGTGCCTGCCTTCTAACAGCCCGATCCAGTGTCCCTGCAGAGCTGAGACCCGTGGAGGCGACCTGAAGCGTGGGGCCCGCCATCTTGGAAAGACCACGAGCCGCTGACCGTGCAGCTCCCGAGGCACCCTCGAAGCTGTGTATTGGGGTTTGAGAAGCCCCAGCCCTGAGCCTCTCTTGCACCGAAGCTCACCCCTCTACACTCACCGAGTGCTGCGTGGGGCCCTTCTGCATCTTTTGGCTCAACGCGTTGGTCCGGTCGCTTGCCCGTTGGCTTGTGGCCCCAGTACCGACGAACCTTTGAATTTGAATTGTGAGTCTGGTTGCTCCAGACATGCCCTCGCTCCCCTGAAAAGGAGCACCCGCTCTGACCCTCCTGGTCCGAGTAAGAAGCAATCTTCGAATCCTGCGTGCGTTGCGCTTGCCAAGGTTTGTTTGATCCAATCTGGAAGCCGACACCGCCGACAGAGAGAGCCTGCGTGGGGCAGCTCGTGATCCACTCCTGGACATCCTCGGTGCCCCAGAGTCCACGTGGCAGCGGAGACAAGCTTCACGACATCGACCTGATTGCGCCCGACATTGCCTGGTTCCTTCCTGGTCACTTCTGAGTGACCCAGACTCTGTCCCCTCTGCTTTCAGATCTATATCTTTCCAGACTTCAGCATTGCTAGTCCCGACTGCTCCCAGCGATTCCCTAGGCCCTAGGTCTGACCACTGTTCAATTAGTGATACTTATACCACTATTTTAGTATATGGTTTGAGTGGCCCCCGGGCCTCATCCATAATTGTGCAACTTTTATATATTTAACTGTGCTTTTGTTTAAAAGCTTGTGCTTCTAGACTCATAAAGAGTATAGAGGATTATTCTAGTAATAAATACATATATTTTTATAATATATAACTTGTGTGGTGTCCTTTCATTTGATATTACAGGATTGTGATTGGTAAAACAGCTCGCTTAATACGACCTCTTGAGTTAAGCCTTTAAGGCTGCTTGTCTATGCTACCCTTAGGATAGTTTGTCTATAAGGTTGACTTACAACCAGACACCATAAGGGATTGTTTGGACTGATACAAGCTTTCCCCAAAATTGAAGACCTCATATATCAGGCCAACTTCTCACACAAAGTAACAACCGCTATCGAGCCAGCTGACTCGCTGAGCTAATATTGCCCATTCTTTAAACACTGGAGGGGCAGGTGACACCTATTTCATGAATATCTTCCTCCAGTCAAGTAAAACTAATTAAAATAAGTGTTGACTGTTTCTTCAGTAGTTTTTTTTCAAAGGCCCATCACCTTCTAAAATGCCAAAGATCACATGTGCATGGCTTACCTTAAATTCTCTTCCCATTTTGACCGATACAGCCTTACCCACTCCTTGCCAAAAGGGTTGGAGAACGGGGCACTACCAGAATATGTGGACATCATCTGCCCTCTCCAAACTGCAAGTAAGGCATAACTTCGACTCTCTACATCATAGGCTTGCTAGCCTCTTCGGAATCTAGTACGCCCTGTATACAAATTACTTTTTTGCTGAGGGATGCAGATTTTACTGAAGTCCAGAGAGTAGACTTAGATACTTTCGACAAAAGTAGAGTAGAAGTTGACCAAAGATGTCCCCATGTCCCCATGTCCCTGAGCATCGTGAGGCCTGAGCCCCCATGTGGATTCTGATAGACTGGCCTCGCAGTCCAACCCTGCAGTCTCTTTCTGACCGTACCGATCCCCATTAACTAACATTTGACATCTGATGCTATATTGCACTCGTCTGCCCCAATACCACCTGAGGTAACATGTTGCTGCTGCCTTTGACCTTGCCCCTTACTCATTTTAAGTGCGGGAGATTGGTCTCGTAAGTTGCTGTAAAGAACTATGCTGTATTTGTTTTCCTCCATGGGGTAACTTTGCCGCATCTGAAAATTGCAACAAGTGTTAGGTTTTAAAAACTACAAGGATTTCCATCTCAAAAGAACTTAGCTGATAGTAATGATTTTGGTGCCAAATATTATATATAAAGATACATGTTATTTTTAAAAATGTATGTGGATCTCCTTTGAGTCGTGTGCATCATTTATTGATGTGTGCATTTTAGGATGTCTAACACTCCTCTCTGATGAGCCTTTAGCTGTACGACTACACTGCCCTCTAAAAAAAGCTCCTACTTGGGATTTCTTGAGCATGCCCCTGTCCACTCATAAGGAAATACTTGGACTCTTTACACGCTATACCACTTTTTGGTTACCATATACAGAGTGCGCCTATTGCAGAATACCACACCATGAACTCAGTGTTCGAGGCATATGAGCTGCAGATTTTACACTTAGCATTAGATCACCACCTGGTGTTGGGCTCGGATGATTGCATGTTGTTGTCGTCTTGGAAGAAGTCTTTGTAGTCACGAGATAGGTGACTCCTCCCTTGGACGACAGTGCTCATAGGCATCAGCTCCATCTTTAGATTGTTTTTTTCTGCCACTGGGTTCGGATGCAACTTTTCCGCTCTGGTTCGAAAATCTACTTTTCAAAGACTTCGACGCTCAAAACTTCCTGAAAACAAACCTTAACTTCAATATACGTATAATCGACCTCATCACTTCGATTCCGGTCGTTGACGCGGGCTGTTGGGCCTACCCACGTGGTGAGGCCTACATCTCATGGAAAGGACATCATTCAAAAAATGCCCCGGGTGTGGAGCAAAATTTTCACTTAGCGACCATCACGAGATGTGTAACCTGTGTTTATCACCTGAACACGACGAGTCGAGCTGTACAGCTTGTGCGTCCTTTCGATCCAAGAAGACCATTCGAGATCGGAGGACCCGTCGACGCAACATGCAGAGGTGAGCTCTGGAACCGGTTGTTTTGCAGCGTGAATCTTTCTGGATTCACTATGCTGTGCATATTCCGCGGTCTTGTGGTTGGGTCCGGATTCGTAGTCTTTTCTTTGTTTTTTTTTGTCGCCCAAGTGGGCGTCGGCGTCACCCCTTCCTGGGTGTATTTCCGGTGACGTCGGCATGCTTCCTGCGGAAGCTCCCACCCTTGGGCGCCATCTTCAGATTCTTTTATCCGCGGTCGGGTCTGGATCGTTCCCATTTGGGCTCCAGACATTTTTGGAGAAAGTACTAGAAAAAGATCGAAATTGGAGAAGATATCGAAAGAAGAAGACTACGAGGGACTTCGCCGAACACTGCCCGGCGAAAGGAAGGAGAATTCACCGAGGACTTCGACGATCGTCGACGTTCGCGCGGCCAGGGAGGCCTAAACACTCGATGATGGACAACACGCCGTTCAAGTTCTGCCCTAACTGCCACCACAAGTTCGCGCAGAAAGACCAGCACCCGGTTTGCAACCTTTGCCTACCGGTAGAACATAGAAGCGAAGACTGCAACGCCTGCTCAGTCTTCGCCCAGAAGACCCTTCGTGTGAGGAGGAGCCAGAGGGTAGCGCACGCCACCCTCAAAGGAAAAGGCCCGACGCCATCGCTGTACGAGCTGGGGATGTCCTCGGAGGAAGAGGACAACGCTGCCGCCGAAGACGACAGCTACACGGTCGTAGAGACCGATTACACGAAGACATCTGATAAGGTAGGAGACTCGTCGTTCCCCAAGAGCACGAGAGACTCCGAGTCTCGAAAAAACGAGGGCAAGGCCCCGAAAGCGCAGACGCAGAGACACCTCACGTCCGCGGCTACCCACAGGCCCAGCGGATCCTCTGAGAAGGAGTCCCTGGCGCCGAGAGCTGCTGTGCAGCAGAAGTCGCCGAAGATCGTCCCCGAAAAGGACCGATCGACGTCGAGGGAGAAAGACCCTAAAGCTTCGATGCCGTGCAGGGACCCGAAACCCAGTTCGACGTCCAAGGCCTCGATGCCGAAGCTCTCGCAGCCGAGCCAGGCGCCGAAGAGAGTGGCCGAACAATCCGGTGCGGACAACGCGGCCGAGATGGAAACGAAAAAACGGCGACTAGAAGCCGAAATGGAAAACATCTTGCAGCGGAAAAAGGATTTTGACGCCAAGATAAGAGCCTTCACGATTCCCCACAAGACCAAGCCACCCATGCGGGAAATGGTCGAGGAGGAAGAGGAACAGGTCGAGGAACATGAGCCTGGCACCGAAATGGTCGACGACCAGGATGAGGACGAGAATCCCTACGAGGCTTACAGCTATGAGGAGGAAGAGGACAGCCGGTTGGACGCCGAGTCGGCCACCTCTGACCCGCAGGAGGAGGATTACCTGGATGTCGACACCGAAAGCCCAGAAGAGGCGGTCGACACATACCCCTCAAGGCCATCGCCGCCAGACGACATCGGGGCTTACAACTCGGTGATAAGGTTGGCGGCAACAGCTTTCAAGCTCAAGCTCGACGAGGAGAAGCAGAAAGCGGACTTTCTCCTCGAGACATTACTCCCCAAGCAAACAAGGAGCCAGTATCTACCTATGCTCAACAGCGTCTTGGCGCAGGGGATGGAAGCATTCACGGAGCCCACTACATGCAAGGCAGTCACTCCCAGAACCGAAAAAAAGTACAAACATTCATCGAAGGACCCAGCCTACATTCGAGCCGTGGTCTCAGCTGACTCCATCATCACAGCCACAGCAAGAAAGGAGGCTAACGTGGCCACCACTTCTGGACCTCCTCCTGATAAGGAGAGCAAGAGGATGGACTTAGTGGGCAGACGGATCGAACGGAATGCCGCGACCCAATGGCGCATGGCTAATTCCAATGCCCTCATAAACAGGCACATGTACAAGATCATGGAAGAGCTAGGAAAACTGAAAAAGACCTACCCCAGGAGGCCAGGCAGAACGCCGAGAAACTGGTGGAAGAAGGGAAGAATGCGGCAAATTGTTGCCTCAAGACGGCCCTGGATGGTGCAGACACCTCCAGCAGGCTCATGATGATGGGTGTCACGGAAAGAAGACACGCATGGCTCAGAATCTCTGGCTTTAAGCCTGAAGTGCAACACAGCATCTTGAACACTCCGTTCAACGGCGAGACGCTGTTCTCAACAACAGTTGACGAAAAACTCAGTCAACTGAAGAAAGACAATGAAACTGCACGATCCATGGGAGCTTTGCAGTTCAGAGGCAACAAAAGGGGCAGCCAGTCACGGAGGCCCGGCGGAAGAGGTGGAAACCAGCCAGGTACTTCACACCAGGCTTTCCAACAGACGCACCAGGCTGACTCGCAGGCGCAACAGAGTCAACAGAAGCAGTCCTGGCAGTACCAGTCAAGGGGCCAGTCCTTTCGAGGGAGAGGAAATAGACGTGGACAGCGTAAAAGAGGGGGCCGGCAGCCCGCCTCTAAATGACTTCAGAAACACCCGTGTGCCCGCCCACAGAAAGGACCCCAGGGGGCAGCACGTACAAAGGGGTCAGGACACAATGGACAACTACCACCACGTAACACCAGTGGGTGGAAGATTAAGACTCTATCTCCAGGAATGGAGAGAGATCACATCAGACAAATGGATTCTAAACATCATCCAATACGGGTACTGCTTGGAATTGGAAGGAAGACCAACAAGCAGGAGACCAAAGCGAAAGCCACTAACAAACAAACAGCTACAGCGGCTTCAGGAAGAAGCGAGAGAGCTCCTCCAAAAGAAGGCCATCGAACGGGTTCCCTTCAAAGAAAGAAACAAGGGAATATACTCAACGTATTTCCTCGTGCCAAAGGTCGACGAGACGATGAGACCCATTCTGGACCTCCAGGTTCCTGAACACATTCATAAGAACACAAAAATTCAAAATGACCTCCCTGCAGGAGGTGCTACCGCAATTGCAGATTGGGGACTTCATGGTCACGATAGACCTCAAGGACGCCTATCTGCACATACCAATGAACGTAAAGCACAAACATATGCTCAGGTTCATGGTCGGAGACAGCCACTACCAATTCACGACACTAGCCTTCGGTCTAAAATCAGCACCGAGGGTCTTCACGAAGTGCCTCGCGGCAGTCGCAGCGCACCTACGAAGGAGGGGGATACACGTATATCCTTACCTGGACGACTGGCTAGTGAAAGCAGACTCGTACCAGAAATGCAAGAAGGATGCACATACAGTGACGAGAACACTGATAAACCTGGGGTTTTCCATCCATTGGAAAAAATCATCAATGGAGCCGGAACAAGTGAAGATCTTCTTGGGGGCACAGATCAACACTTTGCAGGGCAGAGTGTTCCGCAGCAACAAGAGAGCAGAGGCCCTGGTGAGGGAAGCTCGCCTCTACCGGAAGGGACAAGCTCGGACAGTGAGGACTGCGAGCAAGATCTTGGGGATGATGGCATCATGCATCCACCTGGTACCAAACGTACGCCTACACATGAGACCCATCCAAGAATGGCTCCAGGAACAATGGTCACAAGCTTCAGGGAGTTGGGAGGATCTAGTGGTTGTGACGCACGCAGTGCAGAAGGAAATGACATGGTGGACCATGGAGAACATAGCAAAGGGAAAGCCTCTTACACCTCCAACACCAACAGTGACCATCACCACAGACGCATCCATGATGGGATGGGGCTCTCACATGGAAGAGCTCAAAGTCCGCCTTCGGGGCCCAGTCGAGACATTGCTTCGAAAGCTCCGCCATCGAGCCCGGCTCTGAAGAAAATATTAAAGCCTTCCGGTAGCTCCTTACCGAGCAAACGCACGTGCTGATACGACCAGCTCCCTCTGCACCGAAACCGAAAGATGTCCCGGTTCCGAAATAGAACCAGAAACAGTTGACTCCTACAGACAATACGTCACCGAAACCAATGAAGCCTGCTTACACCCCAAAATCTTCGGTGCCGAAACCCACAAAACCTGTTTCCGATGCCTCCAAGCCTTCGAACCAGGCCTCGACTCCGAAAACAATACCTTTGGTGCCGAAAACTACACCACAGGACTATACAACAACTCCTAAGGCTAAAGACAAACAAAAACCAGGCCCGAGCTGAAAAAATCAGCGCCAAAAGCAATTTCTCAAGAAGAGCTTTTTAGACCTGATCCTTTGCAAAAGAGGATATACATAGACCCAGAGACAGGACATGTTTCCACCACATCACACAGGAAGAGGAAGTCCGATACAGCACCTACACCTCCAGTGCCTGTCAAGAAGGAGGACTCTGCCACATCTTCTATGCACTCTTCTTCTCCTGTATCTCCTTCTCTCCCTTAAAACATTTCACCTTAAAATTCTCCTCTTCATTCTCCACAACATACACCTCCTCAGGATGATGATGATGATCAGTATAGCATGGCGGGGGAGGGGAAGACCCAGATAAACCTTTTCCCTACCCAACAGGTTCACCAGACTGGGAGTATCCAAACCCACAGGATATACCAGATATTCCTGACCCACATATATATCCATCTAAACCTTCTCCTCCAGAAGACAATATTGGGTTTGGACACTTAGTTAATAGGGCTGCCATCTCTATCACAATGTCACCATGCATTCAGATGAGGCAGAAGAAGATTTTTTACTAGACACCTTTGAACAATCCCAACAATCTGTGCAAATACTGCCAATGATTAAAGGAGTCATGAACCCCATGCATGCGGTGCATTTTCCCGCTGTGTGCTGAAGAATGCAGGATTGCATTGTTTCATGACGAGCTCAGCTCACCCAGACAGCGTCCAATGTCCAAAAAACATCTAACGCTGCTCCAACAAGAGGTTCTCTCATTGCTACAAAAAAATGCAATAGAGCTAGTTCCATTACAACATCAAGGAACAGGGGTCTACTCACTCTACTTCCTAATACCCAAATAGGATGGGACACTAAGGCCAATTCTAGATTTAAGGACTCTCAATCTGTATATATCTCAATCTGTATATACAATCAGATCATTTTCACATGGTCACTTTACAACAAGTGCACATCTGCTCCACCACACAACTCAGGGAAGAAGGACCGCTCAACAAATGGTGCTGCACATCTACCACCTAGAGTTGCTAGCAATTTTCCAAGCACTAAAGTCCTTCCAAGTACACATACAGAGCAGGGCGGTCTTAATCCGGACGGACAACATGACAGCCATGTACTACATACAGAAACAAGGAGGCACACATTCCCTGGAACTGTCCCAGCTCGCACAAAACATTTGGAGATAGGCCATTCCACGAAACATATATCTGCTTGCAGGACACCTTCCAGGATTTCACAATCAGATAGCCGATCTGTTAAGTCGACAGACACAACAGATTCACGAATGGGAACTACTTCTGGAAGTTCTTCAACCATCCTGTCACAAGTGGGGTCATCCAGACATAGACCTGTTTGCCACACACGAAAACGCAAAATGCCCAACCTTCGCTGCCAGGTTTCCACACCTGTTGTCCAAGGGCAATGCGATATGGATGAACTGGTCAGGCAGATTTGCGTACTTTTCCGCCAACCCCGCTAATACCACTAGTGGTACAAAAGCTCAGACAACAGTCTCTCAAACAGATCCTGGTAGCTCCATATGGGCGCGCCAACCGTGGTTCACCACACTGCTGGAACTCTCTCTAGTTCCACACCAAAAACTCTGATACCATCTATGCTAACGCAGAACCATGGAGACATCGGGCATCCAGATCCAAGTCAACTGAATCTGGCGATCTGGCTCCTGATGTCTTAGAGTTTGGTCACCTTAACCTGCCACCAGACTGTATGAATATTATTAAAGAAGCCAGAAGACCTACTACTAGAGCTTGCTATGCTGCTAAATGGAGAATATTTGCTATTTACTGCAATAATAATCAGTGTTCTTACCAAGCTCACGGGACCCCCTTTTGAGCCTTTGCACAAATGTAAACTACAATTTCTCACATAGAAAACAGCTTTCCTTGTTGCTATGACCTCTCTTAGAAGAGTTAGTGAGATTCAAGCTTTCACTATACAAGAACCTTTCTTACAATTACACCGTAACAAAGTGGTTCTAAGAACTAATCCTAAATTCCTTCCTAAAGTAATTACTCCTTTTCATTTAAACCAATCTGTTGAGTTATCAGTGTTTTTCAAAACCCAGACTCAGTAGCAGAAAGAGCTTTACGCACACTAGATGTCAAAAGAGCTCTCCCCTATTACATAGATAGGACCAAGTCCTTTTGTAAGACAAAGCAACTGTTTGTAGCCTTCTCTCCACCACATAAAGGCAATCAGATTTCTAACCTCTTAAGTGCTGCTGACGGCCAACGGTCGTCACGAGCGCTACCTCCCCAGTGCTGCGCACGTCCATTGGACGTCCATTCAGCACTAGTTCCAATGGACAGCGCAGCACTGGGGAGGGATATTTACACGCAGCTAAGGTGCTAAATCAGGAATTGCAAGGTGGATTGTTAAATGTATACAAATATACTATCACAAAGCAAAGCACACATTAACAGTTCCTCCTAGAGCTCATTCTACACGCAAACTAGGAGCCTCCATTGCTTTCTTAGGAAACATTCCTTTAGAAGACCTCTGCAAGGCAGCAACATGGTCTGCAACACATACATTCACTAAACACCTTTGTGTTGATGTGCAAGCAAAGCAGCAAGCTGCAGTAGGCCAAGCTGCCCTTAAAACTCTTTCAAACTACTGCAACAGATACAGGTGACCACCACTAGGGGAGACACTGCTGCACAATTGATGCCAAGTATACAATCTGCAGCTCATATGCCTCGAACGGAAAATGCTACCTACCAGTATCCATCTGTTCTTGGCATGTAGAGCTGCAGAGATGTACACCCCTCCCCGGGACCTGTATCTGTTCCAGTTTTATCTTAATTAGATATACACACATGGACATCCTTTCTTCTTTCTACTAACTCAATCATTTCCCATCATGGCGAAAAACAATCGAAGGATGGAGCCGATGCCCATGCGCACTATCGTCCAAGGGAGGACTCGCCTATCTCGTGACTACTAAGACTTCTTCCAAGACGACAACAACATGCAATCATCCGAGCCCAACACCATGTGGCGATCTAATGCTAAGAGTACAACTCTGCAGCTCTACATGCCAAGAACAGATGCATACTGGTAAGTAGCATTTTCCTTTCTGCTGATTCACCTGGTATCCATAGACCCTCATTCAGAGTTTGCAGGATAACCAAAAAAGAGCTTGCATGATCTTTTTCCACGAATAACTGGCGATATATTGCTTGGAGGGGCTCTGGGTTATCGATATTTGGACCATAATATCCTAAAAATGTCTACCACACTCTATATATGTGAATATTTGCTATTCACCGCCGACCTACTGGATCCGCAACAATTCTCCATAGTTGCCAGAGATGAACTCTTAGTCTAAATAGCTACTCCCTTTACGCAGCAGGAATGATTAGTACACGCAAAGTGGCTAACCCATCTTTGTTTCTTTAAAATACTCTTCCAATCTGTTTGCAATATATGTCTCCGGTAGTATTATTACACCATTAGGTGACTGTCTTAAGTATTCTAAGATTTTCCTCCTCCTACTACACTCTATAAAGCCATTTACATTCTGTTCGAACACTTTAAAGTGAAAATCTTATTGGTATCTATCATTGCATTCCTGGGGATTCTGGTTCACTCAGGTTTAACCCCTTCACTCCACAAGCTTCTTGCCACTGTTGTCAGAAGCTGGCTCTGTATATACTGTACCAAAGTGAGGTATAGTGTGGACAGAGTCCAGTGGAACCTCAAAGGTTAAGCAGAGGTAAAAGTAGATAGCACCTTGCTCTCTATTTGTGGTAGTGTGGTCGAGCAGTAAGTCTGTATCAGAGGGTAGAAAGTCGAGTAGGTTACTTCACAGATTACTTTTCTCACACAGTGCAGTATACCTGGACACTGAACTGAGACATTTCCTGTAAACCGGTAAGTAAAGGCATTTTTTGTTATTTAGTTATAGTATTAAAGGATTTCTTAGATTTTCCAACTCCACACTTTTCACAGAAAAACAGTCAATGTTATCCTATAGAGGAAAATAGGGTTATCGGTTCAAAGGTAAGTATTCGGTTGTGGGAGTTGGTATTTTGGGGGTAGACTCAGGGGTACCCCAGGGTCAAGGATGCACTCTTATTGCACCCTTAGCGGCACTAGGGCGGCCAGGTGCAGAGTGCTGAAGCCCAATGTTATCCAGTGGGGATAGGGGGCCTCCTGTTGGTGGCAGCTTACAAGGAGGCCCTAGAGTTGTGGGAGCAAAGCTTCTGGACTTAAGCTCAGGGCAAATGGGGGTTCAAGCCAGCACAAAAGGTTCGCCCTCAGCGGCACTAGGGTGGCTGGGTGCAGAGTGCTGTTTTGTCGTCGGGCCCCCTGTAGCTTTAAATGGGGAGTCTCCGGTTTGCAAACACACTGCAGGCTTGGGGACGGACATCTTCTGGGTGTGACCACCACTTGAAGAGGTAAGTTGGGATCCTGGGGGTTTGTTAGGCACAGTCGATTGGGCCACCCAAGGCCGCGGGGCGTCTGGTGCAGGGGTGCCTTTTAGGGTCGGATTTTCTTACCTGCTCCTGGTTGCAGTTGGGGGGACCTTCCGGTTTAAGGCTGCAGGAGTCCGCTTGAGGCAGGTCAGGGGTAACCGGATCCCGGGGCAGGATCGCTGGGGAGACCTCTTGGTGTTGTGACACTCGAACTCAGGCACTACCGACCCATTTCCCTCCTCCCATTCCCGGCCAAAGTCATTGAGAAAGCCGTCAACAAACAACTCGCCGCCTTCCTTGAATCCAACAAATCCCTCGACCCATCTCAATCCGGGTTTCGAGCCAAACACAGCACCGAAACCGCCCTCATTGCAGCGACTGACGACATCTGAACACTACTGGATAACGGAGAAACAGTGGCCCTCATTCTACTCGACCTCTCCGCCGCTTTCGACATAGTCTGCCACAGCACCATTATACAACGCCTCAGCAACATCGGAATACAAGGAAAAGCCTTGGACTGGATCACCTCATTCCTCGCTGGGAGAACCCAAAGAGTCTGACTCCCCCCGTTCAATTCTGAAGCCACTGAAGTCATCTGTGGCGTACCACAAGGATCTTCACTCAGTCCCACCCTCTTCAATGTATACATGAGCCCACTCGCCTCCATCGCGCGTCAACACAACCTCAACATCATCTCGTACGCCAACGACACCCAGCTAATACTTTCCCTCACCAAAGACCCTAACACCGCCAAAACCAATCTTCACGAAGGCATGAAAGAAGTAGTCGAATGGATGAAACATAGCCGCCTAAAACTCAACTCAGACAAAACGGAGGTGCTCATCCTAGGATTTTCCCCCTCTGCCTGGGACGACTCTTGGTGGCCCTCCGCTCTGGGCACAGCACCCACGCCCACAGACCACGCACGTAACCTTGGCTTCATCCTAGACTCCTCTCTCTCGATGTCCAGACAAGTCAACGCAGTCTCATCCTCCTGCTTCAACGTTCTTCGCATTCTCAAAAAGATTTTCCGTTGGATCCCCCTCGAGACAAGAAAGACTGTCACCCACGCACTGGTCACTAGTCGACTGGATTATGGTAACACACTATACGCCGGAATCTCAGCAAAATTACAGAAAAAACTCCAACGCATCCAAAACGCATCAGCGAGACTCATATTAGACATCCCTCGCCAAGATCACATCAACGGAAACCTAAAAGACCTCCACTGGCTTCCCGTCAACAAAAGAATTATATTCCGCTTTCTCACCCACGCACACAAGGCCCTCTACAATCTAGGACCCGAATGCCTCAACATTCGACTGTCCTTCTACAATCCCACCCGCCAACTAAGATCGTCCAATCAAGCCCTCGCCGCTGTCCCGCGCATCCGAAAATCCACCACGGGTGGCAGATCCTTCTCCTTCCTTGCTGCCAAGACCTGGAACTCACTCCCCACTCATCTCCGCCTTACTCAAAAACACATCTCCTTCAGAAAAGAACTTAAAACCTGGCTATTCGACAAATAATGAACCCCTTACCCAAGCGCCTTGAGACCCTCTGGGTGAGCAGTGCGCTATACAAATACCCGAACTTGAACTTTACTGGACCTGGAGTCTGTGGGTGAACAAAACGGGGGTTCACAGAAGACAGAGTCTTTTCTTTAGATGGCAGGGCAGGTCCCCTGGGTTCATGAGGCTGCTGGCTGCAGGACACACCAGGTTCGAGTTGGCGACAGGCTGGTAGGGCTGGGGCAAGTCAGTGGGCATCCTCCTCCTCCTCCTCTTAGCTTTGGCACGGCTGTTCAGTCCTTCTCCTTTTCTTCTAGTTTCGTGTCTGAGGAAGCAAGGTTCAAGGGTGCCCCTAAATACTAGATCTAGGGGTGTTACAGGTAGGTAAAAGGTTGGGACTAATGGGGCCCTTCATTGGGGTGGGTACACCCCCTAATATGCCACCCTCCATTGGGAGGGGGGCATATGCCTCACCCTGGTTGCCTGGGTCCCCCCAGCTGCAAGATTGCGGGGACTGGGACTTGTGCTTCACCTCGCCTCCCCTCCCCCACCTGAGGGGTAGAGTTGGCAGAGGTGGGCTCACCTCCCTTCCTCACTTGGTTTTCCCGCAGATTTTCCCGCCCAAAGTGGGGGTCAGAACCGGTGGGGACCAGTTGCTGAAGTCAGCGAAAAGCCTGGGGAAGCTCACAAAAGCGGCAAGCCTTTGAAGCTTCCCCTTCGTGGACCCTGCCCATCCTGGGGAAGGAGCTTTGGCACCTCGTCCCAGGATGTGCATTGTTTTAGGCCCCCGAGAGCAGCAGGCTCTCTACTCAGGGGTCTAGAATCAAGTCTAGTGGTTGCAGCTGAAAGCAGCCACTCAGGCTGGACACCAGTGGTAGATCATTTTTCAGAGGGCATCTCTAAGATGCCCTCTGTGTGCATTTTTCATTAAATCCAACACTGGCATCAGTGTAGGTTTAATGTGCTGAGAAGTTTGATACCAATCTTCTCAGTTTTCGGTGCAGCCATTATGGTACTGTGGAGTTTGTAATGACGAACTTCCAGCACTGTATACTCTAAATGACAGCACTGCACTTACAATGTCTAGGAATGGACTTAGACGCTGTAGGGGTACATGCTCATGCAACTGTACCCTCACTACTGGCATAGTGCACCCAGCTAGAGGGGTGACTGATCAATGCCAGGGCAGTGGGTTGTAGGCATGGCACATGGGAATGTGCTTTGTGGACTCTTTACTTTGTTCTGCACTAAAACCTGCAGCCTGCAAATGCAGTGTGTCTGTTAAGGGCCTGGGCCCTAAGGGTGGCACAATAAGTGCTGCAGCCCTTCGAGGCCATCCCTGGTCACAGGGCCCTGCGTACCTGTGGTGACATTTACCAGGGTCTGACCTGAGGCCAGAGAGTGCCAATTGGGTTTGGTCTCTAGTGCAGTTTTTGGGAAAGAATATAGGCCCTGGGTACCCGATTGGCAGGGGCCCAGGGCACACTCAGTCAAAGCTCATCAGCATTTTAGCAAAAAGTGGGGGCAACCATGCAGAACGGGGTCACTTTCTCACAACTGTTTCTCACAACTGTTTACTGCAGATTGGGACCCTTTTTTCTTCCCCACCCATCGCCTTGCTGTGTCTGAACCAAACCAACCCTGCCCAGGGAACCCTACCGAAATCCAGTTTGGGTATTCTTACTTTAAACAGTTGAACCCTCTTCCCTCTGGTGTTTAGTTCTATTTCTCATGCACTTTTATCTGTTTCACTACATTCTCAACCTGCTTAAGCTTTTTTATGCTGTGCATTTTGTTACTCCACATGATTTTAAAAGTTGCAGGAAACTCCAGCTGGGCAGTTGTGTAGCAAGCTGGCTCTGTATATACAGTACCAACGTATGGTATAGTGTCCAGAAAGTCCAGGGGAACCCCAAAGGTAGGCAGAGGTAAAGTAGATAATACCTTACTCTCTATTTGTGGTAGTGTGGACGAGCAGTGAGGCTTTATTAGAGGGTAGTGTTAAGAATTTATTGTACACACTCAAGCAAGAAATTGTCACACGCTCCGACTGAACTCGTAACAGTTTATTTGGATACAAATGTGATTTAGTTTTTCTATTTCTAGAAGCAAGCCAGGCCTGCTGCAGGTAAGTTAAATAATATATTGCAGGTATATTGCAGTTGAAATACAATTGAAATGCAGTTGGATGCAATTGTTAGATTACAGTTAAGTCAACAGTCAAAATTACTTTATAGTTATTTTTCAGATCACTATTTAGCTTACTTTTTCTACTCGGTGTGTGTCCTGGATTTGGAAAGGGTGGAGGGGACGGCGTGGAAGATATGGAGTCAGAAACTCTTAGGAAGGTTTTAAGGGAAGGTTTTATTTTTATATATGATTTTCGCCTTCTGCTAGTAAGTCTCTCTCGTGTAGAAGCAGCCGGGTCGAGGGGAGTTCTTCTTGCAGACTCCAGCGTGTTCAGACTCAAGTGGTTGTGTCTCACGCCGATCCCGGGCAGTCACGGAAAGAAAGAGAGAAAAAGGTCTGGTTTAGTGACAGGTTGTGGACTCACTAGGATTAGGGTCGGGAGTGAGGGTAACCAGTGCTCACAGTGAATTATCTACAGCCGGCGTGAGGGGTGCTCGTGAAGGGAACACGGGGTTGAGGTCTTTACACAAGGCTATACACTGTTTAGGCTACTCGGTAGGATTTCTCATACGTCCAACCCAGCCTGCCACTTTGTCCCGTACCTGTTGGAGCCACGCTCCTCCCGTGGGAACGTGGCGGGCGGCTCGTGGGAACGTTGGCCTCCTGGCTTCGCCGACTCCTTCCGGGTCTGCTGGGCTCTTTCCTCAGTCTCCGCTCCGATATTCGTCTCTCCGGTGTAGCACACTCCTTTCTCCTCCTGGGAAACGCTGTCCGTCCTTTTCTGGCTCCTCCCATCTTTTGACGTCGTGTCGCATACGGAGGGTGTGTAGTCACTCCTGGGATACTCCCACTTAAAGGGCTCCTGCCATTCCTCGTCCCGCCAGCATCAGTCCTGGTCTTGTGACTCCCACGCATCTTGAGGGCCGGCTCCAGGCTGCTGAGACAAGGGGAGGGAAGTTGGTGAAAGCGGGGTGACGGACCACCAGTTCCAATCCGAGGATGTTACCCCCAGGGAAGAGCCCCCCCCCCCCCCCCCCCCCCTCCGCCCCTGGATTCTCCCGTTCGGGGAGAGGGAACACTCTGGACAGAAAGTCTGCATTCCCATTCTCAGCCCCCTTTTTATGGCATACTGTAAAGGCGTACGGTTGAAGGGCCAGGAACCATCGGAGCACTCTGGGATTCTTACTGCTGTTCTGGTGCATCCACTTTAATGGGGCATGATCGGTATGAAGGATGATGGCCTCCCTTCCAGATAGTAGTGTATTTTTTCTATGGCCCATTTAATGGCTAACCCCTCCCTCTCTATCGTGGAATATCTGCCCTCTCTAGGGAAGAGTTTTCGGCTTATGTATAGGACAGGATGTTCCAGACCATCTGGGCCTGTCTGGGACAGCACCGCACCTTTACCCACAGTTGAGGCATCTGTGACCAGTATAAACGGTTTATCAAAGTCTGGGGACATCAAAACAGGGGCTGTTGTCATGTAGTGTTTTAGTGAATTGAAGGCCTTTACAGCATCAGAGGATGTGTGGATTAATTCTCTTGGCTTCACTTCTTTAGCAATAGGTCTGTTAGGATGGCGGCTTCCTTCCGCGAATCTGGGAATGAAGCGTCTATAATATCCAATGAGACCTAGGAAGGCTCGCAGATCTCTTTTGTTCTCTGGGAAGCTAATTCCTGCTATAGCTTTCACCTTTTCGCTTTGGGGTGCAATAGTGCCCTCCCCCAACACATATCCTAGGTAGTTCACACTTGTGAAGGCGGCTCTTGAATTTTTTTGAGTTGATGTGTAGTCCTGCTTTACGAAGAGCTGTTAGGATGAGTTGAATATGTCGTAGATGTTCTTCCCAATTGCAACTGTATATTACAATTTCGTCCAGATAGGATGAACTAAAAGCCAGATATGGCTGTAGAATCATGTTCATCAATCTTTGGGACTTAGCGGGTGCCCCGTGGAGGCCGAAAGGGGTACCTGCCAATACCCCTTTGTGAGGTCTATGGTCGTGATGAACTGGGCATCTCCTATCTTCTCGATGAGCTCATCCACCCGTGGTATGGGGTACGTGTCGAATGTGGATATGGCGTTTAAGGCCCTAAAATCCATACAAAAACGTTTGGATCCGTCGGGTTTCGGGATCATTACAATCGGCGAAGACCAGTTACTTTTCGATGGTCTGATCACTCCCAAGGATAGCATGTCTTGCACTTCTTTCTTTACTGCTGCTCTCCTAGCCGCGGGGATACGGTAGGGTCTTTGTTTGACCACATGACCTTGGGGAGTTTCGATATGATGTTCGACTAAGTCCGTCTTCCCTGGTAGGTCCGAAAAGACGTCTGTTGGACAGGCCACGTGAAGGGCCGCTCTCCCCCGGCTCGACCAGGCCCGAGCCCGGTCACGCAAGTACCACACACCACCATTGCACGTCCTCCGTCCCCTCAGGGACCCCTGCCTTCAAACATATCGACCTCATGGGCCCGATCCACTGCCGGCCCACGCGCCCAGCCTGGGCCGCCATCTTGGACACTTCATCACGAGGCCGCCTGGCCCCCGATCGACCTCAACCCTGGGCCTAGCCCGGCCTCAGACATTTCGGCACCACCCTCCACCCAGGAGGTGAGCGGGCTACTTGGCAAGTCAATGGGAGAACGAGGTGCCGATGGCTCTCCCCCGCCAAGTGCCGCTCGCCCATCACCTCCCCGGGCGCTGGCTCCACCCCCCTGCTGGGTGTCTGGACTCCCTCATCCCGGACCTCCCGACCCCCAAGTGCGAGGGTCCGGACATCAAAGCACGCCAGCCCTATAACTGGGGCAGCTCCAGAGCAGGAAGGCAGTTGTATCTTGGAGTCGAGAGACGTAAAGAGGAACTCATCCTGAACGGACTACTGGCGCTGCCGTAGCTCTGTCCTGTGCACCATCATCCTGCCTGTTGGCGCTGCCACAGCCGTCGTAACTTACAGTCTTCATCGTCGTCGGGACCTGCTGGCGTGGCCGCGGACCGTTGTAACCGTCATCTTTCCTTCATCCATCTCGGGACCTGCTTGGCTCCTCCACGGCCCGATCATCTCAACGCCGAGCTCGAGGATTGAGAGCTACTTCGTACTCATTGGTAATTAAGACTGTCCCGCTACCCCTTTCCTCAGCCAAAGACTTGAATCGAGGGGACCCCTGAGTCCAGACCTCCTTGTATCATACCATCGTAACCTAAGAATTGCATATAAAGTCTCGTTAACCTTCAGTCTTGTGTGGTGTCCATCTGTGGGGGGGAAGTTACTTGTCTGTACAGTCGTTGGAGGCGGCTCTCCCCGGAGACCTCTCCCCGTAATCTCGGCCGACCTTCCCGGTCCGTCTAACATTGGTGGCCAGCGACGGGATCCGAATCACCGCATAACGTACAGAGAGTAGCTCACCCCACAACGAACCACAATGACAACTAAAGAAAGCGGATCAACTGAGAAGTTCCAAAGGGAAAAACTAGAGGAATACAGTCATCGTGAACTAAAGCAGTTCTGCATCGAACTAGGTATCGCTACCACCGGACTAAGCACCAAGGACGATTTTAAGCATGCCCTAGAATCTTGGGCAGAGACCAGGGATGCCGAAGCCCCTGAGCAAAGCACCGCGAACAAAACCAGCACGGCCCCTGAAGGGCAAAGAACCGGTCTCTCGCAAGACGAAATCCAAGAAAGAGAAAAAACCCGACTACACGAGCTAGAAATGGCCCGACTCAAGATGGACGTAGAACTCAAATTGGCCGAACAAAAAATCAACTTAGAGCACCTACGTCTCCGAGAAGAAAGAGAGGAGAAACAGAGACAAAGGGAGCTCGAGGAAAAGAAACTGGCGTACGAGCACGAACGGAACCTAGCCGAGATCAACCTGCGCAAACAGAATAAAGAGTTAGGGGTGCCCGAGAGACCGCACACCCCGGGGACCACGGAAAAAAAGGTACACATCCCCAAGGATGTGGTCCGAGAATATTTCCGAGAAGACGACATCCAGCAATGGTTTAAGGCCTATGAAATCGCTATGACTGCACACCGGATCGATAGAAACGATTGGGGAGCCGGGCTATGGGGCAGATTCCTCAATGAGGGCCGCGATACCCTGTTACAGCTCCCAGACCACCAGATGACCTCCTACGACCATATGAAAGCGGCCCTCCTCACCCGCTATGGCCTCACGCCCGAGATGTACCGTCAGAGGTTCCGAGACTGCACACGCATCCCGGGTACAACTTGGGTGGACTATGTCACGTACTTTAGCCGAGCTTTCGAAGGCTGGATCAAAGGAAACAACGTCACGACCTACGAGCAGCTGTTCAATCTGATGGTATGGGAGCATCTGTCCAACAATTGCTTCATTGAACTACGCCAACACCTCCTCGACAGCAAGTTAACCGATCCCCGGCAGCTCGCAGCCGAAGCTGACCGGTGGGAGATCACCAGAGTGGGCCGGAATGGGTCCTACGAGCAGAGCAGGAACAACAATGGTCACTACCGACCCAGAGGAGGAGGAGGGGGCCAAGGACGAGGAAGAGACAACACTCCGGCCGCCCCCGCTACCAGCACCACCCCCCCGGCCAACCGGGGCAGCACCCCGGCGCGACCGGGGTACAGAGCCAATGTCACGTGCCACCGATGCCAACGAGTTGGCCACTATGCAAACGACCCAAGCTGCCCGCAGTATCAGAGTCCAAAACCCCGCCAAGTGGCCGCCGCGGCACTAGGGGAAGAACAGATCTCCGAGGAACAAGAAACAGGCGAGCAAGAGTATCAGGAGTGGGAGCCAGCCGCCATGACTCTCGCGTGCCTAGGGGGAAGAGACATGGTCCCGCGGGTCCCCCTACCCGCTAACACCCGGAAGTACAGCCAATGGGTGAGCATCAATGGACAACGGGCCGAAGCCCTTCGGGACACCGGGGCCAGTGTGACAGCCGTCCGCTGTCACCTGGTGACCCCAGAACAATATCTACCGAACATTCTCTGCCCTGTGCGATCAGCCGACAACTCGGAAAGTCTGTGTCGGATGGCCTGCGTCCCCTTTGAGTGGGGAGGGGTCTCCGGCATGTTGAAGGTGACGGTCCGAGACGACGCCCCCGTGGACTGCCTCC
This sequence comes from Lissotriton vulgaris, assembly GCF_964263255.1. Classification (NCBI taxonomy): domain Eukaryota; kingdom Metazoa; phylum Chordata; class Amphibia; order Caudata; family Salamandridae; genus Lissotriton; species Lissotriton vulgaris. The sequence continues at coordinate 880,473,627 of NC_141699.1, read as the reverse complement.
TCGGAAATGACCTAGAGAGCTCCCCGTGGGCAGCCGTGGAGCGAAAAGAACACTTGGGGATGTTAGGCGTCCCGGACTGGGCGTGCGTCACCACCCGGTCCATGGCCGCCCGTGCCAACCATCACCCGGAAGAACCAGAATGGCCGGCGCCACCGCCTCCGGTCGCCCCAGCCGAGACCTCCGACCATGACACCCCCCTCGAACCTGCTCAACCCTCCGACCTCGCTAACCTTGACCAGTGGGCCCAAGAGGGGGGGCCCACCCAAGAACAATTTCGCCAGGAACAGAAGACCTGTCCCTCCCTAGAGGGACTTCGCCAACAAGCGCTCGCCCAAAGCGCAGGGGATACCTCCGGAACTCATTGGGTCTACTGGGACAGTGATCTGTTGTACAGCGAGCAAAGAATCGCCGAGCTGGGGGCCAACCGAGTACTAGTAGTGCCCCTCCGCTTTAGAGACTTCCTGCTAAACCTGGCCCACGATGTCCCCCTGGCAGGGCACCTGGGACAAGATAAGACCCACAGTCGCCTAGTGACCCACTTCTTCTGGCCCAAAATGAGAAACGATGTGCACCAGCATTGCCGATCTTGCCCCACGTGCCAAGCCAGTGGGAAGAGCGGCCGCAAACTAAAGGCCCCCTTGCAACCTTTTCCAGTAGTCACGACCCCATTTGAGAGGGTCGGAATAGACATTGTGGGACCCCTGGACCCGCGTACAAAACAAGGCCATCGCTTCATCCTGGTGCTAGTGGACCACGCCACCCGCTACCCCGAGGCTGTTCCTCTCCGGACCGTGACAGCCCCAGTGGTCGGCCGGGCCCTGATGGGGATCTTCTCCCGTGTAGGGTTCCCCCGAGAAGTCGTCAGCGACAGAGGCACGAACTTTATCTCTAAATACATGAAATCCCTCTGGCAACAGTGTGGGGTCACCTACCGATTCACGACCCCCTATCACCCCCAAGGGAACGGACTTGTTGAGCGGTTCAACCGCACGCTAAAAGGGATGATCGGGGGATTGGAAGAGCCCCTCCGTCGCCAGTGGGATGTGCTGCTACCGTGCCTCCTCTTCGCCTACCGAGAGGTCCCACAGAAATCCCTAGGCTTCAGCCCATTTGAACTGCTATACGGGCACCCAGTACGGGGGCCGCTCAGCCTGATCAAGGAAGGCTGGGAGATGCCTCCGGCCAAGAACCCTCCAGATGTCTTCCGGTACCTCCTCACCCTCCGCAACCAGTCCCGGCGGTTCAGAGACCTAGCAAAAGCCAACCTAGAGGCCAGTCAAGAGGACATGAAAAAATGGTATGACCAGAACGCCTCATCCATTGAATTCGAACCGGGACAACAGGTATGGGTAATGTCCCCCACGGAGCCATGCGCTCTCCAAGACAAATGGACGGGGCCCTTCAAGGTAATCGAGCGCAAGGGCCCTGCCACCTATCTGATCGATATGGAGTCCTCCCGGAACCCACTCCGAGTTCTCCACACCAACAGACTGAAACCCCACTTTGCACGAACAGAACTCAGCCTACTGATGGCCACAGACAATGGGGTTGAAGACGACTCCGAACCTCTCCCCGACCTCCTGCGGACCCAGGAGCAGGACGGCTCCGTGAATGGGGTCCGACTCTCGGAGACCCTCACCAGAGAACAACGCCAAGAGTGCCAAGCCCTCCTGTCACAGTTCGCCAGTCTGTTCTCCCTCACCCCAGGTGTCACTTCCTGGTGTGTGCACGATGTGGACACCGGCGACAGCTCTCCTATCCGCCACCGGGCCTACCGCGTACCTGATCGGGTACGGGCCTGCATCCAGGCGGAAGTGGCCAAAATGCTCACGCTCGGGGTCATCGAGCCCTCCGACAGTCCATGGGCCAGCCCGGTCGTACTGGTCCCCAAAGCAACCGCCCCCGGAGCCACACCAGAACTCCGGTTCTGCGTCGACTACCGGGGCCTGAATGAAGTCACCAAAACAGACGCACATCCCATCCCCCGGGCAGATGAGCTGGTCGACCGAATGGGAGCTGCCCGCTTCCTCAGCATCTTCGACCTGACAGCAGGTTATTGGCAGATCGGCCTCACCCCCCGAGCACAAGAACGCTCTGCCTTCTCCACCCCCGATGGCCACTACCATTTTACGGTCATGCCCTTCGGCATGAAGAATGCCCCAGCGACTTTCCAACGGCTCGTCAATCAGGTCCTGGCGGGGCTCGAAGGGTTCAGCGCCGCCTACCTCGACGACATCGCTGTGTACAGCCACCATTGGACCGAGCACCTTCACCACCTCCGAGCAGTGCTGCAAGCCCTTCAGCGAGCTGGCCTCACGATCAAGGCCAGCAAGTGTCAAATTGGACAAGGATCTGTGACCTACCTCGGACACCAGGTGGGAAGCGGCCTAGTGGCCCCTCTACAGCTGAAAATTGCCGCCATCCAGAACTGGCAGCCCCCTATCACCCAAACCGAGGTACGAGCCTTCCTGGGCCTCACGGGCTATTACCGAAGGTTCGTGAAAGACTATGGTACCATAGTGGGGCCTCTCACAGAACTCACGTCAAAGAATCAGCCCAAGAAAGTGAACTGGACCTCAGAGTGTCAAACGGCATTCGAACAGTTGAAAGCCGCCATGTGTTCCGCCCCTGTGCTCCAGGCCCCCGACTACAGCCGGGAGTTCATCGTCCAGACGGACGCCTCCGACCAGGGCATTGGGGCGGTCCTGTCTCAAGTGAACACCGAAGGCCTCGATCAACCGGTGGCCTTCATCAGCCGGAGACTCCTACCACGGGAGCAACGCTGGAGCACCATAGAGAGGGAAGCCTTCGCGGTGGTATGGGCCCTCAAGAAGCTCCGGCCCTACCTTTTTGGCACCCACTTTCGGGTGCAGACCGACCACCGACCCCTGCAGTGGCTGATGCATACGCGGGGGGAAAACCCAAAGTTGCTACGCTGGTCCATCTCCCTGCAAGGTATGGACTTCACAGTCGAACACCGGCCCGGGTCAGATCACGCCAACGCGGATGGCCTGTCCCGGTTTTTCCGCCTCGACGAGGAGAGTCCCCAAGAGGATGGGTAGCTCTCCCCGCCTTCAGCTGGGGGGGACGCATGTTGGACAGGCCACGTGAAGGGCCGCTCTCCCCCGGCTCGACCAGGCCCGAGCCCGGTCACGCAAGTACCACACACCACCATTGCACGTCCTCCGTCCCCTCAGGGACCCCTGCCTTCAAACATATCGACCTCATGGGCCCGATCCACTGCCGGCCCACGCGCCCAGCCTGGGCCGCCATCTTGGACACTTCATCACGAGGCCGCCTGGCCCCCGATCGACCTCAACCCTGGGCCTAGCCCGGCCTCAGACATTTCGGCACCACCCTCCACCCAGGAGGTGAGCGGGCTACTTGGCAAGTCAATGGGAGAACGAGGTGCCGATGGCTCTCCCCCGCCAAGTGCCGCTCGCCCATCACCTCCCCGGGCGCTGGCTCCACCCCCCTGCTGGGTGTCTGGACTCCCTCATCCCGGACCTCCCGACCCCCAAGTGCGAGGGTCCGGACATCAAAGCACGCCAGCCCTATAACTGGGGCAGCTCCAGAGCAGGAAGGCAGTTGTATCTTGGAGTCGAGAGACGTAAAGAGGAACTCATCCTGAACGGACTACTGGCGCTGCCGTAGCTCTGTCCTGTGCACCATCATCCTGCCTGTTGGCGCTGCCACAGCCGTCGTAACTTACAGTCTTCATCGTCGTCGGGACCTGCTGGCGTGGCCGCGGACCGTTGTAACCGTCATCTTTCCTTCATCCATCTCGGGACCTGCTTGGCTCCTCCACGGCCCGATCATCTCAACGCCGAGCTCGAGGATTGAGAGCTACTTCGTACTCATTGGTAATTAAGACTGTCCCGCTACCCCTTTCCTCAGCCAAAGACTTGAATCGAGGGGACCCCTGAGTCCAGACCTCCTTGTATCATACCATCGTAACCTAAGAATTGCATATAAAGTCTCGTTAACCTTCAGTCTTGTGTGGTGTCCATCTGTGGGGGGGAAGTTACTTGTCTGTACAGTCGTTGGAGGCGGCTCTCCCCGGAGACCTCTCCCCGTAATCTCGGCCGACCTTCCCGGTCCGTCTAACAACGTCCGAAAAGGAGTGTACCAGCTTCGCCAGGTCAGGGTTTACCACTAGTTGTTCCACTGTGGAGGGGGCCTTGTCAGCTGAGGGTACCGCCAAATGGGTTCCTTTAGGTGTAGTTCCTATCCATGCTTTCAAAAGATTAATATGGTAGCATTGAGTCTTCGTGGAGGACAGGCTCAGTCGGTAAGTAGTGTCCCCTATGGTCTCCACCACCTGGAAGGGTCCCTGCCATTCGGTTTTCCTCTTACCACCGATAGACGGTAGAAGCACAAGGGCCCACTTGCCCACTGCCAGGCGTCGCAGTCTTGAGCCTTTGTCCTAGTTTTTCTTTTGTCGTTTTTGGCTGCCCTCCAGGTTAGAGTAAGCTAGGTCTCTTAGTTGGCCAAATTTCTACCGTAATTGCATGGTGTATTCCAGCACGGATTTCTGTTCTTGTTTTTCTTTGGCTTCCCACATGTCTTTGGTCATCTCCATGAGAGATCTAGGCAGGCGCCCATACAGGAGCTCGAAGGACGAGCAGCGGAGGCTACTCTGTTTCTGAGCTTGCAACACATAGAGGGCCAACGGTAGTAGTCGATCCCAATCCGGTCCCTCCGAGGTCAACATTTTCTTCAAGGTGGACTTTAGGGTCTGTTTGTACCTTTCCACCAACCCGTCCGTTTGGGGGTGGTAAACGGATGTTTTCATGTGTTTTACGTCCAGCGTCTTGCATACTTCCCTCATCAACCTGGAAGTAAATGGGGTTCCTTGATCGGTCAGGACTTTTTTGGGACAACAGACTCTTGAAAACAGTTCAACAAATTTCCCGGCTATGGCTGCCGTGGTGGAGGCTCTCAATGGAAAGGTTTCAATGAATCTGGTGGCGTAGTCCACAATAACAAGAGCATATAGATTCCCTCTTGATGATTTCGGCAGGGGGCCTATTAGGTCCATACCCACACGTTCAAAGGGTGTGCCTATGATGGGCATTGGGTGCAAGGGGGCTCCTATGGGTCTGTGAGTGTTAAGTCTTTGACATATCTCGCATCGTGCACAGTACTCCTGCACCTCCTTGTATATTCCGGGCCAGAAAAAATACCGTAAGATGCTTTCTGTGGTTTTTTTCCTTCCCTGCGTGTCCTGCCATGAGGTGCGTGTGTGCAAAGAAGAGCACCTGCTCCCTAAAAGGGGTGGGTACTAACAGTTGGGGTTTGCTCCCTTCCTGGGCTACCCTGTATAGCAAATCTCGTTTAATAACAAACCGAGGATATGTCGGGGTGGAGTTCCCCTGTGTTCTATGTGCGGTTTCCCATGCATTGAATAAGGACCTGTCTTCACTTTGGGCGAACTTGAAACTGCGATCCTCTGCCCATGGCTCAGGAGATATATATGCAGGAATGGGGAGGGGGCTGACTCAGTGTATTCCGAAACGGGGATAAAAACTCCGGGTTATCTACTCCTAGGATCATATCTTCAGGAAGGGTGTCTACCACTCCTACTCTAACCGTACTCGACCCTTTGTCTGGGGTATTTAGGGTAATCGAGGCTAAGGGGTAGAGCTTTACGTCCCCATGGACGCATCTTATGTACACGGTATCTTGAGGAACGAACTGACTAGGTAGAACAAAACGTTCTTGCACTACGGATGGTCTACATCCGGAATCTAGAAGAACTTTTATCTTATAGCGATTCATCCCCATACTTACATAAAATGATGCACCCATTTCAGCTGAGTATAGCACCGTTTTGGGTAGATACCCCATTTCCATAGGTTCCTACTGGGTACGTTTGCGGGGGCACATCCGAGCGATGTGGCCCTAATCGCCCCACACTCGTAACATTGGGGTGCTCTTCCTAACGGAGATAAGCCTCCTGGTGCCCTGGGACGTATAATCTCCCCGCTCTGTTTGGTTTTCTTCTCTACTTTCAGGAGCGCGGGCTGTTTACTACTCTTCTCGTTTTCCCAGGTTGGGATCCTGGGCTGGGCCCTGGCAAACGTAGCGGCCATCTCAATGGCCTGTCCTATGTCCAACCCGGAATGCTGCCGTGGCCATCTCTGGGAGGCATAGGGGAGTGAGTCCATGAACTGTTCCAGATATATTTTATTCATGATCTCCTCCTTGGTGCACGACTCCGGCTTTAACCATTTATCCGCCATCATTTTAAGACAGAAGAAGAGAGTTTTGGGGTTCTCCCCGGGTGTCCCTCTCTCTTTCCGGAAACGCACTCTATAGGCTTCCTGGTCCAGTCCTAAATGATCCAATATGACGTCCTTGATTGTTGCATACGGGGTGTTGCCGAGTGGATTGGCCGCTTGGTAAGCCGCCTGGGCTTCCCCCGTGAGGAGAGGCGCAAGAAAAAAAGGCCATTTTTCTTCGGGCCAGCCCAAAGCTCGAGCGGCTCTTTCAAAGTTCATTATAAAGGCGTCTGGATCCTCACCCCGTACATACTTTTGTAGCGCAATACCCGAAGGGTGTGGGGTATGTGTGCGAGTCTCTCCGGTGACGAACCCGGGTGGAGGCGGCACTTGCTTCAGGCTTTCAATGTGGGCCGCAATGGTGTATTTAAACAATTCTCTGTCTTCGTGAGCAGAAGACAGCTGCCGCTCCACAGCCCACTCTAGCTTTTCCTGACCTTTAATCACGTGCTGAATCAGGGTATCCATCTCTTTGTTGCAGAGGGATTGTGATGTTAATTCCACTTCTGACACCACTTGTCCTGGATTTGGAGAGGGTGGAGGGGACGGCGTGGAAGATATGGAGTTTGTTTGGATACAAATGTGATTTAGTTTTTCTATTTCTAGAAGCAAGCCAGGCCTGCTGCAGGTAAGTTAAATAATATATTGCAGGTATATTGCAGTTGAAATACAATTGAAATGCAGTTGGATGCAATTGTTTGTTTACAGTTAAGTCAACAGTCAAAATTACTTTATAGTTATTTTTCAGATCACTATTTAGCTTACTTTTTCTACTCGGTGTGTGTCCTGGATTTGGAGAGGGTGGAGGGGACGGCGTGGAAGATATGGAGTCAGAAACTCTTAGGAAGGTTTTATTTTTATATATGATTTTCGCCTTCTGCTAGTAAGTCTCTCTCGTGTAGAAGCAGCCGGGTCGAGGGGAGTTCTTCTTGCGGACTCCAGCGTGTTCAGACTCAGGTGGCCGTGTCTCACGCCGATCCCGGGCAGTCACGGAAAGAAAGAGAGAAAAAGGTCGGGTTTAGTGACCGGTTGTGGACTCACTAGGATTAGGGTCGGGAGTGAGGGTAACCAGTGCTCACAGTGAATTATCTACAGCCGGTGTGAGGGGTGCTCGTGAAGGGAACACGGGGTTGAGGTCTTTACACAAGGCTATACACTGTTTCGGCTACTCGGTAGGATTTCTCATACGTCCAACCCAGCCCGCCACTTTGCCCCGTACCTGTTGGAGCCACGCTCCTCCCGTGGGAACGTGGCGGGCGGCTCGTGGGAACGTTGGCCTCCTGTCTTCGCCGACTCCTTCCGGGTCTGCTGGGCTCTTTCCTCAGTCCCGCTTCGATATTCATCTCTCCACTGTAGCAAACTCCTTTCTCCTCCTGGGAAACGCTGTCCGTCCTTTCCTGGATCCTCCCATCTTTTGACATTGTGCCGCATACGGAGGGTGTGTTGTCACTCCTGGGATACTCCCACTTAAAGGGCTCCTGCCATTCCTCGTCCCGCCAGCATGGGTCCGGGTCTTGTGACTCCCACGCATCTTGAGGGCCGGCTCCAGGCTGCTGAGACAAGGGGAGGGAAGTTGGTGAAAGCTGGGTGACGGACCACCAGTTCCAATCCGAGGATGTTACCCCCAGGGAAGAGCCCACCCCGTCACAGTGTGATATGCCTAGATATCACACTGGGACATTTCCTAGAGAAAAGGTAAGTAATTCAGTTTTTGTACATTTGCAGGTTTTTAGGGGTTCATACAACCTAACTCCACACTTGGAAGATTTTTCACATATAAGATGTCAATGCAAACCTATGGGAGAAAACTGTGTTATCGGTACGTACTTCGATTTTGGAGTTGGTATTCTGGGGTTAGAACCAGGGTTCTCCAGGGTCAAGGATGCACACTCCAAGCACCCTCAACAGCACTAGAGTGCTAAAGCCCAGTGTTATCCAGTGGGTGATAGGGGGTCTCCGGTTGGTCGCTGCTCACGGCCAGGCCACTTGGATGTGGAAGCCAAGCTCCTGGTGTTAAGCTCAGGGCAAAGGGGGATCCAGTTTATCGCACAAGGTGCACCCTCAGCAGCTCTGGGGCAGCCGGGTGCAGTTGGCTTTTTTGTTGTCGGGTGCCCTGTTTATTTCAATGGGGTTTCTCCAGTTGCAACAAACACTGCATGCTCTGGGACGAAGATCTTCTCGAGGTGATCACCAGTTGTAGTATTAAGTTGGGATGTCTGGGAATGCCAGGACACACTCAGTTGGGCCACCCAAGGCCATGGGACTTAAGGCTTGAGGGTGTCTTTTGGGGTCAGGTTTCTCTTATCAGATCAGGTCGCGCACAGTGGCATCCAGAAAGGGGCTGCAGGCATCATTTGGAGACTTGAGGCAGGCCAGGGATCACCAGATCCAAGGCCAGGATCACGGAGGAGACCTTCTCGTGGTTTTGGGCCGCTCGAACTCGGGCTGGGGCGTCAAAGGCAGAATGGTGCAGGCTCGCGGATTTAGCTGGAACCAGAGTTTGTGGGTGAGCAAATACGGTGTTCATAGGAGACAAAGTCTTGGGTTTGGAAGGCAAGGCATGTCTACGGGTTCTTGGGTTTGACTGGCTGCAGGACACCTAGATTTAGCTGGAGCAGGTGGCTTTGGGGAAAGACCAGTTGGCCTGGGGCCAAGGCAGTTGGTGTCCTGCTCTTCAGCACGGCTCTTTGGTCCTTCTTCTTGTTCTTCTTGTCTGAGGAGGCAAGGTCCAGAGTTACCCCTAAATACTACATTTAGGGGTGTTGTAGGTAGGTACAGGTCTGGACCAATGGGTTTTTCCTTGTGGTGGGTACACCCTCTATCATGCCACCCTCCAGTGGGAGGGGGCATAAGCCTCACTCTGGTTGGCTAGGCCCCCCATCTGCAAGATGGTGGGGACTGAGAGTTGTGCTTCACCTCGCCTCCCCCACCTGAGTGGTGGGGTTGACGAAGGTGGGGAAACCTCTCCTTCTAATTTCAGTTTCCTGATGATTCTCACGTCCAAAGTGTGGGTCAGAACCGATGGAGGCCAGTAGCTTACAAAGGGGGCAAGCCATTGAATCTTCCCCTTCTCGAACCCTTTCAATCCTTGGGGAGGAGGCTTGGCATTTCGTCTGAGGATGTGTTTTGTTTCAGGACCCCCGGAGCGTCAGGCTCTGACCAAGGGGTCCATGAACATGTCCGATGGTGGCAGCTGACGAGCAACCACTCAGCCAGGGCACTAGAGTTGGGTCGTTGTTCAGGGGGTTTCTCTAAGATGCCCTCTGAGTGCATTTTTTATTAAATCCCAGACTGGCATCAGTGTGGGTTTAATGTGCTGAGATGTTTGATGCCAAACTTCCCAGTTTTCAGTAAAGCCATTATGGTGCTGTGGAGTTCGTAATGACAAACTCCCAGCCCATATAAACTTTATGGCAATACTACACTTACAATGTCTAGGAATTGACTTAGAAGGGGTATAGGGTTCATGCACCTGTACCCTCACCACTGGTATAGTGCACCCAGCTCGAAGGGAGGCTTACATATGCCAGGGCAATGGATTGTAGGCATGACACACAGGGATGTGTGCCATGTCCACTCTTAACTTTGTTCTGCACCAGAACCTCGTTGCCTGCAATGGGGGTGGGGGTGGGGGGGCGGGGTGGGGGGGGGGAGAAGGGTGTGTGTGTGTGTGTGTATATATGTATATATGTATATATGTATATATATATATATATGTTCGAGGCATGTGGGCTGCTGAATTCATATCTGTGCATAGATCGCCGCCTAGTGTTGGGTCCGGATGATTGCACATTGTTGTCCTGGAAGAGTCTTCGAAGTATCACGAGATAGGTGGCTCCTCCCCCGGACTACAGTGCGCATGGGCATCCTCTCCATCCTCAGATTGTTTTTTTCCGCCATTGGGTTCGGATGTACTTTTCTTTACTCAAGTTAGGAAACTTTCTAAAGGCCAAAAGGCCTTCGGGGTCGTCGGTATTGTTCTTTCGATCGGTGCCGAGTTCTTTGTTCCAGTTCTTTTCGAGCAGGACGTCGACACCAGAGGCCCGATCGTCGATGGAACGGAGCCCGTTCAAACGATGCCCCCTTTGTAACTCTAAGTACCCCCACATCGATGTACACCCGGTGTGCAACAAGTGCTTATCACCAGAGCACAACGAGGACAACTGTCTAGCTTGTGCTCGATTCAGGTCGAAGAAGACGCTTCGGCTCCGACGCGCCGCAAGGCAAAAGATGACGAAGCAAGCGCCCGACCCAGTGAATATCTTCGATGAAGAGGATGACAAGGTCGTCGAGACTGAGGATCCAGAACTAAAGGGTGTCGAACCGAAGATCGTTGCGCTGAAGTCCTTCACTATTTATTTATTTATTTATTTTATGTAGCTTATAAAGCGCACAGCTACCCCCGGAGGGGTGTCCCGGCGCTGGAACCTGAGTCTCAGAGGGGAAAAAGGGAACAGAACAGGGGAAATGACAAGATAGATCAGAGTCTGGAAAAGAGCCAGGTTTTGAGTCTGGCCCGGAAGACAGATTCAGAGGAGCAGAATCTGAGATCGACTGGCAGGGAGTTCCATAGTTTTGCAGCAATGACGCTGAATCCTCTGCCACCCATTCTGGAAAGTCTGAAGCGGGGAGAGATCAGGAGGCATAGGTCGTTGGATCTTAGAGATCTGATGGACCGGGATATTAAGACTCGTTTTTTTAGACTAAAGTCAAGCACGTCGAACCGTCGAGGTCGACGTCGACTGACAGCGACATAAACAAGGAACTCGAGTCTCGGAAGGTTCTCGATCCGAAGCAACGAGTCGACAAGCCACAGCTCGTCAAAGGCCTCGAGCTGAAATCAAAAAGCGCCTCGAAGGAGCACGTCGAATCGAGGAAAAAGAGTTTGCCTCCAACGCCACAAGCACCAAAGTAGACGCAAGGCCAAAAACATATTGGCGAAAAGGCAAAGTCGGTCGGACCTATATCGACGACGGCCCCAAAAAAGGTCAGTCTGTCTAAAGACACTATGCCACCGATAAAATTCGGACTGCCCACACTGCACGCCCTAAGGCGCTCGGTCCAAAAACCGGGGTCGAAACACCCAAGAAGTTGTCAATAGGAAAGAGGAGTCATCCCTCAGAAGAGGACATTGTGTACCAAGAGCCCTCCTATGATGAGCAGTCGAAACTACATATCGACTCCGAATCTGGCAGACTTACTATCTATCAAAGGAAGATCAGGTCAGAAAATCCTCTGGAATCATATAAAATTCCACTCAAAAAGAAAAGGGATTCTTCCACATCGTCTGTCCTTTTTGAGACTGTAAGGTACCATGACCATGACCAGGACACTTCTGCATACTCACCCACACGCACTAATGAGGATATGGGGTATGACTATGATGAACAATATAATTACCCTGCGGACACGGATCAGGATGACCAGACTCAAGCCTGGACAGACTGTTGACCCGGGGGAGTCACAGACTATTCCTGACACTCCATCTTATCCTGTAAAAACTTCGCCAGCTGAAGATACTGCTGCGTTTAACGCGTTAATAGAAAGGGCAGCACAAAATCATGATGTAGAAATGCATGCTGAACCAATTGAAGAGGACTTCCTGTTTGACACTTTCTCCACTTCAGAGAAATCAGTCAAGACTTTGCCAATGTTGAAAGGTGTCCTTAAACACGCAGGAGACATTTTCAAGGAAACCACAAGAGCAAGGGTTGTTAACCCCAGAATTGAAAGAAAGTACAGAACGGCGCCTGTGTGCCCTACATATATTAAGGGACAGCTGCCATTGGACTCTTTGGTGGTATCAAATGCTCGTAAGCGTGCCAACTCACAGACTACTGGTGATGCTCCTCCTCCAGACAAGGAGTCTAAGATATTACTGACTTCTGGGAAAAGGGTAGCTGCTCAAGCAGCTAATATCTGGAGAATTTCTAATACACATGCCCTATTAGCCAGATACAATAGGGCGCATTATGACACACTAGAGCAACTGCTACAACATTTGCCTGATGTCTACAAGGAGGGAGCAGAAACACTGATACAAGAGGGAAAACTCATATCCAACGCATCCATTAACTGTGCGCTAGACGCAGCAGACCCCGCAGCCAGGGCCATCAACACAAGTGTCATGCTCAGGAGCCTTGCTTGGTTGCGTAACTCTGGGTTCAAACCTGAGATTCAAACCACATTATTAAATCAGCCTGTGAACCCTGATTTTCTATTTGGTCCTGATGTGGACACAATCTTAGAGAAGATTAAAAAAGACACAGACAGCCAAGTCTATGGGTGCCTTGCAGTCCCAACAATTCAGCGGAGGATCCTTTTGTCGCTCCGGTAACAGAGGAGCTACACGAGGTCAAGCATCCCAGCAGACTCCATACAATAAAGGGAGCACGCAGACCACCTATAATAAGAACAATAGAGGTGGATACCGTGGCAACAGCAGCAAAGGCAGAGGACGGGGGAATAACAACACCAGATCCTCCGCCAATACTAAACAGTGACGCCTTGTCACTGCCCCCGGACCATAGAACACCGGTTGGGGGACGATTACGACAGTTCCTGCCAGTCTGGGAAAGCATTACCACAGACAGGTGGGTGAGACAACTTATTCAGTACGGCTATTGTCTAGAGCTAACCTCCACTCCACCCAACATACCCCCAAAACACCGTCCTATGTCCGCAGAGCACATACACTTATTGCAGCAAGAAGTCCTCAGCATGCTGCAAAAAGGAGCCATAGAACTCGTCCCTATACAGCTACAGGGGTGTACTCGCTGTACTTCTTAATCCCCAAAAAGGACGGGTCTCTCAGGCCAATACTGGACCTCAGGCCCCTAAACCATGACATCTTGTCAGAACATTTTCACATGCTCACTTTACAGCAGGTTCTACCATTGCTCAGTCAGGGAGATTTCCTCGCAACACTAGACCTAAAGGACGCATATTTCCACATACCGATACATCCAGCACACAGGAAGTATCTCAGGTTTACCATACAGGATCAGCACTACCAGTTCAAGGTCCTGCCTTTCGGGGTGACAACAGCCCCCAGGGTGTTTACCAAGTGCCTAGCGACAGTAGCTGCGCACCTACGGAGAAACCATATTCACATCTACCCCTATCTGGACGACTGGCTTATCCAAGCAAAGTCAGCCCAGCAATGTGCCAGCCACATGCCCCGCACCATTCACCTCCTACACAGCCTCGGATTCTCATTGAACTACACAAAGTCTCATCTCCAACCCGCCCATGTACAACAGTACCTGGGGGCGACAATAGATACTCAGCAAGAATCAACAGCATTCAATTGCTGATTCAGAGATTCAGACCCCAACACTTGCTCCCGGCACGGGTGTTTATGAAGTTGATCGGCATGATGGCCTCCTGCATCTTCATAGTCCCTCACGCGAGACTACACATGCGTCCACTTCAGGAGTGCTTAGCGCGGCAGTGGACCCAGGCTCAAGGTCAATTAAAAGACCTAGTGTTGGTGACCTGTCGCGCATACCACTCTCTGCATTGGTGGAACCCACAAAACCTTTGAAAGGGACGACCTTTCCAAGAGCCTGTACCACAAATATTGCTTACGACGGACGCATCTCTCCTGGGATGGGGCGCGCATGTCCTCCATTACACAGTGCAGGGACTATGGACGATACAACAAAAGAAGATGCACATCAACCTGCTGGAACTGATGGCAATCTTCATGGCGATGAAGGCGTTCATGGTACACTTGTGCAACAAAGTCGTGTTGATCCGGACGGACAACATGACTGCCATGTACTACATACAAAAGCAGGGAGGGACACACTCTCCACAGTTGTCACATCTAGCGCAAAGCATGTGGAAGTGGGCCATTCAGAGAAACCTATTCCTCATGGCGGAAAACCTCCCAGGCAGGGACAACCAGATGGCGGATCTGCTCAGCAGACACAGCCACCAGATGCACGAGTGGGAGATTCATCCCTTGGTGCTACAACCATACTTCCAGCAGTGGGGTCACCCAGAGATAGACCTGTTCGCCACCAGGGAAAACGCAAAATGCCAAAACTTCGCTGACAGGTTTCCACATCCGCAGTCTCAAGGCAATACGATATGGATGAACTGGTCAGGCAGGTTTGCATACGCTTTTCCCCCAGCCCCGCTGATACCGCTAGTGGCACGCAAACTGCGACAACACTCCATGACACTCATCCTAGTTGCTCCAACGTGGGCGAGGCAGCCATGGTACACCACGTTCCTAGAACTTTCTGTGGTGCCTCATCAAAGGCTGCGGCTAACACCCAGTCTTTTAACGCAGAACCATGGAGACATTCAGCACCCAGATCCGCAACAGTTGAACCTTGTGATCTGGCTCCTGAAGTCATAGAATTTGGTTACCTAAACTTGCCTCCTGACTGTATGAATATTATCAAGGAGGCTAGAAGACCTACCACCAGAGTGTGCTATGCAGCGAAGTGTAAACGATTTGTCGTCTATTGTAAAAATAATGACATAAATCCGCTAGATGCATTGACTCAAAACATCATATGTTACCTGTTACATTTACACGGATGCAATCTAGCCTACAGTTCCATACGTATACATTTAGCTGCGGTGGCAGCGTATCTTCAGAACAGGCAGCACCTTTCACTCTTCAGAGTACCTGCTATTAAAGCTTTCATGGAGGGACTCAAGCGAGTGATTCCTCCAGACACCCACCTTCACCTGTCTGGAACCTGAACATGGTTCTAACCAGACTGATGGGACCACCTTTTGACCTCTACACTCCTGTGAGATACAATTTCTAACGTGGAAAGTGGCTTTTTTAGTGGCAATTACATCACTTAGAAGAGTTAGTGAGCTGCAAGCCCTAACTATTCAGGAGCCATTCATACAAATACACGCAAATAGGGTAGTGCTACGTACAAAGCCAAAATTTATGCCAAAGGTGGTATCCCAGTTTGACATCAATCAAACTATATAACTGCCAGTGTTCTTCCCAAATCCAGATTCAGTGGCAGAAAGAGCTCTTCATACCCTAGACGTTAAACGAGCTCTCCTGTACTATATAGACCGGACTAAACTTTTCAGGAAAACTAAGCAGCTGTTTGTTGCCTTTTCAGCACAAAGGCAACCGCATTTCCAAATCAGGTATAGCCATATGGATTGTTAAGTGCATACAAATTTGTCATAAAAAAGCTAAACGCACATTAACAGTTCCCCCAAGAGCGCATTCAACATGCAAGTTAGGGGCATCCATGGCTTTCCTGGGAAACATTCCTCTTGAAGACATATGTAGAGCAGCCACATGGACTACTATACATACATTTACCAAACACTACTGCGTAGATGTACACTCCAAACAGCAAGCAGCTGTAGGACAGGCTGTACTCAAGACTCTTTTCCAGACTGCTGCAGCTGGCACGGGCAACCACCGCTAAGGGGGAAACTGCTATACATTCTATGCACAGATATGAATTCAGCAGCCCACATGCCTCGAACCGAATATGCTACTTAGCAGTATGCATCTGTTCTTAGCATTTAGGGCTGCTGACATTCATATCGCCCTCCCTCCTCCCCGGTGCCTGTCGCAGCTGTAGCACTCAGAATTAATCTCTAGCATGGACATCACTTACTGTATCATACTCCATCCCTGCCACAATGGCGAAAAACAATCTGAGGATGGAGAGGATGCCCATGCTCACTGTAGTACGGGGGAGGAGCCACCTATCTTGTGATACTTCGAAGACTCTTCCAGGACAACAATGTGCAATCATCCGGACCCAACACTAGGCGGCGATCTGTTCACAGATATGAATGTCAGCAGCCCTACATGCCAAGAACAGATGCATACTGGTAAGTTGCATATTCCATAAATATATATATATATCTTTTATCGTAGTTGGATTTTTATGAATTATTTATGGGTCTTTTCACGCACTAATAAAAATGGTTATCACTAAGATATATACTACCGAAGACAGAGCCTTCTGTCGAACAACAATTCCCACTGCATGTAGCAAAGGCAACCAACAAACAGGACCTCTATCTCTTACTATAGAAATTATATTTTTTCTTAGTAAGTATCAATACATGAGAATGGTCACCATATATACCTATACGGGGAATTAAGTATCGATAGAAGGCAAAGGGACTCTATTGATCATTTACAGATCAGTAGGGTCTATATGAGCAATAGGACACAATAGCCCTTACATAATGTGGTTCAAAGAATTTTACATTTTATGCAGATTATATCAAATTGAAGGTATTCATACCAATCATTACACAATTTGAAATCTCATATTAGGATACATTTGGGTTTAACATACAAATCGTTTCAAATGAAAATTTGTAAATTACTTTTAAAATACATTTTTAGAATGGATCGTTCTTAAAAAACAGTCTTTTAGATCGATTGGATTATTTATGTATTTTACCCTTCTATACTAACTTATGTAATGTATATATGTATATTTGTATATTGTGTTGTGACATATTTGATATTTTATCATACATTGTGTAAAGTTGCACATGATATTGATTTAGAAAACTAATGTTGGTGAACAATCAGGTATTCTTACCTCAATTGTTGATGCAAAATCCTCTCACTTGCAACAGTGGAATATTGTGTAATGCACTATCACATTAAATGCACTGTCACTTTAAAAGGTGTAAAAAATCACAAAGTAAAAAAAGAAGAGAAAAAAGTGTTGGTATATAAGTAGTCAGGTGACTGACTCACGTGTCATGTGATCAAGGCACTTTGGTGCTGAAACGCGTAATGGCCGACACAGTTCAACCCAAATAAAGGAGATTCTGTGCACTGAATCGTGGTCTTTGCTCCCACTTAGTTCGAATGCAAGAGCCGGCTGGCAGTGGAATATATATATATATATATATATATATATATATATATATATATATATATATATATATATATATTACCTACTGGCGGTTGCCAGTAGGTAGTTATAGTTAGGATTTTTTTCAATGCAAAATCTCAAAATTCTATTGTGAATAACTTTGGCGCCGGTTGACGAATCTGCCTGAAAATGTCCTCAAATTTGCCTCGCAGGGCTCCGGTCCTTCCCTGTTTCGGGGGGATTCGTCAAGCGGGGGCCGAGATAAAAGGGGGGTCCCAAAACATGTTTTCCCCATGTTAATTTCCATAGGGCGGTCGGCCTCACTTTTAGCCCGAGCGGCTGAATGAATTTCCACCAAACTTGGCAAAATTGTAGGGACTGGTAGCCCGATGTGCCTTTGCTATGTCTCATGATATGTGCTCCAGTGGTTTTTACGAAAATTAACTTTGAAAAAATATATATTGGGCTACATTGGGCTATATATATGTTAGAGCCCAAATGTAGCCCAATGTAGCCCAAAGATGGCCACCAGAGACAAAAAAAACAAATGTAGCCCAAATATCAGCCAGATGTAGCCCAACTATAGCCCAATGACAGAATGTCCCAGAGTGTTCTAAAGAACAACTAGAACGCTAACAGTCTTACTTATGACAAAAGTATGGCACACCTGAAGTCATCTTGATTGGAATAAAGTGGTAACACTTAATACATTTAATTTGAAAAGGAACAAAATGAGGGGTTTCATTTTGCCATAGAAATTTTATATGTATATTCACTGAAAATACCATAGGTTTCACACCAGTTATAGTTAGGAATTAGCATTTAAAAAACCTATTAAATTCACTGAAAAAACCAATGCACTGCTGATGACGTCACATATTACATCACTCATGACATGGTCAGTGACATCACTCATGACATCACTCATGACATCACTGATGACATCTCAAATGACATCATCCAGTGAATGTGTATCTTTCTGAAAAATAAATATTTTTTATATATGTATATCTAAAGGTTGATGGAAGAATAAATGGGTAAATAAATGTCTAAATGCATGTTTTTTTGTGTAAAATTGATTGGTTAACTGACTTATTAAATGTATCTTAGTGAATACATATATTAGCGTGTAATGTTTAAATGTTTAAATATCTGTATCTGTGTCTCACTTTGTGTATAAGTGGCTGCATGGCTTGGTGAGTAGCTACATGAGTAGCTACATGAGTGTGTATATGGGTTATTAGTTGTTTTTTTGAGTATCAGTATCCGTGTAGGAATGTATGTTTCGGTGGGGGATATTACTTAGAGCACAGATGCATGAATGAGTGACTCACTATTTGTATATATTTTGAAGACAGCATGTGTGCAAGACTGTATGGGTGGATGATTGTGTGTATGGGTGGGTTAGTGAGTATGTGTTTTTATAATTGATTGTTTAAGAGAGTAAATATGTTTCCGTTTCTGTAGAAGTATGTGTAGTGGTGTGTATATAGCAGTATAATCAAGTAAATGTTTTTTTGATAGTTTATTTGCATGTGTGAATTTGTGTGTGAGTAACTATATGGATGAGTATTAGTGTGTAACAGGTTGTATAGGTGTATGAGTACATATGATGAGTAAGTACATGCATGAGTGACTATATAGAACTGTTGGTGAATGAGTGGATGTGTATGTAGATGTTGGAATTACCTAATAAGTTGTTGTAATTGGTATTGGTTTCTCCTTTTTTACGAAAATGTTAGTTTCTAATTTTGAATGTGTGTGTCAAAGGTTATTTTATGCTGATAGGTCTGCCACTTTGTCACAAGGATGTTGTCATCAGTGATGTCATTTGAGATGTCATCAGTGATGTCATGAGTGATGTCACTGACCATGTCATGAGTGATGTAATATGTGACGTCATCAGCAGTGCATTGCACGCGCAAGTTATAGTGAGTCCAACTAAGTATAACGTGGGAATTTCAATGGTTTTATGCGAGTAAAATTTCCACCTAACTATAACTGGTGTGAAACCTATGGTTTTTTCAGTGAATATATATATATATATATATATATATATATATATATATATATATATATATATATATATATATATATATATATATATATATATACACACACTAATGTGTCTCTTTCAGATCTTGTTATATGCAGAGCATGTTTGTATAGTAAGGCACCACAAATTTCTAGCAAAGCAGCGGTAGTAAAGAGATCGGCGGACGCTATCCTGGGTTTTGCTAAACGACTGGGTGGGAAACCAGCCGAGGCCATATTGTCCATCTATAGAGCCAAAACCCTGGCCATTGCTAGGTATGGGGCCTCGATATGGGGTTTTAAAAACTTGGCTCAGATACAGAGAGAGGAAATCCGATTCCTGCGATCCCTTATGGGCCTCCCCCAATCTACACCAGCTTTTGCAGTCCACATGGAATTGGGGATGGGGTACATTGAAGACACGCTGTCCTTGGCCCCGCTTTTGTCATGGATTAGAACATGGCTCAATCCAGATTTAACTTTAAACCACAAGATCATCAGGGATTGTATGTAGCGGGACAATGTGGATGAGATTGGGTGATTAACACATATTAAATCAACAGCAGGATACCTGGGCCGCCCTGATTTATATACAAACCCTGGGAGCCTGATAAGAGAAGACATTAAATGGGTTAAGATCCACTTTGTAAAGAAAAAGGAAGCAGAAAGAGAGGCTAGTGAAATTATGAAGCCAACTGTAAGGTCTCACTACATGATGATTACATCGTTATCTATACAACCATACCTGACGATAGTTAATAAACCATTTCATCGGTGGCTCCTTACAAAATTTCACTTTAACCAAGTTCACTTTCTGCTGGGAGATTATGCTAAGTGGTGTAAGCCTCACGAGAATGTTCCCTGCAAATGTGATGACTTTTCTGACCAGGACATATTGCATTTTGTGTTTTTCTGCCCCTTTTTTTAAGAGTGGCAGGGAAAAATTTATTAAGCCAATACTAAAGGATAAAGAGTTTAAGCAGGTAAAGCCGGCTCTATTGTACCTGCAGCTTATGGAATCACCACTAGTAATGTATGGTGTAGCTAACTTCTTGATAGTCTCAATACGGTCCAGGCAAAATAGACTTCGGCCGTCTTTGGTTCTACATCTTGGGAAATGATGAATGACCAAAATAATTTTAGGTTAATAGTTTTGTAACAACTGAACTGCAGTAAATATCAATTTATGAATTTTGCAAGGTTTGCACATTTCTCTATGGTTGTAAAAAAATGTGTAAATAGAACTGTAGTAAATCTCAATTTATATATTTTGTAAGGTTTGCACATTTCTCTATGGTCTTAAAAATCTGTAAACTGTGATTAATTGGATGTATAGTTACCCTGATCACCACTGAAGATGTGTATACATTGAACCCTTGTTTTTAATAATTTTTAAAACTGCTTTTTAACAACTTGTGTTTTTTATGATTTAATGTGACTGTATAGCATACTTTTATGATTTTAAAATAATTGAATAAAGTGTTTTTGACTCTGACTCTAGTAAGGCAGTGATATATATATATATATATATATATATATATATATATATATATATATATATACACACACTGAAAAAATCATAGGTTATAGACCATATATAGTTAGGAATTAGCATTTACAAAACCTTAAAAATTCACTGAAAAAACCATAGGTTATAGACCATATATAGTTAGGGATTAGCATTTGCAAAACCTTATTTTACTCGCACAAAACCATTGAAATTCGCATATATAGTTAGTTGCACTAACTATATATCGCGCACCCGCAATCCACTGCTGATTATGTCACATATTACATCATTCATGACATGGTCAGTGACATCACTGATGACATCACTGATGACATCTCAAATGACATCACTGATGACATCATTCATGTGATAATACGATGAACCTCTTCAGACTCTAATATAACCTTAGATACACTCAGTGTAAACAGACACTCACAGACTGTCACTCATGCATGGAGTTACTCACACACCTAGTCAGTCATGCAAAGAATCAATCACACCTCCATTTCCTCAACTATACAGTTATACACACCTTACTTATTCAAACATATACTAACACATATTTACTCTCTTATACAATCCCTGATACAAGTTCACAATGATCCTTACAGCCACTCACACATTCACTGGCGCTTATGCACAGTTATTTATATATGTCAACTCTCACATGTACTGTGTTTTACATATGTACTCACTTTGACATGTAGCACTGAGATATCCATTCACTCACCAATACACTCATACACACAGTCAACCGCCTATGCAACTGTTTCCACATGCACTTTTGAACCCATACATCTAGTGAATCAACTGCTCACACATCTATGCACAGAGTCATACACCTCCCAGCCACACACACACTCAGTCTCCCATACAAATACTTGGGCAACCAATCAATAACCCATATAGTTACTCATATAGCTACTGATCAACACATGCAGCAGTTTACAGAACAACAGACATAATGATGCACAAATTAAGACAGTTTAGTCACTAACTCATGCACTCAGTGAGACACATTTAATCACTCATTCATACAGTCAGTCATGCACCTACTAAATCCTTCATCCAGACACTTATACATCCACTCATTCTTCAATTTGTAAGTCATATTTTAACTTCACAGAAACATACAGTCACTGGATGTTGTCATCAGTGATGTCATCAGTGATGTTATTTGAGATGTCATCAGTGATGTCACTGACCATGTCATGAATGATGTAATATGTGACATCATCAGCAGTGGATTGCGGGTGCGCGATATATAGTTAGTGCAACTAACTATATATGCGAATTTCAATGGTTTTGTGCGAGTAAAATAAGGTTTTGTAAATGCTAATCCCTAACTATATATGGTCTATAACCTATGGTTTTTTCAGTGAATTTTTAAGGTATTGTAAATGCTAATTCCTAACTATATATGGTCTATAACCTATGGTTTTTTCAGTGAATTTCAATGGTTTTTTTAATAGCAAATATCAAAAGCTGTAAAATGTATTCTTTTTTTAATGCAAAAATATATTTTATATGTTTGTAATATAATTTTTTTTTATATATATATATATTTTTTTGTTTTGCTACCGGTCCGCGCACCGGGTAGCTTCCCGTTAGCTCAATTTGGTGCAGCGACCCGGTCCACGAACCAGGAAACGTTCCCTTAGCGCAACTGCCGCGCAAGAAAACAATATCGTGACGCGTCCCGTAAACGCGGCGTATGACATTGCGTTAGCGCACCCGGAAGTGACACGGAGCGCGAACCGAGGCGCGAAGCGCAGCGCCCCGGAAGCGCTCCGGGTGCGTAGCGGGACGCGTAACGTAAGCATAACAGGTCATGTGACTTGTTCATAAAACTTTTCATTGGTTCATTTTACTTTTGGTTTCCTAATGATGTAAGGCTTGGTCATATGACTTAAAAATAACACTTTTCATTGGTTTAGAATTTTTTTTTTCCCCAAATGATGAAAGCCCCACCTTTTTTCCTCACTCTGACTTTCATTTTTATGAGAGAAAGACCTACTTTGATTCCTTAGAAATGGCTTCATTAATAGCTGCAGCTGGTGGACCCCCACCACCACCACCACCACCTCCAAGGAAGAGAGGACCACCTCCTCAGGTTATCCTTCAGCAAGAGGAGGAAGAAGAGGAAGAGGAGCAAGGGACGAGGAGGTTTTTACCTGAATAGCCGAGGAGGTGCCATGTCAAAGAAAATTACATATGGCAATTTTTTACATTTCCCCGGGGCCAAAAAAAGGTAAATGCCCGCTACGTTACCTGTCTGATCTGCAAAAAAGATCTGTCCAGAGGGACTGATAAGAAATACAGCTATGGCAATTATACCATGCATCGGCACATGGACAGGTGGCACCCTATAAATTATAGTGCTGCACAAGTACGTGACCTGCACGATAACCCCCCACCTGTGGCCAGTACATCCAATGAAGAGGCAGTGACTGGACCAGAGGCGAGGGAGATGGTCCCAAATATCCAGCTGAAGTTTGGGAATGTGAAGCACGTGTGCATTTTTTGTGGCCAATTGATTTGCTACAGGGAGAGTAGCATACATTTAATCAACACAGCTATTGACAATCACAAATGTCCAAAACACCCCAGAAAATAAATTATCTTTTTTTTTTTTGCTCCTGCTGAGCCCTTTATAATGAATCATTTTCGTTCCCCCCCCAAAAAAACAAGAAAAATATAAAACCGTTCAAAAAAAATACAAAAAAAGTAAAAAAATGTTCAGAAAATAATTAAAAAAAAGTTCTTTTCAGAACTACCTCCCCTTTATAAGAAATTGCTAGAATGTTTAGCACTCTGGCAACCTCTATTTCTTTTGATTCGCTTCCCGGTTCGCGCGCCGGTACGCAAACCGGAAGCGAACTTAAAATTTAAAAAAAAAAAAAAAAGAAGAGTAAGTGTAAGGGAAGTAAACAGAGAGTAATGTTAAAAGAAAGACAGCTAGAGGGAGTAACACAGAGATACTGTTTAAAGAGGGACTGAGAAAAGGAGTGGAAAGAGTAGAGTAAGTAATAGAAAAAGGAATGAGGGAAGTAGCAAAGGCAGGAAACTGAGGGTTAAAGAAATGAAGCAGTGGAACTAATAAAAGTTAAATGTGAAAGAGATATAACGGAATGAGTACTAAACACTTACCTTATAATTATCATTAACTTAGTCACTTGTTATTTTTATACTTTCAATCTGTGAATGAGAGAACAAAAATTTTAAAATTGATAGAAAGTAGTAAAAGATGAGTGAGCATGAGACAAGATGAGTACATATTAAAAATCACAATTCAAAGTACAGAATTAATTGTACATATTAAATGGTTTATTTTTGCTGTTCTCAGAATATATCAAATTTCACTAAAAACAGTGAGTTGAAGGTATTCATCATATAACAGCGGAAAAAAAACACACACTCAAAATGATTGTGTTTAAAAAACCCATATAATATAACCAATCAGAAATCAGAACTCCTCAAAAGAAACTTACTTTCCATGACGTCAAAGGATGTCCTATGAACAGCTTATACTCTGTTGTGCTGTTATTATTTTCTGCCCGCCACTTTCTGAAAGATAAACTCCATCGTTTTAAGAAAAATGAGACATACAAAGCAATTTAAAACAGCACACTAAATTACAGCAACACCTAGAATCATTATAATCCAGTTACCTACCCTAAATTCTCACTTCTGAAAACAAGTCAAAAGGCAACATTGCTTCATAGTCAAATACTAATCCTTGCCGAAAGACCAGCCTTTTTTACATTTCAAATAAGCTGTGTAATATCCTGATGTTGTGAAAGGACCATCATGTCATATAATATCTGCAGTTACAAATGTTCTTCCTGAAATCGACGACTGTGTAGCCAAAACATTTTAATTAGACTTGACAACTTATTTACATCCGGTTTATATAGTTGGAATTGTAAAATGACATTTCACCGATAAGTTTCTATAAATAATGTGGACAGCATTGCAGACTTACATTACCTCTACTCCTTCTTTTGATCTGCTGCTTGAATTAGCTTATTAAAACAAACAATTTTCGCTCTGTGCTACACTTATCCACAAGGCTATATAGAGTAGGAGCCATTAGAACCTCTTGAAATTCCTCAGAACAAATCCCGAGATTCCTTCCCTAAAATTTTGGTTGTAAGAACACCAGGTAAGAATTTTTAAGGTGAAAAGGCAATCTTTTTTTGAAATTTAAAACCGAATCATTGCAGAATGACCAGCCGTTTCCAGACTTCAAATAAGTTCTGTAATGTCCTGATGTTGTTGAAGGACCCTCATGATATATAATTGCTGCAGTTAGAAAAGTCCTTCCTGATATTGACAACTGAGAAGCCACAACATTTTTAATTAAAGTTGTCAATTTTGTTCCATCAGGCCTACATCGTTGGAACATTAAAATGACATACTGGCCATATCTTCATATAAGTAATGTGGACAGCATTGCAGACTTACATTGGCTACACTCCATGTTTTGATCAGCTGCTTTTACTAGCTTATTAAAGGATACTGATTTAGTGTCTGGCAAAGTTAAATATATAAATCTTTCTGAGTCTACACTAGTAGTACTTGATCACGTACAATTCTCGCAGTCATGCTGCCATTGATAAGAAAGGCCAAACAGATGATCTACATCTACACCTTCATCTTGCAATACATTAAGCATATACATTAAAAACTCCTGACAATCTTGCTGAATATTTTGAGAGAATTGTGTTTGACCTGAACATTTGTCTAACAGATTTCGAATTTCAGACACACTTTCTACTCTTGTTCTATCAGCGCTACATTTCTCTAACACAGAATTCAACAAACAGCAAAAACTTTGATCCGAATTGATCACAATCTGTTCTTTTAAAGTTGCTAGAGAAAAGACAACATTAACCACTACATTAGCATAGCAGTTCACACCAGAACTATTTTCAAATTGAAAACCAACAACATCTTCAACAGAATTCATTTTCTTTCTGCTTACAATTTTGGGTTCATCGACTTTTGGTCTTTTTGCTACAACCTCCCTACTATTAGTGATATTTCTTAGTTTCCGGCCTACCACACGTTTCTCAAACAACGGATATTGAGGCAAATGTGGCGCATACTCTCTTCTTAACCTATTGTATTCCATAACACAATCTAGATCCGCACAAATGTTTGTGACATCACACTCAATCAAGTACAAACCCGATAAAGTTCTGACTCGTGACAATGCTACATAAGCCATACCCTCCTTGAACAAAGAACTGCCAATATTCACCAAAGCACTGTCTACACTTAAACCTTGTGATTTATGGAGTGTCACCGCATATGCCAAGCAAACAGGAAATTGCTTACGGCGAACATATAAGTCTTTTACAAGCAAAAACCTAGCTGTGCAACGACCAATTAGCTGTACTTCCTCAATGCCATCAAATTTAATTTTTAAAAATTCAATTCCATCTCTATTTCTGTATTTCTCAAAATCAACATTACCCATTGATCCATTTACCAGACCTCTTTCAACATGTAAATTCCTTCTCAAAATGATACGGCAATTTAAGCACACATTCAGAGTCTTTTCAAAACCAGCAGTTTTAGATATAGTCTTCTCTAATGAATCCAATTTAGATTTCAAATTCTCAGACAAAACAATTGTTGCACCCATATGCTCTATTCTGTCAATAGCTTCCAGTTTCACAATCTCTTGGTTTTCTAAATTCAACATTTTGTTGTTGAAGATGGAACATTCTGCAAGAGTTGGCATCAAACATATTCCCGATTTCTTCTCAGTAATTTTATGAGAAATATTCTCTGGCAGAACGTCTTCTTCTGGATACAAATTTGACAGTAATCGTGCATGTAAAGCTTCTTTCCCACGCTCAGTCACTTTCCCGATTCTAACATCTTGTAGAATATTCTTGTAATCTTCATCCTTCGCCTGACGCATATTTTCACTCAGCTCAGCATAACTGAAGTTTAACCATATGTTAACGTTGCCAATGCTCCCTAGGCACTTCCTGGTATCTTCATGCGTAAGCAGTTTAAACACTGGTTGTCCTTTTACTGGTGTCAGCTGCAGAAGATCACCGAAAACAATGATGTGTTTGCCACCAAATAACACATCATACTCTGTTTTAAGAACTTCCTGCATTCTCAAATGCACAAAGGCAAGCATGACATTGGAAACCATGCTTACTTCGTCAATGATAAGAAGTTTCATCTTCTTCAGGACTCTAGATACTTCACAACAAGCATCTCCCGATAACTTGTGGTATTGTAATTTGTTATCATGCTCCCCTGGCAGCATCAGTAGCCGATGCAAAGTAATACCTTTAATATTATGTGCTGCCAGTCCAGTTGGAGCGGTGACAACACAAGACAGTGATGACTCAGTTCTTTTCTGCAGATAACATGAAATTGCTTTAATGAGGAAACTTTTTCCAGTTCCTGCTTCTCCACTCACGTACAGTCGGACAGCCTTCAACGACGTACATGAGCACTCTTTCTTCTCATTACTTAATCCATGATCAATGTGGCTGGTAACTTCGTCATATATTTTCCTCTGCTCAACGTTCAGTTGTCTTTCCAAATCTTCTAAGTTAACCACATCCTCCTGAGCATGTGCCATGGCTCTTTCCACTTCAATCATGGCAGTGACAGCTTCATTTTCGATAACTGGTCCTCCTAGTGGATCCTGACTCAATGAAACAGAACTCTGACTGTCCTGAGAACTGTCTCTAGCAATCTCGGCTGCTATTGTTGCTTCCTGCTCGATTTCTGCATTCAACATTTCTAGATATTTTGAAAAAACAGGACATTCTATAGACTCCTTGGCTGCATTGAAAGAGTCTTCGTAACAGAGGAAATCTCCAAGCAGTTCCTCTTCTGCATGCCAAGGCTTGAAAAGTTGCAAAAGAGCTAAATAGAAAAACTCTTTTCTTTCTGGAGATTCGCAATTCAATTTTCGATGATTTACCAATAGACATTTTTTTTTGCTTGACCAGACATCCCTCACTTCCAATTACAGCATACACTCCTTTATCAATATCTTCTGTGATGTTCCTCTTGAAAATGTAATTTTGTAGAACCTCATACAGACAAACATTCTCCAGGTGACTGCTTCTATTTGGATAATATGTATCCAACATGTTGGTCTTCAAAATATCTGTACTGCTTAGCTCCTTCTCCGCCAAATACTCAATTTCCCGTACAGGTTTGAGAACTCGATTACGCGTTGCAGCAAGACCAAGACTTGCCCAAATGATACTCCTAGATTTGGCATAGAGACTTGCTGAAGATAACCGGTCAGAACATTCGTAAGCTCCGATTTCTCGATGCAACAACATCTTCAGACTGAACCGGTACAACTTCTTACTGAGGCTCTTTTCATGGGAAATGTCCTCCCACATATCCTTGAGTTCTGTCTTTTCTTTTTTTGTGATGTAAGACGTCACATACCGAGCCACAGCCATACTGTTGTCAGCCACAAACTGTATATCCATGTTAGCATTCCACATGGACAAAATCACTGGGTTGTAGTCATTGATGTTCTTGGACTCTTCGTTTCTCTTCAAATTGTATGTATTTTTGGGTGATTTCCTCGTCATATTATGTCGCAGCGAAGACATCAAAATGTTCACTCTTCCTTTAGATATCACCAATCGTGGAAATCCAAAATGACATTTTGTATAGTACTTGTTCTTGTTTCTGAATTTACGACGACAGTACTTTCCACGACAATGGCTTTGAAACCGTAAAACTTGTTCTCTTAGACGTTTGTCTTCCTTTGTCTTTGGAACAGCACATGTAGAATACTGTTCTATGAAATTCATCACTAAGTCATCCGGATCTGTTCCAAATTTGGGTGCATCTTTGATCCATAGCAGCATATGTATATGAGGAGCACCCCGTGCTTGATACTCCTTTCTCCAGAAGAAATCCAACACCTCTCCAAGAGGTGGATTTTTCTTGTTCGTGATGAGACATCATAGCTTCAAATCTATGATTGAAGTACCTGCATACATTCACTGGATCCAAAGAGCACAGTTCTCTGGGTGTCTTGAATTCAATATTTTCAATGTTTCCATTTGCCTCTCGTAGAAATTCAAGTAAGTCTTCCCAGCCATACTCAGCACAGCTGAGAGTGAGGAACCATGTGGGAGTTCCTAAGTTCCTCAGCATACATTTTAAGTCACCATGACGACGGTACCAATACTCATTAGTACCACGCTGACATGCCATCAGATTAATCAGGTGAGAATCCAAAATACTGTCTTGCACATTGACTTTATCCATAAAGTCCCTTGCTGAGATATTTCGCAGTTGTAGACCACTTTTCAGGATGTGGTTCACTGCATAAGACAGCCCAGACAGATCACTTTCAAACAATAGATGAAACAAATAGGGAATGCATTGACGAAACCTAGGATCTTCTGCATACAATCGTAAAGTCCGGTATTCAGAAGCAGGAATTTAATCAGGTCGCTCATCATATCGTCCTCCTCGACCTGTGGGAAATAACTGTGGAAAACACAGAGCTTCCAAACTTTCCTCCCAAACACTAATGGGACTCCCTATGGCTTATTTCATTTGAAACAACTCAATAGCATTCCCCATGACTTCCTTGGAATGCAAAGGATGAACGCTATAATTTTCATATATTTCTTCATTTTTAGAGGCTTCTACTTTCTCAATTTGTCCAGCACACAATTCGCTGTCTTCTTCTTCACTTACTTCCTCTTCTGCAACACATACATTCTTGTAGTACTCATTGTTTTTTATCAAATACAATGTTGCCTTTTTGACTTTCCTAACATCCACTAAATCTTGCCAGATTTTCTTACTCTTTGTCGGAACACCATTAACTAGGATAACCAGAGGTTCCTCTTCCACTTTCTCTACTCAAATTGTATTAATGTTTTTCTTCAAATCTAAAGGCAAATAAACAACTCTTCCCTTTAATCCTCTCTGTAAATCTGATGGAGGCAATTTCCCTGTCTTTGGCTCCATTCGTACAATAGCCTGGAAGGGATGCACACTTTGAATCAAAATAGATTCATACGTATTTAAATCCTTAAATTCAGAAGGAATGTCAACCAATTCCCGATTATTATGACCCGCTCTAGCAGGCATCCGGTTTTGGTTTAATTTGTTAAAGCAATAAGTACACAATTGTTAAAGCAATAAGTACACATACGTTGGTCCGATCCCAAATCAAAACAATTTTCTACCATCAAGTATGTAGTAAAATCCTTCCATTCACTATTGTTTTGCATTTCACTTTTTGCGTATAAATCCACTAACTTAGTCTGATTCTTATAATAAGTCCGTCGACAACACACACAAGTGAAATTAGGCCTCTCACTTGATTTCACCTGAAAGATGGAAATTTCCTTGTGAAACTTATCTATATTATAAATCTGTACACTCTCTTCCACATTACCTTCTTCTACTGGGTCAATTTCAACATTGTTCTCTTTACTAGCAAAGTAACAGAACTCAATTTCTTCACAAATATTCTTCACATGTAGTTCTGAACCGTGCAAAAGAGCACTGCTCAATTGTTTAAGCATAATTGCTGGACTCTTAGCATAATACAACACTCTCTCTAATTTCCTCACTTTATTATGATGCACTGCAGCATCCTGAAATGATGAAAAACACTCTGACATACTCTTCTGGAAAGACAAGCCAGTGAATGCCCATGCAAACATGTTACTTCTCTCACTCTGCAAGGATCTAATTCTTGCAACAACTTCATTTTCTGTTTTAAACTTTTCTTATTAAATGTAGGAACAAAATCACAAAGCAAATTGATGGAATCCTGTCGCACACTACAAATACTACTACATTTCCAGGTGTAGACTGGTCCCTTAGGACGTCTTCCTAAAACCTCATCACCTAACACCTCTTCTGCATCTGCAGACACAAGTTCTTCTTTTTCAACCGGACAACCATCTTTTACCTCATATGCACGACCACTGGTGTCAACTGCATGCACCAAATCATTGTCCTGAAAGTAACTCTCCTCATTGAAAAATGCCTCACAACTTGAACTATGCATCCATTCTCCTGAGAAAACTTCACAAAAATTACTACGATTTAACTACTCTCTTCCATCTAGTATTTGATTTGAAATCAGAAATTACCTTGTTTAGTTTCCTAATTCTATTGATTATCAAAATAAATAACTTTCTCTTAATTTCGAAAGCCTGATCAATAATTTTCTCTACATTTTTCTTTTTCTTATAAAATGTCACTTTCTGTTGGCCTTTCTTAAAATTTTTTAACAAATTGACAATTATCCTGTTTCGGAACATTCGCCTACGAATGTCCCTGAATTGATTTTCCCTTCTACTGCCATGCACAGACTTATCTCCTGCTCTAGCACAAACTTTGTTGACGGGCCTTTCCTTTTCCTTTAAATTTTCTCTCTTCTTATGCACTAAAACATGTTCAATACTGGTATTTTTTTGTATTTTCTTACCCAGAGCTTTTTTGACGACTTGATACAATTTAATAGTAGAGGACTGCTGCAAATCTTTACAATGGTGGAGTGTAAGTCGCTTTGCTTCTTTTTCTTTTCTCTGCCTTGAGGGCATTTTTAAAGTTTTCTAAAGATCTTCAGTGAAATCTGTGGAAATTTTTTTTTTAAAATTGATATTAACCACTATTACCAAACAGTAAACCAATAACAGTAGGCAAACAATTAACACACTAGTTGTCAATTCTATCTACAGTAATTTAACAACATAGACAATGTGGGCGTATTTACAAGGCACTTGCACCATGGGGGAAGTGAGTTAAAATTACAAGAACACATAGGGTCGTATTTACCACACCCATGCACCAGAGGGAAGTGAGTTAAAATTGCCAAGCACACATGGGAGCGTATTTACAAGGCCATTGCACCAAGAGGAAGTGACTTGAAATGACCAAGCACACATGAGGGTGTATTTACAAGACCCTTGCACCAGGGGGAAGTGAGTTAAAATTACCAAGCAGACATGAGGGCATATTTACCACACCCATGCACCAGGGGGAAGTGAGTTAAAATTGCCAAGCACACATACGGGCGTATTTACAAGGCCCTTGCACCAGGAGGAAGTGACTTGAAATGGCCAAGCACACATGAGGGTGTATTTACAAGACCCTTGCACCAGGGGGAAGTGACTTAAAATTACCAAGCACACATGAGGGCGTATTTGCAAGGCCCTTGCACCACCATAAGGTGTGGCCTATCCAGAGGTATGCTGGATTGTCTGTCTGCCATGGTAAAACCAAAAAATATCTAGGAGCAAAAAGGCAGGTCTTGCAGTCACAAAAGTTTGTTTGAGGTGAGGCCTACTCAGCGTTGCAGATGAAATTTTGGCTTGTTGAAGAGTACAGAGGACATAATACATGTGCAGGCCAACAGATGAAGTGAGTCATGTCCACTGCACACTTCAACAACGACCAGACCTCCTCTGTCTCCCTGGACAGGCCTAAACCTCATCTGCACAATGTGATTAGTACCGTATTTTCCGGCGTATAAGACGACTCGGCGTATAAGACGACCCCCTACTTTTCATGATAAAATGTAGGTTTCATGCTATACTCGCCGTATAAGAGTACCCCCACTTCCAACGCAGTCCTGCATAGCGATTTTGTTCATTCACGGCGCCATTTGTTCTATTTGCCTATTACTTTTTATTTGCTATTGATACTTCCACAGTGCCACCATCACCTACGTAACATTAGTTCTTGTGTTTGAGTGCCCTCCATTTATTTCAATATTATACCGTACCTCTACTTGCACACATGTCACTTTTTCCTCCTGTAATGCACCATTTTCTATTGAGAAGCGGTCTGACACCTTCGGGTGAAGTCCGCACTATGTAAAAACGCATGAACACATACCGTAAAGTTTGGTACCCGGCGTATAAGACGACCCCCAACTTTCCAGAACATTTTAAGGGGTTAAAAAGTCGTCTTATACGCCGGAAAATACGGTAATGTTAGGAAACACAGGTGATGTAATTGAAAAACGTGCAAATATTTTTGCTCATTTCACAATCACATCACCTGTGTTTCCTCAGCTTAGGTATCTCATTGAGCAGATATAGTCTAGCATATCCAACAGTACGCAGAAGGTGAGGACTGTATGCAGCAGTGCAATGTACATAATTCTCCTCCAATGACAATTACAGAAGCCTCAGCATATCCATGCCCCCTAAACAGTCCTAAATGTATATCATAATTATCATAGTGACTATGAAACTCTAGCAGTACATATTGTGAAACCTAAATGAGTTCAAGAAACGAGTTTTTAAAACAATCAAACAAGCAAATTATTCTCCCATATTCATGTTGAGAATTTAAATATTTATTTAAAAAAGCAGACCCCAAGTTGTCCTTCTCATAGATGTAAAAAGTATTTCTTTAAAAAAAAAAAAAGATTTTCTGGTCATAATTTGAAAACACAGCACAGCTCCTATGTACAAGCACACCCTAGCTGGCTTCCTTATTTTCTCCAAAAAGCATACTAATCTCTTTCTAAATTAAATAAATCTTTTCTCACCTTAACACAATTTTTAAACACATCATGTAAGCAAATTAGTCTCCCAGATTCATAGGAGAAGTACCTTAAAATTGTCTAGCACACAAAGGGGCGTATTTACAAGGCACATAAACCAGGGGAAAATGATTTAAATTTGCAAAGCACTCATGAGGGTGTATTTACAAGGACCTTGCACCACCTTTAAAGTCACTTTTAAAATGGGGAAAATGACGTGAATGTGTCTCATAAGCCTTGTAAATATGCCCCCATGTTGACTATGTAACTCTTGCAGAACATATTGTGAAACCTAAATGACTTCAAGAAACAAGTTTTTAAACCAACAAACAAGCAAATTATTCTCCCATATTCATGTTGGGAAGTGAAATATTTATTTAAAAAAGCATACCCCATGTTATCCTTCTCATAAATGTAAAAAGCATGTCTTTTTGTTAAAAAGCGATTTTCTGGTCATAATTTGAAAACACAGCACACCTCCTATGTACAAGCACACACTGTCAGTACTAATACTTCACATTATCTATAATTATAATTTGTCAAAGAAGCAAAATCTTTTTGGAAAAAAAATTGAAAACACTTGACACAAAACAACATTTTAAATGCACAGCTGGCTTCCTTATTTTCTCCATAAACTATACTAGTCTCTATCTAAATTAAATGAATTTTTTCACACCTTAGCAAATGCTTTTTGAATTTCAAAACAGTCTGACACACACCAATTTTTCTTTAGCAGGGCAAAGGGTATGCACTCCAGAGGCTGCAACCAACAAAGGCACAGAAATGCTGTATTTCATCACACATATCTCTCATGTCACCCAATCAAAACTCTTCCCTCACTTTTTTCAAATCAACACCCTTCCCCCCTCTGCCCTTTTTCCATAGCAACTACCTCCTGAAAGACCTCTCATGTTTACAAGCTCACACAACAATGTTTCAAATAAACTCTGAACTCTCAGTACACCTGCAAATCCACTGCAATGCTTCTTAAAATCATTTTTTCTTAACCATTCAAATTACATCTTTCAAAGAACACATCCATGCACCCTAACTTTCTGTTTTCAGAAATGGAAATCCACCAATCACTGCTAGTGAATCATTAGCACTGAAACTCCAGTTTTTTTTCTTTACAAACTCCTACTGTTTCAACTGCCATTTCATTCCCACACTTCATCTGACTGCAGCAGAACCTCCTCTCACCATGTTTTCTGTCTGGATTCTTGGACATAGCTACATCCACTGGGCTCACAGGTATGCTGATAACAGAAATTTACACAACCTCAATTTACAAAATGTGGAAATCAAATGGATTGGCCAAAGAGGATTGAGATGTCACCAATTGATACCATTGGTAAAAACCTTTTTACATTTGCCAAACCCTGACCTCATAATAGTGCACTGTGGAGGAAATGATTTGGGCACTTTGACTGGGGTAGGTCTGGAAATGCTTTTAAAGGACACCTTTGAGCAATTGATGGCACTTTTTCCTCAAACTGCCTTGGTATATTCCAATATATGCCAAAGACAGATATGGAGGTGGTCCAATCACATTTGTCTACAAATTGAGAAAGCGAGGAAACATGTAAATAAGTCTGTTTCAGCTTATATGAGAGACCATGGAATGGGCGCCATCTACAACAATAACTTGCGTTACTACATGCAAGATATCTACAGAGGAGATGGTGTGCACTTCTCAGATGAGGGAAACAGAGTTTTCATAAAAAATTTAAGACTGTGTATTGGTACCTACTTATAAGTACCTAGAACTTACACAGAACCCAAAAGCTCTTTTCAGAGCTACCTTAACTATGATTACTCTTTAAAAATTTCGAATGTACCTTTTTTCACTAATTTTCACTTATGTTCGCTTCCCGGTTCGCTACCCGGTTCGCGTACCGGCAGCTAACCGCGCCAAAAATTCAATATGTTTTTTTTTTCCCCGACATATATGAGCCTCCTCAGCCACCCTCAGAAAACCTAGGGGGTCAGGATACGTCTCCTGTGCCCCCTTATACCCATTTCCCGCATTGTTTTCCCTCCATCTTGTGATTTATGTAATCCGAAACACAAAGTGGCGAACTCCCGTTACGTTACCGGTGAGCTACCCGGTTCGCGTACCGGGAAGCGCTTCTACCGCGAAAAATCGAATTTTTTTTATTTGCCCCACGGGACCCTTTAATAACCCCCACATCATTCCTAGGGGGTCAGGGGGGGTCTACCTTGCCCCCTTTCATTAAATTCCCCCTTCGTTTTTCTCCACCTCTTGTCTCTCGATCCTACCGAGAGACAAGATGGCGGCCGAACCGGACTGTTAGAATGTTGACAGACACCGGAGAGCCAATCAGCTTCGCTTCGCGGAGTTCCGTTACGCGTCAGGTACGCGAACCGGAGCGCTAACCGGAGCGCTGTTACAGATATATCTGTTTTTTAAAACGTTAATTTCTCAAAATTGACTGGAGCACGTATATTGAGACATAGCAAAGGCACGTCGGGCAAACCATATCTACAATTTTGCCAAGTTTCGTGTAAATCCATTCAGCCGTTCGAGCTAAAAGTGACTCCAACCGCCCTATGGAAAAATGAATGGGAAAAACGCTTTTTGGGACCCCCCTTTTTTCTCGGGCCCCCCCTTGACGAAACCCCCCCAAATTTTCAGGGGCTGCTCAGAAACAAAATGTGCAATTTTCCTGACAATTTCAGCCAATTCCGTCCACAAACGCCAAAGTTATTCGACATAGAATGTTCAGAAATCCCATAGGAAAAAAATCCTAACTATATATACGTACTGGCGACCGCCAGTAGGTAATATATAGCGGAAAGGTATGCCAATTTGTAGCCCGGAGGGCAGAGGACTGTCGAGTGCCTTCCAAGATGCTTAGGGCACTTTGTGGTTTCATTTTTTTGCACGGCGACCCGGCCGTGTGGGAGGCACCATTGTGCCCTGGGAAAAAAGGCTTCACCGGTTGTGCAAGGCTCGAGATTCTAACAATTAGAACACTTGGAACACAGAACTCTTAGTTTATAAGCAAACCTGACCACATCCCAGCCTACTCAAGGCATTTAAAGGCTGCGCATCACTACAACTCGACCTTACTTAAAGGATGAACAAAATCACGGCACTATGGACTACAAGTCCCAGATGATGACGGTGAGACGAAGCAGGCAACACACGCCCACTGGGGGGCTTGTTAAGAATAAAAACGTGCCGGAAATACCTTTGCTGCAAGCCCATGAGGAAGGGGTGTTCATATATATATATATATATATATATATATATATATATATATATATATATATAAATATATATATATATATTCTCTGCTTAGAACGGTTTTTGACCACAGGAATCGCGGACCACCACGCAGCTCATCGAGTGTCACAGGAAAAGTTTATTATCCATTTACAGGTAGATTCAGGCACGACGCGTTTTGGGCAGGAACTGCCCTTGATCACATAGCGGACATGCAGTAATGGTCACCTTTAAATAATGAACAAACTCTTTTTTCATTCGTGGAATCACCACGTGACCCTGATGATAAACAGTGAAAACATACTATGAAAAAAATGTGCTTTATGTCGACTGGGTTTGAAGCACTCTTATTCTGTGACATAGATGCTAATTAAAGCACATTAAAATATATTTATATTTATATATTTCAGTAACTTTATACATTATTTCCGCTTAAATGCGTGAAACTGTGCAAATAGGCTAGCAGCATTAGGTCAGACCATAATAATATAGCACGTTATATACACATAATATTAAACATAGATAACATATTAACTTACATAAATATGTTAAAATCACTATGATAAAAATCCAATGTAAAAACCAATGAATGATTCTGTATTACATGTGCAAAAATTATGCTAAGATAAATGTGCAAATAACGCTATTTAATAGTGCAACAAATGGTTTCCCTGCATGAATGCAGATCTAATGGTACAAATGATGCTGCCTCACCGAAATCTATTCTAGGTGTTGCTGCGATGTTATATGTGCTATTGCCGTCACAAACAAGTAAAGTGCTAGTGCTAAGATAATTTTATAGATTAAGGATCAGT
Organism: Lissotriton vulgaris; assembly: GCF_964263255.1. Lineage (NCBI taxonomy): Eukaryota > Metazoa > Chordata > Amphibia > Caudata > Salamandridae > Lissotriton > Lissotriton vulgaris. The sequence goes on along the minus strand of NC_141699.1, from coordinate 880,436,343 downwards.
CCCGCTCCCGGGAAAGGCCTTCAGGGAGCGGCGCCGGAAGTTGCTGGAGGTCCGGCATTTGTCTCACCGCCGCTCCGGGTCTAGGGGCCGTTCCCAGGACCGCTCGCGGGACCGGAGCAGTCGCTTCTCGGGCTCCAAGTCTTCTCCTTCGAATTCTAGAAAGCGACGCCATAAAAAGAAGTCGAAGAAGCGTGCTCGCTCTCCGACGTCCCCTCGTCGCTCCTCGGAGGCGGACGAGGGCGATAGGGGCTCCGCTCTTGTGGCATCTCTGGAGCCTGGGAGTCCCATGGTCTACCCGCCCTACCCGGGTCCGTCAGCGACTCCCACTCAGGTACAAGAGTTTGTTGCTGCCATGGGCCGCCTTTTTAGGCCTCGGGCTCCCGCCGGTGCTCCTTCGTGCCCCGCAGACCCATGTCCAGATCTTGTTGGCCCGACGGCTCCGCTAGCGGATCCAGCCCTGGCACCACAGGATCCTCCGCCGTTGGCTCCAGCGCCTCTAAGTGCAGCTTTGCCAGCTCCGGCCAGGCATCGCCCTCGGCTCCACCTTCGGCGCCACATTGGGTCCCTTTCCTTCTGCTCTTGCCCTGATTCCAGGACCATTGTGTTCCGGCCTGAGCCTGGGCCGGACCGGCACCGTTCCCGACGCTGGTTCTTCCTTCTCCGGCTCCGTCCCTGCTGCCACGACCGACCCCTCAGATGCCGGAGGCGATGGAGGACTGGGAAGGATCCGAGGACTCCCTTGCCCCGCAGTGTGACTCGGAGCAGGATTGGGTGGACGACTTGTAAGACGCAGGCGACCTCGATGTCTTTCCTGACTCGGGGTTTGCCTCTCCTCCAACTACGATGGAGGAGGGCGCTTCCTTCACGATGGTGCTCCGTTGGGCTGCTGAGGTCCTCAACCTGGACCTCCCCACGGTGGCCCTCAAGACCAACCTCTTCACCGAGGTGCTCCAAACAGTGTCTACTTCGTCGGAGCCGTTGCTTCCCTTCAGTGACGCCCTTACTGATGTCCTCTTGGGCACTTGGTCGCGGCCAGCCATGGGGGCCCCTGTGGATAAAAACGTTGCCAGACACTGGTGCCGGGCGATCCTGCCTTTCTGACCACCCATCCCACGCCTGAGAGTCTGGTCACCCAGGCCTCGACGTCGCAGAGTGCCTTTCCAACGGCTCTGCCGGATAAGTACTCCAAGAAACTGGATCAGTTTTATTAAGCGGTTGTTTTATTCGGACATCTTGGGGCTGCGGTCGGTGAACACCGCCTGCTTTTTGGGCCGCTACTCTTACACAGTATGAGATACCGTTGCTCAGGTGTTGCTTCAGTGTTCTGAGGAAGTCCAGGCTGTCCTTTCTCAAGCGATTGCTGAAGGAAATGATGCGCCATTCGGTGTGGTGTGGACACCACAGACTCATTGGGCAAGGCGATGTCTACAACGCTGGCGTTGCGGTGCTACGCCTGGTTGCGTTCAACTGGGTTCTCGCCCAATGTCCAGAGCTCGCTCATGGATATGTCCTTTAATGGCACCCTCCTGTTTGTCGATAAGGCTGACTGTGCGTTGGAATGTTTCAAGGACTTGCGGGCCACGGTCAAGTCCTTGGGTCTTTCTGCGAAGAATTCGGCAACTCCTGGGTTTCGTTCCTTTCGTGGCCAGGGCAGAGGCACACAGGCACGTTCCTTTCACAAGCCTGTGCAGAACCAACCTCAGCGCGGCCGTGGTCGTGACTTCCGCAAGGGAGGGTCTGGGAATCAGCGTGCTGGTCAGTCCACCTCCACCCCGCTGCTCCTGCCTCCAAACCTTCCTAGTCCGTGTTTCGTGGGGCACTCCACGCCAGTGGCTGGCAGGATCCACCACCACCTCCCCCACTGGTGCGATATCACATCGGACAAGTGGGTCCTGCAGATAATCCGCAAGGGTTACCCCCTTTCAGACCTCCCCTCCAGCCATGCCACCGCATGTCGAGGGATCATTTGGTTCTTCTCCAACAGGAAGTCTTGGCCCTGTTGGCCAAGGGGGCCATCGAGCATGTTCCCGAGCAGGAAGTAGGGAGTGGTTGTTATTCCCACTACTTTCCGGTCCCCAAAAAGGACAAGGGGGGCCAGCGCCCCATCTTGGACCTCCGAGACATCAAGGAGACGTTCAAAATGCTGACTGTGGCTCAGGTCCTTCTGCCCTAGACCCTGGAGACTGGATGGTAGCGTTGGACTTGCAGGACGCTTATTTTCACATCCCCGTCCTGCTGGCCCACAGGCATTACCTGCGGTTCATGGTGGGCCAGGAGCATTTTCCCTTTGAAATGCTCCCCTTCGGCCTTACCAACGCCCCTCGGGTGTTCACGAAAGTGATGGCGGTGGTCACGGCTCATCTGTGCAGGTTCTGGGTGTCAGTCTTCCCCTACCTCGATGACTGGGTGTTGAAGGCGGGCTCGCCCCAAACGGTCGCCAGCCACCTTCAGACTATGGCCAACCTCCTGCATCTGCGGGGTTACTCCATCAATGTGCCGAAGTCTCACCTGAGTCCCTCTCAGAATCTCCACTACATCGGAGCGGTTCTGGATTCATCTCTGTTTCTGGTTTATCCTCCCGAGCAGCGAGTCCGGGATATTCAGGCTATGATTCCGATCTTTCGTCCTCTATCTTGGGTTTCAGTCAGGATCACCCTCCGGCTCCTGGGCCTGATGGCCTCCTGCATCCTGCTAGTGCAACATGCCAGTTGGCATATGCGGGCTCTGCAATGGGACCCTAGGTCAGGAGGCTCTGCGCCTCTTGACGTGGCTGGAACGTCAAGGCATTACCTTGGTGGTTCAACACCTGGCAGGTTCTCTGAACGCCATGGCGAACGAACTCAGACGCCGGTGCTTGATGGATTACGAATGGCGTCTGAACACAGATGTGGCGCAAAGTCTCTTTCAACAGTGGGGAGAGTCTTGGTTAGATCTATTCGCCACTGAAGAGAACGCGCAATGTCATCAGTTCTGCTCGTTGAAATTTCCAAGGCGGCACTCGCTCGGCGACGGTTTTCGTCGCTAGTGGAGTTGTGGTCTGTTGTACGCCTTTCGCCTATACCACTTCTGCCCAGACTGCTGAAGAAGATGAGGCGCGACTGGGCCAAAGTCATCATTGTGGCTCCGGATTGGGCACGAAGATACTGGTATCCCGAGCTACTCTGCATGGCTGTCGATACCCCGATCAGTATGTCTCTTCGGGAGGATCTTCTGTCTCAACAGCAGGGGACGGTCCTTCACCCGAACCTGCCCAGCCTCCTCCTCCTCCTCCTCCTCCTCCTCCTCCTCCTCCTCCTCCTCCTCCGTGCGTGGAGATTGAGCGGCGACAGTTGACAGCTTGCGACCTTCCTCCAGAAGTCTGTGCTGTTATTTTGGCAGCCAGGCGTCCCTCCACTAAAACGGTATACGCCTGCAGGTGGAACACATTTGTGGCATGGTGCACAGCAAAGGCTGTGGACCCCTTTTCTGGCCTTCTTTCTGAGATTCTACTGTTTCTTTTATCTTTGGCCCAGCTGCACACATTTACCAAGCACTACTGCCTTGACAGTCAGGTCTGCATAGACGGCTTCTTTGGCCATTCGGTGCTCTGTGACTTTCTGGTGTAATCTTGTTCGCAGACCCACCTCCAGGGTTGGTTTTGCTGGGGTATCTATTCTAAGGTAAGGAATCTATCACTAATGTGTCCGTTTCAGATGCACAGGTTACTACTTGTGTAACAATATGTTCGAGGCATATGGGCTGCAGATGGTACATTTATGAATAGATCGCCATCTGGTGTTGGGCTCGGATGATTGCACTTGTTTTTCTCTTGGAGAAGTATCTTGTCGTCACGAGACAGGTGACTCCTCCTTTGGGCGCTTGTGCGCATGGGCATCGGCTCCATCCTTAGATTGTTTTTTCTGCCATCGGGTTCGGATGAGGATCGAAGCGCTCCGGATCGACTTAGAGAAAAAAGTGATATTTCGGCACGTATTTCCTTTCCAATTCAACGGTATTGTTATCGAACGCAAGTTCATTTCCATTCCGACGCGTTTCGATGTCAACAATAAACATTTTCGACTTCTTCGTCGATAAGATCGAGAGGCCTTTCTCAACGTAGTCCAGCCCGGAGTCGATGGAAAGGACTCCATTTAAAAAATGTCCAACGTGTGGTGCTAAGTTCCCACACAAGGACCTACACGAGGTGTGCAATCTTTGCCTATCACCTGCATACGAATCCAGGGACTGTGATGCCTGCACAGCATTCTTCTCCAAGTCGACGATTAGGAACCGTCGAGCCCGAAGACACAAGGTATCGAGAATGCAATCGGAGGCAATCCCGGAGCTGTTCGAGGCCCAGTACCCCGAAGAAGAAGAGGAATATGAGGACGAGTCGGGGTCGGAAGTGGACGAGTCTGATGTCGAAGAAATCGACGCTCAACAAACCGTGAGTGACGACGTTCCCTTACCGAAAAACGACCCAGTTTGGTGTCGACCCCGCCTTCGAGCCCGGTCAGACTACCGAAGAAAGTTTCCGACGCCCCGTCTTTGGGCCCGGCAACGAAACCGAAACACTCGGCCTCCCACCATGTCGGATCCGAGAAACGGTCGACATAGACATCGAAGCTCCATACAAAGGAAAGCTCGAAGTCGAAACACTCCATGTCGAAACCGAAACATGCTTCGACGTCTAAGACTTACTTGACACCGAAAAAAATCGGAATCGAGCGAATTCTCGGTGCCGAAAACACAGAACATTGATGGTCGGAAGCAAAGACACCTTTCGGAACTAAAAACTTTGGTACCGACACAGGAGCATCAGACGGATCCAAAACAAGACTTTGTTTATCGATCCGCAAACTGGCAAAGTGGTGACAAAATTACCTAAAAAGAGGAAGAATGAACAGCTGGACGACAAAGCTCTTCCTCCTAAAAAGAGAACAATGGGGACAAATACAACTCCTCCCCTTTCTCCTCATCCTAGAGACACACCCTCTTCTCCTCTTCCTCACACTATGCCAGCTATTCCTCCACCTTCTACACCAAGTCCATCTACACCTCAAACAGATGTAGAAAGTGATACAGGGGAGGGAGAACTTCATGGGGATGACGACACTGCCCCAGATGAAGCAGACCCATGGGAGAATTATAATGCAGGGTCAGATGAGGATAACAACCCAGAATTATACCCCTCAAAACCTTCACCACCTGATGGTAATGCAGGTTTTGCACAGCTGATTAATAGGGCAGCAAAATACCAGAAGGTAGACTTACAAACGGAACCTCAAATAGAGGATTTCCTTTTAGAAACACTACCTGCTTCACAAAGAACATCAGGTACACTACCTATGCTGAAGGGTCTTCTCAATCACACAGCAGACATATTCAAAGACCATGTGAGGGTAGAGTATTAAATCCAAGAATTGATATAAAATACAAGGCAGCCCCAAAGGACCCAATATTTATCAAAGGACAGGTACCTCTGGACTCACTCGTAGTCACAAATGCTCGTAAAAGAGCAAACTCATTATCTACAGGAGAAGCTCCTCCTCCTGATAAGGAGTCCAAGTTAATAGATGCATCAGGCAAGAGGGTAGCATCTCAAGCAGCAAACAGCTGGCGCATAGCTAACACACAAGCGCTACTTGCACGCTATGATAGAGCTCATTATGATGTGTTAGAGAAACTCATTACACATCTCCCTAAAGAATACCAAAAAAGGGCAGACCAGCTCATACAAGAAGGGAAGATCATAACTAACACTTCCATTAAGTGCGCCTTAGACGCGGCAGACACTGCAGCAAGATCCATCAACACCAGTATCATGTTAAGAAGACATGCATGGCTTAGGGTCTCAGGGTTCAAACAAGAAGTACAAACATCCTTATTGAACCAACCTTTTGATGAAAAAACTTTTCGGCTCAGGTACAAATGAGACTTTAGAAAAGATGAAAAAAGACACAAACAGCTAAATCAATGGGGCCAACTCAAAGGCGTTCCTTTCATAGGTCCACCTATAGAGGCGGGTCAAAAAATACAGGCACAAGCCAGCAATCTACCTCTTTTACACCAACATCACCCAGAGGTAATTCAAGAGGCAGTTACAGAGGTAACAACAACAAGGGTAGAGGTCGCGGAAATAACAACAACCGCATCTCCCCAACCCCAAAACAGTGACTTCATACAGCTCCCCCCAGACCACATATCACCGGTCGGGGGACGTCTATCACAGTTCCTACCTGCCTGAGAAAACATCACATTAGACAGGTGCGTGAGACAAATTATCCAACATGGTTATTGCCTAGAACTCACAGCTACCCCACCAAACATCCCCCCAGACAGCGTCCAATGAGTCGAGATCATCTAACATTGTTAAAACAGGAAGTACTATCACTGCTACAAAGGCATGCTATAGAGAAGCTTCCAAGACATCAACAAGGGACAGGAGTATACTCTATATACTTTCTAATTCCCAAGAAAGACCAGTCTCTAAGGCCAATTTTAGACCTCAGACCTCTCAATGCATACATAAATTCGGAACATTTCCACATGGTCACGCTCCAACAGTACTTCCTTTACTGAAGAAAGGGGACTTTCTTTCTACACTGGATCTAAAAGACGCTTACTTTCACATCCCAATTCACAATGCCCACCGAAAATACCTCAGGTTTGTAGTAGAAGGACAACATTATCAGTTCAAAGTCCACCCGTTTGGGGTCACAACAGCACCAAGGGTGTTCACAAAATGCCTAGCAGTAGTTGCAACACACCTAAGAAGACAACAAATACATGTCTTCCCTTACTTGGATGATTGGCTAATAAAAGCCAAATCACAAGAAGAATGTCTTCAAAACACACAAAAGACCATTCAATTGCTGCACCAGCTAGGGTGTACGGTGAACTACACAAAATCCCACCTGCAACGAAACAAAGTTCAACAATATCTAGGGGCTACTATAGACACAGAAAGAGCCAAAGTATACCCCAATCCAATCAGAATCCAAACAATGATCACGTTGATCCAAAGATTTCAACCACAACACTCACTAACAGCTCGAGTGTTCATGCAGCTGTTAGGAATGATGTCCTCCTGCATACTGCTAATACCATATGTGTGAGAAGTTGGCCTGATATATGATGTCTCCAATTCTGGGGGCACCTTGTATCAGTCCAAACAATCCCTTATGGTGATGGTTTTCAAGTCAACCTTATAGACAAGCTATCCCAAGGGTAGCATTGACTAAGCAGCCTTAAAGGCTTAACTCAAGAGGTTGTGTTAAGCAAGCTGTTTTACCAATCACAATCCTGTAATATCAAATAAAAGGACACCTCACAAGTTATATATTATAAAAATATATGTATTTATTACTAGAATAATCCTCTGTACTCTTTGAGTGCAGAGGCACAAGCGTTTAAACAAAAGCACAGTTAAACATATAAAAGTTGCACAATTATGGATGAGGCCCAGGGGCCACGCAAACCATATATTAAGAAAGTGGTATAAGAGATACCAATCGAACAGTGGTTGGGCCTAGGGAATCGCTGGGAGCAGTCGGGACTAGCAATGCTGAAGTCGGGAAAAGCCCTCGGGATTCGGGTGCAGCGCTTAAAGCACAGGCATGCACCAATGCAAAGTCAAAGGTGCGTAAAAGATATAAAGTTACTGTTTAAGGAGACTTCCGCTTAACCTAGAAGGATGAAACTTTAGACACATATACTAGAGGTGTGTACCAGTGTAGGAACACCCGCGTTGCTGAGTTACCTCACCCACAGGAAGCGGGTGCACAGGTGCTAAGTAGTGTCGGGTTTCATCACACAGGTTGATGGTGCAGGTTGATGGTGCTTGGAGCTGAAGATGCTGCAGGCGTCTAGAAGAGAAGTGTCCGGTGTGATCCAAGGGTGGATCGAAGATATCGATGATCTGAAAGCAGAGGGGACAGAGTCTGTGTCACTCAGCAGTGACCAGGGTGGAACCAGGAAGGAACCAGGCAATGTCTGGCGCAATCAGGTCGTTGACGGGAAGCTTGTCTCCGCTGCCACGTGGACTCTGAGGCACAGAGGGCGTCCAGGAGTGGATCACGAGCTGTCCCACGCAGGCTCTTGCTGTTGGCGGTGTCGGCTTCCGGATTGGAGCAAACAACTCTAGGAAAGCGCAACCCACGCAGGATTCGAAGATCTCTTAATACTCGGACCAGGAGGGTCAGAGCGGGTGCTCCTTTTCAGGGGAGCGAGGGCAAGTCTGGAGCAACCAGACTCACAAGTTAGATTTCAAAGTTCATCGGTACAGGGGCCACAAGCCAACGGGCAAGTGACCGGACCAACGCGTTGCGCCAAAAGATGCAGAAGGGCCCCACGCAGCACTCGGTGAGTGTGGACTGGTGAGCTTCGGTGCAAGAGAGGCTCAGGGCCGGGGCTTCTCAAACCCCAATGCACAGCTTTGGCGGGCCCCACACTTCAGGTCGCCTCCACGGGTCTCAGCTCTGCAGAGACCTTGGATCGGGCTGTTAGAAGGCAGGCACGCTGGGTCTTGTCGAACTCTGTCGCTCGAGTTCCGGCGGGAACTGCAACAAAGCAAATGTCGAGGTGCTGGATGGTCCCTGTTTGCACTGGGTGGGCACTCCTTGACCACAAGGGAGATTCTTCAGTTTTCTACGTCAAGTAGGATGTCGAAGGGTTCAGAGTTTCGTTTCATAGGTTTCAGTCAGGATAATCCGAGTGCGTTGGCACTGCTCCCATTCTTATACCAATCTAGTGGGCTGGATCTCCTGCTAGGTCCCTCCTATGGGTGGGACCCAGGAAGGGGGTGGTTACACCCCTTTCCCTTTGTCCAGGGTCGCGCTGGGACTGGGGCTGGTGTGCCCCAGAACCGGTTTGACCGGATTATGCAAGGGGAAGCCTTGTGCGCCCCAGGCACTGTCTGGTTTCATTCAACCCACCCTGCCCCAATATACTATCTCCTGTCTGGGGAGGTGTAGCACATCCCCTTGTCCAGGCCTCCTCTGCGAAGTTTCGGTCAGCAGCAGGAGGTCAGACTTGTGTCGGTGGCAGCAGCATCCATTTTGTGATGCTGAGGCTTTTAGAAATCAACCGCGTTTCAGCAAAGTAACATGTCTTCTCCCTCTAGAAGGGTGGAATGCTATCCCCGTTGACAGGACTGTCGAGGGGATAGTATTCCAAATCGTATGACACCTTACACGACCTGTTTTGATAAAGCCAAACCAAAGTTAGCACATTACCACGATGGATTATAATGCACTTAATAGTATATGGTATGGCAATATCCCGGAACAGCTAAGGGAGTTTGTCCCGACAGCTGCAGACAGGCTCCACTCATGCTAGAGCACCATCTCACATAAAACCAAGCACTCTGCCGCCAGGATTGTTAAGGCCTGCCATAGGAGTGACTTATAGGTATATATGTGTCCAGTTTTAGGTTTAGATATATGTATACTATATCGAAGCAACAGGTGAGTACACCAACTTGCCCCAGCTGAGTGATTAGCCAGTTGTGTCAATTTAAGAACCAGCCAGGGAACCAGTCATGTTCAATGGCATCCCTCAGTACAGCCTGCGTAAACTGCAACTGGTGCAGAACCAGGCGGCCCGACTGGCTTTCGGTCTTCCCAAATTTCATCGCACCTCTCCCCTCCTGAAGACCCTTCACTGGCTTCCTGTTCGGGAACGCGCCCTGTTTAAATTAGGCTGCATGGCGTTTCAGGCCAGGACGGGCCTGGCCCCTCTTTTTATATCCTCAGCCGTCAAAGCGTATGTCCCTGGCAGAGTCCTTTGCTCTTCGGCCCAACATCTTTTAGCAGTTCCCCGTTACCGGAAAAAAAAACTGGGTGGCTCGAAATTTTCCACTCTCGCCCCCATGTTCTGGAATTCTCTTCCCTTTCACCTTAGGTCACTCACTCAATATTCCATTTTTCGCAAACAATTGAAAACATTTTTATTTACTCAGGCTTTTCTGCCTTAATTTCTGTTTCCCTTCCCAGTCTATGTTTTAGCGACTGACTTTGCCAGTAGGCTGTATGCTATCTCAGCGCCAAGAAACCGCTCAGGTGTATGTTGCGCTTAATAAATATTTTTAAACAGACAACAGGGGTGGCAAAAGCTATGCTGCAGCCCCTGGTAGGCCTTGGATGCACCTATGCCCTTGGCACCTATAGTGCACTATATAGGGGCTGACCAGGTGTCCAGTACTAATTTGGTTATGCACCTAGGATGCATGGAGCCCATTTTAAGTAGTGAGCAGAGAGCCTGGGGCCCTGATAGCAGGGAACCAGGCCAACTAAGTCGAAAACCAGCTAAACACAAGGCAAAAAATCTGGGGTAACCATAGTCAGGTGTCCACCTTCCTACAATATGCCAGACTACAAATGCGTCCACTGCAAGAATGTCTAGGAACACAGTGGAATCAGGCTCAAGGTCAGATTACAGATCTGGTGTTGGTAGACGACCGCACACATCGCTCTCTGAAGTGGTGGAACACAACAAACATTTCCAAGGGGCGGTTGTTCCTAGAACTGATTCCACAAGTGATACTAACAGCGGATGCATCGCTTACCGGATGGGGAGCGCAAATGGAGAAATATACAGTGCAGGGAAGATGGAGTGTACAGCAAAAAAGACTGCACATCAAATATCTAGAACTACTAGCAGTGTTTCTAGCATTAAAAGCTTTACAAATGCAAATTCTCAACAAAGCTGTCCAGATCAGAACAGACAACATGACTGCAATGTATTATATTCAAAAACAGGGGGGGACACACTCTCTCCAACTATCCAGACTAGCGCAGGACATCTGGAGATGGGCCATTCCTCAAAAGATCTATCTGTTAGCCGAACACCTACCAGGAGTTCAAAATCAGATAACAGACATCTTAAGCAGAGAGTCAGAACAAATACACGAATGGGAACTGCATAACCAAATACTGCAGCCATTCTTCCAAAAATGGGGACAACCAGAGATAGATCTCTTTGCCACTCATCAAAACGCAAAATGCCAAAACTTCGCTTCCAGGTACCCACACCGCCTGTCCCAAGGCAATGCGTTATGGATAAATTGGTCCAACAAATTTGCGTACGCTTTTCCCCCTCTCCCACTAATTCCATTAGTGGTCCGAAAACTCCAACAACATTCAATGACCATGATACTAGTAGCACCCACGTGGGCATGACAGCCGTGGTTCACCACGCTACTGCAACTCTCACTGGTGCCACATCAATAGTTCAAAATATTACCCATGCACCTTACACAGAACCATGGAGAAATAATGCACCCAGATCCCAAACAATTGAACCTAGCGATCTGGCTCCTGAGGTCATAGAATTTGGATACTTAGATTTACCTCCAAACTGTATGGAAATCATTAAGCAAGCAAGACGTCCTACCACCAGAGCATGCTATGCAGCAAAGTGGAAAAGGTTTTCTGTATACTGTAACAGTAACAACATCAATCCTCTGGACGCATCCACTAAAGAAATTATTTGCTGTTTACTACACCTGCAGCAATGTAACCTTGCTTACACCTCTATTAGAGTACATCTTGCAGCTATAGCAGCGTACCTGCAAAACAGGCAACATCTTCCCCTGTTTAAAGTGCCAGCAATAAAAGCTTTCATGGAAGGCCTCAAAAGAGTCATTCCACCAAGACTACCGCCTTCCCCAGTCTGGAATCTCAACATAGTACTTATCAAACTAATGGGACCACCTTTCGAACCTATGCATAGGTGTGAAATACAATTCCTTACATGGAAGGTGGCTTTTCTTATAGCTATTACTTCACTCAGAAGAGTAAGTGAATTGCAAGCATTCACAATACAAGAACTATTCCTACAGTTACACCAAAATAAAGTGGTTCTTAGAACAAACCCAAAATTCTTGCCTAAAATAATTTCGGCATTCCACATCAATCAGCCAGTGGAACTACCAGTCTTCTTTCCCAAACCACAGACGGTAGCAGAAAGGGCCCTACATACATTAGATGTCAAAAGGGCAATATTGTACTACATAGAAAGAACACAAACTTTCAGAAAAACAAAACAACTATTTGTAGCGTTTTCTCCTACACATAAGGGCAATCCTATCTCTAAAGCAGGAATTGCCAGGTGGATTGTAAAATGTATACAAATATGTTACTTAAAAGCAAAAAGGAAATTAACTGTTCCTCCTAGAGCTCACTCTACACGTAAACTAGGAGCATCTATGGCATTCTTAGGAAACATTCCTCTAGATGACATATGCAAAGCAGCTACCTGGGTTACACCGCATACCTTCACAAAACACTACTGTGTCGATGTGCAGGCAACACAACAGGCTAGAGTGGGACAAGCTGTACTAAAAACCTTATTTCAAACTGTTGCAACAGACATGGGTGACCACCGCTAGGGAGATAACTGCTGTATAGTCTATTCATAAATGTACCATCTGCAGCCCATATGCCTCGAACGGAATATGCTACTTACCAGTATGCATCTGTTCTTGGCATAGAGGGCTGCAGAGTGGTACATGCCCTCCCAGCCTCCCCGGAAACCTGTGTCTGTTCCATCACTATCTTACTTAGATACACTTACATGGGCATTTCTATCTGTATTCTATCATACTACTCCATCTAACCCTACTATGGCAAAACAATCTAAGGATGGAGCCGATGCCCATGCGCACTAGCACCCAAAGGAGGAGTCACCAGTCTTGTGACGATAAAAGACTTCTCCAAGAGAAAAACAAGTGCAATCATCCGAGCCCAACACCAGATGGTTATCTATTCATAAATGTACCACTCTGCAGCCCTCTATGCCAAGAACAGATGCATACTGGTAAGTAGCATATTCCATCTGTAAGAGCCATTAGTTAGTGATAGATTCCTTACCGCCCCACCCATCCTCCCCATTCTGTGAACTGATTACTAGGGTTAAGGTCATCCCTTTCAGGACCCTAGATTTATGTACCAATGGTCTGTATCTTGCATGGCTCTGCGTTCCTGGCGCGGAATGTTGTGTACAGAACTGACGTCAGCGCGCATGGGTGGCTCCTAAGTAGTCTCCGTGACTTCATTCTGGCGCTTACGACGCCAGTGACCGACGCAGAAACGCAAGACGCCTACTACTGGCGCGCAGGGGTACTGCTAAGCAAAACGTCACTCCCTCCTCCACTAAATACCGCTACAAAACAGTATGTGAATCCAGAAGACGTCTAAGCAGCAAAACAAAACTAGTTACCTGTAAGAATAGTTTTGCAGCATAGACTCTTCTAGATTCACATAGGACCTTCCCTCCTCCCCTGTGAAGGAGTCAAAAGAATCAAAAAGGAAAAAGAACGAGAAAAAAAAACAGGACAAAGGAGGCTCAGAACATAGTTCCTAAATAAACATGGTACATAAGTACTTATAAGGGCTAACAAATAGCAAAAGGCTATACGTCTCCTCTTACAGTAGTACATATGTACTATATAAGAACTAAACAATAGGAAGTGTGCTACATCTGGATAACTAAGTAACCTGTTTAAAAAGAGTCACAACCAGGTACCTACATAGCTCATAAACAAGCAAATAAATAACATATTGTAAAAAGCCTAACGCATAAGTGAATATGCTTATCATTCTAATCCAAGGGAAACATATACAGCAATGTTGTTAAAAAATAAACAAGTATAGCTAGGGGAAACAAAAGAAAACAATATATATATATATATATATATATATATATATATATATATATATATATATATATATATACGCTGTAACTACAATCTGCGTGACTAAACAGCATTTGGGTTTTTGATTGACATTAAATGCACCGGCATAATGCAGTGAGCACGTTATTAACTGTGCCAGAATAATTTGAACTGTTCTTTGAATGACCAGCATTAAAGCATATATTCCGGTTGCATTATGGGACTTGTATTTTAAGAGTTACATGATGTAAGACACTACTCAAAAGGCGTGCACACATGCACTTGGTGACTGGCTTCCTGTCCGTGATCAAGGCTATTCGCCAAAACATGTAGGAGAAATTGAAGCTTTCTTGTGCCGCATTTTCCTTAATAAAGCGGTTGTCCTCTTGATCAAGCACAAGGCCCACGTGGAGATAGGGCGGCCTGCCGAGGAAATATGGGGCCGAGTACACTCCAAGCCTTCACAGCCTACAGCACTTTGCGCACCTCCGTGATCGTACCTTAGGCAGCCCCCCTCCGAGGAGCAGTTGGCCATCGCTGTCCCAGGGGGTGCTGCCGAAGGCTGCAGCGTGAACCAGTCTACCCGTGAACACGAGTCTGCTACAGGTGGGGGCAAATGCTCCTCCCCTCTGTCGTTTCTTCACCGGGTGCAGCACTGCGAGCAAGAGAGCACTCGGGTGTCTCCAAAGCAAGCCCGACGGTTGTTTTATAGAAAACTTTGGCCGCACACAGCCTGGGCCCAAGCAACCCCCGCGAACCTCTAGGCCGCTGTGAGAAGTTGGCCTGATGTATGATGTCCACAATTCTGTGGGCACCTTGTATCAGTCCAAACGATCCCTTATGGTGGTGGTTGTAAAGTCAACCTTATAGACCGGCTATCCTAGTGGTAGCATAGGCTGAGCAGTCTTAGACTAAACTCAAGAGGGCATGTGAAGCCAGCTGTTTTACCATATGCAATCCTGTAATATCAAATGAAAGGACACCACACAAGTTATATATTATAAAAATATATGTATTTATTACTAGAATAATCCTCTGTACTCTTTGAGTGCAGAGGCACAAGCGTTTAAACAAAAGCACAGTTAAACATTCAAATGTTGCACAATTTTGTATAGGGCCGGTGGCCACTCGAATCATATACTAAATAAGTGGTATAAGAATCACTTAACGAACAATGGTAAGGCCTAGGGCCTTGGGAATCGCTGGGACTACTCGGGACTAGCAGTGGTGAAGTCGGGAGAGGCCCGCGGGACTCTGGTGCAGCGCTAAAAGCACACGCATGCACCAATGGTGCGTAAAAGTTATCGAGTTAGTTTTTGGAGTGTTCCGACTGGAATAGAATTACCCCACTTTAAACTAGGACACTAGAGGTGTAAACCATTACAGGAGCACCAGTGTTAGATCGTTACCTCACCCACAGGAAGCGGGTGCATAGGTGCCAAAGTGTCGGGTTTTGTCGTGGAGATCTATGGAGGCTGGAGATGAAGGTGGTGCAGGCGGCCAGGAGAGGAGAGTCCGGTTGGATCCAGGGGTGGATCGAAGATGTAGAGTACCTGAAAGCAGAGGGGACAGAGTCTGGGTCACTCAGCAGTGACCAGGAAGGAACCAGGCAATGTCGGGCGCAATCAGGTGGTTGTCGAGAAGCTTGTCTCCGCTGCCACGTGGACTCTGGGGCATCGAGGATGTCCAGGAGTGGATCACGAGCTGTCCCACGAAGGCTCTCGCTGTCTGCGGTGTCTGCTTCCGGATCAGAGTTAACAAGCCTTGGCAAAGGCAACCCATGCAGGATTCGAAGATCGCTTCTTACTCGGACCAGCAAGGTCAGAGAGGTTGCTCCTTTTCAGGGGAGCGAGGGCCAGTCTGGAGCAACCAGACTAGTAGTGTAGTTTTAAAGGTTCGTCGGTTCAGGGGCCACTAGACAACGGGCAAGCGACCGGACCAACGCATTGAGCAGGAAAATGCAAAAGGACCCCACGCAGCACTCGATGAGTGTGGAGGGGAGAACTTCGGTGCCAAAGCTGCTCAGGGCTGAGGCTTCTCAAACCCCAATGCACAGCTTCGAGGGTGCCTCGGGAGCTGCACGGTCAGCACTTTGTGGTCTTTTCAAGATGGCCGACCCCACGCTTCACGTCGCCTCCACAGGTCTCCGATTCGCTGAGACTGTGGATCGGGCTGTTAGAAGTCAGGGAAGCTGGGTCTTGTCGATCTCTGTCGCTCAAGTTCCGGCGGGAACTGCAACAAAGCAAACTGTTGGGCGCTGGATGGTGCCTGTTTGCACAGGGTGGTCACTCCTTGACCACAAGGGATATTCTTCAGTCTTCCACGTCAAGTGGGATGTCGAAGGGTCCAGAGTTTAGTTTCAAAGTTTCAGTCAGGATAATCTAATGCTCCTGGGCACAGCTCCTACCTTTATTCCAAATCAAGGGGCTGGATTACCTGCTAGGTCCCTCCTATAGGTGGGACTAGGGAAGTGGGTGGTTACACCCCTTTCCCTTTGTCCAGTTTCGCGCCAGAGCTGTGGCTGGAGTGCCCCAGAACCGGTTTGACTGGATTTTGCATGGGACACCTTGTGTGCCCCAGGCAGTGTCTAGTTTCTTTCAACCCTCCCTGCTACAATCCACTATCTCCTGTCTGGGGTGGCGTGACACCTCCCTGTGACAGGAATCCCTTTGTCCAGGCCTCCCCTGCCAAGTTTCGGTCAGCAGCAGGAGGCCAGACTTGTGTCTGTGGCAGCAGCATCCATTTTGTGATGCTGGGGCTTTGGTTAGATTTAACCGCGTTTAAGTAAAGTAACATGTCTTCTCCCTCTAGAAGGGTGGAATGCTACCCCGTCGCCAGAACTGGCGAGGGGGTAGTATTCCAAAGTGTATGACACCTTACACGACCTGTTTTGATAAAGCCAAACCAAAGTTAGCAATAACCTCGAGGATTATAATGCACTTGAGAGTATATGGTATGGCAAGTTCGAGGCATGTGGGCTGCTGAATTCCTATCTGGGCATAGATCGCCGCCTAGTGTTGGGTTCGGATGATTGCACATTGTTGTCCTGGAAGAGTCTTCGAAGTATCACGAGATAAGTTGCTCCTCCCCCGGACTACAGTGCGCATGGGCATCCTCTCCATCCTCAGATTGTTTTTTTCTGCCATTGGGTTCGGATGTACTTTTCTTTACTCAAGTTCGGAAACTTTTCTAAAGGCCAAAAGGCCTTCGGGATCGTCTGTATTGTTTCGATCGGTGCCGAGTTCTTGTTCCAGTTAAATTTTGAGCAGGACGTCGAAGAGAGCCGCGTGGCCTTTTCTACACCAGAGACCGATCGTCGATGGAACGGAGCCCATTCAAACGATGCCCCCTTTGTAACTCTAAGTACCCGCACATCGGTGTACACCCAGTGTGCAACAAGTGCTTATCACCAGAGCACAATGAGGACAACTGTCTAGCTTGTGCTCGATTCAGGCCGAAGAAGACGCTTAGACTCAGACGTGCAGCGAGGCAAACTAAGTCGAAGCCAGCGCCCAACCCGGTGAATATCCTTGACGAAGAGGACGATGAGGTCGTCGAGACTGAGGATCCAGAACAGCAGTTGGATCCCGGTTCGGAGCATGACTCCAACTATTATGAAGACGACGAGGAGAACGTCGAAGATGAAAACATTGTCGAGGTAAGGGACGACGTATCCCCCATCGGAGCCGTTGATGACGACTCGAGCGATGAACCAGGCCCAACAGTGGGTATGGGGCCCAAAACACACTCGACCTGAGCCAAGGGCTCAGGTCGAGGCATCGCCAGAAGGCCTTAGCCAAGATCATGAAGAACATTCTATAGCCCCGTGTCAAGGCCCGGCTAAGAATATATCACATGAGCCATCGGTCCAACTACTTAAAACGAAACCAAAAGCCATCGAGTCGAAAACGAAACAGCTGAAAACAGTCTTCGGTTTGAAGAGCTCGAACCCATCGGAGTCGACGAAGAAAAAAGGTGTCGACGACCCTGCGGGGTCAAAAGTGAAGAGTGTTGAACCGAAGATCGGTGCGCTAAAGTCCACAGTTAAAACCAAGCACGTCGAACCGACAAAGTCGACGTCGATGGACAGCGACACAAACAAAGGACTTGAGTCTCGGAAGCTTCTCGATCCAAAGCCGACAGTTCCCAGCTCGTCAAAAATCCTTGAGTCGAAATCCAAAAGCGCCTCGAAGGACCACATCGAGTCAAGGCACAAAAGCGTGTCTCCGACGCCACAAGCACCGAAGTCGACGCAGGGACATAAACCTATTGGCGAAAAGGCAAAATCGGTCGGGCCTCCATCGACGCCGGCCTCGAAGAAGGTCAGTCTGTCTAAAGACACTGTGCCGCCAATAAAATTTGGACTGCCCCCGACTGCACGCCCTAAAGCGCTCGCTCTGAAACCTGGGGTCGAAACGCCCAAAAAGGTATCATTGGGAAAAAGGACTCATCCTCTAGAAGAGGACGTTATGTACCAAGAGCCCTCATATGATGACCAGTCGAAGCTACATATCGACTCCGAATCTGGTAGACTTACTATTTATCAAAGGAAGATCAGGTCAGAAAATCCTCTGGAATCATACAAAATTCCACTCAAGAAGAAGAGGGATTCTTCAACATCGCCTGTCCTTTTTGAGACTGTGAGGTACCATGGCCAGGACACTTCTGCATACTCACCCACACCCACTACTGAAGATATGGGGTATGACGGTGATGAACAATATAAATACCCTGCGGACACGGATCAGGATGACCAGACTCAAGCCTGGACGGACCCTGCTGACCAGGGGGAGTCACAAACTATTCCGGATACTTCTTCTTATCCTGTTAAAACTTCACCAACAGCAGATACAGCTGCGTTCAACGCTTTGATTGAAAGGGCAGCACAAAATCATGATGTGGACATGCATGCTGACCCAGTTGAGGAGGACTTCCTGTTTGACACTTTTTCCACTTCAGAGAAATCTGTTATAACTTTACCAATGCTAAAAGGTGTCCTTAAACACGCAGGGGACATTTTCAAAGAAACCACTAGAGCAAGGGTTATTAACCCCATAATTGAAAGAAAATAAGGGCCGGCGCCTGTGGACCCTACATATATTAAATGACAGTTGCCATTAGACTCTTTGGTGGTCTCAGATGCTCGTAAGCGAGCCAACTTACAAACTACGGGTGATGCTCCTCCTCCAGACAAGGAATCTAAAGTATTAGAAGCTTCAGGGAAAAGGGTGGCTGCTCAAGCAGCTAATATCGGGAGAATTTCTAATACACAGGCCCTATTAGCCAGATGCGATAGGGCACATTATTTATTTATTTATTTATTTTGAAAGTTTTATATAGCGCGAACAAGATCTTTGCAGATATCAGAGCGCTTTACAAATACAAGGGGTAAGGAAACATGGGAGTGATTAACAAACAATTGAGCAAAGAATAGTTGTAGGTAAAAAATAAAAAGCAAAATAGGGTAGGTAGGTACATGGGGGAGCATAATAATGGACTAAAACCAATGATACAAATCGACAATCAGACAAACAATAGTGCAGATAGGTGTAGAGTCTCAAATAGATCCAAAGTACAAGTTCAGGTAAATTTAGTCATGAGGATAGCTTTTACTTCTTTTTTAAAGAATGCAGAGGAGGAGATAAGTCTGGTTTCAGGACGGAGTGAGTTCCAGATCCTGGGTGCCATTCCTGAGAAAGAGCGTTTATATGTTTTTTCCTTCAGGAATCTACAAGGTTTCAGGAGAAGATTCTTTGTGCTTCTAGCGGTTCTTGAGCCTCTAGATATTGTCAGTTTCTGAGTGAGGTAGCCGGGTGAGTTGTGGTGTACAGCTCTGTGCGTCATGCAGGCAATTTTCAGATGTATTCTGGCTTCAAAAGGCAGCCAGTTCAGGGATTTTAAGTCAGGGGAAAATGCGAGTGTTTTTTTGATCCAGTGATGAGTCTTGCTGCAGCGTTCAAAGAGGCTCTCAGGGGTGCAGTTGTAGATAGAGGGAGTCCGCAAAGGACGACGCTACCGTAGTCTAAACGAGGAATGACTAGGGCTTGTACAGCAGTTTGGAAGTCCTTGGCTGGGAGGAAGGGTTTAAGTTTCCTCAGGGTATTGATTTGGAAATTAGCTCCCTTAGTTGCCTTGCTGATGTGCTGCTGCATGTTGAGATTGGTGTCAAGTGTAATGCCTAAGGATTTTGCTGAGTCCACAATGGTAGGTTGTACATTGGGTACAGTTAGGTGCTTAAGCCAAGTTTGAGTGGTGTAGATTTTCGCGGGAGGTGAGATCAGAAGGAACTCAGTTTTCAGAGCATTGAGTTTGAGGTGATTGTCGGCAAGCCATGATTGGGTGTTTCTGAGCGTTGAGTTCAGAAGTTTGATGTCTTTGGGGGATTGTAATTTGAGATATAGTTGGGTGTCGTCGGCGTACATGTGAGAGTGAACATTAGATGCTTGTAACAAGGTGGTGAGAGGTTCCATGACCATGACCAGATTGAACAATGTTGGGGATAAAGAAGATCCTTGTGGGACGCCTAATGTTACAGGCACTGGTGGGGACATCAAGTTGTTGCTCTTGAATATCTGAGACCTGTTTTGCAGAAAGGAGGTGAACCATTTGAGAACAGTCCCAGATAGACCCATTCTGGTGTTTAACAGCTCAAGTAAGTTCTCGTGTTTGACAGTGTCAAATGCTGAGAAGAGATCAAGAAGGATGAGGAGGCAGGTATCGTTTTGATCTAGGATTTGGAGTATGTCATCAATTATGTGTGTCATAACAGTTTCAGTACTGTGCCCTGCTCGGAAGCCTGATTGATGAGGGTTTAGGAGCAACTGCTTCGACATTTGCCTGAGGCCTATAAAGAGGGAGCAGAAATGCTAATCCAGGAGGAGAAACTCAAACTCGTCCATTAAATGCGTGCTAGACGCAGCAGACACCGCAGCCAGGGCCATTAACACAAGTGTCATGCTCAGGAGACATGCTTGGTTGCGCATCTCTGGGTTCAAACCTGAAATTCAAGCCACATTTTTTTTTTTTTTTTTAATTTTTGAAAACCTTTATTTGTGCATGAAGAAAAGAACAAATACGGGCCTACAACCGTCAGGCCGGCCACGATACATTGTCAGCACAGGTGCAAGCATTACGGTTCCCCAGCATCAACAGGTGAAATAGCAACAGTTTATGAGCGTTACACTGGAAAGAGCCATGTCGCCGGGGAAAAGGAGAATTGAAGGTTAATTTTAAAGTTTTTTATGTATTTTTATCATAAAATAAATCAGTGAAGAATAAGAACTAAGGAGATTCGAGTCCGCACAATATCTTCACAACATGGGCAAGCGGCATCATTTCTGAAAACAACAGTGGAAATTAACATCACAGGCAATATGGCGGTGCAAACCAAACAGCAAGATATTCATACTAGCAGTTGCGCACCCCTTCAGCGCCGCCCCCACCCTGCCAACCCCAAACCCGGACCCAGAATCGAACCAGATTAAGAAAGCGCAGAAAACAGAAAAAAATTAAGGCCCATAGAACTAATAAAAAATACTAAATTACCCCCCCACCCTACACCAATGCGGAGGCTACGGCCTACGCCCCCCCAGCAGAGTGCCTGTCGCCCTTAAAGAACCCGAAATATAGACAAGAAGGAAAGAAAGAGAAGAATGAAAGAGGAAGAAAGAAAAACTTTAACACTTGTGATATAGGGAGTGAGAAAAGAATAAACTAATCTAAACTCCCAAAAAAGAAGAAGGTGGGGAGGAGCCCACTCGGTATCAAATCACCCGGGATCCCCGGCCATCTATAACTTCCACGCCCTGGAAACCTTCCACCCCGAAGGCATCAGTACAATAACAAGTAGCAATATTAATACAGATGGAAGAAGTCATCTCGCGGTGCGTGCCCATAACATACACAAAACAGTTCCAATCCCATTCCCGCCAGCCCGTGAAGCAGTAGCAACAAAAAACAGCCTAGCCCTGGCCCGATCGCGGGTGTAAACCAAAGCATGCTCCCCTATGAAGGCCCAGTATCCCGTGCACATAAAGACAGTATGGCCGCTTAGAAGAAGGAGGTGAATCAGGAGCACAAAATGGCCGCCGACAATCTTTAGAAAACCCTTTGTCCACCTTACATAGTTCAAACAGGGCATCTGGAGCACAAAAGTTCCGCAGGGGATAAGGCGAAGGCCACAATAAATGAGCCCTCGAGGGTGCCAGGAGCTGCGCAGCCGGATCCGGATTCAAGCGCGATGGTGCAGGCAACAATGAGTCGAGCTCCGAAGGAGGGGGAAACAAAGTATCGGAAGCGGAGTAGGAGGGCAGCTGACCATAGGCGCCGGTAGAGTCAGCAGCAGGCACCAAGTCATCATGTTCCCATGTAAACACTGTATCCCCACAAGACGGCAAAGGCAGGTCCACACCTTGCTGGAAACAAATGTTGCGCTCACGATCCGCATCAGACATCATTGTATCAAACTGCTCACTCAGAGCTTGGAGGCCATTACGCATCTGCGAGTGGAAGTCACGCAGGGCGGCCAGAATGGATCCACAGGATGGTAGGGGCTGCAACCCCGTGTTGTCAGTCATCCGAACCGGTGCTTGCGAGCTGGTGCACAACGCAGGCAGGGCAAAGCAGTCTGCGGGCAGGGACGGGTGGTCTCCCCCAAGCTGCGGGCATTCAGATGAGGCCATGATTCCGGCAGCACGGTATAATAGCCGGGGGGGGGGGGTGTAGCAAAAACAAGCACCACTCCAGGACTGTAATGCCACAAGGATCAAGTGCAGTCGAGCGCCCGTCCCTTAAGGCTGCTGTGCGGCGGGTTAGACGCCAGAAGAAGGAGCCGGCAGCCTACGGCGAGCCGGACCGCTGAGCATCCCACACCGCGCACCTCCAGATCGGAGCAGGAGACCCGGTCCTCCGGGGCTTACCTCTCAGCCCTCACGTTCCAGGCACAGCTTGCGGCAGTCTCTCAGCCCTCACGTTCCAGGCACAGCTTGCGGCAGTCCTCGGTATACAGTGCGGTCGGGACCGCGCAGCTTGAAATGGCGCCGGCTGGTCCGGTCATTGCGGAGCCTCCAGGATCCGGTGACGAGCGGCAGTGTAGCGAGGGTCCAGGGCGGGGGACACCATTACAAATATCTCCGGTATCCGGGCAGGCTGGAATCTCGGGAAAGCACAGAAATGATCAGCTAATCATCGCAGACGTTCCGCCGCCAGGAGCGATAAGGATAGAAAGCAGGATACTATTGCGGAGCCAAGGGCCGGTGGAGCCGGGAGCTCAAACGTCTGCTCCGGTCGCCATCTTGGCTCCTCCTCAAACCACATTATTGAATCAGCCTGTAAACCGTGCTTTTTTTATTTGGTCCTGATGTGGACACAATCTTAGAAAAGATTAAAAAAGACACAGAAACAGTCAAGTCTATGGGTGCCTTGCAGTCCCAACAGTTCAGAGGAGGTTCCTTTCGTCGCTCCGGTAACAGAGGAGCTACACGAGGCCAGGCATCACAACAGATTCCATACAATAAAGGGAGCACGCAGACCACCTATAATAAGTTAGGGGCATCCATGGCTTTCCTGGGAAACATTCCTCTTGAAGACATATGTAGAGCAGCCACATGGACTACCATACATACATTTACCAAACACTACTGCGTAGATGTACACTCTAAACAGCAAACAGCTGTAGGACAGGCTGTACTCAAGACTCTTTTTCAGGCTGCTGCTGGCACGGGCAACCACCGCTAAGAGGGAGACTGCTATACATTCTATGCACAGATATGAATTCAGCAGCCCACATGCCTCGAACGGAATATGCTACTTACCAGTATGCATCTGTTCTTGGCATGTAGGGCTGCTGACATTCATATCGCCCTCCCTCCTCCCCAGTGCCTGTCGCAGCTGTAACACTCAGAATTATTCTATAGCATGGACATCACTTACTGTATCATACTCCATCCCTGCCACAATGGCGAAAAACAATCTGAGGATGGAGAGGATGCCCATGCGCACTGTAGTCCGGGGGAGGAGCCACCTATCTCGTATTACTTCGAAGACTCTTCCAGGACAACAATGTGCAATCATCCGGACCCAACACTAGGCGGTGATCTATGCACAGATATGAATGTCAGCAGCCCTACATGCCAAGAACAGATGCATACTGGTAAGTAGCGTATTCCTATCCTGGAACAGCTTTAAGGAAATGGTTCCGAAAGCTGCAGACAGGCTCAGCTCATGCTAGAGCACCATCTCACATAAAACCAAGCACTCTGCCTCCAGGATTAAGGCCTGCCATAGGAGTGACTGATAGGCATATATGTGTCCAGATATAGGTTTAGATATAGGTATACTATATCTGATTACACCACCTTGCCCCAGCTGAGTGATCAGCCAGTTGTGTCGATTTGAATGGCCAGCCAGGGGTGGCAAAAGATATGCTGCAGCCCCTGGTAGACCTTGGATGCACCTTAATAATAATAATAATAATAATAAAAGAGCTTATAGAGCGCCCAGTAACGCCATCGCGGCGTGTCCCCGCGCTAAGAGCTACTAACGACCACCATAACAGAGCCTCTATCCCTACACAGTGTAGAGTAGTGTTTTGAGCTTAGCCCTGAACAATGCTTCACTGCTCTCCAATCTCAGGGCAGGAGGAAGTTTGTTCCAGTGTTGAGCTGCTTGGAACACAAAAGATCGTCCACCCATTCTGGCCTTCCTTATCCTAGGAACTGTCAGCAGCCCGGTACCCTCC
Source organism: Lissotriton vulgaris (assembly GCF_964263255.1). NCBI lineage: Eukaryota > Metazoa > Chordata > Amphibia > Caudata > Salamandridae > Lissotriton > Lissotriton vulgaris. Next base: position 880,411,951 of record NC_141699.1, on the reverse strand, counting down.
GACCGGAGGGTCCTTGTTGGTTCGTAGCGGCTGACTAGGTCCCTAAGGTAGGCGGGCGACCTGCCCCAGACGATTCGGTGACAGAAGAGGAGGCATTTGAACAGCACGCGTTTCTTCACTGGCAACCAGTGAAGCGCATCCAGAGCCTTCTGAGAATTAGCTCGCCTGGGTCTTCTTAACACCAGTCTAGCGGCGGAATTCTGGATGACTTGCAGGCGGCCAAGGCTGCCCTCGTTGGACCCTAGGAACAAGATGTTTCCATAGTCCAACCGAGAGGTCACCAATGCCTGCGTCAGTGTCCTTCTGGCCGCTAGGGGTAGTAGGTCTAACGTTTTTTTTAGGGTCTTCAGTACCCCAAAACATTTGCCCACAAGACGCCTTATGTGGCCATCACAGGAGAGGGTGGGGTTGATCCAGACTCCTAGATTCTTAGCCTCCTCACAAGGTATGGGAGTAGGGCCAAGGCACGGAGGCCACCACTCGGCTGACCAGCTTTGGCTTTTTCCCCCCACTACCAAAACCTCTGTCTTGGAGCCGTTGAGCTTTAGGCAGTGGGAGTCCATCCACTCAGCTAGCGCCTGCTTACAGGACTTAAAGTTGGTGGCGGTATTAGTGGTGTTCTGCGATAGAGAGATCAGCAGCTGGGTATCGTCGGCATATGATACCAATTCCACCCCGAAAGACTGTACCACCTTTGCCAGGGAGGCCATGTACAGATTAAAAAGAGTAGGGCTCAAAGCTGAGCCCTGAGGCACTCCCTGGTCTAGTGGCATCTCTACCGAACGACATGTCCCTTGTTGTACCTGGAAGCATCTTCCTGTGAGAAACGACTGCAGCCAGTACAGCGCGGGACCAACGACCCCAGCTTCACTAAGACACTGTAGCAAGATGGAATGCGCTACAGTGTCAAAAGCTGCGCTGAGGTCGAGCATGATCAGGGCCATTGTGTGTCCTGCATCTACCCCTGCTCTTAAAGTCTCAGTGGCACGTGGGAGAGCTGTCTCAGTCGAGTAGCCCGCCCTAAATCCTGATTGTGAGGGATGAAGTAGGTTCCCTCTCTCCAGGTGCTCAGTGAGCTGAGCATTGACCACTTTCTCAGCCACTTTCGCCACATATGGCAGTAAGGAAATAGGTCTGAGGTTTTCCAGCACCTCTATACTTACATTCGGTTTTTTCCTTATTGGCAGTACAATGGCCTTCTTCCACTCCTCCGGAACTCGTTGAGTGGAAAAAGAGGTCTGTAAGACATGTCTTATATATGGTTCCAGGGCAACAAGACCCTCTGAGATGACCCAGGCAGGAGCCGGGTCGTTGGGGGAGCCAGACTTCACGCTACGACAGATTTTTATTAGCCTATCGGCGGAAGGGACCTCGAAAGTTTGCAACGAAGAGTCAGGAGCCATAGGCGAACCGCCTGATCTAAAGTCTGTGCCCTTTCCCGGTTGTTGGGTGAAGGAGGCATAAATGGCTTTGACTTTATTGGAAAAAAAGTTAGCGACTCTGTTGCATCCCTCCACGGTGGCATTTAGGGGGATATTTGAGCTGGAGACTAATGATATTTCCTTATATATTTTGAACAGTTCGCGTGAGGAGCTCTCGGCTACCTCAATGCGTGTCTGGAAGTATTTAGCTTTAGCTCTACGTACCGCATACTGATATCTACTATGTGCTAAGCTATAGTTGTTTTTTCCCTATTCGCTAGGGTTCCTTCTCCAGCTCCTTTCAAGTTTTCTACAATTAGACTTGATTTGCTGGAGTTCCGGAGTGAACCACGGGGTGGTGCGTTGTCTACCTTCTCTGGCTTTACCCTTACTCATGGGAACTAGCTCATCCAGAGTGGCAGCCACAAGCAGATTAAATTCATTATTGGCTTGATCACTGTCCGTGGCAAGCGGTGATTGCGCTTTCTGAATGGCTCTAATGAAGTTCTCTTGAGAATATTGTCTCCATTTACATCTCATAACATTCTTAAGCCCAGTCTCAGTGGCCCTATGTGGCTGGTAAGAACATTGGAAAGGGACCAAGTAGTGGTCGGTCCAAGGGAGCTGACAGGGGGTAAGTGCCTTTATCGTATCCCAACTGGCAAAAATAGGGTCCAAACAGTGACCCCTCTCATGTGTGGCAGCAACACTTAGCAAGTCCAGTTGTAATTCTTTTAGGACTAGCCGGACATCCTCTGCCTCCTTCTGTAGAGGATCCTCTAGATGTAAGCTCAGATCCCCCAACACCAGTACTTTATTGTGTTTGATCGCAGTCTGAGTGACCCCTTCCAGTAAACTACTTCGGAAGTTACCCAGAGAACCTGGAGGTCTATATATTAGGATGCCCGAAATAGCCTCGTGTTGGGTTAGTTTGATGTTGAATTCACCAGCTTCACTGTTATCTATTTTTACTGGTTTCAGGACACACTCAAAAGGGTGTTTGACAACGATGGCAATACCACCTCCCCTTCCCTTTTCTCTATCAAGTCTATGGAGGGTGTAACCTGGCGGAATTGTATTCACTATGTCTGGATCAGAATGTTCTCCTAACCAGGTTTCAGTTAAAAATAGTATGTTTAGGGCTTCATCTAGTAAGAGATCCCACAGTTGGAGGGAATGTTTGCTGAAGGATCTACAATTTAGGAGCCCCCCATTCACAATAGTCGCTTCAGGGTCAGAGACATCCAGCGATAAACACCTCCCTTTGAATGTACAATGAGGACATGGACCCAGGTCAAGTGGCTCCATCAGGTGGCGGCAGGCCATGATTGGAGGGGGGCAAAGGTCTCTCAGCCACTTACTAGTGTAGGACTGCGAGTGTGGCGCCCGGGATGTAGGGGTCCGGGCCCCTGGCCCCGGTCGGCCGCGGACGGGCGCAGACGGGCTTGGCTTAGGCGCTTAGGGTACCTATAGTACAGTGTACAGGGGCTGATAAGGTGTCCAGTACCAAATTGGTGATGTACCTAGGTACATGGAGTCCATTTAAAGAGAGAGCAGATAGCCTGGGACCCAGATTAGCAGGATCCCAGGCCAACTAAGCCGAAAACCAGCTAAACACAAGGCAAAAAATCTGGGGTAACCATAGTCAGGTATCCACCCTCCTACAGTCGCGTTGTTCTGTCGTCTCGGCCCCCAGGGGCTCAGAGGGAGAATCAGCAGAGTTGCGCTGTGAGTCCTAGTCACCGGGGCAACACCGGCTGAGGTGCAGTCCCCCCAATGGCCCATAGGAGCCTCCGTCCACACAGCGAGGTCCGCAGGCCGTTCGCTGGAGACCTGGGCTTGAGTCTCTGCGGTCCAGGAGGGCAGGAAAGGCTGCCTCCACGTGCAAAACCGCTGCGTCGCCGATGCCACCCAGCAAGAGGGATCCTCCGGTGCCAACAAGGGAGTAGATGCTTGTGCTGTGAAGATGTGTTACGTTACAGATTAAGGGTTGACCCAACGGGTTGTAAAGATTGTATATTTTTTTCCCTGAAATTTTTCCTTTTTCTGTGCGCAAGGATTTGTTTCAACTGGGACCCCCTTATATGTAACAGTGAAGATGTGTTGGGCCTGGCAGGGTCGGCGCTTAGGCAAGACGCGTCTGTTCACTCCGCCATCTTGGCCACGCCGTCCCTCACCAGTAGTTTGTAGGTTTTCAGGCTGCACCTCTCAAATGCCCTCTGGGAGCATGTATTAATAAATCCATCACTGGAAGCAGTGTGGGTTTATTAATACTAGGTGTTTGATACCAAAGACCATATGTTTCAGTGAAGCCATTATGTAGCTGAGGAACACGTTTTGACCAGGGCCCAGTACATACCTTAAGATGGCTTCCCTATTCACTTGTATTGTCAGTAATGGAACTGACCAGCAAAGGGGCAAACCTGTTCATGCAGAAATGTCCTTACATGTAACATAATACTCCCTGCCTTAGGGCTGTAAGGCCTGCTGTAGGGGTGACTTAAAAATATTACATGCAGCTTTTAGGAGACATGGTACACAAGTGTGCGTCATGCCATGTTTTACTTTTTAGAGCACCTTTTCAGCATCCTGCAGTGGCACTCTGCATTAGTTTGGTGGTGAGTCCCTTAGAGTGCAAAAAGGACAGAATGCTGAACAATGTCAAACATTCACCCCAGTGCACTGATCTGGGCCTAAATCAGTAATGTTTTGTCTCCCCTTGCCATTCGATTTTAAATCGAGCAATATGCAAATCAGTCTTCATCCTGCTCCCCATGGGAAAAGTACAGCCCGAACTACCAGGCCAGTTCCTCCCTAGACTGGAAACAGGCATCCTGGGATCAGTTTCAGGGTATCACTCCTCATCAGCCAGGCTAGCTTGCCCCCAGTGACATGGAGAGCATGGGACCCACTTCTAGGCATACACGTACCAATCGGGGTGACAATGCAAAAATAACAATTGATGCACAGAATGCTGAACAATTTCAAACATTCACCCCAGTACAGAGATCTGGGCCGAAATCCATTGTTTTTTACTCCCCATGCCACCCTAGTTTGTACCCAGCCAAATGCAATGGTTCGAGGCATGTGGGCTGCTGAATTCATATCTGTGCATAGATCGCCGCCTAGTGTTGGGTCCGGATGATCGCACATTGTTGTCCTGGAAGAGTCTTCGAAGTATCACGAGATAGGTGGCTCCTCCCCTGGACTACAGTGCGCATGGGCATCGAGTCCATCCTCAGATTGTTTTTTTCCGCCATTGGGTTCGGATGTATATTGGTTCACTCTAGTCGGAATCAATATAAAAGTTTTCTTAAGGCCAAAAGGCCTTTAGGTTTTCGTCGGTATAGTCTTGCGTTTGGTGCCCGATTCTTGCCAGCTCAGTTCTGAGCCGGATTTCCAGAAGAGCTGCGTGCTTTTCGACGCTGAAGGCCCGGTCGACGCCAGAGGCCTTATCGACGAACCATCATGGAACGGAGTCCGTTCAAGAGATGTCCCGTGTGCAACTCCAAGTATCCCCACATCGACGTCCACCCGGTGTGCAACAAGTGTCTGTCGCCGGATCATGATGAAGCCAGCTGCATGGCTTGTTCCCGTTTTCGATCCAATAAGACTCTTCTGCATCGACGCGCAGCACGCCAGGAAGCCCAGCAGACTGCACCGGCGCCTGTGGACATATTCAATGCCGGGGATGATGGAGCTGACCGGGAGGTTCGTGAGAACCTGTCGAATACCGCGTCGGAGGCCGACTCCAACTACGACGCGGATGTTGAAATGCTCGAAGCGGAAGAAGTAGTCGACGAGGTAGGAGACAACGACGGGCCTTTGGGGCCATGCAAGATAGCTCGAGGGAGGAGCTAACTCAAACTGACATTGGGGCCGAAACGCTTCAGAAGGCTCAGGTCGAGGGATCGCCACTAGGCCTTACCCAAGATCTTCCAATAAGTTCTAAGGCCCCGCCTTCGGGCTCGGCTTCGGACATTGCTAAGGAGCCGCAACCTGAGAAATCGAAACCGAAAGTAAAAGCACCGGTCTCGACGCAAGTGAAAGCACTGATGCCTCCATCGAAACCAAAAGTGCGTATTGCTTTGGTCGGCTCAAAGTCCTCGGACCTGTCGGTACCGACGAAGCAGAAGGGCGTTATCGACCCAAAGAAACAGCTGAAGGGCGTTGAGACGAAGTCTAGCGCGCCGAAGACAAAGGTCAAGGCAGTCAACCCGACCAAACCGGCGCCGAAGACGGTCGACCCCGACAAAGGGATCGGTGATCCATAGGTTCTCGAGCCTCCGCGTCGACAAGACAAGGCCAAGAGCGGATCGACCCACGAGTCCACGTCTGGTGGTGCCTCGAAGGGTTCCGTCGAGTCGACGCAACCGTCCGCCTCATTCTCCAAGCAAGTAGCAGACTCCCTAAAGCGCATTAAGGACAAGGCCTCAAGTGTCGGGCCTAAAGATCCTCCACCTTCGAAGCCTGTCGATAAACCTCAGAAGACGTCGACGCCCATTCACTTCACGCTGCCGCCGAAAGTGGCGCCCAAGGCTTTTGCCCCTAAAATGGCCACCAACGTGCCCGAGAAGGTGTCCTCGGTGCCGAAGTCGACAACAGTGGTCCCGGCCTTAAAGCATCGACAATCCTCGTTGGAAGAGCAACAGGAACAGTTTATCGATGCCGAAACAGGCAGACTTTCCCTTTATAAGCGGAAAATGGCCCCGGAACAGCCAATGGAGTCCTATAAAATTCTACTGAAGAAGAAAAAGGACCCTACTTCGACACCTGTTCTTGTGGAACCGGTATCTCCACGTGGCCATGATGTCTCACCCACTTATTCAGATGTGGACACTGGGGAAGGTGATGATGATGAATACAGCTATCCTGTATACACTGAGCCAGATGATACCAATGAACCCTGGGCAGCTGCTGCTGACCCAGGTGATCCTCACTCTACCCCAGACACTCAAATGTATGCTGTAAAAACGTCGCCTACTGAGGATTCGGCAGCGTTTAATGCCCTCATTGAAAGGGCAGCTAAGAATCATGACGTCCAGCTCCATGCTGACCCCATTGAAGTGGACTTTCTTTGAGACACCTTTTCCGTCTCAGAGAGGACTGTCAAGACTCTGCCTATGTTGAAGGGTGTCTTGAAGCATGCTGGGGAAATCTTTAAGGAGTAAAATCAACAATTTCCCTTGGCTAGATTTGATGAGAACTAAAGCCCAAATACTGATCTTGGACACAAGACTCAACTAGGTAAAAGTACAATCAATAACAACTTTCTGTATAAAACTATATAGTATTTTATTAAAACAATCTTATTGTCAATTTAAAAACCACATACACAAAATATAAAAATAGAGTTTGAAAACTCTTTGCACAACTCATGAAAACATCACCACATAATTGTACTATAATTCTCACACAACACTTATGTAGACAGCATTAATACAAAAGTACATTGGAAGGAAACCTGGTCAAATTTATACAGTATGAGAACGAGGAAAGGGGGAGAGAAGGGAAACAAACACAGACATTAACAATTTTTCATCCAATATTGCACATTAAATCCCACATTTAACTCAAACCCAGACTTGACTTATTTTCATTGTTCTTGGGACGAGTTCGGTTGTTTAATTGTGCACAGATATGCGTCGACGCGTTTCGATGGACTCGTTAGATGTATGCCATCTTTATCAAGACTTCTATATTGTATTCTCTCCTATATTGGCACTGGATGGTTGCCTGTACATGGAAATCCTGTTGGTAGATATATTTGGATCAATGCATGGCAGGTGACTGCCATGCATTGATCCAAATATATCTACCAACAGGATTTCCATGTACAGGCAACCATCCAGTGCCAATATAGGAGAGAATACAATATAGAAGTCTTGATAAAGATGGCATACATCTAACGAGTCCATCGAAACGCGTCGACGCATATCTGTGCACAATTAAACAACCGAACTCGTCCCAAGAACAATGAAAATAAGTCAAGTCTGGGTTTGAGTTAAATGTGGGATTTAATGTGCAATATTGGATGACAAATTGTTTATGTCTGTGTTTGTTTCCCTTCTCTCCCCCATTCTTCGTTCTCATACTGTATAAATTAGAGCAGGTTTCCTTCCAATGTACTTTTGTATTAATGCTGTCTACATAAGTGTTGTGTGAGAATTATAGTACAATTATGTGGTGATGTTTTCATGAGTTGTGCAAAGAGTTTTCAAACTCTATTTTTATATTTTGTGTATGTGGTTTTTAAATTGACAATAAGATTGTTTTAATAAAATACTATATAGTTTTATACAGAAAGTTGTCATTGTTTGTACTTTTACCTAGTTGAGTCTTGTGTCCAAGATCAGTATTTGGGCTTTAGTTCTCATCAAATCTAGCCAAGGGAAATTGTTGATTTTACTGTTTAGCAGTACCCTATTCCCCTGGTCTTCAAGGGGGGTCTCAACTTTTTCTAAGAAATCTTTAAGGAGCCTACGAGAGCCAGGGTGATAAACCCCAGAATTGAAAAATTACAAACTGGCGCCTGGAGACCCTACTTAAATCAAGGGACAGTTGCCGTTGGACTCTCTTGTTGTTTCTAATGCCCGGAAGAGGGCTAATTCACAAACAACTGGTGATGCTCCTCCCCCAGATAAGGAATCTAAGGTGTTTGAGGCATCAGGGAAAAGGGTAGCAGCTCAAGCGGCCAATATCTGGCGCATTTCAAACACTCAGGCACTTCTAGCCAGGTATGACAGGGCACATTACGACACACTGGATACCCTGTTACAGCACCTGCCAGATGAATACAAAGAGGCAGCTGAGATGCTCATCCAAGAAGGGAAGCTCATATCAAATGCTTCTATAAAATGTGCACTGGACGCGGCAGACACCGCGGCCAGAGCTTTTAACACTAGTGTCATGCTGAGACCACATGCCTGGCTCAGAATATCCGGGTTCAAGCCAGAAATACAGACCACCATTCTCAATCAGACAGTAAACCGTGATCATCTATTTGGCCCAGAGGTGGACACCACCTTGGAGAAAATAAAAAAGGACACTGAAACTGCTAAGTCCATGGGGGCTCTACAGTCCCACCAGTTCCGGGGTGGTGCTTTTCGTCGCTCAAGCACTAGAGGTGTTTCCAGAGGCCAGCTCTCCCAAACCACACAGTACTATAAAGGGTGCACGCAGACCACATACACCAAACAGAGTCGAGGTGGATATCGTGGAAACAGCGCCAAAGGCAGAGGTCGTGGAAACAACAACTCCAGATCCACCACCACTAACAAACAGTGACGCCTTGTCACTGCCCCCCGACCACGCAACACCTGTCGGGGGGAGACTTCAACAGTTCCTGCCAGTCTGGAAGTCAATCACCACAGACAGGTGGGTCACACAGCTTATACAGTACGGTTATTGTCTGGAGTTAATATCCACTCCACCCAACATACCCCCAAGACACTGTCCTATGTCCGCCGAGCATTTGCACTTATTGCTGCAGGAGGTCCTCGTCCTGCTGCAATCGAGCTCGTGCCCGTGGAAGAAGAGGCACAGGAGTTTACTCACTGTACTTCTTGATACCAAAAAAGGACGGGTCCCTCAGACCCATACTGGACCTCAGACCCCTCAATCAGTACATTCTATCGCAGCACTTTCACATGCTGACCCTGCAGCAAGTCCTACCGTTGCTCAGTCAGGGGGATTTTCTCGCAACTTAAGATCTCAAGGATGCGTATTTTCACATTCCGCTGCACCCGTTACACAAAAAATAGCTCCGGTTCACCATCCAAAACCAACATTACCAGTTCAAGGTTCTACCTTTTGGGGTCACCACGGCACCCAGGGTGTTTACAAAGTGCTTGGCGACGGTGGCGGCACACCTAAGGAGACAAAACATTCACGTCTACCCTTATCTGTACAACTGGCTCATCCAGGCAAAGTCAGCCCAGCAGTGTGCCGCCCACATGTCCCACACCATTCACCTTCTTCACGATCTGGGATTCTCACTGATTTACCCAAAGTCCCACCTGCAACCCGCCCACATACGGCAGTATCTGGGTGCGACGATAAACACTCTGGCAGCCACAGCACAGCCAAATTCAGTGAGGGTCAGCAGCATTCAATCGCTGATACAAAAATTCAGACCTCAACACTCGCTTCCAGCGCGAGTGTTCATGCAGTTGATAGGCATGATGGCCTCCTGCATCTCCATAGTCCCGCACGCGAGACTACATATGCGTCCGCTTCAGGAGTGCTTAGCACGTCAGTGGACTCAGGCTCATGGACAGTTGAAAGACCTAGTGTTGGTGACCGGTCGTGCATACAACTCTCTGCATTGGTGGAATCCACAAAACCTTTGCAAGGGACGACCGTTCCAAGAGCCTGTGCCACAGATCATTCTGACGACGGACGCTTCTCTCCAGGGTTGGGGAGCTCATGTACTCCACTACACTGTGCAGGGACTATGGACACCACAGCAAAGGAAGATGCACATCAATGTTCTAGAACTGATGGCTATCTTCATGGCAATGAAAGCTTTCTAAGTACATGAATGAATGAATGCTCATTTATATAGCGCGTGGTTACCCGGAGGCATCCCAGCGCTGCAGTGATCCAATTCATCCCCCGAGAGATTACAGAAATAGGAACGTTTTAGCATTTTTCTAAACCTAGGGTGGTTCTCTTCCATCCGAATAGGGTCTGGCAGGTTGTTCCAAAGTTTAGCTGATTAAACAGAAAAACATCTGCCGCCCATGCGGATTCTCCTTATTCGTGGGACTGCCAGAAAGTTCTTACTACTAGATCTAAGGGTCCTATTGGTTTGGTAAGGGCAAAGCAGAGGTTGAGTTAGACCAGGTCCTGTCTTGGCCTTATGGACAATAGTCATAGCCTTAAATTCGACCCTTTGTTGTACTGGCAACCAATGGAGTTGCCGAAGTGCTGGTTTGGCAGAAGTTCTACGAGATATCTTTAGAAGCATCCGGGCTGCACAATTCTGTACCGTCTGTAGAACCCTGAGTGTCCCTAGTGGTGCCCCTAGATGTACTGCGTTTGCATGGCCCAGGCGTGTTAGAATCAGGGCCTAGACTAATATCCGCCTTGCTTCGAACAGAAGCAGTCCAATGATTTTTCTAAGAGATCTCATCCGGGCATAGCAGGTCGCTGCTACCTTCTGAGCTTGCACCAAAAAGTTAAGTGCTGGGTCTAGTCAAACCCCTAGACTTTTGATTTTCTTTTTGAGGGAAGGGGGTGGCCCAAAATAGTAGGCCACCATCCGTCCACCGAGGAGGGAGCATCATGCCCCAGCATCATGATCTCCGTCTTTGTTCCATTAAGTTTCAGGAAGGAAGCATCCATCCACTCGCGAACCTTGCTAAGGCAGGAGGAAAGTTTATCATAAGATGACTTCTGGCCAGAAAGGGTGATAAGCTGCGTATCATCAGCATACATCACTAGTTGCACTCCCCAAGGTAACACCACCTCAGGCAGAGGCCTCATATAGATATTAAATAAGGTCGGGCTGAGGGATGACCCCTGGGGAACGCCACAGTGAATATGCGAGGGTGGAGAGGAGATGTCATCCTCAAATACAGAGAAAGTCCGATCGGAGAGGAAGGATTGTAGCCATTTCCGCCCGGTCCCAGTGACACCCACATCACCCATCATTTGAATCAGAATAGAGTGATTAACGGTGTCAAAGGCCGCACTGAGATCTAATAACAATATGGCTGCACAACTGCCTTCATCTACAATCCTTCTTGCTTGTTTGCACCTGAATCCGGTGTGGGTTGGATGCAGTAAGTTCTGAGTTTCTAGATGGTTGTAAATCGGAGAATTTACATATTTTTCTGTAAGTTTGCTAATTGTGGGCAGCAAAGAGATAGGGCGATAGTTAGCCCAATCGTCAGGGTTGAGGTTGGGCTTCTTCAATAGCGCCTTTACTCTTGCGTGTTTCCAGTGGAGGGGGACTTCCCCAGCTGAAAGTGAAGTATTGATCACCTCCTTAATCACCGGGGCAACAACATCAGAGACCAGGTTGAGCATGGTGGGAGGTGCTACATCAGCCGGTGAACCTGACTTAAGGTTACTCAGAAGTGATTGAACCTCAAGGCAATCAAGAGGGGGAAATGTCTCAAGGAGATTCAGTTCAGAACTAGGGGGCGAGGCTAATATCCACGGTGTATCATGGAAACTGGAATAGATGTCTGTTATTCATCTGTGCAACAAGGTCGTGTTGATCCGGACGGACAACATGACGGCCATGTACTACATTCAGAAACAGGGAGGAACACACTCTCCACAGTTGTCTCATCTGACTCAGAGCATGTGGAAGTGGCCTATTCAGAGAAACATCTTCCTCATGGCAGAACCCCTCCCAGGCAAGGACAATCAGATGGCGGACCTGCTCAGCTGGCACAGCCACCAGATGCACGAGTGGGAGATACATCCATCAGTACTCCATCTGTACTTCCAGCAGTGGGGTCATCCAGAGATAGACCTCTTCGCCACAAGGGAAAACGCCAAAAGCCCAAGCTTTGCCGCCAGGTTCCCACACCCACAATATCAGGGCAATGCGATATGGATGAACTGGTCAGGCAAATTTGCGTACGCTTTTCCCCCAGCACCTCTAATACCGCTGGTGGCACGCAAGCTGAAGCAGCACTCAATGACTCTCATCCTGGTTGCTCCTACGTGGGCTTGCCAATCATGGTACACCACGTTTCTGGAACTATCCGTGGTACTGCATCAAAGGCTGCGCCTCACACCCAGGCTTTTGACGCAGAGCCATGGCGACATTCAGCATCCAGATCCGCAACAGTTCAACCTGGCGATCTGGCTCCTGAGGTCTTAGAGTTTGGCTACATCAACTTACCTCCTGACTGTATGGACATAATCCGAGAGGCAAGAAAGCCCACCACCAGAGCATGCTATGCGGCGAAATGGAAGCTGTTTGTCATTTATTGTGCAGACCACAACCTTAACCCGCTGGATGCATCTATTCAAAACATCATTTGTTATCTCTTACATCTGTACAAATGTAATCTGGCCTATGCTTCCATTCGTATACATTTATCCGCAATGGCTGCTTATCTCCAAAACAGACAGCACCTCTCACTTTTCAGGGTGCCTGCCATTAAAGCCTTTCTGGAAGGACTCAAACGAGTCATTCCTCCGCGGACGCCACCAGCTCCCGAGTGGAACCTAAATGTGGTCCTCAACAGGCTGATGGGTCCCCCTTTCGAACCACTGCATTCCTGCGAGATTCAGTTCTTGACATGGAAAGTGGCTTTCCTTATAGCGATTACGTCGCTACGACGAGTTAGTGAACTTCAGGCACTAACTATCCAAGATCCATTTATTCAAATTCATTCCAACAGGGTGGTGCTTCGCACTAACCCTAAATTTCTTCCTAAGGTAGTTTCTCAGTTCCATATCAACCAGACTATAGAACTACCTGTGTTCTTCCAAAATCCAGAGTCAGTTGCGGAGAGGATGCTCCACACACTTGACGTCAAGAGGGCCCTAATGTACTACATTGATAGGACCAAAGATTTTCGGAAGACTAAACAACTATATGTTGCCTTTGCGCCACAACACAAAGGCAACCCCAATTCCAAGGCTGGTATAGCCAGGTGGATCGTCAAATGTATTCAGATCTGCTATCAGAAAGCCAAGCGCACTCTCACCATTCCACCGCGGGCCCACTCCACCCGAAAGTTGGGGGCCTCCATGGCTTTCCTTGGAAATATTCCTTTGGAAGACGTATGTAGAGCAGCCACATGGTCTACCTAAAACCCATTTACAAAACGCTACTGTGTTGATGTGCACTCCAAACAGCAGGCAGCTGTAGGGCAGGCTGTTCTAAAAACACCTTGCCAAACTGCTGCAGCTGGCACAGGCGGCCGCCGTTAATGGAGGGACTGCTATGTATTCTATGCACAGATATGAATTCAGCAGCCCACATGCCTCGAACCGAATATGCTACTTACCAGTATGCATCTGTTCTTGGCATGTAGGGCTGCTGACATTCATATCGCCCGCCCCCCTCCCCGGCGCCTGTAGCGGCTGCAGCATTCACACATACTTCTAGCATGGTCATCATTCACATAGTTTCACTCCATCTTGGCCACAATGGCTAAAAACAATCTGAGGATGGAGTCGATGCCCATGCGCACTGTAGTCCAGGGGAGGAGCCACCTATCTCGTGATACTTCGAAGACTCTTCCAGGACAACAATGTGCGATATCCGGACCCAACACTAGGCGGCAATCTATGCACAGATATGAATGTCAGCAGCCCTACATGCCAAGAACAGATGCATACTGGTAAGTAGCATATTCGTTCCCATGAGGAGCAGGTTCAAGGCTGATTTGCATATGGCTGGATCCAAACTGGGGTGGCGTAATGGGTAAAAGAACTATGGATTTACCTAGATATTTTGATTGAGGGTAAATGTTTGATTCATTCAGCATTCCGTCCATCATTTGTTGCCGCAGCACTTTTCGCCCTATGTGGGATAGGTATGCCCAGACATGGATCCCTTGCTCGTTGTGCTACTGGATTGAAGCTAGAATCCCATTGTTTTTTCATATCAGATTGGAGGGTGATTCTATCACCACTACCTCTACACTTCCCCCATTGTTTCTTGGATCTTTACGGGCAGCGTGCCGCTGCGGAAGTTACCAATACCAATTCTTTCACCACAATTGCTGTACCTTCACAATCCGCGCACATTTTTTCTGAAGAAGTTCCGGTAACAAGAGATTTACTAAGACATGGCCATCGTGGGCCTTGCATTTACGGAAGATTAGATTTCCGATCTAATGGCATCACTAGGCACCTTTGAGGGCCTGAACACTGCTGCACCATCCACCAGTAACAATGACTGGGATGAACTGGAAGAATTGAGAAGGACACAAATAAAAACTGCGCTCCATAGGTTACTCATGTCCGAGTATCTAAGAGTCAACACAGCCCCATCGGGTGTGGTGGTACGGAATGAATCATTTATCTTTCTTGATGACAAAACCTTTAAAATCGATTGGTCTCAGATCTCATGGCGGTGCACACGGGACTGGATTGTTCTCATAATAAAAACCGCAAGTAGATTAGCCTCTGAACTCAAGGTTGAGATTCAAACAATCGAGGTACGACTAAAGAGTTATGAGGCTCCGGCAGTTCTGAAGAAGAACCTCGAGGAGCTTAACAAAACAACAATTTCGAGACCACGCTGAAACGTAAGTAAATATGAAAAATTCAAGAAGTATACCGCGAGGTGGACACAAGAGAAAATCTACCCTTACATCAAGGATGACTATAGGTCCTCTAGGAACATCACCACTGACGACGAGTCATCTGACACTGGCTCCGATAGCTCAAACTGGAGCAGAGGAAGGAGCCCTAGGTATCAGGGCACACGCCCTAATTATCGGCAACCCAATTACCATGGGGCAAGAGGATGGAACAACTACCCACCACAAATGATGTATCCACCCCAACAGTACGGCCCCCTTCCTTTCCAGCACCCACAAGGACCCTACCCCCTTGGGCATATCAACAACAAAACTATGGCTTTTATGACCAGAATCCTTTTTTAGGGGGGAGCCAAGGCAGGAACAAGGGACGCAGCCGGAGAGGTACAACCGTCCACTGGACCACTGGAGAAGAGGAGCCACCAAGAACGGCAACGAGAAGCATGACGGGTGCATCAAAGAACCGGAAGGGAGCCTCATAGTGAACTTAACCGATTTCAACTTATCAGAGGCACAGAAAAAAGTACTGGAAAAGGGTTTAGGCTATGTTCCCACAGCCAAAATGGATACATTTCTTCTGTGTAAAGAAGTGCAGGAGTTCATGAGACGAGTTAAGATCCAAGTCTTCTTTAAAGACAAGGAAATAACGACCACCGAAGGTGACACTGGATTAAGACCAAAGTCCACCTTCACACCAATGGACAACACCTTACCTATCGAACTTCTAACCTTCAAAAAAGCGGTCATGAAGGACCTGACTGATCTAAATCCAAGAGACGGGAGGGTGTTTCAGAATATCTCCAATGATGAACAGAAAGCAGTACAGGAATTGAGTGGGAACCCTGACCTTGACATAAAACCAGCGGACAAGGGTGGAGCAACGGTCATACAAAGTAAACAACAATATGAAAATGAATGTGTGAGACTTCTACAGGACCGCAGGAACTACGAGGTGCTCCACTCCGACCCCACAGAAAGAGTACAGGTGAAAATTGGCACAATGGTGGAGGAGGCTTTGGCCCACAACTGGATCACCAAAAAAGAAGGTGGATTCCTTTGCCAGAAAAATCCAAGAACTCCATATCTATACACCTTACCGAAAATACATAAACGGCTGGACAACCCACCCGGCCGTCCAATTGTTTCTGGAATCGGTTCAGTTTTGGAACCTGTTTCTAAATTCTCCGATGCTTTCCTACGACCCGTGGTCCAACGAACGTCCACTTACCTGAGAGATACCAAGGACGTATTGAACCTCCTAGAGGAATTAACATTTGACCCGAATACCCAAGTATTGATAAGCTGTGACGTGGAGAGTCTAAACACTAGCCTCCCACACAACGAGACCCTCAACATCATTGAGGATGTCCTGTTGGAGGATGATTGGGAATACCAAACACCGAGGAATGTGATCATGGAGTGTTGCTCATTAGCACTGAAAGAGAATTTCTTCGAATATGACGGCACCCTCTACTTACAGAAGCACGGGACCAGCATGGGGAGCACATTTGCTCCCAGTATAGCTGGTCTCTATGTGCACAATCTAGAAACCACCAAGATACTCCACCCCAACAACCCTTTCAGACAGAACATAAAAACTTGGAAGAGGTATATCGACGATATCCTCATAATCTGGGATGGTGATGAGCGAACATCACAACAGTTCTTGACATGGCTGAACCTACAGGATGATTTCCTCAAGTTCACGAGCACGTGCTCCAACAGCAGCCTTGTCTTTCTGGACCTCAATATATTTCCCAAGGATGCCTGACTAATGACCACCACACATTTCAAAAGTAATTCAAAAAACTGTTTACTCATGTACCAGAGCTTCCATCCCAAACATTTACGGGACAACCTGCCCTACGGGCAGTTTCTCCGCCTAAGGCGCAACTGCACTGAAATTGAGAACTTCAAAGTTCAATCCAAAGATTTACGTAAGAAATTGGAAGCTCGTCAATACCCAGCTAAAATAATCAATCAAGCATTCAAAAGGGCACGTAACAATTGTAGGGAGAGCCTGTTGGAAGAAAAGACACCCAGAGAAGAAGAGAAAAGACCTATATGTATAACTACATATAACAACAGTTCCAACCAAGTTACTAAGATCATCAACAGACATTATAAAATCCTTAACAGCGGCGGCCTGCAGTTTTAAAAACCCATGTTCTCCCATAAGAGGAAGAAACATAAGAGATATTCTGGTACACACCCGACCTAAAAACCAAATGGACAAATCAAAGGGAAATGCTGACTTCGTGGCAAATGTAAAGTCTGTTGCCTGACAAAAAAAGAGTAAAAAACTGACTTTCAGCAATGGTACCAGTTGGGAACAGAGACGTTTCACGACCTGCAATAGTAACAACTTGATATCTTATCACATGCCCTTGCCATCTAGAGTATGTGGGCATGACCAGCAGGGCAATAAGAACCAGGATGGCAGAACACAAGAGCACCATAAAATGCCACAGAGCCAGTACCAAATTAACAACCCACTTCTTGGACAAAAACCATTAACCGGAAGATATCTCCTGGACCGCAATTGAACAGGTGGCAAGGGAAGAATACCTACTGGAAAAGGAACATAGATGGGTGTTCCGCTTGGACACAAACAACACCGGCCTGAACGACGAAATTCCTTGGGGTCAGCTCTGATGTAACCTCCCAATCAGTTGTCCATCAATCAAAAGAGCGAGCCTAAGGTGCAGTCACCAATTGCTTCCAAGAACAACATATGCTCCCATGAGGCCTCGCCAAAGTATCTGCTGGCAGACGCGGAATTAGCTAACCGCAACGGGTATATATGACCCTATATTTAGATTTTCCAACATCTCACATCGACCATTTATCTCATATTTGAACCTTCTGAAATACCCCCTGGTCTTTTGTGGGATCTCCACTTAAGGACTACCTCCTCATCTTTTGGCTATCTGGCTTTACTTGCCTTTCATCCTCGCAATTACAGCGCATACAAAGCGTTATTGTACATTTTTCTATAAATAATTTTCTTCTTTATCACCACGCATAAAGATAGACGAAAGACTTCCGAGACTGTGCCAGATCTGGCGGCCATTTTTGTTGGCGCACTAGTGTCTGTGGAAGGTTTTCCAACAAGCTAGATTGCGCTCTCTCTGAAGGGCTCTAAAAATGTTACTACTGATCCTCTGTGTACAAATTCCGTTTTTCGGAGTGAGACCAGGCATTAAATTACATTGTGGCACATCTATCTCCCACATTAAAAAGAGGAGAAAGACTAAGCAGCCGGGGAACCCGCCTCTTCTGTGCCGCGATGAACGGCCATCTTTTTGTTAGCTTTCTAGCTTTCGGGCAGCTCCGGGCATGACACAGCGCTTTCGAAGAGGAGTATTTCCGGCATAAATATCGAGCCGCTGCCACAATCCATTGACACCACGGAGCTGCAGAGGGGTAGGATTAATGCCAGCATATTTGTAGCGGTTACCTAAGTAAGACCCTGTCCACGGGTCATTAAAAACCTGTTCAGACGCAAAATGAAAGGGCCACGCTTCTCATCGAACACCTCGTAAGACCCCACTTTGTCTTGTATCTTTACAGTAGACCGCAAGATAGCGATTCCCAGCATGCAGACTCAAGGTGCACACAGCATTTAATTGAACTGTATGTATATACTGTTGGTCATATGCATGCTTTCTCACTAAGAGGTGTATATTATGCCCTCCCATATAACGTACTAACTTTCGCCATTTGAACTTCTAAATCTCGGTATTTTCACCATGGAACTTTTTTTTAATCAGCTACCCTTTTTATCTATTCATTCCCTATGGGTACGCTGTTGAATGTGTCCGTGTGATGTGTTGGGCACTGCCGCTTTTGTGTGTGTGATATCTTGGTGGGTTACTATACCCATATCTTGGTGGGTCATCATACCCATGACCTCATGAGCAGAGAAAAATATATCACTGTCTTGTCTATATGTTTCATTGATTAATAAGGCACCTACGGCCAACTATAACATGGATACAATGCCACAATGTGACTCACGCAATTCGCAGCCTCTAGGGAATGTGTGCGTATATATTTTTTGTGCATTTACAAGATGTATTTTCTTTTTCCATTTCCTTTACAGGGACCACAACGAGTCATCAATATTTTTTCGCTTCACCAAGGGCCCACTCAAGCCCCGAAGCCAAACCAAGTAGCCGATTTTTGCTACCTCGTTTTAGGACTGTAGGCATATAACACGTAGTAATTGAGTTTCACTAGTAGGGACCATTAGAGGACCTGATGAGTAGGCAGTAGGGGACTGCTTACGAAACATGTCATGTCGACTAGGTAGTTAACATATTCTGTTCTACCTCTCTAAACCCCCTTTTTAACATTCCCAGCTAGGGAAGCCATTAAATACATTTTTTCCACTAGCCAGGGGATTTTTAATTTTTTTACTTTCACATATTTAGGTCCCTACACTCTAATCATTTATCACTGTCCCACACCACACATAGCCTATCGTCATTTACATCAGTGCTCGTAGGTCGTAGCACGCCCCGCAGAGGGACGGGAAGAACCCTATGATGAAGCATGACACTAAGGGATTCTTAGTGTGTGAGGGGTATTTTAAAAGCACATAGTGCTCC
The DNA here is from genome assembly GCF_964263255.1 of Lissotriton vulgaris. Classification (NCBI taxonomy): domain Eukaryota; kingdom Metazoa; phylum Chordata; class Amphibia; order Caudata; family Salamandridae; genus Lissotriton; species Lissotriton vulgaris. The sequence goes on along the minus strand of NC_141699.1, from coordinate 880,392,673 downwards.
TGCTTCGCCACCCGCGAAGAGAGCCGTTCCCTCCAATAAAAAATTGATAATTGACATAAAAATATTTCACTTTCACATTGATAGAATCCCATTGTTTTTTCATATCAGATTGGAGGGTGAATCTATCACTACTACCTCTACACTTCCCCCATTGTTTCTTGGTTCCTAATTGTTATACACGGCACACTTCCGTTTTTGCAGTTTATAGTACAACATCGGATCTTTCTCGCTGATGCGCTCAGCCTGTTAATTAGAGCGATTACTCCATTGTTCATCAGTTAAAGCGCACATATGCGTCTTTTTCGCTGATGCGCACAGACTGTGGAAAACCAACAGACATTGCGGGAGAATGGTATTCATACGCAGATGCACGCAGCTTGTGTTATTTAATAATATGCTAAAGTACACAACTTTTATTACATACAATAAGGTTAAAGATAGTGAATATTAGGTTATATTATTGCCTACAACTTATGTCGGTGTATGTATACTACTTTACTTATTGTAATTTTACTTTACCTTCTCTTTCTCTAAGTTTAGTTGTCACTAATAGGCAAATATGCAAAAGGTTCCTGCTCCTTCCTTCTTTCTCAACTCCCCTGATGACCCTGTTCTTCCTTGGATTAAATGGAAGAAAGTGTTTACTCACTACGCCAGGGTATGTGGCACATCATTGTCCGCAGAGAGGAAGACATCATTACTGATGCATTGTTTGGGGTCTGAAGGGCAGGACATTTTTGAACATCTTCCTGACCTTTCAGATAGGGACTCTACTGACTTAAACAAATTTGATATAGCAATAAAAAAACTGGATCTGCATTTTTTGCCTAAAATTGGTACTGTTCTTGAGAGATTTCAATTTGGAAGAAGGATGCAAAGGGAGGACGAGTCGGTGGAACAGTATGTCACTGTTCTACGTAAACTTGCAGCAACCTGTAATTTTGCCTCTTCTCTGGAGGAAAGACTTTGTGACCAATGTATGTTGGGTTGTACAATAGACAAAGCTCGTGACAGCCTTTGGCAAAAGGACAACCCTTCTTTACACAAAGTCATTACCATAGCAAAAACTCATGAGCATTCAAAAGCCTGCATTGACACCATACGCAATAATGACTCTACTAAAAAGAAAGAAGATAGTAGTGTTCTTCTAGTAGAGAAAGAAAAATCTTCCAAATCTAATTCATTCTCCAAGACAGACTCCAAACATGGGTCCTCGGTGTCTACGCCTGGGTTCTCAAAACCTTTCTTGGGTAAGTGCTTCAGATGCGGCAATCAGGGACACTTAGCCAACTCAAAAAAAAATCCCTGCTCTGAAATCCACTTGCAATATATGTGGCAAAAAAGGTCATTTCACAAAGTGTTGCAAATCTGAGAAAAGTCTAAAGAAAGTAAGGAAAATTGATCTGTACGAGAGTGATTGATTTGGTGGTGTCTAATATCTGTCAAGTGAAATCTGTTAGTAGTGATGGTCCCTTCGAAACTGTGCTGATAAATGATGCTCCTGTTAAAATGCTTTTTGATTCTGGGGCCAAAGCAACTCTAATTCCTAAGTCATTCTTTGATCAGTATATAAAGGGGAAAGTGAAACTGTGTAAACCCGATATTAAACCAAGAGGTTATAGTGGTGAAATAATTGATCTGGTGGGTGGATTCGTTAGCACCATTGACTTCAAGGGTAGAGTCATTCCTGGTAAAGTGTACGTGTCAACAAAGGGGGATTCACTCATCAGTTGGTTCCATCAAAGAGATCTGCACATAATCTTAGATCCTAACAGAATTCCTTCTGTCTGCTTAAAGGAATTACCTGTGGTAAGCCAAGTAGAACATGGTTGTTCCTCATGGGTAAGGGAGTTTCCGGAAGTGTTTGAGTCAACACTTGGTTGTCTTAAAAATGATTTCCATCATATTAAGTTAAAGAGGAATGCCATTCCTAAAGTAGCTAAAGTTTGCAATGTGCCTCTCCAGGCAAAGGAGAGTATGAAGGTTGAACTAGACAAATTGATCAATAATGGGGTCATACAAGAGGTAGAAGCCACGGAATGGCTCTCTCCCATCGTGATGGCTCGCAAGGCCAACGGAGAGGCTAGACTTTGTGTGGATTTAAGGGAATTAAATAAGGCAGTTGTTGTTGACCACTATCCTCTCACAACCATTAGCGAGATGATGTGTTCTTTAGATGGTGCTAAACATTTTTCGTCACTCAACCTTACTTCGGCCTACCATCAGGTTAAAGTACACCCCTTATCTCAAGAACTCACTGCATTTGTAACACCATTTGGCACTTTTAAGTTCGTGAGAATGCCCGTTGGCCTCATCTCAGCAGCCTCTGTTTTTCAGAGGGGGATGGAACATATATTGAAATTGATAGATGGGGTACGCGTTTATCAAGATGACATACTGGTAGTTGGCAAGAACTTGGGTAAACATGATGGTAGGTTGAGGTCTGTTTTGAAAGCATTATGTGAGTCCGGTCTAACCTTGAGAGCTGACTAGTGTCGCTTCAATGTGGCACAAATAGAATACCTAGGTCATTTAGTCTCTTCTAAAGGGATTGAGCCAAAACCAGCCTTGGTCAACACCATTTCAAATTTAAGGTCTCATTGAGATAAAGATGAACTGGTGAAGTTTTTGAGAATGGTAGAGTTTTATAATAAATACATTCCTAACTCTGCTGGTGTCACTGAACATTTAAGGTGTCTGTTAAAAAAGGGGTGTGTGTTCAGCTGGAGTGAGGTGTGTGAAGAGTTTAAATACCTGAAAGTTCAGTTGAACAAGGCCCCTGTTTTAGGGAGCTTCGACCGAAAGAAACATTCTTTTGTGATGACCGATGCAAGCTCAAAGGGAATAGGAGCGGTCTAAATGCAGAAAGGCGAAGCTGAGGGCAAGACTATATTATTTCTGTCTAGACCGTTGAGAGAGGCTGAATTTAATTACTCAGTTATAGAGAGGGAGGCTCTCGCAATTTATTGGGCCATACGAAAACTTTGAAAGTTTCTTTGGGGTTGTTCTTTTTCTGTATTGACGGATCACAAACCATTGAAGGAGGTTTTATCAAAGAAGGGTATTGATCTGGTCTCTCATCGCATAAGAAAGTGGGTTGTGGCGTTGCAGGAGTTTGACTTTGAGGTGAATTATCTTCCTGGAGTGAGCAATAAACTAGCTGATTGTTTGTCCAGGTTGGGAGACTCAAATGAGGTTGTGGTGACCTCTTGTGATATTGAAAGTGATTGGTTTGCAGGGGAAGAGTATAGTAAAGAGGTTAATGTCTGTGTAATCAGTGAAGGTATAATCTCTAAAAAAAAGTTTGGAAAGATTCTATTCTAAAAGATAAAGTGTTGCAGGAGGTAATTTCTTTCGTTTGTGGACGGTGGTGTGACAATAAAGACTGTAATGATGAAGTTAGAGGTTTTTGGCAAGTCAAGGATGAGTTGTCTGTTGTGGATGGCATGCTCTTAAGAGGTAGCAAGTTCATTCCACCCCTGGATTTAAGGGGTGCGTTACTAGAACGTGCACATTCAAGTCACATGGGTATTGTGAAAACTAAAGAGAGGATTAGAGAGGCGTACTGTCGGCCCGGGGTGGACTCACATGTTGAAAGAGTCTTTCGAGATTGTCCAGAGTGCTCTAGCAGTGATAAGATTTTGAAGTGCAGGACACAACCTATGATCAAATGAGAACCTTCTGTTGGTCCCTGGAGAGACGTTTCAATTGATATTGTAGGTCCTGTGAGGAGGAACTCCTCGAATAAGTATGTGACAGTATGCATGGACATGTTTTCACGTTGGCTAGAGATCAAATTTGTGAACTCTATAGAAAGTAAAATTGTGATTTATTTTTTGGATGAGTTTTTCGAAAGGGAAGGCTTCCCGTTGTCTGTGTTGTCGGATAATGGTGTTCAATTCACCTCAAAACTTTTCGAGAACTTTCTTTCCTCAAGGGGGATAAGGCATAAGGGAGCTGCTCTTTATCACCCTGAATGCAATGGACTGGTGGAAAGGTTTGTTAAGGTATTAAGAGTGCTTGCAGTTGGCCTCTGTGTCAGGTAATAATTGGGAGCTGGCAATGAGGAAGAAGGTAAGGGAATATAGATTCACTCCACATTCCTCTACAGGTGTTTCGCCTTTCAGACTTTTTAGAGACAGAATGCCTAATATTGAGGTCTTGACAAAAAGGATGTTGGTAGATGAAAACGTTGACAAAATTAAGGGATGGGAGGAGAAGCAGTTGAAAGTGGTGAATAAGCATAAAGAGTGGTTTGACAGTCATAAGGCTACAAAAAGAACATTAGTTTCTGTGGGAGATTGGGTCAAGATCAGATCTCCACGCCTCAACTCTGGTGTATCAAAATTTAGTAAACCTTTCAAAGTCATAAAGGTTTTTAAGAATGCAATGAAGACGAATGATCATAGGGTCTGGAATTGGAATAGTGTCCAAGTGTATTCCACAAGAAGCACCATATTCAGAAGCTTAATCGATCTGCTATTTCATCTTCCCGTACGGTGGGTTTGCCGTTGTGTGAGAGATCAAAAAGAATAATTAGACTAAATGATTTTGTTTGAATGTATCTATTTGTTCTTGTTTTTAGGTCGAGCTGGAGAAAGCATGCGAAGCATGCGTCCAGCTCGACAACTATAGTCGCCCGACTCCTGGGAATATGAGACAGGTGTCGGGCACGCGCGCCGATTGGTGTCTGTGGACGCGCACGTCCAGGCCGGCGCCCTGCCCATCCCCATCCCCATCCCCTGCCTCAGATTGCCAGGAAGCCGGGAACACATACACACACGGCACACACACACGCACGCAGCAGCCACACACAGACACACACGCGCGCACACACACAGACACACATACACACACACAGGCGCACACATTCCCCCCCCCCCCCCTCACACCCCACTTTCCATGCCTAGCGGGCCCTACTCACCGGGCTGCTGTGCGATGCCGAAACACACCCCGCCTCTCCACTTCACCCGGGCCCCCCCTCCTGGGACCCGGGACTTCTCTGCATTTCCATCGGTACCGCAGGGCTCTCTCTTCCTCATGGGAGCCCCGCATCAACGCGCAACACCGGCCTCTTCCGGCCACGTCACAGGCTTCGCCCATGTCACGGGCAAGGATGCCTGACTTCCTTGTAATAATTAGCTTTCAATGCAGTGATAGTGCCTGATGTACTCGGAGTAGCAGTTCCGCTTGTTAACATGCGTTTCACTTGTTTGTATTGAGTTTGTGCTTAAAGTCGCAACAAACATTGTGGGAAAAAGTTCCCCTTCACTCGAAAGCACAAGGCAGAAGCATTAAAGCGCAGCCAGCCCCCTCTTGTCGGTTCTGGTGGAGTGATGTTTTAATGCAGACGCTTCTCACGCTCGATGTGACGTCAGCACTGTCTTTCCAACCACTGCTTGGGGCGCACTCGTTCAGCGTGAGGCATGTGACCGGAGCAGCAGCTGTTGTGTTGTGTGCTGCGGGCCATGCTCTTGTGCCATGCTTTGTCCTTAGGCAGTCTATGCCTTCCAGATGACGTGCGTCGGATATATATTTATATATATAGCCACTTGTGACACAAACGTTTCACTGGGCACGGAGAGCCTGACCCCTAAAATGAAATGCTTTCCAGAGGAGAACGGGACTGCAGGCTCACATCGGCCTGAAGCAGGTCTCCCTGCAGACAGCCGAGCAGGTCAAATCCTTAAGCAGCTCCTGTGCAGGGGAGGAGGTGGACACTACCTCCTTCGCTATACTGAAATAACCGGCTTTTAGTTTTGACACTCCCTTACCTTACTCTTTGTCAACCTCTAATGTACATTGGGTACTGGGTACAGTTATATTGAAGTGAGCTAGCTTTTTTTTTGCAGTTATATTGAAGATGTTAATGGGACCGTTTATTAGCCGGCGGTGGCGTGCTGCTTTTCTGCTTGCAGCCTGCAAATGTGAACAGAGATTGGAGAAACCCTAGTGACTGCATATTTCATAACTCCTGTTCTCAAAATAAATGTCAGATGTACACTGCCACATCCCTTGTAACTCACCGCCTCTCGCTTCATTCGATTCTGGTACTCGTTGTGCAGCGATATCTTGTTTCTGAAGTAGTAAGTGATTTAGTGCTACTTGTGAAGGATCTTGGCTGCATTACAGAAGTATTTGTATACACCTTAAAATATATCTGTATTTTAGATCTCCGCAGCTAGAACTCTGTTTAAATGTTAGTCTTCCATAGAGTTTTCTTTTTATTATGCAGTAATCTGCATAGGTTCTGAAAGGTAGGACTTTTCATATTTGTGTGAGATCACAGACCTTGTTAAGTTTATCTTTATTCATGCTGTTTCTTTTGGAGATAAAATGATAAGATGTGACTGGGGCGCAGGTAGTAGGAGAGAGACATGCATGCTTCATGAATCGAGTTCTGCTTATGTGTAGTACTAATGTTGCATCTTCTGTTCAAGGAGGGCCTCGTTCTACTAAAGCATTGAGGGCTTACATTAGTTAAACAAGCTGTGGCGAAGCCAATAGGTCCCGCCTAGGCTGGCTGGTGCATTTTTATATGTTTTTTATTGCAAGCCTACTCCACAAAAATGGAAAGCAGAAAAAAATAAACATGCTGCCATTTACATGTGGTGAAATAAAAAGAGTTGTGTCATTTTAACAGTAAGGTTGCTTCCTAGCAGGTAGGCGGGCTTAGACCAAATAAAGAAACTCTTTTTAGTTTGAACGTATATCGCAGGAAAATGATTGCTTCGTAGCGCAAAGAAGTGGTGCTATTGGCTTGAATTGCTATAACATGAATATATAATTTAAATATAAGAATATTTGGGAAAAATATGGAAAGAAAATAGTCTTGGGAAATATTGGCCAGCATGTCTGGCACTGATGTACACCTTCTCTTTAGCCATTTATTCCATATGAACAGGCAAAATGCTGCCACTCAGGGCAAGGGAGACATTGCCTAAAGTTGACTAATCTGTGCCTCGTGATGTTAGCTGTGATCGATGTATGCAAGACGTGACTGGCAACTGAAGAGACTAATGTATGAAGAGTGTTGCCAAAGCATCTCTTAATATGTAAATACATATTTGTATTTTATTTTTTAGGCTAGTCCTACAACGCATAAGTAAGCTTCAGTATTAATGTACTGAAATATCAGCATAACCCTTATAAAGAGATATTGCATGCGACCCATACAGTCTTTAGTAAAGGCAGCACATAAAAAAAATGTTAAGAAAGCAGAAGGGGTCGTTGTTTTAAAAATTTTTTATTTACATGCTTATTAATGGCTGCCGCGCTTAATGAGACACGCAGCTCACTCAACTCGAAACAAGCATTTCCAATGCAATAGATCTCGCATTTATGCAAGTTTGAGCTGTTGCCATTGTAAATGACAATGCCTTTTATTTATGTATTGGTTTTTAAATTTTAAATAAAAAGCATGGACAATTACAATGTCAATAGCTTAAACTTGTCATTCCTTTCCTCCACATATTGTTGTCACTTAGCGCCCCAAGGCGGATTTAGGACTTATGCACGCTATATTAGGACACCACGTAACATCATATTGTCCCTTCTCGCCATGCTATGCCCCACCAAGCCCAGGTGTTCATTTATACACCAATTCAAAGTTTGAAAAAAAAATTGCAACGCATTGTCATACACAATGCCAATAACTCAAACTTTAATGCTACGAGACCTATTGCATTGTAAATGCTTGTTTTTTATTGTTCTTTTATTCCTCCACTATCTGGTGTAGTGTTATTAGGGGAAGGTAATGTAATGTCTTAAGTATGTATTAATGTACTATTGCCCTTTAACTCTGCATGGAATCTGGAACTCTGAACATACTGTGCTGTGCTCTGCTGAGTCTCAGTTGACAGTTGTCAGGTCTGTGCTTTGGATGGGGTCTTTATTCCTTGTAACTTAATAAATAAGATGTTACAACTTCCTACGTCTCCTGTGAAGTATATGAAGAGGCTCTTACAGTTGAGCTTTTACATTAATCCTACCAAGGATCATTGGGTGGATGATAAGTTCCTTGTCGGGTGTAATTATTTTTGATTGCTCCGGGGTCCACGCACATGGGCGGGACTAGTCACTAGATTATGACTTTAACATAGATACCCCTACTACAGAACTGGAGTTACAGCTAAGATGCATCTATAACAATCTCCCAATTTAGCGATGTGCACATTGTTTAATCTAATCCGATATTTAGTCCTACGTCCGATGGCCTAGATGGAGTAAAGATAATATTTAGGAGTTCCAAGTGAATCACTGCATTTAGAAGAATAATGCAGTACAAGGAATGATTAATCAAACATTAGGATTTATTTTTATGGATCCTTGCTTCTTCTGGGGACTGTTAATGCACACTAGGGAGGGTAACAATTTCTTTGGTGCAGGAGTTTGTCTGTGATCTGCTTGTGCAATCTTAAAATCATTTATGCTTAATTTTAGCCTTTGTTTCAGTTTCTTTCTCACTCCCTCTCTTGCAGGTTATCAGTAAGAAAGAGCCTGATTCCACCCCAGCCACCAGATGTCAGTTCACGAATGGAAAGTTCCATACGAAGCCCTTCCGTGTCCCCAAGACCTGCTTGGTAAGTGTTTCCCTTGGTTTCGTGCTCTTAGTAAGATGTTATCAACGTGCATGATGAGTACCAGAACTTTCTTTGGTTTGTTTGATCGAGGAAGAGAGCAGGCAGTGGTTATTAAAATCGATTTTGGTCATGGAACAATGTTGGCCATCCCTCCATGAACAAGTGCCTGTCCAGAAGACAGCAAACCAGTAGAAAATGATATTGAGAAAGGACTGAGTTATTATGACTCAAGCTAAGAGTGAGAGAGAATAGGAGTATTTGTATCTGAAAGGAGAAGTTGCTAAAGGAAATATCTGAAAGTGACCGCTTGTAAGCTGGATATTTGAAAAGGACAGTGCATATAGTGGGGTGACTGGCATTATGAATCAGTTATAGTTTCATATGATGCATATAATTATCTATAGGTTTGTCCAGGTAAACCTCATCAAAATAAACCTGATCATGTTGATGTTGACTTTTCTGATGGATACTTCTAACAGCAGTTTCCTAACCTTTATGGATAAAAAATTTTTAATTATGTAATAAACATACACCCATCTACAAATGGAGGCTTAGTGGGAAATAACAGTTAACATAATCTACCCCTTCTCTTACCCCCCAGTTCCTCAGTCCTGACCTGTGTGGAAAATGTATCCAGGGACATTTAAGGTTGAATACGAATAAACAGGGTGCTGGAGTTAATCTATCTCAGTTTACTAGATCTCCTAAGCTGGTCCATCAGGTATTTCCTTTGGATCTCTTTCAGTGTCCCCTTGCTCACTTGCCTCTTGTTTATGAGTAATGTTTAATTGCATTAGATATCTAGAACATAATTCCGTAAACTCTTGCGCTAGGAAAGATATCCTACGCGGATGACACCCAGCTCCTCTTCTCTTGTAAGAGAGGAGGTGACTTTGATGGGGAGAGTATTCGGGATTGCCTTGGGGCTGTTTTTCAATGGTTCCATCTGAACAGCCTCAAGTGCAATTCCGACAAGTCTGAGGTACTTTTCTTTGGGTGTGACACAGAGCCAGACTGGCAGACCTGGTGGCCAATGAATATGTTCCCTCCGTCTTGTTCCTCTCAGGTTGCCAAGAATCTAGGGGTTAAGATGGATAATAGGCTAACCTTGAAATCCCAGATCCTGGGGGTGTCGGGCACTTGCTTCGGCATCCTTAGGATGCTGCGGAGGTTTCTTCCCCTGCTTTCCGAGGAACACAGGACGCTGACAGTCCAGGCTCTGATTGGGTCCAGGTTGGATTATTCCAACATTCTCTACCTGGGCCTTCCAGAGTACTTGCTGCAGCGGCTTCAAGTGGTGCAGAATGCCGCTGCTAGGGCAATTTTCGGTCTAAATAGGCGTTCCAGTGCCTCGGGCCTGTTGATAACTTTGCACTGGCTTCCCATCCGCAAGCGGATCGCCTTTAAGGCTCTGACTCTGGCCTATAAAGCTCTTCACAAGGGGGGAGCTAAGTACCTCCAAAAGAGACTGGTCTTTTATCAACCGACCAGGTCTCTGAGGTCGGAATCCCTGTACCTTGCAGTTATCCCACGTGTAAAGAAAGCGCGCCTCGGAGGCCGCTCTTTTGGATTGCTGGCACCACAGCTGTGGAACTCTTTGCCGCTTGCTCTGCGGGGAGCCACTAGCCTGCTGGCTTTCAGAAAAGGCCTTAAAACTTGGCTGTTCACTCAGTAGCCTGTCTATTGTGAGTTTTTGTCTGATACTTCTTTTACTCTTTTATCTGGTGTTATGTTATTCTGTCGCAGTTTTTTCTTTCTCCAATAAAGCGCCGGGACACTCTTTTTGAGTAGCCGAGCGCTATATAAAAGAATAAATAACAACATAACAACAACAACATATGCAGGGTCTCCAGGTTGTCTCAAAATGTCCTCCCCGTGTTTGTTTGTTTGAGATTTTTTCCAAACCCTACAACTTCCATATGTTGTAGAGCTAAGTTTTGTGTTCTGAGACATGCCCCACAGATCCATGATAGCCTGCCTAGCAGCACACATGGTAAGTGTAATCATTTTTGTCCCCCTCCACCCACAGTGAACACAGTGGATACATTTGCTTGTTGTAGACTCAGAATTGTGTATAGTGGAAATTGTGAGATCTCTCATCTCTCTCAAACATGTTATGCCACAGCGCCTCTTGCCATTATGTTTTTAACTTGGGCAATGTCCTAACAAGTGAAAACAAGCATTTGCAATGCAATAGGTCTCGCATTAGGAAAGTTTGAGCTATTGGTATTGTAAATGACACATTTTTTATTTATATGTTGGTTTTGAAAATAGCAAATTTAATAGCTTTGTCATTTACAATGCCAATAGTTCTAACATTTGCAAATGTGACACCTATAGCATTTGTAATGCAATATGTGTTGTATTTACGTGACTTAGATGTATTGATATTTCAAATAACAATGGCTTTTACATTTTTTAATAATTAATACTTAAATAAAAGTTATTGTAATTTATAATAGCAATAGCTTAAACTTTTGTAAAAAAAATTGTGAAGATTATGTTAATTGTATTTTATTTTGACGAAAATCCAAGAACAGAAGTGAAATATTAACATCTTTTTATGACATTTGTAATAAAGCTTGAAACATTGAGAGAACATATTTGAACCAGTTATTGAATGGTTGCACAGATTGATGCTGTGGTGGCGCTGAGTGATATTGTGGTGGCAACGAGTGATGCTGTGGCGTTCATTGATGCTGTGGTAGCGCCTAGTGATGTTGTATTTCCCATGAGTGATGCTGTGGTGGTGCTGAGTGATGCTGTGGCGAAGTGATAGAGTGAAGGCGATAGATAGATAGAGTGAAGGCGATAGATAGATAGAGTGATGGCGATAGATAGATAGAGTGATGGCGATAGATAGAGTAAGTGCGATAGATAGATAGAGTGTATTTATGTTGCATTGAGTAGTGTAAGTATGAGGTGTGTAATTATACGGCACTGAGTGGTATTATGTGAAGTGTATTTACGTTGCATTGAGAAGAGTAATTATATGGGGTGTAATTACGTGGCACTGAGTGGTAATATGGGGAGTGTATGTTGCATTCAGTAGAGTGTACTTATGTGGCACTGAGTGGGATTTGGAGTGAATGTTGCATTGAGTGCAGTGTAATTATGTGGTGTGTAATTATGTGGCACTCAGTAGTATTTGGAGTGTATATGGCATTGAGTGCAGTGTAACTATGTAGCATATAATTATGTGGCACTGAGTGGTATTTGGAGTGTATGTTGCATTGAGAGCTGGGTAATTATGTGGCAGCGCAGTGTGTGAGGCAACGCAGTGTGTGTGTGTGTGTGTGTGTGTGTGAGGCAGCGCAGTGTGTGTGTGTGTGTGAGGCAGTGCAGTGTGTGTGTGTGTGTGTGAGGCAGCGCATTGTGTGTGTGTGAGGCAGTGTTTGTGTGTGAGGCAGCGTGTGTGTGAGGCAGCGCAGTGTGTGTGTGTGAGGCAGCGTGTGTGTGTTTGAGGAAGTGCAATGTGTGTGTGTGTGTGTGTGAGGCAGCGCAGTGTGTGTGTGTGTGTGTGGCAGCGCAGTGTGTGTGTGAGGCAGTGCAGTGTGTGTGAGGCAGTGCAGTGTGTGTGAGGTAGTGCAGTGTGTGTGAGGCAGTGCAGTGTGTGAGGTAGTGCAGTGTGTGAGGCTGCGCAGTGTGTGTGTGCGTGAGGCAGCACAGTGTGTGTGAGGCAGCCCAGTGTGTGTGAGGCAGCGCAGTGTGTGTGAGGCAGCGCAGTGTGTGTGAGGCAGCGCAGTGTGTGTGAGGCAGCGCAGTGTGTGTGAGGCAGCGCAGTGTGTGTGAGGCAGCGCAGTGTGTGTGAGGCAGCGCAGTGTGTGTGAGGCAGCGCAGTGTGTGTGAGGCAGCGCAGTGTGTGTGAGGCAGCGCAGTGTGTTGAAGCAGCGCAGTGTGTTGAGGCAGCGCAGTGTGTTGAGGCAGCGCAGTGTGTTGAGGCAGCGCAGTGTGTTGAGGCAGCGCAGTGTGTTGAGGCAGCGCAGTGTGTGTTGAGGCAGCGCAGTGTGTGTGAGGCAGCGCAGTGTGTGTGAGGCAGCGCAGTGTGTGTGAGGCAGCGCAGTGTGTGTGAGGCAGCGCAGTGTGTGTGAGGCAGTGCAATGTGTAGCAGGGCAGTGTGTGCGTGATGCAGCGCAGTGTGTGTGTGAGGCAGTGTAGTATGTGTGTCATAGGGCAGTGTGTGTGTGTAACAGCGCAGTGTGTGTGATAGGACAGTGTGAGTGACACACAGCAGTGTGTGGCTCCATACTGTGTTTGTGAGGCAGCGCAGTGTGACTGTGTGTGAGGCAGCGCAGTGTGTGTGTGAGGCAGCGCAGTGTGTGTGTGTGAGGCAGCGCAGTGTGTGTGCGTGAGGCAGCGCAGTGTGTGTGTGAGGCAGCGCAGTGTGTGTGTGAGGCAGCGCAGTGTGTGTGTGAGGCAGCGCAGTGTGTGTGTGAGGCAGCGCAGTGTGTGTGTGAGGCAGCGCAGTGTGTGTGTGAGGCAGCGCAGTGTGTGTGTGAGGCAGCGCAGAGTGTGTGTGAGGCAGCGCAGTGTGTGTGTGAGGCAGCGCAGTGTGTGTGTGAGGCAGGGCAGTGTGTGTGTGAGGCAGGGCAGTGTGTGTGTGAGGCAGGGCAGTGTGTGTGTGAGGCAGGGCAGTGTGTGTGAGGCAGCGCAGTGTGTGTGTGTGTGAGGCAGCGCAGTGTGTGTGTGTGTGTGTGTGGCAGCGCAGTGTGTGTGTGTGTGTGAGGCAGCGCAGTGTGTGAGGCAGTGCAGTGTGTGTGAGGCAGCGCAGTGTGTGTGAGGCAGCGCAGTGTGTGTGTGTGTGTGTGTGAGGCAGCGTAGTGTGTGTGTGTGTGTGTGAGGCAGCGCAGTTTGTGTGAGGCAGCGCAGTGTCCAATGTGTGGAAGGCCCTGGTTACTTCAGCATGAATGACGCATTTGCACTTCATAGCAGCTAGATTTAGACCGGCACTGCAGGATTATAAACCCCTTGGAAGCCCTTGAATCGTCTGTACATCCAGTTCTAGGGTCACAAGACTCATTCTGTTGTTTTATTTATTTCCAATGCACGTGGCTGTGTTTAAATGTGACGGGGTTCTGCTTGGCCCAAAACATGGGCTTCAAACGTCTGGTCGCAGAGCGGTGCAGCCGCCTGCAGGCTGGAAGCACACGGCTTGACATGGAATGATTTACATTTAAACAAAAATAAAATCAATGGGTTTACATAGGTTACGACTGCCCTATATGAACACGGTGACAGACTGGAAAACAACTGCTTGATTGCTGGTAGGTAGAGAAATGCATTTATAGGAAAACGTGTTTATTTTCGATTTTTTGACAACATAATATATCAAAGTAATCTAGATACACCTAAAAAACTGATTCTGCGCGAGGCACTGCCGCCGATTTTGCAGTTTCCTACCTAACCTTCGTAAATAGTGTATAGCCACCGGTTTTACCAATCAACGCAGTAGTGCTTATTTTATCAACTGAGGTAAGATGAAACTTTGAGCAGTGACTCGCATTGTAACATGCTACTTGCACACTGTAGATGGGGCTACCCGCTCAGATGTTTTACCTGCGTTGGAACCTGTGGCTGAAAGTCCCCCACACATGTGTTTTAAAGGGTTGGAGCCTGTAGGTGTGACCACAAAGATCTCCGCAGTGGGCGTATCACGCCTCTGGTCCACTACAGATGTGTTTTTTTTTCTAAGGTGACATTTCAGATAAAACGTGAAACCCTGTCGCTGTTACTTATAAGACAGCTCCAATGGTGAGGGTTCTGGAAGGGCATGGTCTTTTTTTACGTAACCCCTTGGGCGTGCCCACCACCATGCAGCAGAAAGAAAAACAAGCATAATCATGGTGGGTGAGAGATAGGAACAGGGGGAGGGGGCAGGGGTGAGTGATCGAAACAAAGTGGAGGGTGTGAGGTGGGAACAGGGCGGAGGGGTGAGAAGAGGTTGGAGGTGATGAGAAACGGGAGAGGGTGAAAGTGAGAGATGGGTGGAGGGTGAGTGATGAGAAGAGGGTGCAAAGATGAGAGGAAGACAATAGTGAGGTGGATGTGACCTATAGGAGCGGGGTGCTGGGGATGGGGTACAGTGCGCAGAGTTAAGAAAGTAACAATAGTGTGAGGTACCAGGAGAGGGAAAGGAACCGGACGGATGAGTGAGAGAAATAAAGAACAGTGGCCGAGGAGTTCGGATTGGGACAGTGCGGAGGTAGAGGTGGATGAGTTGAGAAAGAAACAAGCGGGTGGGGAAGAGATGTTTGGGCTAGTAATAGACACCGTAAGGGTAGATGGGTGAGGGATCGGTGGATAGGTGAGGGACTGACGGATAGACCGGCGAGAGTCCTGGTCGGGTGATTGACGGGTAGAATGGAGAGAGAGGAGGCGAGATGATTAGGAGAAGCAGTTAAGAAAAGTGAGAGAGGTGGGTGCAGAGGTGAGAGCGATAAGTGGATGGGGGACTGCAGGAGGGAGCGGAGGGCTGATGGGTGAGTGCACAAATTGAGGGATGAAAAGCGGAGGAGTGACTACTTGGGGAGGAATGAGCGGTTGGAAAGTGTTAAGGGGTGGGGGGAGGAGTGGAACGGTCCAATGGTCGAAGGATGTGTGGTTGAGTAGAGGGAGCCCGGGTGGAGCCGTAGGGCATGGCTGACAGTGGTGAAAGGGGGAGACCTGCAAGAATGTTGTGATGGGCGGAGGGGGAGGCAGGGTAAAAGTGTGAGCGGCTTAGGCAGGACGAAAGGCTGAAGTGTGTGGGAAGAAGTTAAGAGAAACTAGGAAAGGCTATAAACCTCCGATGTTTGGCATTCTGTAGCCCCACGGACAGAAATATGCAGAGAAGGATACGGTTGTGAAAGAACATGCTGACCAGTTAGAATAGAAAACAAGAAATAAAGATTATTTCAAAGTTACCTTGGCGGGGCTTGCTGGGCATGCTTGTGTGCTTCCCAGAGAGACAGGAGATTGGGAAACGCACGCGCGCGGCCGGCGCCGATCGCTTTCCTGAGCGTGCGCGTGACATCTCCTGTCTCCTGGGAAGCAGACCCGACAGCATTAGTATCGCGCCTGCGCGATGGCATATGGCTTCGCCATATGCATCGCAGGCGCGAGACCTAAAAAGGTGCCTATCCCGCCGGACCTTCTGCAGGACTCTGCTGACTTTGTGGAATTCCAAGCAAGGACCCGTGCTGGCACACCAGTATAGTGGGGGCTTCAGTAATGCTTCTGTGCAGCACTTTCTGCAGGTATGTAACCATTTTGTGCCCATGAGTGGTACCCCCATCTCTTCTGCTCTAGGGATTTGCCAACCTGTGTCTTGTGTTATTCTCGGATATACACACATTCCTAATTCAGTGTCTCTTTTGGTCAGAGCCACCTTTCACTTGTTGCCAGAAATCTACAAACAGTCTGATATCGTCATACGTGACCAGTGTCTAATCTGGAGGTAATTCAGTCAATCTTCTTCCTAGATTCAAAAGTCTCTTTTTATCTGCTTATAAAGATAGAGTTGTACTTGATCATACAAGTCCCCTGCACTCTGCCATGCATTGGTAACGCCTGCTGTGACAGGAGAAATCTGGATTATTATTAATAGCCGTGAGTGGTGAAAGTATTATAGGTAGTCCCCCTGCAATGCTACTGCTTCCCAGGCAGCCAAAGTGGCCCTGGTAATTGGAGAAGAGTATAAAACCCCACGGGCAATGTTTCAATGGTAACTAAGCAAATGTCCATATTTTTGTCCCAGCTATTGTCTAATTGGAAGAACTCCATAGCTGGGTCATCTGGTAATACTAAACCAGTTTTAAAATTCCCTTAAAGGTAAATGCCTAATTGAAACCAAATGGGCAAAGCCTTTAGCACCCTTGCAAGACCCTAATTAATGGTAACCCGCAGACCTAGGACTTAGGTACTCAATAGGGTCCCTTAGGAATACAGCAGGTATTATGCCACCCTAAGAGACCCTTAGTGTGGCTCACTGGTTAGAGGAGGCAGACCCTGATGCAGAGGTCAGACCCAGGACCAGGGTTCAATTCCCGACGCGTCAGGGTCTTGAGCTTAAAATGTCCACGGCTCGATAATTCTCGCCTCGGTGCCTACTCGAATCATGGGTTCACACTCTGCAACTCTGGGCAACAGCTTGCTTAATCTCCACTACGGCCCCACCGCGATGGGATGCCTGGTCTTCACCTTGGGGAAGCCCAGTAGGGGTTATCTCGCAGGGAAAGCCAGGACGGGTTCCCAAAGCAAGCGCTAAGAGACCTGTCGGTGATTTGGCGCTATATAAATCGAAATTAACATAACATAACATAACACACACTGCATGCAGACTGCCATTACAAGCTGCATCAAATGGTGCAAACCATTCTGAAAACACGACATGACACACTCCCTGTGTGCCATGCAATGTACACTGCATATACTATATGTAGGTTACCCCTACAGCAGGTCTTAGAGCCCTGAAGCATGGTGCATTATATTAGAGTGAGGGCACCTTTGCATAAGCAGATGTGCCCCTGTGATGTCTAGTTTCGTTGCTAGACATTGCAAAGGATAAGGCAGCAATCTTATGTACATGTACTTGGCAGTGGCCATTACGAGTTGCCCAACTATATAATGGCTGCACTGAAAATACTGGTGTTTGGTCTCAAACAGGTCTTAATAAAACAGTACTGATTCCAGTACTAGCTTTATTATGACATGCACCCAGAGGATACATTAGAGGTGACCCCTGAAAACATACTAGTCCTCTAGTGTTGACTTGCTGGTATCGTCCCACCAGTCACCACAGACTATTTTCTGACCCTGTGTAGATAAGAGCCCGTGCTCTGAGGTCAGAAACAATACCTGCTCAGTCAGAAGGTGATCACACCGCTCCAGCAGGATGGCTAGTGAATCAGCAGGTCAAGGTCACAGGCTTCAAAGCTTCTGCCACCTTTGATATGTAACAATGGCTGCCCCAAAGACCTGGGGAACACCACCCCCTGCCCTAGGATCCATTTCGCTCCAGAGCAGGCTGGCAATGAGATAGTCAGTAGGCGTGTTGCATGTTCAGGCTAGTCACACCTCTAAGGTGGGCCACCTGAGGTGAATAGCCAAGGAAGGGTCTCAACATTTTTAATTTGGTAAAACCAGGAACTCTGGGTCAGGATTATGCCCACTCTCCCCAGTAAATGGTCCTAGAGGGGGTGTAGTCATGCCAGCAGTAAGTAGCCCATTTACTACTACCCTACACTCTGGGCAGGGCTTGGGCCCGGGACCTCTGTGCCGACCCTCCCCCCAGTGTCCGATGACTGCAGGGAGCCGCCGTCCAGAGCGTCAAGACTGGGATCCTTCCTACCTTGCTCCGGTGAGTGTCATGTTCTGTAGTAGGGGATCTCTGTGTATAGTCATAATCTAGTGAATAGTCCCGCCCATGTGCGTGGAGCCCGGAGCAATCAAAAATAATCTCTTAAGTTGTCAACAAATGCAGAACTCCAATGACACTTAAGAAAGAATTTAAAGACAGATAATGCAGCCTATATCCACAGGCTACACTGTCCAGTACTTCAACTAGAAATTCCACCAAAAATGCACACAAACAGCACAGCCTGCCCAGTTTCCTCCACAGAGAAACCTGCCTCCACCAGCAAAAGCCCCTGGAATGATAGAGAGGAAGGAATGGACAGACAAGCCACATAGGCTGCCATTATGTGTCTCAAACAGGATACTGTGCCTTAAGAGAACTCTCCAGAACTTCTCCCAGTATCCCAGAATGCACAGCAGGTTCCCTTT
Source organism: Lissotriton vulgaris (assembly GCF_964263255.1). Taxonomy (NCBI): domain Eukaryota; kingdom Metazoa; phylum Chordata; class Amphibia; order Caudata; family Salamandridae; genus Lissotriton; species Lissotriton vulgaris. The sequence goes on along the minus strand of NC_141699.1, from coordinate 880,374,329 downwards.
TACTTTCAGTTCTTTTTTCCGGCTCCTGCAAGCAGTACCCTGGAGCATTGAGCTCTTCCTTTCAAGGGTTTATTGGTGATTTTTCACTGTTTTCTTGTGTGTAGTGTTTTTATTAAGTGCTAAGCCTTTTTTCTTCCCTGTGGGTGCCCTGTATTGTCAAAATGCCTGGCTTATTTGACAATTGCCCAGAGTGTGATAGAAAAAAGGCCAAATCCGATCCACATGCAGTGTCCATCGTCTGCCTTCCCTCCTCTCATGTCCCAGAGGAGTGTGACATCTGCCAAACCCTCTCAGCCAGGACCCTGAGAGAGAGGATGAAGATCAGGCTCCAAGGCCTCGAGGACAGACGTCAGAAGGCACAAGGTGGGCCAGGGCATGCTTCATCTGCCCATGCTAAGGCCTCTGGGGGGCTCCCCAGGGGCGGGAAGCCCAGCAAGCGTCCCCATGCTCCGCCAGCGTCGATTGCGTCGACTACGGCGTCGAGGGGGATGACGGCGGTCTGTTTTCCATCTCCCCGGGTCTCTGGGGAGAAGCGGCGTTGCCGCTCGACGTCTAGGGAGCTGAACAGACCACCGTCGACGTCATCGTCGAGTGATCGACGTCAAGAAAAGGCTCGGCGTCGGCGCTCGCCGTCGAAGGCGACATCGCCGTCGGCGAAGAGAAGGTCTGTGTCGAGGGAATCCTCGCCGTTGAGGAGGCGTTCGCCGTCGAGGAGGCCGTCGCCGTCGAGAAGACATTCCTCGACGGCGTTCTTCGACGCCAAAGAAGCGCAGGAGGAGTCCTGACGCTAGGAGGTCGCCGATTGGCTCGCCATCGTCGCCAAGGAACAAGACAAAGTCACCAGACTCGGTGTACTCAGTGATGTATACGCCTACTAAATCTAGGTCGCCTACCCCATCTCCTTTACCAAGGGGTCCACCTCCGCGGAATCCTACTCCGCCTCCACCACCGCCTCATGGGCCAGCTCCTCGTCCGCCACCTCAACTTCCGGCACCGCCTATCCCTTCCTCCGCCTGTGGTTCCACCCCGGTCGGTCTCGTTGCCACGATACCCAACACCGCCTAAGGGAACCCCTCAGCCGAGGCTCCTGCGAGGCCTGCGGATCTTTCCAGGACGTGCTGTTGAGAGGAGCGGCAAAATTGGCAATCACAGTGACGGTACCAACACCTACGACATCCGTGATCTTCGAGACGCTCCACAAGAAGCATCTGTCTCGACCGCAGCTGCCGTTGGTGCCTGGATTGATAGAGTCCGCCAAGGAGTTGTTTCTAACCCCGGCAGTGACTGAAGGCGGCTCCATCCAGGCTACTAAAGAAATACTGGGCTCCGGAATCCGACCCGGATTTTCTTCGGATGGACCAACGCCAGATTCTGTCATTGTGACGGCGGCTAAGAAGCAACATGCCACCACTCCTTCTTCGACAGTACCGCCTGATAAGGACTGCCGCTGGCTGTCAGCGGGCAGGAAGGTCTGTGAAACGGCATCTACTACCATGAAGGCTGCAAGTGCCGGGGCTCTGCTGGGGCGATATGATCGTTCCCTATGGGAGTCCCTCCAGCAGTACGCTGAGCTGCTTCCTCGCGACAAGAAAGAGGATTTTCTGGCTGGAGATAGTAAATGAGGGGATGATGGTGTTGAACCAGATCATCAGCGCGGCTGCTGATGTTTCTCTCCTGGCGGCGCATGGATACTTCCACGGCATCAATCAACGGCGTCACGCTTGGCTTCGCTTCACCTCACTTAAACCGGAGGCACAACAGCGGGTGGCCAACCTACCTTTCTGGGGGGAGACCTTGTTCGGCAAGCATGCACACAATGAAATGGCCCGTATGAAAGCAGAAGCCGAAACCCTGACGGCTGTCTGGTTAGAGAAGCCTGAGAAGAAGAACTACCGCCCGTTCCAGAGACGGTTCGGGTCCTCAGGCAGAGGGTGAGGGCAGACCTCGGGACCGCAGCAACAACAACAGCAGCAGTTCCGGATGCCCTTCCAGAAGCGGCAGAGCGGCAGAGGAGGCCAGCAGTCTGCAGCAGCGACCAAGGGCCCGGCTGGGTCTAGGCCCTGAACGATTACTTCCCCTACATCCGTTACCCACTCCGGTGGGGGGAAGCGTTCAATTTTGTCTGGCAGAGTGGAGAAAAATTACGCAGGACAAGTGGGTGCTGAATATTGTTTGCAATGGATACAGTCTTCGGTTCACCAGCCCGCCTCCAGCAAATCCACCGGTCAGCTCACAGTTTCAGTTGCGTGAGCTCCAGGCGGAGGCCGATACCCTGTTAAAGAAAAGGGCGAAAGAAGACGTACCTCTGTCTCAAAGGGGAAGAGGTCTGTACTCCCGGTTCTTTCTGGTTCGCAAGAAGGACAAGAACGAGTTCAGGCCCATTCTGGATTTGCGACAAGCAAACAAGTGGATTCGCAGAGAGAAATTTTGCATGCTGTTGTTGCATCAGATTTATCCTCAGCTGCAACAGGGAGACTGGCTATGTGCTATAGACCTACAGGATGCGTACTTCCATGTGCCCATTGCACAGAAACACAGGAAGTTCCTGCGATTCCAAGTCGGCGCCAATCATTATCAATACACAGTACTGCCATTCGGGATGAAGTCGGCGCCCAGGACCTTCTCGAAGTGCATGGCAGTAGTAGCTGCACACCTGCGAAAGAACAAGGTGTTAGTCTACCCGTACCTGGACGACTGGTTGATCAAGGCCTCCTCCTTCTCGGAAGCTCAAGCACACTTCCAGAAGACGTGCATTCTTTTGAACAAGCTGGGGTTGCACATCAACATGTCCAAGTCTGTCCCGACTCCGGTCCAGTGCATACAGTACTAGGGAGCTTCCATCAATGTAAATGTAAATGTACATGAATTTATATAGCGCAAATCGCCACCGGTTTCTAAGCGCTTGCTTAGGGAACCCGTCCTGGTATTCCCCTGTGAGATAACCCCGGCAGGGTATCCGCAAGGTGAAAGCCAGGCATCCCGCCGCGAGGGGCCGTTGAGGAGATTAAGCAAGCTATTGCCCAGAGTCGCAGAGTGTGAACCCGTGTATCGAGTAGGCACCGGAGCGAGAATTGTCGAGTCCATGGACATTTTAGGACTCAAGACCCCGCCGAGCCGGGAATTGAACCCTGTTCCCAGGCTGACCTCTGCTTCCAGGTCTGCCTCCTCTAACCAGTGAGCCACACTTCTCCACAATTAGCAAGCGTGTCTCCTTCAGAAGAGCGACGGTTATCACTCCAATCCAATCAAAAAAAATGTTTTTCGGCCGTTTAGGCCATAAAAGATGCATGTAAAAACATACATTACAAAAGATACATATTATATTAAAACGTTGTGATAAAACATACTTTGAAAGAGTAGATAAAAACACAAATCAATTCCCAATTGGTAGTCAAAAGATACATTGGCAATACAGTTGTAGCAATACCATCCTTTGGTGATCAGGCTTTTAGTAATTTCCTCCTGATGTGCCACATGGCCATTAGAAATTTTGCAACTGCAAATACTATGTGAGGGGAAGTATTAGTTTTCAATATTCTGTACGAGATCACGTAACTCCTTATACCCACGTTCCTGCACAGAGGCACTAGCCAGTGTTTCCTAGGTCTGTTGTAGGCTGGGCAAAAGAACAGAACATGAATTTCCTCCTCATCATAGTTACTACAGCCGGGGCATATTTTGTCTTCCCCCTTAGCCCATTTACATGTAAAGGATTTAATAGGCAAAGTACCAAGCCTCAATTGGATGAATAATTTTCTTGCCAATATCGGGAAGATGATGTCCATAAAACTTTCAAAGAAGTAAGAATTTCTGGAGTCCAGGAATCATTGTGTTAAAATCCCATTGTGGGGTGCAAGCACAAGGGAAGCAAGACTTCTTTCCTTATGAACTTCCACAAGTCTTTTCCGGGGAACTTTTTGGCAGCCTATCTCAGGGGCCTCCCAAAGCTCATGGAGACTCAACCGGTACAGTTCTTTCTTTACAAAAGCTAACCACGGAATTTTGTCGCATTGGTTCAGGTTCATTACGTGGATAAGATCTTGCCTGTAGTGAACAAGCTCAGTGCTAGTCCAGAGCCTGTGCCAAAATCTTAGTGGCTTTGATTCGAGATCCTCACCTATGGGGTAAAGACCCATATCTAATCTTAAAGGAAGCAGGGGCGTGCCGCGGGGAAGGGCCAGGAGGCGTCTCAAAAAATTGTTTTCTACACTCGCCAGATCTTTCCCTGCTTTATGCCCCCATAGCTCACTACCATATAATGCAGCCGCCTTAGTTTGTGTTTTATACATTTCAACTACCGGGGCAATAGGTTTGAAAGTAGAGGTGTTCGTGACCTTCAAGATTGCCCCAGACAGTTGAGACAGCCTTATCCGAGATCTTGCTATTTGTGGTTCCCAGGATAAATTCTCATGCAGGGTTACCCCCAGATACTGGAATGTTTTTACCCTCTCCAGACTTACGGAGCTCAGTGAAGGGTTTGGTCTTGTCTTAGGTGAGGGGTTGAATATCATGAATTTGGTCTTCCCTGTATTGATCTCCAGACCATACTGTCTACAGAAAAGACCGAATCCATCCAGGATCCGCTGTATCCCCATCGGGGATTTGGAGAGCAGGAGGGTATCGTCAGCAAACATGATGGCCGGCACCCTCCTGCCCGCCAAAAATGGGGCATCATTGTCCCTTACATTGCCAATATAGGATAAAACGTTATTAACGTATAGGCAAAACAGGGTTGGCGCCAAGACGCAACCCTGCCTTACCCCCCTAAGGACTGGGAACCTTTTTGACAAAACTCCACCCCTCCCACACTGGACCTGTGCAAAATTACCTTCATGGAGTCGGATTATGGCCTGTAAAAGATGTATAGGAACTCCCATCTCATTTAAAACCTCCCAGAGTTTCTTTCAGGGGACCAGGTCAAATGCTGACCTCAGGTCCACGAACACCATATACAACCTAACCCCCTCAATCCTCACAGTTTTCCAGTAGAGGAGTACGAGGCGGAAGATCTGGTCCATGGTGGACGTGTTTTTTCTGAAGCCAGCCTGAAGGGGGCTTAGAATATCTCTATCCTCCATCCAGTCCAGGAGATGGTCCAGTATAAGGCGGGAAAAGAGTTTTTGGGGCACGTCTATAAGGCTGATCGGCCTGTAGTTGGCTGGGAGGAGAGGACAGCCCTTCTTAAAAATGGGTACTATCTCCGCCCCCAGCCAAGTACATGGGATCTCCATGCCTCCTGCAATGGAACTAAAGAGAATATGGAGGTATGGGGCCCAGATGTCAGGATTGGACCTAAAAAGGTCACCAGGCAATTTGTCGAGTCCCGGAGCTTTGCCCAATGCCAGTCTCTCTATTGCACTGACCACATCCCCAAGACTAAATTCCAATCCGTCGCCAGATTGGGATAAGACTGCAGCAGCCACATCATTGGTACCTTCAAAGATATCTTCATAGAGTTTGCCAAAGTGGCTTCCCACACAGAAGCTGCAATGTTGGGCTCTACTGCAGCTTTTGGTTCGCCTGAGCCGATGTTTACCAGGGACCAGAATCTCCTAGAGTCCCTCGTTTCAAGGGCGAAAGAGAGATCCTGCCATCTGTCCCAGTCCCATTCTGACCTTGCCCGAGCCATTACATCCTTATATTCCCGCCTAAGCTCGTCCACCCTGCCCCTATCTGTACCTGCTTTTACTGCTGTTAATAACTCAGTCTTGGCCTTCTTACAGGCTGAGTTGTACCAGGTAGATCACTCCTTCGGAAGGCTCAGGCTCAGGCTCTTATGACCGCTCCATCTACAACAGTGAGGACGGTGTTTTCTCTACTGGGGTTGATGGCCTCTTGTATCTTCCTCACGCCCCACGCACGGCTGCTGCACATGAGACCACTGCAGGAGTGCCTGTAGGATCAGAGGAGAGCTTCTTGGGACGACAAGACACGACTGTTTCTGCATGCTCTTCAGTCTCTGAAGTGGTGGTGTTCAGCGGAGAATCTCTTCAGAGGGGTTCCCTTCCACAAGGACATTCCCACGCAGGCTATCGTGACGGATGCGTCTCTCCACGGCTGGGAGGCGCACTCAGGAGACTTACAGATACAAAGAACGTGGTCCCCGACTGGGTCCACGTACCACATCAATTTCCTAGAACTCAGAGCTGTTCACTTCGCACTGAAGGCCTTTCATCCGTCTTTTCAGTGAGACTGAGTCAGTGAGTCAGTGAGAGTGAGTCAGTAAGTCAGTCAGTGAGAGTGAGTCAGTCAGTGAAAGTGAGTGAGTCAATCAGTGAAAGTGAGTCAGTCAGTCATTGTGAGTGACTGAGTCAGTGTGAGTCAGTCAGTGAGAGTCAGTCCGTCAGTGAGAGTGAGTGAATCAGTCAGTGAGAGTGAGTCAGTCACTCCTGGAGATCCACTCATTCAGCGGTCCATCTAAAAAACCTTAGATCAGCCAGAAGCTCCTATAACAAACAAATCAAGACAACCAAGGCGGAATATTTCAGATCCCAACTCAACCAAGTTGCCAATCGACCTAAGAAACTGTTCGAACTGGTAAAACAACAATCTGTCATAGCCCCCAACCGATCGAATCCGGAAGCCATTCCTCTCTCATGTGTTTACTTGGCTGACTTTTTTACTGAGAAAGCTAGACTTATTAACATTGATCTAGAAACCAGGAGGTCTCTATTAACATCCAATGGACCTGCACCCTCCCTGGCCACACCAGATAAGGCTGCTCCACTTAGCAGAGTTATCAAGCACAATGCTTCCTGGGACACCTTCACCATCCTAAACAAAAATGAAATTAATAAGGTCCTTCGTAGTATCAAACCATGTAATCACTTCAATGACCCTTTACCACCCACCATCTTCAAAGCAATTAAAGATTCTATCTCCCCCATCTGGACAAAGATAGTCAATGCCTCTCTCTCGTAGGGTACGATCCCAGACTGTCTAAAAGAGGCCCAGGTAACACATTTAAAAAAACCTACAGAAGACAGTCCAGATCTTAACAACTTCCGCCCCATCTCCACACTAGCCAAACTCTGAAAAATGCGTCAAATCTCAATTATGTGCACACATCAAAAACTTCCATCTCCTGGACCAACACCAATCGGGCTTTCGTAGTGGGCACAGCACTGAATCGGCTCTCACTCATGTCATGGATGACATCCTAATAATGCTTGACAGAAATGAATCTTGCCTCCTTATCCTACTCGACCTTTCCTCTGCCTTTGACACTGTCAATCACGACAACCTCCTAGATATTCTGGAGCAAAGGATGGGCCTCTCTGGGCAGGTGCTGCAATGGTTTTCATCCTTCCTCCAGCACAGATCCCAAAGAGTTAAGGCGAACCACTATCTCTCTCACCCATCCCCAGTCACCATGGGAGTTCCACAAGGATCCTCCTTATCTCCCATCCTCTCAAATTTGATTCTGGAACTATTAGCTGATGTACTAAAACCCTTGGACATTCAATTCCATATGTATGGAGACGACACCCAACTCTACCTGAAAATCTCCTCCCCAGACAACATCACTTCACTCAACTCTACCCTATTGACTACTCAAGCTTGCTAAACTCCACCAAAACAGAATTCCTCATCATCTCTCGCCCGAAACACACTCCTAATATTGACCTCTGGATGAACCAACTTACAGCCTTCAACTGCCCCCCCCCGCATTATTGACTCTGCTAAATCGCAAGGAATCACATTGGACAAACACCTGAATATGAAGACCCATATCAGCAACGTAAGCAAGGGAGCTAACCACCTTCTGAGAACTCTCAGGAACCTCAAACCTTTCTTACCTCAAGCCGACTTCAAGCAGGTGGTCAAAGCGTTTGTACTACCGAGGCTTGACTATGGCAGTGCTACGCTATTCAGCCTCCCCAAATACACTTTGGCTCAGCTAAAGGCTTCATATAACGCTGCGGCCAGACTGATTACGGGCACCAAGGGAAATGCCCACATCTCCCCGTTCCTAAAATGTCTAAACTGGCTGCCCTGCGAAGCTAGAATTCAACAAACGATTGCATGCTTATCGCACAAAGCCCTGCGCTTAAAAACCCCCTATTACCTGGCGCAAAAGTTAAGACTATCCGGAGGGGGAGACTGTCAAGGAGTGCTAAATCCTTCCTCCTGGAACCCCAGATCTTCCACCAGAAGAGAACTTGTCAACGAGCGTTCTCGGGATCTGCTCCAACAATTTGGAACTCTCTTCCACCGGAAATCCGGAGAATCTCCTCCAAGGATGCTTTCAAACTGGAAGCAAAAAGATGCCTCATGAACAAATTCCTACCTTCATAAGAAGAGCGATTGTCAGCTCTTAGCGCATCGGACACACTTCAAGAATGGATCTTACTCAGGTATTGTTCTATTGTATTTGCTCCCTTTGCCGTTATGTTTTCAAGGTCTAGCACATTATACGCCTAGCCAAGGCCTATATTGGTCCTTTCCTGTGCACAATTTTTGCATTGTCTATGTATATTTCCTATTTGACTCTCATACTGATGTTACCTCATTCCCTCAATTTGTAAAGCGCTCTGATATCCTTCGGGATCAAGTTTGAGCGCTATAAAACTTTATAAATAAATAACTAAATAAATGTATGGGTCCATCTGACACCAGGAGTTCAAATTTGTCTACTTTGGAAGTGAAGGACTAAGACGAGCTGACATCGCAAGAACTGTAGACCAGCTCCAAAACTATCACCAAACCCGGTCTGTCTGGCTGCACTTTTCCCAACAATTGCAAAGACCAGACTTGCCCAAAAGCTGTGCATCTGGAGGACCATTTAGCGCTTCAACAACCTCGCAGCATCTCCCTTGAGGTAGAGGAGCCAATCTCGTGCAGGCACCAACTGCATTGGTCCGTAGGAGCTCACAGTGGTTCCAGGTCAGCCCAGTCTCTCCAACAAGTTGCGAGATGCTAGACCCTCCAGGAGCCTCACAGCATCAATACCCTGGGAACTGGAGCATTTGCCTCAATCAAAGCTTGTTGTGTGTCCAGCCCAGACACTGACGCCAAGCTGACCTGCCGACAAGTAACTTCAATGGTCCTGTTCTATTTTCTTCCCGTCTCCAGGTCGCCCAAGTAAAGTGAGAGACTCCAACACAAGTGACCCGCCGACCAAAACATCCCTGCACCCAAGTCCCACACCCCGAGTTCATGTAAACCAACGGTGTCCCCTTCCTCGAGACCATCAAGGCCAATCTCCCCTTTGGGTTCTGGCAGACGTGTCCCCACTTGCAGCCTTCTTTTCCAGGTACCCTTCCATTGACTTTAACCTGTAGCGCTCTAGGCTACCAATACTACCAGCATCTCTGCACCAAGACTCAGTAGGACAGATAAAACAAAAATGCTGGTGGTTTCGTTGACCTTGGCCCCTAAGTACCTTAAGTCCCAGAAGGCACCCTCAAGAGCAGTTTGCAAGTATATGTATGTATGCAGTGTATATTTCTCCCACAGACTAACATTACAGCATTCGAGGCACATACCTCAAAAACCTTTATTTAAGCTGTTAGACCTGGCACTATTGACGTGGGTCTCCCTTCCATTTTTTGCTGTTGCCTCATCTGTTTTTGCTGGTGTTGGATGCTTTGAGCACTGTGCCACTGATGTCCAGTGCCACAGTGAGAGTGGCCTCCTCTTCAGATGCTGAATCCAGTGACTCAGAAGCAGGGACTAGTACTACACCACCAGCCAGAGGTAGACAAGGTCCCTATTACCAACAAGGTCCTTGGTGGCCACCTGCGCCCTGGGGTTATCCACAATTTCCTCAACCTATGCCCCAATTTCAACCGCAGCCTCATTTCTTTGACGACCAGGCTTTTTTATGGCAGGGCCGTGGCAGGAACAGGGGCAGACGGAGGGGTACACCCACAGTTGGTTGGGAAGACGAACATGACCTCCCCAGTACTCCCGGACAACGAGGCCAATGATAGTTCCCAAAGTGAGACAGGAGGATCTGGTAGTAAACCCAAGTACACGTACTTTGACCACAATAGAACATCAAGTCCTCGACAAGGGTTTGGGATTCGTCCCCACACAGAGTGGAGACGCTTTCCAATTATGTGGAGGAGTGGAAAAATTCCTCCGTAAGGTTTGTCTCCACTTTTTCTTTGCTGAGAGGCATGAGAACAAACTGGACCCAGACACTAACACTGGTCTTAAAAAGAAACCTTCTTTCACTCCCTTATTACAACAGGTACCGCCCAAGGTCGGTGCCTTTGAGAAGGCAGTGATCCATCAAATAGGCTCTCTGGATCTATTTTGGACTACACTAGTTTAATTCTAGGGCAGCACTTTGGAGTGCCTTGTCATGTCATGGTGATGCCCCGGTTTGAAACTACTGTCTATTTCTTTCTAGTGTGCTATTCTCCGACACTTTTCTGTATTCCATCGGGTGTGGTCGGTACCCTAGGTGTAGGTTATACAGCCACTACGGGGTCTGTATACATTGATAAATGTGTGTGGTTTTCTCACGATATACACCCCTGGTTAGGGGCGACAGGGAGATCCCACTTTTTAGGTCTCGGCTAAAAGACGCGTGTTAGACGGACCGGGAGGGTCGGCCGAGGTACGGGGAGAGGTCTCCAGGGAGAGCCGTCTCCAACGACTGTACAGATGAATAACTTCCCCCCCACAGACGGACACCACACAAGACTGAAGGTTAACGAGACTTTATATGCAATTCTTAGGTTACGATGATATGGTACAAGGAGGTCTGGACTCAGGGGTCCCCTCTAGCTTAGTCTTTAGTTTGAGGAAAAGGGTAGCGGGACAGTCTTTAGTTACCGGTGAGTCCAAAAATAGCTCCCAATCCTTGAGCTCGGCGTTCTTGAGGTTCGGGCCGTGGAGGAGCCAAGCAGGTCCCGAGATGGTCGGATGAAAGATGACGGTCCGCGGCGGAGCCTGCAGGTCCCGATGAAGATGACGGTTACAACGGTCCGCGGCCACGCCAGCAGATCCGGACGACGATGAAGGATGAAGGTTACGACGGCTGTGGCAGCGCCAACAGGCAGGATGATGGTACACAGGACAGAGCTACGGCAGCGCCAGTAGTCCGTTCAGGATGAGTTCCTCTTTACGTCTCTCGACTCCAAGATACAACTGCCTTCCTGCTCTGGAGCTGCCCCAGTTATAGGGCTGGCGTGCTTTGATGTCCGGACCCTCGCACTTGGAGGTCGGGGGTCCGGGATGCGGGGTTCCAGACACCCAGCAGGGGGGTGGAGCCAGCGCCCGGGGGCGCGATGGGCGAGCGGCACTTGGCGGGGGGAGCCATCGACACCTCTTTCTCCCATTGACTCGCCAAGTAGCCCTCTCACCTCCTGGGTGGATGGTGGTGCCGAGATGTCTGAGGCCGGACCAGGCCCAGGGTCGGGGTCGATCGGGGGCCAGGTGACCTCGTGGTGAAGTGTCCAAGATGGCGGTTCAGGTTGGCCGCGTGGGCCGGCAGGGGATCGGGCCCACGAGGTTAGCTTGCCTCGCAGGCAGGGGCCCTGAGAGGGCAGCAGATGTACAATGATGATGCGTGGTACTGTCGTGGCGGCTCTCGGGCCTGGTTGGGCTGGGGGAGAGTGGCCCTTCATGTGGCCTGTCCAACAACGCGCGTAAGCGCGTCTCCGCCGAGATCTTATGTCAGCGAGTAGCAGTCCCAGGAGACAGTCCAGGTCACGCGCATCCTTCCAGGCGATTTGTAGCTGGAACGCGCGCTGTGGCCTGGCGCTGTCTCCTGGGAAGCGCAAGCACAACACACGCATGCGCATACACACACACACGCGCCCATGCTCGCACGCACATACATACATACAGAGACACCACCCCTGACTCATACTCACGCGCGCACACACACAAGTGCACCGAGGCCCCCCCTCCCCCTCCCCCGCCGTCACGCACATACATACACACACACACACACGACCATACACACACACAAGTGCACCAATCGCGCTCCAGACCCCCCTCCCCCGCCGTCACCGTCGCGCACATACATACACACACACACACACAAGCATACACACACACAAGTGCACCAATCGCGCTCCAGAACTTACCTTACCTCAGCACGCGGCGCCCAACCTCCTGCTGGCGCGGCCCCGGGGCTCTACACCGCTCACAGGAGCCCCGGGCCGCGAGACGCTACGACTCCGCCTGCCTCCTCTTCCGGTGTGAACGTGGCCCCGCCCCCGTCACAGGCGACCGTGCCTGACTTCCGGGGCGGCCGCGAGTTCAATGATGAAAGACGCTTTGTTTACATCACCCATTGATTGAACTCATGCAAGAAAATCGCTTGCCGTACTGCCAAATTCTGTCTCTCTCTCGTTGAACCAGCATCAACATTTTGGATTAAAGCATACAGTGAATTCCAACAGCCCTCAAGCCAACGTGCGATAGAATGTGAACGTTTATATTTTAACATATTCAGAAGGACGCGACCACAGAGTTAAAAACAAGCATTGGAAAAGCCAATAGGTCTCGTCTACATAAGGTATTGGGTTTGTCAATGCTTAACCCGCATCAACATTTTGGATTAAAGCATACAGTGAATTCCAACAGCCCTCAAGCCAACGTGCGATAGAATGTGAACGTTTATATTTTAACATATTCAGAAGGACGCGACCACAGAGTTAAAAACAAGCATTGGAAAAGCCAATAGGTCTCGTCTACATAAGGTATTGGGTTTGTCAATGCTTTGTGGTGGTGAGTGGTGAGTGCAGAGTGGTGAGTGCAGAGTGGTGAGTGGTGAGTGCAGAGTGGTGAGTGCAGAGTGGTGAGTGCAGAGTGGTGAGTGCAGAGTGGTGAGTGGTGAGTGCAGAGTGGTGAGTGGTGAGTGCAGAGTGGTGAGTGCAGAGTGGTGAGTGCAGAGTGCAGAGTGGTGAGTGCAGAGTGCAGAGTGCAGAGTGCAGAGTGGTGAGTGCAGAGTGCAGAGTGGTGAGTGCAGAGTGTGGTGAGTGCAGAGTGCAGAGTGGTGAGTGCAGAGTGGTGAGTGGTGAGTGGTGAGTGCAGAGTGGTGAGTGGTGAGTGCAGAGTGGTGAGTGGTGAGTGGTGAGTGCAGAGTGCAGAGTGGTGAGTGCAGAGTGGTGAGTGCAGAGTGGTGAGTGCAGAGTGGTGAGTGCAGAGTGTGGTGAGTGCAGAGTGCAGAGTGCAGAGTGCAGAGTGCAGAGTGGTGAGTGCAGAGTGGTGAGTGCAGAGTGGTGAGTGCAGAGTGGTGAGTGCAGAGTGGTGAGTGCAGAGTGGTGAGTGCAGAGTGGTGAGTGCAGAGTGGTGAGTGCAGAGTGGTGAGTGCAGAGTGCAGAGTGCAGAGTGCAGAGTGCAGAGTGCAGAGTGCAGAGTGCAGAGTGCAGAGTGCAGAGTGCAGAGTGGTGAGTGCAGAGTGCAGAGTGCAGAGTGCAGAGTGGTGAGTGCAGAGTGTGGTGAGTGCAGAGTGTGGTGAGTGCAGAGTGCAGAGTGCAGAGTGGTGAGTGCAGAGTGCAGAGTGCAGAGTGCAGAGTGCAGAGTGCAGAGTGGTGAGTGGTGAGTGCAGAGTGGTGAGTGGTGAGTGCAGAGTGGTGAGTGGTGAGTGCAGAGTGGTGAGTGGTGAGTGCAGAGTGGTGAGTGGTGAGTGGTGAGTGCAGAGTGCAGAGTGGTGAGTGCAGAGTGGTGAGTGCAGAGTGGTGAGTGCAGAGTGGTGAGTGCAGAGTGGTGAGTGCAGAGTGTGGTGAGTGCAGAGTGCAGAGTGCAGAGTGGTGAGTGCAGAGTGGTGAGTGCAGAGTGGTGAGTGCAGAGTGGTGAGTGCAGAGTGGTGAGTGCAGAGTGGTGAGTGCAGAGTGGTGAGTGCAGAGTGGTGAGTGCAGAGTGGTGAGTGGTGAGTGCAGAGTGCAGAGTGCAGAGTGCAGAGTGGTGAGTGCAGAGTGCAGAGTGGTGAGTGCAGAGTGCAGAGTGCAGAGTGCAGAGTGCAGAGTGCAGAGTGCAGAGTGGTGAGTGGTGAGTGCAGAGTGGTGAGTGCAGAGTGGTGAGTGCAGAGTGCAGAGTGGTGAGTGGTGAGTGCAGAGTGCAGAGTGCAGAGTGCAGAGTGCAGAGTGGTGAGTGCAGAGTGGTGAGTGCAGAGTGCAGAGTGGTGAGTGCAGAGTGGTGAGTGCAGAGTGCAGAGTGCAGAGTGCAGAGTGCAGAGTGCAGAGTGCAGAGTGCAGAGTGCAGAGTGGTGAGTGCAGAGTGGTGAGTGCAGAGTGGTGAGTGCAGAGTGCAGAGTGGTGAGTGGTGAGTGCAGAGTGGTGAGTGCAGAGTGGTGAGTGCAGAGTGGTGAGTGCAGAGTGGTGAGTGCAGAGTGGTGAGTGCAGAGTGCAGAGTGGTGAGTGGTGAGTGCAGAGTGCAGAGTGCAGAGTGCAGAGTGCAGAGTGGTGAGTGCAGAGTGGTGAGTGCAGAGTGCAGAGTGCAGAGTGCAGAGTGCAGAGTGCAGAGTGGTGAGTGCAGAGTGGTGAGTGCAGAGTGGTGAGTGCAGAGTGGTGAGTGCAGAGTGGTGAGTGCAGAGTGGTGAGTGCAGAGTGGTGAGTGCAGAGTGGTGAGTGCAGAGTGGTGAGTGCAGAGTGGTGAGTGCAGAGTGGTGAGTGCAGAGTGGTGAGTGCAGAGTGGTGAGTGCAGAGTGGTGAGTGCAGAGTGGTGAGTGCAGAGTGCAGAGTGCAGAGTGGTGAGTGCAGAGTGCAGAGTGGTGAGTGCAGAGTGGTGAGTGCAGAGTGGTGAGTGCAGAGTGCAGAGTGCAGAGTGGTGAGTGCAGAGTGCAGAGTGGTGAGTGCAGAGTGCAGAGTGGTGAGTGCAGAGTGCAGAGTGCAGAGTGCAGAGTGCAGAGTGGTGAGTGCAGAGTGGTGAGTGCAGAGTGGTGAGTGCAGAGTGCAGAGTGGTGAGTGGTGAGTGCAGAGTGCAGAGTGGTGAGTGCAGAGTGCAGAGTGCAGAGTGCAGAGTGCAGAGTGCAGAGTGCAGAGTGCAGAGTGCAGAGTGGTGAGTGCAGAGTGGTGAGTGCAGAGTGCAGAGTGGTGAGTGCAGAGTGGTGAGTGCAGAGTGGTGAGTGCAGAGTGGTGAGTGCAGAGTGGTGAGTGCAGAGTGGTGAGTGCAGAGTGGTGAGTGCAGAGTGGTGAGTGCAGAGTGCAGAGTGCAGAGTGGTGAGTGCAGAGTGGTGAGTGCAGAGTGGTGAGTGCAGAGTGGTGAGTGCAGAGTGGTGAGTGCAGAGTGGTGAGTGCAGAGTGCAGAGTGGTGAGTGCAGAGTGGTGAGTGCAGAGTGGTGAGTGCAGAGTGGTGAGTGCAGAGTGGTGAGTGCAGAGTGCAGAGTGGTGAGTGCAGAGTGCAGAGTGGTGAGTGCAGAGTGCAGAGTGGTGAGTGCAGAGTGCAGAGTGCAGAGTGCAGAGTGGTGAGTGCAGAGTGCAGAGTGGTGAGTGCAGAGTGGTGAGTGCAGAGTGGTGAGTGCAGAGTGCAGAGTGCAGAGTGCAGAGTGCAGAGTGGTGAGTGCAGAGTGCAGAGTGCAGAGTGCAGAGTGGTGAGTGGTGAGTGCAGAGTGGTGAGTGCAGAGTGGTGAGTGCAGAGTGCAGAGTGGTGAGTGCAGAGTGCAGAGTGCAGAGTGCAGAGTGGTGAGTGCAGAGTGCAGAGTGCAGAGTGGTGAGTGCAGAGTGCAGAGTGGTGAGTGCAGAGTGGTGAGTGCAGAGTGCAGAGTGCAGAGTGGTGAGTGCAGAGTGGTGAGTGCAGAGTGCAGAGTGCAGAGTGGTGAGTGCAGAGTGCAGAGTGGTGAGTGCAGAGTGGTGAGTGCAGAGTGCAGAGTGCAGAGTGCAGAGTGCAGAGTGGTGAGTGGTGAGTGCAGAGTGGTGAGTGCAGAGTGGTGAGTGCAGAGTGGTGAGTGCAGAGTGGTGAGTGCAGAGTGGTGAGTGCAGAGTGGTGAGTGCAGAGTGGTGAGTGCAGAGTGGTGAGTGCAGAGTGGTGAGTGCAGAGTGGTGAGTGCAGAGTGGTGAGTGCAGAGTGGTGAGTGCAGAGTGGTGAGTGCAGAGTGGTGAGTGCAGAGTGCAGAGTGCAGAGTGCAGAGTGCAGAGTGCAGAGTGCAGAGTGCAGAGTGCAGAGTGCAGAGTGGTGAGTGGTGAGTGGTGAGTGCAGAGTGCAGAGTGCAGAGTGGTGAGTGCAGAGTGGTGAGTGCAGAGTGGTGAGTGCAGAGTGGTGAGTGCAGAGTGGTGAGTGCAGAGTGGTGAGTGCAGAGTGGTGAGTGCAGAGTGCAGAGTGCAGAGTGGTGAGTGCAGAGTGGTGAGTGCAGAGTGGTGAGTGCAGAGTGGTGAGTGCAGAGTGGTGAGTGCAGAGTGGTGAGTGCAGAGTGCAGAGTGGTGAGTGCAGAGTGGTGAGTGCAGAGTGCAGAGTGCAGAGTGCAGAGTGCAGAGTGGTGAGTGGTGAGTGCAGAGTGGTGAGTGGTGAGTGGTGAGTGCAGAGTGCAGAGTGCAGAGTGCAGAGTGGTGAGTGCAGAGTGCAGAGTGGTGAGTGCAGAGTGCAGAGTGCAGAGTGGTGAGTGCAGAGTGGTGAGTGCAGAGTGGTGAGTGCAGAGTGCAGAGTGCAGAGTGGTGAGTGCAGAGTGCAGAGTGCAGAGTGGTGAGTGGTGAGTGCAGAGTGCAGAGTGGTGAGTGCAGAGTGGTGAGTGCAGAGTGGTGAGTGCAGAGTGGTGAGTGCAGAGTGGTGAGTGCAGAGTGGTGAGTGCAGAGTGGTGAGTGCAGAGTGGTGAGTGCAGAGTGCAGAGTGGTGAGTGCAGAGTGGTGAGTGCAGAGTGCAGAGTGCAGAGTGGTGAGTGCAGAGTGGTGAGTGCAGAGTGGTGAGTGCAGAGTGGTGAGTGCAGAGTGGTGAGTGCAGAGTGGTGAGTGCAGAGTGGTGAGTGCAGAGTGCAGAGTGCAGAGTGCAGAGTGCAGAGTGCAGAGTGCAGAGTGCAGAGTGCAGAGTGCAGAGTGCAGAGTGCAGAGTGGTGAGTGCAGAGTGCAGAGTGGTGAGTGCAGAGTGGTGAGTGCAGAGTGGTGAGTGCAGAGTGCAGAGTGGTGAGTGCAGAGTGCAGAGTGCAGAGTGGTGAGTGCAGAGTGGTGAGTGCAGAGTGCAGAGTGGCGAGTGCAGAGTGGCGAGTGCAGAGTGGCGAGTGCAGAGTGCAGAGTGGTGAGTGCAGAGTGGTGAGTGCAGAGTGCAGAGTGGAGAGTGGAGAGTGGAGAGTGGAGAGTGCAGAGTGGTGAGTGCAGAGTGGTGAGTGCAGAGTGCAGAGTGCAGAGTGCAGAGTGCAGAGTGCAGAGTGCAGAGTGCAGAGTGCAGAGTGGTGAGTGCAGAGTGGTGAGTGCAGAGTGGTGAGTGCAGAGTGGTGAGTGCAGAGTGGTGAGTGCAGAGTGGTGAGTGCAGAGTGGTGAGTGCAGAGTGGTGAGTGCAGAGTGGTGAGTGCAGAGTGCAGAGTGCAGAGTGCAGAGTGGTGAGTGCAGAGTGGTGAGTGCAGAGTGGTGAGTGCAGAGTGGTGAGTGCAGTGTGCAGAGTGGTGAGTGCAGAGTGCAGAGTGCAGAGTGGTGAGTGCAGAGTGGTGAGTGCAGAGTGGTGAGTGCAGAGTGCAGAGTGGTGAGTGCAGAGTGCAGAGTGGTGAGTGCAGAGTGGTGAGTGCAGAGTGCAGAGTGCAGAGTGGTGAGTGCAGAGTGGTGAGTGCAGAGTGGTGAGTGCAGAGTGGTGAGTGCAGAGTGGTGAGTGCAGAGTGGTGAGTGCAGAGTGCAGAGTGGTGAGTGCAGAGTGCAGAGTGGTGAGTGGTGAGTGCAGAGTGGTGAGTGCAGAGTGGTGAGTGCAGAGTGGTGAGTGCAGAGTGCAGAGTGGTGAGTGCAGAGTGGTGAGTGCAGAGTGGTGAGTGCAGAGTGGTGAGTGCAGAGTGGTGAGTGCAGAGTGCAGAGTGCAGAGTGCAGAGTGGTGAGTGCAGAGTGGTGAGTGCAGAGTGCAGAGTGCAGAGTGGTGAGTGGTGAGTGCAGAGTGCAGAGTGGTGAGTGCAGAGTGGTGAGTGCAGAGTGGTGAGTGCAGAGTGGTGAGTGCAGAGTGGTGAGTGCAGAGTGGTGAGTGCAGAGTGGTGAGTGCAGAGTGGTGAGTGCAGAGTGCAGAGTGGTGAGTGCAGAGTGCAGAGTGCAGAGTGCAGAGTGGTGAGTGCAGAGTGCAGAGTGGTGAGTGCAGAGTGCAGAGTGGTGAGTGCAGAGTGGTGAGTGGTGAGTGCAGAGTGGTGAGTGCAGAGTGCAGAGTGGTGAGTGCAGAGTGCAGAGTGGTGAGTGCAGAGTGGTGAGTGCAGAGTGGTGAGTGCAGAGTGGTGAGTGCAGAGTGGTGAGTGCAGAGTGCAGAGTGGTGAGTGGTGAGTGCAGAGTGCAGAGTGGTGAGTGCAGAGTGCAGAGTGGTGAGTGCAGAGTGGTGAGTGCAGAGTGCAGAGTGCAGAGTGCAGAGTGGTGAGTGCAGAGTGGTGAGTGCAGAGTGCAGAGTGCAGAGTGCAGAGTGGTGAGTGCAGAGTGGTGAGTGCAGAGTGCAGAGTGGTGAGTGCAGAGTGCAGAGTGGTGAGTGCAGAGTGGTGAGTGCAGAGTGCAGAGTGCAGAGTGGTGAGTGGTGAGTGCAGAGTGCAGAGTGGTGAGTGCAGAGTGGTGAGTGCAGAGTGGTGAGTGCAGAGTGGTGAGTGCAGAGTGGTGAGTGCAGAGTGGTGAGTGCAGAGTGCAGAGTGCAGAGTGGTGAGTGCAGAGTGGTGAGTGCAGAGTGGTGAGTGCAGAGTGGTGAGTGCAGAGTGGTGAGTGCAGAGTGGTGAGTGCAGAGTGGTGAGTGCAGAGTGCAGAGTGGTGAGTGCAGAGTGGTGAGTGCAGAGTGCAGAGTGCAGAGTGCAGAGTGCAGAGTGGTGAGTGGTGAGTGCAGAGTGCAGAGTGGTGAGTGCAGAGTGGTGAGTGCAGAGTGGTGAGTGCAGAGTGGTGAGTGCAGAGTGGTGAGTGCAGAGTGGTGAGTGCAGAGTGCAGAGTGGTGAGTGCAGAGTGCAGAGTGCAGAGTGCAGAGTGGTGAGTGCAGAGTGCAGAGTGGTGAGTGCAGAGTGCAGAGTGGTGAGTGCAGAGTGGTGAGTGCAGAGTGCAGAGTGGTGAGTGCAGAGTGCAGAGTGCAGAGTGGTGAGTGCAGAGTGCAGAGTGGTGAGTGCAGAGTGCAGAGTGGTGAGTGCAGAGTGGTGAGTGCAGAGTGCAGAGTGCAGAGTGGTGAGTGCAGAGTGGTGAGTGCAGAGTGGTGAGTGCAGAGTGGTGAGTGCAGAGTGGTGAGTGCAGAGTGGTGAGTGCAGAGTGGTGAGTGCAGAGTGGTGAGTGCAGAGTGGTGAGTGCAGAGTGGTGAGTGCAGAGTGGTGAGTGCAGAGTGGTGAGTGCAGAGTGGTGAGTGCAGAGTGGTGAGTGCAGAGTGGTGAGTGCAGAGTGGTGAGTGCAGAGTGGTGAGTGCAGAGTGGTGAGTGCAGAGTGGTGAGTGCAGAGTGGCGAGTGCAGAGTGGCGAGTGCAGAGTGCAGAGTGGTGAGTGCAGAGTGGTGAGTGCAGAGTGGTGAGTGCAGAGTGGTGAGTGCAGAGTGGTGAGTGCAGAGTGGTGAGTGCAGAGTGGTGAGTGCAGAGTGGTGAGTGCAGAGTGGTGAGTGCAGAGTGGTGAGTGCAGAGTGGTGAGTGCAGAGTGGTGAGTGCAGAGTGGCGAGTGCAGAGTGGCGAGTGCAGAGTGGCGAGTGCAGAGTGCAGAGTGCAGAGTGCAGAGTGCAGAGTGCAGAGTGGTGAGTGGTGAGTGCAGAGTGGTGAGTGCAGAGTGGTGAGTGCAGAGTGGTGAGTGCAGAGTGGTGAGTGCAGAGTGGCGAGTGCAGAGTGGCGAGTGCAGAGTGGCGAGTGCAGAGTGCAGAGTGGTGAGTGGTGAGTGCAGAGTGCAGAGTGGTGAGTGCAGAGTGGTGAGTGCAGAGTGGTGAGTGCAGAGTGGTGAGTGCAGAGTGGCGAGTGCAGAGTGGCGAGTGCAGAGTGCAGAGTGGTGAGTGCAGAGTGCAGAGTGCAGAGTGCAGAGTGCAGAGTGGTGAGTGCAGAGTGGTGAGTGCAGAGTGGTGAGTGCAGAGTGGTGAGTGCAGAGTGGTGAGTGCAGAGTGGTGAGTGCAGAGTGGTGAGTGCAGAGTGGTGAGTGCAGAGTGGCGAGTGCAGAGTGGCGAGTGCAGAGTGGCGAGTGCAGAGTGCAGAGTGCAGAGTGCAGAGTGCAGAGTGGTGAGTGGTGAGTGCAGAGTGGTGAGTGCAGAGTGGTGAGTGCAGAGTGGTGAGTGCAGAGTGGTGAGTGGTGAGTGCAGAGTGGTGAGTGCAGAGTGGTGAGTGCAGAGTGGCGAGTGCAGAGTGCAGAGTGCAGAGTGCAGAGTGCAGAGTGGTGAGTGGTGAGTGCAGAGTGCAGAGTGGTGAGTGCAGAGTGGTGAGTGCAGAGTGGTGAGTGCAGAGTGGTGAGTGCAGAGTGCAGAGTGCAGAGTGGTGAGTGCAGAGTGCAGAGTGCAGAGTGCAGAGTGCAGAGTGCAGAGTGCAGAGTGGTGAGTGCAGAGTGGTGAGTGCAGAGTGGTGAGTGCAGAGTGGTGAGTGCAGAGTGGTGAGTGCAGAGTGGTGAGTGCAGAGTGGTGAGTGCAGAGTGGTGAGTGCAGAGTGGCGAGTGCAGAGTGGCGAGTGCAGAGTGGCGAGTGCAGAGTGGCGAGTGCAGAGTGCAGAGTGGTGAGTGGTGAGTGCAGAGTGCAGAGTGGTGAGTGCAGAGTGGTGAGTGCAGAGTGGTGAGTGCAGAGTGGTGAGTGCAGAGTGGCGAGTGCAGAGTGGCGAGTGCAGAGTGCAGAGTGCAGAGTGCAGAGTGCAGAGTGGTGAGTGCAGAGTGCAGAGTGGCGAGTGCAGAGTGGCGAGTGCAGAGTGGCGAGTGCAGAGTGGCGAGTGCAGAGTGGCGAGTGCAGAGTGGCGAGTGCAGAGTGGCGAGTGCAGAGTGGCGAGTGCAGAGTGGCGAGTGCAGAGTGGCGAGTGCAGAGTGCAGAGTGGTGAGTGGTGAGTGCAGAGTGGTGAGTGCAGAGTGGTGAGTGCAGAGTGGTGAGTGCAGAGTGGTGAGTGCAGAGTGGTGAGTGCAGAGTGGTGAGTGCAGAGTGGTGAGTGCAGAGTGGTGAGTGCAGAGTGGTGAGTGCAGAGTGGCGAGTGCAGAGTGGCGAGTGCAGAGTGCAGAGTGCAGAGTGCAGAGTGCAGAGTGCAGAGTGGTGAGTGCAGAGTGGTGAGTGCAGAGTGGTGAGTGCAGAGTGGTGAGTGCAGAGTGGTGAGTGCAGAGTGGTGAGTGCAGAGTGGCGAGTGCAGAGTGCAGAGTGCAGAGTGCAGAGTGCAGAGTGGTGAGTGCAGAGTGCAGAGTGGCGAGTGCAGAGTGCAGAGTGCAGAGTGCAGAGTGGTGAGTGGTGAGTGCAGAGTGCAGAGTGGTGAGTGCAGAGTGCAGAGTGGTGAGTGCAGAGTGGTGAGTGCAGAGTGGTGAGTGCAGAGTGGTGAGTGCAGAGTGGTGAGTGCAGAGTGGTGAGTGCAGAGTGGCGAGTGCAGAGTGGCGAGTGCAGAGTGGCGAGTGCAGAGTGGCGAGTGCAGAGTGGCGAGTGCAGAGTGGCGAGTGCAGAGTGGCGAGTGCAGAGTGGCGAGTGCAGAGTGGCGAGTGCAGAGTGGCGAGTGCAGAGTGCAGAGTGCAGAGTGCAGAGTGCAGAGTGGTGAGTGCAGAGTGGTGAGTGCAGAGTGGTGAGTGCAGAGTGGTGAGTGCAGAGTGGTGAGTGCAGAGTGGTGAGTGCAGAGTGGTGAGTGCAGAGTGGTGAGTGCAGAGTGGTGAGTGCAGAGTGGTGAGTGCAGAGTGGTGAGTGCAGAGTGGTGAGTGCAGAGTGGTGAGTGCAGAGTGCAGAGTGCAGAGTGCAGAGTGCAGAGTGGTGAGTGCAGAGTGCAGAGTGCAGAGTGGTGAGTGCAGAGTGGTGAGTGCAGAGTGGTGAGTGCAGAGTGCAGAGTGCAGAGTGCAGAGTGCAGAGTGCAGAGTGCAGAGTGGTGAGTGCAGAGTGGTGAGTGCAGAGTGCAGAGTGGTGAGTGCAGAGTGGTGAGTGCAGAGTGGTGAGTGCAGAGTGGTGAGTGCAGAGTGCGCAGAGTGGCGAGTGCGCAGCGTGGCGAGTGCGCAGAGTGGCGAGTGCGCAGAGTGGCGAGTGCGCAGAGTGGCGAGTGCGCAGAGTGGCGAGTGTGCAGAGCAAGTGTGCAGAGCATTGTGTGCTATTGAGTGCAGAGTGCTGTGTATTGGCAATGTTAATGACAATGGCCATTTATTTTTGATTTAAAGAAAAAAAAGAAATGTCATGAGCAATGCCAATAGCTCTACCTTTAATGATGCCGAGACCATTGCATTGCAAATGCTTGTTCAATAGATGCCTTGAAGTGTGTCCTTGTTTCAAACTCGAGGTGCCCTGTTTTTCCGGTGTACTGCCCATATCCTGGATCTGCTAATATACTTTTGGGGCGATCTAGCATTTCTAAACAGGATCGGTCAATACAATCGTAGTCTGTCTTTGCCTTTTGGGACTGTTCTCTTCTCTCCCCTTCCCTTGAGATGTATACATGTCCTTGGATGTACACAGTCTTAGAGCCAGTCTTTTTGACGTCTCGGGGACCCCGAGCTGAACTGGCTACGGACGGCAATAGGCCGTTTTTCGAGTGTTGTGATTGGTCGATTACGGACCAATTGGGAATGCCGAAATGGCCCGTTATCCAATGGGCTTTCTGCACACTTTTAGTCACGCGACCATGTTTGTGTGATGTTAGAACAGCGCACCGTATGACTGACTGATTGCAGTCCTCAAGCGCCTCTAATTCTTCTCTCTTTCTGTTTTGCCAACATTGAATGATTTAGCGATGTGTGTTTGGGGCTCGATATGGTCATGAATGCGATCGTATCACCACTGCATCGAGTCTCATATGGGGTTTGGCTGCTAGAGAATGCCGGGACCAATCAGCTGCCCGTTTACAGCCGCTTTACCAATGGGGGTTCTCTTCAATAATCAGCCCAGCTCCTGTTTGCGATAGTACCAGTCATTTTGGTTTTGTAAATGAATGATCTACAAGTCACAGATATCGGACACATGGCGTTACTTCTTGTTTTTCCAATCTTAGACAGCATACGGCAGGGACGCCAGTAATGACGGCGTTTCCATGCCGGCACAGGCGGTATAGGATTGGTCCACGCGTGGGCCAATCACATCGCTGGTAAGCCATATTAACCAATAGGCCCAACGGACATGATATGTTTACCTGACGATTCAGTCCTGCTATCTATGAGCAATTGAGCCGTGAATTTCCATAATCTCTCGTGGTTTCTCTTAGTTGGGCAGTCTGAACCATTCAATAAAACATGAAATAAATAATTGCCACTGTTTGATACAGACCACATTACTAATGCAACTATGATCTAACTAGCCTCTCCTGACCAATCACCAGCCACGATTGGCGGTTTTCACTCTGGTCAGCCGCTGGGCTTTAAAAGTACAGTCTCCCCTGTCCCCGGTACCTCCCCCTCGGCTTAGTTAAAGCCCGAGGTACCGACGGACAGGTGGGTTGGTCTGTTTCCTTTCAAAGAAGCCTTTGAGCCCGCTGCAGCGACTCCATTTGGAATGCTGGCTTGCCTTCTTCGGAGGATCTTGCTAACCTATTTTCCTGGGCTGATTTCTTTGTCTCAGGTGGATGTTGGTCAAATTTTTTTGCTCTACCAACATACATTTTGGTGCTCCTTCTTTTATGTCTTAGAGAATGCTAGATGAGTGTCATCGATCAGCCCTGACTGGCCTTTGGACCACATCCTCTGTCCACTGTTTTATGTTCAAAAATAGGTAGTTTGAGGAAGACTCATAATGAACTTGGATTAATAAATCCATGATTTGTTATTTTCAAAAGAATCATTTGAAAATGGATATGTTGTTACCTTTTCTATTTCCTCAGAGCGGGGCCTCTTTTAGACCTGAGCAAGTGCCAGGCGAGCTGAGGCCTTTCCCCATAAACTTTTTGGGCGAGTTCTTTTTCACTACATTTGTTCCACTTAGGATGTAAGGCCAATATATGTGTTGTACAGTGTATACAATGCTGCTTTTTCATAATTTTTGCATGTATGCCTCGTGTCTGTTCTTTTATATCTTAATACAGGTGAGAATCTACTGACCTACTAGATGATACACGGTAGGCATCCACAAAGTCTGTGGTTTTTCTATCAAGTGATTGTTAACTTGTGTAGTATCTGTTGCAGTAGTATCCCACATCATAGGTCCTGAAGAAAGCCTTTACAGGTTGAAACATGTCGACCAGATCCATCTGATTGATAGTAATATTTGTTTAAATACCATCTACATACTGTTGCTTTTAATATTACCTCTGTGTTGACCTCCCTAATAAAGTACATTGCCTTGGCATCACACTAGGTAATTTTATCTCACTTTTCTTTCTTTCACATTAATTTTTCACAGCAACCTCTCCCACTCAGCTATGTTATATACACATCTTTTCCGTCACTGGAGGATCTGTTTTTAGGTCTCCTCACAATATTATCAGGTGAGAGACCTAACAGATACCAATCTCTGTACAAAAAATCCCAGATGACGAGTTTCCGCCAAGTGGTGGGCTGATGGGAGTATTTTTGTCTTGTTTTCACACTTTACCTCCTTTTCTGTTCAGACACTAGTTCATACATGCGTCACTTTGGAATTGGCATACAATATTGAGCCTACTATAGACTTCCGGTATCCCTTGTGTTTTTGTTATAGTTAGATTGGGGGATAGGATACTTTGTAGGTCTTTAATTTTGTTTCCCCTATAGACCCTCCCACACAGTTGTTTTTTGTGCAGTCTAGTACGGCCAGGTGACTGAGCACGTGCACCCACTGCCAGTCTCTAAACCTTCCCTTTTCTTCATGCCAGACACCCCTATGGTAGGCCCAAGGGCAGGGTGCATTGTAAGTATAAGGTAGGACATGCCCTGGTGAGTGTGGCATGTCCTAATAGTGAATTACAGCCATTTTCATGTTTCACTATTGCAAGGCCACCTGTTCTCTATAGGCCAGAATGGGCAGTTAGATTATTACATCTTATAATCTGAACTGACTCCGGGAACAAGGTAGAAATTCGAGTTTAGTATGCCAGAACTCAGAATGATAAAATAATGTTCGAGGCATATGAGCTGCAGATTCTACACTTTCCATTAGATCGCCACCCGGTGTTGGGCTCAGATGATTGCATGTTGTTGTCGTCTTGGAAGAAGTCTTAGTAGTCACGAGATAGGTGACTCCTTCCTTGGACGATAGTGCGCATGGGCATCGGCTCCATCCTTAGATTTTTTTTTTCTGCCAATGGGTTTGGATGCAACTTTTCCGCTCCGGTTCGAAAATCTACTTTTCAAACACTTCGACGCGCAAAAACCTCTAAATACAAACTTTAACTTCAATATACATAGACTCGACCTCATCACTTCGATTCCAGTTGTCGAAGCGGGCCTTTGGGCCTACCCACGTGGTATGGCCTATAACTCATGGAAAGGGCACCATTCAAAAAAATGCCCTGTGTGTGGAGCAACCTTCCCACACAGCGACCATCACGAGGTGTGTAACCTGTGTGTTCGAGGCATGTGGGCTGCTGAATTCATATCTGTGCATAGATCGCCGCCTAGTGTTGGGTCCGGATGATTGCACATTGTTGTCCTGGAAGAGTCTTCGAAGTATCACGAGATAGGTGGCTCCTCCCTTGGACTACAGTGCGCATGGGCATCGACTCCATCCCCAGATTGTTTTTTTTCCGCCATTGGGTTCGGATGTGTTTCGGTTCCCTCTGTCGGAATCGATATTTGTTTAACTACTTTTACTCGAGACCAAAAGGTCTTTAGGACTCGCGTCGGTATTGTTATCGTTTCGGTTCGTTAGTTTTCATCGACTCCGAACCAACTTTGGCCTACCGGGTGCTTTCGGCGCGGACGGGCCTACACAACGCTCTAGACTACTTCATCATGGAACGAAGTCCATTCAAGAGGTGCCCGGTGTGTGCATCAAAGTACCCACATACCGACGTGCACCCAGTGTGCAATAAGTGTTTGTCGCCGGACCACGACGAGGCCAAGTGTATGGCCTGCTCCAAGTTCCGGTCGAAGAAGACACTTAAGCTCCGCCGAGCTGCACGACTGCAGGCCCAGCGATCAGCACCCCCTCCGACGGACATCTTCGAAGCGGAGGATGTCGGAGACGACACTATACAAGATATCACGGAATCTAACCCGGTGTCGGAGGTCGAGGAGGACTACGACGCGGAGGATGAGGATTTCGGTGAATTCGTCGACGAGGTAGGGGACGACGACGGGGCCATTGCCACCGTGGAGGATAGCTCGGAAGAGGAGCTTCCTCACGCTGACTCCGGGGTCAGCCACCATTCTAAGGCCCGGGCCGAGGGATCGCCTTCGGGCCTTACCCAAAGCCTTGATTCCCGTCCCACGGCTCCGCCTCCAGGCCCGGCCACGGACATTGATACGGCACCGCTCACGGTACAGAAACCGAAAGTGAAACCATCGGTTTCGGCGCCGAGTGTATCGAAACCAAAAGCGCAAATCGCGCTGGTCGGGTCGAAGACTTCGGAGGCCTCGGCGCCGAAGACATCCAAGATGGCAGTCGAGCTCAAGAGCCGCGACAAGATGGCCGACCCGAAGACTGCGGGATCGAAGCCGAAGGCAAAATCGGCAGACGCGGCGACGTCGGCGACGAAGTTGGTCGACGCACTTAAGAGTCGCATCGATACCAAGAAGGTCGACGACCATAAGAAGGCCGCTAAGAAGCTGCAGGACGACCCGAAGTCTTTCACTGCCACGCTTCCGCTCGCCAAGGCCAAGGGGGCAGCTGCGTCTGCTCCGAAGACTGCGCCATCGGTCGGCGCACCAAGACCGGCTTCGGAAGACTCTCTCAAGTCGGTGCGTCCCTCCGCCTCGCTCACTAAGAAGGTCACGGAGTCCCTTCAGCGTCTTAAAGAGGGGACCGCGGCAGTGGAGCCGAAGGATACTATGCCGCCCAAGCCTATCCAAAAGACGGTGAAAACAGCGACGCCGATTTTGTTCACGTTGCCGCCAAAGACGGCGCCGAAGGCTTTCACGGCAAAACCTGGGGCCGGTGTGCCCTTGAAGCTCTCTTCGACGCCGAAGGCAGCATAGTCAGTGGTTCCAAGCCCGCACCTCCAAACACTGGCTGAGGAAGAGCGTCGAGAGGTGATCATCGACGCCAACACCGGCAAGCTCTCTCTCCTTAAAAGGAAGATCACCCCAGAACCGGCGTTGGAGCATTACCAAATTCCCCTTAAGAAAAAAGTGGACTCTGCTGGTGCCTCGGCCCCTATGGAACCGGCATCACCTCAAGGCCATGAACTTTCACCCACTCATTCCAATGTCGGAGAGGGTGATGGTGATGAAGAGGATGAGTATTCCTATCCAGTATACTCGGAACCTGAGGATGGAACTGAGCCTTGGTCTACTGGTGGCGACCCTGGGGACCCGCATTCAGACAGGAGTCTCAGCTCTTCTCCGCGAAGACTTCCCCAACTGAGGACTCTGCAGCTTTCAATGCTCTAATTGAGAGAGCGGCAGCCAATCATGACTTCCAGCTCCATGCTGACCCCGTGGACGTTGATTTTCTGTTTGACACCTTCTCAGTTGCTGAGAAAACTGTAAAAACACTGCCAATGTTAAAAGGGGTGTTAAAACATGCGCCGGAGGTCTTCAAAGAGCCCACCCGGGCAAGGGCCGTCAATCCTCGTATCGACAAAAAATACAAGGCAGCGCCCACTGATCCAACATACATCAAAGGACAGTTGCCTCTGGATTCCTTGGTCGTCTCCAATGCTCGCAAAAGAGCCAACTCACAGACTACGGGTGACGCTCCTCCCCCAGACAAGGAATCAAGTGTTTGAGGCTTCTGGGAAACGTATTGCTGCGCAGGCTGCCAACATATGGCGCATATCAAACACACAGGCGCTACTTGCACGTTACGACAGGGCACACTACGACACTCTAGAGATCCTTCTGCAGCACTTGCCAGATCAATATAAAGAAGGAGCAGAAATGTTGATACAGGAGGGGAAGCTTATCACTAATGCTTCAATTAAGTGCGCTCTAGATGTGACTGACACCGCCTCAAGAGCAATAAACACTAGCGTTCTACTGCGTAGGCATGCATGGCTCAGGATATCCGGTTTCAAACCAGACATTCAGACTACTATCCTCAACCAAACTGTCAACACAGACCACCTGTTTGGCCCAGAAGTAGATACCACCCTCGAAAAAATGAAAAAAGACACCGACACTGCTAAGTCTATGGGCGCCTTGCAGTCTCAGCAGTTTCGGGGTGGTTCCTTTCGCCGCTCCAATAATAGAGGCACCTCAAGGGGTCAAGCGTCACAGTCAACGCAGTTCTATAAGAGTAACACCCAACCCTCATATACAAACAAGGGTCGCAGTGGATACCGTGGCAACAACGTCAAAGGCAGAGGACGTGGGAATAACAGCTCCAGGTCCTCCACCGCCAACAAACAGTGACGCCTTGTCACTGCCCCCCGACCACACAACACCGGTCGGGGGGAGACTCCAGCAGTTCCTGTCCGTGTGGAAGTCCATCACCACGGACAGGTGGGTCAGGTCTCTTATCCAATACCGTTATTGTCTGGAGCTTACATCCACTCCACCCAACATACCCCCAAAGAGCCGTCCTATGTCCGGCGAGCACTTGCGCTTGTTGCAGCAGGAGGTCAACGTCATGCTGCAAAAAGGAGCAATAGAGCTCGTGCCCCTGCAGGAAAGAGGTACAGGAGTTTACTCCCTGTATGTTCTGATTCCAAAGGACGGATCCCTCAGGCCCATCCTAGACCTCAGGCCTCTCAACTTTTACATTCTGTCAGAACATTTCCATATGCTCACATTGCAGCAGGTTCTCCCACTACTTCAGCAAGGGGACTTCCTGGCAACTCTGGACCTCAAAGATGCGTACTTTCACATTCCACTGCATCCTTCACACAGAAAGTACCTCAGATTCACCATTCAAAACCAGCACTACCAGTTCAAGGTTTTGCCTTTTGGGGTCACCACAGCGCCCAGGGTTTTCACAAAGTGCCTAGCGACGGTGGCGGCGCATCTAAGACGTCAAAACATCCACGTCTACCCCTATCTGGATGACTGGCTTATTCAAGCGAAGTCGGCCCAGCAGTGTGCCAACCACGTGTCCCACGCCATTCACCTTCTGCACGATCTGGGGTTCTCACTGAATTACCCAAAGTCCCATCTCCAGCCCGCCCACATACGGCAGTATCTGGGTGCGACCATAAACACTCTGGCGGCCACGGCGCAGCCAAATTCAGTGAGAGTCAACAGCATTCAGTCGCTGATCCAACGATTCAGACCTCAACACTCGCTTCCAGCAAGAGTGTTCATGCAGTTGATAGGCATGATGGCCTCCTGCATCCCCATAGTCCCACACGCGAGACTACATATGCGTCCGCTTCAGGAGTGCTTAGCACGTCAGTGGACTCAGGCTCACGGGCAGTTGAAAGACCTAGTGTTGGTGAGCGGTCGGGCATACAACTCTCTGCATTGGTGGAATCCACGAAACCTTTGCAAGGGCCGACCGTTCCAAGAGCCTGTGCCACAGATTATCCTGACGACGGACGCTTCTCTCCAAGGATGGGGGAGCGCATGTACTCCAATTCACTGTGCAGGGACTTTGGACACTACAGCAAAGGAAGATGCACATCAACGTACTGGAACTGATGGCAATCTTCATGGCCTTAAAGGCATTCAAAGTACATCTGTGCAACAAGGTCGTGTTGATCCGGAAGGACAACATGACGGCCATGTACTACATTCAGAAACAGGGGGGCACGCACTCTCCGCAGCTGTCTCATCTGGCTCAGAGCATGTGGAAGTGGGCCATTCAGAGGAACATTTTCCTCATGGCAGAACATCTCCCAGGCAAGGACAATCAGATGGCGGACCTGCTCAGCAGGCACAGCCACCAAATGCACGAGTGGGAAATACATCCATCAGTACTCCACCGTACTTCCAGAGGTGGGGTCATCCAGAGATCGACCTGTTCGCCACAAGGGAGAACGCAAAATGCCAAAGCTTCGCCGCCAGGTTCCCACGCCCGCAATCGCAGGGCAATGCGATATGGATGAATTGGTCAGGCAGATTTGCGTACGCTTTTCCCCCAGCACCTCTGATACCGCTGGTGGCGCGCAAGCTCAGGCAGCACTCGATGACTCTCATCCTAGTTGCTCCAACGTGGGCTCGCCAACCATGGTACACCACGTTCCTGGAACTTTCCGTGGTACCGCATCAAAGGCTTCATCTCACACCCAGCCTTCTGACGCAGAGCCATGGCGACATTCAGCACCCAGATCCGCAACAGCTCAACCTGGCGATCTGGCTCCTGAAGTCCTAGAGTTTGGCTACCTTAACCTTCCTCCCAATTGCATGGACATCATTCGGGAGGCGAGAAAGCCCACTACTAGAACATGTTATGCGGCAAAATGGAAGCGGTTTGTCATCTATTGCGCAAACCACAACATTGATCCACTAGATGCTTCCATTCAGAACATCATCTGTTACCTGTTCCATCTATACAAGTGTAATCTGGCATATACTTCCATTCGCATTCACCTGTCTGCGATGGCCGCATACCTCCAAAATAGACAGCACCTTTCACTTTTCAAAGTGCCTGCCATCAAGGCATTTCTGGAAGGCCTCAAAAGAGTCATTCCGCCACGGACTCCACCAGCTCCGGAATGGAACCTCAATGTGGTTCTTACAAGACTGATGGGTCCTCCCTTTGAGCCACTACATTCTTGCGAACTTCAGTTCTTGACATGGAAAGTGGCTTTCCTGGTAGCAATTACATCGCTACGGAGGGTTAGTGAGCTGCAGGCCCTCACAATCCAAGAACCTTTCTTCCAAGTTCATTCAAACAGGGTAGTGCTCCGCACTAACCCTAAATTTCTACCCAAGGTTGTGTCTCAGTTCCACATCAACCAAACCATTGAGTTGCCGGTGTTCTTTCAAAATCCAGAGTCATTGGCGGAGCGGATGCTCCACACCCTTGACGTTAAACGGGCCCTAATGTATTACATTGATAGGACCAAGGATTTTAGAAAGACTAAACAGCTCTTTGTTGCCTTTGCGCCACATCACAAAGGTAACCCTATTTCCAAGGCTGGTATTGCTAGGTGGATCGTGAAATGTATTCAAATCTGCTATGCAAAAGCAAAACGCACTCTTACAATTCCACCAAGAGCCCACTCCACCAGAAAGTTGGGGGCCTCTATGGCTTTCCTTGGAAACATTCCCTTAGAGGACATATGTAGAGCAGCCACATGGTCTACCACACATACATTCACTAAGCATTACTGTGTAGACGTGCACTCCAAACAGCAGGCAGCTGTAGGGCAGGCTGTTCTCAAGACACTTTTCCAAACTGCTGCAGCTGGCACGGGCGGCCGCCGCTAATGGAGGGACTGCTATATATTCTATGCACAGATATGAATTCAGCAGCCCACATGCCTCGAACTGCAAATGCTACTTACCAGTATGCATCTGTTCTTGGCATGTAGGGCTGCTGACATTCATATCGCCCGCCCTCCTCCCCGGCGCCTGTAGCAGCTGCAGTATTCACATATCATTTCATGGCATGGTCATCATTCACTGAGTTTCACTCCATCTTGGCCACAATGGCTAAAAACAATCTGGGGATGGAGTCGATGCCCATGTGCACTGTAGTCCAGGGGAGGAGCCACCTATCTCGTGATACTTCGAAGACTCTTCCAGGACAACAATGTGCAATCATCCGGACCCAACACTAGGCGGCGATCTATGCTCAGATATGAATGTCAGCAGCCCTACATGCCAAGAACAGATGCATACTGGTAAGTAGCATTTGCATTATCACCTGAACACGACGAGTCGAGCTGCACAGCTTGTGCGTCCTTTTGATCCAAAAAGACCATTCGAGATCGGAGGGCCCGTCGACGCGACATGCAGAGATCAGCTCTGGAACCGGTGGATATCTTCGACGAATGTCTGTGTCTCGAGGAAGATTCCAATGATCTCCAGATCGTATCTGAGGCAGACTACTCCGATGACTCCATACCATCAGGTCAACGCGTGAGTACGATTGCCCCTACCTTAGCCCCAACTCATAAACCAAAGGCTAAGGTCAAAACTCCGCCTTCGGGGCCCAGTAGAGACCGAGACATTGCTTCGAAAGACCAGCCATCGAGCCCGGCTCCGAAGAAAATATTAAAGCCTTCTGGTAGCCCCATAGCGAGCAAACCGCACGTGCAGATACTACCAGCTCCCTCGGCACCCAAACCAAAAGAAGTCCCGGTTCCGAAAAAGACTCAGAAACCGTCGACTCCTATACAAAAGACGACACCGAAACCAATGAAGCCTGCATCCACCCCAAAATCTTTGTTGCCGAAACCCACAAAGCCTGATTCCGATGCCTCCAAGCCCTCGAACCAGGTCTCGACTCCAAAAACAATACCTTCGGTGCCGAAAAGTACACCAAAGGACTATACAACAACTCCTGAGGCTAAAGACAAGCAAAAACCAGGCCCGGAGCCGAAAAAATCGGCGCCAAAAGCAATTTTTCAAGAAGAGCTTTTTAGACCTGATCCTTTGCAAAAAAGGATGTTCGAGGCATGTGGGCTGCTAAATTCATATCTTAGCATTAGATCGCCACCTAGTGTTGGGTCCGGATGATCGCACATTGTTGTCCTGGAAGAGTCTTCGAAGTATCCTGAGATGGGTGGCTCCTCCCCTGGACTACAGTGCGCATGGGCATCGGCTCCATCCCCAGATTGTTTTTTTCCGCCATTGGGTTCGGATGCGGTCTCGACGTCTCTCCGTCGGAACCGAATAAACATCAGTTTTTAACGGCCAAAAGGCTTTGGGTTCTTTACGTCGGTATTGTTTGCCTACGGTCTCGAGTTCTTCCGTCTCTCGGAGCCGGAATCAGCGGAGTTTTTACCACTCTTCGGACATCGAGGCCTTCTCATCGCGACTCGACACCAAGTTCCCGACATGGAGCGGAGTCCGTTTAAGCTCTGTCCGCTCTGTGGGTCCAAATACCCACATATAGACGTGCACCCGGTCTGTAATAAATGCCTTTCGCCAGACCATGACGAAGGAAGTTGCAGGGCCTGTGCGAGTTTCAGGTCGAAGAAGACTCTCACGATTCGGCGCGCGGTGCGCCTTGTGGCCAAACAGGCGGCCCCGGATCCAGAAAACCTCTTCGACGACCAAGAAGAGGAGGACCAGAGCCATCATCTTCAAATCTCCCCGCCCGAGACGGAGGTCGAGGCTGATCCGGAATATGACGACGACGGGGTCGTGGGTCAAGGCCTTGAATACGTCGACGAGGTAGGGGACGACGATATGGTTTATGGGGCCGCGGAAGATAGCTCAGAGGACAAGCTATGCCCCGAAGTGGACGGACATCAGGAGAGGGTCGCGGGATCGCCTGTCGGCCTTACCCAAGACCCTGTAGCGCAAGCCACGGCCCCGCCTGCTGGCCCGGCCACGGACATACTTGCTGCGCCGAGGGTTTCGAAACCGAAACTGAAAGCAACGGTCTCGACTGCACCTAAAATGGCCGACCCGAAACCGAAACCGAAAGTTAAGGACTCAATCGTCCCTAAGATGGCGGTCGTAACAGCAAAAACAAATAAACCGGCAGCCTCATCGACTCCGTCGAAGAAACACGGCGATTCCACAGGGTCAAAATCGGCGCCGGAGGAGAGATCCTCTAAAAAGGGTGGCACGCACAAGACAAGCGCGCCGGCGCCGGCAAAGCAAGCCAAAGCAAGCGACACAGCCCCGGCTCCAACGGGGACATCTGCGCATCGCTCCAAGGACTCTGGGTCGGCGCCGTCCATCCCTCCAAAAGACCAACGGAACGTCGCATCCGAAGGCAAGGCCACCTCGTCGGTGCCAAAGACATCGGTCACCGACGCATCTCTCGTTGCTTCTTCACTACAAAGAATTAGGGAGAAGGCTTTTTCTTCGTCGACGCCAACGCCATCGACGCAGAAGGCGGCAGACGTCCCGGTCAAGCCCGCAAGTAAACTCCTCTTCCTTCTACCGCCAAAAGTGGCGCCGAAGGCCTTTTCATCGAAATCGACGCCAAAGAAGTCGGAATCTTCTACGGCAGGGGCATCTTCAGGTCAGGTGCTCGACCAAGAAGAGGATTCGGAGTGTTTCATAGATGCGGACACAGGGAAGCTAACCCTTTACAAAAGGAAGATCACTTCGCAGCCGGTGGAATCCTATGTCATCCCCCTAAAGAAGAAAAAGTTTCCACAGGGCGCCTCAGGCCTCATGGAACCTATCCAGCCTCC
This sequence comes from Lissotriton vulgaris, assembly GCF_964263255.1. Taxonomy (NCBI): domain Eukaryota; kingdom Metazoa; phylum Chordata; class Amphibia; order Caudata; family Salamandridae; genus Lissotriton; species Lissotriton vulgaris. The sequence goes on along the minus strand of NC_141699.1, from coordinate 880,339,919 downwards.
TCCGGGAAGGAGCCCAACACCGTCTCCAGACCACTCTGAAAGTGAGGGCTATGGTGAAGATGAACAATACACGTTCCCAGTCAATGAACCTGATGCACAGCCGGATTCATATGATGTCATTGGGGACCAAGGCACCCATAATGTGGGACAAGACCCACAGCCTTTCAGTACACGTGCATCCCCTACAGAGGACTCTGCAGGTTTTCATGCACTCATTGAGAGGGCAGCTGCTAATCATGATGTGGACATGCATGCTGACCCAGTTGAGGAAGATTTTCTATTCGACACCTTTTCAGTTTCGGAAAAATCTGTAAAGACACTGCCTATGCTCAAAGGGGTCCTCAAGCATGCTGCGGACATCTTTAAGGAGCCTACCAGGGCGAGGGTGGTCAACCCACGTATTGAAAAAAAATACAGACCAGCGCCTGCAGACCCTGCATACATTCGAGGAGATGTTGACACCACCCTGGAAAAAATTAAAAAAGACACGGAAACTGCTAAATCTATGGGGGCCCTACAATCACAGCAGTTTCGTGGCAATAATTTTCGTCGCTCAGGTGCCCGTGGAGTCACCAGAGGACAGTTGGGTCAACAGTCACAGTTCCCTAGAGGTGGAGCACAATCCTCGTACCCCAAACAAAACAAGAGGGGCTACAGGGGAAACAGCAACAAAGGACGCGGCAAAGGAGGCAACAGTTCACGCTCCTCTGCCCCAAGCAGCCAGTGACTCGCTGTCACTGCCCCCCGACCACTTAACACCTGTCGGGGGGAGAATACAGCAGTTCCTGCCCGTCTGGATCAACATCACCACAGACAGGTGGGTGCGACAGCTTATCCAGTACGGTTATTGTCTAGAGTTAAAATCCACTCCACCCAACATTCCACCAAGGCAAAGACCTATGTCCGCAGAGCACTTGCACTTATTGCAGCAGGAAGTGTTGGTGATGCTGCAAAAAGGGGCAATCGAGCTCGTGCCAGTGGGGGAGGAAGGCACAGGGGTTTATTCCCTGTACTTCCTCATTCCAAAGAAGGACGGATCTCTCAGACCAATTCTGGATCTCCGTCCCCTCAATCTGTACATACTGTCAGAGCATTTCCATATGCTTACACTGCAACAGATTCTTCCTATGTTAAACAAAGGAGACTTCTTAGCAACCTTAGATCTCAAGGATGCTTATTTCCACATTCCGCTACATCCGTCCCACAGAAAGTACCTCAGGTTCACTATCCAGGGCACGCATTATCAGTTCAAAGTCCTACCCTTCGGAGTCACAACTGCCCCAAGGGTGTTTACCAAGTGTCTGGCGACAGTAGCAGCGCACCTCAGGAGGCAGAACATCCATGTCTACCCCTACCTCGACGACTGGCTCGTTCAAGCCAGGTCGGAACAGCAGTGCGCCGCGGACATGTCGACTACCATTCACCTCCTTCACGACCTGGGTTTCTCGTTGAATTACCCAAAGTCACACCTTCAGCCGGCACATGTCCGGCAGTTTCTGGGTGCGACAATCAATACCCTGACGGCCAAGGCGCAACCAAACCAGGTCAGGATAGACGGCATGCAGTCTTTAATCCAGAAGTTCAGACCGGGACGCTCACTTCCAGCAAGAGTGTTCATGCAGTTGATAGGCATGATGGCCTCCTGCATCTTCATAGTCCCTCACGCACGGTTGCATATGCGCCCGCTCCAGGAGTGCTTAGCAAATCAGTGGACACAGGCTCAGGGACAATTAACAGACCTAGTGTTGGTTACCAGTCGGGCATACAACTCTCTGCATTGGTGGACTCCACACAACCTTTGCAAGGGCCGACTGTTCCAGGAGCCAGTGCCACAGGTTATCCTGACAACGGACGCATCTCTCCAGGGATGGGGAGCTCATCTGCTCACTTACACGGTGCAGGGACTATGGACGACGCAGCAACAGAAGATGCACATCAACTATCTAGAACTGATGGCGATCTTCATGGCACTCAAGTCCTTCATTGTACATCTGTGCAACAAAGTGGTGTTAGTCCGGACGGACAACATGACCGCGATGTACTACATCCAAAAGCAGGGGGGCACCCACTCACCACAGCTGTCTCACCTGGCTCAGAGCATGTGGAAGTGGGCCATTCAGAGGAACATCTTCCTCATGGCAGAACACCTCCCAGGGAAGGACAATCAGATGGCGGATCTGCTCAGCAGATACAGCCATCAAATGCACGAGTGGGAGATACACCCATCGGTACTCCAGCCGTACTTCCAAAGGTGGGGTCGTCCAGACATAGACCTGTTCGCCACAAGGGAAAACGCAAAATGCCAAAGCTTCGCCGCCAGGTTCCCACACCCCCAATCGCAGGGCAATGCGATATGGATGAACTGGTCAGGCAAATTTGCTTACGCTTTTCCCCCCGACACCTCTGATACCACTGGTGGCGAGAAAACTAAGGCAACACTCGATGACACTCATCCTGGTTGCTCCAACGTGGGCGCGCCAAGCCTGGTACACCACGTTCCTCGAACTCTCAGTGGTGCCGCATCAAAGACTGCGCCTCACGCCCAGACTTCTGACGCAGAACCATGGAGAAATTCAGCATCCGGATCCGCAACAGCTCAACCTAGCGATCTGGCTCCTGAAGTCTTAGAGTTTGGATACCTCAACCTACCTCCTGAATGCATGAACATCATCAAGGAGGCGAGGAAGCCGTCAACCAGAGCATGCTATGCCGCAAAATGGAAGCGTTTTGTCATTTACTGTGCAGACAATGGCATAAACCCGCTAGATGCATCTATCCCTAACATCATTTGCTATCTGTTACACCTTTATAAGTGCAAACTAGCGTTCACTTCTATTCGGATACATCTATCCGCCATCGCAGCTTACCTTCAAAATAGGCAGCATCTCTCGGTCTTCAGGGTGCCTGCCATTAAAGCGTTTCTTGAAGGTCTGAAACGAGTCATTCCCCCAAGAACACCGCCAGCTCCGGTGTGGAACCTCAATGTGGTCCTCACCAGACTGATGGGACCACCATTTGAGCCACTGCACTCGTGTGAACTGCAATTCCTAACGTGGAAAGTTGCTTTCCTAATTGCTATTACGTCACTAAGGCGTGTTAGTGAGCTGCAAGCGCTCACAATACAAGAGCCATTCATTCAAATTCACCCAAATAGGGTAGTGCTACGTACTAACCCCAAATTCCTTCCAAAGGTGGTGTCACATTTTCAGCTCAACCAAACTATCGATTTGCCGGCATTCTTCCAGAACCCACAAACAGTGGCAGAAAGAATGCTCCATACGTTAGACGTACGGAGGGCGTTGATGTACTACATAGACAGGACACAACACTTTAGGAAGACGAAACAACTCTTTGTTGCCTTCTCACCACAACACAAAGGCAACCCGATTTCCAAAGCAGGAATAGCCAGATGGATTGTTAAGTGCATTCAAATCTGTTATCAAAAAGCCAAGCGCACTTTAACAATACCCCCAAAGGCACACTCCACACGCAAGTTGGGGGCATCCATGGCTTTCCTAGGAAACATTCCTCTAGAGGACATTTGCAGAGCAGCCACGTGGATTACACCACATACCTTTACAAAACACTATTGTGTTGATGTACATTCCAAACAGCAAGCGGCTATAGGGCAGGCTGTTCTCAAGACACTTTTTCAGGTTTCTGCAGCTGGCACGGGCAACCGCCGCTAATGGAGGGACTGCTATGTATTCTATGCTAAGATATGAATTTAGCAGCCCACATGCCTCGAACTGAATATGCTACTTACCAGTATGCATCTGTTCTTGGCATGTAGGGCTGCTAACATTCATATCGCCCTCCCTCCTCCCCGGTGCCTGTCGCAGCTGCAGATATACTATTGTATTCAATCATTAGCATGGACATCCTTTACACTTTTCACTCCATCCTCTGCCACAATGGCGAAAAACAATCTGGGGATGGAGCCGATGCCCATGCGCACTGTAGTCCAGGGGAGGAGCCACCCATCTCAGGATACTTCGAAGACTCTTCCAGGACAACAATGTGCGATCATCCGGACCCAACACTAGGTGGCGATCTAATGCTAAGATATGAATGTTAGCAGCCCTACATGCCAAGAACAGATGCATACTGGTAAGTAGCATATTCAATACATAGATCCAGAAACAGGACATGTTTCCACCACACCACACAGGAAGAGGAAGTCAGATAAAGCACCTACACCTCCAGTGCCTGTCAAGAAGGACTCTACCACATCTCCTATGCACCCTTCTTCTCCTGTATCTCCTTCTCCTGCTCTCCCTTTAAACATTTCACCTCAAAATTCTTCTCCTCATTCTCCATAACATACACCTCCTCAGGATGCTGATGATGATCAGTATAGCATGGGGGGAGGGAAAGACCCAAATGACCCTTTTCCCTACGCAACAGGTTCACCAGACTGGGTGTTTCCAAAGCCACAGGATATACCAGATATTCCTGACCCACATATATATCCATCTAAACCTTCTCCTCCAGAAGACAATATTGGGTTTGGACACTTAATTAATAGGGCTGCAATCTATCGCAATGTCACCATGCATTCAGATGAGGCAGAAGAAGATTTTTTACTAGACACTTTTGAACAATCCCAACAATCTGTGCAAATACTGCCAATGATTAAAGGAGTCATTAAACATGCGCCAGAAGTGTTTAAAGATCCTGTAAGAGCTAGAATCATAAACCCAAGGCTAGAGAAAAAGTACAGAGCAGCTCCTGTGGATCCAGCTTACATTAAAGGACAGCTACCCTTAGACTCCCTAGTAGGTTCGAGGCATGTGGGCTGCTGAATTCAGATCTGTGCATAGATCGCCGCCTAGTGTTGAGTCCGGATGATCGCACATTGTTGTCCTGGAAGAGTCTTCGAAGTATCACGAGATAGGTGGCTCCTCCCCATGACTACAGTGCGTATGGGCATAGACTCCATCCTCAGATTGGTTTTTTCCGCCATTGGGTTTGGATGTATATTGATTCACTCTAGTCTGAATCGATATAAAACTCTTGCACGGACACTCTTTCCTCTGGAGAGGACGCCACTTTCCGCTCTGCACATTAGCCTTTGTTACTGACCTGGATGTAATTAATAGAAAAAACGCGATGTGATGCCTGTGCACATTGGACACAGCCAGCACGCCCTGATGAAGTTCTGCTGAACGAAACGCGTTGGCTGCTTAAAAGAAAATTGAATAAAGAAGAAACAAAAGAAAGATATAACATTTCTGGACATTCTTTATTGATATTGACATTATTTGATTTTTGGTGGTGCAATCCACAGTGGGTGGAATTTTTCATTTGTCTTGGACAAAATAATTGCCTCTTGGGAGCAACAGGGGCAGTGGTAATGCACACCATATGAGCTAACAGCTCTGCATAAAACAGATAACGGAGACGGGCAGGCTCAAGGCCTACAGTGAGGTTCAGTACACTCAAAAAGTCCTTTTTGAGTGTTGTGTTGAGTTGCTCTGGGACAGGGTCATATTCGATATAAAACTTTCTTAATGCCAAAAGGCCTTTACTTTTTCGTCGGTATAGTCTTTAGTTCGGTGCCCGATTCTTCCAGCTCGGTTCCGAGCCGGATTCCAGAGAGCTGCGTGCTTTCGACGCTGAAGGCCCAGTCGACGCCACAGACCTTATCAACGGACCATCATGGACCGGAGTCCATTCAAGAGATGTCCCGTGTGCAACTCCAAGTATCCCCACATCAACGTCCACCCGGTGTGCAACAAGTGTCTGTCGCCGGATCATGATGAAGCCAGCTGCATGGCTTGTTCACGATTTCGATCCAAGAAGACTCTTATGCATCGTCGCGCTGCGCGCCAGGAGGCCCAGCAGACTGCACCGGCGCCTGTGAACATATTCGATGCCGGGGATGATGAGGGAGCTGACCGGGAAGTTAGTGAGAACCTGCCGAATCCCGCGTCGGAGGTCGACTACAACTACGACGCGGACGTTGAAATGCTCGAAGCGGAAGAAGTCGTCGACGAGGTAGGAGACGACGATGGGGCCTTTGGGGCCATGGAAGATAGCTCGAGCGAAGAGCTAACTCAAACTGACATTAGGGCCGAAACGCTTCAAAAGGCTCAGGTCGAGGGATTGCCACTAGGCCTTACCCAAGGTCTTCCAGTGGGTTCTACGGCCCCGCCTTCGGGCTCGGCTACGGACATTGCTATTGAGCCGCACCCTGCGAAATCGAAACCGAAAGTGAAGGCACCGGTCTCGACGCAAGTGAAAGCACTGGTGCCCCCCTCGAAACCAAAAGTGCGTATTGCTTTGGTCGGATCAAAGCCCTCGGACCTATCGGCACCGACTAAGCAAAAGGGCGTTGTCGATCAGACGAAACAGCTCAAGGGCGTCGAGACGAAGTCTGGCACGTCGAAGACAAAGGTCAAGGCAGTCGAGCCGAGCAAATCGGCGCCGAGGACGGTCGACACCGACCAAGGGCTCGGTGATCCGAAGGTTCTCGAGACTGTGCGTCGACAAGACAAGGCCAAGAGCGGCCAAACCCACGAGTCCACGCCTAGTGGTGCCTCGAAGGATTCAGTCCACTCGACGCAGCCGTCCGCCGCTTTCTCCAAGCAAGTGGCGGACTCCCTGAAGCGCATCAAGGACAAGGCCTCAAGTGTCGGGCCAAAAGATCCTCCACCTTCGAAGCCTGTCGATAAACCTCTGAAAGCGTCCACGCCCATTCACTTCACGTTGCCGCCGAAAGTGGCGCCAAAGGCTTTCACCCCTAGGATGGTAACCAACGTGCCCGAGAAGGTGTCCTCGGTGCCGAAGTCGACGACGGTGGTCCCGGCCTTCAAGCATCGACAATCTTCGTTGGAAGAACAGCAAGAACATTTTATCGATGCCAAAACAGGCAGACTTTCCCTTCATAAGCGGAAAATTGCCCCGGAACAGCCAATGGGGTCCTATAAAATTCCACTGAAGAAAAAGAAGGATTCCACTTCAACTCCTGTTCTTGTGGAACCAATTTCTCCACATGGCCATGATGTCTCACCCACTTATTCAGATGTGGACGCTGGGGAAGGTGATGATGAGGAGTACAGCTATCCTGTCTACATTGAGCCAGATGATACCAATGAACCCTGGGCAGCTGGTGCTGACCCAGGCCTACAGAGGATTCAGCAGCGTTTAATGCCCTCATTGAAAGGGCAGCTAAAAATCATGACGTCCAGCTCCATGCTGACCCCATTGAAGTGGACTTTCTTTTTGACACCTTTTCTGGCTCAGAGAGGACTGTCAATACTCTACCTATGTTGAAGGGTGTCTTTAAGCATGCTGGGGAGATCTTTAAAGAGCCTTCGAGAGCCAGGGTGATAAATCCTAGAATTGAGAAGAAGTATAAGCCGGCACCTAGTGACCCTACTTACATCAAGGGACAGTTGCCTTTGGACTCTCTTGTTGTTTCTAATGCCCGGAAGAGGGCTAATTCACAAACAACGGGTGATGCTCCTCCCCCAGATAAGGAATCTAATGTGTTTGAGGCATCAGGGAAAAGGGTGGCAGCTCAAGCGGCCAATATCTGGTGCATTTCAAATACACAAGCACTTCTAGCAAGGTGTGACAGGGCACACTATGACGCACTGGAGACCCTGTTGCAGCACCTGCCAGACGAATACAAAGAGGCAGCTGAAATGCTCATCCAAGAGGGGAAGCTGATATCCAATGCTTCTATTAACCCCTCCCCTGCTGATGACGGAACCGCTCCGTCATCAGCTAAGGTTGGGCTGTGCTGATGACGGAGCGGTTCCGTCATGGCCCGGCCGCCGTGCCTGCGCAGCAGTTTTATTGAGCGGGGCGGGTCATGACGGAACCGCTCCGTCACCAGCACAGCTCAACCGCGGCTGGTGACGGAGCGGTTCTGTCACCAGCATGCGGCCGCCATGCGGCCGCCCCGCCCCGTTAGCGCTGCGGCGGAATAGCCGCCGCAGCGAAAGGGTTAAATGTGCACTGGACGTGGCTGGCACCGCAGCCAGAGCTATCAACACTAGTGTCATGCTGAGACGACATGCCTGGCTCAGAATCTCAGGATTTAAGCCGGAGATACAGACCACCATTCTTAATCAGACAGTAAACCCTTATCATCTATTTGGCCCAGAGGTGGACACCACCTTGGAGAAGAGCAAAAAGGACACTGAAACTGCTAAGTCCATTGGGGCTCTGCAGTCCCAGCAGTTCTGGGGTGGTTCTTTTCGTCGCTCAAGCACTAGAGGTGTTTCCAGAGGCCAGCTCTCCCAAACCACACAGTACTATAAAGGCAACACGCAGACCACATACACCAAATAAAGTCGAGGTGGATATCGTGGAAACAGCGCCAAAGGCAGAGGTCGTGGAAACAACAACTCCAGATCCTCCGCCACTTACAAACAGTGACGCCTTGTCACTGCCCCCCGACCACGCAACACCGGTCGGGGGGGAGACTTCAACAGTTCCTGCCAGTGTGGAAGTCCATCACCACAGACAGGTGGGTCACACAGCTTATACAGTACGGTTATTGTCTGGAGTTAACATCCACTCCACCCAACATATCCCCAAGACACCGTCCTATGTCCGCCGAGCACTTGCACTTATTGCAGCAGAAGGTCCTCGTCATGCTGCAAACAGGGGCAATCGAGCTTGTGCCTGTGCAAGAAAGAGGCACATGGGTTTACTCCCTGTACTTCTTAATACCAAAGAAGGACGGGTCCCTCAGACCCATACTGGACCTCAGACCCGTCAATCAGTACATCCTGTCGGAGCACTTTCACTTGCTGACCCTGCAGCAAGCCCTACCGTTGCTCAATCAAGGGGATTTTCTCGCAACCTTAGATCTGAAAGATGCGTATTTTCATATTCCGCTACACCGGTCACACAAAAAATACCTACGGTTCACCATCCACAACCAACATTACCAGTTCAAGGTTCTGCCCTTTGGGGTCACCACGGCATCCAGGGTGTTTACGAAGTGCCTGACGATGGTGGCAGCACACCTAAGGAGACAAAACATTCACGTCTACCCTTATCTGGATGACTGGCTCATCCAGGCAAAGTCGGCCAGGCAGTGTGCCGCCCACATGTTCCACACCATTCACCTTCTTCACGATCTGGGATTCTCACTGAATTACCCAAAGTCCCAATTGCAACCCGCCCACATACGGCAGTATCTGGGTGCGACAATAAACACTCTGGCAGCCACAGCACAGCCGAATTCAGTGAGGGTCAGCAGCATTCAATCGCTGATACAAAAATTCAGACCTCAACACTCACTTCCAGCACAAGTGTTCATGCAGTTGATAGGCATGATGGCCTCCTGCATCTCCATAGTCCCGCACGCGAGACTACATATGCGTCCGCTTCAGGAGTGCTTAGCACGTCAGTGGACTCAGGCTCACGGACAGTTGAAGGACCTAGTGTTGGTGAGCGGTCGGGCATACAACTCTCTGCATTGGTGGAATCCACAAAACCTTTGCAAAGGACGACCGTTCCAGGAGCCTGTGCCACAGATCATCCTGACGACGGACGCTTCTCTCCCGGGATGGGGAGCTCATGTACTCCACTACACTGTGCAGGGACTATCGACACCACAGCAAAGGAAGATGCACATCAATGTTCTAGAACTGATGGCGATCTTAATGGCACTGAAAGCCTTCAAAGTACATCTGTGCAATAAGGTCATGTTGATCCGGACGGACAACATGACGGCCATGTACTACATTCGGAAGCAGGGAGGAACACACTCTCCACAGTTGTCTCATCTGGCTCAGAGCATGTGGAAGTGGGCAATTCAGAGAAACATCTTCCTCATGGCAGAACACCTCCCAGGCAAGGACAATCAGATAGCAGACCTGCTCAGCAGGTACAGCCACCAAATGCACGAGTGGGAGATACATCCATCAGTACTCCACCCGTACTTCCAAAGGTGGGGTCATCCAGAGATAGACCGGTTCGCCACAAAGGAGAACGCAAAATGCCGAAGCTTTGCCGCCAGGTTTCCACACACACAGTCGCAAGGCAATGCGATATGGATGAACTGGTCCGGAAAATTTGCGTACGCTTTTCCCCCTGCACCTCTAATACCGCTGGTGGCACGCAAGCTGAAGCAGCACTCGATGACTCTCATCCTGGTTGCTCCAACGTGGGCTCGCCAACCATGGTACACCACGTTTCTGGAACTGTCCATGGTACAGCATCAAAGGCTGCCTCTCACACCCAGGCTTTTGACGCAGAGCCATGGCGACATTCAGCATCCAGATCCGCAACAGCTCAACCTGGCGATCTGGCTCCTGAAGTCTTAGAGTTAGGCTACCTCAACTTACCTCCTGACTGTATGGACATCATCCGGGAGGCAAGGAAGCCCATCACAAGAGCATGCTATGTGGCGAAATGGAAGCGGTTTGTCATTTATTGTGCAGACCACAACATTAACCCGCTGGATGCATCTATTCAAAACATCATTTGTTATCTCTTACATCTGTACAAATGTAATCTGGCCTATGCTTCCATTCGTATACATTTATCCGCAATGGCTGCTTATCTCCAAAACAGACAGCACCTCTCACTTTTCAAGGTGCCTGCCATTAAAGCTTTTCTGGAAGGACTCAAACGAGTCATTCCTCCGCGGACGCCACCAGCTCCAGTGTGGAACCTCAATGTGGTCCTCACCAGGCTGATGGGTCCCCCTTTTGAGCCACTGCATTCCTGCGAAATTCAGTTCTTAACATGGAAAGTGGCTTTCCTTATAGCAATTACGTCGCTACGGCGAGCTAGTGAACTCCAGGCACTAACTATCCAAGTGCCATTTATTCAGGTTCATTCTAACAGGGTGGTGCTTCACACTAACCCTAAATTGTTTCCTTGGGTAGTGTCTCAGTTCCATATCAACCAGACTATAGAACTACCTGTGTTCATCCAAAATCAAGAGTCACTTGCGGAGAGAATGCTCCACACACTTGACGTCAAGAGGGCCCTAATGTACTACATTGATAGGACCAAAGATTTTCGGAAGACTAAACAACTATATGTTGCCTTTGCGCCACAACACAAAGGCAACCCCAATTCCAAGGCTGGTATAGCCAGGTGGATCGTCAAATGTATTCAGATCTGCTATCAGAAAACCAAGCGCACTCTCACCATTCCACCACAGGCCCACTCCACCCGAAAGTTGGTGCCTCCATGGCTTTCCTTGGAAATATTCCTTTGGAAGACATATGTGGAGCAGCCACATGGTCTACCACACACACATTTACAAAACACTACTGTGTTGATGTGCACTCCAAACAGCAGGCAGCTGTAGGGCAGGCTGTTCTAAAAACACTTTTCCAAACTGCTGCAGCTGACACAGGCGGCCGCCGTTAATGGAGGGACTACTATGTATTCTATGCACAGATATGAATTCAGCAGCCCACATGCCTCGAACCGAATATGCTACTTACCAGTATGCATCTGTTCTTGGCATGTAGGGCTGCTGACATTCATATCGCTCGCCCTCCTCCCCGGCGCCTGTAGCGGCTGCAGCATTCACACATACTTCTAGCATGGTCATCATTCACTTAGTTTCACTCCATCTTGGCCACAATGGCTAAAAACAATCTGAGGATGGAGTCGATGCCCATGCGCACTGTAGTCCAGGGGAGGAGCCACCTATCTTGTGATATTTCGAAGACTCTTCCAGGACAACAATGTGCGATCATCCGGACCCAACACTAGGCGGCGATCTATGCACAGATATGAATGTCAGCAGCCCTACATGCCAAGAACAGATGCATACTGGTAAGTAGCATATTCGTTTCAAACACTAGGAAAAGAGCAAATTCCCAAACATCAGGCGAAGCACCTCCTCCTGATAAAGAATCAAAGATCATAGATGCTTCAGGGAAAAGAATAGCTGCCCAAGCTAGCAATGCATGGCGCATTGCTAACACACAAGCCCTCCTCGCAAGATATGGCATGGCTCACTATGATCAGCTAGAGAAGCTCTTACAACATCTACCAGACCAATATAAGGCACAAGCAGATGACCTCATACAAGAGGGTAAGCTTATATCAAATGCCTCAATTAAATGTGCACTGGATGTAGCAGACACTGCATGAAGCGTAAGAAAACACCAGTGTCCTCCTTAATCGTCACGCGTGGCTACGCATTTCAGAATTTAAGCAAGAGGAACAGACTACTATCTTAAATCAACCATTCAACCAACAACATTTTTTGGTCCAGAAGTAGACCCAGCTCTTGAAAGAATAAAAAAAGACACTGACACAGCTAAGTCTATGGGAGCTCTGCAGTCTACCCAACCAAGAGGCTCCTTTTGTTGCTCCTTCTACAGAGGAGGCTCCAAACAAGCTAGAGCAGACAATTTAGCTTCCTTTAAGACAAATACACAAGCATCCTCTAATAAAGGATACTTTAGAGGGGGCTATAGAGGTAATAACAATAAGGGAAGAGGTCGAGATAACAACAATCGATCCTCTTCCACCACTAAACAGTGACTTCCTTCAGCTCCCCCAACAGCATACCGCTCCTGTAGGGGGGAGATTAACACAGTTCCTACCTGTCTGGAATTCCATCACAACAGACAAGTGGGTAAGACAGATTATCCATTATGCATCCATTGTATTAGAATTAAAAAAGGTGCTAATCAGTTAGGCCTTAAAAAATCTTTTAGAATTGTCGTTTTTGTAGAAAGGTCTCAACTGAACTAAAAATGTCTGGCACAGAGGAGATAGTCCATAAACTCAACTTGACCCTGTATCTTCATCTTAGCATGAATCAGTTAAGAAACAGTACAGCCAGCAAAATCACAATTGGCCAAAACCCTTCAAAAGCACAGCTCCCTGGAGCTACTTGAAGAGTTTGATGCAACCCAGTTAACAAAGAATCCTGACACCCCTATGTGAGAAGTTGGCCTGATATATGATGCTCACTAGTTCTAGTGATCACCTTGTATCAGTCCAAACAACCCTTGTGGTGATTGGTTGTAAGTCAACCTTATAGACCAGCTATCCTAATGGTAGCATGGACAAAGCAGTTTTAGGCTAAACTCTTTTGGCATGTGAAGCCAGCTGTTTTACCACATATAACCCCTTGAATAACAAATGAAAGGACATCACACAGGTAGTTATGAAAATAAACAAGATATTTTTTAACTAACAAACACCTCTGAACTCTTTATGAGATCAGAGGGCTAAGCACATGACAAGACTCTTAAGAAAAATATGTTTAAGTTGCACAATTACGATGTTGCCCTAGGGGCACAACAAACCATATACTAAGTAAGTGGAATGTGAAAGTCGATAGAAGGAATGGAGCTGTCCAGAGGCTGTAGGATCGCTGGGACTACACTACCCTTACTTTAGGTAAGTAATAGGAGGCCCACGGAACGCGTGTGCAGAGTGTGAACTCACACGCGAGATGCGTAACAAAGTCTATGGACAGTACAGTTCAAGAAAAAGATGAGTACGGACAATCCTGACTAGTTAGGACTAAAACGACTGTGGAACTGGACACTAGGAGAGTCAATCTACCCTTGAGCACCGAAATGCTCTTGTTACCTCACCCACAGGCTTCGGGTGCATAGGTGCAAAGTTGTGTCGGGTTCCGGCGTTGAAGTCTATGGAGCCTGGAAGAAAAGATGCTGCAGGCGACCAGGAGGAAGATGTCCGGTTTGATCCAAGGGTGGATCAGTGAAGAGGAGAACCTGAAAGCAGAGGTGACAATGTTCAAAGTCACTAGCCAGTGACTGGAGTGGAACCAGGAGTGGAACCAGATGTCGTTGTCGCGATCAGGTGAAGAGTGGACGCTTGACTCTGCAGCCACGTGGATCAGGTGGTGTCTTCGATGACCAGGATGGAGGCACGAGCTGTCCCACGCAGGCTCTCGCTGTCGGCGGTGTCTGAACCGGATATGGAGTCAACAGGCCCTGGCGAAGGTAACCCACGGGGTGAGTGGAAACGGCGTCTGGAGTGGACCAGACGGGTCCGGGGTGCTTCTCCTTTGCAGGGAAGCAGGGGCCAGTCTGGAGCAACCAGACCAGCAGATTGGATTTCAAGATTCGTCGTCCAGGTTGTCACTAGCCAGCCGGCAAGTGATCAGACAACGCGTCGAGCAGCAAACGGGCAGAAGGGCCCCACGCCGATCTCGTGGATGCTGGAGGGCTGGTCTTCAATGCAGGAGCTGCTCGGGGTTGGGGCTTCTCAGTCCCCAAAGCACTTGGTCGAGGTTACCTCAAAAGTCGTGCTGGAGCCAAGTGCTGCTTCTTCCAAGATGGCCGGTCCCACGTGTCTCGTCGCACCCACGGATCTCAGCTGTGCTGCAGATGTAGGTAGAGGTCGGAGAGGTCGGGGAATCCGGGTCTCGTCGGGCTCTGAAGTCTGGATCCTCGAGGGAAGACGACAAAGTGAAGCCGCTGGACGCTGATGGTGCCTGCTTGTGCAGGGTGGACACTCCTTGCCCACAAGGGAGATTTCTTCAGTCTTCTGTGTAGAAAGTCGAAGTCCAGAGTTTCTTCTTGTAGAGTTTCAGTTCAGGATTAATCTAACTTGGAATGGGACCAGCCCCTACATTTATCCTGCTAAAGGGGGCTGTACTACGACTAGGTCCTTCCTATGTGTGGGACCAGGAAGGGGGGTGGTTACACCCTCTATCCTTTGTCCGGTCTTGCGCCAGAGCTGGGGCTGGAGAGCCCAGGAACAGGTTTTGACCGGTGTATGCACAGGGACACCTTGTGTGCCCCAGGCATGTCTCATTCCTTTCAGCCCTGTCCTACCGAATACACAAAATCCTGTCTGGGGTGGTGCTAGCACCTCCCAAGGCTGGAAACCCTTTGTCCAAGCCTCCCTCGCTGGAAGGACTCCCAGCAGCAGGAGGTCAGACTTGTGTCTGTGGTGGCAGCATCCATTTTGTGATGCTGAGGCTCGGGTTAACTTTAACCGGGGTTCACAGTTAGGTACATGTCGTGTCCCTCTTAAAGGGTGGAATGCTACCCCCGTCGCCAGAACTGGCGAGGGAGTAGTATTCCAATTCGTATGACACCTTACTCGACATGTTTTGATAATGCTATGCCAAAGTTAGCAATAACCGCGAGGATTATAATGCACTTAAGAGTATATGGTATAGTGTTATCATGGAAACAGCTAAAGGACTTGGTTCCGAAAGCTGCAGACAGGGTCAGATCATGCCAGAGCACTATCTCACATAATTCCAAGGACTCTGCCTCCAGGATTGTTGCGGCCTGCCATAGGAGTGACTTATAGGAGTATATGTGTCCATTTTAGGTTTAGATATAGCTATACTATATCTAAAGCAAAGGGTGATTACACCACCTTGCCCCAGCTGATTGATCAGCCAGTTGTGTCAGATTTGGAGGGCCAGCCAGGGGTGGCATAATACATGCTGCAGCCCCTGGTAGGCTTTGGGTTCACTTATGCCCTGGGTACCTATGGTACACTGTACACGGACTTACAAGAGTGACCCAATACCAATTGGTAAATGCACCTAAGGTACATGGATGTCAATTTAGAGAGAGTACAGCTAGGCTGTGGGTCTGATTAGCAGGCCCACAGCCAGGGAAAGTCATAAACGTGTGAAGCAAAAAAAGCAAAAATCTGGGTTGACCATAGGAATGCAGACCCTACTCTCCTACATAACCCCCCCCCCCCCCAAACTTAGGGACATTAAACTAACCTTGACCAGGTGAGTCTTCTTGTTCTAAGTGGAAATACCTGGAGAGTCCATCTGCATTGCCATGGTCAGTCCCTGGTCTGTGCTCCACTGTAAAGTCCATCCCCTGTAGGGAAATGGACCACCTAAGAAGTTTGGGGTTTTCACCCTTCATCTGATTTAGCCACAAGAGGGGCTTATGGTCTGTCTGAATCTTGAAGTGATTTCCAAACAAGTATGGCCTCAACTTCTTCAGGGCCCAAACCACAGCAAAGGCCTCCCTCTCAATAGCTGACCAACGTTTCTCTCTAGAGGTCAGCCTTCTACTTATAAAAGCAATGGGCTGGTCATGACCATCAATATTCAGTTGAGATAGAACAGCTCCCACACCCAACTCAGAAGCATCTGTTTGGACAATGAAAGGTTTGGAGTAGTCTGGACTCTTGAGAATAGGTGCAATGCACATGGCCTGCTTTATGTCATCGAATGCCTTTTGACAGCTAACTGTCCACTGAACTTTCTTTGGCATTTTCTTACTTGTCAGGTCATTAAGAGGGGTCACAATTGTCCCATAATTTCTGACAAATTTCCTGTAGTAACCAGACAGGCCCAAGAAAGCTCTGACCTGTGTCTGGGTGGTTGGAGGAGCCCAGTCCGTTATGGCCTGTATCTTGCTCCCCAATGGTTGAATCTGGCCTCCACCTACAAGGTGGCACAGGTACACAACCTGACTGTGCCCTATCTGGCACTTAGTAGCCTTGATAGTGAGGCCTGCCTTTTGCAGGGGCCTCCAAAACTTTCCTCAGGTGGATCAGGTGATCCTCCCAGGTGGAGCTAAAGACAGCAATATCATCTAGATATGCTGCACAGAAGTCATCCAGCCCAGTGAGAACCTGGTTCACCAACCTTTGAAAAGTGGCAGGTGCATTTTTTAAACCAAAGGGCATCACCACAAACTGGTAATGACCTCCTGGGGTAAAAAATGCTTTTTTGGCCTTGGCATCCTCAGCTAACCTGATTTGCCAATAACCAGCTTTCAGGGCAAATGTACTCAAGAATTTGGCAGAAGCCAATTTATCTATGAGTTCATCTGCTCTTGGTATTGGATGGCATCTGTCTTAGTGACCGCATTGAGACTCCTGTAGTCTACACAAAAGCTCATCTCTCTCTTACCATCCTGGGTGTGAGGTTTAGGCACTAGAACTACAGGACTAGCCCATGGGCTCTCTGAAGGTTCAATGACTCCCAATTCCAACATCTTTTGTACTTCTTGTTTTATGCAGTCCCTGACGTGGTCAGGTTGCCTGAAGATTTTACTCTTTACAGGCAGACTGTCACCAGTGCCCACCTCATGGGTGCACCAGTTTGTCTGACTGGGTGTCAGAGAGAACATTTGTCTAAAGGACTGAGGAACTTGTTTGCAATCCTTTTGCTGATGTTCAGAGAGGCTGTCAGAAAAGACTACGCCATCTACTGACCCATCATCAGGGTTCTGAGTGAGCAGGTCTGGGAGAGGGTCACTCTCTTCCTCCTGTCCCTCCTCTGTAGCCATGAGCAAGCCCATGTCCTCCCTGTCAACAAATGCCTTGAGCCTGTTCACATGAAGTACTCTGTGAGGGTTCCTGGGAGGTCCACCAGGTAGGTGACCTCTCCCTTCTGTTCAATGATGGTATGGGGTCCAGACCATTTGTCTTGGAGAGTTGTTGGGGCCACTGGCTCCAACACCCACACCTTCTGTCCAGGCTGGTAAACGGTAAGGACAGCCTTTTGGTCATGCCAAGCTTTTTGCAGTTCTTGGCTGGCCGTAAGGTTTTTAGATGCCTTGTCCATGTACTCTGCCATCCTTGAGCGGAGAACAAGTACATAGTCCACTATGTCAAGTTTAGGCTTTTTGAGAGGTAACTCCCATCCAAAGACATAGGGGTCCTCTTACAGGATGCCCAAATAGAAGCTCAAAAGGGCTGTAGCCAACCCCCTTCTGTGGGACCTCTCTGTAAGCAAACAGAAGGCAGGGTAAAAGGATGTCCCATCTTTGCCTAAGCTTTTCTGGTATCCCTTTTATCATCCCTTTTAGGGTCTTGTTGAATCTCTCCACAAGCCCATTGCACTGTGGATGATAGGGAGTGGTGAATTTGTAATTGACACCACACTCCTTCCACATTGCAGTCAAGTATCCTGACATATAGTTTGCACCTCTGTCAGAGACAACCTCCTTAGGAAACCCAACTCTGGAGAAAACTCCAAGTAGGGCCCTGGCCACAACAGGAGCTGTAGTGGTCCTATGGGGAATAGCTTCCGGATACCTGGTGGCATGACCCACTACCACCAGTATAAATCTGTGCCCAGATGCTGTTGGGGGGTCCATTGGTCCAACAATGTCAATCCTCACTCTTTCAAAAGGAACCCCCACCACAGGTAGTGGTATAAGGGGGGCCTTTGTAGTGCCACCTGATTTGCCACTGGCTTGGCATGTGACACGTGAGCGACAAAACTCTTTTGTGTCTTCAGACATATGAGGCCAGTGAAAGTGTGGTACAAGTCTTTTCCAAGTCTTGTTCTGGCCTAAGTGACCTGCAAGGGGAATCTCATGGGCTAAGGTAGGAAGAAAACCTCTCAGAGACAAGGGGATAACCAGCCTCCTGGTAGCACCAGGCTTGGGGTCACTTGCCTCAGAGTATAGGAGTCCATCATCCCAGTACACCTTGTGGGTACCTGTAGCATTCCCTGCAGCCTCAGCAGCAGCCTGCTGTCTGAGGGGTTCAAGAGAGGAACAGTCTAACAGTGCCTGCCTCAAGTCTGCCCTGGAAGGTCCCCCTGCCCCAAGAAACTCAACCTGTTCAGGCTCAAGCTCTTCTGGGACAGTTCCTTCTGGGGTCTTTGGGTCAGCCTCCTGAGAGGGCTGATCCTCACCTTGAGGTAGGGGGGGAGGCACTGCCTTAACCATACTGCTCTTTCTCTTGGGAAGTGTCTGGTCCATTGTTCCAGGATCCAGCACTTGTTCAGCTGGGCATTTCTTGGCCTGTGACCTGGTCACAGCAAGGACATGTGCTGACAAACCTAACATTTTCACATGAGTCCTATACTCCACATCTGACCATAAGGAGGATTCCAAATCATTGCCCAACAGACAGTCCACTGGGAGGTCTGAACTAACTACAACCCCTTTGAGGCCAGTTACCCCTCCCCAGGAGAAATTAACAAGTGCCATACTATGGTTGATAGTGACATTGCTAGCATTGGTCACTAGGTAGTCTGAACCTAGTATTACCTGTTCAGGGTCCACAAATGCTGGTGTCACCATAGTGACACTGGCACAGGTGTTCCTGTAGGCCTGAGACATTTTTCCATTAATTAAAGGCGTTTGCCTGTACTTGCCCAGAGTACTGGGACTTATAGTAGGGGTCATATCCATGTCCCCAGTACAAACAAGAACAGCCTGAGTAGGTATTCTAACTAAGTCAGAATCCACCTCAGTACCCAGGGTTAACCCAACTATAGCCTTGGGGGGGGGTGCACTACCACTACTAACTGTACTAGGTGGTGCAGGTGCCTTAGGGGCAGTAGTGGTAGGAGCTGTGCCTTTCTTGGTGCACTCACTAAACCAGTGAGTCTTACTTTTACAGTATTGGCACCATGGTTTTCTTTGGCCATCATTCTTCTTCTTTTGGGAATTCTGGGACCCACCCTCCTTAGGTTGTTGGGGCCCTGTTGAAGACTTCTGGTCATTTTGCTTATTCTCTTGATTACCCTTTTGGTCTGCTTTCTTCTGGCCACCACCCTGGTTCTGGTTCTGCTGCTTGATCCTTGTCCTGACCCATTGGTCTGCCTTCTTTCCCAATTCTTGGGGAGAGGTCAGATCTGAGTCAATCAAGTGCTGATGCAACAACTGGTTCTGACAATTATTTAAGATTTGCTCTCTCATAATTAGATTATACAATCCTTTGTAATCAGTAACTTTACTTCCCAGTAACCAGCCTTGCAAAGCCTTAGTGGCACAATCAACAAAGTCAGTCCAATCCTGAGCCTGAGTTTTCTGGGTGTCTCTGAACATTAACCTGAACTGTTCAGTTGTTAGGCCAAACCCATCAATCAAGGCACCTTTCAGGACTTGGTAATCATTAGCATCCTCATCTCTAACAGTGAGGAGCTTGTCTCTTCCTTTACCTTCAAAGGAGAGCCACAATATAGCTGCCCACTGACTCTGGGGTACCTGCTGTACTTTGCAGGCTCTCTCCAAAGCAGTCATCCATTTGTGGATGTTACCCCCTACCTTAAAGGGGGGCACTATTTTACTCAAGTTTCTGTTATCAAATCTCCTGTCTTTATCTCTAGGGATAATATCTGAAAGAAACACGTTAGTATTAGATGTTCGAGGCATGTGGGCTGCTGAATTCATATCTGTGCATAGATCGCCGCCTAGTGTTGGGTCCGGATGATTGCACATTGTTGTCCTGGAAGAGTCTTCGAAGTATCACGAGATAGGTGGCTCCTCCCCTGGACTACAGTGCGCATGGGCATCGCCTCCATCCCCAGATTGTTTTTTTCCGCCATTGGGTTCGGATGTGTTTCGGTCCCGCTGTCGGAACCAATAGTACTTTTCTGTTTCTACTTGAGACCTAACGGTCTTTAGGCTGGGCGTCGGTATTGTTTCGTTCGGGTTATCTTATTCTCAGCTCTGAACACTCTCTGCCCCTCCGCGTGCTCTCGGCGCGGACGGGCCTACTCGACGCTCGAAGTTCCTATCATGGAACGTACTCCGTTCAAGAAGTGCCCGGTGTGCAATTCCAAATATTCACACCTCGACGTGCACCCTGTGTGCAACAAGTGTTTATCACCGAAACATGACGAGACCAGGTGTATGGCCTGTTCAAAGTTCAGGTGCAAGAAGACCCTAAAGCAGCGTCGCGCCGCTCGGCTCCAGGCCCAGTTGGCGGAACCCCCTGCGAGCCTGCCGGACAACATCTTCGAAGGTTTTGAAGTTTCGGACTCTAACCCTGCGTCGGAGGAAGAGGAAACCGGCGACGCGGAAGATGCGGACTTTTATGAAGCCGGCGACGAGGTAGGGGACGACGATGAGGCCATTGCCACCGTGGGGGATAGCTCGGAGGAAGAGCATCCCCAAACTGACTTAGGGGTTAATCCCCGAGACACGGCCCAGGTCGAGGGATCGCCTTCGGGCCTTACCCAAGACCTCGTTACTAGTCCAGCAGCCCCGCCTCTCGGCCCGGCCACGGACATTTCGGAGGGGCCACTCCCGTTGAAGGAAGCGAAAGTGAAGCCATCGGGATCCACGCAGTCGGTTTCGAAACCGAAAGTGAAAGCTCCATTGCTGGTGCAGAAGGCTCGGGAGGTGTCAACTCCTAAGACAATCAAGATGGCCGACTTAAAGAGCCACGCCAAGATGGCCGACCCCAAGGCCTCGGGGTCGACGCCGAAAGCAATGGCGGCCGACGCGGCTGCGTCGGCGCCGAAGACATTGGGGGTCGACGACCCAAAAAATGCTCCGAAGAAACGCCAAAGCGATTCCACGGCTCCGGCTGTACCGGCTCCGACCGTCGGAGCCGAGGATGGAAAGGTGTCGACTCCGAAGACACTGCCCCCGGCTGACTCGACTCCCGACTCCGGGAGAGCTCACAAGCCGGTCAAGCCCTCTCCGACGCTGGCAAGGAAGGTAGTGGAATCCCTCCAACGGATTCGATGTACTGAGGTTCACGAGCCGGAGGGAGTGAAGCCGAAGCCCGCATCGAAGCCGGCGAAGGCACAGACGCCTATTCGCTACACCCTGCCGCCGAAGTCGGCGCCGAAGGCCTTCGCTCCGAAGCAGGGGGCGGACGTGCCCTCAAAAGAGTCATCAACGTCCAAGGCGGCGTCAGGAGTGTCGAAGCATCGGCTCCGGCCACTCGAAGAGGAAGAGCGCCGAGAGGTCATCATCGACGCCAATACTGGGAAATTGTCCCTTCTCAAGAGAAAAATCACCGCGGAACCGGTGCTAGAGCATTTTCGGATTCCTCTTAAGAACAAAAAGGACTCGACGGGTGCTTCGGACCCTATGGAGCCTTCGTCTCCCACACAGGTGGAACGGTCTCCTACTGGTTATACTGCAGGTGAGGGTGACGATGAGGAGTACGACGAGTACAACTATCCGGCGTACTCGGATCCGGAGGAGGAACATGCTCCTTGGTCTGCCGGAGCCGACCCAGACGACCCGCAGTCGGGTCAGGACCCGCAGCTATTTGCGGCGAAGACATCACCGACGGAGGACTCAGCGGCCTTCAACGCTCTCCTTGAGAGAGCTGCGGCTAACCACGACGTCGAGCTCCACTCAGACCCGGTGGATTTGGACTTTTTATTTGACACTTTTTCAGTAGCCGAAAAGTCAGTCAAGACACTGCCGATGCTTAAAGGGGTGCTGAAACACGCAACGGAGGTCTTCAGGGAGCCCACCCGGGCGCGGGTCATCAACCCTCGCATTGACAGAAAATATAAGGCAGCGCCCTCGGATCCTACATACATCAAGGGACACTTGCCACTGGACTCGTTGGTTGTATCCAACGCTCGGAAGAGGGCGAACTCGCAGACCACTGGTGACGCTCCTCCCCCAGACAAAGAGTCCAAAATCTTTGAAGCCTCAGGGAAACGAATTGCTGCACAGGCAGCAAACATTTGGAGAATCTCAAACACACAGGCCCTACTTGCACGCTATGATAGGGCTCATTATGACACCTTAGAAACACTACTGCAACACCTGCCTGACCAATACAAGGAGGCAGGAGAAATGCTGATTCAAGAGGGAAAGCTCATCACAAACGCATCCATAAAATGTGCGCTGGATGTGGCCGATACAGCCTCCAGGGCAATCAACACCAGTGTGTTGCTTAGACGGCATGCTTGGCTGAGAATTTCAGGGTTCAAGCCCGATATTCAGACGACAATACTGAACCAAACTGTTAATCCTGACCACCTATTTGGCCCTGAGGTGGATGCCACGCTGGAAAAAATGAAAAAAGATACGGACACTGCCAAGTCGATGGGGGCCCTCCAGTCCCAGCAGTTTCGGAGCGGTTCCTTTCGTCGCTCCAATTCCAGAGGCACCTCGAGGGGTCAGGCATCGCAGTCCACTCAGTATTACAAAAGTAACACCCAACCCTCATACAACAACAAGGGTAGAGGTGGCTACAGAGGCAATAACATCAAGGGCAGGGGACGTGGAAACAACGGCTCAAGGTCCAACACCACCAACAAACAGTGACGTCTTGTCACTGCCCCCCGACCGTACAACACCGGTCGGGGGGAGACTCCAGTAGTTCCTGCCCGCGTGGAAAGCCATCACCACGGACAGGTGGGTCAAGTCTCTTATCCAGTACGGTTACTGTCTGGAACTTACTTCCATTCCACCAAACATACCCCCAAGAAGCCGTCCTATGTCCGGCGAGCACTTGACCTTGTTGCAGCAGGAAGTCCTTGTCATGCTGCAAAAAGGGGCAATAGAGCCCGTTCCATTGCAGGAAAGGGGAAAGGGGGTTTACTCCCTGTATTTTCTAATCCCCAAAAAGGACGGATCCCTCAGGCCCATCCTGGACCTAAGACCCCTCAACTGGTACATTCTCTCGGAGCACTTCCATATGCTCACGTTGCAGCAAGTGCTCCCTCTGCTTCAGCAGGGGGACTTCCTGGCTACGCTGGATCTGAAAGATGCATATTTTCATATCCCACTGCATCCTTCCCACAGGAAGTATCTCAGGTTCACGATTCAGGACCAGCATTACCAGTTCAGGGTTCTGCCGTTCGGGGTCACCACGGCGCCGAGGGTATTTACAAAGTGCTTGGCGACCGTGGCGGCGCATCTCCGGCGCCAGAACGTCCATGTCTACCCCTACCTGGACGACTGGCTCATTCAAGCAAAGACAGAACAACTGTGCGTCGACCATGTGTCACGCACCATTCATCTCCCCTCACGATCTGGGATTCTCTCTGAACTACCCCAAGTCCCATCTCCAGCCCGCCCACGTGCGACAGTATCTGGGCGCGACTATCGACACTCTGGCAGCCACTGCGCAGCCAAATTCAGTGAGAATCGCCAGTATTCAGGCGCTGATCCAACGATTCAGACCTCAACACTCGCTTCCAGCGAAGGTGTTCATGCAGTTGATAGGCATGATGGCCTCCTGCATCTCCATCGTCCCGCACGCGAGACTACATATGCGTCCCCTTCAGGAGTGCCTTGCACGTCAGTGGACTCAGGCTCATGGGCAACTGACAGACCTAGTGTTGGTGAGCGGTCGGGCATACGACTCTCTGCATTGGTGGAATCCACAAAACCTTTGCAAGGGCCGACCATTCCAGGAGCCTGTGCCACAGATTGTCCTGACAACGGACGCCTCTCTCCAGGGATGGGGAGCGCATGTACTCCAGTACACGGTGCAGGGACTATGGACACTACAGCAAAGGAAGATGCACATCAATGTGTTGGAACTGATGGCAGTCTTCATGGCCTTAAAGGCGTTCAAAGTACATCTGTGCAACAAGGTCGTGTTGATCCGGACGGACAACATGACGGCCATGTACTACATCCAGAAGCAGGGAGGCACACACTCTCCACAGCTGTCTCATCTGGCTCAGAGCATGTGGAAGTGGGCCATTCAGAGGAACATCTTCCTCATGGCAGAGCATCTCCCGGGCAAGGACAATCAGATGGCGGATCTGCTCAGCAGGCACAGCCATCAAATGCACGAGTGGGAGATACATCCATCAGTACTCCAACCGTACTTCCAAAAGTGGGGTCATCCAGAGATAGACCTGTTCGCCACGAAAGAGAACGCAAAATGCCAAAGCTTCGCCGCCAGGTTCCCACACCCGCAATCACAGGGCAATGCGATGTGGATGAACTGGTCAGGCAGATTTGCGTACGCTTTTCCCCCAGCACCTCTGATACCGCTGGTGGCACGCAAACTCAGGCAGCACTCAATGACTCTCATCCTGGTTGCTCCAACATGGGCTCACCAACCATGGTACACCACGTTTCTGGAACTCTCCGTGGTACCGCATCAGAGGCTTCATCTCACCCCCAGCCTTCTGACGCAGAGCCATGGCGACATTCAGCACCCAGATCCGCAACAGCTCAACCTGGCGATCTGGCTCCTGAAGTCCTAGAGTTTGGCTACCTCAATCTTCCTCCCGATTGCATGGACATCATTTGAGAGGCAAGGAAGCCCACTACTAGAGCTTGCTATGCGGCTAAATGGAAGAGGTTTGTCATCTACTGTGTTAACCACAATATTGACCCGCTAGATGCTTCCATTCAAAACATCATTTGTTACCTGTTCCACCTGTATCAATGCAATTTGGCGTACTCTTCCATCCGCATTCACCTGTCTGCTATGGCGGCATACCTCCAGAATAGGCAACATCTGTCGCTCTTTAAGGTCCCTGCGATCAAGGCTTTTTTGGAAGGACTCAAGAGAGTCATTCCACCAAGGACACCACCAGCTCCAGAATGGAACCTCAATGTGGTTCTTACCAGACTGATGGGTCCTCCCTTCGAGCCACTGCACTCTTGTGAGCTTCAGTTCCTAACTTGGAAGGTTGCGTTCTTAGTAGCAATCACATCGCTACGGAGGGTTAGCGAGCTGCAGGCGCTCACCATCCAAGAACCTTTCTTCCAGGTATACGCTAACAGGGTTGTGCTCCGCACTAACCCTAAATTCTTACCCAAGGTGGTATCTCAATTCCATATGAACCAGACAATTGAGTTGCCAGTGTTTTTCCAGAACCCAGAGACGCTGGCGGAGCGGATGCTCCACACCCTTGACGTTAAGAGAGCCTTGATGTACTATGTAGACAGGACAAAGGATTTTCGCAAAACAAAGCAGCTTTTCGTTGCTTTTGCCACACACCACAAGGGAAACGCTATCTCCAAAGCTGGGATCGCTAGGTGGATAGTGAAATGCATTCAGATCTGTTACGCTAAAGCTAAACGCACTCTCACAATTCCACCAAGAGCCCACTCCACTAGAAAGTTGGGGGCCTCTATGGCTTTCCTAGGTAACATTCCCTTAGAAGATATTTGTAGAGCAGCTACATGGTCAACCACACATACTTTCACAAAGCATTACTGTGTAGATGTGCACTCTAAACAACAGGCAGCTGTTGGCCAGGCTGTTCTCAAAACGCTTTTTCAGACGGCTGCAGCTGGCACGGGCGGCCGCCGCTAATGGAGGGACTGCTATGTATTCTATGCACAGATATGAATTCAGCAGCCCACATGCCTCGAACTGCAAATGCTACTTACCAGTATGCATCTGTTCTTGGCATGTAGGGCTGCTGACATTCATATCGCCCGCCCTCCTCCCCGGCGCCTGTAGCAGCTGCAGCATTCATTTACATATATTTATATGCTCTTAGCATGGGCATCATTCACATACTTCACTCCATCTCTGCCAATGGCTAAAAACAATCTGGGGATGGAGGCGATGCCCATGCGCACTGTAGTCCAGGGGAGGAGCCACCTATCTCGTGATACTTCGAAGACTCTTCCAGGACAACAATGTGCAATCATCCGGACCCAACACTAGGCGGCGATCTATGCACAGATATGAATGTCAGCAGCCCTACATGCCAAGAACAGATGCATACTGGTAAGTAGCATTTGCATCCTTACCTTAGAATATCCCCAGGCGTCAGTCAGGATCCGGAAACTTTTGCGTAGTAGTACCCCTGCGCGTCGGTAGGCGTCGTCTGCAGGCGTCCCCTGCGGAGCAGTACTCCGGTCTTATGACCAAAGTTTTTGAATCTTTTTGATAATCTTCTTACGGTGCCTGTAGGATGCCTGGTTTTAAGAACTGTGATGACTGTGACCGCACGATGTCGGTCACGGACCATCACCGCCTCTGTCTCCGGTGCCTGGGCCCCGACCACGACGTGGACGCCTGTGTCGATTGCCGGGCCTTGACAAAGAAAGCTAGGCGGGAGCGGTCCCGCAAGCTACTCGAGAGGTCCCGGTCCGGGCGGAGGTCGAGGGAGTGGTCGCGGAGCCGTCACGAACGCTCCGGAAGTCATCACCATTCCTCTGGTTCCTCAGGTAGGAAGCACAAGAAGTCGGGGCGTCGTCATCGTACCCCCGACTCCCGCGCGATGCAGCCGGGGGTTCGGGTGGCCCCACCCCCGCAGCTCCGCATGAGCTGCCGGCACGGCCTGCTCCATACCCTACGGTCCCTGGGCAAGGCGCGACGCCCGAGGAGATAGAGGTGTTCCTCATGGCCATGAGGAAGCGGTCTTCTCCGACGGGGGCCTACGGCGCCTTCGGGCCCAGTGCCCTCGTCCCAGGGCCCTAGCGGGTCAGGTGCTCCTGCCTCGATGCCGTCGGGTGCTCCGGCGCCGCCGACGGCACCGGTCCCGGCGCCGCAGGGGCCTTCAGGGTCGACACCGGCTGGCCAGCCGACCTCCCCGGCGCCGATCCCATCGGGGCTGCCCCCGACGCCGTCCCCGCACGACGCCGGTCCTCCGGCGCCGGCTCCGGGCGGCGCCGCCCCCATACCCTCTCCAACTCCGGTCACGGAGCCGAACCGGCGTCGCCCGACGTCGAGTCCGACGCCGATGGGGCCTATGAACCCCGAGGAGCCGGTCTACTATGTTGATCCCGAATATGATGAGGAGGCAGATTACGGAGAGGATTGGGAGGGGTCTGAGGACCCTCTGACACGTGAATGTCAGTACACTGCGGACTGGGCAGGTGACTTGGGTGACGCCAGTGGTCTAGACGAATCCCCTAACCCTGGCTTTGTCTCGCCTCCTACCGTGTCTTCGGAGAAGGGGGCTGCTTATTCAGTGGTGTTGATGAGGGCTGCCAAGGCCTTGAACCTTGAGCTCCCCGTCACGGCCGTGAGGACCAACATCCTCACTGAGGTCCTCAAACCGCAGTCATGCCCACAGGAGCCACTGCTGCCTTTCAACGAGGCCTTGTCTGACGTCCTTTTGGGCACGTGGTCCAGGCCCGCTTCAGGTTCGCCTGTTGATAGGAACGTGGCCAGACGCCACCGTCCGTGTTCGGATGACCCCAAGTTTCTGTCCACCCATCCCTTCCCCGAGAGTCTGGTGATCCAGGCCTCTACTTCCCAAACCGCGATCCCGTCGGCCCCGCCCGACAGGGAATCAAAGAGGTACGACCAGTATGGCAAAAAGGTCTTCTCATCCCTGAGTCTGGGACTACGGTCTTGCAACACCGCATGCCTCTTGGGCCGCTACACCCACTCTCTGTGGGACACGGTCGCGGAATTGCTGCTGGAATGCCCACAAGAGGTATGGGCAAAGCTCGGCAGGGCTATGATTGAAGGCCGAGATGCAGCAAAATACTCCATTAGGTGTGGTCTTGATACGACCGACTCGCTGGGCAGAGCGATGTCCACGACGGTGGCGATTCGTCGTCACGCCTGGCTGAGATCCGCCAACTTCTCGGCAGATGTCCAGTATGCTTTGATGGACATGCCGTTTGATGGCTGTCGCCTGTTTGGTGACAAAGCGGACCACGCGCTGGAGCGCTTCAAGGACTCCAGGGTCACGGCCAAGTCCTTGGGTCTTTCGACCCAGCGCCAGCAAACGGGTTCGTTTCGCTCCTTTCGTGGCCAAGGAAGGGGCGGTCCCACACGTGCTGCCAGCCACGCGCCGCAGCAAACTTATCAACGCGGTGGCGGCCGTGGAAACTGCCGTGGAGGCGGTCGGGGACAACGGCGAGGTCAGGCCACACCTCCCCCCGCAGCATCCGCCACAAAATCCTCCTAGTCCGTGCTTTCAGGGCCATGTGACGCCAGTGGGTGGCAGGGTTCGCCATCACCACTCCCACTGGCGCACCATTACCTCAGACAGGTGGGTGCTGCAGATCGTCCGAAGGGGCTATTCCCTCCCCTTCGAGACCACTCCTCCAGCCATGCCACAGCAGAACCACCGTGTGTCGGGGGACCACTTGGCACTTCTGAAGGAGGAAGTTACGGCCCTCTTGGCCAAGGGGGCCATCGAGCGCGTTCCTGGGCCAGAAGTAGGGCGTGGTTGCTATTCCCACTACTTTCTGGTACCCAAGAAGGACAAGGGGGGCCTACGTCCTATCTTGGACGACTGGTTGTTGAAGGCGGGCTCGCCCCAGACAGTCGTCAGCCACCTCCAGACTACGGCCGACCTCCTACACTTGCTGGGGTTTTCCATCAATGTGCCGAAATCACACCTGTGTCCCTCTCAAAAGCTCCTTTTCATCGGAGCGGTTCTCGACTCTGCGCAGTTTCGGGTTTATCCTCTGGAACGGCGAGTCCAGGATATACAGGCTTTGATTCCCATCTTCCAGCCGTTATCCCGGGTTTCGGTCAGGTTGACGCTGCGGCTGCTGGGGCTGATGGCTTCCTGCATCCTTCTGATGCATCACGCCCGGTGGCGGATGCGGGCTCTGCAGTGGGACCTGAAGTTTCAGTGGGCCCAGCATCAGGGCAACTTGTCCGACCATGTCTTGATCTCAGCGGGCACTGCGAGACAACTGCAGTGGTGGCTTACGGACCGCGATTGGGTCAGAGGCAGATCCTCTCCCTTCCCCAACCAGAGCACATTGTTGTGACGGACGCGTCACTCCAGGCCTGGGGAGGCCACCTGGGAGAGGCGGAGATCAGAGGCATCTGGTCTCCGGCGGAGTCCCGGCTCCATATAAATTTGTTGGAGCTATGGGCGATTCGTCTAGCACTGAAGGCATTCCTCCCCGTTGTCAGCGGGAGTGTGGTGCAGGTGTTCACGGACAACACCACCGCCTTGTGGTACTGCAACAAACAGGGCGGGGTGGGGTCGTGGACCCTTTGCCAGGAGGCTCTGCGTCTCTGGCAGTGGCTGAAACATCAGGGGGTGGCCCTGGTGGTTCAACACCTGGCGGTATCTCTGAACGCCAGGGCGGGCGAACTCAGCCGTCGGTGCTCGATGGATCACGAATGGCGTCTGAAATCGGACGTGGTGCAAGGCCTCTTTCTGCGATGGGGAGAGCCTTGGTTAGATCTATTCGCCACAGAAGAGAACGCGCAATGTCATCAGTTCTGCGCGTTGGAGTTTCCAAGACGGCACTCGCCCGGCGACGCCTTTCGGCGCGAGTGGAGTTGCGGTCTGTTATACGTCTTTCCGCCTATACCACTTCTGCCCAGAGTGCTGAAGATCAGGCGCGACCGGGCCCAAGTCATCCTTGTGGCTCCGGACTGGGCTCGAAGGTAATGGTATCCCGAGCTACTCAGCATGTCAGTCGGTCCCCCGATCCTCCTGCCCCTTCAGGAGGACCTTCTGTTGCAGCAGCAGGGGGTGGTCCTCCACCCGAACCTGTCCAGCCTCCACCTCCATGCGTGGAGATTGAGCGGCGACAGTTGAGGCCATTTGACTTGCCTCCTGAAGTCTGTGATGTGATTCTGGCAGCCAGGCGTTCCTCCACAAAGTCGGTATACGCCTGCCGGTGGAACAAATTTGTGGCATGGTGCACAGCAAAGGCTGTGGATCCTCTTTCTGCCCCTCTTTCCGAAGTTCTCCTCTTTCTTCTCTCTCTTGCACAGCAGGGCTCTGCTCTGGGCACTATCAAGGGCTACCTTTCTGCCCTTTCGGCCTTTCTGAAGCTGCCTGATCAACCTTCTTTGTTCAAGTCCCCTATTGTAACAAGGAAATGAAATGAATGAAATGAAATTTGATTTGTAGAGCGCATGGCTGCCCGAAAGCGTCCCAGCGCTTGCTTAGGGAACCCGTCCTGGTATTCCCCTGCGAGATAACCCATCACTGGGCATCCCCATGGTGAAAGCCAGGCATCCCGCTGCGAGTGGCCGTTGTGGAGATTAAGCAAGCTATTGCCCAGAGTTACAGAGTGGGACTCCATGATTGGAATAGGCACCGAGGCGAGAATTGTCACGTCCGGGGAAATTTGAGCCCAAGACCTGCCGAGGCGGGTAATTGAACCCTGGTCCGGGCCAGACCTCTGCATCAGGGTCTGCCTCTCCAACCACTTGAGCCACACTTCTTGAAGGGCATCACACACATGTATCCTCCTGTTCCGTTTGTGATGCCTCAGCGGGACTTGAACCTGGTTCTAACCTTCTTGATGTGTGCTCACTTTGAGCCACTTCATTCCTGTCCTCTCCATCTCCTGACTTTAAAGACGGCCTTCCTGGTTGCCATCACCTCTGCCAGGAGAGTGAGTGAGCTCCAGGCTCTTTCTGTCAAACCTCCTTTCATGTCCATTCATCCAGACAAGGTGGTTCTGAGAACTAGACCTTCTTTCCTGCCCAAAGTAGTCTCTGCTTTTCACATCGGGCAGTCCATCACCTTACCCTCCTTCTTCCCGCCTCCGCATCCTTCAAAGGATGAAGAGCGGCTCCATCGTCTGGACCCAAAACGTGCGCTTTCATTTTATATGGATCGCACACGCCAGTTCCTGTTGGATGACCAACTGTTTGTGGGCTACGTGGGTGCGAAGAAGGGACGGGCGGTGCATAAACGGACCATCTCTCGGTGGGTCGTTCTATGCATCAAAGCGTGCTACTCTTTGGCTCGAAAGGAGCCTCCTGTTGGACTGAGGGCCCATTCCACTCGGGCCACGGCGGCTACTACTGCTCTGGGCCGGGGAGTCCCCTTGCAGGACATTTGCCAGGCAGCTACGTGGGTCTCGCTGCACACTTTTGCGAGGCACTACTGCCTGGACAGTCAAATCCGGAGGGATGGCTTCTTTGGCCGTTCTGTCCTCCAGGATTTCTGGTGTGAAATTGTATTGGTTCGCAGACCCACCACCGGGGTTGGTATTGCTGGGGTATCTATTCTAAGGTAAGGAATCTAATACTAACGTGTTTCTTTCAGATGAACAAGTTACTTACCTTCGGTAACGATATATCTGTAAAAAACATTAGTTAGTATTAGATTCCTTACCGCCCCACCCATCCTCCCCGTTCTGCGAACTGATACTTAGGGTTAAGGACTTCCCTTTCAGGGCCCTAGTTTCAATGGCACCAGTGTTGGTTCTCACATGGCTCTGCGTGTTCTGGCGCGGAAAAGCTGTGTGCAAAGAACTGACGTCAGCGCGCGGAGGCGGCGTCTATATACTCCAGCGACGTCATCACGGCGCACGACGCCAACGACGGACGCGGAGCCGCAGGGGACGCCTGCAGACGACGCCTACCGACGTGCAGGGGTACTGCTACGCAAAAGTTTCCGGATCCAGACTGACGCCTGGGGATATTCTAAGGTAAGGAATCTAATACTAACTAATGTTTCTTACAGATATATCGTTACCGAAGGTAAGTAACTTGTTCGTTGCTGCCACAAGTGGAATCTAATCCACTCAATTTCTGCTCTCTGGCAAAGGCAAGTTTCTCTTTGGCAAGGGCAAGTTCTTCCCTCTTAATCCTCAGATGCACTTTCCTCATCTTAGCTTCATGCTCTCTTCTCTGAGGGGATGTCATCCCTCGCTGAGAAGATGCCTGAGAGACATGGGTGTGAATAGATCTGTTAGAGCCTCTGGAGCGAGACCTAACTCTTCTATTCCCAAGGTTAAGCCTGCCTGAGGATGGGTTTGGGGCTCCCCCAGTTCCATTCTCATGTCTGCTTAAGTTGGCCCTGGTAAGTCTGCTGACTCCCTCCTGACCATTGTCTACCTCTACATCAGATGAGTCTCCATTTTCCTCTACTTCTTCAGTCTCAGGGAGATTGGAGCCCTCCTCTACTGGGGGTGTGTTTCCTTCTGTAAGATCAGATGGGCCTGGATTAGAAGCCCTTCTTGCATCATATGTCTCTAAGAGACCTATCAGAAAAGGAATGGTAGGGTTTGAACCCTGTTTTAGTTTCCTGGAGGTACACAATTTTCTCATCTCCTAGGAGCTAAGGACTGAATATCTTGAAATGACATGTGGAGGGTCAACTTCCACAAGGGGAGCCTCTGTGTTTTCTCCTGTGGTAGACATGCTTTCTAGTGAGGTGTAAGTGGTGCACTTACCTACACTATGGGTTTTCCTACTGATCCCTGGCTA
The DNA here is from genome assembly GCF_964263255.1 of Lissotriton vulgaris. Taxonomy (NCBI): domain Eukaryota; kingdom Metazoa; phylum Chordata; class Amphibia; order Caudata; family Salamandridae; genus Lissotriton; species Lissotriton vulgaris. Next base: position 880,307,258 of record NC_141699.1, on the reverse strand, counting down.
AGAGTTGTAGTCAGTGTGTGCTACTCCCTTTCTACTACAACAGCTGGTATAGTAGAACTCATAGTATTTCTAAGCTTTGTTATATGTACCTATGGTACCTTATGTGATCTTTCAAAAAATATCTTAAGATTATATTTGGTAAAAACAACAGCAATCTCGAATCCCAACCGCTGCACACCATTGTGAGAAGTTGGCCTGATATATGATGCTCACTAGTTCTAGTGATCACCTTGTATCAGCCAAACAACCCTTATGGTGATTGGTTGTAAGTCAACCTTATAGACCAGCTATCCTAATGGTAGCATGGACAAAGCAGTCTTATGCTAAACTCTTTTGGCTTGTGAAGCCAGCTGTTTTACCACATATAACTCCTTGAATACCAAATGAAAGGACATCACACAGGTAGTTATGAAAATAAACAAGATATTTATTAACTAAAAAACACCTCTGAACTCTTTATGAGATCAGAGGGATAAGCACATGACAAGACTCTTAAGAAAAATACGTTTAAGTTGCACAATTACGATGTTGCCCTAGGGGCACAACAAACCATATACTAAGTAAGTGGAATGTGAAAGTCGATAGAAGGAATGGAGCTGTCCAGAGGCTGTAGGATCGCTGGGACTACACTACCCTAACTTTAGGTAAGTAATAGGAGGCCCACGGAACGCGTGTGCAGAGTGTGCACTCACACGCGAGATGCGTAACAACGTCTATGGACAGTACAGTTCAAGAAAAAGGTGAGTACGGACAATCCTGACTAGTTAGGACTAAAACGACTGTGGAACTGGACACTAGGAGAGTCAATCTACCCTTGAACACCAAAATGCTCTTGTTACCTCACCCACAGGCTGCGGGTGCATAGGTGCGAAGTTGTGTTGGGTTCCGGCGTTGAAGTCTATGGAGCCTGGAAGAAAAGATGCTGCAGGCGACCAGGAGGAAGATGTCCGGTGTGATCCAAGCGTGGATCAGTGAAGAGGAGAACCTGAAAGCAGAGGGGACAATGTTCAAAGTCACTAGCCAGTGACTGGAGTGGAACCAGGATTGGAACCAGATGTCGTCGCGATCAGGTGAAGAGTGGACGCTTGACTCTGCAGCCACGTGGACCAGGTGGTGTCTTCGACGACCAGGATGGAGGCACGAGCTGTCCCACGCAGGCTCTCGCTGTCAGCGGTGTCAGATCCGGATTTGGAGTCAACAGGCCTTGGCAAAGGAAACCCATGCGGTGAGTGGAAACGGCGTCTGGAGTGGACAAGGAGGGTCCGGGGTGCTTCTCCTTTGCAGGGAAGCATAGGGCCAGTCTGGAGCAACCAGACCAGCAGATTGGATTCCAAGATTCGTCGTCTAGGAGGTCACTAGCCATCCGGCAAGTGACCAGACAACGCGTCGAGCAGCAAACAGGCAGAAGGGCCCCACGCAGATCTCGTGGATGCTGGATGGCTGGTCTTCGGTGCAGGAGCTGCTCTGGGTCGGGGCTGGGGCTTCTCAGTCCCCAAAGCACTTGGTCGAGGTTACCTCAGAAGTCGTGCTGGAGCAAAATGCTGCTTCTTCCAAGATGGATCTCAGCTGTGCTGCAGATGTAGGTAGAGGTCAGAGAGGTCTGGGAATCCGGGTCTCGTCGGGCTCTGAAGTCTGGATCCTCGAGGGAAGACGACAAAGTGAAGCCGCTGGACGCTGATGGTGCCTGCTTGTGCAGGGTGGACACTCCTTGCCCACAAGGGAGATTTCTTCAGTCTTCTGTGTAGAAAGTCGAAGTCCAGAGTTTCTTCTTGTAGAGTTTCAGTTCAGGATTAATCTAACTTGGAATGGGACCAGCTCCTACCTTTATCCTGCTAAAGGCGGCTGTACTACGACTAGGTCCCTCCTATGGGTGGGACCAATAAGGGGGGTGGTTTGTCTGGTCGTGCGCCAGAGCTGGGGCTGGAGAGCCCCAGGAACTGGTTTAGAACGGTGTATGCACAGGGACACCTTGTGTGCCCCAGGCATGTCTCATTCCTTTCAGTCCTGTCCTACCCAATACACAAAATCCTGTCTGGGGTGGTGCTAGCACCTCCCAAGGCAGGAAACCCTTTGTCCAAGCCTCCCAGCAGCAGAAGGTCAGACTTGTGTCTGTGGTGGCAGCATCCATTTTGTGATGCTGAGGCTCGGGTTAACTTTAACCGGGGTTCACAGTTAGGTACATGTCGTGTCCCTCTAAAAGGGTGGAATGCTACCCCCGTAGCCAGAACTGGCGACGGGGTAGTATTCCAATTCGTATGACACCTTACTCGACATGTTTTGATAATGCTATGCCAAAGTTAGCAATAACCGCGAGGATTATAATGCACTTAAGAGTATATGGTATAGTGTGTAGGAAGGTAGATACCTGACTATGGTTACCCCCGACTTTTTGCCTGGTGTTTTGCTGGTTTTCCGACTTAGTTGACCTGGGGCCCTGCCAATCAGGACCCCAGGCCCACTGCTCTCTCTCTAAACTGGATTCCATGTACCTTAGGTACATTTCCAATTGGGACTGGGCCACCTTGTCAGACCCTGTAACTCAGGGCATCGGTGTACCCAGGGCCTACCAGGGGCTGAACCATGTATTATGCCACCCCTGGATGGCCATCTAAATCTGACACAACTGGCTGCACGACAGCTGGGGCAACGTAGCGTACCCGCTCGTTGCTTTAGGTATAGTATCCCTATACCTAACCGCACAATGGACCCCCGGGTTCCTATCAGTCACTCCTATGGCAGGCCTTGACAATCCTGAAGGCAGAGTGCATGGACCCGTGTGAATTGGGCTCTGGCATGAGCCGAGCCCGGTTGCAGCTTGCGGAACCAAGACCCAATGGCTGTTCCATGGTAACGCGTATCATATCGGTAACTTCGGTATTGCGTTATCAAGACATGTCGAGTAAGGTGTCATACGAATCGGGATGCTACCCCCTCACCAATTCTGGCGACGAGGTTAGCATTCCGCCCTTCTAGAGGGACACGACATGTACGTAACTGTGAACCCCGGTTAAAGTTAACTAAAGCCTCAGCTCCACAAAATGGATGCTGCCACCACAGACACGAGTCTGACCTCCTGCTGCTGGGAGTCCTTCCAGCGAGGAGAGCTTGGACAAAGGGTTTCCTGTCAAGGGCGGTGTTCGCACCGTCCCAGAAAGGGGTGTGTATTCTGGGTAGGTAGGGCTTTGCGAGAAGGTGACTGCGGAGTGGCACCCCGGTGCTCACTACGCATCTGCCGGTCAGAACCAGTTCCAGGGGCGCCAGCCCCTGACCTGGGGAAAGTCCAGCAGGGGAGAGGGGTGTAACTACCCCCCTTCCTGGTCCCACCCTTAGGGCAGGAGCTAGTCATGTACCCACCCCTTTCTTTAGGATAAAGGCCGGAGCGGGGACCCTTCCAAATTAGATCATCTTTGAATCAAGAATACTTTCTACGAAAGGACTTCGAGACTCTTCTCAAGATTTCCCCCTTGTGGCTAAGGAGTAGTCACCCTGCACCAGCGGGCACCATCTAAGAACTCTGCGGTTTGCTGCAAGTCCTTCCTCAAGGAATCCGACAGCCCAGTTCGACGAGAACCGGCTTCCCTGGCACCTCTGACCTCTACCCACGTCGTCAGCTCAGCTGAGATCTGTGGGTGCGACGAGACCTCGAGGGACCGGCCATCCTCCGAACCTGCACGCTTTCTTAAACAGCACGACCATCGAAGCAATTCTCTGGTGAGTGCTCTGGGGTCCGAGAAGCCCCGACCCTGAGCAGCTCCAGCACCGAAGTGCAGTCTCCCAGCATCTCCACGATCAGCGTGGGGCCCTTCTGCTCGCTGCTCAGCACGTTGTCTGGTCACTAGCCGCTGGCTTGTGCCCTTCTTTGACGACATCCGACAACCAACGCTGCTGGTCTGGTTGCTCCAGACTGGCCTTTGCTTCCATCTTTGAGAGAAGCACCCCGGACCCTCCTGGTCCACTCAAGACGCCATTTTAGGCCCACCCCGTGGCCCTGAAATCTGCCAAGGCTTGTTGCCCCAATCCTGGGCCCAGCGACGCCGACAGCATCAACCTTCGTGGGACAGCTCGCACCTCCATCCTGGTCGCCGACAACGCCTCCTGGTCCGTGAGACTGCAGAGCCTAGCGTCGCCCACTCACCTAGTCGAGGTGACGGCCAACCGGTGCCTTCCTGGTACCCTCTGACTACTGGCTAGTAGTACGAACTTGGTCCCCTCTGCTTTCAGGTATCAACGATCTCTGATCCAGGCTTGGATCTCTACGAACTATTCAGCACTGGTCGCCGGCCAGCAACTCCTTTTCTTCCGGCTCCTGGCTCGTCAGCGAAGACCCCGACGCCTGTAAGACTTGTGCAGCCGCAGCCCTCGTGGCTAGGTAACTTCGGCATTTCGGTGCCTGCATAGTCTCCTTACTCTAGGGTCCCGAGTCCCTCGCTTCCGACTTGCCTTATCGGGTCCGCCCGAGACCACTAAACTTTCCGTGTCCTCGGACACTTGTTTAAATTGTGCACTTGAAGTATTTTCCTAAGAGTTTTGGTTTGTGCTTAGTACCCTGTCCTCATAAAGAGTCCAGGGCTGTTGTGATTCTTAATAAATATTCTGTTTATTTTCATAACACTTGTGTGGTGTCCTTTCACTTGGGGTTCAAGGGGTATGTGATGGTATAACAGCTGGCTTAACACGCCCTCTAGAGTTTAGCCCGAAGACTGCTCGTATCCACGCTACTAGGATAGCTGGTCTAAGGTTGACTTACAACCAATCACCATAAGGGTCGTTTGGAACGATACATAGCGGTCGCTAGAATAGCGAACGCTGCATATCGGGCCAACTTCTCACATTGGTGAGCAGCGGTTGGGATTTGAGCTTGCCGTTGTTTTACCACGCGTATCCTAAGAACATCTTGTGAAAGATCGCATAAGTACTCCAGGTACATATAACCTAGCTTAGAATACTCTGAGTTCTACTGAACCAGCTGTTGTAGCTCTTCAAGGCTTAGCACACCTTGGCTGCAACTCTTAGCAAGGGCTCAGTAGGTAAACCCATAGTGTAGGTAGGTGCATCACTTACACCACACTAGAAACAGCATGTCGGACAAAGGCGGAAACTCTGAGTCTCCCCTCGTGTCAGTCGACCTTCCACAGGTCACCTCCAGATATGCTGCGCTTAGCTTTCATGAGATGCGACAGATCTGTACGTCTCGAAAGATAAAGCAGGGTGCAAACCCTACCATTCCGTTTCTGATTGGTCTCTTGGACACTTATGATGCCAGGAAGGCGGGTAACACGACCATTCTCATCCCGAAATGGAAATGCCTCCCCTCGAGGGAACCCGAGGTGACCCTGACCGTATCCATCTCTCTGCCGAGAGCGAAGAGGAGGACGAGGAACCAGAGACATCTGGGGACGAGGCAGACAAAGGTCCAGTCATAGTTAGTCAGCTAACTCAGGACAACTTAAGCCGGCACGAGATTGGTACTAGGAGACCCCTGGGTCCTCTTTCGGGCCAGCTTAACATTGGGAACGGACGAGTTAGGTCTCTCTCAAGAGGCTCTAACAGATCTGTTCGAACCAATGGCTCTCGAGGCTCTGCTCGAAGAGGGATGACATCACCTCAGAGGAGAATGTACGAAGCAAAGGAGCGGGAAGTCAATCTGCGGATCGAAAGGGAAGAACTTGCCCTAGCCAAAGAGAGACTCGCCTTTTCTCGAGAGCAAGAGTTAAGTGGGACGATTCCCACTGGTGGCAGCATTCCCCCACGGGAACCCAGGAGTTTAGACACTAAGCACCTGAATAAGATAGTGCCCCCCTTTAAGCAAGGGGACGACATCCACAAGTGGATTACTGCTTTGGAGCGGGCCTGCACTGTACAGTGCGTCCCCCAGAGTCAGTGGGCAGCTATCTTGTGGCTCTCCTTTGAAGGTAAAGGTAGAGATAAGCTCCTCACCACAAGGGTCGAGGACGCTAACAATTACCAGATCCTGAAGAACACACTGATTGATGGGTTCGGCCTAACCACTGAGCAGTACAGGTTGCTGTTCAGGGATACCCAGAAAACTCATTCTCAGGACTGGTCTGATTTCGTTGATTGTGCCACTAAGGCTTTTGAAGGCTGGCTACTGGGTAGTAAGGTTACTGATTTTAAAGGATTGTACAATCTAATTATGAGGGAGCAAATCTTAAGTAATTGTCAGAACCAGTTATTACACCAGCACCTGGTAGACTCTGATCTGACCTCTCCACAGGAATTGGGTAAGAGGGCAGACAAATGGGTCAGAACCAAGGTCAGGCCTAAGAACCAGGGTGGTGACCAAAAGAAGGAATCAACCAAGCCTCAAGAGAAGGGTGGGAATAAATCTGCTGATCAAACCACAGGGCCCCAAAATTCCTCTGAAAAGGGTGGGTCCCAAACTTCTCCCAAAACCCAAAAGAAACCTTATTGTCACACCTGCAAACAGGTGGGCCATTACAAAACTGACAGCAGTTGTCCCAAGGCCAACAACAATAAGGAGAACATACCCCCAAATAAAGCTTCCCAGCCTCCTGTTACTACTAGTAGTAATCCCCCAGGTGGTGGGAGTGCCCCCAAGAATCTGGGTGCATTTTCTTTGGGAGTGCCTGGGGACTCTGGCCTAACCAGGTCCCCTGACTTACATACTCTTGTCTGTGAGACTGGCATGGGGTTTGCCAACTTCACCACCTGTTCCAACACTTTGGGCAGGTACAGACAGGAGCCCCTCATCAATGGTTCAAAAGTTGAGGCCTACCGAGACACAGGGGCTAGCATCACCATGGTGGCTGAGAGCCTAGTCCCCTCGAGGCAACTTATGCCTGGTGCCACATACCAGGTAGTGAACATTGATGGAGTGCAGAGAGATCATCCCATAGCAGTGGTAAATCTCAGCTGGGGAGGTGTCACTGGTCACAAGAGAGTGGCAGTGTCACCAAACTTGCCTGTAGAATGCCTACTGGGGAATGATTTGGAGACCTCAGCCTGGGCTGAGGTAGAGCAAGAAACCCATTTTAAAATGGTAAACCTCCATGGTAAGGTTAGTGGGGCAGTGATAGCCACAGCCCCAGTCCAAGATGTCCTCCCTGAACAGGTCAGGAGGGCTGTGCCAGTCGCAGCCCTATCCCAGAAAGATGCCTTTCCTGAACAGGTTGGCAAGGCTGTGATGGTCACAGCCCAAACCCAAACTGAGTCCCTTCCTGAAAAGGTTGGTGGAGTTGTGATGGCCACAGCTCAAACTCAGACCGATAATAGTGTTGTGAAGCCTGAAACAATGGATCACTCCACTCAAACAGAGAGCATTGAGGAGGAAGAAAAGTCTTCCCCCTCCCAGACACTAGGTGAGAGCCAGCCTCCTCAGGGAACTGACTCTACCCCTGGTGAAGGAACTGCCCCAGAGGTAGTCAGGCCTAGCCTGGCAGAGCCCCTGATGACAGTGGAACCTTCCCAGGTGGGACCCAGTCTGGAGCAGGTAACCTGCCCCTGTCAGCCCAGGGCTGTAGAGGTCAGGGAGGCCAGTGGTGGACCCCAAAGGGCCCCCTGTCCAAAAGAATTTCCCAATCCGCAGATTAGGATCACTGAAGCTAGTAGCCCTAGCCAAGTGAAAATAAAACACACTCCTGAGGGATCCCCCTTAAACTCAGTTAGGGAACTCCCACAGCTGGACACTGCGGGGCACAGCCAAACATGGGGCCTAAAAACCCCTAACCTGACCTGTCCCTTCAGTAAGCCAAACAGAGGGACTCAGCCTCCAGCTTTAGGTAGCCAGAGGTTGACCCTGAGAGCTCATAGCAACTCAGTACTGGAAAGAAAGGCACATATGGTGGAGAGTGATTGGAGGAAGTTGAGCCCGACAGTAGTGGAGTCTCACTTCAGTACTCCATTCCCACACCAGCCTTTTACTTTGCCAAAGCACGCCACAGGTAGTGATTCCCTATGGTGGAGACCCTCAGATACCCTTAGGGTGAGGGGTTGCTTAGTGGACCATGATACAGGGGGTAACCATGCCAGTGCATGTACCACCTCATATGGCCACTCAGGCAATATAGGCTTACCTGGACAAGGATAGCCTTATCTCCTTTCGTTTGGGGGGGGGGGGGGTGTAGGAAGGTAGATACCCGACTATGGTTACCCCCGACTTTTTGCCTGGTGTTTTGCTGGTTTTCCGACTTAGTTGACCTGGGGCCCTGCCAATCAGGACCCCAGGCCCACTGCTCTCTCTCTAAACTGGATTCCATGTACCTTAGGTACATTTCCAATTGGGACTGGGCCACCTTGTCAGACCCTGTAACTCAGGGCATCGGTGTACCCAGGGCCTACCAGGGGCTGAAGCATGTATTATGCCACCCCTGGATGGCCATCTAAATCTGACACAACTGGCTGCACGACAGCTGGAGCAACGTAGCGTACCCGCTCGTTGCTTTAGGTATAGTATCCCTATACCTAACCGCACAATGGACCCCCGGGTTCCTATCAGTCACTCCTATGGCAGGCCTTGACAATCCTGAAGGCAGAGTGCATGGACCCGTGTGAATTGGGCTCTGGCATGAGCCGAGCCCGGTTGCAGCTTGCGGAACCAAGACCCAATGGCTGTTCCATGGTAACGCGTATCATATCGGTAACTTCGGTATTGCGTTATCAAGACATGTCGAGTAAGGTGTCATACGAATCGGGATGCTACCCCCTCACCAATTCTGGCGACGAGGTTAGCATTCCGCCCTTCTAGAGGGACACGACATGTACGTAACTGTGTAACTGTGAACCCCGGTTAAAGTTAACTAAAGCCTCAGCTCCACAAAATGGATGCTGCCACCACAGACACGAGTCTGACCTCCTGCTGCTGGGAGTCCTTCCAGCGAGGAGAGCTTGGACAAAGGGTTTCCTGTCAAGGGCGGTGTTCGCACCGTCCCAGACAGGGGTGTGTATTCTGGGTAGGTAGGGCTTTGCGAGAAGGTGACTGCGGAGTGGCACCCCGGTGCTCACTACGCATCTGCCGGTCAGAACCAGTTCCAGGGGCGCCAGCCCCTGACCTGGGGAAAGTCCAGCAGGGGAGAGGGGTGTAACTACCCCCCTTCTGGTCCCACCCTTAGGGCAGGACCTAGTCATGTACCCACCCCTTTCTTTAGGATAAAGGCCGGAGCGGGGACCCTTCCAAATTAGATCATCTTTGAATCAAGAATACTTTCTACGAAAGGACTTCGAGACTCTTCTCAAGATTTCTCCCTTGTGGCTAAGGAGTAGTCACCCTGCACCAGCGGGCACCATCTAAGAACTCTGCGGTTTGCTGCAAGTCCTTCCTCAAGGAATCCGACAGCCCAGCTCGACGAGAACCGGCTTCCCTGGCACCTCTGACCTCTACCCACGTCGTCAGCTCAGCTGAGATCTGTGGGTGCGACGAGACCTCGAGGGACCGGCCATCCTCAAAACCTGCACGCTTTCTTAAACAGCACGACCATCGAAGCAATTCTCTGGTGAGTGCTCTGGGGTCCGTGAAGCCCCGACCCTGAGCAGCTCCAGCACCGAAGTGCAGTCTCCCAGCATCTCCACGATCTGCGTGGGGCCCTTCTGCTCGCTGCTCAGCACGTTGTCTGGTCACTAGCCGCTGGCTTGTGCCCTTCTTTGACGACATCCGACAACCAACGCTGCTGGTCTGGTTGCTCCAGACTGGCCTTTGCTTCCATCTTTGAGAGAAGCACCCCAGACCCTCCTGGTCCACTCAAGACGCCATTTTAGGCCCACCCCGTGGCCCTGAAATCTGCCAAGGCTTGGTGCCCCAATCCTGGGCCCAGCGACGCCGACAGCATCAACCTTCGTGGGACAGCTCGCACCTCCATCCTGGTCGCCGACAACGCCTCCTGGTCCGTGAGACTGCAGAGCCTAGCGTCGCCCACTCACCTAGTCGAGGTGACGGCCAACCGGTGCCTTCCTGGTACCCTCTGACTACTGGCTAGTAGTACGAACTTGGTCCCCTCTGCTTTCAGGTATCAACGATCTCTGATCCAGGCTTGGATCTCTACGAACTATTCAGCACTGGTCGCCGGCAAGCAACTCCTTTTCTTCCGGCTCCTGGCTCGTCAGCGAAGACCCCGAAGCCTGTAAGACTTGTGCAGCCGCAGCCCTCGTGGCTAGGTAACTTCGGCATTTCGGTGCCTGCATAGCCTCCTTACTCTAGGGTCCCGAGTCCCTCGCTTCCGACTTGCCTTATCGGGTCCGCCCGAGACCACTAAACTTTCCGTGTCCTCGGACACTTGTTTAAATTGTGCACTTGAAGTATTTTCCTAAGAGTTTTGGTTTGTGCTTAGTACCCTGTCCTCATAAAGAGTCCAGGGCTGTTGTGATTCTTAATAAATATTCTGTTTATTTTCATAACACTTGTGTGGTGTCCTTTCACTTGGGGTTCAAGGGGTATGTGATGGTATAACAGCTGGCTTAACACGCCCTCTAGAGTTTAGCCCGAAGACTGCTCGTATCCACGCTACTAGGATAGCTGGTCTAAGGTTGACTTACAACCAATCACCATAAGGGTCGTTTGGAACGATACATAGCGGTCGCTAGAATAGCGAACGCTGCATATCGGGCCAACTTCTCACAGTGTTATCATGGAAACAGCTAAAGGACTTGGTTCCGAAAGCTGCAGACGGGCCCAGCTCATGCCAGAGCACTATCCCACATAATTCCAAGCACTCTGCCTCCAGGATTGTTAAGGCCTGCCATAGGAGTGACTTATAGGAGTATATGTGTCCATTTTAGGTTAACATATAGGTATACTATATCTAAAGCAAAGGGTTATTACGCCACCTTGCCCCAGCTGATTGATCAGCCAGTTGTGTCAGATTTGGAGGGCCAGCCAGGGGTGGCATAATACATGCTGCAGCCCCTGGTAGGCCTTGGGTTCACGTATGCCCTGGGTACCTATGGTACACTGTACAAGGACTTACAAGAGTGACCCAATACCAATTGGTAAATGCACCTAAGGTACATGGATGTCAATTTAGAGAGAACAGCTAGGCTGTGGGTCTGATTAGCAGGCCCACAGCCAGGGAAAGTCGTAAACTAGTGAAGCAAAAAAAGCAAAAATCTGGGGTGACCATAGGATTGCAGACCCTACTCTCCTACACCCTATAGATAAGGAGATAGACTGTGATCATGAGTCTGGAAACAGTACTCCAGGGGGTAGTTCCCACAAAACTAATAAAAGAAGTTGATGAGGTATCCCCTCACATCTGCCCTAAAACTGTAACTCGAGTGACTTTCCCTCTACTGTGGGTAGGTCAGGTAACTCAGGACAGGTAGAACTAGTGGAAGAGGAAGTATCCCTTGAGAGGCTAACCAGAATAGCAGCCCTTGAAACCTAAATTATAGCTATATAAGGAAAAGGCTGAGATGGGCTGAGCACACATAAGTAGTGGCAGCAACAAAATAAATAGGGAGAAAGAGGATCCTTTTGTTTCCAAAATCCCCAAAGGGATTGTTCCTGAATATGTTGAGGGTGATAATTGTAAAATGAGTTACCCCAGAGACACTGGGGCTCTCTACTGTTATTCTCAGAAAAGTGTAGGGATAGACTACTGGCATTAAAGGAAGAAGATGCTGAGCCCCATGACCTCATGAAGGGTTCGAGGCATGTGGGCTGCTGAATTCATATCTGTGCATAGATCGCCGCCTAGTGTTGGGTCCGGATGATCGCACATTGTTGTCCTGGAAGAGTCTTCGAAGTATCACGAGATAGGTGGCTTCTCCCCTGGGCTACAGTGCGCATGGTATCGACTCCATCCCCAGATTGTTTTTTTCCGCCATTGGGTTCGGATGCATATTGGTTCACTCAAGTTCTGAATCAATATAAAACTTTCTTTTGGCCAAAAGGCCTTTAGCTTATCGTCGGTATTGTCTTGCGATCGGTGCCCAGTTCTGTTCCAGCTCAGTTCCCGAGCCGGACATCCAGAGGAGCCACGTGCTTTTCGGCACTGAAGGCCCGGGCGACGCCAGAGGCCTTATCGACGAACCATCATGGAACGGAGCCCGTTCAAAAGATGTCCCATGTGCAACTCGAAATATCCCCACATCGATGTCCACCCGGTGTGCAACAAGTGCCTGTCGCCGGATCACGATGAAGCCAGCTGTATGGCTTGTTCCCGTTTCCGATCCAAGAAGACGATTCGACTTCGGCGCGCTGCGCGCAAGGCAGCTCAGAAGACTACACCTGACCCGGTGAACATCTTCGATGCCGGGGAGGATGAAGGAGCAGAGAGGGAGTTCGAGAGAATCTGTCGGATCCCGCATCGGAGGTCGACTCCAGCTACGACACTGATATTGAGATGCTCGATGCGGAAGACGTCGTCAACGAGGTAGGAGACGACGATGGGGCCTTTGGGGCCATGGAAGATAGCTCAAGCGAGGAGCTAGGCCAAAAAAACTGATACTGGGGCCAAGACACTTCATAAGGCTCAGGTCGAGGGATCGCCACATGGCCTTACCCAAGATCTTCCACTGAGTTCTACAGCCCCGCCTTCTTGCTCGGCTTCGGACATTTCTAAGGAGCCGCAAGTTGCAAAATCGAAACCGAAAGAGAAAGCTTCGGTGTCTACGCAACCCAAAGCACTTGAGGCGAAATTGAAACCGAAAGTGCATATTGCTTTGGTCGGCTCGAAGTCCTCGGAACTGTCAGCACCGACGAAGCACAAAAGTGTTATCGACCCGAAGAGGCCGCTAAAGGGCGTCGAGCCACAGACTGGCACGCCAAAGGCACAGGTCAAGGACGTCGACCCGAAAAAATCGGCGCCGAAGACAGTCGACACCGACAAAGGACTCGGTGCTCAGAAGGTTCTCGAGCCTACGCGTCGACCAGACAAGGCTAAAAGTGGTACAACCCTCAAGTCCACGCCTGGCGGTGCCTCGAAGGATTCCGTCGAGTCAACGCAGCCGTCCGCCTCCTTCTCGAAGCAGGTGGCAGAATCACTGAAGCGCATTAAGGACAAGGCTTCGGCTGTCGGACCAAACGATCTTCCACCATCAAAGCCTGCCGATAAGCCTCAAAAGTCGTCGGTGCCCATCCACTTCACGCTGCCGCCGAAAGTGGTACCGAAGGCCTTCGTCCCTAAGATGGCCGTCGAAGCGCCACAAAGCATCGACAACCCTCGCTTGAAGAGCAACAGGAACAGTTTATCGATGCCGATACAGGCAGACTTTCTATTTATAAACGAAAGATCGCCCCGGAACAGCCGATGGAGTCGTATAGAATCCCATTGAAAAATAAGGAGGATTCTACTACGACACCTGTTCTTGTTGAACCTATATCTCCACATGGCCAAGATGTCTCGCCCACTTATTCGGATGTAGAAACAGGGGAAGGTGACGATGAGGAGTACAACTATCCTGTGGGCACTGATCCAGAAGATAATGAACCCTGGGCAGATGCTGCTGACACAGGGGATCCATCCACTGCCCCAGACACTCATGTGTATACTGTAAAAACATCGCCTACTGAGGATTCGGTGGCTTTAATGCACTTATTGAAAGGGCAGCCAAGAATCATGACGTCCAGCTCCATGCTGACCCTATTGAAGTGGACTTTCTGTTCGACACCTTTTCCACCTCAGAGAGGACTGCCAAGACTCTGCCTATGCTGAAGGGTGTCTTGAAACATGCTGGGGAGATATTTAAGGAGCCTACAAGGGCCAGGGTGATAAACCCCAGGATTGAGAAAAAGTACAAACCGGCGCCTGGGGACCCTACCTACATTAAGGGACAGTTGCTGTTGGACTCTCTTTTTGTTTCTAACGCCCGGAAGAGGGCTAATTCACAAACAACGGATGTTGCTCCTCCCCCTGATAAAGAATCTACGGTGCTAGAGGCATCAGGGAAAAGGGTGGCAGCTCAAGCGGCCAAAATCTGGCGCATTTCAAACACTCAGGCACTCTTAGCCAGGTATGACAGGGCCCATTACGACACACTGGATACCCTGTTACAGCACCTGCCAGATGAATATAAGGAGGCAGCTGAGATGCTCATACAGGAAGGGAAGCTCATATCAAATGCTTCTATCAAATCTGCACTGGACGCAGCAGACACCGCGGCCAGAGCCGTTAACTCTAGGGTCATGTTGAGGCGACATGCCTGGCTCAGAATCTCCGGGTTCAAGCCAGAGATACAGACCACCATTCTAAATCAGCCAGTAAACCCTGATCATTTATTTGGCCTAGAGGTGGACACTACTTTGTAGAAAATCAAGAAAGACACTGAGACTGCAAAGTCTATGGGGGCTCTCCAGTCGCAGCAGTTCAGGGTGGTTCTTTTCGTCGCTCAGGCAATAGAGGTGTTTCCAGAGGCCAGCTGTCCCAGCAAACACAGTACAATAAAGGTGGCACGCAACCCACATACACCAAACAGATTAGAGGTGGCTATCGTGGAAACAGCGCCAAGGGCAGAGGTTGTGGAAACAACAGCTCCAGGTACTCCGCCACTAACAAACAGTGACGCCATGTGTGAGAAGTTGGCCTGATATATGATGTTTCCAATTCTGGAACCACCTTGTATCAGTCCAAACAATCCCTTATGGTGTCTGGTTGTAATTCAACCTTATAGACCAGCTATCCTAATGGTAGCATGGACTTAGCAGCCTTAAATGCTTAACTCTAGAGGTTGTGTTAAGCAAGCTGTTTTACCAATCACAATCCTGTAATATCAAATGAAAGGACACCACACAAGTATATATTATAAAAATATATGTATTTATTACTAGAATAATCCTCTGTACTCTTTATGAGTGCAGAGGCACAAGCGTTTAAACAAAAGCACAATATGAAAGTTGCACAATTATGGATGAGGTCGGGTTTTGTCACGCAGGTTGCTGGTGCTTGGAGCTGAAGATGCTGCAGGCGTCGAGACGTGAAGTGTCCAGTGTGATCCAAGGGTGGATCGAAGTTAAAGATTTTCTGAAAGCAGAGGGGACAGAGTCTGGGTCACTTAGCAGTGACCAGGGTGGAACCAGAAGGAACCAGGCAATGTCGGGCGCTTTCAGGTCGCTGACGGGTCGCTTCTCTCCGCTGCCACGTGGACTCTGGGGCACCGAGGATATCCAGGAGTGGATCACGAGCTGTCCCATGCAGGCTCTCGCTGTCGGCGGTGTCGGCTTCCGGATTGGAGCAAACAACCCTTGGCAAGGGCAACCCACGCAGGATTCGAAGATGGTGTTGTACTCGGACCAGGAGGGTCAGAGCGGGCGCTCCTTTTCAGAGGAGCGAGTGCAAGTCTGGAGCAACCAGAATCACAAGTTAGTTTTCAATGTTCGTCGGCACAGGGCCACTAGCCAACGGGCAAGTGATCGGGCCAACGCGTTGAGCCAAAAGAAGCAGAAGGGCCCCACGCCGCACTCGGTGAGTGTAAAGGGGTGAGCTTCGGTGCAAAAGAGGCTCAGGGCTGGGGCTTCTCAAACCCCGATGTACAGCTTTGAGGGTCACTCGTGGGCTGCACGGTCAGCGTCTCGTGGTCTTTCCAAGATGGCGGGCCCCACGCTTCCGGTCGCCTCCACGGGTCTCAGCTCTGCAGGGACTGTGGATCGGGCTGTTAGAAGGCAGGCACGCTTAGTCTTGTCAAACTCTGTCGCTCGAGTTCCGGCGGGAACTGCAACAAAGCAAACTTCGAGGTGCTGAATGGTGCCTGTTTGCACAGGGTGGTCACTCCTTGACCACAAGGGAGATTCTTCAGTCTTCTACGTCGAGTAGGATGTCGAAGGGTCCAGAGTTTCTTTTCATAAGTTTCAGTCAGGATAATCTGAGTGCTTTGGCACTGCTCCCATTCTTATACCAATCTAGGGGGCTGGATTACCTGCTAGGTCCCCTCCTATGGGTGGTACCAAGGAAGGGGGTGGTTACACCCCTTTCCCTTTGTCCAGGTCGCACTGGGACTGGGACTGGGGCTGGTGTGCCCCAGAACCGGTTTGACCGGATTATGCAAGGGGAAGCCTTGTGCGCCCCAGGCACTGTCTGGTTTCTTTCAAACCTCCCTGCTACAATCCACTATCTCCTGTCTAGGGTGGTGTGACACCTCCCCGCGACAGGAAAGCATTTGTCCAGGCCTCCTCGGCTGAGTTTCGGTCAGCAGCAGGAGGTCAGACTTGTGTCTGTGGCAGAAGCGTCCATTTTGTGATGCTGAGGCTCTTTTAAAATCAACCACGTTTCAGTAAAGTAACATGTCTTCTCCCTCTAGAAGGGTGGAATGCTATCCCCGTCGACAGGACTGTCGAGGGGATAGTATTCCAAATCGTATGACACCTTACACGACATGTTTTGATAAAGCCAAACCAAAGTTAACATATAACCTCGAGGATTATAATGCACTTAATAGTATATGGTATGTCATTATCCCGGAACAGCTTAGGGAGTTGTTCCCGACAGCTGCAGACAGGCTCAGCTCATGCTCGAGCTCCATCTCACGTTAAACCACGCACTCTGCCTCCAAGATTGATAAGGCCTTCCATTGGAGTGACTCACAGGTTTATATGTTTCCAGATATAGGTTTAGATATAGGTATACTATATCTAAGCAAGGAGTGATTACACCAACTTGCCCCAGCTGAGTGATCTGCCAGTTGTGTCAATTTAAGAACCAGCCAGGGGTGGCAAAAGTTATGATGCAGCCCCTGGTAGGCCTTGGTGGCACCTATGCCCTGAGCACCTATAGTGCATGGTACAGGGGCTGACAAGGATTCCAGTTCCAATAGGGTTATGTACCTATAGTACATGTATGTGAATTTAGAGAGAGAACAGCAGGATGTGGGTCTGATTAGCAGGCCCACAGCCACATTAAGTCAAAAACCAGTGAAGCAAAAAGCAAAAATTGGGGTGACCTTAGGATAGAAGACCCTACTCTCCTACACCTTGTCACTGCCCCCCGACCATACAACACCGGTCCGGGGGAGACTCCAACAGTTCCTGCCAGTCTGGAAGTCCATCACCACAGACAGGTGGGCCACAAAGCTTATCCAGTACGGTTATTGTCTGGAGTTAACATCCATTCCACCCAACATACTCCCAAGACACCGTCCTATGTCCACAGAGCATTTGCACTTATTGCAGCAGGAGGTACTCGTCATGCTGCAAAAAGGAGCAATCGAGCTCGTGCCTGTGGAAGAAAGAGGCACAGGAGTTTACTCACTGTACTATTTGATCCCAAAAAAGGACGGGTCCCTCAGACCCATACTGGACCTCAGACCCCTCAATCAGTACATTCTTTCAGAACACTTTCACATGCTAACACTGCAGCAGGTTCTACCGTTGCTCAGTCAGGGAGATTTCCTCGCAACGTTAGATCTGAAGGATGCATACTTTCATATTCTGCTACACCCGTCACACAGAAAATACCTCAGATTCACCATTCAAAATCAGCATTACCAATTCAAGGTCCTCCCTTTCGGAGTAACAACGGCACCCAGGGTGTTTACAAAGTGCCTGGCGACAGTGGCGGCACACCTACGGAGACAAACATTCACGTCTACCCTTATCTGGACGACTGGCTTATCCAGGCAAAGTCGGCCCAGCAGTGTGCCGCCCACATGTCCCACACCATTCACCTTCTTCACGATCTGGGATTCTCACTGAATTACCCGAAGTCCCACCTGCAACCCGCCCACATACGGCAGTATCTGGGTGCGACGATAGACACTCTGGCAGCCAAAGCACAACCAAATTCAGTGAGGATCAGCAGCATTCAAGCGCTGATACAGAAATTCAGACCTCAACACTCGCTTCAGGCACGAGTGTTCATGCAGTTGATAGGCATGATGGCCTCCTGCATCTTCATAGTCCCGCACGCGAGACTACATATGCGTCCGCTTCAGGAGTGCTTAGCACGTCAGTGGAATCAGGCTCACGGACAGTTGAAAGACCTAGGGTTGGTAACCGGTCGTGCATACAACTCACTGCATTGGTGGAATCCACAAAACCTTTGCAAGGGACGACCGTTCCAGGAGCCTGTGCCACAGATCATTCTGACGACGGACGCATCTCTCCAGGGTTGGGGAGCTCATGTACTCCACTACACTGTGCAGGGACTATGGACAACGCAGCAAAAGAGGATGCACATCAACCTTCTAGAGCTGATGGCTATCTTCATGGCGATGAAAGCATTCACGGTACATCTGTGCAACAAGGTAGTATTGATCCGGACGGACAACATGACGGCCATGAGCTACATACAGAAGCAGGGAGGAACACACTCTCCGCAGTTGTCTCATCTGGCTCAGAGCATGTGGAAGTGGGCCATTCAGAGGAATGCACTCCTTTGAAACAGCGAGTTGTTTTTAAATCTCTTTGTCTCGTTTTTAAAGCCTTACACGGAGGTGGGCCCGTCCCCCTGCAATCCATGTTTGATTGGTATGTTCCAACTAGAGCCCTCCTGTAGGAGGGTGGATACCTGACTTTGGTAGCCCCCAACTTTTTGCCTGGTGTTTTGCTGGTTTTCCGACTTAGTTGACCTGGGACCCTGCTATTCAGGACCCCAGGCCTACTGCTCTCTCTGTAAAATGGATTCCATGTACCTTAGGTACATAACTAATTGGATACTGAGTCACCTTATCAGTCCCTGTACAGTGTACCTTAGGTACCCAGGGCATAGGTGTACCCAGGGCCTACCAGGGGCTGCATCATGTATTATGACACCCATGGCTGGCCATCTAAATCTGAAACAACTGGCTGCACGACAGCTGGAGCATGGTGGTGTAATCACCCTTTGCTTTAGATATAGTATACCTATATCTAACCCTAAAATGGACACATGTATTCCTATCAGTCACTCCTATGGCAGGCCTTAACAATCCTGAAGGCAAAGTGCTTGGAATCATGTGAGATGGTGCTCTGGTATGAGCTGAGCCAGTTTGCAGCTTGCGGAACCAAGTCCTAATAGCTGTTCCATGATAACGCGTACCATATACTCTTAAGTGCATTATAATCCTCGCGGTTATTTGCCAACTTTGGTATCGCTTTATCAAAACATGTCGAGTAAGGTGTCATACGAATTGGAATACTAACCCCTCGCCAATTCTGGCGACGGGGTTAGCATTCCACCCTTCTAGAGGGACACGACATGTATGTAACTGTGAACCCCGGTTAAAGTAAACTCAAGCCTCAGCATCACAAAATGGATGCTGCCACCACAGACACAAGTCTGACCTCCTGCTGCTGGGAGTCCTTCCAGCGAGGAGAGCTTGGACAAAGGGTTTCCTGTCAGGGGCGGTGCTCGCACCATCCCAGACAGGGTTTTGTGTATCCCAGGTAGGCAGGGCTGATAGGAAGGTGACTGCCAGTGGCACCCCGGTGCTCACTGTGCATATGCCGGCTTGAACCAGTTCCAGGGGCACACCAGCCCCTGAGCTGGGGAAAGTCCGGACAGGGGAGAGGGGTGTAACCACCCCCCTTCCTGGTCCCACGCATGGGCAGGACCTAGTCGCGTACCAGCCCCTTTCTTTAGAATAAAGGTAGGAGCGGGGACCCTTCCAAATTAGATCATCTTTGAATCCTGAAACTACTTTCTACGAAAGGAACTCTCGACTTCTTCTCAAGATTTCTCCCTTGTGACTAAGGAGTAGTCACCCTGCATCAGCAGGCACCAACTAAGTATCTTGCGGTTTGCTGCACGTCCTTCCTCCGGAACCAGACCGACCAGCACGACGAGACCCGGACTCCCTGCCCTCTCTGACCTCAACCTGCCTCTACAGCACAGCTGAGAACCGTGGGTGCGACGAGACCAGAGGAACCGGCTATCATCAGAACCAGCACAACACTGATCCAGCACGACCGCCGAGGGACCCTCGAGTGGGTGCACTGGGGTAAGAGAAGCCCCAACCCCAAGCAGCACGAGCATCGAAGTCCAGCCCCCCAGCATCCACCAGATCTGCGTGGGGCCCTTTTGCTTCTGCGTTGCTTGCCACATTGTCCGGTCACTTGCCCGTTGGCTAGTGACCCTCCAGACGACGTCCTACGTTTGTTTCACCGCTGGTCTAGCTCCTCTAGACTGGCCCTTGTCTCCTCTTGAAGGGGAACTTCCTCGGACCCTCCTGGTCCACTCCTGACGCCATTTTGTGTTGCCACGTGGGCTTGCCTTAGCCAAGGCTGGTTGCCTCCTTCAACGGATCCAGCATCGCCAGCAGCAGACATCCGACGTGGGACAGCTCGCAGACCTCCAGCCTGGTCGACATCAGCGCCCTGGTCCGTACAGCAGCAGAATCCATGTCACCTCTTCACCTGGCTGAGTGACCTCGTCCGGTGCCATCCTGGTGCCCACCTAATCACTGGCTAGTGATTCAGAACTCGGTCCCCTCTGCTTACAGGTATCCTTCTTCACTGATCCATCCTTGGATCAGCCCGGAACATCGTCACTGGTCGCCTGCCAGCAACTTCCACTTCAGGCTCCTGGTCCATCAGCGAGGATTCCTGACGACACTTGAACCCTATGCAGCCGCAGCCCCTGGGCTAGGTAAATCGAGTACCCCTGTGCTCCAGCGTAGGACAACTCTCTAAGTGTCTAGGTCCACTTTCGTTTTTGACCTACCTAGTCGGGTTCGCCCGAGAACACTAACTTTGCATTTGCTAGCATCCATAGACTTTGTCCCGCATCCCGCGTGAGAGTGCACACTCTGCACCCGATCTCCCTAGGCCTCCTTCTCCTAACCTGAAGGTTCTGTAGTGTAGTCCTAGCGATCCTAAAGCCTCTGGATCCAGTTACTTACCTGCTAGTATT
Organism: Lissotriton vulgaris; assembly: GCF_964263255.1. Classification (NCBI taxonomy): domain Eukaryota; kingdom Metazoa; phylum Chordata; class Amphibia; order Caudata; family Salamandridae; genus Lissotriton; species Lissotriton vulgaris. Next base: position 880,286,529 of record NC_141699.1, on the reverse strand, counting down.
TCGCATTCCACTTTTGTAGTATATGGTTTTTCGTGCCCTTCGGGCATTTGTGTAAATTGTGCGACTTTCAGTATTTCTTTAAGAGTTTTGTATTGTGCTTAGCGCCCTGTCCTCATAAAGAGTCCAGGGTTGTTGTGTTATAAATAAATATCCTTTTATTTTCATAACAACTTGTGTGGTGTCCTTTCTCTTGGTGTTCAAGGGGTATATGTGATGGTATAACAGCTGGCTTAACACGCCCTCTAGAGTTTAGCCTAAAGACTGCTCTTGTCCATGCTACTAGGATAGCTGGTCTATAAGGTTGACTTACAACCAATCATCAATAAGGGTCATTTGGACTGATACATAGTGATCACTAGAATAGTGAGCACTGCATATCAGGCCAACTTCTCACACCTCCGATCTACAACGGCCTGCCTTGTTAAAGTGCCAAGATTTAAAAAAGTCAGGACAGGAGGAAGATCTTTCAGGGTTTCTGCAGCAAAACTCTAGGAAAGCCTGCATCTGGAGGTCCGTCAAACAAGTGAACTTCTCCCTTTCAGGAAATTGGTCAAAACCTGGCTGTTCCCTAAAATTTAATCAACTGTTGTCTCCCAGTGCATCTGTTCCTAAGAGCTATCTCAGCGCCAGGATACCTGCAAGGTGACAGTGCGGTCTACAAATGTTTTAAATAAATAAATAAATAATGGCGGAACACCTCCCAGGCAAGGACAATCAGATGGCGGAACTGCTCAACAGGTACAGCCACCAGATGCACAAGTGGGAGATACATCCATCAGTACTCCACCCGTACTTCCAGCGGTGGGGTCATCCAGAGATAGACCTGTTCGCCACAAAGGAAAACGCCAAATGCCGAAGCTTTGCCGCCAGGTTCCCACACCCACACCCCAGTCGCAGGGCAATGCGATATGGATGAACTGGTCGGGCATCTTTGCGTACGCTTTTCCCCCAGCACCTCTAATACCGCTGGTGGTACGCAAGCTGAAGCAACACTCAATGATGCTCATCCTGGTTGCTCCGACGTGGGCACGCCAACCATGCTACACCACGTTTCTGGAACTATCCGTGGTACCGCATCAAAGGCTGCACCTCACACCCAGGCTTTTGACGCAGAGCCATGGCGACATTCAGCACCCAGATCCGCAACAGCTCAACCTGGCGATCTGGCTCCTGAGGTCTTAGAATTTGGCTACCTCAATTTGCCTCCGAACTGTATGGATATCATACGGGAGGCAAGAAAGCCCACCACCAGAGCATGCTATGCGGCGAAATGGAAGCGGTTTGTCATTTATTGTGCAGACCACATCAACCTGCCGGACGCCTCTACTCACAACATCATTTGTTATCTGTTACATCTATACAAATGCAATCTGGCCTATGCTTCCATTCGCATACATTTGTCCGCAATAGCAGCTTATTTGCAGAACAGGCAGCATCTCTCGCTTTTCAGAGTGCCAGCCATTAAAGCCTTTTTGGAAGGACTCAAACGAGTCATTCCTCCCTGGACCCCGCCGGCTCCTGAATGCAACCTGAATGTGGTCCTCACCAGACTGATGGGTCCACCTTTTGAGCCTCTACATTCCTGCGAGATTCCGTTCTTGACGTGGAAAGTGGCTTTCCTGATAGCAATCACTTCACGGCGACGCGTTAGTGAACTCCAGGCACTAACTATCCAAGAGCCCTTCATACAAATTCACTCCAACAGGGTAGTGCTTCGCACCAACCCAAAATTTCTTCCTAAGGTAGTTTCGCAGTTCCATATCAATCAGACTATTGAACTGCCCGTGTTCTTCCAAAATCCTGAGTCAGTGGCGGAGAGGATTCTTCACACACTAGACGTCAAAAGAGCCTTAATGTACTACATTGATAGCACCAAAGATTTTCGAAAAAACGAAACAACTGTTTGTTGCCTTTTCGCCACAACACAAAGGCAACCCCATTTCCAAAGCAGGTATAGCCAGGTGGATCCTTAAGTGCATTCAAATTTGCTATGAAAAAGCCAAGCGCACTTTAACGGTCCCCCACGAGGCCACTCCACCCGCAAGTTTGGGGCCTCCATGCCTTTCCTTGGAAATATTACTTTAGAAGACATATGTAGAGCAGCCACATGGTCTACCACACACACATTTACAAAACACTACTGTGTAGATGTGCACTCCAAACAGCAGGAAGCTGTAGGGCAGGCTGTTCTAAAAACACTTTTTCAAACTGCTGCAGCTGGCACAGGCGGCCGCCGCTGATGGAGGGACTGCTATGTATTCTATGCACAGATATGAATTCAGCAGCCCACATGCCTCGAACCGAATATGCTACTTACCAGTATGCATCTGTTCTTGGCATGTAGGGCTGCTGACATTCATATCGCCCGCCCTCCTCCCCGGCGCCTGTAGCGGCTGCAGCATTCACACATACTTCTAGCATGGTCTTCATTCACTTAGTTTCACTCCATCTTGGCCACAATGGCTAAAAACAATCTGAGGATGGAGTTGATGCCCATGCGCACTGTAGTCCAGGGGAGGAGCCACCTATCTCGTGATACTTCGAAGACTCTTCCAGGACAACAATGTTCGATCATCCGGACCCAACACTAGGCGGCGATCTATGCACAGATATGAATGTCAGCAGCCCTTCATGCCAAGAACAGATGCATACTGGTAAGTAGCATATTCGATACCCTGATTGAAGGCTTTGGACTCACGACTGAGGAGTACAGGATTAAGTTCAGGGAGACTTGCAAAATGTAATCTCTTCTTGGTAGAGTTTGCTGACTTCTCAGTCAAAACAGTAGGTGGCTTGTTGAAAGGAAGTACGGTGTAAACCTATGACGGGCTCTATAATTTGATAATGAAAGAGCATCTGTTGAGTAATAGTCCTACTGATGAATTGCATCAGTACTTAGCAGACTTAGGGGTTAGTCTTTCCTCAGGAATTGGGGAAGACATCTGACTACTGGGTCAAAGCAAGGCGGTGCAGAAAGACCCATGGGGTGGGTGACCAAAAGAAAGGGATTACTGCTCCCCCTTCAAAGGAAAGATGTGGGACACAAAGAGGAAAATCCCAAAGAAACTTTGAAAGGCACCCAAAGACCTGTTCAGAAGGGGGGGCTCCGAGACTCTTCCAATCAAAGGGTGGGTGCCAGGGTATGATCTGGGATCGCAAGACGGCTTGGTGCTATCTCTGTAAGTAAAATGATCTCTGACCTAGGGACTCTTCCTAACCCAAAAAGGTTTCCATTAGTCTTACACTTTCATGGGTTGTTAGTCTCCAGATGGGATCCTTGGTATGCCCTGACCAAGTCAGAGAGCACACTGAAACTTTTTTTTCACTCCAGTATTGAAACTTTCATAGATGAACATGCTTGAATAATTCCCCGCCATCGAGATGGGAGTCCCCGGTAAATATAAAAATAGAAGTACAAAACACTACCAATCAAAAACTAGGCCTGGGCTCATCCTAGTTTTGTAACATATCCACCTTTTTCTAAAAGAGACCATATAAAATCAACAACCAATCAGATTAGCCTCACCCTGTAGAATCTTCCTGAGAAGAACCTCAGGCCCTCAGAGTTTCTACCGCACGTTGTGCTTGGGAGTCTCCACTGAGCTCTGCTCAGTTTTTTCCTGTTACCTCTTTTACTAGAGTTTCCTCAAGAGTTTTTCTTCATTCTTAAACTTAATTCAACATGTCCGACAAGGAGAAGAAAGTCCTTTTTAGAGCCTTTGCCACCTGCCAAAAAAAAATGCTTTATGTAGATGACCCTCACAAGGATTGCATCTATTGCCTGTATCCAGATCGTAAGGCCAAGGATTGCAATATATGACTTGGCTCTAGAAGTTGAAATCCAGGAGGGAGTCTGTTTCCAGTGACAACAGTGATGGATCATCTGCTGTGTCTTCGAGAAGATCTTTAAAAAGGGTGAGATCAGACCCTTCTCAAAATAGACCTCTCTGGGGTCGGACAGGCAAAGTCCATTCAAATCGCCTCACCAAGGTGTAAAGGAGAGGGAAGGACTTCCTACTGGGGAATCTATTGTGAGGAAATCGCGCTCTGTTCCTCCTTCTTCCCCTACTTACAGAAAAAAGGATATTAAAAAGCCTTCTTCTGTTCCATCTGAGGAGAAAGGTGTGAAAATAATTCCACAGTCGAAGGAAAAATCGTTATCGTTATCGTCGACACATAGTGAGAAGGTAATGTCTCCATCATTGACTCCGTCGACTGGAGTCTCTGTTTCTTCATCGTCGACGTATTGGAGGCTGTTGCAGCAGCATCAGTCATGGGAAAAATGTCGTTCACGGTGTCATCGACGACTTCAACGACGACGAGGATGTTGACAAAGGCAATTCCGACGGTGATACTTGTGGCACGCCGCAAATGACTTCAGTGGCCTCTGATTTGAATGGTGGAAGGCGGACTCTCTGAGTTCTTCCTGTAAGGAACGAGGTGATCCATTCCAGTGCTTTTCCTTGGATTCCGATGTTTCTGAGGCGTTGTAGCAGGGTGCTATGACAGACTGTGTCGAAGGCTGCGGAGAGGTCGAGGAGGATGAGGGCGACTGTGTCTCCATTGTCCAGTAGAGTTCGAATGTCGTCTGTTGCTGCGATGAGTGCGGTCTCAGTGCTGTGTTTGGCTCGGAAGCCGGACTGTGAAGAGTCGAGGGATTTGTTGGTTTCGAGGAAGGTGGCGAGCTGGTTGTTGATAGCTTTCTCGATGACTTTGGCCGGGAATGGAAGGAGCGAGATGGGGCGGTAGTTTTTGAGTTCGGTGGGGTCAGCTGTGGGTTTTTTCAGAAGGGCGCTGAGTTCTGCGTGTTTCCAGCTTTCCGGGAAGGTGGCGGAGTTGAGGGAGCAGTTGATGACGTCTCTGAGGTGCGGTGCTATGATGGAATCTGCTTTGTTGAAGATGTGGTGAGGGCAAGGGTCTGTGGGGGATCCTGAGTGGATGGAGTTAATCAGGCGGATGGTGTCCTCAGTGGAGATTGGGTTCCAGTCGTTGAGGATGTTCAAGGGGGGTGAAGGTACGGCAGACGGTTGGGTGGGTTGGTCTCCGGGTTGGTTGTCGAAGCTGTTGTGGATGTCTGCGATTTTGTCGTGGAAGAACGAAGCTAGGGAGTCGCAAAGGGCTTGAGAGGGGGTGATGTCGTTGGAGTTGGCTGATGGGTTGGTAAATTCTTTGACGATGTTGAATAATTCCTTGCTGTTGTGGGCGTTGTTATCTAGTCGGTCTTTGAATGCGGCTTTCTTGGCAGACAGGATTAGTTGGTGGTGAATGCGGGAAGCGTTTTTGAAGGCGTCCTTGGTGCTGGTGTTCGGGTCTATTTTCCATGCCTTCTCGAGGGAGCGGCAGAGTTTCTTAGATTTCTTAAGATCATCGTTGGAATAGGGGGCGTTTTTTCTGCCTAGTTTGATGTGGCGTTTTTTCAACGGTGCTAGGATGTCGGCGCTGTTGGTTAGCCAATGAGTGAGGTTAATGGCTGCTTGGTTGGCGTTCGATGAGTGGGCAGGGGGGTTTTGAAGAAGCGATGAGGAGATCTGGTCGGTGGTGATTTTGTTCCAGTTTCTTCGCAGAGTAGGTTGAGGATGGTTGTGGGTTGTGGTCTTATTGTAGATGAAGTGAACGCAGCTGTGGTCCGTCCAATGGAGAACTGTGGTGTGACTGAAAGAGACATGTTTGCTGAAGGTGAAGATAGGGTCGAGTGTGTGACCTGCATTGTGGGTGGGGGTATTGACGAGTTGTTTGAGTCCGAGGTTGGCGAGATTGTCCAGAAAGGAGGTGGCGTTGCTGTCATTGCTCTTTTCCAGGTGAAAATTGAGGTCTCCCAATAGAATGTAGTCCTCGGAGGGGAGGGCATGTGGGGTGATAAAGTCAGTGATGTCATCACTGAATTGTGCACTGGGTCCTGGAGGCCGGTAGAGGAGGGTGCCTCTGAGTGTGGTCTTGGGGTCGGTGTGGATCTGGAAGTGAAGGTGTTCAGCGCTGGCAAGGTTGACATCTGAGCTGGTTGAGATGCGGATGGAATTCTTATGAACAATGGCGATGCCTCCTCCTGTTTGCTTGAAGCGGTCCTTTCGGATGATCTTGTAGCCTTCCGGGATGGCAATGGTGATGTCTGGGGCTGAGGAGGCGTTCATCCATGTTTCTGTTAGGAAGGCGACGTCCGGAGAGATGGGGGTCCGCCATCACCTCCTCCACTGGCGCAACGTCACATCGGACAGGTGGGTGATCCAAATCGTCCGAAGGGGCTACTCCCTCCCCTTCGAGGCGACACCTCCAGCCATGCCACCACAGTACCACTGCGTGTCGGGGGATCACTTGCAACTTCTGCAAGAGGAAGTATTGGCCCTCTTGGCCAAGGGGGCCATAGATCGCGTTCCGGGGTCAGAAGTAGGTCGTGGTTGCTATTCCCACTACTTTCTGGTTCCCAAGAAGGGCAAAGGGGGCCTACGCCCTATCTTGGACCTGCGGAACCTCAACGGCTTCCTCCCGAAGGAGAAGTTCAAGATGCTTACTTTGGCTCAGGTCATAGCTGCCCTGCACCCCGGAGACTGCAGGACGCTTATTTCCACATCCCCGTCCTGCCGGCCCACCGGCGTTACCTGCGGTTCACGCTAGTCCACGAGCACTTTCAGTTCACCGTGCTCCCCTTTGGCCTTACCAGTGCCCCACGGGTGTTCACGAAAGTGTTGGCGGTGGTCGCAGCTCATCTGCGCAGATTAGGGGTGTCAGTCTTCCCCCTATCTCGAAGACTGGTTGTTGAAGGCGGGCTCGCCCCAGACAGTCGTCAGCCACCTCCAGACTACGGCCGACCTCCTGCACTTGCTGGGGTTTTCCATCAATGTGCCGAAGTCGCACCTGTGTCCCTCTCAAAAGCTCCTCTTCATCGAAGTGGTTCTGGATTTGGCACAGTTTCGAGTGTATCCTCCCGAACAGCAGGTTCGGGATATTCAGGATCTGATTCCGATCTTCCGGCCTTTATCCCGGGTTTCGGTCAGGTTGACGCTGCAGCTCCTGAGGCTGATGGACTCCTGCATCCTTCTGGTGCATCACGCCAGGTGGCGGATGCGGGCTCTGCAGTGGGACCTGAAGTTTCAGTGGGCACAGCATCAGGGCAACCTGCCCAACCATGTCCTGATCTCGGAGTGCACTGCGAGACCGTTGCAGTGGTGTCTCACGGACCGCGATTGGGTCAGCGGCAGATCCCGCTCCCTTCCCCAACCGGAGCACATAGTTGTGACGGATGCGTCCCTCCAGGGCGGGGGGGCCACATGGGAGAGGCGGAGATCAGAGGGTTCGAGGCATGTGGGCTGCTGAATTCATATCTGTGCATAGATCGCCGCCTAGTGTTGGGTCCGGATGATTGCACATTGTTGTCCTGGAAGAGTCTTCGAAGTATCACGAGATAGGTGGCTCCTCCCCTGGACTACAGTGCGCATGGGCATCGCCTCCATCCCCAGATTGTTTTTTTCCGCCATTGGGTTCGGATGTGTTTCGGTTCCCTCTGTCGGAACCGATAGTTGTTCAACTTCTACTAGAGACCAAAAGGTCTTTAGGCTGGGCGTCGGTATAGTTGCGTTCGGGTTTCTTATCTGACTCTCAGCTCCGAACTCTTGCTACCCTTCCGCGTGCTTTCGGCGCGGACGGGCCTACACTACATTTCTGCTATGGAGCGGACACCGTTTAAGAAGTGCCCGGTGTGTAACTCCAAATATTCACACGGACCATAACGAAGACAGCTGCATGGCGTGTTCGAAATTCCGGTGCAAGAAGACTCTGAAGATTCGTCGAGCCAACAGGCTCCAGGCTAAGTTCTCGGCTACCGCGGCGCCCCCAGCAGACGACATTTTCCAAGAATCTGTTGGAGACGAGGACGACGTACAAGGTTCGGAATCTGGTCCCGCATCCGAAGGGGAGGCCTACGACGCGGGCGATGAGGACTTTGACGAAGTCGCCGACGAGGTAGGGGACGACGAGCGGGCTATTGCCACTGTTGGGGATAGCTCGGAGGAGGAGCATCCCCAACCAGACTCAGGGGTTAATCCCCTTCATACGGCCCAGGTCGAGGGATCGCCTTCGGGCCTTACCCAAGATCTACTTATAAGTCCTACGTCCCCGCCTCTGGGCCCGGTCACGGACATTTCTGAGGCGCCCCTCTCGTTAAAGAAAACGAAAGTGAAGCCGTCTGGTCACGCACCCTCGGATGCGAAACCGAAAGTGAAAGTTGCGCTGGGGCAGAAGGTTCTGGAGGCGTCAACTTCCAAGAAATTCAAGATGGCCGACCTGAAGAGCCACGCCAAGATGGCCGACCCGAAGCACTCTGGGTCGGCGCCGAAGGCGAAGTCGACCGACGCGTCTGCGCCGAAAGGGGTCGTGGACCCGAAGACGGCTCCGAAGAAGCGTCAGGGCGACGACGCGCACAGGGCCCTCTGGGACAGGGCGCGTGAAGTCTCGGCTCCGAAGAAGGTGCCTGCCATCGATTCGGCTCTCGACGCGGGACAATCGCTCGAGCCGGTCAAGCCCTCTCCGGCCTTGACGAAGAAGGTAGCGGAATCCCTGCAGCGGATACGGAAGGGCAATGTGGTTCCCGATCAGGACACTGTGGCGCCTAAGCTCACGCCAAAGCCTGCGAAGGCGCAGACGCCTATTCATTTCACCCTGCCGCCCAAGTCGACGCCGAAGGCTTTCGCGCCGAAACAGGGCGGGCCCTCGAAGGAGGTATTGACGCCGAAAGCTGCCTTGGTGGTGTCAAAGCTTCGGCTCCAGATGCTTGCTGAAGAGGAACGTCGGGAGGTCATCATCGACGCCAACACCGGGAAACTGTCTCTCCTCAAGAGGAAGATCACCACGGAGCCGGTGTTGGAACATTTTCGGATCCCTCTCAAAAATAAGAGGGACTCTGCAGACTCTTCGGCTCTGGTAGAACCTATGTCTCCACAAGCCCTAGGACACTCGCCAACGCATTCCGCAGCGGGCGATGCGGACGACGAAGACGCCGAGTACAACTATCCGGCGTACTCGGATCCGGAGGAGGAGCACGAACCTTGGTCGGCCGGAGGCGACCCGGAGGACCCGCAGTCAGCCCAGGACACGCAACTTTTTGCGGCCAAAACGTCCCCGACAGAGGACTCAGCGGCCTTCAACACTCTGATCGAGAGGGCTGCGACTAACCACGACGTCGAGCTCCACTCAGACCCTGTGGATGTGGACTTTTTATTCGACACTTTCTCAGTGGCTGAGAAGTCAGTCAAAATACTACCAATGCTTAAGGGGGTGCTCAAACACGCAACGGAGGTCTTCAAAGAGCCCACCCGGGCGCGTGTCGTCAACCCTCGCATTGACAGAAAATATAAGGCAGCGCCCTCGGATCCAACCTACATCAAGGGACACTTGCCACTGGACTCGGTTGTTTCCAACGCTCGGAAGAGGGCGAACTCGCAGACTACTGGTGACGCTCCTACCCCAGATAAAGAGTCCAAGATCTTTGAGGCCTCAGGCAAACGTATTGCTGCACAGGCAGCTAATATTTGGAGAATCTCTAACACACAGGCCCTACTTGCACGCTATGATAGGGCTCATTATGACACCTTAGAATCACTACTGCAACACTTGCCTGACCAGTACAAGGAGGCAGGAGAAATGCTGATTCAGGAAGGAAAGCTCATCACAAATGCATCTATAAAATGTGCACTAGATGTGGCAGATACAGCCTCCAGGGCGATCAACACCAGTGTGTTGCTTAGACGGCATGCTTGGCTTAGAATTTCAGGGTTCAAACCCGACATTCAGACCACAATACTGAATCAAACTGTTAATCCTGACCACCTGTTTGGCCCTGAGGTGGATGCGACACTGGAAAAGATGAAAAAAGATACGGAAACTGCCAAGTCTATGGGGGCCCTCCAAAGTCAGCAGTTTCGGAGTGGTTCCTTTCGCCGCTCCAATTCCAGAGGCACCTCAAGAGGTCAGGCATCGCAGTCCACACAGTATTACAAGAGTAACACCCAAACCTCGTACAGCAACAAGGGTAGAGGTGGCTACAGAGGCAATAACATCAAGGGCAGGGGGCGTGGAAACAACAGCTCCAGGTCCACCACCGCCAACAAGCAGTGACGTCTTGTCACTGCCCCCCGACCATACAACACCGGTCGGGGGGAGACTCCAGCAGTTCCTGCCAGCGTGGAGATCCATCACCACGGACAGGTGGGTCAAGTCTCTTGTCCAGTACGGGTACTGTCTGGAACTTACTTCCATTCCACCAAACATACCCCCAAGGAGCCGTCCTATGTCCGGCGAGCACTTGACCTTATTGCAGCAGGAAGTTCTAGTCATGCTGCAAAAAGGGGCAATAGAGCTCGTTCCATTGCAAGAACGGGGAACCGGGGTTTACTCCCTGTATTTTCTGATCCCCAAAAAGGACGGATCCCTCAGGCCCATCCTGGACCTCAGGCCCCTAAACTGGTACATTCTCTCGGAGCACTTCCATATGCTCACGTTACAGCAGGTGCTCCCCCTGCTTCAGCAGGGGGACTTCCTGGCTACACTGGATCTGAAAGATGCATATTTTCATATCCCCCTGCATCCTTCCCACAGGAAGTATCTCAGATTCACGATTCAAGACCAGCATTACCAGTTCAGGGTTCTGCCGTTCGGGGTCACCACGGCGCCAAGGGTTTTTACAAAGTGCCTAGCGACTGTGGCGGCGCATCTCCGTCGCCAGAACGTCCACGTCTACCCCTACCTGGACGACTGGCTCATTCAAGCGAAGACAGAACAGCAGTGCGTCGACCACGTGTCACGCACCATTCATCTCCTGCACGAGCTGGGATTCTCTCTGAACTACCCAAAGTCCCATCTCCAGCCCGCCCACGTGCGACAGTATCTGGGCGCGACAATAAACACTCTGGCAGCCACTGCGCAGCCAAATTCAGTGAAAATCGCCAGTATACAGACGCTGATCCAACGATTCAGGCCTCAGCACTCGCTTCCAGCGAAGGTGTTCATGCAGTTGATAGGCATGATGGCCTCCTGCATCTCCATTGTCCCGCACGCAAGACTACATATGCGTCCGCTTCAGGAGTGCCTTGCACGTCAGTGGACTCAGGCTCATGGGCAACTGACAGACCTAGTGTTGGTGAGCGGTCGGGCATACAACTCTCTGCATTGGTGGAATCCACAAAACCTTTGCAAGGGCCGACCATTCCAAGAGCCTGTGCCACAGATTATCCTGACAATGGACGCCTCTCTCCAGGGATGGGGAGCGCATGTACTCCAGTACACAGTGCAGGGACTCTGGACACTACAGCAAAGGAAGATGCACATCAATGTGTTGGAACTGATGGCAATCTTCATGGCCTTGAAGGCGTTCAAAGTACATCTGTGCAACAAAGTCGTGTTGATCCGGACGGACAACATGACGTCCATGTACTACATTCAGAAGCAGGGAGGCACACACTCTCCGCAGCTGTCTCATCTGGCTCAGAGCATGTGGAAGTGGGCCATTCAGAGGAACATCTTCCTCATGGCAGAGCATCTCCCGGGCAAGGACAATCAGATGGCGGATCTGCTCAGCAGGCACAGCCATCAAATGCACGAGTGGGAGATACATCCATCAGTACTCCAACCGTACTTCCAAAAGTGGGGTCATCCAGAGATAGACCTGTTCGCCACGAAAGAGAACGCAAAATGCCAAAGCTTCGCCGCCAGGTTCCCACACCCGCAATCACTGGGCAATGCGATGTGGATGAACTGGTCAGGCAGATTTGCGTACGCTTTTCCCCCGGCACCTCTGATACCGCTGGTGGCACGCAAGCTCAGGCAACACTCGATGACGCTCATCCTGGTTGCTCCAACTTGGGCTCGCCAACCATGGTACACCACGTTTCTGGAACTCTCCGTGGTACCGCATCAAAGGCTTCATCTCACTCCCAGCCTTCTGACGCAGAGCCATGGCGACATTCAGCACCCAGATCCGCAACAGCTCAACCTGGCGATCTGGCTCCTGAAGTCCTAGAGTTTGGCTACCTCAATCTTCCTCCCGATTGCATGGACATCATTAGGGAGGCAAGGAAGCCCACTACTAGAGCTTGTTATGCGGCTAAATGGAAGAGGTTTGTCATCTACTGTGTTAACCACGATATTGACCCGCTAGATGCTTCCATTCAAAACATCATTTGTTACTTGTTCCACCTATATCAGTGCAATCTGGCGTACTCTTCCATCCGCATTCACTTGTCTGCTATGGCAGCATACCTCCAAAATAGGCAACACCTGTCACTCTTTAAGGTCCCTGCTATCAAGGCTTTTCTGGAAGGACTCAAAAGAGTCATTCCACCAAGGACCCCACCTGCTCCTGAATGGAACCTCAATGTGGTTCTTACGAGACTGATGGGTCCTCCTTTTGAGCCACTGCACTCTTGTGAGCTTCAGTTTCTGACTTGGAAGGTTGCGTTCTTAGTAGCAATTACATCGCTACGGAGGGTTAGCGAGCTGCAGGCGCTCACCATCCAAGAACCTTTCTTCCAAGTGCATGCTAACAGGGTTGTGCTCCGTACTAACCCTAAATTTTTACCCAAGGTTGTATCTCAATTCCATATGAACCAGTCAATTGAGTTGCCGGTGTTTTTTCAAAACCCAGAGACGCTGGCGGAGCGGATGCTTCACACCCTTGATGTTAAGAGAGCCTTGATGTACTATGTGGACAGGGCAAAAGATTTTCGCAAAACCAAGCAACTTTTTGTTGCTTTTGCCACACAACACAAGGGAAACGCTATCTCCAAAGCTGGGATCGCTAGGTGGATCGTGAAATGCATTCAAATCTGTTACGCTAAAGCTAAACGCACTCTCACTATCCCACCAAGGGCCCATTCCACCAGGAAGTTGGGGGCCTCTATGGCTTTCCTAGGTAACATTCCCTTAGAAGATATCTGTAGAGCAGCCACATGGTCTACCACACATACTTTCACTAAACACTACTGTGTAGACGTGCATTCCAAACAGCAGGCAGCTGTTGGTCAGGCTGTTCTCAAAACACTTTTTCAGACTGCTGCAACTGGCACGGGCGGCCGCCGCTAATGGAGGGACTGCTATGTATTCTATGCACAGATATGAATTCAGCAGCCCACATGCCTCGAACTGCAAATGCTACTTACCAGTATGCATCTGTTCTTGGCATGTAGGGCTGCTGACATTCATATCGCCCACCCTCCTCCCCGGCGCCTGTAGCAGCTGCAGTATTCATTTACATATATTTATATGCTCTTAGCATGGGCATCACTCACATACTTCACTCCATCTCTGCCAATGGCTAAAAACAATCTGAGGATGGAGGCGATGCCCATGCGCACTGTAGTCCAGGGGAGGAGCCACCTATCTCGTGATACTTCGAAGACTCTTCCAGGACAACAATGTGCAATCATCCGGACCCAACACTAGGCGGCGATCTATGCACAGATATGAATGTCAGCAGCCCTACATGCCAAGAACAGATGCATACTGGTAAGTAGCATTTGCAATCCGGTCTCTGGCGGAGTCCCGGATCCATATCAACCTTCTGGAGCTGCGGGCGATCCGTCTTGCACTGAAAGCATTCCTCCCCTCTGTCCGGGGAAGTGTAGTGCAGGTGTTCACGGACAACACCACCGCCATGTGGTACTGCAACAGACAGGGTGGGGTGGGGTTGAGGACCCTTTGTCAGGAGGCTCTGCGCCTCTGGCAATGGCTGGAACATCAGGGCGTGACCCTAGTGGTTCAACAGCTGGCAGGTTCCCTGAACGCCAGGGCGGACGAACTCAGCCGTCGGTGCATGATGGATCACGAATGGCGTCTGAACTTGGACGTGGCGCAAGGCCTCTTTCGGCAGTGGGGAGAGCCTTGGTTATATCTATTCGCCACAGAAGAGAACGCGCAATGTCATCAGTTCTGCGCGTTGGAATTTCCAAGGCGGCACTCGCTCGGAGACACTTTTCGTCGCGAGTGAAGCTGCCGTCTGTTGTACGCCTTTCCGCCTATACCACTTCTGCCCAGAGTGCTGAAGAAGATCAGGCGCGACCGGGCCCAAGTCATCCTTGTGGCTCCGGACTGGGCACGAAGATACTGGTATCCCGAGCTACTCAGCATGTCAGTCGATCCCCCGATTCGTCTACCTCTTCAGGAGGACCTTCTGTCGCAGCAGCAGGGGACTGTAGTCCACCCGAACCTGTCCAGTCTCCACCTCCATGCGTGGAGATGTAGCGGCGACAGTTGAGGCCCTTTGACTTGCCTCCTGAAGTCTGTGATGTGATTCTGGCAGCCAGACGTCCCTCCACAAAATCGGTATATGCCTGCAAGTGGAATAAATTTGTGGCATGGTGCACAGCAAAGGCTGTGGATCCTCTTTCTGCCCCCCTTTCAGAGGTTCTCCTATTGCTTCTTTCTCTTGCCCAGCAGGGCTCTGCTCTGGGCACTATCAAGGGCTACCCCTCTGCCATTTCGACCTTCTTAAGGCTCCCTGATCAGCCTTCTCTTTTCAAGTCCCCTGTTGTAAATAGATTCTTAAAGGGCATCACTCACATGTTTCCTCCTGTTCCTTTCGTGATGCCTAAGTGGGTCTTGAATCTTACTTATTTGATGTGCGCTCCTTTCGAGCCACTTCACAATTGCCCTCTTCGTCTATCCATTCTTAAGACTGCATTCCTGGTTGGCATCACCTCTGCCAGGAGAGTGAGTGAGCTCCAGGCTCTTTCTACTAAACCTCCTTTCCTTTCTGTCCATCCGGACAAGATTGTCTTGCGGACGAGTCCCCTTTCCTGCCCAAGGTAGTCACAGCCTTCCACATCGGGCAGTCCATCACCTTGCCCACCTTCTTTCCGCATCCCTCGAAGGAGGAAGAGAGGCTTCACCGTCTGGACCCAAAACGTGCGCTCTCATTCCGTTTGGACCGCACCCGCCAGTTCCGGGTGGATGACCAGCTCTTTGTTGGTTATGTGGGCACTAAGAAGGGATGGGCGGTGCACAAAAGGACCATCTCTCGGTGGGTCGTCTTGTGCATCATGGTTTGCTACTCCTTGGCGAAGAAGGAGCCTCCTGTTGGGCTGAGGGCCCATACCACTCGGGCCATGGCGGCTACTACTGCCCTGGGTCGGGGAGTCCCCTTAGAGGACATCTGTCAGGCGGCTACGTGGGCCTCGCTCCACACGTTTGCTAGACACTACTGCCTGGACAGTCAAGTCCGGAGAGATGGCTTCTTTGGCCGTTTCGTCCTCCAGGACTTTCTGGTGTGATCATTGGTTTGCCGACCCACCACCGTGGTTGGTATTGCTGAGGTATCTATTCTAAGGTAAGGAATCGAACACTAACTCTCAGATGCACAAGTTACTTAGCTTAAGTGATGATATATCTGTAGGAAACAGTAGTTAGTGTTAGATTCTTTACCGCCCCACCCATCCTCCCCGTTCTGCGAACCGATATCTAGGGTTAAGGTTCATCCCTTTAAGGGCACTAGTTTCATGGAACCAGTGTCGGTTTTTATCATGGCTTTGCGTTTCTGACGCGGAAAAGCTGTGTATAAGAACTGACGTCCGTGCGCGAGGGCGGCGTCTAAGTACTCAGACGTCACCCCGGCACCGTGGACGGACGCGGAGCCGCAGACGACGCCTACCGACGCGAAGGGGTACTGCTACGCAAAACTTTCCGGATCCAGTCTGACACCTGGGGATATTCTAAGGTAAGGAATCGAACACTAACTACTGTTTCTTACAGATATATCGTTACCGAAGGTAAGTAACTTGTGCAACACTCCCCTCTGATAAGCCAAAGCTGATCGTCCATACTACCACAAATAAAGCACATGGAAATATTAAAGTGGCGCCATGCGACTCCCCATTGACGCTGTTCTGCTCAGTAAGTGATGTGTAGAGACCATAAAGGAGCCACTCCCCCGTGCTGATTTAATTTCTTTTCTTTGCAAATTTCTTCAGGTTGCGAGGGATGTTGTCCCCTAAGATGACAGGTTTTAAACTCTGTAAGGACTGTCATAAGCATGTATCTGCGACAGATCCCTACCAGGTTTGTCTGGGGTCAGGCCACGACTCCAAGACCTGTGAAGACTGCGTGTCTATAAGCCTGAAGACCATATTGAAACTTTGTCACCAAGCACAGGAAGAAGCAGCATCAGGACCGCTCCAAGTCAAAGGTTCGCTCCTGAAGTAGACAGACTCTCTTGAAGTCAGTCTTCTTCACTCTGCAAGTCCTCCGGTAAGCATAAAAACTAAAATCAAAGAGGTGGTCAACTCCTTTATGCCATTACCACTCCCCTGAGAAAGCACTTGGACTGCACCAACAGACCTGCTCCCAAAGCCGGCGACTTAGGAGATGATTCTGCAGTTGGTTCCGATGCAACCAAAGTTTCCGGGCCTTTCAGCCACGCTGTGCCAGATCGAATATTTCTGTGCCCTTGTTCTCTGGCTCTGAGTCTTTGCTGACTCCTGCTGGTACGCCTTTGGGCCCAATAGAGCAGAGAAGCCTTCCACCTAAGTTACCTATGACTGGGTACTACTGACTGGTTTGTCCTTGGTGCTTGCTGGACCCTGAGCCTCTTCTTCTCCATTTTCTGGTATTTTAATGCTGACAACGTCCGAAGAGATGGGGCATATGTTCCTCTCTGACACAGACTGTGGTTTTTGCACTTCCTTAACCAAAAAGAAGGGATCATTCTTTGCTCTCTCATTTTGGAACGGACTCTAATAACCATTATGACCAGGGTAATGAGTTTGCTCCGCTCTATGCCAATGACAGTTGGGTATTAGAACTTACAAGAGGCTAGTGGGCTAGATGCATCTTCAGAGACAGCCCTGGTCTCTCCTCCAGGCCCAGTCATCTGTCTGCCTCCTACACCATGGTTATGTAAAGGTGGCTGAAATCCTTGATTGCCACCTCTCCACCATGGAGGTGAAAACAAACATCTTGTTTGAAGTTCTGCAGCCTGGCCAGACTGTTGTTGAGCCTCTTTTCAATGGGGCTGATGGATACCATTCTTTGGACTTGGGCCACCATGCCTTGTTCTGGCCCCCCGGTTAACTGACCGACTGCTAGCTGTCATTGACCTACTCCTGGCGCCCAAGCCTTTTTTGTCATAGCACACCTCGCCAGAGAGCCTTGTGGTGCATGCTTCCACTAGCTGGACCATCCCCAACAATTTTCGTACCACTTCCCTGACTGCGGGTCAAAGAGTGGTCACTTTCAGGAAGCGCTTATTCTATTATGCAAGTTTGGCCCTGCGCTATATAAATCAGTTTGTTGGACCATTATACTCATGCCCTTTGGGACTCAGGAGTAAAAAGAACAAATTGTGGACGGAATGCCTAACATTGCAATCATTCACTCCCAGTCACAAAGATCCGTGTTTAATCCCTTGATCTTTTGCTCGTGGCATAGGTCCACCTTAGTGCTCCAGTAGATCGTCGCCGTGTTATTTTGCTGGCAATTCAAGGTGGTTGTGATTTTGCCAAGTTCACAATTTGTAGTGGCTTGGATACCACCAACTGCGTTTGGCTGGCTATAGTCACCACTGTTGCCATTCAGCACCATGCGTGGCTGCAGTCCACTGGATTCTCGCGATGTCCCGTCCTCCCTGATCGACCTGTCTGATGGCACTCTATTGTTTGGGCACAAGGCTCCTTCTGCCGTTAATCATTTGAAAGGAGTAGGGCTACCAACCTGCTGTCTGGAACTTTCTACTTGGCCTCTCCAGGAACGATTCCAGTGTTCCCTTTGTGACTGTGGATGAAATGTGCCTTACCGCCAGGCCAGCATGTCCCACCCCAGAAGGGAATCCAGCAGGTTTGCAACAGATGCTGAGTTGACCACTGTCCTCACTGCCAAGGTTAGCCTGATGCTCCGTCTACTTCCCCCTTCCCCCCAGCCCCCTGTGCAGTCCCTCCCAGCAGCCTCACCTGCCAAACGTCTTTAAGGTACCCTTTCAGTCACAGCCACCCTGTGGGAGACTGAATCCGGACTCTATCCAGGTTGGCAAATGATCACAAGGGATAGGTGAGTCCTCCAAATTGTTCCTTCCTTTTGGACCCGCCAAACCTTCCACCCAAACATTGACTGAGGACCAGCTCTCTGTTTTACTGCAGGAAGTAAAAGCCCTCTTGGCCAAAGGGGCTGTAGAGAGGATGCCATCACCAGAAGTAGGTTGTGATTATTTCTACTACTTTCTGGTGTTCAATAAAGACATAGCATTTTGGCCTATTCTAGATCTACACCTTCTCAATGCTTTTCCCCAGGAGAAATTCAAGATTCTCATCCTGGTCCAGATCCTGTTTGCCATCGACGCTGAGGGCTGGATGTTGGTGTTGGACTTGCAAGACATCTGTTTCCCATCATGTTAGCCCATTGGCGCTGTTGGAAATTCTCCATTTTGTCACCCTCACTTTTTTCTACTGATGTTTTTCAAATGATATGCACTGGGTCCCTGCTAACTAGGCCTCAGTGCCAATGCTCTTTCCCAAAAACAGCTACAATAGAGTAATTGTAGCACAATTGACACACACTTTGGCACCCCTGTAAGTCCCTAGTAAGTGGAACTCCTGATACCTAGAGAATGGGTACCAAAGATGGTCCCTAAGGGCTGCAAAATGTATTATGCCACCCTAAGGGACCCCCAGCACAAATGGCATTCAGCCTTCCATCGCAGGCTGGTGTCATGGTGCAAACCATGAGTGAAAACCCGACATGGCACACTCACTGTGTTCCATGCCAAAGCCACTGCATGTAATATATGTAAGTCACCCCTACAGCAGGCCTTGTAGCATAAGGCCAGGTGTATTGTATTACATATCTGAAAGAAACACGTTAGTGTTAGATTCCTTACCTTAGAACAGAGGTCTTCAAACTTTTGGATGCCGAGACCCCCCTGTCAACATTTTCAAGCGTAAGGACCCCCTCCTGACAAAAATGTCTAAACGTCTAGGTTATGAGGATGGTGAGGACCAAATTATGCGACAGGCTTGACTAAATTGTGTGAGTAGAAAATGTAAATAATGTTCTGTGATGCTGCATATTTTGGGGTAGCATTGTTTTATTTAGAATTTTTTTAAACACAGTAATACTGAGGAAAGATTTCACCCCACCAGTACCAGTTTATAACCAAAATACAGCAATTAACATCAGAAAGATGTCTAGTCAACCTCTGTGAAGGGCCTCCCACTCTGCAGGAATACGCGCTGCCACATTAGAAGCTCACCTGGCCATGGCCGGGAGCAGCAAGGGTGCATTCAAACCGTGGCGGTCTTGTGCAGAGTTAAGCAGTTTACCCATGCCCATTTCCTCTCACCCCCTTCCTTCCATCCCTCTCTTCTCTCCTCTCCCAGCCCCGGATCCCTCTCTCACATTGCAGGCAGATGGTTATTAGCCCCAGGACACCTTTTGGTAACAGTAGCGCACTACAATGTAAATAATAAGCAGAAGCAGGGTATCCACTAGACCCGAAATTCGGGGGGGGGGGGGGGGGGCTTAACACTCCCAGCCAGGGCTTGTCCAAGCACTGTTAGCATACGGTGCAACAGTCTTTCCACCTTCTCCATGAATTCCCTCACTACCACTCACCAACAATACACCTCATCTCTCTATAGCACCTGTCTGACAAACATTTCATTTTTTTATAGCGCTACTCATAGTTTACTCGCACTCAGTTCTGTGATGTGCATGGTACATCTTCTTTGTACCAGGCACTTTAACCTTCTGCACTGTGTGGGTGACAAGAGTGCCCATGTGACTGCACGGTGAGCAATGCAACAGTGTGAGAGTAGGGTAAAAGGAGTGACTGCAGGGTGAGTGAGGTGACCATATGAATTTGGGTTCAGCGGTAAGTGCAGAGTGGGACAAATTAGTGCATGGTTAGTGATGGCCTTGTTTGAGTTAGCTACAGATTGAGCAGTAAGGGGGGGACAGGTGAGTGAAGTGTCACATGAGTGCAGGGTAAGAAGTGTGCTCGTGTGACTGCATGGTGAGGTACAGAGTGAACAATGCAAGCAAATTTTTAGTGCAGTGATCACTGTGAGAGCAGGGTGAGCGGGTGATTGGTGTGAGTGCATGGTGATTGGTGTGAGTGCAGGGTGAGCGAGTGAATGATGTGAGTGCATGGCGATCAGTGTGAGTGCATTGTGATCAGTGTGAGTGTATTGTGATCGCTGGGAGTGCAGGGTGAACGTGAAAGTGAAGGCGAGAATGGAAGTGAGTAGTCTAAAAGCAGGGTGCATTCCCAGAAACTTGAAGCGTAGGGTTTCAGATATAAGTTAAACTATTGCTATAATGGCATTAATCAGGGTTCGAGGGTGGAGGAAATAAAGAATGTGCTGATCCTGCAACAAACTTCCAGTCTAATGATTAGGGTTACCAGCTCATTATTTTGATGGCCCAGAAGTAAACAGTCACCTACAGCTGTATTTTTTTAACTTATCTGTGAATACTTAGAACAGCAAATATAAATAGAAAGCACTTTTAATTGTGTTCTAGGGATGCCTCAATGATCCATGACTAATAATTAAAGAGAATAAAGGCAGAAAAGTCACATAACTAATTAATACATACTTTTTTATTTATAATCCAATTTAGTGTCAAGAGCAGGTCTCTGCAGGATCTTTAAACAACACATAGCAGGGATGTTTCTTTTGGCAACCCAACTTTATATTTATTTTCATTAAATGCATTCTCACACTACAGCAGTAAGTGTAAAAATACAAATGTAAGGAATAGGCAGAGTGGGGGGCCAGGGGGATCACATTTAATGAGTGTCTGCCGTCTTAAAAGCGATCATGATATAACTTAATTCCCAATGCAGGTGAGGCACTTTTCAGCTCTCAGATAACAGCGGTCGCCGCACAGCTGGAGTTAATGTGTGCCACTCATTTATTAACACTTCGCCCCCACGCATGCAGGCTGTGGATGGCTCCAATGCAGGATTCAATCAACAAGCATTAGTGGTACATAAACAGACTGTGATATCACTTCCTGAGTTTCCACTCATAGATCATGTGCACTTTTGTTTCACCCCAAACTCGATCTTCATTTAGAATGCAGAAATACATGCAGTCATTTCTTCTTTAAAAAACTATCCCCCGAAATCGCATTTCTTTGTCTGCTCCTAGCCATCCCCTCACCACCACTTCCTGCTGGTCAATTTAACTCCATCTCCCCTAAAGCATAGTTTAATGTGAGCGTGTTAAGCTTCGGCGCCTCGCTATGCCTTCTCACCCATCACTGCTTGTAAGGTGGCTGTTCTGTGTTTAAAAAAAAGAAAGGCGCTGCTCTTCAAACACTTTAGCAGGTCTTTAAAGACCATTAGCATATTTACATGCCTTTGTTAACTGATTACCAAAGCTTAGTTTTTTTATGGTTCCAGTACCCCCTGGGCCCTGGAACCATAAAAAAACTAACCTTTGGTAATCAGTTAACAAAGGCATGTAAATATGCTAATGGTCTTTAAAGACCTGTGAAAACTCGGGCGGAGATAAGACTCCAGACACTGCCCAGCCGAGGCCCCAGGAGCACGAGCTGCACTGCAGCAGCCCGGGCTGAGACACAGGATGGGAGAGGAGGGGGGCTGAAGCCCTGGAGGCCAGGGCAGAAGTGTCACTGTGAAGGCGCGACCCCCTTTGCATCGCTCCACGGCCCCCCTGGGGGTCGCGCCCCACAGTTTGAAGACCCCTGCCTTAGAATATCCCCAGGCGTCAGTCTGGATCTGGAAACTTTTGCGTAGCAGTACCCTTGCGCGTCGGTAGGCGTCGTCTGCAGGCGGCTCCGCGTCCGTCGTTGGGGTCGTGCGCCGTGATGACGTCGCTGGAGTATATAGACGCCGCCTCCGCGCGCTGACGTCAGTTCTTCTTTTTTCCGCGCCAGTGGACGCAGATCTGAAGAGCGGTACCCGGTCTTTTGACCAAGTTATTACTAGTATTTTCTATCTTTGTGCCTGGTAAGGATGCCCGGTTTCAAGAATTGTGACGGTTGTGACCGCACGATGTCGGTCACGGACCATCACCGACTCCGTCTCCGGTGCCTGGGCCCCGACCACGATGTCGACGCCTGCGTCGATTGCCGGGCTCTGACTAGCAAAGCTAGGCGGGAGCGGTCCCGCAAGCTGCTCAAGCTCCGGGTGTCGGCCCCGCGTCGAGAGAGGTGTCGGTCCGGCCGGAGGTCCAGGGAGCGTTCGAGGGAGCGGTCGCGGAGCCGCGCCGGACGCTCCGGAAGTCGACATCACTCGTCGGGTTCGTCAGGTAAGAGACACAAGAAGTCGGGGCGTCGTCATCGTACCCCTGACTCCCCCCGACGCTCGCGCGATGCGGCCGGGGGTTCGGGTGACCCCAACCCCGCGGCTCCGCGAGAGTCGCCGGCGCGGCCTGCCCCATACCCTCAGGTCCCTGGGCAAGGTGCGACGCCTGAGGAGATAGAGGCGTTCCTCATGGCCATGAGGGCCCTCTCTTCTCCGGCGGGTTCCACGGCGCCTACGGGCCCAGTGAACCCGTCCGGAGGCCCTAGCGGTTCAGCTGACCCTACCTCGACGCCGTCGGATGCTCCGACACCGGCGGCGCCGACTCCGGCGCCGCTAGGGCCTTCGGGATCGGCGCCGGATGGACGTCCATCCAATCCGGCGCCGATTCCATCGGGGTTACCCCCGACGCCGCCCCCGCGCGACGCCGGTTCCTCGGTGCCGGCTTCGGGCGGCACCGGGGCTCCGGCTCCGGGCGGCGCCGTCCCCATACCCTCACCGAATCCGGACGCGGAGTCGGACCGGCGTCGCCCGACGCCGGGCTCGACGCCGATGGGGCCTGTTGACCCCGTGGAGCCGGTATACATGGTTGACACCGACTATGGCATGATGTAGAGTACGGTGAGGGCTGGGAGGGGTCTGAAGACCCTCTGTCACGCGAGTGTCAGTATGACATGGACTGGACAGGTGATTTGGGGGACGCCAGTGGATTAGATGACTCTCCTAACCCTGGCTTTGTCTCTCCTCCTTCCGTGGCATCGGAGGAGGGAGCTGCCTATTCAGTGGTGTTGATGAGGGCTGCCAAGGCCTTAAACCTTGAGCTCCCCGTCGCGGCCGTGAGGCCTAGCATCCTCACTGAGTTCTTCAAACCGCGGTCATGCCCACAGGAGCCTCTGCTGCCGTTTAACGAAGCCTTGTCAGACGTTCTGTTGGGCACTTGGTCCAGGCCCTCTTCAGGTGCGCCTGTTGATCGGAACGTGGCCAGACGCCACCGTCCTTGTCCGGACCACCCCAAGTTCCTGTCCACCCACCCCACCCCTGAGAGTCTGGTGATCCAGGCCTCTACCTCCCAGTCCGCATTCCCGTCGGCCCCGCCCGATCGGGAATCCAAGAGGTATGACCAATATGGCAAGAAGGTCTTCTCGTCCCTGAGCTTAGGACTGCGGTCTTGCAACACCGCTTGCCTCTTGGGCCGCTACACCCACTCTGTGTGGGATACGGTCGCGGAGCTGCTGCCAGAATGCCCCATGGAGGTGCGGGCAAAGCTCGGCAAAGCTGTAGCTGAGGGCCGAGATGCAGCTAGGTATTCTATTCGATGTGGTCTTGATACGACCGACTCGCTAGGCAGAGCGATGTCCACGACGGTGGCGATTTGTCGCCACGCCTGGTTGAGATCCGCCAACTTCTCGGCAGATGTCCAGAATACTTTGATGGACATGCCGTTCGATGGCTGTCATCTGTTTGGTGACAAGGCGGACCACGCGCTGGAACGCTTCAAGGACTCCAGGGTCACGGCCAAGTCCTTGGGTCTCTCGACCCAGCGCCAGCCAACGGGTTCGTTTCGCTCCTTTCGTGGCCAAGGAAGGGGCGTCCCCACACGTGCTGCCAGCCACGCGCCGCAACAATCTTATCAACGCGGTGGCGGCCGTGGAAACCGCCGTGGAGGCGGTCGGGGTCAAAGGCGGGGTCAGGCCACATCCCCCCCCCCCGCAGCATCTGCCTCAAAATCCTCCTAGTCCGTGCTTTCAGGCCCACGTGACGCCAGTGGGTGGCAGGGTTCGCCATCACCACGCCCGCTGGCGCACGATCACATCGGACAGGTGGGTGCTGCAAATCGTCCGAAGGGGCTACTCCCTCCCCTTCGAGACAACTCCTCCAGCCATGCCACCGCAGAACCACTGTGTGTCGGGGGACCACTTGCAACTTCTGCAGGAGGAAGTTACGGCCCTCTTGGCCAAGGGGGCCATCGAGCACGTTCCTGGGCCAGAAGTAGGACGTGGTTGCTATTCCCACTATTTTCTGGTACCCAAGAAGGACAAAGGGGGCCTACGTCCTATCTTGGATCTAAGGAACGTCAACGGCTTCCTCCGGAAGGAGAAGTTCAAGATGTTGACTTTGGCTCAGGTCTTGGCTGCCCTAGACCCACAAGACTGGATGGTAGCGTTGGACTTGCAGGATGCGTATTTTCACATCCCCGTCCTGCCGGCCCACCGGCGTTACCTGCGGTTCACGGTAGGCCAGGAGCACTTTCAGTTTATCGTGCTCCCCTTCGGCCTTACCAGCGCCCCACGGGTGTTCACAAAGGTGTTGGCGGTGGTCGCGGCCCATCTGCGCAGGTTAGGGGTTTCAGTCTTCCCCTACCTAGACGACTGGTTGTTGAAGGCGGGCTCGCCCCAGACAGTCGTCCACCACCTCCAGATGACGGCAGACCTCTTGCACGGCCTGGGGTTCTCCATCAATGTGCCGAAATCACACCTGTGTCACTCTCAAAAGCTCCTTTTCATCGGAGCGGTTCTGGACTCGGCGCAGTTTCGGGTCTATCCTCCGGAACGGCGGATCCGGGATATTCAGGCGTTGATTCCCATCTTTCAGCCGCTATCCCGGGTTTCGGTCAGGTTGACGCTGCGGCTGCTGGGGCTGATGGCTTCCTGCATCCTTCTGGTGCATCACGCCCGGTGGCGGATGCGGGCTCTGCAGTGGGACCTGAAGTTTCAGTGGGCCCAGCATCAGGGCAACTTGTCCGACCACGTCTTGATCTCGGAGGGCACTGCGAGACAACTGCAGTGGTGGCTTACGGACCGCGATTGGGTCAGGGGCAAGTCCCTCTCCCTTCCCCAACCGGAGCACGTTGTCGTGACGGACGCGTCCCTCCAGGGCTGGGGAGGCCACTTGGGAGAGGCGGAGATCAGAGGCATCTGGTCTCCGGCGGAGTCCCGGCTCCATATAAACCTGTTGGAGCTGCGGGCGATTCGTCTGGCACTGAAGGCATTCCTCCCCTTTGTCAACGGGAGTGTGGTGCAGGTGTTCACGGACAACACCACCGCCATGTGGTACTGCAACAAACAAGGCGGGGTGGGGTCGTGGACCCTTTGCCAGGAGGCTCTGCGCCTCTGGCAGTGGCTGGAACGTCAGGGCGTGACTCTGACGGTTCAACACCTGGCAGGTTCTCTGAACGCCAGGGCGGACAAACTCAGCCGTCGGTGCTCGATGGATCACGAATGGCGTCTGAACTCGGACGTGGCGCAAGGTCTCTTTCGGCAATGGGGAGAGCCTTGGTTAGATCTATTCGCCACAGAAGAGAACGCGCAATGTCATCAGTTCTGCGCGTTGGAGTTTCCAAGACGGCACTCGCACGGCGACGCCTTCGGCGCGAGTGGAGTTGCGGTCTGTTATACGCCTTTCCGCCTATACCACTTCTGCCCAGAGTGCTGAAGAAGATCAGGCGCGACCGGGCCCAAGTTATCCTTGTGGCTCCGGACTGGGCTCGAAGGTACTGGTATCCCGAGCTACTCAGCATGTCAGTCGGTCCCCCGATCCGCCTGCCCCTTCAGGAGGACCTTCTGTCGCAGCAACAGGGGACGGTACTCCACCCGAACCTGTCCGGTCTCCACCTCCATGCTTGGAGATTGAGCGGCGGCAGTTGAGGCCATTTGACTTGCCTCCTGAAGTCTGTAATGTAATTCTGGCAGCCAGGCGTCCCTCCACGAAATCGGTATACGCCTGTCGGTGGAACAAGTTTGTGGCATGGTGCACAGCAAAGGCTGTGGATCCCCTTTCTGCCCCTCTCTCCGAGGTTCTTCTGTTCCTTCTCTCTCTTGCCCAGCAGGGCTCTGCTCTGGGCACTATCAAGGGCTACCTTTCTGCCCTTT
Source organism: Lissotriton vulgaris (assembly GCF_964263255.1). Taxonomy (NCBI): domain Eukaryota; kingdom Metazoa; phylum Chordata; class Amphibia; order Caudata; family Salamandridae; genus Lissotriton; species Lissotriton vulgaris. Next base: position 880,260,423 of record NC_141699.1, on the reverse strand, counting down.
CAGCCTTTCTTAGGCTTCCTGATCAGCCTTCTTTGTTCAAGTCCCCAATTGTAACGAGATTCTTGAAGGGCATCACACACATGTATCCACCTGTTCCGTTTGTGATGCCTCAGTGGGACTTGAACCTGGTTCTAACCTTTTTGATGTGTGCTCCCTTTGAGCCCCTTCATTCTTGCCCTCTCCGTCTCCTGACTTTAAAGACGGTTTTCCTGGTTGCCATCACCTCTGCCAGGAGGGTGAGTGAGCTCCAGGCTCTTTCTGTCAAACCTCCTTTCTTGTCCATCCATCCTGACAAGGTGGTTCTGAGGACTAGACCTTCTTTCCTGCCCAAAGTAGTTTCTGCTTTTCACATCGGGCAGTCCATCACCCTCCCTTCCTTCTTCCCGCCTCCGCATCCTTCAAAGGATGAAGAGCGGCTCAACCGTCTGGACCCAAAACGTGCGCTTTCATTTTACATGGATCGCACACGCCAGTTCCGGGTGGATGACCAACTGTTTGTTGGCTACGTGGGTGCGAAGAAGGGACGGGCGGTACACAAACGGACCATCTCTCGGTGGGTCGTTCTCTGCATCAAAGCGTGCTACTCTTTGGCTCGGAAGGAGCCTCCTGTTGGGCTGAGGGCCCATTCCACTCGGGCCACGGCAGCTACTACTGCCCTGGGCCGGGGAGTCCCCTTGCAGGACAGTTGCCAAGCGGCTACGTGGGCCTCGCTGCACACATTTGCGAGGCACTACTGCCTGGACAGTCAAGTCCGGAGGGATGGCTTCTTTGGCCGTTCTGTCCTCCAGGACTTTCTGGTGTAGGAATGTATTGGTTCGCAGACCCACCACCGGGGTTGGTATTGCTGGGGTATCTATTCTAAGGTAAGGAATCTAACACTAACGTGTTTCTTTCAGATGAACAAGTTACTTACCTTCGGTAACGATATATCTGTAAGAAACATTAGTTAGTGTTAGATTCCTTACCGAACCCACCCATCCTCCCCGTTCTGCGAACTGATACCTAGGGTTAAGGACATCCCTTTCAGGGCCCTAGTTTCAAAAGGCACCAGTGTTGGTTCTCTCATGGCTCTGCGTCTTCTGGCGCGGAAAAGCTGTGTGCAAAGAACTGACGTCAGCGCGCGGAGGCGGCGTCTATATACTCCAGCGACGTCATCACGGCGCACAACGCCAACGACGGACGCGGAACTGCAGGAGACGCCTGCAGACGATGCCTACCGACGCGCAAGGGTACTGCTACGCAAAAGTTTCCGGATCCAGACTGACGCCTGGGGATATTCTAAGGTAAGGAATCTAACACTAACTAATGTTTCTTACAGATATATCGTTACCGAAGGTAAGTAACTTGTTCGTTAGGGCATATCTGCATGAGCAGATATGCCCTTGTGCTGTCTAATTCAATTACTAGATGGTACAAGTGTACTGGGAAGCCATCTTAAGTATATTTACTGGGCACTGGTAATTAAGAGTTCCCCAGCTATGATGGCTTCACTGAAACCTATGGTCGTTGGTATCAAACACCTTGTCTTAATAAATCTGTACCGTTGCCAGTACAAGATCTATTATGACTTTAACCCATAGGGCACATTTCAGGTGCCCCTGAAAAACCTACCATTGTCTACTGTGCTGGCTGGCTGACTGGTATAGTCCAGCCTGCCACCACAGACATGTTTCTGCCCCCCCCCCTGCAGGTGAGAGCCCATGCTCTCTGAGGCCCGAAGCAATGCATGCTCCAGAGAAAGGTGTTCACACCTCCTCCAGCAGGATGTCAAGCGATTTAGCATATTAAGGCGAGGGGCTTCAAAGCCCGTTTCAACGTTGATATGCGACCCTGGCTTCCTCCAGTCCTGGACGATGCCACCCCCTGCCCTGAGGCACATTTGGCAGCAGGAGAGGTGGGAAATTAGCTATGCTTGTAGGCGTGTTGCACAACCAAGCTAGCCACACTCCTAAGGTGGGCTACCTAATGTGCTCCTCTAAAGAAGGATTCCACCATCTTGTTTTGGGGGGAATTAGGAACTCTGGTGCCGGGTTATGCCCACTGTAAGGAGCTGGCTCGTAATATAGTGGAACAAAACGAGGTACACTGTGTAAAGAGTTCAGGCATTCCTTATTGATTTACCGAGGCAAAAATAATGGCACTAAATGCTCCTTTGTGGTAGTGTGGGTGAGCAGTTTAGTCTTATCAGAGGGTAGTGCTAAGCATTTGATGTACTCGCAGAGGCAATAAATGAATGATAAACTCACTCGAGAATAAATCGGAGACCAATTTAGAAAAATAAGTTGTATTTTATATAATTTTTTGTACCAAGACTTACGTTATCAAGTGAGTACTTTTTAAAATATAGATTTTTACAGGTAAGTAAAATGTTCATTTAAATAAGTCTTTACGCAGTAATGCTTTCCCATGGGGAGGGAAAGGCATTTGTTGCACATGGTTATGTATGGTCGGTTTCTTGGGGTCTCCTTTGGGACTTAGGGTCTCCTTTGGGACTTAGGGTCATAGGGAGCCAAGGTCCAAAGTACCAACATCAGTTATTCATTCTCTGCCGTGGGGCATCTAAATTGAATTTGAATTTAAAATATTTATATAGCGCAACATTCACCATGCGGTTTCTTGGTGCTGTGGAGGCTAATTTAGCAGTAGGAACGAAGAACTGGTGGAGAAGAGAGGATTAAGATCAGTTCACATTAAGAAAAGCCTGGGTGAAAAGAAAGGTCTTAAGATCTTTTCGGAAAAAGGAGTAATGTGTAGCCAGACGCAAGTGATCGGGGAGGGAATTCCAAAAGGATGGTGCCAAGAATGAAAAGTTGGCTCCGCCCCATTTCTTGCGTCTGTACCGGGGTACCTGAAGGAGTGATTGGGTAGATGAACGAAGCTCACGGACAGGGATGTACTCTTTTAGTAGAGAAGAGATGAAGGCAGGGGCAGTCCCTTGGCACGCCTGAAAAACCATGCAGCCGGTTTTAAAGAGGGATCGCTCCCTAACAGGTAGCCAATGTAGTGCCTTCAGTAGGGGAGTAGAGTGATGGGAGCGGGGGAGGCCATACACCAGTCTGGCCGCCTGGTTTTGAACCAGCTGGAGCTTCCGCAGACTGTACGCTTGGATGCCGTTGTAAAGGGCGTTGGCGTAGTCCAGCCGGGAAACAACCAGAGCGGACATGATTAACTTAAGTGCAGGGGGAGAAAAGAAACGAGAAACAGAGCGGATAGTTCGAAGGACAAGAAAACAGGAAGAGACAACAGAACTGATTTGTGAGTGAAGGTTGAGATGATTGTTAAGTTTAACGCCCAGAGATTTAACTGAGGGAGAGGGTGTGGGAGGGGATCCTAAAGAAGAAGGCCAAAAAGAAGAGTTCCAGGGACTGGAGGAACCACCCGTAAGGACCAATTCTGTTTTATCAGGGTTCAACTTCAGATGGTTGTGGTTCATCCAGTCCCTGATGAAAATCATAGTAGACTGGAAATTAGAAATAGAATGAAGAGAAGACGACAGGTTAAAGATAAGCTGGAGGTCATCTGCATAGTTGTAAACAGTGACCTCCAGTTGCTGAAATGCAAAGATCAGAGGATAGATATAGAGATTAAACAGAAGAGGGGAAAGAGAAGAACCCTGAGGGACACCACAAGTGACTTTGAGTTGGGTGGCCGAAAAATCCCCCAGCCGGACCGCCTGGGTGCGGTCCCTCAGGAAGGACGATAGCCAGACCAGGGCTGAGCCCTCCAACCCCACCGCTCCGACACGGGAAAGTAAGATGGAATGATCCACCGTGTCGAAGGCGGCGGAGAGATCGAGGAGCACCAGAGCCTGGTAGTTGTTTTGGTCCATGCCCTCCCTGAGATTGTTCAGGACCGACACCACGACGGACTCGGTGGAGTGCCTAGGCCGGAAGCCTGCCTGGCGGGACGCTAGGCCCCCATTGGCTTCTACATGGGCACTGAGGACCGATGTTACATGTCGCTCCAGCACCTTGCCTAAGTAGGGCAGGAGAGAGATGGGGCGATAATTGGCTGGAGCGGAGGGGTCCACGCCAGGCTTCTTAAGGATGGGGACTATGGTGGCAGATTTAAGAGCTGGAATTACCACCCCCTGAGCCAGCGAGCTGTTGAGGAGGGAGATAGGCGGTTTGGGACAAACGGAGTAAATCTGTTGCAGGATATGGGCTGGACAGATGTCCGCCGGGGAACCAGATTTTACTTTGGGAAGTATTGCAAGGAACACTTCTTCGGTGAGCGGAGGGATAAAAGAAAGACAACCGTGAACAGTCTGGGGAGAAGGCTCAGAAAAAGTAGGGGAAGGAGGTGAGATGTTGGCTCTAATGTTGGCAATTTTTTCTAGAAAATAAGTATTCAAGGAATCACAGAGGGACTGAGAAGGGGGGGGGGGGGGGCTTGAGAGTGGCCCTGTCAGAATAGGCCAGTTCCTGAACGATGGAGAAGATCTCCCTGGATTTGTTCTCCGCTGCCAGAATTTTAGCTGAGAAGTGTGCAGTTTTAGCGCTCAATATGGCCCTTTTATAGTCACTCAGCAAAGTCAAATAATGAGTTTTTAGTAGAGGGCAGTAGTCCTTTCTCCATTGCCTCTCGGCCTGCCGGAGGGTCAGCTTTTTTATCTTCAGGCCGTCGCCAAACCACCGATTTGACTCCTTGGATCTTCGGGTAGATATCCGTCGTAATGGGGCTACCGTATCGCAGCCTCCAGCAAGCCAGGTGTCGATGGCCGCGGCTTGAGAGATGGAAGATAAGCCCTCTAAGTTAGGTGCGGAGTTCAAAAGAGAGGATGACAAAGCAGGAAGGTCTACCCTATTCCAGTTCCGCGCCCAGGTGTTTTTGGCTGGCGGGATCTTTGTTGCCGACTTAAGGCGGAGGGAAAAGGAGATCAGGGCATAGTCTGACCAGGGGCATGGGGACACGGTCATGGAAGAGACCGAGGCATTAAGAGACCAAACCTGATCTAGTACATGGCCGTGGATATGCGTAGGAGTGTGCAAATGGGAGATAAAATTAAAGGATGCAAGTGAATCAGAAAATTGTTTAGAGGCAGTGCATTCATGGGGGTCTAAGGGCCAATAATTAAAATCCCCTAATACCAAGACTGAAGCGTGATTAATCGCTAGAGTGGCCAATAGGTCCTGAAAAGCCGGCAAAAACAGGTGGGATGGCTGGGGAGGGCGATACATTAATAAACAGGTGAGCGGGGGAGAAAAGGCAAGAGAGCGAGCTACCTGGTGCTCGGTAGGATTAATAGTAGAGGAGGGAAGAAGTTGGAAATTGTGCTCAGATCGGGAAATGATAGCCACACCACCTCCTGCCTTACCCTCTGGTCGATCGGCGCGGAGGGCCACATAAGAAGGGGGAAGGGCAGCCAACAGAGAGGGCAGGGAGGAGTCACAAAACCATGTTTCTGTTAAAAGTAACATGTCAGGCTGGTGAGTATCAAGCAGCACAAATAGCTCCTGGTGGTGCTTTACTGCCGACCTAGTATTGAGTAAGATAAGGGACAGGGGGGGGAAAGGGGTGAGGGGCCAGGATCAGGGAAGTGGGACAAAGGAGGGATCGTATTGGTAGGTGTAGGGTAATGGGAGGTAGGATCAAGGCCAAGAGCAGAGATGCGCCTGATAATGGGTGCAGCCAGGGGCCAGGGGCCCTGAAGAGCAAGTAAGTCCATAGATGAATATGGAGGGGCATGAGGACTCGCCCCTAGCCCCGTCCGGCCGCGGACGGGCGCAGACGGGCTTGACTTAGGCTCGACTTCGGCGCGCCTTCGTCGCGCCCGCTGCGCTTCCTCATTGGGGGACGTTTAAATAGGGGCGGAGCGCGGGGGGTGTGGCGCTGAGCTAGGTCGCCTGACCAGCCCAAACGAAGATGGCGCCCACACTCCACCGAGCCCTGAAGGATAAGGTAAAAAAGTTTGTCTCCTGTTGACTCTGGAGAATTAAAAGCAATAACAAGAATCCAGCGCCGCTGCTCTCGTTCAGCAGGGCGTCAGCAAGCACAGTCTCGTGTCCCACTGCAGGCGCGAACCCTCTGCCACCGGGGTCGCCTGCCTCCAATGTCGAGCACTGAGGAAGCCGCTCCTAAATAGGGGCGGAGCGCGGGGCCGAGCTAGGTCGCCTGACCAGCCCAAACGAAGATGGCGCCCACACTCCACCGAGCCCTGAAGGATAAGGTAAAAAAGTTTGTCTCCTGTTGATTCTGTAGAATTAAAAGCAATAACAAGAATCCAGCGCCGCTGCTCTCGTTCAGCAGGGCGTCAGCAAGCACAGTCTTGTGTCCCACTGCAGGCGCGAACCCTCTGCCACCGGGGTCGCCTGCCTCCAATGTCGAGCACTGAGGAAGCAGCTCCTAAATAGGGGCGGAGCGCAGGGGTGTGGCGCCGAGCTAGGTCGCCTGACCAACCCAAACGAAGATGGCGCCCACACTCCACCGAGCCTTGAAGGATAAGGTAAAAAAGTTTGTCTCCTGTTGACTCTGGAGAATTAAAAGCAATAACAAGAATCCAGCGCCGCTGCTCTCGTTCAGCAGGGCGTCAGCAAGCACAGTCTCGTGTCCGACTGCAGGCGCGAACCCTCTGCCACCGGGATCGCCTGCCTCCAATCTCTGGGTGCAGAGGTGCTAGTCAGGTAGGTAGCTTGTGCGCTATGCTAGAGGAAAGCACTGGCCACCAAGAAACAGGCTGTAGTGGGGGACTTGGATACAAGTCCGGGAGCTCTCAAAGGGGGCCTCAGATCACAAAGGTCCTGGAAGCAAGTGGGCACTGCAGGGCGCTCTGGTGCAGAGTAGAGAGGTTGGCTGGGATCTGTGTGTCCAAGGCCCTCGCGGTGTTGCTCTCGCCAGTTGAGAGTGCAAAAATCAGGGCATCTGGGCCACTCTTGAAGGGAGTCTCTGGTGCTGACATCCCTCTGCTGCTCGGTCTCGGTGCTGTTAGAGTCCCAACTGGACTTAAACAGGCCTTGGTTGCTGCAGGGCATCCTGTAGCCCTGGTATTGGTGCTGTGCAGCTCCGGTCAGTCCTTGTGTCCTCTCACTCGGTGGTGCGACAGATCTGACCTTTAGGAGCATAGGTACCTCTTCCTGGGGGATGCTGCGTCTGTCTGACTGACCGGGGAGCGGCAACACAGTAACAAGACTCTGCTAACTTGGTGCCTGCGGGTTGCAGTTGAGTAGCTTTTCTACTCTAAGGGAGATTGCTGGTGACTTGAGAAGGGCTTTGAGAAGCTGGGCTTCTGTTGCAGCGACCCCCCCCCCCTCCTCCCCCCACACACACACTTTTTGCCAGACTACTGATGCACTTTTGACTGGAAGTGTGCTGGGTCCCTGCCAAACAGCTTCCCAGGACCTGTGCTCTTTCCCCAAAACTAACCCAAACCCAATTGGCCTTCCTTGGCTACAGCCCCTGGTTAATGGTACCACAGGTACCCAGGGCACTGTGACCAGGGAAGAACTCTAAGGGCTGAAACACTTATTGTGCCGCCCTTAGAGGCCCTGTACTGTTACACATGCACTCTGCCTTTGCTGTCTGCATGTCTTGGTGCAGAACAGAGTGAAGAGTCGACATGGCACACCTCCCTGTGTGCCATGACTACAACCCACTACCCTGACATAGATAAGTCACCCCTCTAGCTGGGTGCACTATCCCAGTGGTGAGGGTACTGGTGCATAAGCTCTGTACCCCTACAGTGTCTAAGTCCATTCTTAAACATTGTTAGTGCAGTACTGCCATTAAGAGTATATGGTGCTGGGAGTTTGTCATTTCGAACTCCACAGCACCATAATGGCTACACTGAAAACTGAGAAGGTTGGTATCAAACTTCTCAGCACATTAAACCCACCTTTCAGCTGCCACCACCAGACATGTTTCTGGACCCCTGGCCCCAGAGCCTGCTGATCTCGGGGGCCTGAAACAATGCACATCCTGGGACAAGGTGCCAAGCCTCCTCCCCAGGATGGGCAGGGTCCATGAAGGGGAAGCTTCAAAGGCTGCTTCCTTTGTGAGCTTCCCCAAGCCAATTGCAGCTTTCAGCAACTGGTCCTTACTGGTTCTGACCCCCACTTTGGGCAGGAGAACTGGCGGGAAAAACAAGTGAGGAGTAGAGGTATGTCCACTTCTGCCAACTTCACCCCTCAGATAGGGGAGCCGAGGTGAAACACAACTCTGTCCCCATCATCTTGCAGATGGGGGGGACCCAGCCAACCTGGGAAAGGCTTATGCCCCCCTCCCACTGGAGGGTGGCCTAATAGGGGTGAATCCACCCCAGGGAAGGGACCCATTGGTCCCAACCTTTTTACTTAGCTGTAACGCCCCTAAATCTAGTATTTAGGGGCCCCCCTGAACCTTGCTTCCTCAGACCAGAAGAAACCACAAGAAAAAAAGGACCGAATAGCCTTGTCGAAGCTCACAAGAGGAGGACGCCCACTGACTTCGCCCCAACCCCACTAGCTGTCTCCACCTCGAACCTGCTCCATGAAAATCCTGGTGGTCCTGCAGCCAGCAACCTCAACAAACCCGGTGGACCTGCCTGCCTTCAATCCCAAAGACTCTGTCTCTCGTGAACACTGGATTTGTTTAAACAACAGACTCTAGTTCCGCAAGGATCTGCATGTCTGCAGCACTCTTCACCCGACACCCACGGCCCGGGTTCGAGTGTCCCAACACCAAGAGGAGGTCTCACCGGCGATCCTGACCTGATATCCTGCGACCCCTGACCTGCATCAAGCCTCCAGCCGACAACTGCGGCCTCAAGCCGGAAGGTCCCCCCAACTGCGACCAGGAACTGAGAAGATGATCTGACCCTAAAAAGCACCCCTCTACCCCACGGCCTTGGGTGGCCCAACCGACGGTGCCTAACCAACCCCCAACATCCCAACTTACTTCTCCAAGTGGTGGTTGCACCCAGAAGGCCATTGTCCCCGAGCCTGCAGTGCTTTTGCAAACCGGAAACTCCTCATTGAAAGCTACAGGGCTTCCAACGCCAAAACAGCAGCACTCTGCACCCGGCCGCCCCAGTGCCACTGAGGGTGCTACTTTTGTGCTGGCCTATGTTATGTTATGTTATGTGGTTTTTATTTGGCGCACAGATGCTCCAGCTAAGGAGCGTCCTGGCGCCCGACAAGGCAGCTACACAACACAACTAAATAAAACAGCACAAGCAGATGACTAAGGGAATAAAAATGTTTTCACAGCGCGACGAAAAGAAAGCAAATCGCTCATAGCGCGAATTGCCGGGGGTAAGGAGTTCCACAAAGCAGCGGCCCGCACTCGAAATGAGCGTCCGCCGGCCCTGCTTCGCTTAAAGCGTGGTACCACGGCCAATTCGAGGTCTGCCGATCTTAAGGGTCGTGCTGGGATATAATTGGCCATGAGGGTCGTAAGGATCGTTGCCGGGGACCCCTTCAAGATCTTATAGGCGACGCATAGGACCTTAAACTGAATCCGCTGCGCCACCGGAAGCCAATGCAGCGCTCGTATGGTGCTGGAGGTAGGACAGAATCTTGGAAGGCCTACCACCGCTCTCGCTGCGGCGTTCTGGATCCGTTGCAGGCGCCCGATCTCAGCTACGTTCAACCCGGCCAGCAAAGAGCTCGCATAATCCAGCCTGGAGATGACGGTAGCTTGGATCATGAGTTGCCGAGTAGGGGCGTCGAAGAACTTTAGCACAGCCTAAACTCCCATTTGCCCTGAGCTTAAGTCCAGGAGCTTTGCTCCCGCAACCCAGTGGCCTGCTAGTCAGCAGCCACCAACCAGAGTCCCCCTATCCCCAATTGGATAACATTGGGCATCAGCACTCTGCACCCGGCCTCCTTAGTGCCTCTGTGTTAGAAGGTGACCTCAGGGGAGGGCAGGAAGTGCACCTGACCACCCTAGGACCCACCTCCCTAGGTACGAAGACGAGCACTGGAGGGAGAGACTCCTCAGGGAGAGAGTCTCGAGTCTAGGATCGCACACACTACACAAGCACCACACAACAAGGAGACACCACACTGTAGCTTCTTAAGAACGTTTCTTTATCTCGTATTTCAAGGGAGATCTTTATGATCAGACAAGCTAGTAATTACAAGCGTAGCAGAGCTTCAGAGTCTTGGTTAGGGTAAGGGTAGCGGGACAGTCTTTAGGATCAGAGTCAATGTCGTTGCGTATCCGGCGCACAGCTCTCAATCCTCGAGCCGGGGGATACGGGGCGATCTTTTAGGGTCCAGCCGGACCAGGAGAGTCAGAGAGCCGCGAGTCACTCAGCAGGGCTCAGGTGGTTCCAGCAGAAGTCCTTTTCTGCCAAACGAGCCGCGACCACGTCAGCAGGGCTCTCGATGTTCCAGAGTCGAATCTGCCAATCGTCCCAGAGCAACCCCAGTTATAGGACTGCTCCTCTTTGATCTCCGGAGTCTGGTCGGCAGGGGTCTTGACACCTGGGAGCCGCTTGTTGGGGTTTTCTGTCACGTGGCCCCTTTGATTCATTCAGTTGGTTTCGGGAGGAGTCCCAGACACACAGCAGGCGTGGAGCCAGCCCTCCGGGCGGCCGGAGGGGCGATCGAAACCCACTTCTCGAGGAGAGGTCGAAGGTGTGAAGGATACTGCTCCTCCCTCTCTCACTCAAGGGGAGCGCTCTGTCTTCCAGCCAGGGTGGCGCCTCTCGACCTAGGCCGCGCTGGCTCGGGCAGCCATCTTAGGTGCCGAAAAGTGGGCACACAGGGCCTATGGGTCGGGAAGATGGAGGCACGGGCTGGGAAGTCCGGAAAGGGTCAGGACTTAACGTGTAGGAAGGGTTTGGATAGGCCTGGGGACTCAGGGGTCTGTTGTGGTGGAAGCTCGGACGGGAGGTTGCTACGGGTCAGGAGGGACCACTCCACGAGGCCGGGTCTAACACTCTGAGGGTGTAATAAGAGTGCATCCTTGACCCCGAGTGACCCCTGAGTCTACCCCCAGAACCTCAACTCCCACTACCAAATACCCTAAAACTGAACACTATTTTCCTCCAAAGGATAACATTAATTGTCTTTCCCGTAAAAGTTTCGAACTGTTGAGTTTTAAAACCTAAAGAAATTCTTTAAAATTATACTATCCTGTTTACAGGAAATGTCTCAGGGTAGTATCCCTGTATACTACAATGTGTAAGAAAAGTAATCTCAAAAGTAACCTATCTAACTTTACTTAAAATCCTATACAAAGTAATCTCAAAAGTAACTTACCTCTAACTTTACTCAAAATCCTATACTAAGTATATGTACTGTATTCTGAAAAGCATTGCATTATCAGTAACACTACTGTAATCAAATCAAAGTACATTTACAATTACAATCAAAACTGTTACAATCTGTATATTTACTGCAAAGTACTCATCACTTACCTGTGCCAGGCGTGCTTGGTTCTAGGAAATAAAATACCTAAAAGACACACACTTAACACAGTCCTCTGATAAAGCCTTACTGCTGGACCACGATACCACAAATCGAGAGTAAGATGCTTTCTAACTTTACCTCTGCCTACCTTTGGGCTTCCTCTGGACACTATGCGTCACTTTGGTATAGTATATAAAGAGCGAGCTTCCTACAAGGGCTGGCAGTGTACTGGCCCTTAGTTATTTCTAAGCTGCAGGACAAATCACTCGGTCATTATTTTCAGAGGTCTTTGAAGCCTCCTGCCTTGTTATACTGATCACTTAGCCACCCTGCTTGGAGAAGTTGACAACACACTGTGTTGGCAGATTGGTCTACACCAGTCAGCCAGTACAGTAGTAGTCTGTAGGTTTTTAGGGGCACATCTTAACGTGCTCTCTGGATGTATGTATTAATAAATACATTACTGATATCAGTGTTGGCTTATTAATACAAGATTTCTAATACCAAAGAGCTTTTGTTTCAGTGTAGCCATCCTGTATCTGGGGAACTGGTAATCATGAGTGCCCAGTACATATACTCAAGACGCCTTCCCTGTTCACTGGTAATGTCCAAGAATTGACAGGGACTCCACAGGGGCATATCTGCTGATATGTCATCACTGTAGAAAAGTGCCCCTTTTTGACATGCCCCGCCCCCCCTCCTCCTCAGGTGTGTGTGGGGGGGTGATGTGGGATTTTTTGGGGAGGTCCCGAATTAGTCTGGCTGCTGCGTTCTGTAAGGTCTGTAATCTTCTTAGGAGTTGGGTGGCGATGTCGGTATGGAGGGTGTCGCCCTAGCAGAGGCGGCTGGTGACTTGGGTCTGGGTGACGGTCTTCCTGGTGTTAGTTGGGTTTGTCTGAATCTGCAGAGAATGCGAAGTGTGTGAAAGCAGGAGGAGGTGACAGCTTTGAGTCATTGGAGGTTTTCTTGTAGAGGTGTCTGGGCAAGGGTCGGGGAGCCCCAGAGTAGATAGAAGACATGATGGCTGAGGTGGTCAGGGCAGTGAGCAATGACCAGGTGTGGCTGTTATTTGATGCAATTTTGACAGAGTTCACAGGGTACCTGCTATCCAGATCCCCAGTGTCAGATCTCTTTCCTTAAACTGTACAATTGTTCAATAAGCTTAGCATCCCATGTAAGTCCCTAGTAAATAGTACCCCTAGTACCTATGGCAAGGAGGTTAAGAACCTGAGGGTCCCTCAGGACTGCAGCATGTACTGTGCCACCTGTAGGAAAGTGCCCCTTTTTGACATGGTCACCCCTACTTTGTATCTGGTATTTGATGCAATTTTGATAGAAAGTACACTGGGATTCTGCAATTCAGGTCTCCAGTGGCAGATCTTTACCTAAAATTAAACAGTTGTTCCCCCAATTGGCCATACCTTTGGCACCCCTGTACATCCCCAGTAAATGGTACCCCAAGTACCTAGGGCATGGATACTAAAGAGGGTCCCTAGGGCTGCAGTACATATTGGTCCACCCTAAGGAACCCCTTGCCTATCTCATGGAGACTGCCATTGCAGGCTGTGTCTTGGTGCAGATAAATGGCAAAACACAACAAGGTACATATACCTGTATGCCATGCCTACATATACTGCACGCAGGGTAGGTAAGCCACCCCTACAGCCGGCCTTACAGCCCTAAGGCAGAGTGCAATATACTACACATTTGGACATATCTGCATGAGCAGATATGCCCCTGTGATGTCAGTCAATTCTTAGATGTCACAAGTGAACACAGAAACTATTTTAAGTACATGTGCTGGACACTGGAATAAATGGGTTCCCAAGCTACATGATGGCTTCACTGAAATATATGATGTTTGGTATCAAACACCTTGTAGTAATAAACCTACACTGATTCCAGTGCTGGCTTAATTAATTTTCCCGCCGGGAGAACCGGCAGGAAAAACAAGTGCCGGATAGAGTTGTACCCACCTTTGCCAACTCCATCCCTCAGGTGGGGGAGGCGAGGTGAAGCACAACTCCGAGTCTCCACCATCTTGAGGATGGGGGACCCAACCAACCAGGGACAGGCTTAAGCCCCCTCCCACTGGAGGGTGGCACAATAGGGGGTTTACCCACCCCAGGGAAGGGACCCATTGGTCCCTGCCCTCTACCTATGAGTAACACCCCTAAATCTAGTATTTAGGGGGCAACCGGAACCATGCTTCCTCCGATCCAGAAACGACAAGAAAGAAGATAAGAAGGACCGAAGAATCGTGCCGAGCTAACAAGAGGACGACGCCCACAGACTTGGACCTTGTCCTACCGGCCTGTCTCTCCTCTAGCCTGCTCCTGCGAAATCCCGGTATCCTGCAGCAAGCAACCTCAAAAACCCAGGAGGACCTGCTTGCTTTAAATTCTAAAGACTGCTTCTCCTGTGAACACCGGATTTGTTAAACTGCAACCTCTGGCTCCGGACAGACACAGCGAATCCAGCCCACTGTGCACCCACCGAACCTGGCCCAAGCTTGAGTGGAAAAACACAACAAGGAGGTCTCCCCGGCGATTATGACCCAAGTTCCGGAGATCCCAGACCAGCCTCAAGACCCTAGCAAACGCCTGCAGCCGCAATCCAGAGGATCCCCTCTCCCGCGACCAAGACCGGGTAAGACTTTCAGACGCCAAAAGGCACCCCTGCACCCGACGACCCACGTCCTTGTGTGCTCCAATCAACGGTGCCTAACCAACCCAAGACATCCAAACTACCCCTCAAAGTGGTGGTCTTACACAGAAGATCTTTGTCCCCGAGCCTACAGTGTTTCTTTTGACCGGAGTCTCTCCATAGCAAACAGTGCGCCTGGAGCCAAAATAGCACTCTGCACCTTGCCGCACCAGTGCTGCTTAGGGTGCACCTTTTGTGCTGACCTACAACCCCAATTCCCCTGAGCTAAACCCTAGGAGCTTTGCTCCCACAGCCGTGTGGCCTGCTTGCTAGCAGCCACCAACCGGAGACCCCCTATTCTCCATAGAATAACATTGGGCCTCAACACTCTGCACCTGGCCGCCTAGTGTAACAAGAGTACATCACTGACCCTGTGGGACCCCTGTGTCTAACCCCAGAACCTTAACTCCCACAGTAGATAACTTACCTTTGAACGGATAACCTGTTTTTCCTCCATAGGATAACATTGACAATTTTTCTACCAAAAAGTTTCGAAGTGTGGAGTTTTGAAGTCTAAAAATATTCTTTAAAAATCGCACGAATAACCAAAACACATTTACTTACCTGTTTACAGGAAATGTCCCAGTGCTGGTTCTAGGTATCCAGCACTGAGTTAGAAAAGTAACGTAAAATGTAACTTACCTGTAATTTACTGAAAAAGCCTATTCATTTCAATGTACTGTATTTGCGAAGTATTGCAGCCTACTGCATCCTCTGTTAATCAAACAAAGTACAATTCCAATTGCATTTTCAAACTGTTCTACATTCAGCAACTTATTACTTTAAAGTATTTAATGCTTACCTGTGCCAGGCTTGCTTGGTTCTAAAAATAAAACAGTATAATTTTTTATACAAAAACATTTGGCCTAGAGTTCAGTTCTTGAGTGTGTGAATTCATCTGCTGACTGTGTACATCAAATGCTTAACACTGTCCTCTGATACTGCCTTACTTCTCGACCACTCTACCACAAACGGAGAGTAAGGTTCCTTCTAACTTTAACCTCTGCCTACCTCTGGGGTCACCTGTATTCTATACACACTATTCCTCATTTTGGTGTAGTATATATAGAACCAGTTTCCTACCCTCCTTGTCTCCATTTGGAGATTCCTTCTGGTGTCTTGTGTGTCCACAGGCCTTGTGAAGGACCTGTATGGAGCACAAGCACAGACTATGCAGCAGACTTGCAGGACGACAAGACCAGGAGCAGCAGGAGTCTTCCCAATTGCAGTCTCGGTTCCCAAAGTGAAGTCCAACGTGCCCAGACAGTTGAAGATGAAGTGGTTTCGGATCTGAAACTTGTCCCATGCAGAATCTAAAGAGCCACCCACAGGCAAGCCTTGAAGTACCCAAAGGAAAGGGTTGGGATGATTAAGGGCTCCGGTGCAGAGGGGGGCTGGCCAGTGCGGAGGATACTCCCATGTCCTTTGTCCAGTTTTGTACCAGAGCGGGAGCCAACAGCGCCCTGAACTCCTTTCAGCTGGAGTATGCAAGTAGGGCACCAAATGTGCCCTTCAAAGCAGTCTAGTGGTGCTGTCAAGCACCCCCACCTTGTCCCAATACACTAAGTCCTGTCTGGGAGGTGGTCACACCTCCCTGTGACATGAAACCTATTTTTCTATGTTCCCCTGCTTGAGCATGGCTCAGCAGCAGGAGGGCAGAATCGTGTCTGTGGTTGGCAGCAGCCATAGCGTTTTTTCCCGGAGTTTTATATAGCGCAAACTTGACCTTAAAGTATCTGGTATCAGAGCGCTTTACATGAGCACCAGTTGCGTTACACAAGGACACATTACTTTTTATTGGGCACAGGGAGATTGAGTGCGAAAGGCTCAGAATCACAGGATGTCGAGTGTCATTACCGAGACTCAAACCTGGTTCCCCAGATTTGAGGTAGATTTCCTAGCTGTTAGAACACATCCCCTCCCCATAGCTTGCTGTCATACTCTGGAAGACTTGTACCAGGAGCATGGAGGGCTTCCCGGAGGAGCCCCCGAGTGCAAGGAATCATACACCCATCACAGCTTACGGTGTTAGGGTATGATTCCAACCTGTTTGATACCAAACATGCCAGGGTTTGTTACAGCTAGTTTAGAGTTAGCCATCGCGTAATGACACATGGCCAATCTATGTATCGTAATGGCTGTGCACTTACAACGCCTGGAGAATGGACTCCAGGAATTGTAGGGGTGTCCTGCTTATCCAGGGGCACCCTCACACTTCTAACCAAGCACCCTACCTTCAGGATTTAATGGCCTACCTTAGGGGTGACTTATAGTTTAGAAGTGTAGTAACCTCAGATATAAGATACCAGATCTGTTGTAAGTAGTGCTAGCACCAGCTTACACAGGCTGCCATGTCAGACCTGTAGTTAAAGTTTGAGTGGTCTCTCATGGGTGGCATAATACATGCTGCAGCCCACGGGAGACCCCTTGTATACCTATGCCCTGGGTACCTTAGTACCATATACTAGGGACTTACAAGGCTACACCAGTAGGGTAATCACCATGGTCCAATTTAGGGAGGAAGCACAGAGACTGGTGCCCTCTTTAGCAGGATGCCACTCAGACTAGTCAGAAAAACAAAATGACATTAGCAACAAGTGAGGTAACCATTGTAGGAGAGTAGGGTCTGCTTCCTATGGTTACCGACACTTTTTGCTGTGATTCTCTGGTTTTTCGACAGTAGTGTGGCTGTGGACCTGCTCATCAGGCCCACAGCCCATCTGTTCTCTCTCTAAATTGATACCATGTACTTTAGGTACATACGAGATTGGTTACTTGGTCACCCTTGTGAGCACCTGTATAGTGTACCATAGGTACCCAGGGCAAAGGTGCACCCTAGGCCTACCAGGGGCTGCAGCATGTATTGTGCCTCCCCTGGTTTGCCTTCCAAACTGACACCACAGGTCTGTTCACACAGCCTGGGTAAGGTGGTGTAATCACCCCTTACTTAGTTCTCTTCCAGGGGATCCTCATCAAAGTCATAAGCATTAGAATATTCCTGCCCATCCGCGGGGCCCCGGAAACACTATATTATATGTGCCCCACATATATATAACTATATATATATATATATATATATATATATATCTGTTGTTTATGTCTATAGGCCCAGGGTCAGATGACCCATGTAGGACAGAATGACCATGTCATGTGATCAAGGGCTTTAGGGCCCAAAACGCGTCATGGCGAACGGAAGGTTGCACTAAATAAAAATCAGCAAATTCACCTGATTGGGTCCGGTTCGTTCTTTGTGTCCGGTGTAAAGGATGTTCAGACGAAGTTCCTGGAATGTTTCTACACCGGTTTGCTTCTTGGTGTAATAACTGACCCCTCCAGCATTCTGAGTAAAGAGGAAGGAAGCGAGCTAACGGTAACCCGGGATCATCTACGGCTCTGGTAGGAGCGACCGCTTGAACCCCCGGCGAGCAACACCCACTCTGAGCCGGTGACCGAGGTAACAGACTCTCACTGCGGTGATTGAGTCCATACCGAGAGGCACGGCAGGCGTATACGAGTGATTGCGGAAAACCGCAGGCCGGTGCAGGAGTAAGGCCACACAGACGCGCGAGACCACTAAGGAGAAACGCTCGACTGTTTGGGTGCTTGATTGATTTGGAATAACACACAGTGTAACACAA
Organism: Lissotriton vulgaris; assembly: GCF_964263255.1. NCBI lineage: Eukaryota > Metazoa > Chordata > Amphibia > Caudata > Salamandridae > Lissotriton > Lissotriton vulgaris. The sequence continues at coordinate 880,242,746 of NC_141699.1, read as the reverse complement.
TGGACGCCGTGGACGTGGTCCGAAACCGAGAGGAGGCGGCAGTGAGTATGTTTGATGACACCCCCCATAACGGATATCCAGCATGTGGGACAAGTGACGCAAGCCGAAGCTGGATCAAAGAATTATTTAAACAACTGGAGAAAGCCATGCAGACTGAACAATCCAAGTGGTGGGAGCAGAAGTCTCTCTCCCGCTACTTGGAGGTGGGACGTGTTCCGCGTGGCTTGCGGATTATGCTGGCCCCCAGCTATGAGAACCCGGACCCCAATATGCTACAGGAGTGGGCGCAGTGTAATTTGGACAATTCTAGTCAACTTTTACGAATCCTAATTCAGTATGCAGAAAGTGATGGGGTGAAACTCCAAACAAAAATTACAGAATTAAATGAGCAAATCAATGTACTGAATGAAGGGGCGCAAGAGAAAAAACTCAGGGAAAAAATGTTGGTGAGGTTGGCCAAAGAGGAGGAGGTGATCAAAAAAAGAAAAACTTTCAAATTTCAACGGGACAAATTAGATTACCAGAATGGGCGCATCTATACGTTCTCCAGAAAGTACGATCCCCCCAAGGGCAACACAGCACCCCAAACATCACAGGTGACCACCAACACGGATCAAACCTCGGCGTCGACGACGGACATCAGCTAGGTACCCAGTAGTGACTCAGAAGCAGAACAGCAGGCGGCAACAGGACAGTTGGGGTTTACAAAGCGGTCGTTGGCCCAGGAAGTGGAGTGCCTGAGACACGACCGCAAGCAGTCATTGAGATCCAATGCCTCAAGTTCCGGAGCAACCATAGGCGCAACATCAGGCGCAAACAACGGAGGAAATGCAGGGCAACAAAGCAAAGCAACAAATCCAGTGACAAAGAAAAAAACGTACAAAAGGTGGAACCGCCGATGAAGTCACAAGTAAGTGATAATATGACAATTATAAATTTAACTGACATGCATTTGAGTCCTGGAGAGCTGAGAACATTGTCACTAGGGCTGTCTTTTTGTCCACCTAGTACCTTTAATTATGCGCGGACCAGGATGGATTTATTCAAATTTACAAGGAAGTTAAAACTGAGAAAACTGTACCTGGTCAACAAACCCAAAACGCGTAAACCCCTAGACATTAATATCACAGGGGAGACAGAACCCACGATAATGTCGGTAAGGGATTATGAACTCCAATGTGATCTTCAAGATCTCTTAAGGGAAGGGGACATAGAGGGGACTCTGGAGGAGGACATTCCCATAAGAACGAATGCCCCGGGAGCTACCCCGTTTAAACCAAAATCGACGTTCAACCGAGTGATGGTACACGACAACATCGATGTGTTCAGTGAGTTGGTAACGGCTGAAATTAAAAAACTTCACAGAACATCATTAAGTAATGACAGAAGGAAACAAAAATACAATGATGCGTTTGGCAGTTTGATGAAAAAATTGCAGAGCCAAAACAAGGTGGTCATCAGACAGTCTGATAAGGGAGGAAATATTGTCCTCTGGCCAATGCACATGTACATGGAGGAAGCTCTGAAACAGCTTAATCACAGACAATGCTACAGTAGAAGTGACTGGCAAACTGTGAAATCCGCTTGGGACAAGTTTAACACCAAACTATATTCCTGGGGAGGGCAAGGGCTCTTAAGTGGTGATGAACTAAAGTTCCTAAAGACGAATCATCCGGTAATCCCGGTATTTTATCTGATCCCGAAAGTCCATAAAGATCGGATTAAGCCACCGGGAAGACCCATCATATCGGCCAGAGGAGGAACATTTGAAAATGTGTCTCGTTATATCGACCACTTCCGCCAGGATCATGTTAAAGCCTTGCCATCCTACCTAAAAGACATTATGGACTTCTTGGAAAAAATTAAGACAATTGTGTGGCACAATGATTGTTTACTGATCACACTTGATGTGACTGCTTTATACACTAGTATCAACCATAAGGACGGTTTGAAAGGAGTTGCACATTTTTTGAATAGGAGACCAGTATGCATGCTAGAACACAATGCTATGATCAAAGAAATGATGGAGATTTGCCTCACGAGCTATTATTTCTTATTTCAAAATCAAGTGTTCCAACAATTGAGAGGAGTTGCGATGGGGCCTGCATCTCCCCCAGCTACGCGTTCTTGCACATGGGGCTGTGGTAGGAGCAGGTCCTGGGAGTCGCCTATGCAGAGGTGATGACAAATAATGTTGTGTCGTGGTACAGATTCATAGATGACCTTTTCATAGTCTGGAGGGGGTCAGCAAGTGAGGCAGAACAATTCATCTCGGACATTAATGTCAATGAGTTGAATCTAAGATTTACCGGCATGATCAGTGATAATAAAGTCAACTTCTTAGACGTTGAAGTCTATGTGGAGGGAGGTAAGCTTCAAACCAGGTTGCATCGCAAAGAGACCGCGGGCAACACGGTCCTCCATGCGTCCAGCCACCACCCGGGTCACCTGATTCGCAGCATCCCCTATGGGGAGATGCTGAGGATCAGAAGAATATGTAGCACAGATGAGTCATGCTTGGCATCACAAACAAGTAGCAAGAAAAGGTTCCTGGAAAGGGGCTATTCGGAGGCCTTGGTTGTAAAAGCCATGACAAGCGCTAACAGGATGAATACTCTGCTCAGCACTGAGGGGAAACCTAATGAAATACTGAAGGTGAAGAGTAGTGCAGGCGGCCAACCGAGACTAATTACAGCTTACAGTCGCCAACACAAGCAGTTGCAAAAGATTTTTCGTAAAAATTGGCCAATAGTCAGGGGGGGATCCCGTGATTGGTAAAACATTGGCTGACTACCCAACCATAACATATAGTCGAACCAGGTCAATGAGCGACATGCTTGTGAAAAGTAGCCCGGAGGTGGTGAGCAGAGACAACTGGCTAATGCAAAGTAAGGGTTTTAGGAAGTGCGCCATCTGCAAGGCATGCACCATGGGGAAGAACAAGACGACTTATATGTCCCCATTCAATGAGGTACCAAATCGTATCACCAAGAAAATAACATGCAAATCAGATTTCGTCGTGTATGTGCTGGAGTGTGCGTGTGGGCTACGGTACGTGGGTAGTACCAAGCTACAGGTCCACAAACGCATACTCCAGCACATGCGGGCGGTCATCAACAAGGATGAGGCATACCCAGTGGCGAGACACGTCAAATTGTGCCACAAGGCTGATCTGGGTTGCCTCAGCTATTATACCATAGATATGGTGCAGCCGCTCCGCAGATGAGGTGACAGGGAAGCGCGCTTAAGATTACTTGAGACCAGATATATCCTTGAACTGAATACCAAGACGCCGAATGGCCTTAATGCGACAGAGGACTTGTACACATGCTTGTAAATTGAGATATGATGTTGAATATATCAGCCAGAGTATGACCAAAGGGCATGCTCGGGATAAATTTTGCGGGGTGTGTCATCTAAACCGAAAACTGCTTTTAGGATTTATTTTTACTCTATATTCACAGGTGAAATCACATTACTCTCACGAACATGTGCAATGGGTAAACAAGATCATGAGGGCAGTGTAGATGCAGTTATCCACAAACAAATCAAGCCCACTTGGGCTTTTATTCTGTATTCCACCCCCTTTTTTGTTTTCAAACCCAGTTGAAAAAACGTTGCATATTTTTGCACAGATATCAGCAGATATTGCACATACTTGGCCTATTTGCACTAATAAATTAAAAATGTTTATTTATATTCATTTTTGTGTATATATATAATGAAATATTGAACCATGATTTTGCATTTGATGTATTATAAATTGAAATGGGCTATATTTAATATTTTATATTTATATATGTATTTATTTATTTATTGCGAAATTTGCAGAAGACTAATAAAATGTTTTATAGTCCCTGGGTTTTTAAGGGGAGAATAACAAAGGTGAAAATTATGTAATGTATACATTTTAGCAACATTGCTGATAATTGTCATATCTTATACATCATCGCGCCGATATTGTTAATGGTGTGGATTAGGCAGAAGTCTGTTGTTTATGTCTGTAGGCCCAGGGTCAGATGACCCATGTATGCACTTTAAATCACGAGGACAGAATGACCATGTCATGTGATCAAGGGCTTTAGGGCCCGAAACGTGTCATGGCGAACGGAAGGTTGCACTAAATAAAAATCTGCAAATTCACCTGATTGGGTTTGGTTCGTTCCTTGTGTCCGGTGTAAAAATATATATATATATATATATATATATATATATATATATATATATATATATATATATATATATATATATATATATATATATATATATATATTTACACTAGAACCAAAAATTTGCACTAGAACTAAAACTGCTGGAAATGCCATACGGACTAGGGGCTTGCGGTGCTCGCCGGGGACTGGACTCCGGTTTCAGGCTCTCAGCCGGTCATAAAAGTTTGGTGGACTATGAGGGAACCTGCATTTCAATCGTGGCAGATGACAAAAGGGTTGTACCACAACGGGACTCAAAATGCTCCACCCACTGGAGGGTTTGAATTGTTGTTCAGATGCTGGCAAACCACAGGAGCCATAATGCACATCAAAGAGGAAGTGATTCCAAAATGGGCGGAGCCACAGGACGAAAAAAACTATGAAAACTCACCTGTGGTAAACCACCAACTGAATTGGGGCAGACACACCTTTGAGAAAGTTTCCTGGAGAAACGAAACATGTTAGGAAAAGATGTCGGGTCCCGTTTCTCTGCACGAAAATAAATGAATTAAGGCAAGGTTGTTGTGCGACTCGCCTCATCTCTCGAGGGGGATGTGTTTTTTGAATAAAAGTCGGCTTGGTTCTGCCGAGGAGGAAAACGCACAGCCTAATGAAGCGCCAGGCAGCCCCGCACTAGAACCAAACTGCTGGAAATGCCATACGGACTAGGGGCTTGCGGTGCTCGCCGGGGACTGGACTCTGGTTTCAGGCTCTCAGCCTGTCATAAAAGTTTGGCGGACTATGAGGGAACCTGCATTTCAATCGTGGCAGATGACAAAAGGGTTGTACCACAACGGGACTCAAAATGCTCCACCCACTGGAGGGTTTGAATTGTTGTTCAGATGCTGGCAAACCACAGGAGCCATAATGCACATCAAAGAGGAAGTTATTCCAAAATGGGCGGAGCCACAGGACGAAAAAAACTATGAAAACTCACCTGTGGTAAACCACCAACTGAATTGGGGCAGACACACCTTTGAGAAAGTTTCCTGGAGAAACGAAACATGTTAGGAAAAGATGTCGGGTCCCGTTTCTCTGCACGAAAATAAATGAATTAAGGCAAGGTTGTTGTGCGACTCGCCTCATCTCTCGAGGGGGATGTGTTTTTTGAATAAATGTCGGCTTGGTTCTGCCGAGGAGGAAAACGCACAGCCTAATGAAGCGCCAGGCAGCCCCGCACTAGAACCAAACTGCTGGAAATGCCATACGGACTAGGGGCTTGCGGTGCTCGCCGGGGACTGGACTCCGGTTTCAGGCTCTCAGCCTGTCATAAAAGTTTGGCGGACTATGAGGGAACCTGCATTTCAATCGTGGCAGATGACAAAAGGGTTGTACCACAACGGGACTCAAAATGCTCCACCCACTGGAGGGTTTGAATTGTTGTTCAGATGCTGGCAAACCACAGGAGCCATAATGCACATCAAAGAGGAAGTGATTCCAAAATGGGCGGAGCCACAGGACGAAAAAAACTATGAAAACTCACCTGTGGTAAACCACCAACTGAATTGGGGCAGACACACCTTTGAGAAAGTTTCCTGGAGAAACGAAACATCTTAGGAAAAGATGTCGGGTCCCGTTTCTCTGAACGACAATAAATGAATTAAGGCAAGGTTGTTGTGCGACTCGCCTCATCTCTCGAGGGGGATGTGTTTTTTGAATAAATGTCGGCTTGGTTCTGCCGTGGAGAAAAACGCACAGCCTAATGAAGCGCCAGGCAGCCCCGCACTAGAACCAAACTGCTGGAAATGCCATACGGACTAGGGGCTTGCGGTGCTCACCGGGGACTGGACTCCGGTTTCAGGCTCTCAGCCTGTCATAAAAGTTTGGCGGACTATGAGGGAACCTGCATTTCAATCGTGGCAGATGACAAAAGGGTTGTACCACAACGGGACTCAAAATGCTCCACCCACTGGAGGGTTTGAATTGTTGTTCAGATGCTGGCAAACCACAGGAGCCATAATGCACATCAAAGAGGAAGTGATTCCAAAATGGGCGGAGCCACAGGACGAAAAAAACTATGAAAACTCACCTGTGGTAAACCACCAACTGAATTGGGGCAGACACACCTTTGAGAAAGTTTCCTGGAGAAACGAAACATGTTAGGAAAAGATGTCGGGTCCCGTTTCTCTGCACGAAAATAAATGAATTAAGGCAAGGTTGTTGTGCGACTCGCCTCATCTCTCGAGGGGGATGTGTTTTTTTAATATATATATATATATATATATATATTTATATGTGTATATATATATTACACAAAATAGCAGCCTATTAAAGACTGGAGCTGAATCATGCTGTAAAGAATTTCCACCTTGCATGAACAAACATGCATTATACTGTTTCAATGCTCAGAAAGCATTAGAAATTCTTATAAAACACTGAAAGCATAGGAATCTCCCAGGCTGCATTGCAAATCCCCAGTCTAAAAAGACTGGAAAGCTAACCTGCAGGTGAATGCAATAAACTGACACCGTGCCTTTAAGGCACCCATGACCCGCAGCTTCCCATCATGCCTCAGGGGTGACAGTTAGGTCAGTTGTTCTTTCCGGCTCCTTCAGGAAGGATCCTGGCAACACAGCCCCACTAATTTCTGTATTTTCTGACAGAAATGTTCTCACTTTTCACAAGTTTTTGACTTACTTTGACTTTTTACATCTTGTCAAGTAAGAACCTGTCCTTTTTTGACAGTTTGGTGGGTATTTTCTGCTTTGAAATGCCTTCCCTTTTTGACAATTGCCCTTCTTGTGGCAACAAGAAGGCCAAGACAGGCTGTCATGAAGTCTGTATTCTTTGTCTACCTGACAATCATGACCCAAAATCCTGTCCTCACTGCAAAACCCTGTCAGGAAGAACTCTAAAGGACAGGGAGAGAATTCGCATCTATGGCCTAGCCCAGAGGTCATCCAGAGGAAGTTCTCCGGTAAGGAAGGGCTCCAAGAGGGCTAGAACACCTTCAAGGGATAAATCTTCGCACCCTTCAGCTTCAGCGTCTGGCTCAGCCCTGAGGATAGAACTACCGGTGGGTCATTCATCTAAAAAACAACCGTCGCGGCGGGCTCGCCGTCGAGAAGAGGGGATTCATGTACGTCATCGTCGAGAATTGCAGACCCTCCGCCGTCGTCAACCCGGCGACGAGGACAAAGGCCCCTCTGATGTCGTCAACCCGGCGACGATCGGCGTCGAGGACAAAGACCCTTCCGCCGTCGTCAACTAGGCGACGATCGGTGTCTAGGACCATCACACCTCCGCCGTCGTCAACCAGGCGACGATCGGCGTCGAGGAGTGTAACCCCTCCGCTATCGTCAACCGGGCGATGATCGGCGTAGAGGACCAGACCTCCGCCGTCGTCACGACGTTCGGTGTCGAGGAGAGGCTCACCTGTCATCGCAGAGAGCCCGAGATCCTCCGCCGTCGACAACCAGGCGTCGATCGGCGTCGAGGAGGAGATCTCTCTCGTAGGCGTTCGGCGTCAAGGGTGACCAATACCCCTCCGCCGTCGTCGCGTAGACACTCGGCGTCGAGTCTGACTGCTCCGCCGCCGCCCCAGCGGCGTTTGGCGTCGAGGGCTCTGTCGTCGGCTTCACATCGCCACTCGGCGTCGAGACATCGCCGATCCCCACATCGCTCACCGCCCAGGCATTCGACGACGTCGAGGCATCAAGAGCGGGCTGGGTCGACGTCGAGGAAATCCGCTTCAGGGAGAGAATCGAGGATTCTAGTGACTGAATCAGCCTCCCGCCACTCATCCTCGCATTCGTCTGGGCAAGCCGCTTCAAAGTCCAGAAGCCCTGCCGGCAAGTCGCCTTTGAGGTTGTCCCCTAGGTTGAGGTTGTCCCCTAGATGGAATCTGCCATTGGATCATTTGCGGGATTCAGGGGCTGCGAGACGGATGCAGGAATACGTCAGTCCTGCACACAGGTCTCCGCTTCAGAGATTAGTGGATGAAGTGGACAGATGCAGTCCTCCCAGGCAAGCTGAAAGATCACCTGTAAGGAGGCCTGCTAGATCTCCTTCCCCCAGAAGGGAGGAACGTTCGAGAAGATCACGCGATAGGAGGCACAGTGCTCATCGCAGGAGTAGGAGGACACCATCTACTTCTTCGACATCCTCTACCCGATCTTCCAAGAGTTATTACTCACCCACACTTTCGGATAGCCCTATCTCTAGGGTCTCACCGGTTGATGACATCAACACTTTTCATGATGATCTGCAAAGAGGAGCTCAAAAGCTCAACATTGAACTGTCTGTTCCACAAGTCACTATGACAGTGATTTTTGAGACTCTTCACCAGAAGTCTGCTTCACGTCCTTTGCTGCCATTGGTTCCAGGGATTATGGACCCGGTCAAAGATATCTTCCTGGCTCCAGCGACCATTAGAGCGGTGCCGGCTCGCATCCCAAAAAAGTACAAGCCGGCTGCCTCTGACCTGGTCTTTGTCAAGTCTGATCCTCCTGCAGACTCAGTGATCGTAGCAGCAGCACGAAAAACACACTCGGTCACTGCTACCTCCTCAGTCCCGCCAGATAAGGACAGCAGATCACAGGACTCGTGGGGTCGTAAGGTCTGTAACTCTGCCTCTTCTACTCTGAAGGTCCCCAGTGCGGCTGCACTGTTGGGTAGATATGATAGAGCCTTATGGGACTCCATGGAGCGTTTCAAGTCCAAGCTGCCGAAAGAAGACCAGAAGGACTTTGAAGAGACAATGACAGAAGGCTGTCTGGTAGCGAACCAGATGATTAGCACGGCTGCGGATGGCGCCGCCCTTGCGGCGCATTCATATGCCCATGGAATATGCGCCAGAAGGTCGTTTTGGTTGCGCCTGACGATCCTCAAGCCCGATGCACAACAACGCATCTTAAACCTTCCTTTTTCTGGTTCCTCTCACTTCTGTGAACACACTGACGAAGAGATGAGTAGAATGAAAGCCGAACAAAAAACAGTCAAGTCAAATCAGTCGGTTTGGAAAAGAAAAAGGAGTTCATGCGCCGTGTTAAAACCAACAGGGGCAAAGGGGCTCAACAGAGGGTTCAAACCCCTCAGTGGTCCCAAAACAAGAATCCGGGCAAGACCCGGTTTCGTGGAGGTCATCAACAACAATCCTCTACATCAACAAGGGGAGTGAAGTCATGAGCAGTGTCTTCCTCTGGCGCCGTTGCCCACTCCAGTGGGAGGAAGTGCTTCACAACATCTGGCAGAGTGGTGCAGCATCACAAAAGATCATTGGGTGCTGAATATACTGCGCAATGGATACACGCTTCGTTTCCGTGCACCCCCAAAGAACATTCCTCCAAAGAAATCTCGTCCTCACCAGTTAGATCTGCTACGGAAGGAGGTAAAGGTCCTTCTTCAGAAACAAGCTATAGAAGAAGTACCTCCCTCGCAAAGAGGAAAGGGAGTCTACTCCAGATATTTTCTTGTCCCCAAAAAGGATCAAGAGAACAAGTTCCGTCCCATTCTAGACCTTCGTCTGCTAAACAAGGTCATAGTCAAAGAGAAGATCCGCATGTTGGCTCTTCACCAAATATGTCCACATCTGCAAAAGGGCGATTTGATGTGTTCGGTGGATCTGCAAGATGCACACTTTCATATTCCAATTGCGCTGCATCATCGCAAGTTCCGGAGGCTTATGGTCGGCAACAAACACTACCAGTACAAGGTGCTACCCTTCGGACTCAAATCTTCACCGCGAGTCTTCGCAAAATGCATGGCGGTGGTGACAGCTTTTCTTCACAAAAAGGGGCTCTTCGTCTATCCGTACCTAGACGACTGGTTCCTAAAAGGCCCATCTCCTCTACAAGTAGAGAGCAACTTTCGCCTTTGCCTGCAACAATTGCACAAGCTCGGCCTCCATGTCAACGTGGAAAAGTCAGTCCTACAGCCAACCCAGTCCATCCACTACCAAGGCTCCGTTCTGGACACAAGCTTGGCAAGAGCGTATCCTTTGGAGAGACTTTTTTCGATGCAACAGCAGTGCAGGATACTGCTCGAGAGCTGAAGTTCAACAGTCCGTCAGGTATCCTCCCTGCTGGGTTCCATGGCGTCCTGCATCTTCCCCATACCCCATGCCAGGCTGAGGATGCTTCCTTTGCAACAGTCTCTGGAGGACCAGTGGGACCAATCGACAGGGCGCTGGGAAGACCGGATCGGTCTTTACCTGGCAGCAAGGATTTCCATCAAGTGGTGGACTCGACGTCAAAATCTGTTGGTGGGAGTTCCTTTTCACCAACCTCTTCCGACTCAGTCAATAGTGACGGACGCGTCCCTTCAAGGCTGGGGAACACACATGGGGTGCCTTCAAATACAGGGTCGGTGGTCGTTGCAAGAGCAGACCTGCCACATCAACCTGCTGGAGCTCCGAGCGGTGCATCTCGCTCTCAAAGCCTTTCTCCCTGCAATCAAAGCCAACTCGGTCTTGGTGCAGACAGACAATACGACCACCATGTTCTACCTGAACAAACAAGGCGGCACACGATCATGCCCTCTATCTCTGGAGTCCCAAGCTATCTGGCACTGGCTTCTCGCTCGGAAACTCTCGCTGGTAGCAGTGCACCTTCCAGGCGAGCTAAACATCAAGGCAGACGCACTCAGCAGGCACTTCGAAGATCAACCAGACTGGTGCTCAACAACGAAGTAGTGGCAGAGCTTTTTCGTTGCTGGGGTCGTCCTACTGTAGACTTGTTTGCAGACGACGAAAACAGAAAATGCCACGCCTTCGCGTCCAGATTCCACCGCCCATGGACGCAGGGGAATGCACTCTTGATGGATTTGTCAGGGACATCAACATTACACACCAGCACACATCCTATTCACATATGAAGTCATCCTACTCTCTTATGCAAACAATGGATCATACTTACATATTTACTTAGCTACACACTTATACAAACACAACTTCCTCTATTCATTTAGATAGTAAGTCATACTTAGTGAATTATAAAATCATTATTACAAGTATAAAGTTATCCATACAGTCACTCACACAATCATTGAGTCTTATGTATACTCATTTATAAACAACTGACACATACACTGCCTTTTATTTTTCTAGTTTTTTGGACGTACCATTGAGAAATATATTTGCTCATCACCACACCCATAAAGATATTCACTCACCCAAACAACTGTTAGAACATGTAGTTTTAACTTCATATATCTAGTGAATCAACTAATCACACATCTTTGGGCAGTCACACACCCCCCACCGAACCACACACATTCACTCTCTCATACAAATACTCCGTTAACTAATCAATAACTAATACAGACTTTCACATAGCTAGTAACCAACTGGAGTACCTGTTTACACAACAACTGACAAAGTGATACAGATATTCGAACAGTTTAGTCACTATCCACTATATTTAGTGAGACACTATAAATTGGTCAAGTAAACAGTCAATTACACTGCTATAAATCCTCCATCCAAATATTTATTTTAATATATCCACTCATTCTTCAGTGCAAATTGTTTATATATATATAATGCATATTTAAATAACGAAGCAAACCACATTCACTGGATGATGTCATCAGTGATGTCATTTGAGATGTCATCAGCGATGTCACTGACCTGGTCATGAATGATGTAATATATGACATCATCAGCAGTGGATTGCGGGTGCGCGAAATATAGTTAGTACAACTAACTATATAGGAGCAATTTCAATGGTTTTGTATGAGTGAAATGTCCAGCTAACTATAACACCCCTAAAACGTATAGTTTTTTTGAGTGAATTTTAAAGGTTTTTTTAAATGCTAATTCCTAACTATATATGGCCTGAAACCTATGGTTTTTTCAGTGAATTTCAAAGGTTTTTTAAATGCTAATTACTAACAATATAAGGCCTGAAACCTATGGTTTTTTCAGTGAATTTGCAAGGTTTTTTAAATGCTAATTCCTAACTATATAAGGCCTGAAACCTATGTTTTTTTCAGTGAATTTCAAAGGTTTTTTTAATGCTAATTCCTAACTATATGCGACCTGAAAGCCCACCAGGAATCTCCAGTATGCGCCAGGGGACTGCATTGCAGAGAGGTGTAATAAAGCCACGCCCCTTTTTACACCTCTCTGCAACGCAGCCCCCGTGCATGTTTGAAGAGGGGGATCTAGTTCCCCTTGCATACTGGGGGCCAACTAGCCCACCTGGAACCTCCAGTATGCGCCAGGTGGCTGCATTGCAGAGGTGTAATGAGGCTATGCCCCTTGTTACACCTCTCTGCAACGCAGCCCCCTGCCGCGTTTGCAGAGGGGGAACTAATTCCCCTTACATACTGGTGGTCCCTGGGGGCCAACTAGCCCACCTGGAACCTCCAGTATGCGCCAGGGGGCTGCATTGCACAGAGGTGTAATGAGGCTATGCCCCTTTTTACACCTCTCTGCAACACAGGCCATTGGCGCGTTTGTAGAGGGGAGACTAATTCCCCTTGCATACTGGGGGTCCCTGGGTCATATCTGCCCAAACACCGATATTCCGAATGATTGAAAATGACTTTTCTTGAGAAACATTTGGATTATCGTGTCCTATACTTTAGAATTTTTGAAAGACTGACTTTGAGGATGCTATAAATTACTCAAGTCTGCCCGAATTGTGTGGGTAAAATTGATACCTAGTCACTTTGAATAAGAATGTACTTACGTCTCATCTAACATTTGGAAGAAATATCTAGTTATATGACAACAGGATACCGACATAACTTGAAGGAAATAAGAATGCCCTGAAGAAGTTCTGTTGTACAGAACGAAACGTTTCGGCTGGCTGTGGTACATAAACTTAAGGAAAATAAAAGCATCTGAATATACACCAAGATTCAGCGCTTCAATAAGGACTCTAAGTGACATGATTTGAGCGGACTTATTGTGCAAGTGGTGCTGTGCCAAACTTTGGAATATTCTCCACTACTCTCTACTACTTACTCTCTCCTACTCCACTACTCTCTAATACTCACTCTCTACTACTCATTCTCTACTACTCTACTACTCTCTTCTACTCTCTCTCTACTACTCACTCCCTACTACTCACTATCTACTACTCTCTACTACTCACGCTCTACTACTCTACTCTCTACTACTCACTCTCTACTACTCTCTCTACTACTCTCTCTCTACTACTCACTCTTTACTTCTCACTCTACTCACTCTCTACTACTCACTCTCTACTACTCTCTCTCTACTACTCTCTCTCTACTACTCACTCTTTACTTCTCACTCTACTACTCTCTACTACTCACTTTCTACTACTCACTCTCTACTACTCACTCTCTACTACTCACTCTACTACTCACTCTCTACTACTCTCTACTACTCACTCTCTACTACTACTCTCTACTACTCACTCTACTACTCTCTACTATTCTCTCTGCTACTCACTCTCTACTACTCTCTACTACTCACTCTCTACTACTCTCTCTACTACTCTCTACTACTCACTCTCTACTGCTCTCTACTACTCACTCTCTACTACTCACTCTCTACTACACTCTACTACCCACTCTACTACCCACTCTACTATTCACTCTACTACTCTCTACTACTCACTCTCTGCTACTCTCTCTACTGCTCTCTACTACTCACTCTCTACTCTCTATTACTCACTCTACTCTCTACCTCTCTACCTCTCTCTACTTCTCTCTACCTCTCTACTGCTACCTCTCTACCTCTACCTCTCTACCTCTACCTCTCTACCTCTACCTCTCTACCTCTCTCTACACGCACACATATACACATATATATATGCATTTATATATGTGTATATATATATATATATATATATACATACATATAAAAACATATATAATCTGTGTATCCATATAAATACAAATATAAACGCATGCATACATATACATATAAGCATACATATGCATGTTATTTACATGAAAGTTTAAAAAACACTAATAAAAGCAAAGCTAAAAAGCTACCTCATTGCAAACAGAATGGCTTTAACTTAAACGAGGGCGAGATCTATTGCATTTTCAATGCTTGTTTACTTTGGTTCCATCAAGAAGGCATTCAGATGTCACACATTTGCTATACATTCTGAATGTTAGCACTCTAGTTGCTCATTAGATCACTGTAATAAAGCTACTGCTCACCAGGGTCTGCTGCTGGTATTCAAAGTGCATGTTTCAGTCTGCATGTCAGAATCTTTTTAATGAAATAGAAGACGATTTGAGAAGTCACTCAAAATGTGCCCTAATTTTTCTTTCTGCAGCACTAATCATACTTTCTATGGTAAAATATACCCCCTCATTTTGTTCCTTTTTAAATTAAATGTTTTAAGAGTTACCACTTTATTCCAATGAAGATGGCTGCAGGTGTGCCATACCTTTGTAATAAGTAGGACTGTTAGCGCTCTAGTTGTTCTTTAGAACACTCTGGGACATTCTGTCATTGGGCTATACTTGGGCTACATCTGGGTGATATTTAGGCTACATTTGGGCTCTTTTGTCTCTGGTGGCCATCTTGGGAGACTGCATGTCAGAATTTTTTAATGAAATATTAGACGATTTGAGAAGTCACTCAAAATGTGCCCTAATTTTTCTTTCTGCAGCACTAATAATACTTTCTAGGGCAAAATATACCCCTTCATTTTGTTCCTTTTTAAATGAAATGTTTTAAGAGTTACCACTTTATTCCAATCAAGATTGCTTCAGGTGTGCTATTCCTTTGTAATAAGTAGGACTGTTAGTGCTCTAGTTATTCTTTAGAACACTCTAGGGCATGGTACATCATGGGGATGGAAAGGATACAAGCCTCACTCACACAGACCTCAAAAACATTTAGAGAGGTATGGCAGCCACTCATCTCCCTGCTATCCCGAGAATTCACGGAACTCACCTGCCCGAAGTACCTCAGGGTTCTGAAACTGGCGGAGGAATTCCGCGACGAGTCGACCAAGGGAGGCCGCAAGGGTTAGCCTACACCCCGTAGGGTCACCTCCAAGCGTTACAAGGAACACACCGAGTGGGGAGGGTGTGGGGGTTGGTAAGGGTCGGGAGTTGGATACAGTTGGGGCAAGTTGGGATGGGTGGGGTACCTGGGGGGAGGGTGGAAAAGAGCTCCTGAGTACAAGGCAAGGTTTGTCTACCACCATACGAGCAGGCATGGACACCTGGCAACCCCTCGCTTAACAGCTGGAAGGTTCAGCAATGCGACGCCTCGGGGAAGGGGGCTGCAGCTTTGTTCATTTCATTTACTGTATGTATGGTATTGCTTTGTGGAACTCAATAAAAATACATTTGATCAAAAGAACACTCTAGGAGGCTGCAGTAGAACACAAATGAATCAACTGACAGTCTCTGTCCTTGTTGGATGTACATGTTTTACTGAGAATGTCAGACTTCATTCTCACATGACTGAGAAAGATAATGTGAATTTACAGAAAATATGCTTTCAGTTTAGCTTATAGATCCCCTTCCCAACCACTGTGGGAAAAGCATGAGATAATAGTTTTCTTTCAAACATGATCAATGATATCACAGCAGAAGGCTTTTTCACATGGTAAAATCACCTTAGAACACACCACAGTTCCTAAAACGAGTATGGTACAATCAACAAATGATTTATAATGTAACTAAAGTCCTAAAACCCTCTATTAACTACAATGCTTTTTAATGAGGTGCTATCATGTATATTGGTCCCAAAATGGCTGCCAACACTTCTTGGATGAAGTGCTGACAGCCAATCAGATCAGATGTGTGGTTAGGCTCCGCCCAGATATATATGTGTTTTTGAAGTTAATTTTCATAAAAACCACTGGAGCAATTTTCACCAAACATAGCAAAGGCACATCTGCATACCAGTCCCTACAATTTTGCAAAGTTTGGCGTTATTCCGTTCAGCGGTTCGTGCTGTAGACTTGTCAGACCGTCCTATGGAAATTAACATGGGCAAAACACGTTTTGGGACCCCCCTTTTTTCTCAGCCCCCACTTCACGAATCCCCCCAAAACTTTCAGGGACGGAACGGAGCTGGCCAAAATTTTGGAAAATTACACGCAAATTCCTCAACCGGCGCCTAAGTTATTCCCAATTGAATGTTGCGGATTTCCTATGGTAGCTAATCCTAACTATATATACCTACTGGCTATCGCCAGTAGGTAATATGTATATATATATATATATTTGGTTATATATATGTGGGGCACATATAATAGTGTTTCCGGGGTCTGCGCATGGGCAGGAATATTCTAATGCTTATGACTTTGATGGGATACCCCTGGAAGAGAACTAGGATTACAGATAAGTAACTAATCCATATAGTATACCTATATCTATCTATCTATCTATCTATCTATCTATCTATCTATCTATCTATCTATCTATCTATCTATCTATCTATCTATCTATCTATCTATCTATATAAAAAAAATATATATATGTATATAGACACAGATACACCTATAAGTCACTCCTATGGCAGGCCTTAACAATCCTGGAGGCAGAGTGCTTGGTTTTATGTGGGAGGGTGCCCTAGCATGAGCTGAGCCCCTCTGCAGCTTTTGTAACCATCTCCTTATAGCTGTTCTATGATATAGCCATACCATATACTCTTAAGTGCATTATAATCCTCGCGGTTAGTGCTAACTTTGGTTTGGCTTTATCAAAACATGTTGTGTAAGGTGTCAAACACTTTGGAATACTACCCCTCCGCCAGTTCTGGCGGCGGGGGTAGCATTCCACCCTTCTAGAGGGAGGGACATGTAGTTACTGGTTTACCCTGTTAAAGTTAAACAGAGCCTCAGCATCACAAAATGGATGCTGCTGTCACAGACACGAGTCTGCCCTCCTGCTTCTGGACGAAACTCTGACAGGGGAGGCCTGGACTATAGGTTTCCTGTCCAAGGAGGTGCTGGCACCTCCCCAGACAGTCTTTTGTGTGTTGGGGCAGGGAGGGCTGCATTCAGTGAATGCTTTCCAGACAGTGCCTGGGGCACACAAGGTGCTCCATGCATTTCCCAGTTCAAAGCTGAGACCTGTGGCTGACACGAGAGACGTGGGACCGGAACTCCTGGACATCCTGCATTTTGCAAGCTGCACCTACTTCACGAGGTATCTCAAAGTTGTGCATTGGGGTGCTTGAAGCCCCAGACCAGAGCACCATTTGCACCGAAGCTCAGAGGCCCCCCACTTCACGAGTGTCCCGTGGGCCCCGCTTTTGCATTTCAGCTCGACGCGTCTTCGCGGTTCCTTGCCCGTTGGCTAGTGAGCCCCCCGAAGACTTTTCTTTGAATCTAACTTGCTTTCCTGGTTGCTCCAGACTTGCTCCAACTTTCCTCCAAAGGAGAAGTTCCTCAGACCTTGCTGGTCTGCACCGAAGCCAATTTCGACATCCTGCGTGGGTTGCGGTTGCCAAGGCTTGTTGGGTCCAGTCCGGATACCGACACTGCAGTCAACTAGATCCTTCGTGGGACAGCTTGGATCCAGTTCCTGGTCATCGTTGATTCCTCCTGGTACTCTTAGGCAGAAGAGACAAGCTTCACCTCCTCACCTGAAATCACCCGACATCTAGTGGCATCTTCCTATCGCGCCCTGGTCACTGGCAAGTGACCCAGACTCTGTCCCTTCTGCTTTCAGGTTTTACAGATCTTCGATCCACCCGGACACTTTTCCTCTGGTCGCCTGCAGTACTTCTTTGCTGCTCTTCATTGAAAACGCTGACGAAATCCGACACGAAAAGGCACCTATGCACCCGGCTTCCCTGGGTGAACTGGGTGGGTGAGGTGTGCTGCTGTGGGTCTTGACTCTCAAAGCGTCCTAGTTTAAAAGGGTTCCATCGTAGTCCATCCGGAAGTGTCCTTAAATTGTAAATTTGTAATTTGTTTGTTTCCCATAGAAAGTCAACGGTAACTCGTGGCTGTGTTTAGACACTGCACGCGTCTCCCGTGGGCCTCCTACTTCCTAACCTGTGGTTGTTTAGAGTAGCCCAAGCGATTCCACAGGCCCCTGGCCTGCTTTCTAATTCTCACATGGTTCTTATACCACTATTTTAGTATATGGTTTGTGAGGCCCCTAGGGCCCAACGTATACTGTGCAACTTATTGTATGCTAATTGAGTAACTTGTATTGTACTTTTACCTCTGACCTCATAAAGAGTGCAGAGGGGTTGTGTTAAGAATAAATACATATATATTTGATATATACCTTGTGTGGTGTGCTTTCATTTGGTACTCGAGGGATTATAATTGGTAAAACTCGCTTAATTTGCTCTCTGAAGTCTTAGCCTGAAGACTGCTCGTCACTACTACCCCCAGGATCGCTTTCTATAAGGTTGACTTTACAACCACCATCAATAAGGGTCGATTAGACTGGTGCAAGGTGCCCACTAGAACTAGTGGACATCATATGCCAGGCTAACTTCTCACAACCATGTAAGCAGATCCTACTTTCCTACTGTAACTTTACTAGTAGTATCTTTACTGCTTTTAAAGCTACTAGTACTAACTTACATTTGTGAATACCGAAAAGTAGTAAAGTTAAACTTTTGGTCCAACTGTACCTTTGTGAATCCGTCATTAAGTCTAATATCTTGAACTAAGAAGACCAGTATGCTGTTGAAAGCATAGCATTACCATTGTGAAAGTGCATAAAGTGGACTACGGGTTGATACCGCATGGTGAGTAATCACTTTTTTATTTAACTCAAACCTGTACTGGTGTTGCCTATACCCTACTATTGCATTGAGACATGGAAAAGACCCATGTTACTGGAGAAGGAAGAACTAGTTATCCAGTATTATGGGTATCTTTCATAGATTCACATGCCTGAATCATTCCCCGTCGTCGAGGTGGGAGTCCCCGGTATATAAAAAGAGTAATGTCATAAAGACGTATACATAGCAATAGGCCAGAGGCCTCTCATTAGTAACATATCCATGTCCTTTTGTAAAAAGGACTAAACTTTGGCCAAGAGCCAATCAGATATCACCACCCTCTAGAACCTTCCTGGAAGGAGCCCTAGTCCCTGAGATTTTCTACCGCACGTCGTGCTAAGGGAGTCTCCTCCTGAGCTCTGCTCAGTTTCTTTGTATTTTTTGATTTTTTCCACATATTTGTCTCAGAATTATCATTCTGTAAAGGATCTTCCATTTAGCCATGGCTGATACTTCAAAAAAGGGACTCTTCAGACCATGTGCCTCTTGTGACAAAAAGAGGCTTCATGTGGATGACAGGCATGAGGACTGCCTTTACTGTCTATACCCTGACCATTCAGCAAAGGATTGTAAAGTCTGATGCACTTTTTCAGCCAAAACTCTCAAGGATAGAGAGGGCCGCCTGCTGATATGGCTTCAGAGACTCAAGGACAAGGATCAAGCAGTCTCTTCAGGTGAGAGTGAGTGTTCCATTAGGAGTATACACTCGTCTCCCAAAAGGCCTAGAACGTCATCCCCAGGACCATCTTTGCAACCACCTCAGAAGAAGACGCCCAAGTCTTCAGAGGTTCGTTCTAAGGCTGTGGCTGTAAAGGTTTCTCCACAAGTTCTTGCCTTCAAGAAAACTTTGGTGACATCTTCAGCTCTTCTTATGTCGACAGCCACTATCTCCACATCGATGGCGTCATCTTTAACTTCAACGTCGACGACTACTACATTCTCGTCGTCGACGGGTAGGTCTGTTCCATCTCTAATTGTTATTAAAAAGTCATCGATGGCGCCACCGTCGACAAGTGCCTCTTCGTTGACGAATTCTAAACCGTCGTCGTCGACAAAAGCGCCATCGACGTCGACGAAAGCCTCATCATTGTCGACGAAATCTTCATCGGCGATAAAGGCCCCACCGTCGACGACAAGTTCATAGTCGATGACGAAGCCGTCGACGGCGACACCTGCGTCGACGACGCCATCGACGAAGGAACCATCGGCGACGACTCTGCCGTCGACTACGTCGTCATCGAAGAAGACACCGTCGACGACGGAATCTGGGTTGACTGTCGACGTTCCCCCGTCGACGACCGCTCCGTCGACTAGTTCGACGACGATAGTCACCTCCATTGAAGTGTACCTATACGCACTTCAGGATGACTACGCGTACTCTGACGCCGGAGTCCCGAGCAGGGTCCAGCCATTCCCCCCTGCTCATCTTCTAGATTATGAGGACTCGGATGAGGGCTCTATGTTCCAACAAGCGACAAGCCCATCTGAACGCGTAAAACTTCACGAAAGCTCAGATTATGAGGAACAAGGACAGGATGATTTGGAGTTCCAGGAGGAGTTCCAACCTCCTCCGCCTCCTCAACAGCCTATGGAGTGTCTCCCAGCATCCATAGTGACAGATCTGCAGTTTCTCATTGCGGACTACAAACAGAGGTTTCCGTCCACTGCTCCGCCTCCGCCAGTGGTGACACTGCCAGTTGTGACACCGCCAGTGGTGACACCGCCATCTAGGCCTCGGTCTACTCCTTTAGTCCTTCAACCAGATCCGGCTCCCTCGCGTCCTCTGCCATCCTCTCATGAGGAAGACGAAGAAGAGGAGCAACAACGAGAGGAAGGGGAGCTCCAGGACACACAAGACGAATGGGATGACTGTGATTCCAGGTCCATCATCCCCTGTACAGGCACAAGCGGATTCAACCCCGGAAGACATTGGGGGATTCCACAACATCCTAGAGAGAGCAGCGTTGCGCTCCAAACTCAAAGTAACGGCAACACCACAGGATTGCTTCCTTTATGATTTTTTAAGGAACCATTCCAAAATGCTGTACGGTCCATTCCCATCATTGATTACATCTGGGAACAAGGGGAGAAAATAATGCAAAACCCTTCATCTCTGGTTCCAGTGCTGCCTAGACTGGACAAAAAATATAAAGCTCCTGACACAGCCCCAGCTTGCCTTATTGGCCATCCAAAGACAGACTCTGTGATTACCCAGGCAGCGCAGCGCAGGTCAAAAAATTCATCGGCTGCATTAGCTGCGCCGCCAGATAAGGAGGGTCGAAAGCTAGGCAACATAGGGAAGAATTTTTCCTCTGTCAGCTTTAACTGTGCATGCAGCAAACTCTTTAGCACTGTTGGGACGCTACAACCGTCAAATGTGGGCAGATACCGCTCCATACTTGAGTTCGCTTCAAGACGAGCAGAAAGAAGAGGCGAAGAAGATTCTCCTTGAAGGCGAGTGTTCCGCTTCGGAGATGATTGATGTGGCGATGGATATCGCATCCACAGGGTTCCGGCAGCTGGCAGGAGCTGCAGTCCTGAGACGCCAAGGTTGGCTTAAGGCAACATCTTTGCGGCCTGAGGTTCAGGCAAAGGTATTGGACATGCCGTATGATGGTCAGCTTCTTTTTGGACAACATACTGATGAGATGCTACAGGGTATCAAAAAAGATACTGATACCGCAAAAGCTCTAGGTACTCTCCAATATAAGAATCCTTCCTTTCGGTGCTCCAGAGGAAGAGGTCAGGCCTCTAGAGGCGCCTATCAGGGGTACAAATTCACGTACGGCTCAAATCAGCAATACAAACCCCAGTACCAGCAAAGGCAGCAGCAAAACCAGTCGTCCTACAACAAGTCTTCCTTTCGCGGACGAGGGGGAAAGAAGGACGCAGGCAGAAGGCAACGACTTGTCTGTGCCACAGGTCTCCAGTTTCTCTCCCCCTTGCAAAGTTGGCGGGAGAATTTCGTCCTTCCTTCACAATTGGCAACAAATTACAACGGATCGGTGGGTCCTCCAACTTGTTCAAATCGGACACTCTCTGGAGTTTGTGGAAACTCCCCCTCAAAAGCCACCAATCCCAATGCTGCACAAAAATCTGCAACTGCTTCAATTGGAACTCTCCCTCATGCTCAAAAAAGGAACGATAGAAAGAGTCCCCCGGAATCAGAAAGGCAAGGGATTCTACTCCCGTTTCTTTCTAATTTGAAAGAAGGAGAAAAAATGGAGACCTATATTGGACTTGAGACCTCAACCAAGACCTCAAAAAACTGTCATTCCGTATGGTGTCCATCCAGGAGGTGCTGCAACTCCTCAATGCGAACACCTTTATGGTGTCTTTAGACCTCCAAGACGCATATTTTCATATACCAATCCACAGGAACCACTAACAATTTCTCAGGTTTGAGGTGGCGGGCAAGCACTACCAGTTTTGGGTATTGCCTTTTGGGCTAAAGGCGGCACCACACATTTTTACCAAATGTCTATCTCCAGTAGCAGCGAACCTCCGCCAACATCCTCACCAGGTCTTCCCGTACTTAGACTGGCTCGTCAAGGAACCTACTTTCGCAGGCGTGACCAAGTCCTCCAACGCCTGTCTTCAGCTCTTCAACGGTCTGGGACTTACTCTCAACGAAGAGAAATCCGTCCTTCAGCCGTCCCAGTGTCTCACTTTCCTCGGAGCTGTCCTAGATACTACTCAGAGAAAGGCTTTCCCTTCACAGGAACGTCAAGTGAAACTAAGGACCTTGGCCGCACGGATTCAATCCAAAATGTCCATCACGGTGCGCCTGTACAAGTCCTTGGTAGGGATGATGTCCTCAAACATCCTGTTGGTTCCACACTGCCGCCTTCGTATGCGTCCACTTCAAGAGGCGCTATCAGCTCAGTGGATTCAATGCAGGGGATCCTTCGACGTCATCCGGATAACTCCTACCATTGTCCAGGCTCTGAACTGATGGCTTCATCCACAAAATCTACGGCAGGATCTTTCGTTCATACTTCCAGTCTCGCCACATGTGATAACTACAGATGCGTCTTTGGAAGGTTGGGGGCGTTCCCTCAGGACCTTCAAATCAACGGGCAGTGGTCCCTTGCAGAGAAGCAACTGCACATGAACCTCCTCGAGTTGAGAGCAGTTTACCTGGCATTAAAAGCGTTCCTGCCCAGGATCAAAGATTCCCCAGTGCTTGTGAGAACAGACAACACCACCACAATGCACTATTTAAACAAGCAAGGGGGAACTCGCTCTGTCGTTGTCTCAAGAATCTCAAAGAATTTGGAAATGGCTTCTTCAGCACAACATTCCCCTTCGGGCGGAGTACGTCCCAGGGACGGACAATGTCCTGGCGGACTCTCTGAGCAGGCAACGTTCCGTGTGCCACGAGTGGGAGCTGGATCATCAACTTCTCAGCTCTGTATTCGCCTGATGGGGCAGGCCTCACCTGGATCTGTTTGCGACACAGCACAACGCAAAATGCCAACATTACGCAAGCTGCCATCCCCAGAAGGGATCACTGGGGAATGCAATTTCGATCGGATGGTGCAACATCTTTGCGTACGCATTTCCTCCATTTCCCCTGATTCCCAGGGTCCTCTGGAAACTGAAGGCAGAGCATTGCACCCTGATCCTTATAGCATCAGCGTGGCCGCGCCAACACTGGTTTACAGAGCTTCATCTCCTGTCGCTGGAACCGCCAATTCTATTCAAGCGTTGCCCGACTCTCCTTACAATGTACCAGGGCCAAGTCCAGCATCTGGATCCAGCATCTCTCAGATTGTCGGCTTGGCTCCTGAGTTCAGAGAGTTTCAAAACCTAGAAATTCCTCAAGAATGCAGGGCAGTCTTAGCCCGGGCTCGGACTGACAGTACCAACAAGACGTATTCTCTGAAGTGGAAAAGGTTCTGTGTATGGAGTAAAGCAAACAAGATACACCCCTTTTCATCAACGCCTGCACAAATTCTACCTTACCTGCTCCATTTGGCGCACTCAGGATTGGCCCATGCTTCTATTAAAGTCCACCTGGCGGCCATATCTCGCTTCAGGCGTTCGTCATCTGGTACTTCCCTCTGGTCCGATAGACTGGTTAAGCAATTTTTAAAAGGCCTGTTCAGGACATTTCCTCCGGTGAGAGCTTTACCACCCACCTGGCAACTAAACATTGTACTTGCTCAACTGATGAAACATCCCTTTGAGCCAATACACAGAGCAGACATCAAATACCTGTCTTGGAAAACCGCTCTCTTGCTAGCGCTCACATCAGCAAAGCGTGTAAGTGAGCTGCAAGCCTTCTCTATTCAGGATCCTTTCTTGCAATTCAAACAGGACAGAGTTATTCTACGGACCAACCCCAAATTCATCCCAAAGATTCCGTCTAATTTTCACCTGAATGAACCTATAGTCTTGCGGACTTTCTTCCCAAATCCACTTTCCGCAGCAGAGAGGTGTCTCCACTCTTTAGACCTCAAACGTTGTCTGAAGTTCTACATTCACCGAACACAACAGTTTCGGAAATCCAACCAGCTTTTTGTCGCCTTCAGCAGGCCCAAAAAGGGTCTTCCTTTGACTAAGCAGAGCATATCTCGTTGGATCTCTGCAGCCATTACTTTCTGCCATCAACAGGCAGGACATCCTCTGCATTCTAAAGTTCGAGCTCATACAACCAGAGCTGTCTCTACTTCAATGGCGATCTTTGCAGGAGTACCCATTATCGACATATGCAGAGCGGCGACGTGGAAGACACCACATACGTTCACCAGGCACTACTGCTTGGATTCTGAACTTATGAAAGATGCAGCAGTGGGACAAGCTTTGCTCCGTCATCTATTTCACTAGAGGTGAGCCTTCTTTCTTCATCCCATCTTCCTACTGTCTACTTGCACATTTCTCTATTATATTGTTTTTGGTACTTGTTATATTTCACAAATGGTATTCTTATATCGTGTGATTTTACATGTTGTACCATACGAAATGTGCTGGTGATTGCTTGCTACTCTGATTCAGGCATGTGAATCTATGAAAGATACCCATAATACTGGATAAGAAATGCGTTACTTACCTGTAACTGCAGTTATCCTGTATTGGTATCTTTCATAGATTCACATGCAACCCACCCACCTCCCCTGGAAGGGCTCACCTTGGTTCTCTCAGTAAGTACTACTTAGCACGGTGCTTACGAAAATCTGAGGGACCAAGGCTCCTTCCAGGAAGGTTCTAGAGGGTGGTGATATCTGATTGGCTCTTGGCCAAAGTTTGGTCCTTTTTACAAAAGGACATGGATATGTTACTAATGAGAGGCCTCTGGCCTATTGCTATGTATATGTTTTTTTGACATTACTCTTTTTATATACCGGCGACTCCCACCCCGACGACGGGGAATGATTCAGGCATGTGAATATATGAAAGATACCAATACTGGATAACTGCAGTTACAGGTAACTAACACATTTCATGTGGTGGGAACATTACATAATCTAGACACTAAATTCTGGTCCCACCATACAGCCTTCTGTCAGTATTTAGCATTAAATCCAAGCATCCCGACCATTGATACGTGGAATCAGTTGCTTCTTTCCTGTGCATGTCTCATGGTTACTTACATGTTTCATAATGTATTTATATGCCACTTTTTCTAGTTGGCATGCTAAGATCATACTGTGTAGAATTGACTGACGCTATCATGGTTTGTCAGTTATGTTGTTTTGCAGACTTTGGTGTAGTTGTAGACCGATGAGCAAGTTCCATTCCAGAAAGATCCAACTAATGCTTTTGTCATTTTTCAGTGCCAAGCCTAAATCAGAAATTCATGTTTCTTTGACGACACCGGTCACCATGGATTGTGTGACTAGTTTGAGCAGTGAACAGCCACCTGCCACAATGCTTTCGACTTCACAGCAGCCTGTGCTAACTCAGTCAAATTCTATCCCTGCAAGTAGCCACTCATCCCAGCCATCCGTGGTAGCCTTATCAGCACTCTCGAGCACACCTGCCTCTTCTGTTGTTATTGCCAACTGTTCCGCAGTCGCACCACACTCTGCTGCTGGAGGACTCTCTAATTCACTGCTTCCTGCATTACCTGAAGTTAAGATCAAGGAGGAACTGGAACCAGCTGATATCCTAAGGCCCATCTCCGGTAAGTGTTCTTGAGGTTCCTCATCCCCTATTACAATAAGTACACCTAGTGGGCACACGTACTGTCCAGTTATTATTGGCTCCTAAATAGAAACTTCAGCAGTAGTCCTAAAGGTTTATTAAATGTAAGATTAAGTCAAGGGCGGGAACGCTTCATTGTCGTGATTAAAGCAAAACCATGTCATAAAATAGTCCCCTGAACCTTTGACTGTTTTGAAGGTTTGCCATTTCCCAAGTGGAGAGATGGGTAAAGTTAAGGTAATACAAGGAATCCGTTCTAACTGTGGAGCTTTTTCTACCTTAAAGATAAAAAACTCACTGCCTTTTACTTTGCCTGTTGATGAACAAGTCAGGCTGCATTCAAGTTTTGTGTGGGTCAAAAAGTTTCTCCACAACAGTTGTGGTGCTTGTCTTCAATTCTGGGGGAGTTTTAAATAATATGATGTTCATAAAAGGCACATTTCTATTCTTCTCCTGCTTATAATCTTTGCATCTTTGGCTTGCTGACTGTATTTATCGGTCATTTTTGGGTCCAGTAGAGAGAGGTGATATTCCAGGTCTGCTTGTTATCTGTGGTGACAGCATAATTGGAGAACAAGTGCTCCAACAGAACATATTCCATCCTCCTTGTACATTTTAAAGCAATCAGACATTCCTCCTTCACCCTATGGGTTATCTAGAGCAGGCAGCCGACTACTTGGCAGCAAGATTATTTGCTTCAGGGTAATTTTGAAATTGTATGAAAAATCAAGCAAGAAGGGCACACTTGAAGTGTAATTTCACCTATTTAAAAAATAACTAATAAGCATAACTGGTTCTCATGTACTGCTCCCCATGAGGTATGAACAAAGTAATTTTTTTAAATTGGGATATAACGCAAGAACATCCTTTGTTCTGAGTTGTCATTGGCATGTTCATGGTATTAACTTTTGGTCACTCATTTTATGTGTCAGACTAGTAAGAGAATGTTTCAGAATAAGAACAATGAGTTCATTGATGATCTGCCCAGGGCAGCTCAGGCATAACATCAGTGCATTTCTACAAAAGCCCTGTGATTCTCCCAAATTAAAGATGTACATAAAGAATTAAGGGCCAGGAGAGATAACAAATAAGACCGCCTCAACCACCCTGAAGGAGGCCTCTCCATCTTCCAGAAAATCTCCCTCCGACTGACAACCTACATCTCGAACGACTCTGCGCCCCCTATGGAACACATCCACTTCCAGATCAACCACAAAACAACTCTACGTGGATCTCTTGCCTACAGACCTTCCGGACCCTGCGCTCTGTTCACCAACACCATCGCAGAACACATCGCGCCTCACGGATTACGTACTGCTCGGAGACCTGCATTTCCACCTTGACAACCTCAGTGACCGAAACTGCACTGCCCTCTTAGACAACCTCGCCAACATCTGACTGAAGCAACCGTCATCACCCACAAGGTGGGACACACCCTCAACCCCATCTTTGCCGGAGGAATCAACATTTGCCTCAGTCGCACCACACCGCTCCTCTGGGTTGACCACCACTGCGTCCACTTCTCCTTCTCTAAACCCACCGCACACAAGCCAACGCCACGCTCTCTGTGCTGAAACTGGAGCAAGATCACCGAAGAGCACCTCGCCTCTGCCCTCAGACCCCTCAGACCCCAACCCCCCCACCACCACGACCAACGCCAACTCTGCAGCCAACGAACTCCAGAAATGGATTGCCGACTGCGCCAACACGCTTGCACCTCTCCAGAACTCCGACAGACAGCACACCACGAAATCCACCTAGTTCACCACAGACCTCCAAGAATCCAAGCGCTTGTGCCACGGCTCGAGAAAGTTTGGAGGAACAGTAAAACCTCAGAAGGATGCACCACCTGCAGGAAGGCCACTCCAGCACACCATCAAATCCACGAAGAGGAACTTCATTCAGAACAGAATCTTCTCCAACTCCAGCAACTCCAAGGAACTCTTCAACATCATACAAGAATTCACCAGACCCCCAGCGAAACCTCTGACGTCCCTCCCTCCTAGGACCTCTGCAATAAAGTCGGCTCCTTCTTTCACCACAAGATCGGGGCACTCTACGACAACTTCGAACACGACCAAAGCACCAACCCAACACCTTCCACCAGCAACTCCACTCAGCCGACCATCCTCACCTAAACCCCTGTCACCACAGAAGACACCACAAAGAAAATGAGGGGCATACACTCCGGATCACCCACTGACCCCTGCCCACTGCACATCTTCCACAGGGCCGCTTCCGTCATCGCACCAGAACTACGACTGCACCCTTGAAACCGGCATGTTCCCCGATGACTGGAAATGCGCAAAAGTCAAACCCCTCCTCAAGAAGTCCTCCGCACATCAGATGGACCCCAAGAACTACCGGCCCATCTTCCTCCTCCACTTAGCCACCAAAGTCACCTAGAAGATCGTCAGCATCCTGCTAACTAACTTCATAGAATCCAACAACATCCTCAACACACATCATTCCGGCTTCCGCAGCAACCACAGCACAAAGAACGCCCTCCTAGCCGCCACAGATGACATCCGCACACTCCTCGACCAAGGCCACACTGCAGCCCACTGCAGCCCTCATCCTACTAAATGTCTCAGCAGCCAGATGACACCTGGTAGCCCCTTGCCCTTGGCAACTCCCACAGGCCACACCTGCAAACTCGGGATCATACCTTACCCCTCCCTACCATAAACTGACAATTCAACAATGTTTACTCCACATGCTTTAACACCCTCTGCATACTCCGCAAGACCTTCAATTGGATCCCCCCCCCCCCTTGAATCCAGGAAGACTGTCACTCATCACCAGCAGTCTGGACTGTGGGAAATCCCATCTACGACGGAATCAACAAATCTCTGCTCCACAAACTCCAGACCATCCAGTATACCGCAATCAGACTCGTCCTCCTCATCCCTAGTCAAGGCCACATCACCCAGCGCCTATGAGACCTCCTCTGGGTCCCAGTCAAAAAAAGATCGACCTTCAAGCTGCTCACACACGCCTTCAAAGCCCTCCACAACACCGGACCCCAATACCTCAACAAAAAAAATCTCCTTCTGCGCCCTCAAGAGAAACCTCCGCTCCGCTGACGTAGCCTTAGCCAAATTTCTCCTCATCCACAGAGCCGAAACGCGAGGCAGATCCTTCTTCTACATCTCAGCAAAGACCTGGAACAAACTCCCCCTCAGCATCAGACGAACCCCACACTGCAAGCATTCAGGAAAAACCTTAAGACCTGGCTTTTTGAATGTCCGGATATCCCTGAACCCCACCCAAACCGCCTTGAGACCCTCACGAGTGAGTAGTGCGCTCTACTAGAGTTCACTTCCAGTGACTCTAGCATTCACAAGTCTTTTGACAAGGAAGTTATAATTTACAGTATCTAATGCAGAGCTCGAATCAAGAGAAATGATGTCAGCTGATCCTCCTTGATCAAGTAGTTTTTCGGATAGCTCAATCACTGTCAGAAGGGCCGTTTCTATACTGTGCAGGGGTTGGAATCCAGTCTGGGTAGAGTGAAGTAATTTATTATTTTCTGGAAATTCTGACATTCAGGTTGGCATGTTTTTCTAGCTTTTTACTTATCAGTGGGAGAAAGTGATAAGTAAAAAGCCGGTGTTGTGGAGGGCTCGGTGTTGTGGAGGGCTTTGAAGGCGTGTGTGAGCAGCTTGAAGGTCGATCTTTTTTTGACTGGGACCCAGAGGAGGTCTCATAGGCGCTGGGTGATGTGGCCTTGACTAGGGATGAGGAGGACGAGTCTGATTGCGGTATACTGGATGGTCTGGAGTTTGTGGAGCAGAGATTTGTTGATTCAGTCGTAGATGGGATTTCCCACAGTCCAGACTGCTGGTGATGAGTGACAGTCTTCCTGGATTCAAGGGGGGGGGATCCAATTGAAGGTCTTGCGGAGTATGCAGAGGGTGTTAAAGCATGTGGAGTAAACATTGTTGAATTGTCAGTTTATGGTAGGGAGGGGTCTAGTATGATCCCGAGTTTGCAGGTGTGGCCCGTGGGAGTTGCCAAGGGCAAGGGGCTACCAGGTGTCATCTGGCTGCTGAGACATTTAGTAGGATGAGGGCTGCAGTGTGGCCTTGGTCGAGGAGTGTGCGGATGTCATCTGTGGCGGCTAGGAGGGCGTTCTTTGTGCTGTGGTTGCTGCGGAAGCCGGAATGATGTGTGTTGAGGTAGTTGCCTAACATTGAGGGATCCAGATTGGGCTCATTTTGTAATGCTTTGACCATGCATGCCAAGTTTCCATGGCAAATGGAATTGTCCCTTAGTGAGAGATTTATCAGCTGGAGCAAGGATGGGAGTATCAAATCTGTGACTTTACCTAAAAGACACGGAGGGGCCGGGTTGATAGGGGAGCCAGACTTAACTTTTTTGCAAAAGAATCTAGCTTGTTAATTGTACTGTGTTGGTGTCAATTCCATTAATAGGCCTGGAGAAGAAGGTTCAAGCAGAGTTTCTGCAATTCTGAAGATTTCACATGAACAATTATCAGCTTGGGTAATTTAAAGTGCTTGCGCTTTTTTTCATTTCAACTTGATAGATTTTAATTGATTCTCTAATTCTGTTTTCTTAACTCCCCATAGTATTTCCTCCACATCCTTTCTGCTCTTTTACAGTTCTGTTTCAGCTTACGGAGGTTATGAGTTTATCAGGGTGAGATTTTCTCTTTAACTCACCTAATGCAAGTTTTCTTGGGGATACCTTGAACTAGGAAGATTTTAATCCAATCAGTGAATCTTTCATTAGCAATAGTTTGGTTTAAGTCTAAAGTAGGCTTGGAGTCTCAAATGGATTGTTTCCATTGTCCATCAGCAGTCTGGACCAAGGACGTTCTTGCTGCTAACCGTTTTATGATAGAAAGGTGAAGCCATATTTTCCCTAATGACTGGGATCAGAGAATGGACAGATCAAAGTACCGGAATATGGTCCAGAACTCTTATAATTTTCTATTGGAAAAAAGGGGGTCAAGTAGATGTCATGTATCATGGGTGTCATGTATCATGGGTGGGACTGCCACCTTTTGTATGAACTGAATGGCTAATAAATCTTGAAGGAGGGTAGAAACTTGGGGGTTCGTAAGCTCATCAA
This sequence comes from Lissotriton vulgaris, assembly GCF_964263255.1. Lineage (NCBI taxonomy): Eukaryota > Metazoa > Chordata > Amphibia > Caudata > Salamandridae > Lissotriton > Lissotriton vulgaris. Next base: position 880,211,645 of record NC_141699.1, on the reverse strand, counting down.
AATGGAGATTAATATCCCCTTAAGAGAGAAAGATTGGGGCTGGCACGACCCAAATTAGGAGCAACGTCAGAAAGGGATTGCATAAATGTAACACAGGTTTCAGGTGGTTTGTATAATAAAATGCCTGGGAAAGTGCTAGTATGGGAAAGGGAGATTGTGAAAGTCATACTTTTGCACTCTGGTATCAGGTCAGGCTTAGTAAAGCATCTACAAATGTATTTCAGGAGGCTAGCAATACCCCCACCCTTCTTTATTTTGCAGTCTCTATGTTGAAGATAGTAAGCAACCAAGTTTCCGTTAAAAAATATAACGTCTGGCTTTTCCTCTTCCAGAAAGGAAAAAAGTGCTAGTTTGATTGTGAATTGACCTGCAATTAATTAAAAACATTCTATCGGAGGAGGGAGCTTTAAGGGAAGGTTTCAGACCTATAGCCAATGACTGGGTATATGGGTTTGTCCTCCTTCCATGAGTGCCTGATTGCAATGACCCTAGTATCCTGACCATTTATTATTGTCAATGGCACCACCCTTCTCTTGCTGCATTCACTTCACCTTCAAAAAACCAACCACGCACCACCGCACCCAACAGCTGCCTCGCCGTGGCTGGAGCAAAGTCACTGAAGACCAGCTGCTCACCACCCTCTCCCAGAACCCACCCACCGACCCAACCAACCCAGACGCCGCAGCCCCCAACCTCAGACAGTGGATCGACGCCTGTGCCAACACCCTCGCCCCACTAAAGAAACCCTCCAACAGCCACGCCAGCAAGAGAGCCACCTGGTTCACCGACCAGCTCCTGGTCTCCAAGCTCGCATGCCGGAAACTGGAGAAGAAATGGCTCCACGAAGGTACACCGGACTACCACGCAGCCCACAAGGACGCCACCCGCAGACACCACCTCATCAGATCAGAAGAGGTCCTCCTTCAAAGACCACCTGGATAACAACGCACACGACAGCAAAGAGCTCTTCAGCATCGTTCAATAACTATCCAACCCCAGCGCCAACACCAACGACATCCCGCCCTCACAGGAACTGTGCGACTCACTGGCCATCTTCTTCCACCGCAAGATCGCTGACACCCACAACCGTTTTAACACCACGACCGACCCGACCACGCCAGACTGCAACCCTCCTCTGAACACCAACAACGCCAACCGCCTTACTTCCTGACCTCCTGGTCCAACGTCAGCGACGACGAGACACGCAAGGTCATGAACTCCATCCACTCAGGATCTCTGACAGACCCGTGCCCACACCACATATTCAACAAGGCAGACGCAGCCATCGCCCCCCAACTATAGAAGGTCATCAACATCTCCTTCGAAACAGCAAAATTCCCGGAAAGCTGGAAGCACGCCGAAATAAATGCCCTCCTCAAGAAGCCCCAGGCGGACCCCAAGGACCTCAAGAACTTCCGGCCCATCTCCCTGCTCCCGTTTCCGGCGAAGGTCATCGAGAAAATTGTCAACATGCAACTGACCAGCCACCTCGAAGACCACAACATCCTGGACCTGTTGCAATCCGGATTCATACGAAACCACAGCACCGAGACCGCCCTCATCGCCGCCACAGACGACATCAGGCGCCAATTAGACAGCGGCGAAACATCAGCCCTCCTCCTCCTCCTTGACCTCTCGGCCGCCTTCGACACGGTCTGCCATCCCACTCTAAAAACATGCCTCCAAGAAGCTGGTGTCCAAGAGAAGGCCCTCGACTGGACCACATCCTTCCTCTCCGGCAGATCACAGAGCGTCCGCCTCCCACCCTTCCGATCCGAGGCCACCGACATCATCTGCGGCGTCCCCCAGGGCTCCTCCCTCAGCCCAACGCTGTTCACCATCTACATGGCCCCCCTCGCATAAGTGGCCCGCCATCACAACCTCAACATCATCTCTTATGCCGACGACACTCAGCTCATCCTCTCCCTCACCAAGGACCCACACAGCGCCAAATGCCAATATCCACGACGGAATGAAGGCCATTGGCGACTGGATGAGGAGCAGCCGGCTGAAACTGAATTCGGACAAGACAGGGGTCCTCATCCTCGGACCCAACCCCTCGGCCGGGGACGACTCCTGGTGGCCGACCACTCTTGGGACAGCACCGACACCCACCGACCACACAAGCAATCTAGGATTCATCCTCGACTCCTCCCTCTCCATGTCCAAACAGGTCAACGCCGTCTCCTCCTCCTGCTACAACACCCTCTGCACGCTTAGCAGGATCTACAAGTGGATCCCAACCGAAACAAGGAGGACAGTGACAGAGGGACTCGTCAGCAGCAAGCTGGACTAAGGCAACGCGCTCTACGCCGGAATCCCAGCCAAACACCTACGACGACTACAGCGCATCCAAAATGCCCCCCCTCCCCCCCACTGATCGTCAACGTCCCCCGCCGCAGCCACATCACCCCTCCCACCCCCACCCTGACAAACCTACACTGGCTCCCCATCGACTAGAGGATCACCTTCAAACTCCTCACCCATGCACACAAACCACTCCACAACACCGGACCAGCCTACCCGAACAGCCGACTCAGCTTCCACACCAACACCCCCGCCAGCCTCGCACTCGCCGCCATCCCCCGCATCTAACGAACAACCTCCGGCGGCAGATCCTTCTCCCACCTGGCCGCCAAGACCTGGAACACACTACCTACACACCTACGGCAGACCGAAGACCTACTCGCCTTCGGAGGACTCCTCAAGACCTGGCTCTTCGAGCAGTAGAGAACCCCCCTCTCAGCGCCTTGAGACCCTCACGGGTGAGTAGCGCACTTTACAAATACCATGATTGATTGAGGGTGTAGGAAGCTGCCTCCAAACAGGCACAGGTAAAAGTAGATTGTACCTTAGTCACTATTTATGATAATGTGGGCAAGCAGTAAGGCTTTATCAGAGGGTAGTTTTAAGCATTTATTGTACACACTCAGGCAAGAAATTATGTCACACACTCCAAGACTGAACTCAGACCAATTCTGTTTGTATAACAATATTAAGTTATTATATTTCTACAACCAAGCTAGGCCTGGTACAGGCAAATGAAAAAATACTTTGCAGGTATATTGCAGTTGAAATTAAATTGAAATGCAGTTGGATGCAATTGGTTTGTTTACAGGTAAGTCAACAGTCAAAATTAATTTAGTTACTTTTGTGATGACTTTGTACGTTGCTTTTCAGATTACTTTTTTTTTCAGAACAAAATGTTATTGAGTTGTTGAAAAGTTGCATGACAAGCACAGTGCCCCGGGAACCAGAGAAGCTGTGAGCATTAAAGTAATAATCACATTGTAGGCAATTCAAACAACCATTTAAATGAAAGTAGCTACCCTACGTCCCCCCTCCCCTCCCCCCCCCACTCCCCCCTCCCCCCCACCCGAAGCCCCCCTCCTACCCCCTGCACAGCGACTAGGCAGTCCGTAAATAAAAGGCATATCAAGAAACATTTAGTGTGTACACCTCATCACCCGGGTTCAGTGTCCAAATTTCGTTCCTCAGGTTCATCATGTGTTGGCGGTTCCAGCCACAATCCTCTATAATCTGCCCACCTCTTCCAAATCTTATAATGTTTCCGGGGGCAGCCCCTGGCTTCGAAGATCGGGCGCTCCAGTCCCATATAAAAGTCTAGTCCCCTTTTCCACACTCCCAACAGGGGGACCCTGGGGTCTTTCCAGGCTCGGGCCACATCTCTCTTGGCCACAGTGAGGCCCAACAACAGCAAATGTCGGTTATAGATATTGCCCCCCCACTTGTTCCAGTATATGAAGGAGACCCAATTGTGGCGTGTGGGGGAGTTCCCGCCATACACCTCAGACAGGCAGTCCCACACTCCCGACCAAAACCTCTGTAGACCATCACACGACAATACTGTATGTAGAAAGGTGCCCATCTCTCTGCCACATCTCAAACAATCAGGGGACGCAATCATGCCCGCCCTCCACAGTCGTTCCCTGGTATAGTAGGCCCTATGTAAATATTTGAACTGAATGAATCGCAGGCATACTGCGATGGCTGCTCCTCTTGGAGCCTCAAGCGCCTCTCTCCAGTCTTCCTCTTAAAATGCACCCAGATCATTCTCCCACTTAGCCAGCAGAGTGTCTAGGGAAGTTTAACAATGTGTAACTAGTGTTTGGTAGATAGATGATATCTTTTTACTTTCCAATTCCCCCATGAATACCTTGGCCTCCAGGGGGCTAAACTCGGGCAAGGAGTCCAGGCCTTTCAAGGTGGGTGTGATAGCATGGCGAAACTGTAAATATTGAAAGAACTGGGTCCGGGGCATGTCATACTCTTCTCGTATCTCCTGGAACAACTTAAGGGTCGTGCCCTTGACGACGTGGCCTATGGCCGAGATGCCAATCGCGTCCCAGCCACGGAACCCCTGTAGGGACATCAATGCTGGTAGTTGCCCATTCTGCCACAATAGGGTTTTCCTCGTTAGTTTGTTCCACCACCCCATGCGGCGGAGTGCTCCGCGCCATATATGAAACACTATTTGAGTGACCACCCGGAGACTCTTCCTCTTAACAGTCGAATAAAGTATGGTATGTAGCGTGCCAGGGTCCATTAGGTACCTCTCCAGGGCGTAGGCCGGATCACCTCGATCCCCATACCACCGCTCATTCAGTATCAATAGGTGAGAAGCTTGATAATAGGACAGGATGTCTGACGTTGCTAGACCGCCACAATACGTGAAAAGGAAACATGTGCGGAGCGCCACTCTCGCTACTCCCACGGCCCAGAGAAAGTGAAGAGCGCCGAATTTACCTGCTTGAACCATTGCGGTGAAATAGGGTATGGGTGGTTTTGTAATTAGTATAAAAGACGTGGGAGGGCCACCATTTTAAATATGGCCGAACGGCCGTACACATTCAGGGGCATGCGGGACCATGTAGTCGTGTCCGAGCGGATACGCTCCCATACGGGTACAACATTGCGCGTCCAGGAGACCCCACGCAAATCTGTCAGGAACACTCTCAAATATTTAAAGCCTCCCGTCGTTTCTTGCAATGCCGCCGCCCAGGACCCTAGGCCACAACGCTCCCCCAGTACCCACAGCACTGACTTACGCAGGTTTAAGTGGAGGCCCGACACCTCCCCAAAAATTTGCATGATGTCGAGGACCGGTGGCCCAGATCTGTTCACGTCTGTGAGAAAAAATAGGACATCGTCAGCATAGAGTGCAATTCTATCAGAGGGTCCCGCTCCCCACTCAATGTCCCGCATCTGTGCGTCCACTCGGACCCATGCCGCCAACGGTTCCATAGCCAGGGAAAATAGATAAGGCGAGAGGGGGCATCCTTGCCTGGTGCCCCGCCCTATGGAGAAGGAATCGGACACTGCCCCAGCCACTCTCACTGACGCCGTTAGATCCGTGTACAATAGCTGCAGGTATGATAAAAAGTGGGGCCCCAGATTCAGGCTGGACAGAAGTGCACGGAGGTAGACCCAACTCACCGAGTCGAAGGCCCTATCTATGTCGGCCAGTAGAAGAGCCGCTGGAATCCCTGCCTCTCTGGCCGCCTCCACCGCCACCTGCGCGCGCCTAATATTGTGTCTTGTTGCTCTATGGGGCATAAACCCGGCCTGGTCCGGGTGGACAAGATCGGTAATGTATGGGAGAAGGCGATTGGCCAGAGTCTTGGCCAATTTTTTCGCTTCGGTATTCAATAACGAGATTGGCCTATAGGACTCTGGTTGGTCAGGAGGCCTCCCTGGTTGGCAGAAGACCACTATTTCAGTGTGCCGCCAGTCCCTCGGGAGTCGGCCACACTCTCTGGCTGCCACTAACACCCTGCCATAGTACGTACCTAATTGGAGGTGAAATTTCTTAAAAATTCACAAGGGAACCCATTGGGTCTGGGGGCCTTGCCCACGTTCAATTCCCCGAGGGCTGTATCCAGCTCTTCCGCCGACAAAGGGAGTTCAAGGCGAGCCCGCCCTTCATCCGAGATTGGTCGTGGCGGGAGATCAGCCAGGAATTGGTCAATGTCTTCCGCCGAGAGACGTTCCCGGGGGGCGTATTGGGCCTCATAATACTGTGCAAAGCCGGCTGCTAGGTCCGTCGGGCCGTCATGGGCGTTCCCATCTCATCCCGCAGACACAGCAGGGACTGTGCGTGAAAAGTACTCTGTCAGAGCCTATATAGCATTGAGCTGGATTTGTCGCCCCTCTGGTAGATCCTACTTTGAGTCGCCAACCACAGCTGTCGAGCTTCATCTGACAGCAAGGAGGCATACGACTGCTGCGTCAGCAGTAGTTGTCTCACATCCTCCTCACCCCCGCCAGCGTGACATCTTCTTTCTTGGTCACTGACTCGGTCCTCAGCTCTCACTATGTCCTGCCTGCGTGTCTTGCGGGCTGCCGCACACCAAGTAATGTCCACCCGCGAAGCGTGGGTTTCAGTGCCTCCCAGAGGATCATGTCATCTGTATAAGAGTTATCATTATCACTCCAGTAGTGAGCAATAGCCTCCCTCATGTGGGTCTGATAGTCTTCTTGTTGTAGGTGCCACGTGGAGAGGCGCCATCTGAACGGCTGCCGTCTCCTATCAAGAAGTAGGTCAATCACTACCGCGGAGTGGTCCGACAGGCCGCGTGGCAGTATGGTCTTGGCATCTACCCTCCCAACCCAGGCATGGGGGATAAGTAATCAATTCTGGAGAAGGACTTATGTACTGCTGAGACATATGTGTATTCACGATGTTGGGTGTGTTGGTGTCGCCATGCGTCTACCCATCCCATCCCTCTCACCATGCCATTCAGTTTAGTAGGTGTATCCGATGGCACCTCACCCCCCCAGCCTGTGTCGATCCATCCGTGCATTCATCACATCATTCCAGTCCCCACCTACCACCGCCATAACATCTGGTATCTCGGCCCACACACCAAACAATTTTTCTATAAGGGCACCTTGCAGCGGAGGTGGGGCGTAAACACTCCCGAAGACTATCGGCTCTGTGCCTATCTTGCCCTGAACAAACACATATCTGCCCTGTGCATCGACCCACTGAGTCTCATGAGTATAGGACAACCTATGGTGCACCAAGATAGCTACCCCTCGAGATCCCCTCACAAACCCAGCATGATACACCTGCTGAAATGCATAGCGCTGTAGACTGAGGGTCTTGGAACCCATAAGGTGAATCTCTTGCAACAGTAACACATCAGCCCTGTCTCTCTTCCCCTGTCTCAGGACTGCCCCTCTCTTTATCCTGTCCAGCATCCCCCCGTACATTCCAGCTCACAACACACATTGATGCCCTCTGTAGGCTTGATTCAGAAGTGTCAACCGCCATTCATGGACAGAAAAGTAAACGTCCCGAGCTTCTGAGGCCACACACACACATCTTGCTTCAATAGGACCCGAAAGAACACTGTGCAGATTAACGCATCCCACCCTCCCCTGCCCCCCTTCAACTCACACCCAACAAATCCTCCAACCCCCACCCCGTTCCCAGTCACCCTTTCAACTTCCCCCCACCCCATACCTCAGTAACATTGAAGTACCTGTCGCGGTATAGATGATCTCCGACCCCCAACGGGAGGGTAGAGACCCACTATCCCAATGGATCCCCATCATTAGGAGGAGGATTCTTCTTGGTGCGTGACCTCCAGTGACTCCTGCTCCGCGATCGCCGGGGAGTCCTCGCGGGCCCCGCCGTGGATGATGAATCAGAGTCTCGACCCGGAGAGGTATTTACTCTGATGCGGACCGTTTCATCCGTCCAGGCAAAAACTTCTTCCGTAGTATTAAAGAATTGAGTCCGGGACTGGAAGACCACACGCAGGCGGGCCGGGTAAAGCAAGGCATACTGGATATTGAGGCCCCTCAACCGCGCCTTAGCCGCGTAGCCGGTAAAGGACTGACGTTGCTGAACCAGTCTGGTGTAGTCTGGGAATATGAGGATTTTGATGTTTTCAAATAGCAAAGGCTCCTTCATTCGCGCTTGTCGCAGGATTGTGTCGCGGTCGTGATAATTGAGCAGCTTGGCTATCACAGGCCGCAGGCGAGCTCCCACCGGCGGCTTCTGGGTCAGTGCTCGGTGCGCGCGTTCAATTATAAAACAGCGCGAAAGGGACTCCGGAGGGAGCCACCCCTCCAACCATTGGGTCAGAAAGGCTTCCATGTCGCCCTTCTCACAGCCCTCCGGAAATCCCACGAACCGCAGGTTGTTCCGCCGAGCACGTCCTTCCGCGTCCTCAGCTCGCAGTGCAAGGCCCTTCTGAATCCCTTCCATGTTGGCCACCTTCTTAAGTGTCGCCACGTCGTCCTCCACTCCTGTAATTCTGGTCTCAGTCTCAGTGATGCGGGCCACGTCGTTGCGCAGGTCCTGACGCAGTAAAGTAACATCAGCTCCAACTGCCCCTATTTTCGCATCTAGCATGTCTCTGGATAGCGTATCGCTGCCATGAGGGCTGCATTGTCCGGGCCATATACCGGAGGGCCTCCGGATGCCCCTGCTCCTCCAGTTGACCCAGTGAATTTATCGATCGTGCCTTGTTTCGAGGCTCCTCCACTGTTGCCAACCCTCGTCATGGTTGTCACCGGATATGTGCACAAGGTTCGGAGCACAGCAGTGGTTGCAGGTCGGTCACCCTAATCTCCGTGGTCACAGAGCTGTGTCCGGGCCTTTCCCGCTTTCGGAGGATATCGTCCGCTCTCAGGGCAGTCTGCGCTGTCGCCCGTGGTGTCACTTCTCCCTGCCCCAATGGCACGGTGCCCCCTTCAATATTCGCCAAAAGCGATTACTCCATGTCCAATGCAGGGGGCATATGTGTTACAGCTCCGTCCAAAAGCCACTCCGGGGCACAGTCGCCCCCCTCCAAGAGCTCGGCAGTCACTGGGTCTGCGCCGGATCGTCTGCCTCAGTCACTGGGCCCTCGGCGTCGCCGCCAGCTCATTGCCATTCAGGGCCTAGGTTTCAGCTCCCCGGCACTCCGTCCTCGGAGATCACCCCCACGGCCCGATTCTGCCGCCGAGAGGAGTGCACGCAGTGGCACGCCGCGTGTGCAATTCAAACTGGTCAGGGTCGCCGCCGGGCTCAGTATATCGCACCCGCCTCTTTTGCAGCGAGCGCCGCCACTGCCATCCACGACCTGCCGGGGGGGGAGGGGGGAAACAGGAGAGTGTTTCCGCATTGTCCGCAGCACAACAGTCCCCCCTGCGGTCCGACGCGACCGCCGAACGAGGCCAACCCGGCCCCCTCCCGCACTCCCCCGGCCCGCAGCCTGCACAGCCTCCGATTCCTGGGTGCGGCAGCGGTGGTACCGGGTGCTCCGTGTCCTCTGCAAGGCACGGTTTACTCACTGCGGGCCTCCGTGTGTCGGGTTGGAAGGGTCTGTCCACTGCTCTCCGCTGGTCCCGGCCGCGCCGCACTTCCGCCCGGATGCACCCGGACTCGAGGTCCCGGCTTCCGCGGGTCTGGTAGGCCTCTCCACCTCAGGTCTCGGATCGCCGTTGGGCAGACGTCCGAGGTCCCGCAAATCACCGTCAGGGCTTCTCGGCCACTTCCGACGCCGATGTATCCTAGTTGAGACGTCTCAGGGTTGGGGAGACCTAGGATATATGTCGGATGAATCGCCGGCGGGACGGAGCTCTTAGGCTGTGTCCGCCATGTTCGCCGCCTTGGCCACGCCCCCTTCAGATTACTTTTTAAGTTACTTTTTCTACTCAGTATGTTAATCCTAGATCTCACATTGGGACATTCCCTAGATGAATGATCAGTAATTCAGTTTTTGTACATTTGCAGTTTTGCAAGGTTTCATACAAACAAAGTCCACACTTGGAAGAATTTTCAAAGAAAAGCAGTCAATGCAATTCAATGAGAGGAAATGAAGTTATCGGTTTACAGTTAAGTACTTAGATTTGGGAGTTGGCTTCCTGGGGTTAGAACCAGGGTTCCCCCAGGGTGAAGGATGCACTCTCAAAGCACCCTCAGCAGCACTAGGGCAGCCTGGTGTAGACTGTAGAGGCCCAATATTATCCAATGGGGGATAGGGGGCATCCGGTTGGGGGCTGCTCACGAGCAGGCCACAAGGTTGTGGGAGCAAAGCTCCTGGACTTAAGCTAGGGGCAAAGGAGTATCCAGTTTAGCACACAAGGTGCACCCACAGTGGCACAAGGGCAGCTGCGTGCACGGTACCTGTTAGCGTTGGGTGCCCTATTTTCAATGGGAGTTGCAGGTTTTGGATTTTGGCTGCTGGCTTGTTCCAGGAAGACTACGGGAACCAACAGCTGTGCAGGTAAGTTAACTGGCTCCGGTGGTGGGTGCACCTCGGGTTCTTTTATCCAGGGCACAGGGTGGCTGGATGCAGGGGTGTCTTTTGAGGTCGGATTTCACCTTACCAGGCCACTCGCAGTTGGGGGGTGGGGGGGGTCTCCGTGTAGAGGCTGCAGGTGATGTCCGGGAGACTCTGGAGCACTGGGGGACCTTGCTGGAATGGGTGGGCCACACGAACTCGGGCCGACAGGTGCAGCGGTTCTTCCAGGCGTCTGGTTTCTTTGTCCTCAGCAGACTCTGAGTCTGTCTTGGGAGTTTTCTTTTGAAGAGAGCTGATGTTCACAGGAGATCCGGTCTTTGATGAGGGCAGTCAGTCCTCCCAGGCTTCTGGAGGTCACTGGCTGCAGGACAAGGCGACTTTTGGCGCAGGATCTCTGTAAACTGCAGACGGGCTGGTAGGGCTGGGGCCAAGTCAGTTGTTCTCTGCAGTCTCCTCTGCTGGGCGTCTTCTTACATCCTTTTTCCTCTTAGGTTGCGGGAATCTGTATTCTTGGTTCAGGGCTGCTCCCTAAATACTGTATTTAGTGGGCGTTTTCGGGGTCTCGACGTCGGTAGCCAATGGGCTACTGGCCTTAGGGTGACTACACCCTTGGTGTTCTCAACCCACGTGGGGGATTGAGCACAATCCCTAATCCTGATTGGGGAGTGCCGGCCATCTGCAAGATGGCAGGCACTGAAGAGTGGGCTTCACCTCGCCTCCCCCACCTGAGGGGTGCGGTTGGCATTGGTGGGCACACTTCTGGGCAGGCTTATTTTCAGCACCTGCTTCCCGCCGAAAAGGAGGGGAGACCGGAAGGGGGCCTGCTACTGATAGCAGGAGAGGCTGTGGGTCGCATTAAATAAGGCTGCAAGGCCTTTGAAGCTCCCCTGCCACAGATGGCTCTTCCTGGCCTGGGGAAGGTGTGAACACCTGCCCTGGAAAGGATTTGTTTCTGGGCTCAGGGAGGGAAGCCTCCCACTCCAGGGGTCCAGAGACATGTCTTGTGGGGGCAGGCTGATGTGTACTCGTCAGGGAACCCACCAAAGTCTGGTCATTTTTCACGGGGCATCTCTAAAAGGCCTTCTGGGTGCCCTTTTCATCAAATCCCACACTGGCATCAGTGTGGGTTTAATGTTTTGAGAAGTTTGATACCAAACTTCCCAGTTTCCAGTAAAGCCATTATGGTGCTGTGGAGTTAGTAATGACAAACTCCCAGCACCAAATACTCTTAATAGCATTACTGCACTTACAATGTCTAAGAATTGGCTTAGACACTGTGGGGGTACAGGGCTCATGCACCCGTACCCTCACCACTGGTATAGTGCACCCTGCTAGAAGGGTGGCTGACCTATGCCAGGACAGTGGGTTGTAGGCATTGCACACAGGGATGTGTAACAATGTATGTGGCCTGGTATCACTAGATGACCAGGACTCGAGCGCGCACTACATAAATAAGAAGTTTTCCAATAGAACGTTTAGCAAAAACACTTTTATCAATATATCATCAAGGATATGTGATAAAGTATATATTCAGTTTAAACAATCATTTTGAGAATAAACAATCAAAACATTATTTCATGTGTACATATTTCACAAAAAATAGTTTGTTCTGAAAACCCAATGCATTTCGGGGTTTAACACCCCTTCGTCGGGGGTCTGTTGAAAAGAAGAAAGAAAGGAAACGCTATTACTAAGGATGCCATGGAGGCTATTAAACTACGTTACTTAAAGATTCACGAATACCTTACCAAAATTGGAGGATCATTCGATAAATATCGAATGAAGTGTGCTGTTGTTTATGGTCAATCTAAAGAATCAGTGAAAAAGGAGAGATTCCTTAATTCATAATTCATGAAATTTTTCGAAAATTATTGAAAGTACTAGGATGTGGATATGATTTACCTGTATCCTGACTGTCGGCAGTCTGTCAAAGAAACGAATATTCAAGGGTGTTTATTCAAGTTCATACAGCATATATCACATATTTACGTGATATATAAACACTTGAAAAAAACTTCAGAAATGGACCTGAACGCTCACCTACAGGTCTTGTTTACAGCGACTATTCAAATCTAAAAAAATAATAAGTTGTTTCAGTGTTACTGAACATATCAGAATGAAACCGCTGTGGACCTAGGTCCAAACTCTAAAGAGATATTTACCTGCGAGCCTCAACGTTAACGTGGACGGTCTTGCTTGTGTAGGGACGTCGTGTAAGCTAAAGGGATGAAAAAAACGAATAAGCGCCGCGTTTAGTAAGCGGTTTGTACTAAATTTCTCTTGTAACTTCTGTATTCTACGAAGGCGTCTAAGCGTTAGTTCTTACCGGTTTGGTCTTTGTTAGTGCCGATAACTGCGTTCCTGCCCGATATGTGGTCTGGAGTTCGGCAGCGGTTACCGTAGTCCCTTTTTAGTGTGTACTCAGGGATATCGAAAATAAAAGAAGGACTGTTGTGCCTAAGAAAACAGCCGCCATTACTAAGAGGATAATATACCTCACTTGTGTGTAATCGAATAGAAAAGTGGCGAACGTTATAAGTTGAGGTTTTCGAAGTTTCTCTTTTGTTGTAACACGATCTAATTACAATACGTAAAGAGAAGAAAAAATGAGAAGAAAAGCAAGGGGAAAAATTGGTACAAAGAAGAGAAGTGATACTTGATGAATAGCCCTTAGGTTTAGCATTTTAGCAGATGAAGCACATGAACATTGCATTGACAAGTGTACATATCAGTAAATCAACCATATTATCTTATTATTTTTTTAGATTTGAATAGTCGCTGTAAACAAGACCTGCAGGTGAGCGTTCAGGTCCATTTCTGAAGTTTTTTTCAAGTGTTTATATATCACATAAATATGTGATATATGCTGTATGAACTTGAATAAACACCCTTGAATATTCGTTTCTTTGACAGACTGCCGACAGTCAGGATACAGGTAAATCATACCCACATCCTAGTACTTTCAATAATTTTCGAAAAATTTCATGAATTATGAATTAAGGAATCTCTCCTTTTTCACTGATTCTTTAGATTGACCGTAAGGCACTCTTCATTCGATATTTATCGAATGATCCTCCAATTTTGGTAAGGTATTCGTGAATCTTTAAGTAACGTAGTTCAATAGCTTCCATGGCATCCTTAGTAATAGCGTTTCCTTTCTTTCTTCTTTTCAACAGACCCCCGACGAAGGGGTGTTAAACCCCGAAATGCATTGGGTTTTCAGAACAAACAGTTTTTTGTGAAATATGTACACATGAAATAATGTTTTGATTGTTTTATTCTCAAAATAATTGTTTAAACTGAATATAAACTTTATCACAAATCCTTGATGATATATTGATAAAAGTGTTTTTGCTAAACGTTCTATTGGAAAACTTCTAATTTATGTAGTGCGCGCTCGAGTCCTGGTCATCTAGTGATACCAGGCCACATACATTGTTACACACAGTTTGCAGGCAATGATCGGGCGCAGCACACTTACCAAACAAACTATTAAATCACATTTAAATAGAGTGCAATACCCATATCTATACATTGATTACACAGGGATGTGTGCCATGTCGACTCTTTACTTTGTTCTGCACCAAAACACGCAGCCTACAATGGCAGTGTGGAAAAGGTGTATTATATATTGTAATAACTAAACAATTAAACCACTAAATGCTTTTATGCAACAAATCATTTGTTTTGCAGCCTCAATCCTTTTCTGGATTCACATGTTGTGCATATACTGCCATCTAGTGGTTGGGTCCGAAATAGTCTTTTTAAAAAATTATTTTTTTGTAGTTCTTCTGGTTTTTGTCGACGTCTACCACCATTTGGTGTCGGGTACATCAGACTGCAGCCTGGAGGTCGACATGCGTGGTACCCATCTTCAGATTCTATTTTCCGCCATTGGGTCTGGCAGCAAGCTGGGAAGCTCCAAATTTTTTTTCCAGATTTTTTCCAAATCATCAAGAAGACCGAACAAAAGTTGAGCGCGAAGCTCATCTCATCTCTTATCGACGTTGTAACCGGAGAGAAGATCACAGTTCCGGCAAAGTTCTGGGGAAGATACCCAGAAGACCTCACAGGTCCACAAATGGCGAGGTAGGGGACATGGAAAACACCCCTTTCAAATTTGATCCCAATTGGCACTAAAAATTCGCACAACGTTATCCGCGCGACGTCTGTAACCTCTGCCTACCTCAAGACCACCAGGACCAAGACTGCGAGGCCTGTGTGGAGTTTCAGCCATAAACTAAACACGCCGTAAGCAGAGAGAGGCTCACTATGCCATAATGTCGCAGACAAGCAAGAAGATGCCCCTCGAGGATCTGGGTTTCTCCATTGATGAGGACGAACACGGAGTACTAGCCGAATCAACGCACGAGGTGTCGGACGTGGACATGTAAGAAATGGAATCCGGAAAGGCCCGCACCAAGAAAAAGACGAGCGAGCCAACAAAGACGACGGATAAGGTAAATTACCACACACATCCGTCAGGATCGAAGGCCCACAAACACAAGGCGCAACCCAAGGTAGCCCGACGCTGAAAGAAACCCACGGAACCCATCCGCAGGTTACCGAAGAGGTAAGATTGCACAAGTCGCCGAAACAAAGGGTCGAAGCCAAACCCACAAAGACCGCCGCACCGTCTTAATCTGACGCAGGTGCTAGCAAAAAGAGAAAATCTCCAGCCTCCAACGTCGAGAAGGCCCTTTAGGTCGAAAAGAAGAGAAAAAGGCTCGAAGACGAGATGACAGCTATTCTTCAAAAGGAAGAGTTTGACAAATCCTAAAGGATTTTCGAATCCCCAAAACAGTTGTCGAACAAAAGAACGCTCCGGTCGTCGAACCAGAGAGCATCTTTGCCGAAGAGGCGGAGGATGTTGAAGGAGAAGAAGACAATATTTTTGAATCACCTCTCACACCAAAGCCTTGAGACAAAGAAGCAAAGAAATATGAAAACCCTCCTGACGAAGATGAAATCTCGGAAAATAGCAAGAAGATATGGAACGAACTTGAGGCCAAAAGCCCAGAAGAAGAGATATGCAGTTATCCTTCGAGGGCTTCCCCTCCGGACAACATATATTTTTACAATGGCATAGTCAAGAGGGCAGCAGACCGGTTCGGAGTCACCCTCGAGGAAGAGAAAGGAGACACATGATTCCTATTAGAAACTCTGGCCCTTGCTACTAAGGGAGTTCAGTATCCTGGATCAAGGCAAAGAAGCCTTCAAGAAACCAGCCTCAAGCAAGGGAAGAACACCCAGAATGGGGAAAAAATACAAGGCATCCTCAAAAGACCCTCAGTACATCCAGTGGAACACAGTGCTAGGCTCCATTATTGTGACCACAGCCAGAAGGACTGCCAATGCTGTCTCCAACACTGGGCCTCCATCAGAAAAGGAGAGTAAAAGAATGTATATGGTGGGGTGAAAAATGGGGGGGAAAAAAGCTACGCAATGGCGTATTGCTAATTCTAATGCCTTGCTGAATAGATCCGGCCACCAACCTTGGGAGGACATAGAGGAGCTTCTTAATCTCTAAAAGAAGACAAAAGGAGGGCAAAATCCATCATCCAGGAGGGCAAAATTGTTGCAAATACTTGCCTTAAATCATCAGACACGGCCAGAAGGCAAATGTGCACAGGTACCATCCTGAGAAGACTTGCCCGGCTCAGAATATCCGGATTCAAGCAGGAAGTTCAAACTTCCATCATCAACAGGCCATTCACTGGAGATGCACTCTTCGGAAAAGAAGTCGATGAGTCTCAGCAACAGATTAAAAAAGATAATGATACAGCAAGGGCTATGGAAGCCGTACAGCAGAGAGGTTCGCTTCAATAACAGGAAGAGGGGCATTTGGCCAGGGCCAACAAATGGCACAACAGTCACAAAGTCAAAGCTCGACACAACAAACAGGGCAACAACAAAGCTACCAAGGGTGGCAGCAACAGCAGAAGCAGTCCTTTTCGAGCACGAGGCAGAGGCTAAACCTCAAGAGGAAGGGGAAACGGTTCAAACGGACTCGTTTGCAAAAAGAGACCCACACAAAACACCAGTGGGGGGAATAATTTCTTTACCTCAGAGAATGGCAAAAGATCACAACAGACAATTGGATATTACAATTGGTAAAATACATGTATTGCATAGAGTTGACAAAAACACCACCAGAAAACCCACCAAGGGCAAGAAAATATAAAAAATCTGTACTAACCTTAATGAATTCAGATATCAAAGAACTATCGCAAAAACACGCAATAGAATTGGTGCCAAAACAGGAGTGGTTCACAGGAAACTACTCCCCATATTTCCTTGTACCCCAACAAGATCTGACTCTAAGACCAATCCTGGACCTAAGGTTCTCTTCCAGGGGATCCTCATCAATAGTCATAAGCATTAGAATATTCTCGCCCATGTGCGGGACCCCGGAAACACTATATTATATGTGCCCCACATATATATACATATATATATATAACTTCACCCTAGGATGCCTCTGACATGAAGATGCCACTCCGTGTGTGAACAGGTACAACCTTTTTTAATTTGCAAACTGCGCCCAGCGCCTGTTATTTTAAGGGTCCCAACGCGTTTCGAAGCGTCTCGCTTCTTCATCAGGGGATGGCACTGATTGAGAACAGGTGATAACTGCAGCCCTATTTATCCATTACGTACGCGCCCTCCAATGGGTGCATGCTGGGAGCTGTAGTTCGATTATACTCCTTCAATGGAGTCCGTGTGCTCAACACAATTCCGTGCTTTCAAACCAAGTTTAACTGCCCTCCAGTGGGCTACAGGCACAGCGCACAGTTTTAATTTAGCAGTTCACTCACGCTGCTTGTCGGCTGTCGGATGGCAGTCCCCGCAGACCCGCACTGACTTTCCAGCGGGCGGTGCATCTTCCGCGGCCGAGGCCGCCGCGCACATATCTTCACCCTAGGATGCCTCTGACATGAAGACGCCACTCCGTGTGTGAACAGGTACAACCTTTTTTAATTTGCAAACTGCGCCCAGCGCCTGTTATTTTAAGGGTCCCAACGCGTTTCGAAGCGTCTCGCTTCTTCATCAGGGGATGGCACTGATTGAGAACAGGTGATAACTGCAGCCCTATTTATCCATTACGTACGCGCCCTCCAATGGGTGCATGCTGGGAGCTGTAGTTCGATTATACTCCTTCAATGGAGTCCGTGTGCTCAACACAATTCCGTGCTTTCAAACCAAGTTTAACTGCCCTCCAGTGGGCTACAGGCACAGCGCACAGTTTTAATTTAGCAGTTCACTCACGCTGCTTGTCGGCTGTCGGATGGCAGTCCCCGCAGACCCGCACTGACTTTCCAGCGGGCGGTGCATCTTCCGCGGCCGAGGCCGCCGCGCACATATCTTCACCCTAGGATGCCTCTGACATGAAGACGCCACTCCGTGTGTGAACAGGTACAACCTTTTTTAATTTGCAAACTGCGCCCAGCGCCTGTTATTTTAAGGGTCCCAACGCGTTTCGAAGCGTCTCGCTTCTTCATCAGGGGATGGCACTGATTGAGAACAGGTGATAACTGCAGCCCTATTTATCCATTACGTACGCGCCCTCCAATGGGTGCATGCTGGGAGCTGTAGTTCGATTATACTCCTTCAATGGAGTCCGTGTGCTCAACACAATTCCGTGCTTTCAAACCAAGTTTAACTGCCCTCCAGTGGGCTACAGGCACAGCGCACAGTTTTAATTTAGCAGTTCACTCACGCTGCTTGTCGGCTGTCGGATGGCAGTCCCCGCAGACCCGCACTGACTTTCCAGCGGGCGGTGCATCTTCCGCGGCCGAGGCCGCCGCGCACATATCTTCACCCTAGGATGCCTCTGACATGAAGACGCCACTCCGTGTGTGAACAGGTACAACCTTTTTTAATTTGCAAACTGCGCCCAGCGCCTGTTATTTTAAGGGTCCCAACGCGTTTCGAAGCGTCTCGCTTCTTCATCAGGGGATGGCACTGATTGAGAACAGGTGATAACTGCAGCCCTATTTATCCATTACGTACGCGCCCTCCAATGGGTGCATGCTGGGAGCTGTAGTTCGATTATACTCCTTCAATGGAGTCCGTGTGCTCAACACAATTCCGTGCTTTCAAACCAAGTTTAACTGCCCTCCAGTGGGCTACAGGCACAGCGCACAGTTTTAATTTAGCAGTTCACTCACGCTGCTTGTCGGCTGTCGGATGGCAGTCCCCGCAGACCCGCACTGACTTTCCAGCGGGCGGTGCATCTTCCGCGGCCGAGGCCGCCGCGCACATATCTTCACCCTAGGATGCCTCTGACATGAAGACGCCACTCCGTGTGTGAACAGGTACAACCTTTTTTAATTTGCAAACTGCGCCCAGCGCCTGTTATTTTAAGGGTCCCAACGCGTTTCGAAGCGTCTCGCTTCTTCATCAGGGGATGGCACTGATTGAGAACAGGTGATAACTGCAGCCCTATTTATCCATTACGTACGCGCCCTCCAATGGGTGCATGCTGGGAGCTGTAGTTCGATTATACTCCTTCAATGGAGTCCGTGTGCTCAACACAATTCCGTGCTTTCAAACCAAGTTTAACTGCCCTCCAGTGGGCTACAGGCACAGCGCACAGTTTTAATTTAGCAGTTCACTCACGCTGCTTGTCGGCTGTCGGATGGCAGTCCCCGCAGACCCGCACTGACTTTCCAGCGGGCGGTGCATCTTCCGCGGCCGAGGCCGAGGCCGCCGCGCACATATCTTCACCCTAGGATGCCTCTGACATGAAGACGCTTCGAAACGCGTTGGGACCCTTAAAATAACAGGCGCTGGGCGCAGTTTGCAAATTAAAAAAGGTTGTACCTGTTCACATACGGAGTGGCGTCTTCATGTCAGAGGCATCCTAGGGTGAAGATATGTGCGCGGCGGCCTCGGCCGCGGAAGATGCACCGCCCGCTGGAAAGTCAGTGCGGGTCTGCGGGGACTGCCATCCGACAGCCGACAAGCAGCGTGAGTGAACTGCTAAATTAAAACTGTGCGCTGTGCCTGTAGCCCACTGGAGGGCAGTTAAACTTGGTTTGAAAGCACGGAATTGTGTTGAGCACACGGACTCCATTGAAGGAGTATAATCGAACTACAGCTCCCAGCATGCACCCATTGGAGGGCGCGTACGTAATGGATAAATAGGGCTGCAGTTATCACCTGTTCTCAATCAGTGCCATCCCCTGATGAAGAAGCGAGACGCTTCGAAACGCGTTGGGACCCTTAAAATAACAGGCGCTGGGCGCAGTTTGCAAATTAAAAAAGGTTGTACCTGTTCACATACGGAGTGGCGTCTTCATGTCAGAGGCATCCTAGGGTGAAGATATGTGCGCGGCGGCCTCGGCCGCGGAAGATGCACCGCCCGCTGGAAAGTCAGTGCGGGTCTGCGGGGACTGCCATCCGACAGCCGACAAGCAGCGTGAGTGAACTGCTAAATTAAAACTGTGCGCTGTGCCTGTAGCCCACTGGAGGGCAGTTAAACTTGGTTTGAAAGCACGGAATTGTGTTGAGCACACGGACTCCATTGAAGGAGTATAATCGAACTACAGCTCCCAGCATGCACCCATTGGAGGGCGCGTACGTAATGGATAAATAGGGCTGCAGTTATCACCTGTTCTCAATCAGTGCCATCCCCTGATGAAGAAGCGAGACGCTTCGAAACGCGTTGGGACCCTTAAAATAACAGGCGCTGGGCGCAGTTTGCAAATTAAAAAAGGTTGTACCTGTTCACATACGGAGTGGCGTCTTCATGTCAGAGGCATCCTAGGGTGAAGATATGTGCGCGGCGGCCTCGGCCGCGGAAGATGCACCGCCCGCTGGAAAGTCAGTGCGGGTCTGCGGGGACTGCCATCCGACAGCCGACAAGCAGCGTGAGTGAACTGCTAAATTAAAACTGTGCGCTGTGCCTGTAGCCCACTGGAGGGCAGTTAAACTTGGTTTGAAAGCACGGAATTGTGTTGAGCACACGGACTCCATTGAAGGAGTATAATCGAACTACAGCTCCCAGCATGCACCCATTGGAGGGCGCGTACGTAATGGATAAATAGGGCTGCAGTTATCACCTGTTCTCAATCAGTGCCATCCCCTGATGAAGAAGCGAGACGCTTCGAAACGAGTTGGGACCCTTAAAATAACAGGCGCTGGGCGCAGTTTGCAAATTAAAAAAGGTTGTACCTGTTCACATACGGAGTGGCGTCTTCATGTCAGAGGCATCCTAGGGTGAAGATATGTGCGCGGCGGCCTCGGCCGCGGAAGATGCACCGCCCGCTGGAAAGTCAGTGCGGGTCTGCGGGGACTGCCATCCGACAGCCGACAAGCAGCGTGAGTGAACTGCTAAATTAAAACTGTGCGCTGTGCCTGTAGCCCACTGGAGGGCAGTTAAACTTGGTTTGAAAGCACGGAATTGTGTTGAGCACACGGACTCCATTGAAGGAGTATAATCGAACTACAGCTCCCAGCATGCACCCATTGGAGGGCGCGTACGTAATGGATAAATAGGGCTGCAGTTATCACCTGTTCTCAATCAGTGCCATCCCCTGATGAAGAAGCGAGACGCTTCGAAACGCGTTGGGACCCTTAAAATAACAGGCGCTGGGCGCAGTTTGCAAATTAAAAAAGGTTGTACCTGTTCACATACGGAGTGGCGTCTTCATGTCAGAGGCATCCTAGGGTGAAGATATGTGCGCGGCGGCCTCGGCAGCGGAAGATGCACCGCCCGCTGGAAAGTCAGTGCGGGTCTGCGGGGACTGCCATCCGACAGCCGACAAGCAGCGTGAGTGAACTGCTAAATTAAAACTGTGCGCTGTGCCTGTAGCCCACTGGAGGGCAGTTAAACTTGGTTTGAAAGCACGGAATTGTGTTGAGCACACGGACTCCATTGAAGGAGTATAATCGAACTACAGCTCCCAGCATGCACCCATTGGAGGGCGCGTACGTAATGGATAAATAGGGCTGCAGTTATCACCTGTTCTCAATCAGTGCCATCCCCTGATGAAGAAGCGAGACGCTTCGAAACGCGTTGGGACCCTTAAAATAACAGGCGCTGGGCGCAGTTTGCAAATTAAAAAAGGTTGTACCTGTTCACATACGGAGTGGCGTCTTCATGTCAGAGGCATCCTAGGGTGAAGATATGTGCGCGGCGGCCTCGGCCGCGGAAGATGCACCGCCCGCTGGAAAGTCAGTGCGGGTCTGCGGGGACTGCCATCCGACAGCCGACAAGCAGCGTGAGTGAACTGCTAAATTAAAACTGTGCGCTGTGCCTGTAGCCCACTGGAGGGCAGTTAAACTTGGTTTGAAAGCACGGAATTGTGTTGAGCACACGGACTCCATTGAAGGAGTATAATCGAACTACAGCTCCCAGCATGCACCCATTGGAGGGCGCGTACGTAATGGATAAATAGGGCTGCAGTTATCACCTGTTCTCAATCAGTGCCATCCCCTGATGAAGAAGCGAGACGCTTCGAAACGCGTTGGGACCCTTAAAATAACAGGCGCTGGGCGCAGTTTGCAAATTAAAAAAGGTTGTACCTGTTCACATACGGAGTGGCGTCTTCATGTCAGAGGCATCCTAGGGTGAAGATATGTGCGCGGCGGCCTCGGCCGCGGAAGATGCACCGCCCGCTGGAAAGTCAGTGCGGGTCTGCGGGGACTGCCATCCGACAGCCGACAAGCAGCGTGAGTGAACTGCTAAATTAAAACTGTGCGCTGTGCCTGTAGCCCACTGGAGGGCAGTTAAACTTGGTTTGAAAGCACGGAATTGTGTTGAGCACACGGACTCCATTGAAGGAGTATAATCGAACTACAGCTCCCAGCATGCACCCATTGGAGGGCGCGTACGTAATGGATAAATAGGGCTGCAGTTATCACCTGTTCTCAATCAGTGCCATCCCCTGATGAAGAAGCGAGACGCTTCGAAACGCGTTGGGACCCTTAAAATAACAGGCGCTGGGCGCAGTTTGCAAATTAAAAAAGGTTGTACCTGTTCACATACGGAGTGGCGTCTTCATGTCAGAGGCATCCTAGGGTGAAGATATGTGCGCGGCGGCCTCGGCCGCGGAAGATGCACCGCCCGCTGGAAAGTCAGTGCGGGTCTGCGGGGACTGCCATCCGACAGCCGACAAGCAGCGTGAGTGAACTGCTAAATTAAAACTGTGCGCTGTGCCTGTAGCCCACTGGAGGGCAGTTAAACTTGGTTTGAAAGCACGGAATTGTGTTGAGCACACGGACTCCATTGAAGGAGTATAATCGAACTACAGCTCCCAGCATGCACCCATTGGAGGGCGCGTACGTAATGGATAAATAGGGCTGCAGTTATCACCTGTTCTCAATCAGTGCCATCCCCTGATGAAGAAGCGAGACGCTTCGAAACGCGTTGGGACCCTTAAAATAACAGGCGCTGGGCGCAGTTTGCAAATTAAAAAAGGTTGTACCTGTTCACATACGGAGTGGCGTCTTCATGTCAGAGGCATCCTAGGGTGAAGATATGTGCGCGGCGGCCTCGGCCGCGGAAGATGCACCGCCCGCTGGAAAGTCAGTGCGGGTCTGCGGGGACTGCCATCCGACAGCCGACAAGCAGCGTGAGTGAACTGCTAAATTAAAACTGTGCGCTGTGCCTGTAGCCCACTGGAGGGCAGTTAAACTTGGTTTGAAAGCACGGAATTGTGTTGAGCACACGGACTCCATTGAAGGAGTATAATCGAACTACAGCTCCCAGCATGCACCCATTGGAGGGCGCGTACGTAATGGATAAATAGGGCTGCAGTTATCACCTGTTCTCAATCAGTGCCATCCCCTGATGAAGAAGCGAGACGCTTCGAAACGCGTTGGGACCCTTAAAATAACAGGCGCTGGGCGCAGTTTGCAAATTAAAAAAGGTTGTACCTGTTCACATACGGAGTGGCGTCTTCATGTCAGAGGCATCCTAGGGTGAAGATATGTGCGCGGCGGCCTCGGCCGCGGAAGATGCACCGCCCGCTGGAAAGTCAGTGCGGGTCTGCGGGGACTGCCATCCGACAGCCGACAAGCAGCGTGAGTGAACTGCTAAATTAAAACTGTGCGCTGTGCCTGTAGCCCACTGGAGGGCAGTTAAACTTGGTTTGAAAGCACGGAATTGTGTTGAGCACACGGACTCCATTGAAGGAGTATAATCGAACTACAGCTCCCAGCATGCACCCATTGGAGGGCGCGTACGTAATGGATAAATAGGGCTGCAGTTATCACCTGTTCTCAATCAGTGCCATTCCCTGATGAAGAAGCGAGACGCTTCGAAACGCGTTGGGACCCTTAAAATAACAGGCGCTGGGCGCAGTTTGCAAATTAAAAAAGGTTGTACCTGTTCACATACGGAGTGGCGTCTTCATGTCAGAGGCATCCTAGGGTGAAGATATATATATATAAATAAACATATATATATATATATAAAAACATGCAAAAGCAGCCAAATAACATCAGAGCTGAAATATGCTGTGAAGAATTTCCACCATACATAAATAATCAGCATTAGAAACATGAGAAACAACACCAAAGATTGTTTAGAAACTGTTTTAATGGTCAGAAAACAGTAGAAATTCTCATAACTCACTGGAAGCATAGGAAGCTCCCAGGCTGCATTGCAAACACACAGTCTAAAAAGACTGAAAAGCTAACCTGTAGCTGAATAGCAATAAACTGACACCGTGCCTTTAAGGCACTCATGACCCCCTGTATCCCATCATGCCCCAGGGGTGACAGTTAGGTCAGTTGTTCTTTCCGGCTCCTTCAGGAAGGATCCTGGTTACACAGCTCCACCAATTTCTTGTTTGTATCCTGTGTCTGCCTGAAGAACATGATCCAGGCACCTGTCCTCACTGCGAGCACCTGTCAGGAAGAACTCTCAAAGACAGGGAGAGAATTCGCATCTATGTCCTGGCTCATAAGTCATCCAGAGGAAGGTCTCCGGGGAAGAAGGGTTCCAAGAAGACTAAAACATCTTCAAAACACAGGTCTTCCATCCCTTCAGCCTCAGCGCCAGGCTTGGCGCTGAGGAAAGAACCACCGGTGGATCGTTTGGCATCAAAAAGGCAGTCGACGGCGCGCTCGCCGTCGAAGAGAAGAACAGGTACGTCGACGACGTAGAAGGATTCAATTCCGTCGTCGAGATCCCCTCCGCCGTCGTCAACCGGGCGACGATCGGCGTTGAGAGATGTGACTCCGCCACCGTCAACCGGGCGACGGTGGGCGTCGAGATCAAAGGCCCCTCCGCCGTCGTCAACCAGGCGACGATCTGCGTCGAGGGAGGTCACTTCTCCGCCGTCGTCATCCAGGCGACGACTGGCGTCGAGAAGTGTGACTCCGCCGTCGTCCAAGAAGCGGCGTTCAGCGTCGAGGACCAAGACGCCTCCGCCGTCGACAGTAACTCGTTGATCGGCGTCGAGGACGCAGTCTCCGTCAGTGTCTCGTCGACGCTCGACGTCGAGGGTGTCCAATACCCCTCAGCCGTCGTCGTACAGGCACTCGTCGTCGAGACAGAAGACTCCGTCGACGGGTGGTCATTGCCGTTCGACGTCGAGACAGAGAACTCCGTCGATGGCCGGTCATCGCCGTTCGACGTCGAGGCAGAGAGCTCAGTCTACGACTGGACATCATCGTTAGACGTCGAGAGAGAAACCTCAGTCGACGACTGGACATCGTCGTTTGACGTCGAGAGAGAGGGCTCAGTCGACGGCCGGGCATCGCCATTCAACGTCGAGGCAGAGAGCTCCGTCGACGGCTGGTCATCGCCGCTCGACGTCGAGAGACCATAGATCCTCACATAGACATTCGAAGTCGAGATTGTTTGATCCGCCGACTCCCCGAAGGCGTTCGGCGGCGAGGGAAGGACGCTCGATGTCGAGGCATTCAGATGTGATCATGGTAACGGAGTCAGCTTCCCGTCATTCCACTTCACGGTCCTCTGGCTCCTCAACTGCATCTTCAAAGTCCAGAAGTCCTGTGTGCAGATCTCCTGAGCGTCGGCCAGATCCTTTGGCCGAACAAGTTAGACTATCACCTAGATGGTACAAGTCTTTGGACCATTGGCGAGAGTGTGGGGCTACCAAACGGATGCAAGAATATGCCAGACCGCAACACAGGTCTCCTCTTCAGAATCTGGTATAGGAGATGGACAAGCGTAGTCCTCCCAGGCACAAATCACCTGTGAGAACACCAACCAGATCTCCCAAAAGGTCCCGATCTCCCAGAAGAAGACCTTGTTCAGAAGATCGGATCAGATCCCGCTCTCCTAGACGGGAGGAGCGTTCAAAAAGATTGCGGGAGAGGAGGCACAGTGCTCACCGTAGACGTCGACGAACTCGGTCTACTTCATCTACCTCTTCTACCAGGTCTTCCAAGAGGGACTACTCCCCTACGTTGACGGACAGTCCTACGTCCAGATCCTCCCCAGTGGAAGACATTGGCAAGTATCTGGATGTCCTACAAAGAGGAGCACTGAAGCTGAACATTGAAATGTCTGTCCCTCAAGTCACAACAACAGTAATTTTTGAGACTTTACACAAAAAAGCTATCTCCCGTCCACTGCTGCCTTTAATCCCGGGGATTATGGATCCTGTCAAAGAGGTTTTCCTAACTCCAGCGGCTATCATAGCGGTGCCAACCCGCATTCAGAAGAAATACAAACCGGCCTCTTCTGACCCGATTTTTGTAAAATCTGACCCTCCAGCATACTCTGTAATTGTGGCAGCGGCGAGGAAGACTCACGCAGTTGCCGGTTCCTCTTCAGTCCCACCAGACAAGGACAGCAAATCTCAAGACTCCTGGGGTCGCAAGGTTTGCAACTCGACTGCATCCACTCTTAAGGTTTCTAGTGCGGCTGCGCTTTTGGGTCGATACGACAGAGCCTTATGGGACTCCATGGAAAGGTTCAAATCCAAACTGTCAAAGGAAGACTAGCGGGATTTTGAAGAGACTGTGACAGAAGGATGTCTGGTGGCGAATCAGATGATAAGCACGGCTGCGGATGGTGCAGTACTTGCGGCGCATTCCTATGCACATGGGGTTTGTGCCAGGAGGTCGGCCTGGTTGGGCCTTACAGGTCTGAAGCCGGATGCTCAGCATCGCATCCTTAATCTCCCCTTTTCGGGTTCCGCTCTCTTCTGGGAACATGCTGACGAAGAAATGACCCGAATGAAGACGGAACTAGATACAGTGAAAACGGTGGGTTTGGAGAAGAAAAAAGAATTCAAACGGCGCTTCAAGGCCAACAGGGGGAGAGGGGCTCAACAGAGGGTTCAAACCCCTCAGTGGTCCCAAAGTAAGAACCAGGGTAAACCCCAGTTTCGAGGCAAACCCAACAGAGGTAGAGGAGGTCACCAACAATCCTCTAACATCACAAGAGGAGGAAAGGCCTGAGCAGTGGCTTCCTCTGGCGCCGTTATCCACTCCAGTGGGTGGAAGTGCTTCACAACACCTGGCAGAGTGGGTCAGCATCACAAAGGATCAGTGGGTTCTGAATATACTGCGCAATGGATACAGGCTACATTTCCGTGCGCCTCCGAAGAACATTCCTCCAAAGAGCTCTTGCCCTTGTGAGAAGTTGGCCTGATATGCAGTGCTCACTATTCTAGTGATCACTATGTATCAGTCCAAACAACCCTTATTGATGATTGGTTGTAAGTCAACCGTAGACCAGCTATCCTAGTAGCATGGACAAGAGCAGTCTTTAGGCTAAACTCTAGACGGCGTGTTAAGCCAGCTGTTATACCATCACATATACCTCTTGAACACCAAGTGAAAGGACACCACACAAGTTGTTATGAAAATAAAAGTATATTTATTTAGAACACAACAGCCCTGGACTCTTTATGAGGACAGGGCGCTAAGCACAATACAAAGCTCTTATGAAAATACTGAAAGTCGCACAATTTACACAAATGCCCGAGGGGCACGAAAAACCATATACTCTAAAAGTGGAATGCGAAATTACTAGCAGGTAAGTACTACTCTAATAGGCTTTAGGATCGCTAGGACTGGACTACTGAACCTTCAGATTACTAGCAGGAGGCCTAGGGAGATCGGGTGCAGAGTGTGCACTCTCACACGGGATGCGGGACAAAGTCTATGGATGCTAGATTTCGTAAAGTTAGTGTTATCGGACGAATCCGACTAGGTAGAGCTGAAACGAAAAAGGATCTGGACCTTTGGATAGTTAAGCTATGCTGGGGCACCGAAATGCTCAGGTTACCTAGCCCAGGGGCTGCGGCTGCATAGGTCTGGAAAGACGTCGGGAATCCTCGTTGCAGTCTATGGAGCCTGAAAGAAGAAGTTGCTGGCAGGCGACCAGTGATGAAGTTCGATGGGATCCAAGCCTGGATCGGTGATGGAGGATACCTGTAGGCAGAGGGGACAAAGTTCTAAATCACTAGCCAGTGATTAGATGGGCACCAGGATGGCACCGGACGAAGTCACCTCGACCAGGTGAGTGGGCGATGCTGGGCTCTGCAGTCTCTCGGACCAGGAGGCGTTGTCGGCGACCAGGAGGGAGGTGCGAGCTGTCCCACGAAGGTATCTGCTGTCGACGTCGCTGGACCCAGATTGGGGCAACAAGTCT
Organism: Lissotriton vulgaris; assembly: GCF_964263255.1. Classification (NCBI taxonomy): domain Eukaryota; kingdom Metazoa; phylum Chordata; class Amphibia; order Caudata; family Salamandridae; genus Lissotriton; species Lissotriton vulgaris. The sequence continues at coordinate 880,183,796 of NC_141699.1, read as the reverse complement.
TGTCAAATGCAAGCCCACGCGGTGGACTCAAAATGGCGCTGGAGTGGACCAGGAGGGTCCGGGGTGCTCCTCTGTTGGAGGGGAGCAAGGGCCAGTCTGGAGCAACCAGACCAGCGGTGTTGTCGTCGTGGTGCGTCGTCAGGAGGGCCACAAGCCAGCAGGCAAGTAGCCGGACAGCGTGGTGAGCAGCAAAAGAGCAGAAGGGCCCCACGCAGATCTGGTGGATGCTGGGGGGCTGGACTTCGGTGCTGGAGCTGCTTCTCAAACCCCAAAGCACGCACTCGAGGATCCCTCGGCGGTCGTGCTGGGCAAGCGTCGTGCAGTCTTGAAGATGGCCGGTCCCTCGAGGTCTCGTCACACCCACGAATCTCAGCGTGGCTGATGATGCAGGTAGAGGTCAGAGGTGCCAGGGAAGCCGGGTCTGGTCGAGCTGGGCAGTCTTGATCCGGAGGAGAGACTTGCAGCAAACCGCGATGCGCTTGGGTGGTGCCTGCTGTGCAGGGTGGCTATTCCTTAGCCACAAGGGAGAGTCTTCTGAAAGGTTCAAGAGTTCTTTCGTGGAAAGTAATCAAGATTCAGAATTATCTAATTTGGGAGGGGGGCCCGCTCCTATCTTTATATTAAGAAAAGGGGCCTGCCCATGGGTGGGACCAGGAAGGGGGGTGGTTACACCCCTCTCCCATGCCGGACTTTCCCCAGCTCAGGGGCTGGTGTGCCCCTGGAACTGGTTCTAGCCGGCAGATGCATAGTGAGCACCGGGGTGCCACTTGCATTCACCTTCCTAATCAGCCCTGCCTACCCAGGATACACAAAACCCTGTCTGGGATGGTGCTAGCACCGCCCCTGACAGGAAACCCCTTGTCCAAGCTCTCCTCGCTGGAAGGCCTCCCAGCAGCAAGAGGTCAGACTTGTGTCTGTGGTGGCAGCATCCATTTTGTGATGCTGAGGCTCGAGTTAACTTTAACCGGGGTTCACAGTTACATGCATGTCGTGTCCCTCTAGAAGGGTGGAATGCTAACCCCTGTAGGAGAGTAGGGTCTGCAATCCTATGATCACCCAGATTTTTTGCTTTTGTTTCACTGGTTTACGACTTTCTCTGGCTGTGGGCCTGCCAATCAGACCCACAGCCTAGCTGTTCTCTCACTAAATTGACATGTGTACCTTAGGTGCATTATCCAATTGGGACTGGGCCACCTTATCAGACCCTGCAACTCAGGGCATAGGTGTACCCAGGGCCTACCAGGGGCTGAAGCATGTATTATGCACCCCTGGATGGCCATCTAAATCTGACACAACTGGCTGCACGACAGCTGGGGCAAGGTGGTGTAATCACCCTTTGCTTTAGATATAGTATACCTATATCTAACCCTAAAATGGACACACAGATTCCTATCAGTCACTCCTATGGCAGGCCCTGACAATCCTGAAGGCAGAGTGCTTGGAATCGTGTGAAATGGTGCTCTGGCATGAGCTGAGCCCGTTTGCAGCTTGCTGAACCAAGTCCTAATAGCTGTTCCATGATAACGCATACCATACTCCTCCATACATACTCTTAAGTGCATTACAATCCTCGCGGTTAAATGCTATCTCTGGTATTGCTTTATCAAAACATGTCGAGTAAGGTGTCATACGAATTGGAATACTAACCCCTCACCAATTCTGGCGACGGGGTTAGCATTCCACCCTTCTAGAGGGACACGACATGTATGTAACTGTAAACCCCGGTTAAAGTTAACTGAAGCCTCAGCTCCACAAAATGGATGCTGCCACCACAGACACGAGTCTGACCTCCTGCTGCTGGGAGTCCTTCCAGCGAGGAGAGCTTGGACTAAGGGTTTCCTGTCCGGGGCGGTGCTAGCACCATCCCAGACAGGGTTTTGTGTATCCTGGGTAGGCAGGGCTTTACAGGAAGGTGACTGCAAGTGGCACCCCGGTGCTCACTACGCATCTGCCGGCTAGAACCAGTTCCAGGGGCACACCAGCCCCTGGCCTGGGGAAAGTCCGGCATGGGAGAGGGGTGTAACCACCCCCCTTCCTGGTCCCACCCCTAGGGCAGGACCTAGTCGCGTACCCACCCCTTTCTTTAGGATAAAGGCAGGAGCGGGGACTCTTCCAAATTAGTTCATCTTTGAATCAAGAAACTACTTTCTACGAAAGGAACTCTCGACTTCTTCTCAAGATTTCTCCCTTGTGGCTAAGGAGTAGTCACCCTGCACCCGCATGCACCATCTAAGAACTCTGCGGTTTGCTGCACGTCCTTCCTCAGGAATCTGACCGACCAGCTCGACGAGACCCGGCTTCCCTGGCACCTCTGACCTCTACCTACCTCTAGAGCTAAGCTGAGAACCGTAGGTGCGACGAGACCTCGAGGGACCTGCCATCATCAAAACTGCACGACTTCTATCCAGCACGACCGCCGAGGGATCCTCTGGTGAGTGCTTTGGGGTCCGAGAAGCCCCGACCCTGAGCAGCTCCAGCACCGAAGTCCAGCCCCCCAGCATCTCCACGATCTGCGTGGGGCCCTTCTGCTTTTTTCTGCTCACTGCGTTGTCTGGCTACTAGCCCGCTGGCTTGTGGCCTTCCCGAAGACGATCAATGACGACAACACTGCTGGTCTGGTTGCTCCAGACTGGCCCTTGCTCCCTTCCAAAAGAGGAGCACCCCGGACCCCCCTGGTCCACTCCAGACGCCATTTTAGGTCCACCGCGTGGGCTTGAATTTGCCAAGACTTGTTGCCCCAATCCTGGGTCCAGCGATGTCGACAGCACCTCCATCCTGGTCGCCGACAATGCCTCCTGGTCCGTGAAACTGCAGAGCCCAGCGTCGCCCACTCACCTGGTCGAGGTGACTTCGTCCGGTGCCATCCTGGTGCCCACCCAATCACTGGCTAGTGATTAAAGAACTTGGTCCCCTCTGCTTTCAGGTGTCATCCATCTTCGATCCAGGCTTGGATCACTTCGAATTTCTTCACTGGTCGCCTGCCAGCAACTTCTTTCTTCAGGCTCCATAGACTGCAACGAGGATTCCCGACGTCTTTTCAGACCTATGCAGCTGCAGCCCCTGAGCTAGTTAACTTCGGCATTTCGGTGCCCCAGCATAGCCTCACTATCCAAGGGTCCAGATCCTTTTCGTTTTTCAGCCTTTCTAGTCGGGTTCTCCCGATAACACTAACTTTGTGAAATCTAGCTACTATAGACTTTGTCCCGCATCCCGCGTGAGAGTGCACACTCTGCACCTGAGTCCCCTAGGCCTCCTACTAGTAATCTGAAGGTTCAGTAACGTAGTCCTAGGGATTCCAAAGCCTATTAGTACAGTACTTACCTGCTAGTAATTTCGCATTCCACTTTTAGAGTATATGGTTTTTCGTGCCCCTCGGGCATTTGTGTAAATTGTGCAACTTAAAGTATTTTCGTAAGAGTTTTGTTGTGTGCTTAGTACCCTGTCCTCATAAAGAGTACAGGGCTGTTGTGATCTAAATAAATACACTGTTTATTTTCATAACACTTGTGTGGTGTCCTTTCACTTGGTGTTCAAGGGGTATATGTGATGGTATAACAGCTGGCTTAACATGCCCTCTAGAGTTTAGCCCGAAGACTGCTCGTATCCACGCTACTAGGATAGCTGGTCTATAAGGTTGACTTACAACCAATCAGCATAAGGGTTGTTTGGACTGATACAAAGTGCTCACTAGAATAGTGAACATTATATATCAGGCCAACTTCTCACATTGGTGAGCAGCGGTTGGGATTTGAGCTTGCTGTTGTTTTACCACACGTATCCTAAGAATATCTTGTGAAAGATCACATAAGTACTCCAGGTACATATAACTTAGCTTACAATACTCTGAGTTCTACTGAACCAGCTGTTGTAGCTCCTCAAGGCTTAGCACACCTTGGCTACAACTCTTAGCAAGGGATCAGTAGGCAAACATATAGTGTAGGTAGGTGCATCACTCGTGAGTCTCCCCTTGTGTCAGTCGACCCTCCACAGGTCATGTCCAGATATGCAGCACTTAGCTTCCAGGAGATGAGACAAATCTATACATCCAGGAAGCTAAAACAGGGTGCAAACCCTACCATTCCTTTTCTGATTGGTCTCTTAGAGACTTATGATGCTAGGAGGGCTGGTAACACAGATCCTTCTCATCCAGATGGGAATATGCCCCCCCCAGAGGGAACCACAGGTGACCCTGACCTTATCCATCTGTCTGCAGAAGGTGAAGAGGAGGATGAGGATCTAGAGCCATCTGAGGACGAGGTAGACAAAGGTCCAAAAATAGTTACCCAGCTGACTAGGGACAACTTAAGCAGGCATGAGAATGGGACTAGGAGACCCCTGGGACCCCTCTCAGGCCAGCTTAACATTGGGAATGGGCGAGTTAGGTCTCTATCCAGAGGCTCTAACAGATCCATTCGAACCAATGGCTCTCAGGCCTCTTTCCACAGAGGGATGACATCCCCTCGGAGGAGAGTATATGAAGCCAAAGTAAGGGAAGTCAATCTGAGGATTGAAAGGGAAGAACTTGCCCTGGCCAAATAGAGACTAGCCTTTGCTAGAGAGCAAGAATTGAGTGGGACAAACCCCACTGGTGGCAGCATTCCCCCAAGGGAAAACAGGAGTTTAGATACTAGACACCTGAGTAAGATAGTGCCCCCCTTTAAGCAAGGGGATGATATCCACAAATGGATAACTGCTTTGGAGAGGGCTTGCACTGTACAATGTGTCCCCCAGAGTCAGTGGGCAGCTATCTTGTGGCTCTCCTTTGAAGGTAAAGGTAGAGACAAGCTCCTCACTACTAGAGCTGAGGATGCTAACAATTACCAGGTCCTGAAGAATACACTGATAGATGGGTTTGGCCTAACCACTGAGCAGTACAGGTTGCTGTTCAGGGATACCCAGAAAACTCAGTCTCAGGATTGGTCTGATTTTGTCGATTGTGCCACTAAGGCTTTGGAGGGCTGGTTGCTGGGCAGTAAAGTTACTGATTATGCAGGATTGTACAATCTGATCATGAGGGAACAGATTTTAAACAATTGTCAGAACCAGTTGTTGCATCAGCATCTTGTTGACTCAGATCTGACCTCTCCCCAAGAATTGGGAAAGAAGGCAGACAGATGGGTCAGAACAAGATCGCCAATCTTCCACTCTGTTACGACTTTATCTGTCAATTACGATAAGTAGTTCTCGTGTAGCACGTCTTAATACCTTCAAAGTAATTCTAAATTTCAATAACGTTGTAGCCGCTACATATATGTAGCTTGACTCAGTCCAATAATCAATTTCCCACGAAGTATTTTCCTTTCTCTCAGTATTAATGCCTGCATGGAGAGTTCTCCTGTTCTAATATTCTTCCGTAATTCCGCGTGCAAGGTAGCACGCGGAATTACGGAAGAATATTAGAACAGGAGAACTCTCCATGCAGGCATTAATACTGAGAGAAAGGAAAATACTTCGTGGGAAATTGATTATTGGACTGAGTCAAGCTACATATATGTAGTGGCTACAACGTTATTGAAATTTAGAATTACTTTGAAGGTATTAAGACGTGCTACACGAGAACTACTTATCGTAATTGACAGATAAAGTCGTAACAGTGTGGAAGATTGGTGATTATTGGGTCGTGCATTTATTGCCCTGAAGAAGTCTAACTGTCTTACAAAGACTAGACGAAACACGTGTTGGCTGTATTGCTGTTCAAGGATTCCATTGAATTTGATGACCGAATAAAGAAAAGAATTTGAGAAGAATTTTACTTACCTTATGAACTCTTTAATGGACTTTCTGCTTTGAGTGCTTGGTGAATCTTTGTACTATGACCAGCCATCTTTTGGCACTTATAAGAGTCTTGGTGACAGACTCTTGTTCACTTTGAGCACCTTGTTACACTTTGATTTAATTTGCTTATACACGCTGTGCGCTCCATTTAACTGTCACCCTTTTCCCTTGTGTGGGTCAGAACAAGAGTTAAGCAAAACCAGGGCCAGAACCAGGGTGGTCAGAAGAAAGCAGACCAGAAGGGTAAAGATTCTAAAGGTGAACAAAATGACCAGAAGTCTTCAACAGGTCCCCAACAACCCAAAGAGGGTGGGGGTCAGGCTTCCCAGAAAAAGAAGAATCAAGAAGGCCAGTCCAAAAGGTGGTGCCAGTACTGTAAAAGTAAAACTCACTGGTTTAGTGAGTGCACCAAGAAAGGAGGAGGACAGACTCCTGCCACTGCAGCCCCTAAGGCACCTGTGCCCCCTAGTACAGTCAGCAGTGGTAGTGCACCTCCCAAGGGTTTAGTTGGGTTAACCTTGGGTTCTGAGGGGTATGACAACTTAGTTGGCACACTCACTCAGGCTGTCCTTGTCTGTACAGGGGATATGGATATATCCCCTGATGTCAGTCCCAATACTTTATGCAAATACAGGCAGACACCTTTGATAAATGGAAAAATGTCTCAGGCCTATAGGGACACTTGTGCCAGTGTCACCATGGTGACACCTAACTTTGTGGACCCTGGACAGATCATGCCAGGTACAGATTTCCTGGTGACCAATGCCAGCAACGTCACTACCAGTCATAGTATGGCGATTGTTGCTTTCTCCTGGGGAGGGGTAAATGGCCAAAAGAAGGTTGTTGTTAGTTCAGACCTCCCAGTGTATTGTTTGTTGGGCAATGATTTGGAGTCATCACAATGGTCAGAAGTGGAGCATAGGACTCACATGGAGATGTTAGGCTTGCCAGCACATGTGCTTGCTGTGACTAGGTCACAGGCCAGAAGATGCCCCACTGAACAGGTGCTGGATCCTGGAACAATGGACCAGACACCTTCCAAGAAGAAGAACAGTAGGGTTAAGGCATTGCCTTCCCCCTTGCCCCAGGTTGAGGATCAAGTCTCAGAGGAGGCTGACCTACAGGATTTGAGGGAAACTGAGCCTAAAGAATTTGAACTTGATCAAGTTGAATTTCTGGGTTCAGGGGGACCCTCAAGAGAAGACCTGGGGAAGGAACAATTGGACTGCCCTTCCCTTGAACCCCTCAGACAGCAGGCTGTTGCTGAGGCTGCTGGGAACGCCACAGGTACCCACAAGGTATACTGGGAGGATGGACTCCTGTACACTGAGGCAAGAGACCCCAAGCCTGGCATGGCCAGGAGGCTGGTTATCCCCTTGTCTCAGAGAGGTTTCCTTCTTACCTTGGCCCATGAGATTCCCTTAGCAGGACACTTAGGCCAGACAAAGACTTGGGACAGACTTGTCTCACACTTTCACTGGCCTCACATGAATGAGGATACCAAGGAGTTTTGTCGCTCCTGTGTCACTTGCCAAGCCAGTGGTAAGTCAGGTGGCACAACAAAGGCCCCCCTTATACCAATGCCTGTGGTGGGGGTGCCCTTTGAAAGAGTGGGGATTGACATTGTTGGTCCAATGGAACCCCAGACAGCATCAGGGCACAAGTTTATACTGGTGGTAGTGGATCATGCCACCAGGTATCCTGAAGCTATTCCCCTTAGGACCACTACAGCACCTGTGGTGGCAAGAGCCCTAGTTGGAGTGTTCTCCAGAGTGGGCTTCCCTAAGGAGGTTGTCTCTGACAGAGGTGCAAACTTCATGTCAAGCTACTTAACTGCTATGTGGAAGGAATGTGGTGTCAACTACAAGTTCACCACACCCTATCACCCACAATGCAATGGGCTTGTTGAAAGGTTCAACAGGACCCTAAAAGGGATGATTCATGGACTACCTGAAAAGCTCAGGCGTAGATGGGATGTCCTGATACCCTGCCTTCTGTTTGCTTACAGAGAGGTCCCACAAAAGGGGATTGGCTACAGCCCTTTTGAACTTTTGTATGGGCATCCTGTAAGAGGACCCCTGTGTTTGGTGAAGGAAGGATGGGAGAGACCTCTCAAAAAGCCTGCAACCAACATAGTGGACTATGTACTTGGTCTCCGCTCCAGGATGGCTGAGTATATGGAGAAGGCATCTGAAAACCTTAAGGCCAGCCAAGAACTCCAAAGAGCTTGGCATGACCAAAAGGCTGTCCTGACTGTGTATCAGCCTGGACAGAAGGTGTGGGTGTTGGAGCCAGTGGCCCCAGCAGCACTCAAAGACAAATGGTCTGGGCCCCACACAATTCTTGAGCAAAAGGGAGAGGTCACCTACCTGGTGGACCTTGGAACTCCCAGGAGCCCCCACAGGGTGCTCCATGTTAACAGGCTCAAAGCATATGTCGACAGGAAGGACATGAGCTTGCTCATGGCCATAGATAAGGGCCAGGAGGAAGAGTGACCCTCTCCCAGACCTGCTCACTCAGAATCCTGATGATGGATCAGTAGATGGTGTTGTCTTTTGTGGCAGCCTCTCTGAACATCAACAGAAGGATTGCAAACAAGTTCTTCAATCCTTCAGACATATGTTCTCTCTATGTTTGATACCGTATCACATCACGCACTACTGGACCGACTGAGGGAAAAGGGAATAACCGGATCTGCTCATGAGTGGCTGGTATCCTTTCTTAAGAACAGGAGATTTCAAGTGCATTGCCCACCATGCAAATCCAGTGTAAGATCTCTCAGGCAAGGGGTTCCACAGGGCTCGATTCTGAGCCCTACATTATTCAATCTGTACATGGAACCCCTTGCCAAACTGGTGGAGTCATATGGTGTGGCAATAGTCTCCTATGCAGACGACACACAACTGGTGATCAATCTGTCCCGTGATCCAGTTGTGGATGCTGAGAACTTCTCGGCTTGCCTTGTTGCACTTGACGGCTGGATGAAACAGAACTGTCTCCGCCTTAATGGCAACAAGACGGAAGTTCTTATTGTAGGTCCATGTCCTTTCATCTGGACCTCTGCCTGGTGGCCCACGGAACTGGGCTCTGTCCCCGTCCCAGTAGACACAGTTAAGAACCTTGGCTTTCTTCTGGACTCTAATCTAGCCTACACCAATCACGTGGGTAAGGTCGCGGGAAAATGCTATGGACTCTTGAAGGTCCTAAGGAAAATCCTGGACCTATTGCCCCCCAGCTCCAGAAAAACTATGGTACACGCCCTGGTCACCTCCCAGTTAGATTACGGGAACTCTCTCCTATGTGGACTTAGTAAAAAGGGCCTGTCACAGCTACAACGCGTACAAAACGCAGCTGCGAGGCTGGTCCTTAACCTCCCTAGGAGAGCTTCTGGGAAACATGCATTACGCTCCCTTCATTGGCTTCCAATAAGGGAGAGAATTAAATTTAAAACTATGTGCATCACCCACCGTATAGCTCACAAAAAAGCACCTCCATATCTGCAGGACTTGCTTCCTGTCTATCGCCCTTCACGTCCTTTGAGGTCGATGGGTAGCATGCTATTAGTGGTGCCCCGGATCCATAGAGCAAGGATGGGAGGACGTTCATTCAGACACCATGCAAGCAACGAATGGAATAATCTGCCTATTGAACTGAGGATGGAGCCGTCTGAAACCAGGTTCAGACAGAGGCTGAAAACCCATCTTTTTCCCATGATAAACTCAGTATAGTCCTCCCTTGTTCCTATGCTTCCCCTCTGTGAGCTAAGCTGAAGAGTTGTAGGTAGGTTCGTCAGCGCGGGGACGCACTGTTCTCTGTGCAACCAAGCGCTCAACAAATGTCATAAACAAAAAAAAAACAAAAAACAAAACACCAAGTCAGACCAATTGGTGTACCCATGAGGTTGACACTGGTGACAGCTTGCCAGTTAAGAGTAAAATCTACAGGCAGCCTGATCATGTTAGAGACTGCATCAAAACAGAAGTGCAGAAAATGTTGGAGTTGGGAGTCCTTGAACCCTCAGATAGCCCTTGGGCTAGTCCAGTAGTTCTAGTGCCAAAGCCTCACACCCAGGGTGGTAAGAAAGAGATGAGGTTTTGCGTAGACTACAGAGGTCTCAATGCTGTCACTAAGACTGATGCCCACCCAATACCAAGGGCAGATGAGCTTATAGATAGATTGGCTTCTGCCAACTACTTAAGCACATTTGACCTGACAGCTGGGTATTGGCAAATCAGGTTAGCTGAGGATGCCAAGCCCAAGACAGCATTTTCAACCCCTGGTGGGCATTATCAATTTGTGGTAATGCCCTTTGGTTTGAAAAATGCACCTGCCACCTTCCAAAGGTTGGTGAATCATGTTCTCACTGGGCTGGATGACTTCTGTGCAGCATATCTTGATGATATAGCTGTCTTTAGCTCCACCTGGGAGGATCACCTGGTCCACCTGAGGAAAGTGTTAGAGGCACTTCAAGCAGCAGGTCTCACTATCAAGGCCACCAAGGGCCAGATAGGGCAGACACAGGTTGTATACTTGGGCCACCTTGTAGGTGGAGGCCAAGTTCAGCCACTGGAGAGCAAGATACAGTCAATCAGGGATTGGGCTCCTCCAACCACCCAGACTCAGGTTCGAGCTTTCTTGGGCCTGACTGGTTACTACAGAAAGTTTGTCAGGAATTATGGATCAATTGTGACTCCACTTAATGAACTGACAAGTAAGAAAATGCCAAAAAAGGTTCAGTGGACAGCAGGCTGTCAAAAAGCATTTGATGACCTAAAGCAGGCCATGTGCACGGCACCTATCCTCAAGAGTCCAGACTACTCCAAACCATTCATTGTCCAAACAGATGCTTCTGAGTTGGGTGTGGGAGCTGTTCTATCTCAACTGAATTTTGATGGTAACGACCAGCCCATTGCTTTTATAAGCAGAAGGCTGACCCCCAGAGAGAAAAATTAATCAGCTATTGAGAGGGAGGCCTTTGCTGTGGTTTGGGCCCTGAAGAAACTGAGGCCATACTTGTTTGGCACTCATTTCAAGATTCAGACCGACCATAAGCCCCTCTTGAGGCTAAATCAGATGAAGTGTGAAAACCCCAAACTGCTTAGGTGGTCCATTTCCCTACAGGGGATGGATTTTACAGTGGAGCATAGACCTGGCACTGATCATGGCAATGCAGATGGGCTCTCCAGGTATTTCCACTTAGAGCAAGAAAACTCCCCTGGTCAAGGTTAGTTTATTGTCCCAAAGTTTGGGGAGGGGGGGGGGTCATGTAGGAGAGTAGGGTCTGCAATCCTATGATCACCCAGATTTTTTGCTTTTGTTTCACTGGTTTACGACTTTCTCTGGCTGTGGGCCTGCCAATCAGACCCACAGCCTAGCTGTTCTCTCACTAAATTGACATGTGTACCTTGGGTGCATTATCCAATTGGGACTGGGCCACCTTATCAGACCATGTAACTCAGGGCATAGGTGTACCCAGGGCCTACCAGGGGCTGAAGCATGTATTATGCACCCCTGGATGGCCATCTAAATCTGACACAACTGGCTGCACGACAGCTGGGGCAAGGTGGTGTAATCACCCTTTGCTTTAGATATAGTATACCTATATCTAACCCTAAAATGGACACACAGATTCCTATCAGTCACTCCTATGGCAGGCCTTGACAATCCTGAAGGCAGAGTGCTTGGAATCGTGTGAAATGGTGCTCTGGCATGAGCTGAGCCTGTTTACAGCTTGCGGAACCAAGTCCTAATAGCTGTTCCATGATAACGCATACCATATACTCTTAAGTGCATTATAATCCTTGCGGTTAAATGCTATCTCTGGTATTGCTTTATCAAAACATGTCGAGTAAGATGTCATACGAATTGGAATACTAACCCCTCGCCAATTCTGGCGACGGGGTTGTGAGAAGTTGGCCCAATATATAATGTTCACTATTCTAGTGAGCATTTTGTATCAGTCCAAACAACCCTTATGGTGATTGGTTGTAAGTCAACCTTATAGACCAGCTATCCTAGTAGCGTGGATACGAGCAGTCTTCGGGCTAAACTCTAGAGGGCGTGTTAAGCCAGCTGTTATACCATCACATATACCCCTTGAACACCAAGTGAAAGGACACCACACAAGTGTTATGAAAATAAACAGTGTATTTATTTAGATCACAACAGCCCTGTACCATTATTGTCTTAAATCGTGTTCTTTTGTAGTAACTTTCCTCCGTAAATCTCAAAAAAACATTTTCCGCATTTCTACCCATAACCAAACCATAAATAGCAAGTGAACCGATATTATCCCAACCATCCACCTCAGCCCCCCCGACCAGTCCCAACATGTTTTGAAATGCAGCAGCCCAATAGTACAACTTTAGATCCGGTAGCGACCAACCCCCTCTCTCCCGAGGTAATGACATATACCTCAATGCTCTGCGTGTCTTACCTTTAGCCCAAATAAAACGATTAATCATTTGCTCACAAATTTTAAACCATTTGTTGTCGACTAAGAGTGGTACTCCCCTAAAAATATACAGAAATTTTGGCAACACCATCATTTTGATGATGTTGACTCGACCTACTAACGACAGGTGTAAGTTCTCATACCGATCCAGGTCTTTCTTTGTTTTATCTATTATTGGGACAATATTTTTTCCACCAAATTATTTATGTCAGCTGAAATATTAATTCCTAAATAAGTCCCTGCCTGAACCACTCGATTATCGTCACAAATGGTCGCTGAATTTTTAATAATCTGAGTCTTGGAAGCATTTAGGGCATACCCCCATACTTGTCCGAATCTACGAGCCTCTGCTTCTACTAGTTCAGTTGCCTCCGTGGGATTTGGTGTTATCACTGCCACGTCATCAGCGTAAGCAAGTACCTTACAGGGTCCCAGCAATGTAGGTAACGGAGTTATCTCTGGACATAAATCTAACCTGCGAATCAGTGGATCCATATACATGGCGAATAACAGTGGAGAACAATGGCATCCCTGCCTTGTACCTCTTTTAATCATAAATTGTCCCGTGATGCCCCCATTAACTCTTAAAGCAGCAACCGGTTCCTTGTACAGGGTCTGTAAAGCTTTAATAAAACCACCCTTAAATCCAGCTCTTACTAAAGTATGCCACAAATAGTCCCAGGAGACCCGATCGAATGCTTTTTCAGCATCCAGCAACATTACTGCCATCGGATCTCCTGTGACCTCGGCGGCATCGAACAGAGTTATAACTTTCCTAGTGTGATGGGTTGTTCCTCTTCCGGGAATAAAGCCGTGTTGGTTACTGCTGACTAATGCACTTATCACTCCAGCAAATCTCGTTGCCAGGGCTTTCGAATATATTTTAGTGTCATTATTCATCAGTGTAATAGGACGATATGACCCTGGCTCAGTAGCCGGCTTTCCTTTTTTTAATATTAAAACTATGTCCGCACCCCCCCAAGACTTTGGGATAGACTCACCCAGCTTGAATCGTTTTACTTAAATCTTGGCCCAGAATTCCCCAGAAAGTTTTATAAAACTCTAAAGGTATCTGGTCCGGACCAGCTGCCTTTCCTGAAGGAAGATTGCACATAGCTTCTTTAATCTCGATGTTATCTAGCTGGTTTTCTAATCCTTCTGCATCTTCACCTGAGACCCTCTCAGTCGGGATATTCTGGAGATATTCCCTAATCTCTTCATTACTACAAGGATGTTGGGCATCATATAATGTCTGATAGAATTTCCTGAACACTTCCCTAATTTCTTCCGAGTCTGAATGCAGTTTACCATTTTCATCCCTAATTTCCCTAACAGTCCCATCTGCCGCTATCTGTCTAGTGCGCATGGCGAGAACATGCCCAACTTTTTCATTATATTCGTAACACTTCTTCCTTCTGATAGTATAATATAGTGCCGCCTTTTTCGCCAGATCTTCTTCAGCTTCACTTTTTTCTTTCATTAAATCTACAATATATTCGGTTGGTTCACCTCTAATAACACAATTGTTAAGCTGTTCTTCTGCCTCTGACACAGCTCTCTCTATCTCCCTTTGCCGGAGCCCTTCTACTTTTCGTTTATAAGCACTATAACTGCATGTCTCTCTACGAACGCCCGCCTTAAAAGCATCCCATATAACTCCCACCGAAGCACTCCCTCTATTATTTTAAAAAAACTCACTGATCCATTTTGACATATGTGATATATAGTCGTCGTCCAAAAGGAGCCTTCTTTCAAATGTCCAAACCCGATTTAATCTTATTCCTCCTTCTAGTTTCATCGTCAGTACTAATGGATTATGATCGCTGAAAATTCTTGGGAGCCTATCAATCTTGACCCTTGTCATTAGATCATTAGATATCATAAAATAATCTAATCTAACACAAATTTGGTGTGGTGCAGAGTAATATGTATATCCTTTTTGTTCTGATCTAATTGTGCCCCAAACATCTTTGTTTTCCAAAAGATCCATAAGAGCCTTATGTACTCTTTTCTTCCGACCTTTATAACTTCTAATCTGTCCTGTTCCCAGTCCCTCTGCCCCGTTGATATTCAGGTCTCCTCCTATAATAACCTGTGGGGGCCAAGCAGCTAATTCAGAATCTAAGAACTGTATTATTTCCGGGTCACCCTGGGTTGAGCCATATACCGCCACTAGTGTTGTCCATACTCCTTCTATCAGAATCTCCGTCATGGCCCACCTACCCCATTTGTCTTCGAATTTTTTCCCAGTTATCAGATTTTTACTCCTTGACAGGATAGCTACCCCTCTATTTTTTGCACCTTGTTTGGATCTTGCTATTAAGTGAAACACCAGCTGGTTGAGACAATACTCCTGAGTACTCATTATATGTGTCTCTTGCAGAAATACGAAGTCTACATTCATCTGCCGCAGTCGGATACCTATCTTTTGTCTCTTTTGGACATCGTTTAAACCACATACATTCCACGTTACAAATCTAAGAGACATATCTAAAATTTTCGGGACAGTTGGCTCCCTGCTCACTTGTATTTCTCAAATTATTGAATTTGTTCGCTACTACATCTATTGCACATGTTACACAATTTTTAGTTTTCATATTCCCTTCCTTACAACCATCAAGCTCATATACCTGTTTCAGAATGCGCTCTTCATAATCCCAATGTATTTCAATACCATTGTGCCCTGCCCTTGTACTTTCCCTCCCCCACCCCAGGGAACCCTCCCTCAGGAACCCTCCCCCCCTACGGGCAAATAGGTCCGGAGGACCTATGTCTGGCCGACGTTTGCCAACAGGATGTCACACCCTCTCTCCCCTGATTTTCCTAAATCATACATGTTACTCAAAGTGCTCTACCCAAAAATAATCATAATCCCGGTCTACCGGTTTATAACTACTAATACCTGTCTATACAACAATGTATCAACACTTCTAGACATACCTATAAAACTAAAAAAATAACACATTGAGAATATACAATCTTAACTCAGATTTTCAAGAATCTAACTCCTAATAACATTCTGCTTTTTCCCACAACATTATTACACTATCCCCTTTTTATTTTTTACGGGGTGTATTTCTGATAGCAACAGTTTGTGAGTCTTGGCCCTCAGGGACCTTATGGTGAGTCTTTGGGTGACCTCTGTTTTCGCGCAGAGAGCTGAGGTATTCTTGCGCCATAATTTCAGAGTAAAAAACTCTAAAATTTCCATTTAGACCAATTTTTAGCTGTGCGGGAAACATAAGATAAGCCTCACACCCTATGTTTTGAAAAGGGGTAATAAGTTGCCTCATCCGCCACCGTCTTTCCACGGTGGTATGGCAAAAATCAGGACGAGCAAAAAATTCAATATCCTTGTAGGTACGTTTAGACTGAGACTTTGCCTTTCTGATTATCTCTTCACGCAGAAGGAAATTCCCAACTTAAAGCAATATTGCGCGGGGCTTACCATGTGTCTCTTTCCGCATCAGCGGGAATCGATGTGCTCTTTGTACTTCATGTTCCCAGTCCCATGAAGCCAACTCTAGAAGAGCACCTTTCAACAATTCAATGACAAACCCCCGCACGTCTCCTCCCTCCTTTCCCTCCTGAATTCCAATTAATCTGACATTGCTTCGCCTTTGTCTATTTTCAAAGTCCTCTAGTTTCCAAAGCATGTCCACCGTTGTCTTATCTTGATCTCTGCTAGCATCTTGCATTTTAACGAAGTCGTCTTCCAGTTTCCCCGTTCTAGCCTCTACCTCAGATACTCTCCCTCCCATTTCTTCATACATTTTGTTGATTTTATGCAGAGAAGATTGT
This sequence comes from Lissotriton vulgaris, assembly GCF_964263255.1. Taxonomy (NCBI): domain Eukaryota; kingdom Metazoa; phylum Chordata; class Amphibia; order Caudata; family Salamandridae; genus Lissotriton; species Lissotriton vulgaris. The sequence goes on along the minus strand of NC_141699.1, from coordinate 880,167,766 downwards.
ATTTTTTTATTTGCGTGTCTGGCCCTCCTACTTGCTCTCTGGCTCTCAGCGCGAGCCTCGCCTTGTATTTATTTTAAAGTAGAGAATAAAACTTCAAAGTTTGAGGCACCTCCCTCAGCGCCACTCTCCAAAGTATTGTCCCAATCAAGCTTCTTTACAACAGTTTTCACTTGTCTTCTGCGGGGCGCTCTAACTTGATCCTTACGCCTGGAATTGTTTTTAACCTTACCCTTATGCTTGGGTTTATTGTCTATCACAGTTTTATTCATCTCTTTGGCAACAATTTTTGGTTTTGTTTTTATAATTTTTTGAGCTGTCTCTTGCGCCATGGATTCTGTATCGCTACCAGAGGAGATTGAGACACTATCAGATTTAGACAGGTTGGTTTCTGAGCCTGCTACAGAGTCCACTGAGGTGCCTAATTCCGAATCTGAATCTAGCAGAGACTCTTGAGCAGAGCTACTGTATTCACTTCCATCCTCTTCATCATCCGCCTCATCGTTTCCAGTAAAGAATATCTCCTCGTTGGGAGATGCCAAGATAGATTCAGAGACATTTTGTGCATTCCTATCAATTCTGTGATCAGTAAGTATATTGACATTTATATTTTCAAGGATGGAGCTGATTACCTCTGGTTGTACTGGGTCAAGCGCTATCTTCTTATCTGGTACCTCTTTAGATGGCTGTTCTGACAATACATCTCCATACTCGTTGGTTCTCCCATTGTAACCAGAGTGAACAGTCATTTCATTCATCTCAATGCCAATGCCAATGACTGGCTCTAAAGATGTGCTTGTGTCTTTATCTTCAAGTGAAGTACCAAATGGCTCCTGCCCCTTTAAACATTTGGCCCCGCCCCCTACCGTGGCTGTAGAAGAGGCAGTTACTCCCGCGGGCTCTGTAACCTCATTCTGGTTAGACGGCTCCATCGTAATGCCTGTGCTCTCGGCGGCTCCAACCCTCTCCATGCGTGCAGCGCTCTGCTTCTCCCCGCACAGGGTCGCCAATGATGGAACAGTAAACACCCGCTGCGATGCCGGCTGAGTGCTCGTTGCAGCACCTGCTACAGGTAAAAATGTCTCGACAATTGTGGTCTGTCGGAGCGCTACCTCTCTTCCTGTCGTTTCACCGGCAGCAGGCTGTAGCCCGATATTTCTCTTTGTTGTTGAGATTGGTGCCGCAGTTTTCTTTTTTTCCACATCTTTCTCCCGTAGCTTCCGTGTTTTAGCCTCTTTTGCAGCTTCCCGCCTCAGCTGCGCCTTTGATCTCAGTTTACCTCTCAGGTTACAGGCTAAAGCTCCGGGGTCATCTATGGGCGCTTCTTCCTCCTCATTCCCAGAACCGACCTGATCATGGGTTTTCTTAGATGATCGGAGTAATTTAGGGGCCATTATTTTTGAAAAGTACTTCCAGTGTGTGCGCCCGTCTGATAGGATCTCGTAATTAAAGCAGCAATAGATCCAAACAAGGTCTTTTCTTTAGCCCGATTCTTGATTTGAGGCAGATCCTCTAACAGCGCTGGCCAGAAGGTGAACGCTCCAAGCATCTCAATCAGTAGGCGCTGAAAGTCAACGGCTGTCTCGCTATATACTAGCCGTGTTCTCTCTCCACTCTGACACCAATACGCTCTGATGTCTTCCTTGATAGCAACCGGGCCCAAATTAGTTTTAGTTCACCAGGGTATTGCTATGATATGCAGGTTGTTTGTTAAATCCAGTTTGCGCCAGGGTGTGCACTTCATATTCGATCACACTGTCATCAGGAGCAGAGCTTAGGTGCGACTATCCCCTACGGCGTCTCAGCGGCCATCTTGCCCCCCCCATCTCACACGATTCCAAGCACTCTGCCTTCAGGATTGTTAAGGCCTGCCATAGGAGTGACTGATAGGAATACGAGTGTCCATTTTAGGGTTAGATATAGGTATACTATATCTAAAGCAAAGGGTGATTACACCACCTTGCCCCAGCTGTCGTGCAGCCAGTTGTGTCAGATTTAGATGGCCAGCCAGGGGTGGCATAATACATGCTGCAGCCCCTGGAAGGCCCTGGGTACACCTATGCCCTGAGTTACAGGGTCTGATAAGGTGGCCCAGTACCAATTGGATATGTACCTAAGGTACATGGAATCCATTTTACAGAGAGCAGTAGGCCTGAGGTCCTGATTGGCTGGGTCCCAGGCCATCTATTTCAAAAACCAGCTAAAACACAGGGCAAAAAGTTGGGGGCAACCATAGTCAGGATCTACCTTCCTACATAACCCCCCCCCCCCCCCCGCCCCCCCCCAAACGAAAGGAGATAAGGCTATCCTTGTCCAGGTAAGCCTCTGTTGCCTAAGTGGCCATATAAGGAAGGACCAGCTCTGGCTTGGTTTCGCCCTGTGTCATGGTCCACTAAGCAACCCCTTACCCTAAGGGTATCTGAGGGTCTCCACCATAGGGAATCTCTGTCTCTGGTGTGTCTTGGGAAAGTAAAAGGCTGATGTTGGGATGGAGTACTGAAGTGAGGCTCCTCTACCTTTGGGCTCAACTTCCTCCAATCACCATCCATCATGTGTGCCTTTCTTTCTGTAGCTGAGATGCACTGTGCTCTCAGGGTCAGCCTCTGGCTACCTAAAGCTGGAGGCTGGGTCCCTCTGTTTGGCTTACTGGAGGGACAGTTCAGGGCTGGGGCCCTCAGGTCCCAAGTTTGGCTGTGCCCAACAGTGTCCAGCTGTGGGAGGTCCCTAGCTAATTTTAAGGGGGATCCCTCGGGAGTTTGTTTTATTTTCACTGGGCTAGGATTACTAGCTTCAGTGACCCTAGTCTGCTGATTGGGGAGTTCTTTTGGACAGGGGGCCCTTTGGGGTCCACCACTGGCCTCCCTGACCTCTTCAGCCTTGGGCTGACTGAGGCAGGGTAGAGAGGGGCAGGTTACCTGCTCCAGACTGGGTCCCACCTTGGAAGGGTCCACTGCCATCAGGGGCTCTGCCAGGCTAGGCCTGACTACCTCTGGGGCAGTTCCTTCTCCAGGGGTAGAGTCAGTTCCCTGAGGAGGCTGGCTCTCACCTAGTGTCTGGGAAGGGGAAGACTTTTCTTCCTCCTCAATGCTCTCAGTTTCGGTGGAGTGATCCATTGTTTCAGGCTTCACAACCCCACTATCTGTCTGAGTAGAGTCTGAGACCATTACAGCCTTACCAACCTTTTCAGGAAGGCACTCAGTTTGTGTTTGGGCTGTGACTGTCACAGCCCTCCTATCCTGTTCTGGAAAGTCTGTCTGAGCCTGGGCAGTGGCTACCACTGCCCTTCCAACCTTTTCAGGGAGGAATGGTGCCTGGACTGGGGCTGTAGCTATTACTGCCCCACTAACCTTTCTTGGTAGGCCCATCATCCTGGAGTGGGTTTCTTGCTCCACCTCAGCCCATGCTGAGAGTTCCAGGTCATTCCCCAGTAAGCAATCTACAGGTAGGTTGTCTGTCACTGCCACTCTCATGGGCCCTGTGACATTTCCCCAACTGAGCTCGACTACTGCCATGGGATGCCTTCTTTTCACTCCATGAATATCTGTCACCTGATAACTAAAACCAGGGGTCAGTTGAGCAGAGGGGACCAGATGGTCAATCACCATGGTGATGCTGGCCCCTGTGTCTCTGAATGCCTCAACTTTCTGACCATTGATAAGGGGCTCTTGTCTATACTTTCCCAAAGTGTGGGAACCAGTAGTGAAGTTGGCAAACCCCATGCCAGTCTCACAGACAAGAGTTGTGTTAGGGGATCTGGCTAGGCCATGATCCACCTGGTTTCCCAAGGTAATGCCCACCACATTCTTGGGGGCACTCCCACCACTTGGGGGATTACCACTAGTGGTAACAGGAGGTCTGGGAGTAGTACCTGGGGGTATGTTTTCCTTATTGTTGTTGGCCTTTGGGCAACTGCTGTCACTTTTGTAATGGCCTACCTGTTTGCAGGTATGACAATAAGGTTTCTTTTGGGTGTTGGGAGAAGTTTGGGACCCACCCTTTTCAGAGGATTTTTGGGGCCCTGTGGTTTGATCAGAAGATTTATTCCCACCCTTCTCTTGAGGCTTGGTTGATTCCTTCTTTTGGTCACCACCCTGGTTTTTAGGCCTAATCCTGGTTCTGACCCATTTGTCTGCCCTCTTACCCAATTCTTGTGGAGAGGTCAGATCAGAGTCTACCAGGTGCTTGTGTAATAACTGGTTCTGACAATTACTTAAGATTTGCTCTCTCATAATTAGATTGTAAAATCCTTTAAAATCAGTAACCTTACTTCCCAGTAGCCAGCCTTCAAAAGCCTTAGTGGCACAATCAACAAAGTCAGCCCAATCCTGAGACTGAGTTTTCTGGGTGTCTCTGAACATCAACCTGTACTGTTCAGTTGTTAAGCCAAACCCATCAACCAGTGTATTCTTCAGGACTTGGTAATTGTTAGCATCCTCAACTCTAGTAGTGAGGAGCTTATTTCTACATTTGCCTTCAAAGGAGAGCCACAAGATAGCTACCCACCTTGCCCCAGCTGTCGTGCAGCCAGTTGTGTCAGATTTAGATGGCCAGCCAGGGGTGGCATAATACATGCTGCAGCCCCTGGTAGGCCCTGGGTACACCTATGCCCTGAGTTACAGGGTCTGATAAGGTGGCCCAGTACCAATTGGATATGTACCTATGGTACATGGAATCCATTTTACAGAGAGAGCAGTAGGCCTTGGGTCCTGATTGGCAGGGTCCCAGGCCATCTATGTCAAAAACCAGCTAAAACACAGGGCAAAAAAGTTGGGGGCAACCATAGTCGGGATCTACCTTCCTACAGCCCTCACCAGCTAAGCTTGCTCCGAAGAGAGGTGAAAGTCTTACTGCAAAAAAGAGCGATAGAGGAGGTTCCTCCCGCTCAAAGAGGAAAGGGAGTTTACTCCAGATACTTTCTTGTCCCCAAAAAAGATCAGGAGGGCAAGTTCAGACCAATACTCGATCTACGACTATTAAACAAAGTCATCGTCAAAGAAAAGTTGTGCATGTTAGCGCTTCACCAAATATGTCCACATCTTCAAGCCGGAGATTGGATGGGTTTGGTGAATCTGCAAGATGCGTACCTTCACATCCCAATTGCTCAACAACATCGCAGGTACTTGAGGTTTGTCGTAGGGAACAAACACTACCAGTACAAGGTGCTACCCTTCGGTCTCAAGTCCGCTCCACGAGTCTTCACCAAATGCATGGCAGTGGTGGCGGCTTTTCTTCACAAAAAGGGACTCTTCATCTACCCGTACCTGGACGACTGGCTCCTAAAAGGCCCATCTCCGGTACAGGTAACGCACAATCTACAACTGTGCCTGCACCAGTTGCACAGGCTCTGCCTCCATATGAACCTGGAGAAGTCAGTCCAGCGGCCTACAGTCCATCCACTACCTAGGCTCCGTTCTGGACACAAGAGTAGGAAAAGTGTTTCCTTCGGAGGAGAGACTTTTTTCCATGAGTCAGAAATGTGGGATTCTGCTAGAGTCTCTGCTTCCAACAGCCCGACAAGTAGCAACCCTGCTGGGTTCCATGGCGTCCTGCATTTTTCTCATCCCAAACGCCAGGCTGAGAATGCGTCCTCTACAGCAGGCTCTAGAGGACCAGTGGGACCAAGCGACAGGACGTTGGGAAGATTGTATCACTCTTTCTCAAGCGACGAAAGATGCCATCAAATGGTGGACTCGGAGAAAGAATGTACTGGTGAGGGTACCGTTTCACCAACCTCTTCCATCCCAGTCTATAGTGACGGATGCCTCTCTGCAAGGCTGGGGAGCGCACATGTGTCCGCTTCAAATTCAAGGCCAGTGGTCTGCGCAGGAGCAAACATACCACATCAATATGCTGGAACTCAGAGCGGTATTCCTGGCTCTCAAAGCTTTCTTTCCAGCGATAGAGTCCAACTCAGTCCTAGTTCAGACGGACAATACGACCACCATGTTCTATCTGAACAAACAAGGAGGCACACGATCTCGCCCACTCTCTCGAGAGGCTCAGACAATTTGGCATTGGCTTCTCTCTCGAGGCCTCACAGTAGTGGCAGTGCACCTTCCAGGCGAGTTGAACGTAAAAGCAGACGCACTCAGCAGGCACTTCGAAGATCAGCCAGACTGGGTGCTAAACGACGAAGTAGTAGAAGCGCTTTTTGGTTGCTGGGGTCGTCCAACCATAGACTTGTTTGCAGACGACTTAAACGCCAAATGCCACGCCTTCGCGTCCAGGTTCCACCGGCCAGGAACACAGGGGAATGCTCTACTGATGGATTGGTCAGGGACGTTCGCTTACGCGTTTCCTCCCCTGGCTCTGATTCTGAGAGTAGTTTCCAAGCTCCTCAGGTCGAACATGGAAATGATCCTGATAGCTCCGGATTGGCCGCCGCAGTGGTGGTACCCGGACTTTCTACATCTGTCTGTGTGTCCACAGAGACGACTCCCTTGCAGGCCGGACCTGTTGAGCAAGATGAACGAGAGGATAATGCATCCCAACCTCCCATCACTGAACCTAACAGCATGGCTCCTGAGGTCCTGCAATATGGACATTTGAACTTGCCTCCCGAATGCATGAACATTTTAAAGGAGGCTAAGAGACCTTCCACAAGAGCGTCCTATGCGTTCAAGTGGAAAAGGTTTTACTTATGGTGTAGGGATCATCACTTAGATCCGACTAAAGGGCAGGAGGACGTCATCTTGCCATACCTCCTTTCCCTGGCAACTGCTGGTTTAAAGTACACTTCTATTAGAGTGCATTTGTCAGCCATAGTAGCATACAGAAAATCACCTGATCAGATTTCTTTCTTTCAGGTTCCAGTGGTTAAGGACTTCCTCCAGGGGTTGAAAAAAGTGTATCCCCCTGTGCGAAATCCTTCTCCTCCATGTGAATTAAACCTGGTTCTATCCAGGTTAATGTCACCTCCTTTCGAGCCCATCCACAAGGCCTCCTTGCAACATCTCTCTTGGAAGGCAGCCTTTTTGGTGGCAATTACCTCTGCGCGCAGAGTAAGCGAGATACAAGCGCTCTGTGCGAAGGAACCATATACTGTTTTCCACCACAACAGAGTAGTCCTAAGGGCTCATCCATCTTTCTTGCCTAAAGTCATTTCTGAATTTCATATAAATCAGTCGATTTCCTTCCCTTCGTTTTTTCCAAATCCTACGACCCCAGCCGAGCGGCCACTTCACTCCTTAGATCTTAAGAGAGTGCTCAAGTTTTATTTGGAAAAGACTAAAGGGATTAGGAAAACGAATCAACTGTTTGTGAACTATGGTTCAATGCGGACAGGCTTTCCAGCGGCCAAGAGGTCCATCTCCAGATGGATTGTCTCTTGCATTAAATTGGCCTATCAGCTTGCAGGCAAGCCTTTGTTGGTGTCACCCAAAGCGCATTCCACTAGAGGGAAAGCCGCTACAGTAGCTTTCTTGCATGACATTCCAATGTCAGAAATATGCAAGGCTGCAACCTGGAAATCGGTTCATACCTTTACGAGGCATTACTGTCTCGAATCTGATTCCAGGGCCGATACTCAAGTAGGCAAGCCTCCTTGAGGAATCTGTTTGGGTAGCCTATAGCCTACTCAGACTTGTTGATGAGATTACTGTCTTATCAATCCTTTGCCCGCGGGGAAGAGGAGAGGCTCGCTATTCTATTCTAATGCTTATGACTATTGATGAGGATCCCCTGGAAGAGAAGGATTAGTTACTTCCCTGTAATCCTAGTTCTCTTCCAGGGGTATCCTCATCAAAATCATAAGCAACCCTCCCGCCTCCCCGGGCAAAGGGTACTCTTTAATAAGGAGATATTGTTAACCTATTTGTTACTGGGTTTGTTTTCAGTCTCCGAATAGAACAACTGACCTAACTGTCACCCCTGGGGCATGATGGAATACAGGGGGTCATGAGTGCCTTAAAGGCACGGTGTCAGTTTATTGCTATTCAGCTACAGGTTAGCTTTTCAGTCTTTTTAGACTGTGTGTTTGCAATGCAGCCTGGGCGCTTCCTATGCTTCCAGTGAGTTATGAGAATTTCTACTGTTTTCTGAGCATTAAAACCGTTTTTAAACAATCTTTGGTGGTGTTTCTCATGTTTCTAATGCTGATTATTCATGTATGGTGGAAATTCTTCACAGCATATTTCAGCTCTGATGTTATTTGGCTGCTATTGCATGTTTTTATATATATATGTTTATTTATATATATATATGTATATATATATGTGGGGCACATATAATATAGTGTTTCCGGAGTCCCACACATGGGCGGGAATATTCTAATGCTTATTACTTTGATGAGGATACCCCTGGAAGAAAACTAGGATTACAGGTAAGTAACTAATCCTTCATAAACAAGTTCATAATAACCAAACACTTCAAAATGTGTACCCTACAAGAAACATACTTGCATATCCCTAAGAACAAAAGACACAGAAAATACCTGCCGTTCCCACACAACAGAACACATTATCAACCAGTTTAAACAGCTGTACAAACGCTGCGTTTCTCAAACTATAAGACATCATCTACAAATCCAGAAAAAGAAAAAACTTTCTTAGGAGCAAGATTAAGCTCAATAAGTGCGAAAGCGTATCCAACGCAGAAGAGAATACAAGCTATCCACCACGAGGCAAACCTATCCACACGAGGCAAACCTTTACCAGAAGGGACAATCTTTGATCGCGAGGAAAGTCATGAAACTGATGAGTATGATGGAATCCTGCATCCCGCAGATCCCTCACCCATGCCCACACATGCGCCCATTCCAGGAATGGCTCATCAACAGTTGATCGCAGGCCACAGGAAGTTGGGAAGATCTAGTTATGTTATTTTATGTTAACAAGATTTTACATGGCGCAGGTACACCCAGAGGTTTCATGGCGCTTACTAACAGATGCTATGGTGGTAGGAGAGTTATGCATGTGCCTGGGTGAACAGCCAGGTTTTAAGCTGTTTCCTGAATATCAAAAGATTGGTGCAGGAACGGATTACAAGGGACGGGAATTCCATAATTTGGAAGCATGAGTGGCAAACCTGCGGCCTCCCTGGCATTGGAGTTTGTGAGGGGGAATGGTCAGAAGAATTTGATTGGCAGACCGGAGGTTACAGGAGGGAGTGTATCTGGGCAAAAGGTTGTTGATGAATTGAGGGCTGCGGGCGTAAAGGGATTTGAAGACGATGCAGGCCGTTTTGAATGTGATTCGTTGGGGAATAGGGAGCCAGTGAAGTTGTTTTAATAGTGGCCTTGCTGACTGCCAACGTGGCAGTCGATGAATCAATCTGTCAGCCTGGTTTTGAACCATCTGGAGGCGTTTCCTGAGCACGAGAGGGAGACCCAGATAGATAGAGTTGGTGTAATCCAAGTGTGACAGTACGAGAGCTATCACCACCTGGATCAGGGCTGGCTGGGTGAGCCTCCGGTTAATCTTCCTGATCTTGCGGAGCTGGAAGAAACATGTGGACACTACCGTGCTCACTTGGGTTTTTAGTGACAGATCATTGTCAATGGACACCCCCAGGCTTTTGGCCGAGGTGGAGGGAGTGGGAGGGGTGCCAGGCTCAGATGGCCAATAGTGCGGGCCCCAGAATAGTTGGCTTTTGCCATTAAGGACTCATTTGGTTTTACCGGGGTTTAATTTCAGCTGGTTGGAGTCCATCCAATGGCGGATGTGCAGCATAGTGCCCTGGAACTCCTGGATGCATTCGGGGGAATTGTCGATGGTGAAAATGAGTTTGGAGATAGTCAGCATAGTTGAATGTGACGGTCTTTGAATGCTTTGAGGGACTAAATCAGGGGGAGCATGTAGAGGTTGAACAAAAGGGGAGAGAGCGAGGAACCTTGGGGGACCCCGCAGGAGGTGTGGAGTTTGGGGGCTGAGAAGGGGGCCAAGCAGACAGCTTGGGTGCGGTCGCTGAAGGACCTGATCCAGCTGTAGGCCGTGTTGCAGATGCCGGCCTGTTTGACACGGTCGAGGAGAATGTTATGGTCGACCGTGTCAAACGCTGCCGAGAGGTCTAGGAGGACCAGGGCCTGGGGGATTCCTTTACTGCGTTGTGACGGAGGGAGTCCAAGACAGCAGTGATGACTGTCTCGGTGGAGTGGTCGGGTGGAAATCCAGCTTGGAAGGGGTCTAAAAAGTTGGATTGCTCAATGAAGTTTGAGAGGTGGGTGGTGACCTAGTGGTTGTTACACAAAGGGTGCAGGCACAGATACAATGGTGGGCATCCAAAAACATAGCACAGGGAAGACCTTTCAAGGAGCCCAACTCCATCTGTGACAATAACCACAGGCACACCCCTCAACCGTTGGGGAGCACACTTCAACCAACTCAAAATACATGGTCAATGGAACCAGCAGGATTCCATTAAACACATCAACTATCTGGAGATGAAGATTGTCGTTCTGGCGCTGAAGGCATTCCAGAAACACATTCAGGTGAAAACTGCTGATCCAGATGGACACTACAACGACTATGTTCTACCTCAACAAACAAGGAGGTACGAAGTCCTTTCCACTCAGCAAACTAGCACATGACATCTGGCTGTGGGCACTAACTCGGAATACCAACTTACAAACAATGCATTGTAAGCATGGACTCCTGAGGCGGAAGCCGGGAGTATAGAGTCTCCTTTTAAAATATTTTGGCATTTGCTAGAAAATCGAATTCACGCTACTTTTATCTCTAAAATTGAAAAATACCTGTGTGTTACTTTTTTAAATCACTCATTGCGACCGCATTGCTTCGCATCTTCCTGCGGAATAAACTGCACCTTTGGAAGCCGATTTTCGGGCTCCCGGTCAACTCACATCCATCCCCCTCGAGGCGCAGACTTCGGGCACCATCTTGGAGCAGGTAGAGGACAGCGCTCTAGTGGCTGGGCGATTTGGGCCCAGTCCCTATAAAAGTGCCAGGGTTATCACCCCAAGCATTGTATGCATGGACTCCTGAGGCGGAAGCCGGGAGTATAGCGTCTCCTTTTAAAATATTTTGGCATTTGCTAGAAAATCGAATTCACGCTACTTTTATCTCTAAAATTGAAAAATACCTGTGTGCGATTTGGGCCCTGTCCCTATAAAATGAACGCCCCCTCCCGAACGCGCAGCGGGCACGCCGGAGTCGCGCCAGAGGCAAGCCCGTCTGGGCCCGTCCGGTCCAGGCCGTGCTCAGGGCCAGACACTATGCCCATTTCTCCCAAATTTCGTATCAAATACTCGCAAGATGAACTCCTGCATCTAAGAACTAAAACCACACTCTCTGAACCACTATCATCTCACCAGGGTGACCCACCTTCGAAAGACAACCGCCAGATACCGAAGCACGTAAGCCTGGCCCTGCTAATTGCAGATCTATACCCAAACACTGCATAGAAATCAATCTGCTAATTCAAGATACCAACATGGACATACTATTCCTCACGGAAACATGGCTGACCTCTAACTCTGAGGCAGACATTGTCAGTATGTTACCCCAGGGATTCCTAATACAGTTCCATAACAGAACCCAGGGAAAGGGAGGTGGGCTAGCCATAGTTTACAGGGACAAATGTACCTGCAGGATACAAGAGGGAGGAATCTCGGACTGTGAAAGCGTCTATTTTAACCTACAAATTACGCCAAACAAATCCTTATCGGGTATTCTTATATACCGCCCCCCCGGAAGCCTAGGACAATTCGTAGGCTCACTGCTAGAAACCACAATTACCTCCTGTGCCGCGACATCTAATTTTATTCTACTAGGAGACTTGAATCTTCATTTCGATGATCTCTCCGATAAAATAGCAGGCGATCTTAAATCAGAGCTGAATGCGTTCGGCCTCCTCCTTAAAAACTCTGAGGCTACACACACAAAAGGACATCTTCTCGACCCGATTTTTTCTAACATCCCCAACATGGAAATATCGCGCCCCCTCCCATTACCTTGGTCGGACCACTTCCTCATCCCGTTCGCATGGCAAACCAATTTGGACTTCCCTCAGGACTGCACTCAGGAGAGAACATGGTCCAAACTCTCTTTTGAGAACTGGACCCTATAATTAGAACACACTGCCCCTCCCGCTGACACGAATTTCACCAATTGGCTGACTAATACCCTTGATTCGGTAGCACCCAAGAAAAATATGAAGAAAAAAAGCAAAGTCTTTAAATCATCATGGTACTCTCAAGAACTTAGAGACTTAAGAAAAATTTGCAAGAACCTGGAGCGTAGATGGAGAAAAGACTGGGCCCCCCTCAATAAAGAGAAATATAAAGCAGCCATGAGGACCTATAAATCAGCTCGGAAAACAGCCCAAGCTTCCTTCTTCGAAGAGAAAATTAGAACGGCCTCCAACTCGTCTCGAGAGACATACAAAATAGTAAAAGAGCTACTCAAAATACCCAACCCCCGTTGGTGCAGGACACCTCGGACACCAGATGCAACCAATTAGCAGCATTCTTTGAGAGCAAAAACCTACCGCCAAAGTCACATAGTTATGCCCCTGCGGATCATACTGCCGCAAACACAGGCCCCACTCTGGACTCCTTTAACCAGATATCAAAAGAAGGCTTTCAAACTGCTTTGACCGCCATGAAAAGTGGATCCCCTAATGATCCGGCTCCCATGTATATCCTTCAGCATGTGGGACCTACCATCTCCCCTTTGGCCACAGACCTTATTAATGCTTCATTTGATCAAGGAGTGGTTCCCCCTGGTTGGAAACAGGCAGTAGTGAAAGCACTGCTAAAGAAACCAGAACTTGATCCCCATGACTTTGCAAACCTCCGACCACTTTCTCTTGCCAGGGCTTAGTAAGATTGCAGAGAAAATTGTAAACCAACAACTCTCGACCTTCTTAGAAACCAACAGACTGCTCTCCGCCCCTCTCAAACCGGGTTCCGCCCGGGCCAGGGGACTGAGACCGCCCTCCTAACAGTAGTCGAGGAAGCAAGGTGCATCTTGGATTCGGGAGGATCGACTTTGCTGATCCTCCTGGATCTAAGCGCAGCGTTCGATACCGTAGACCATAAGATCTTGGTCCAGTGCCTTCTCAACTTAGGGGTAAGAAGCACCGCGCTGCGATGGCTTACATCCTTTCTGAAGGACAGAACCTTCCAGGTGTGGGAAGGGAATGCACGCTCCAAGCCTTTCCCCCTCCAGTGTGGGGTACCACAGGGCTCTTCATTGAGCCCTACCTTATTTAACATTTATATGGCCCCCCTGGAGGATATTGTCACTCCCTTTGGGATTAAGGTTGTTACATACGCTGACGACACCCAACCGGTCGTCTCACTCTCCCTGGAAAAGGACAACCTCAAAAAGCTGCATAAATGCCTCTCAGAAATCTATAATTGGATGTGCGACTTGCGACTTAAATTTAATGGCACAAAAACAGAGCTCATGCCTCTGGGCCAGCGAATGACATCCCTTCCCACCTCCATATGGCCCATGTGTCTAGGGGATCTCCCCCCACCAAAGAAAGAACTCAAAAGCCTAGGGGTATGGCTGGAGCAAGACCTCTCCCTTAAGACACAGGCCAAAAAGACTGCTGGCACCTGTGTGGGCCTACTCTGCTCAGCCCGGAAGATTCTCCCCCTACTTCCGACACAATCCCGAAAGTTGCTCATTCAAGGTCTTATCTAATCTAGATTAGACTACAGTAACGCCCTTTTTATGGCTGCGCCAGAATCCACCATTAATATCCTTCAGTGCATCCAAAACGCAGCAGCCAGGCTGCTGACAGGCACCTCTCGGAGAACATCGGCTAAACCAGCACTCAGAGCTCTTCATTTGTTGCCTATCCGGGAAAGGATCAAATTTAAGGCTCTGTGTATCACCCACAGACCCCTTCAGGGCAAAGGGCCCCCTATGCTTGGGAAAATGCTCTATCCCTACAAAACCACCAGGTCCCTGCGCTCCTCCCAAGGTAACCTGGCCAATGTTCACAGAGTTAGGAAGGCCCGAACTGGAGGGCGACGTTTTTCGGTCACTGCAGCAACCTTGTGGAATTCCTTACCGACTAGTCTTCTATCCGAACCGACCTACATGAAGTTTCGTAAACTCCTGAAGACACACCTCTTCCCACAAAAGCCATAAGTTCACCCGTCAACCCCCTGAGCTTCCCCTCAGACTTCCACTGCACCCACAGCGCTGGGACGCTCCCGGGCAGCCATGAGCTTTATAAATCTTTTTTCATTTCATCTACCAGGAGTAGACAGCATTACAGCGGATCAACTGAGCAGACAGAACACCTGCTGTCACGGATGGGAGTTAAAACATACAGCAGTTCAATACCTGTTCAATCGCTGGGGAACTACAATAATAGATCTGTTTGCAACAGTACAGAACAAGAAATACCAATACTTTGCCTCGAGGTTTCCACATCACCTCTCAAAGGGGAATGCGCTTTCACTCAACTTGTCAGACATTTGCTTATGCTTTTCCACAAATACCCCAAATACAAAGAGTACTAGAAAAGGCAAGGCACAAGGGAACAAACATGATTCTCATTGCCACTCAGTGGCCAAGACAGATATGCTACTCAACCATACTGGAACTATCCAAAGGGAACATAAGGATCAAAGCAGACAAGGATCTACTATCAATGCAACAGGGCCAACTTTTTCAGCCAGAACCAGCTACACTGCACCTGGCATCTTGGCACCTGAAAACATAAAATTTGGCCACCTCACTCTGCCCCTAAGAACTTTGGAAATTCTAAAGGAGGCAAGAAAACAATTCACAAGAAAATGCTACAGAGAAAAATTGAAGAGATACACCACATGGTGCACTACTAACAATCAGTTTGGTTCAGTTAACAAACAGGAGACCAATCACTTATCTAACCTATCCCCTAGACTGCGACGTCAACTACTCTAGCATAAAGGTGCACCTAGCTGCTATTTTAGCATATACAAAAGGGAGAGCATGCAAAGGTTTCTTCACACGGCCTCTAATCAAAAGATACTTAGAAGGAACAAAAAGGATTGCTCCACCTAGGTCAGCATCTGTACCCACATGGAGTCTAAATACAGTGCTTTCACACTAATGACAAAACCTTTTGAACCCATGCACAAGGCAGATTTTAAACACATCACTTTTAAAACAGCCTTTCTCATCGCCATTACGGTAAGCGAGTTACAAGATCTAACAACACAAGAGCCGTACCTACAAATTCATAAGGACACAGTGATTTTAAAAAACAAAGTCTCACTTCTTAATAAAGGTAGTATCAAAATATCACTTGGATCAAAATATTCTCTTACCGATTTTCTTCAAAAATCCAAAAGCAGAAGAAAGTCTCCATGCACTGGATGTAAGGAGAGCGTTACTGTACTATTTCCAAAGATCAGAACAAAACAAAACAATTTTTTTTCGCATACGCTCACACCAACACAGGATTACCAGTCACAAAGGCATCAATTGCACGATGGATAGTACAAACCATCCAGTCATGTTATGCCTATGCCTAAAAAGACCTGATTATACAGCCTACAGCTCAGTCCACTTGAAAGAAAGGAGCAACTGTAGCCTTCATGACTAATGTGCCATTGATACTATTTGTGTAGCTGCAATATGGGCATCACCACACAACTTTACAACGCATTACTGTGTGGACATACAAATGAGTAAGGAGGCTCAAATTGGAGAGAAGGTGCTTCAACACCCGTTTGCAAAGTCTTCCTCTCACCACAGCCTCCCAAACTCTGGAGAAACCGCTACATAATCTAATGCACAGCATGTGAATCCAGAAAAGGATTCACACTACAAACCAAAATGGTTACTTACCAGTAGGAGTAGTTTTGCAGCTTGAAGAATTTTCTGGATTCACATGCGACCCACCCAGCCTCCCCTTAAAGGAAAACAAACAGATGGGGAAGCAAAGGACTACATCACTTATTTAATTACCATCTCAAGAACTACCAATAGAAAGAAGAAAAAAGAATCCGAAGATGGCTACCACGCACGTCGACCTCCAGGATGCTGTCTGACGTCAAACAAGGGACATACCGGACACCAAATGATGGTCGACGGCTACCAAAACAACAAGGAAAAAAAAGAAAGAAAACAAAGACTATTCCGCACCCAACCACTAGTTGGCGAAATAATGCACAGCATGTGAATCCAGAAAATTCTTCACTGACTGACTGATTCTCTCTCGCACTCAATGACTGACTCTCACTCACTGACTCTCACTGACTCTCACTCACTCACTGACTCTCACTCACTGACTGACTCTCACTCACTGACTGACTCTCACTGACTGACTCTCACTCACTGACTCTCACTCACTGACTCTCACTCACTGACTATCACTCACTGAGAGACTCACTCTCAATGACTGACTCTCTCACTCTCAATGACTGACTGACTCTCACTGACTGCCTCTCACGGACTGCCTCCCTCACTGACTGACTCTCACTCTCCCACAGACTGACTCACTCTCTCACTGACTGACTCTCTCACTCACTGACTGACTCTCTCACTCACTGACTGACTCTCTCACTCACTGACTGACTCTCACTCACTGACTGACTCTCACTCACTGACTGACTCTCACTCACTGGCTCATTGTCTCTCACTCACTGACTCTCTCACTCTCACTCACTGACTCTCTCACTCTCACTCTCACTCACTGTCTCGCTCACTCACTCACTGACTCACTCACTGACTCACTCTCTCACTGACTCACTCTCTCACTGACTCACTCACACTCACTGACTCACACTCTCTCACTGACTCACTCTCTCACTGACTCACTCACACTCACTGACTCACACTCTCTCACTGACTCGCTCTCTCTCACTGACTCTCTCTCTCTCACTGACTCTCTCTCTCTCTCACTGACTCTCTCTCTCACTGACTCTCTCTCTCTCACTGACTCTCTCTCTCTCACTGACTCACACTCACTGACTCTAACTCACTGACTCTCACTCACTGACTCTCACTCACTGACTCTCACTCACTGACTCTCACTGACTGACTGACTGTCTCACTCTCACTCACTCACTGACTCTCACTCACTGACTCTCTCACTCTCACTCACTGACTCTCACTCACTGACTCTCACTCACTGACTCTCACTGACTCTCACTCACTCACTGATTCTCACTCACTGACTCACTCTCTCACTCACTGACTGACTCACTCTCACTCACTGACTCTCACTCACTGACTCACTCACTGACTCACTCACTCACTGACTCACTCACTGACTCACTCACTCACTCACTCACTGACTGACTCACTCACTCACTGACTCACTCACTGACTCACTGACTGACTCTCTCACTGACTCTCTCACTGACTCTCTCACTGACTCTCACTCACTGACTGACTCTCACTCACTGACTGACTGTCTTTTTTTTAAAGTATTTTTATTAAAGATTTTTCCCCCTTGTATACATGTACAAAGCACTTGTTTTTATACACAGGAAAGACGAATCATTCTCAATTACTACAGGCTAATACATTACAATTACCTTCATTGCATTATTAAATAGTATTTTTACAAATTTATCAAACATTGATTAGACAGTCAGGATCCAAATGCTAGATAAAACATGTTGCAACTTAAACATAAATATAAGAGATAAGATAAAGATCAGAGAATAATTTTTACTCAAAATAATATAAAGAGAGAACCTCAGCCAATCAAGTCATAGCGTCAACTTTAACAAGTAATTCCTTCCTTCCATAATGTGATAGGTTCCCAAATCTGTTTTCCCAATTTATTCCCCTTTTTCTCCCTTCTGGCATATATTGCAGTTTCTAAGTTGTAAATTGACAATAATTTACCCAACCACTGTGAGTAAGTTGGTGGCAAAGGATCCAACCATGCCATGGCTATAGATAGTCTCAAAACTGCCATAGCCACGAAGATAAATCTCTTGCCGTTTATTTGCGTATCTTCATTATTTACTCCCAGGAGTATTATAGATGGGGTTAGCAATATCTATTTTCCTAATACGATACTCATAAAGTTTCCGATATCTGTTTTTGTTGTTTATAGGTGAGGGCATAGAGCAAAAATATGCAGTAGATCTGCCATTGGGCTTCCACATCTGAAACATGTAGTACCAGTTGTCCCTCCCCATTGTGCTATTTTTGCAGGTATATAATACAAGTGGTAAAGTGTTTTATAATGTTGTCCCTGTAATGAGGCTGAACAGAGCGTTTGTTGCCCCAGCTCTAATGACTGATAAAACATTTCTTCCCCAATATCTAGACTGTTTGCCCACTTCTCTGCCCATTTTTCCATATCGCCTTGTTTTGATTTTTTGAGTTCAGAATATATTCTTTTAATCGTACAGTCAACACCCCTTTGAATAATTTCCATAATTGGGTTTTTACCAAATCCAGCCGGTCCCCGCCTTTTCGTGATAAGAAAACTTCTGACTTGAAAATATTTAAAAAAATGTCTCGTGTCCAAACCATATATAGCCTGTAGTTCTGAAAATTGCAACAGTCCCTGTGGGCCAATCATGTTACCAATCATAATTATTCCCTTCATCCCCCATTCATCAAAAGCTGAATGATTAAATATCTCATGCGGGAAGGTGGGATTACTGTTCATTCTTGTATAAAAATTGTATTTCCCTAGTCCTGATTTCTTAGCAAACGCTTTCCATACCGTATATGCAGCTTGAAGTGTCTTAAATCTAGTCCTTTTAAAGTAACTAGGTTCTGTGAATTTTAGTAGAATGTTTTCTGTTTCTGCCCCTATGACCAGACCATATATAGCTAGCGTACCTAATTTGTCTTGTCCTTCTACCTCTGCCCCTCCTAGAAGGCCAGCCATATACTGGAAAGCTGCTGCCCAGTAATAAAGTGTAAGATCTGGGACAGACCATCCTCCCCTTTCCCGAGGAAGTTTCATATATCGCAGGGCTCTCCTAGTTTTTCCCTTCGCCCATAAGAATCTGTTAATTTTATGTTCGCAGCTCTTAAACCATTTAGCTTCAAATAGTAATGGAATACTTCTGAATATATATAAGAATTTGGGCAGGATCAGCATTTTTATAATATTGGTACGACCCACCAATGTTAAATGTAGATTATCCAGCCTGTCCAAACCTTTCTTTACTTTACCTATTATTGGTGTGATATTTTTTTCCACTAATATATCCAGGTCAGCAGTGATAATCACTCCCAAATACACTTCTGACTGAGCTACCCGATTATCAGAGCAATCTACTTGCTGGTTTTTAACTATCTGCGTCTTGGCAATATTCAACGCATACCCTGAGATTTTCCCAAATCTTCCGGCCTCCATCTCTACCTCCCTTATTGCCTCCGTGGGTTCCGATGTAATCACTGCCACATCATCAGCATATGCAAGTATCTTGCATTGGCCCATAAATGTATCTAGTGGAGTAACTCTCTCATTCAACTCTATTCTGCGTATCAGAGGGTCCATGTACATTGCGAACAAGAGCGGGGAGCATGGACAACCCTGCCGTGTTCCTCACCTAACCTTAAAGGTACGCATGGATCCTGAATTGACCCGTATAGATGCTTCTGGGGCAGTGTACAATGTTTGGATTGCTTTTATAAATCCTGCTCTGAACCCTGTTTTACTTAAAACCTGCCAAAGATAGCCCCAGGAGACCCAATCGAAAGCTTTCTCGGCGTCTAACAACAACATAACAGCCATCGGGTCCCCTGCGACTTCTGCTGTATCAAACAAGGTAATTACCTTACGCACGTGATGGGTGGTACCACTGCCCGGTATAAATCCGTGTTGATTGTCTGACACTAGATTTCCTATTACTTTGGCAAATCTTATGGCCAACACCTTTGAATAAATTTTCGTGTCCGCGTTCATTAAAGTGATCGGCCTATAAGACCCTGGTTCAGTAGCGGGTTTCCCTTTTTTGAGTATTATTACGATTTCTGCTCCCCCCTCAGCTCCCCGGGATGGATATCCCCATCTGTGCTGTTTTCATAACTATAGCCATATCTTCAGCCAACACGTCCCAGAATGCCTTATAAAATTCGATTGGAAGTTGATCTGGACCATTCGGCTTTCCCTGAAGGAAGATGCGTCATCGCTTTTTTATTTCTTCCAGATCTACCGGGTCTTCCAACATTTCTGCCTCCTCTTCTGTCAAACTATCAAGTGAGATTTCATTTAAGTAATCATTTATTTCACCTAAATCGCTTACCTGCCTGTCATCATAGAGTGTCTCATAAAAATTTCTAAATACTTCTCGTATTTCTTCAGAGTCTGTACGCAGGGTGCCTGTGGTATCTCTAATTTCCCTTACTAATCCTAGAGCCGCTTTTTGCCTAGTGCGAATAGCCAGCGTTCGCCCATTTCTTTCACTGAATTCATAACTGTTCTCTCTTTTAATAGTAAAGATTCGAGCTTCCTTCGTTGCAATGTCTTCTTCTGCCTTCATTTTCGTTCTTAAAAGTTTATTTAAAATATTTTCCAATTCGGCCCCTGCTAACACACATTGATGTAATTCTTCCTCAGCTTCCAGAATCGCATTAAACATTTCCATATTTCTAATTTGCTCTTGCTTACGTTAAAAACTACTAAAGCTTACTGTCTCACCACGTGCCCCTGCCTTAAAGGCGTCCCAAACCATCCCTACTGTCGTACTACCCACATTAATCGAAAAAAAAACTTTGATCCATTTTTTCATATGTTGAATATATTTATCATCTGTAATAATGCTCTTTCAAAGGTCCAACTCCTTTCTTCTCTCTGTAGAATAAGCGGATTGTGATCACTGAATATACGTGGTAGTCTATCGATACGTGCTTTAGAAAGTAATGCAGAAGAGATATAGAAATAATCCAACCTTACACATATTTGATGTGGGTGTGAATAATTGGTAAACCCTTTCTCGTTTGACCTAGTTTCCCCCACACATCTACAAGTCCATTATTTGTTACCAAACTGAGCAGTGCCCGGTACACCCTTTTTTCCTACCCTTATATTTACCAAAGGAGCCAACCCCAAGCCCATCTGACCCATTGATGTTAAAATCTCCAGCAATGATCACTCTAGGAGCCCGAAGCTGCAAGTTCCGTATCTAAAAATTCAAAGATCTCGGGGTCGTCTTCAGTGGAGCCATATACCATACCGATAGTAGTCCATTCCCCCTCCAGGAAACATTCAACTAATGCCCATCTCCCCCACTGGTCTCCCATTTTTTTCCTAGTGATCACATTTTTATTCTTAGCTAATACAGCGACCCCTCTATTTTTAGCACCTTGCTTCGACATACTATTACATGAAATCCTAGTTGGTTCAGCAAATATTCTTGTGAGGCCATTATGTGTGTTTCCTGTAAGAGAATAAAATCTGCATTCATCTGTTTAATATAATAGAGATCCTTTGTCTTTTTTGTCGGTAATTGAGGCCACAAACATTCCATGATACTAACTTGATACCCATATCTGTATTATAGTGTATTTCCCAGCTGCGCTATCTAACGTTCTGTTCTGTATTTGGCTTGAACCAGTATACTTTTGCTTATTCTTACTATTTGTCCATGTATCTCTACCTGTTATGGTAAATCTCATCATTATTTTGTCTGTTCCATCCGTATGCTCTTTTATTGATAAGTGCTCTGTACCCCCCACCCCCCCTGACAACCTACCCGCAATTGCCCTCCCCCCCTACTGGCAAATAGGTCAATCCTGACCTATATCTGAAAGCCAGGGCCCCTGGGTTGCCCCTCCCTCCCCCTCTCCCTTACCATTATATCAAACCCTCATCCACCCTTACCATTTTAAGTGTAAACATAGTTCTCATCCAAGACCCTGTTTCCACTACACCCTTTGTCCACATCTAACCACATTTTCGGAGAAATCCACTCCCATTACAGGCTATTTTTTACTTTTTGACTGCCTTACTGCGACTACTTGACTACCCTCTCCTTTATTCTCTCTGAGAGAGTTGAGGTACTCCTGGGCCATGATCTCTGAGTAGAAGATTCTGAATTGCCCATTACGACCGACCTTTAGCCTAGATGGAAACAGTAAGTAGGCCTCACATCCTGCATTCTGGAAAGGAGTAATCAATTGGCGCATACGCCACCTGCTTTCTAACGTGGTGTGGCAGAAATCAGGTCGGGCAAAGAAGGTTATTCCCTTATATGTACGCTTCGCCTGTGGTTTTGCTTTGCTCATTATCTCTTCTCTTAAAAGATAATTCCCCACATAAATCAAGATTGCACGTGAATTACTAAATGCGTTCCCTTTTCTCTGAGTCAGCGGGAACCTGTGTGCCCGCTGGATTTCGTTTTCCCAGTCCCACTTGTCCATTTCCGGAAACGCCCCCTTAAGCAGCTCAATCGCAAATGCCCGCATATCTTGCCCTTCTTTCCCTTCCTCCACCCCAAGAAGTCTTATATTATTGCGCCTCTGTCTATTTTCAAAATCTTCAAGTTTCCACATCATGTCTGAAGTAGTCTTTTCTTGCTCTAATCTGGTTTCTTGAAGTTTTACCACTGCGTCTTCTACTTTGCTGGTTCTCTCCTCCACTCCTGTAACTCGTCCTGCCACTTCAGCATATAATTTATTTACTTTCCTTAACGCTCCTTGTATCTTTTTATTAGCTTGTTTTGCCCTGCGGCTCTCAGTTCTGGCTTCACTCTGAATCTGTTTCAGGGTAGTAAACAGAAGGTCAAAGTTAGAGTTAGAGTTAGAGTTAGGGCCAGAGCTTGCATTGGGTGTTACCCCCGTTGTCCCTCCTTCTAGTTGCAGTAGATCTCCGGCTCCCTCATGATGTAGCTGAGAAGTAGCAGAATAATCCCAGTCTAGTTTTTTTGCGACTTCCGACTGCTCGGGGCTTAAGATAATCTTAGCTCTGCTGCGTCGCCTGTGTTTCATCTTTGTAGCCCGACGATTTGTTCCTTTCTTCTGTATAGTTTCTAACTCTGATTCTAGATCTGATTCCTGACTCTCTCTTAAGGGTACATTGGGCTCAATTTCGATGTCCGTACCCGTATCCGTGTCCGTTTCGGGCCCCTCACTCAAGGTTATCTCTGAATCCTCCCCCTCCTCATCCACCACTATCCTCTTCCTCCTCGTCATCCTCGCCATCATTCCCAGTAAAAAAACATTTATCACTAGGTGAACAAATGGCTAATGTAGAGGTATTAGTCTGCAGCGTGGGAGCAGCTTGTGCCGCCCCAGATCTCATAATGTTTATATTAATATCAATCTGGCCCTCCGGAATAAATGCTCCGACTTCTGCATGTACAGCCTGCTCTATTGAAGAACCGGAGGAGGTTAGAGTCTTCTTGCCCATTATATCATCACTATTGACGGTACTAATTTGAATTAGGGCTGGCTTATCGCCACTCTGAATATCGTTTATATCCGCATCAATGCCGGGCTTATGCATTGTCAAGGGAACTAACTCACACCTTCCTGCCACATCTCCTTCTGCAGGTTTTTGTAACTTATCACCATTTATGCCATTCATGTCTTTAATACACACTGTCTCTGCTCTCCCAGAGTCAGTCTGTAGCACATCTCCAACCTGTCCTGGTACATGGCTACTTATAATTGAGGTCTTATTTTTAAAGTTGGTGTCTCTTACTTTACTCGGTCCCCCATCAGTCTGCTTCGTTCTCTCAGCAACAGTTGTAGCAACACAAGCCCCGTCGAGCACCTTTCTCCCGTCTTGCATATCAGGTTCTGCGAGCGATTCCGACTCCTGCGCGGCAGCCGCTGACTCATCGCTCATTCTGTCACTGCGTTCTCCGATAAGATCAGTGAGAACGCCGGCTTCTGTAACTTCGGACAATAGAGGCGTGGAGGGTAACTCCTGTGTTGACTCTAGAGGAACCTAATGTCTCATCGTCTGCCCAGCAGTCTCGCCTGTCTTCAGTGTCGCAGACCTTGTAGAAAAGGATTCAAGCAAGGTAGGCTGGCGGAAAATCACCTCTCTCATACCATCGGCGCATTCTGTCTGGTCCGGGGGTTTATCTCTGTTCTTTTTACTTAAGCCTGTCTTCTTTTTTAGGATGTCCTTTTCCTTTTCTTGCCTATTGGTGCCTTTTTTTATAGCAGGTTCCTCTTCTGTCCCCTTTTGTACTCCTTTGCGGATTGTACAGCGTAGTCGAGATTTCACCCTTAAGTTGGATGCCAGGACATCTCCGCTGCTAGATTCATCTTCAGGGTGGTCCATTTTCTCTCCAGCTCCCTCCGGACCCTTAGTTAGTTTCTGGAGTTTTGGTGCCATTTTCTCCCTCAAGCCATTCAAAACCCGGTGACCACGTTTGAGGGTATCTAGAGTGGCAGTCAGTCCTCGTAGAAAAAATGACCTGTAAGCTGGCCAGAGAGAAAGTGCTTCCAGCATACCTAGCACTCCATATCGTCCAGCTTGTATTTATTTTTTTCCAGTTTTTTCATTTTCACCTTCTTCGTCTTCTCTTGTTACACATCACCGTTTTCTCGTGCAGCAGGGTCTCAGCAGAGAGTTAGTGAGGGTATTATCAAAGGTAAGCTATCATTCCCTCAGGAGAGGAGGATAAGAGCGACTGCTCCCTACGACCTCACTGCGGCCATCTTGCCAAACTCAGCCATCCACTGACTGACTCTCACTCACTCACTCACTCACTCACTCACTCACTCACTGACTGACTCTCACTGACTGACTCTCTCTCACTGACTCACTGACTCACTCACTGACTCACTCACTGACTCACTCACTGACTCACTCACTGACTCACTCACTGACTGACTCACTCACTGACTCACTCACTCACTGACTCACTCACTGACTCACTCACTGACTCACTGACTGGCTGACTGACTGACTGACTGACTCACTCACTCACTCACTCACTGACTCACTCACTCACTCACTCACTCACTGACTGACTCACTCACTGACTCACTGACTGACTGACTCACTCACTCACTCACTGACTGACTGACTGACTCACTCACTCACTCACTGACTCACTCACTCACTGACTCACTCACTCACTGACTCACTCACTGACTCACTCACTGACTCACTCACTCACTGACTCACTCACTGACTCACTCACTGACTCACTGACTGACTGACTCACTCACTCACTCACTGACTGACTGACTGACTCACTCACCTACTGACTGACTCACTCACTCACTCACTGACTCACTCACTCACTCACTGACTCACTCACTGACTCACTCACTCACTGACTCACTCACTCACTGACTCACTCACTCACTGACTCACTCACTCACTGACTCACTCACTCACTGACTCACTCACTGACTCACTCACTGACTCACTCACTGACTCTCACTCACTCACTGACTCTCACTCACTCACTGACTCACTCACTCACTGACTCACTCACTGACTCACTCACTGACTCACTGACTCACTCACTGACTCACTCACTGACTCACTCACTGACTCACTCACTGACTCACTCACTGACTCACTCACTGACTCACTCACTGACTCACTCACTGACTCACTCACTGACTCACTCACTGACTCACTGACTCACTCACTGACTCACTCACTGACTCACTCACTCACTGACTCACTCACTCACTCACTGACTGACTGACTCACCTACTGACTGACTCACTCACTCACTGACTGACTCACTCACTCACTGACTCACTGACTGACTCACTCACTGACTCACTGACTGACTCACTCACTCACTCACTCACTCACTGACTCACTCACTGACTCACTCACTGACTCACTCACTGACTCACTCACTGACTCACTCACTGACTCACTCACTGACTCACTCACTGACTCACTCACTGACTCACTCACTGACTCACTCACTGACTCACTCACTCACTCACTCACTCACTCACTGACTCACTCACTGACTCACTGACTCACTCACTGACTCACTCACTGACTGACTGACTGACTCACTCACTCACTGACTCACTCACTGACTGACTCTCACTGACTCTCACTGACTGACTCTCACTGACTGACTCTCACTCACTGACTCTCACTCACTGACTCACTCACTCACTGACTCTCACTCACTGACACTCACTCACTCTCACTCACTGACTCACTCACTCACTGACTCACTCACTGACTCACTCACTGACTCACTCACTGACTCACTCACTGACTGACTCACTCACTGACTCACACACTGACTCACTCACTGACTCACTGACTCACTCACTGACTCACTGACTCACTCACTGACTCACTCACTGACTCACTCACTGACTCACTCACTGACTCACTCACTCACTCACTGACTCACTCACTGACTCACTCACTGACTCACTCACTGACTCACTCACTGACTCACTCACTGACTCACTCACTGACTCACTCACTGACTCACTCACTGACTCACTCACTGGCTCACTCACTGACTCACTCTCTCACTGACTGACTCACTCTCTCACTGACTCACTGACTCACTCTCTCACTGACTCACTGACTCACTCTCTCACTGACTCACTGACTCACTCTCTCACTGACTCACTCACTCACTCTCTCACTGACTCACTCACTCTCTCACTGACTCACTCTCTCACTGACTCACTCTCTCACTGACTCACTCTCTCACTGACTCACTCTCTCACTGACTCTCACTCACTCACTGACTCTCACTCACTCACTGACTCACTCACTCACTGACTCACTCTCTCACTGACTCACTCACTCACTGACTCTCACTCACTGACTCACTGACTCACTCACTCACTGACTCACTCACTCACTGACTCTCACTCACTCACTGACTCACTCACTGACTCACTCACTGACTCTCACTGACTCTCACTCACTGACTCACTCACTGACTCTCACTCACTCACTGACTCACTCACTCACTGACTCACTCACTCACTGACTCACTCACTCACTGACTCACTCACTCACTGACTCACTCACTCACTGACTCACTCACTCACTGACTCACTGACTCACTGACTCACTCACTCACTGACTCACTCACTCACTGACTCACTCACTGACTCACTCACTCATTGGCTCACTCATTGGCTCACTCATTGGCTCACTCACTGACTCACTCACTGACTCACTCACTGACTCACTCACTGACTCACTCACTGACTCACTCACTGACTCATTCACTGACTCACTCACTGACTCACTGACTCACTCTCTCACTGACTGACTCACTCTCTCACTGACTGACTCACTCTCTCACTGACTGACTCACTCTCTCTCTCACTGACTGACTCACTCTCTCTCTCACTGACTCACTCTCTCACTGACTGACTCACTCTCTCACTGACTGTCTCACTGACTGACTCACTGACTGACTCACTCTCTCACTGACTGACTCACTCTCTCACTGACTGACTCACTCTCTCACTGACTCACTGACTCACTCACTGACTCACTCACTGTCTCACTCTCACTGTCACTCACTGTCTCACTCACTGTCTCTCTCTCACTCACTGTCTCACTCTCACTGTCACTCACTGTCTCACTCACTGACTCTCACTCACTCACTGACTCTCACTCACTCACTCACTGACTCACTCACTGACTCACTCACTGACTCACTCACTGACTCACTCACTCACTGACTCACTCACTCACTGACTCACTCACTCACTGACTCACTCACTCACTCACTGACTCACTCACTCACTGACTCACTCACTGACTCACTCACTGACTCACTCACTGACTCACTCACTGACTCACTCACTGACTCACTCACTGACTCACTCACTGACTCACTCACTGACTCACTCACTCACTGACTCACTCACTGACTCACTAACTCACTGACTCACTAACTCACTGACTCACTCACTGACTCACTCACTGACTCACTGACTCACTCACTGACTCACTCACTGACTCACTCACTGACTCACTGACTCACTCACTGACTCACTCACTGACTCACTCACTGACTGACTGACTGACTCACTCACTCACTGACTCACTCACTCACTGACTCACTCACTGACTCACTGACTCACTCACTCACTGACTCACTCACTCACTGACTCACTCACTGACTCACTCACTGACTCACTCACTGACTCACTCACTGACTCACTCACTGACTCACTCACTGACTCACTCACTGACTCACTCACTGACTCACTCACTGACTCACTCACTGACTCACTCACTGACTCACTCACTGACTCACTCACTGACTCACTCACTCACTCACTGACTCACTCACTGACTCACTCACTGACTCACTCACTGACTCACTCACTGACTCACTCACTGACTCACTCACTGACTCACTCACTGACTCACTCACTGACTCACTCACTCACTGACTCACTCACTCACTGACTCACTCACTCACTCACTCACTGACTCACTGACTCACTCACTGACTCACTCACTCACTGACTCACTCACTCACTGACTCACTCACTGACTCACTCACTCACTGACTCACTCACTCACTCACTGACTCACTCACTCACTCACTGACTCACTCACTGACTCACTCACTGACTCACTCACTCACTGACTCACTGACTCACTGACTCACTGACTCACTGACTCACTCACTCACTGACTCACTGACTCACTCACTCACTCACTCACTGACTCACTCACTCACTCACTGACTCACTCACTGACTCTCACTCACTCACTGACTCTCACTCACTGACTCTCACTCACTCACTCACTGACTCACTCACTGACTCACTCACTGACTCACTCACTGACTCACTCACTGACTCACTCACTCACTGACTCACTCACTGACTCACTCACTGACTCACTCACTGACTCACTCACTGACTCACTCACTGACTCACTCACTGACTCACTCACTGACTCACTCACTGACTCACTCACTGACTCACTCACTGACTCACTCACTGACTCTCACTCACTGACTCTCACTCACTCACTGACTCACTCACTGACTCTCACTCACTCACTGACTCACTCACTGACTCTCACTCACTCACTGACTCACTCACTGACTCACTCACTGACTCTCACTCACTCACTGACTCACTCACTCACTGACTCACTCACTCACTCACTCACTGACTCACTCACTGACTCACTCACTGACTCACTCACTCACTGACTCACTCACTCACTCACTGACTCACTCACTGACTGACTCACTCACTGACTCACTCACTCACTCACTCACTGACTCACTCACTCACTCACTCACTGACTCACTCACTCACTCACTGGCTCACTCACTCACTCACTGGCTCACTCACTCACTCACTGACTCACTGGCTCACTCACTGGCTCACTCACTGGCTCACTCACTGGCTCACTCACTGGCTCACTCACTGACTCACTCACTGACTCACTCACTGACTCACTCACTGACTCACTGACTGACTCACTCTCTCACTGACTGACTCTCTCTCACTGACTGACTGACTCACTCTCTCACTGACTGACTGACTCACTCTCTCACTGACTGACTGACTCACTCTCTCACTGACTGACTCACTCTCTCACTGACTGACTCACTCTCTCACTGACTGACTGACTCACTCACTGACTCACTCACTCACTGACTCACTCACTGACTCACTCACTCACTCACTCACTCACTGACTCACTCACTCACTCACTCACTCACTGACTCACTCACTGACTCACTCACTGACTCACTCACTCACTCACTCACTCACTCACTCACTGACTCACTCACTGACTGACTCACTCACTGACTCACTCAGTGACTCACTCAGTGACTCACTCACTGACTCTCACTCACTCACTGACTCTCACTCACTGACTCTCACTCACTCACTCACTGACTCACTCACTGACTCACTCACTGACTCACTCACTGACTCACTCACTGACTCACTCACTCACTCACTCACTCACTCACTCACTGACTCACTCACTGACTCACTCACTGACTCACTCAGTGACTCACTCAGTGACTCACTCACTGACTCTCACTCACTCACTGACTCTCACTCACTGACTCTCACTCACTCACTCACTGACTCACTCACTGACTCACTCACTGACTCACTCACTGACTCACTCACTGACTCACTCACTCACTGACTCACTCACTCACTCACTGACTCACTCACTCACTCACTGACTCACTCACTGACTCACTCACTGACTCACTCACTCACTGACTCACTGACTCACTGACTCACTGACTCACTGACTCACTCACTGACTCACTGACTCACTCACTCACTCACTCACTGACTCACTCACTCACTCACTGACTCACTCACTGACTCTCACTCACTCACTGACTCTCACTCACTGACTCTCACTCACTCACTCACTGACTCACTCACTGACTCACTCACTGACTCACTCACTGACTCACTCACTGACTCACTCACTCACTGACTCACTCACTGACTCACTCACTGACTCACTCACTGACTCACTCACTGACTCACTCACTGACTCACTCACTGACTCACTCACTGACTCACTCACTGACTCACTCACTGACTCACTCACTGACTCACTCACTGACTCTCACTCACTGACTCTCACTCACTCACTGACTCACTCACTGACTCTCACTCACTCACTGACTCACTCACTGACTCTCACTCACTCACTGACTCACTCACTGACTCACTCACTGACTCTCACTCACTCACTGACTCACTCACTCACTGACTCACTCACTCACTCACTCACTGACTCACTCACTGACTCACTCACTGACTCACTCACTCACTGACTCACTCACTCACTCACTGACTCACTCACTGACTGACTCACTCACTGACTCACTCACTCACTCACTCACTGACTCACTCACTCACTCACTCACTGACTCACTCACTCACTCACTGGCTCACTCACTCACTCACTGGCTCACTCACTCACTCACTGACTCACTGGCTCACTCACTGGCTCACTCACTGGCTCACTCACTGGCTCACTCACTGACTCACTCACTGACTCACTCACTGACTCACTCACTGACTCACTGACTGACTCACTCTCTCACTGACTGACTCTCTCTCACTGACTGACTGACTCACTCTCTCACTGACTGACTGACTCACTCTCTCACTGACTGACTGACTCACTCTCTCACTGACTGACTCACTCTCTCACTGACTGACTCACTCTCTCACTGACTGACTGACTCACTCACTGACTCACTCACTCACTGACTCACTCACTGACTCACTCACTCACTCACTCACTCACTGACTCACTCACTCACTCACTCACTCACTGACTCACTCACTGACTCACTCACTGACTCACTCACTCACTCACTCACTCACTCACTCACTGACTCACTCACTGACTCACTCACTGACTCACTCAGTGACTCACTCAGTGACTCACTCACTGACTCACTCACTGACTCACTCACTGACTCACTCACTCACTCACTGACTCACTCACTGACTCACTCATTGGCTCACTCACTGACTCACTCACTGGCTCACTCACTCACTGACTCACTCACTGACTCACTCACTCACTGACTCACTCACTGACTCACTCATTCACTGACTCACTCACTGACTCACTCACGGACTCACTCACTCACTGACTCACTCACTGACTCACTCACGGACTCACTCACTCACTGACTCACTCACTGACTCACTGACTCACTCACTGACTCACTGACTCACTCACTGACTCACTCACTCACTCACTCACTGACTCACTCACTCACTCACTCACTCACTGACTCACTCACTCACTGACTCACTCACTGACTCACTCACTGACTCACTCACTCACTGACTCACTCACTGACTCACTCACTGACTCACTCACTCACTGACTCACTCACTGACTGACTCACTCACTCACTGACTCACTCACTCACTGACTCACTCACTGACTCACTCACTCACTCACTGACTGACTCACTCACTGACTCACTCACTGACTCACTCACTGACTCACTCACTCACTGACTCACTCACTGGCTCACTCACTGGCTCACTCACTGACTCACTCACTGACTCACTCACTGACTCACTCACTGACTCACTCACTGACTCACTCACTGACTCACTCACTGACTCACTCACTGACTCACTCACTGACTCACTCACTCACTGACTCACTCACTGACTCACTCACTCACTGGCTCACTCACTGACTCACTCACTCACTGACTCACTCACTGACTCACTCACTGACTCACTCACTCACTGACTCACTGACTCACTCTCTCACTGACTGACTCACTCTCTCACTGACTGACTCACTCTCTCACTGACTCACTCTCTCACTGACTGACTGACTCACTCTCTCACTGACTGACTGACTCACTCTCTCACTGACTGACTCACTCTCTCACTGACTGACTCACTCTCTCACTGACTGACTGACTGACTCACTCACTGACTCACTCACTCACTGACTCACTGACTCACTCACTGACTCACTGACTCACTCACTCACTGACTCACTGACTCACTCTCTCACTGACTGACTCACTCTCTCACTGACTGACTCACTCTCTCACTGACTGACTCACTCTCTCACTGACTGACTCACTCTCTCACTGACTGACTCACTCTCTCACTGACTGACTCACTCTCTCACTGACTGACTCACTCTCTCACTCACTCACTCACTGACTCACTCACTGACTCACTCACTGACTCACTCACTCACTGACTCACTCACTGACTCACTCACTGACTCACTCACTGACTCACTCACTGACTCACTCACTGGCTC